>NC_140941.1:149261056-151661056 GCF_014529385.1 Adiantum capillus-veneris | reverse complement strand
GCTCCAACTGCTTCTGCAATTCCTCATATTGCTGTTTCAATTCATCATACTACTTTTTCAACAATAATAAATTCTCTTCCTTTACTTCTTCCTCTATGCCAATACTTACTTCCATCTCAGCTGCAACCTCATCCATTGTACATTCTTCAATGTTCTTACCCAACACTTCCTCGACAGTGTCCAGTAATGCATTCCCAACATGCAAATGCTCTGCCTCATTCTCCTGTCCTCTGACTTGAATTGTATCTTCAATTAACTGCTCTTGAATTTCCTAATCTGCATTATCCATCAGCATCAACTCACGTTCAATACCCTCTGGTTTAGGTTGGTGATGAACCTATTGTTCCCCCTTATACTTCAATTGTATAAATGATCTTTCAGTTCAGTGAACTTCTTTGACAACAACATATTTTCTTCCTTAGCCTCTTCTTCAAGAAAGGCATGGTATGGCTTACTAAACACATTAGCAAGTTCAGATTCAAGTTCAAGTTCAGGGTTAGGTTCAGGTTTCTCTTCAAAAAGTTTGAAGAAAGATTCAAGGTAGGATAAAAAAATTTTCAACCATTAGACATTGCTTCTTGAACATACCCAATGTCTCTGCATGTAGATGAAACACTGGGAAACCTGATTTAGACTTCGTATGCCAAAACAACTGATTATCTTGAAAATTTTGATTCAGGTTACACCAAAACTGATCTGCTTATTCATAAAACTGACGTGATTCAAGGATTAAAAATAACAGGGTGAACCCTCCTTCACACATAAAAAACAACACCAAGATGGCTTGCTTACATCTCTCCTTGAAAATAGAAAGAAATCCACTTTCTAGCCGCAAAACTGTCCAATTAGTGATATCTCCCTGAAATAAAAAACTTTTGACTTTGCTCCCTGAAAAAATTCCCTTGTGTCATCAAGCATGAAGACATAAAACGAATGAAATATACAAATATCAACATCATCTCCTCCATCAGCAACATCACATAGAAATGTAGAACCATCTTCAGGAAAACCCACTTCACCATCATCAAGAACTTGTAAAAGGCTTGTATAATCATCAGTCAAAACCATCTCCTCAACATCAACAAAAACATTGACATCAAAAACTTGGTATAAATCATCAAGAAAATCATCAAGAAACTACACTTCATTGCAAAAAGATGGACTTCCAATCTCCATGACTGAATTTGGAATAGCACCAACATCATAAAGATCACCGATGACAACATCATCATTCAAGACACCTTTCACAACATCAGGATTTGAAGAAGACTCCACATTGTTGGTTTGAGTAAGTTGAAGATTCAAATCCTCAATTTGATTATTTTTGTCTAAAACAACTTGCTTAAGAGAATCATTAATTTCATAGCAATAAGAAATATGCAAGTCCCTCCGCTCGAACCTGAGAAATCTCCACAATCAATGATGCCTTCTCTTCTTGAAGTTGACTAATTTTGGAAACCGCTTCATTTGCCGCAACCATATTTGAATACTTCTCATTATCCAACTCCAAAGAAAGCTTATGGATCATCTCCGCTTGAGAAATAACAAGACTTTGTAGTTCAACAAATTTAGGTACATAACTTCTTTGAAAATCAGTATCATCAAGCTCAATATCAATCTGCTTGCTTATTTCCCTTGCAATTTCAACTTCTTTTGGAATTTCATCTGTCTCTACAACCTTCATATCTTATGAAACTTGAACAACTTCATTTGTAGTTTTGACATTATCTGCAGGTGGTATATCATCTTCAATAATAAAAATCTGATTTGAAGTTGACTGTTGTGTTCCTGCTTCTTCAGGATCTGTCATTGTAATTGCATCCTGCACTACATCTTGAAGTTGATTCTTTTGAACTTCATCTTGTATCTGCTCTTCCATAATAGTATCCATCTGCACTTGTACTTGATTTGATCTAAGCTGCACCTGCTGATTCAATTGATCATATTCTTGTTTTAAGTCATCATACTTCTTCTTTAGGTTCCTCTCATCTCCTTGTTCCCAAACATCCATCTTTGCATACTGTTCATTTTGTCTTAACTGCAACAGCTGAATCTTTTGGCCCTTTACCATCACAAATTGAGGATTCGAGTCTTCATATAGTTTCAGTTTAAACAAAATTATCCTACTCTGCTTCCACGTTATGCATTCAGTCCACTGCAAACATTCAAGCAAAAAGTTCACTTCTTGATTCATATATACAATCTCCTGCAAATATTTAGTCTCTTGCACATATTCAGTTCCTTGTAAGTACAGTGTAGTGCTCTTTCCCTGCAAGTACAGTGTAGTCCCTTGTAAATATTCATACTTCCATACATACTGAGTCTCCTACACATAAAAAATATTCTGTAATTGTTCAGTTGCCTCTTGCAAGTATTCGGTATCCTGTGAAGATGAAGCTTCCTGCACTTCAAAAATCTCCTGCAAATGAACCTGAATTTGAAATTTCTTGATTTCATATTCTTCCACAACATCCTTCATGCTTCTTTCATCCAAACCCTTTTTCCACTTGATCCATTTCCAAAAGAAAATAATCAGCAAATTCCAAGAAAGACTTCCACACCATTGAACACAAGCCTAGAAATTTGTTGCAAACACCCCATGTTGGACTTCTCTAGACAAAAAGTTGCTTTAGTCACTTGACTCCTGCATCCTTTAGTTGTAGAAATCAAAGATTGAACTCCATTCTTCACCTTTCAGAACTTGTAGTTTGCTTCTTCTTTGTCAAAAACTGCTTCTTGAATATCTTTGACAAGATACTGATCCTGTGAACACTTCTTGATTAATGATTGCTTCTCTTCTTGAAGTCGATTGATCATAAAAGTGGCTTGATTTGTCACCACCGGATTTGAATATCTCTCATTCTTCAAATCTAATGAGAGATTGTTGATGATCATTGCTTGAGCAACAATAAGACTTTGAAATCCATGAAATTCAGGAACAAAATCTCTTTGCAAATCAATAAGTTTTTGTTGAGGGACCTGCATTATGGAATTTTGTAAATCAAGGATCTCGGCATTGAAACTTTGCAATTTAGGGACCTGAAATTCAAGATCCTTGTCTTCACAACTTGAGTAACTCATATCCACTCCTGGAAATTGGATTTCAGTCTTCAAGGCTCCAAAAAACACTTCTCCACCAACACAAACACCCTCCTGACTGTCACTTGCGGGATACTCCTGATCAAGATACATCAAAAACTGATTCATCACATCATCCTCATCATCAACACACATTATGTCTTTATCTATCTTCATCTCTTCCACTTCATTACACTGATACTCGATCTTTCCCTGAATTTCAACCTCTTCAAGATTGATGTCCAAGGTTGGTATATGGGTTGGTATGTGGTATTGGTGGCTTCTTTGGCTCACACTTACATTCCCTTCTTCTCGATTGCCAACTCTTCTTTTGGGTAGCTCTTGTTCTCTTCTTGCAAGTATACAAGTCTCTTTGATGTGAGGTTTGGGGATAGCTGGCAGTCCTCTTGGCTCCTTGGCTTGTGAGTTGCTCCTGGCTTCCTCTTTCTTCCACCAACATCTTTTGGACTCCATCTAGCTTGCATTGAACTTCAACATCTCCATGTTTGAATAGCCCATTCTCAACCTTTCTCTTAGTCTCCTACAAATGTAGAATCTTTACAGCATGAACAATAACCTGGTCTTTAACAAATTCAATTTCCTGCTAAATTTTTAGGAACAAGCATGCCTTCAAAACCTTCCATACCCTTAGAAATTTGCATATCTTCTACTAGAATCTGCATGTCTTTTTCAGGACCTGCATACTTTTAGACCCACTTTTGTCTTCAATTTCTTGACCTGATTGCAAATACCTCCCTATTGTTGATTCAAGTTCTTCAGCATCCTGCAAACCCTTGAGTGGTTTTGGGATACTAAGTGCTCCTTTTGGCTTCTTTGGCTCTTAGAATTCTCCTTTTCTTCTCCACTTTCCAACATCACCTTCTTGAATTCTTCAGGTTGGCTTTGTGCTTGAACTTCTTTCATTGATTTGGGACTTTACAACAAGTGCATTTGGAGAAGTTAAACATGATTATACCTGATTTTTCCCAACCAAGGGGAACATTGGTGTTGTAAATAATTCCCCATTCATCATCGCTTTCATCTTCCTCCTGAAACTGATCTTGATACTTCTCTATCAAGCCTTCAATTGCTTCTTGTAACATCTGTATCCTGCGCATACTAGAGCACGACTTTCTTCTTTTTCCTTCACGACCTTCATGCCAGTCTTCCGCCTTGTCAAGAAGATTAAAAAAATCATCCAAATCCTCTTGTGCATCACATAGTTCCTCATGATCTGATGCATCTCGAAAAGATTTGACAATCCAATACAACTTCTTACACAGTTTATGAATACAGTATTTGACACATACATCTTCTTTCTGACAGGGCTTGCACATGTAAGGGCATTCCTTTGTGCGGTGCACCAATATTTAGACATATTGCACACTTTGTCTTCTTCTTCTTTGTCATTAATCACACCTAAAAAAAAGAGAGAGCATTTTTACCTCTTTAAAGCCTGAAACTTCTTAAACTGCATTGCAAACTGAAATACCTGAAACTGCATTCTATAAACTAAAAGACTAAAAGTGCATGTTGCAAACTGAAAAAAATTGAAATATGCAATATGTAAACAGTTAAAATGAAAACTGGATGTCAAGGCCAAAAGGAAAAGAAAGGCTCGTCGCAAGTTTCAAGTTTTAGATTTTCCACTAGGGGATGGGCAATTAAGCTATGACTTGAAGGAGGGTCTGACAAGCAGGAAAGCAAATGTTACTTTTGGGCAGCTTATAGAGATGGTGCCTAAGCTAAAGCGAAAGTGGAAGAGGATGGCTAACCCAATGGAGAAAGAACCAGAGAGAGGTTCAATGAAGGTATTGGCGATGCATCAGATACCAGACATTTGCCCAATAGTAGATGTGTGGCACATAGGAAAAAATCTTGGACAAGGTTATGTTGATGGTGGATCCCAAATATGTGTCATAACACACTCATGTGTTGAGAAGATGGGTCTTACAGTGACTGGGGTGTCAGGCTTTCAAATCAAATTGGCAAACCATCGGAAAGTAAAATGTTTGCGTGTTGTGAAGATCTTAGAAGTGCAGGCATATGATGCAAAGGTGGTGGTTGATTGCAAACCACATTGCCTAAAATTGCAGACTGCACATAAACTGCCTACACATAGAAACTACACAAAAACTGTTAAGAATCTTGCAAACACCTACAACTTGTCAGCAATTGTAATTTTGATTTCCCTTGGCAGATTCGAGAAGAAATCCTCCAACAACTTTGATGTATGTTCCTCAGTCTCTTCCTGCGGGGTTACCCAATTCAAGAATTCCCTCATGTGGTCGAGGTTGACTTAACATGTCAAGAACCCACAGTATTCCCAAATTCCATATGGTAAAGGCTGAATTTGAACCAATTGTAGACCAAAGTGTTATTGGGGGAAGAGAAAGGGATGGCGGCGGTTAAAGCATGAGAGAGAAACTTCGTAGCATAACCAAATCACCATTTGCTTTGAGATTACTGGAATTTTCTCCCATGTCCATTAGGACATGCACAAAAAGATCGCCAAAGTGTTAGGGGCTCACAACCCTAACAGGTAATCAATACAAGAATCATGAAGCGTAGAGATAAACAAGGTAGGAGACTGCACATTATTGCAGACTGTATGAACACAAGAGACCATGGCTAAGCAAGAGAAAGTATTGTGCTACCCTGTATTCATCATCAACATCCAACTACAGGCCCACAATAGTAGTACAAATGCAGGAAGACTGCAAACTGCAAACTGCAAACTGTGGGTGGTTACATCCAAAAATTGCTACTCACCATGTGGCCATTCAGGTATTTCCAACTACCTAGGCATAAAGTCCTTGTGTAAACATGCTCCTAAGGTTTAAAGCTAAGACCTTAGTTAAAAGTCCAAAAAGTAAGTGCCTTGATAGATCAAGCACTAGCAGTATTTTTCAAATAATGCCCTGGCTTTTTCCTTAATCTCTGGCTTCAAATCCTTGTTGATCTTGACCATCTTAGGGTTCTCATCTATGCCAAGAGTCCATTCTTCCACCTCCTGGTCATCCGAGAGTACCAATTGGGACCCCCGCATTTTTGTTTAGCCAGTGGTTTTGCCTCCTTTTTAGTACAGATGCCTGTTGCATATTCATTAAATGGATCACCTAGCTATGCCAATCCAAGCTCTATTTTTGTTCTTTTAGAATTTTGATTTGAATTCTCTGAAATGGGCTCTACTGCCGATCTAGAATCAAACGTCTCCTAATTTGACTGTTCAGGTGTCCGCCCATCTAACTGACCAGTTCTTTTTGTGATGTTTGATCTTGTGAATTCTGTGAACTAGTATGGATACTGCTTCTTCTACCATTCAACTTGTTCTTTTTCCATCAACACGACATTCAAATCTATCTCTATCAGAGGAAAGATATCCATTGAAGCTAATGTCCGATCAATTTTCTTGGCGCCGTACTTCTTACAAAGCTCCTCAGGTCTTAGAGACTTATTCTAGATCCTTGTATTGCCGTGGATTTTCTTGTTGGAACCCTGGATTGTCAATGTTTGGTTAGCATAATCATGCACTACACCAGTAGTTTGGAGCCATGGCTTGCCAAGAAGCATTCCATAGGTGCGTACATCCAGAACTAGGATGCTGGTTTTAAAATTTCTCTTTCCCCACCCTTATTTGTGTATTCTCCACCAACCCTGTGGCATGGACTCTCCTATGGTCAACCATTTATACCCTGAATGGTGCTCATTTTAAATCGTGGGAATCCCTAGTTTTTGTTGTAAATGCTCTCCAAGGATATTAAATGTAGCTCCCTCATCCAGTATTACTCCAGATAATGGTTCCACTGCTTCTTGAGTCTGTAATCAACTTGAATAACTGGAACTTCATCATCCCATATGGCTGCCTGTAGGCCATGGTGGAGTTGTGCAAAGAACGAAAATGAGAGAGAAGAGAGAGAGAGAGAGAGCTCAACACGATACAAGAATAGAAAAACCACACTTGTTTCATTTACTTGAAAATCCTTACATATATAAAGGAGTAGTTTCCATGCAAAACTCAACTTTTAACTGACCTTCCTTGCATGCTATAGAGTGTATACCAACAGACTTATACCACTAGGGCTTGGAAACCCAACAACCCCCCCTCAAGCCCAAACCACCGACAATGGGATTGGTGTAGACAATGGCAGAGCTCAATCACCTAAAACGACAAGTAGAAACCCCCCCCCCCCGACAACAACATAGGTGTGTGTGTGCGCACTTCCCTCAAATAACTATAAGAGTGAGACAACAGAACTCACACCAAAACAAAAATGGAGGTCTAACCACTTTTCTTCATGGCAGTGTCTATAACCCGTAAAAATTTGTGGCATGACAATAATTTAAGCTAAAACAATGCTTTGAATGAAAATATATGATTGTGTTGAAAATAGACAAAAAACATCTATGATACCAGGGAAAAATAGTTTTGGTACTATGTGTTGTTGATGTATTGAGTGCTCGAAATAAACTATTGAAAAATTCATTACTGGCTGTCTTTCTGCCGTTTTGATTTTGGAGTTGCCCTTTTGCTTTCCTTCTTGATCCTCTTTGCCCGTATGTTCACACTCACTATACCATATCTTTAATAAGTCCCTGTTTGAACCATGTGGTTTCACATATTGCTGAAATAATCGTTTATTTGAAGTGGCAATACATGTTTGAGAGTCACACCACTTGGTAGGAAGCCTTTGGACTTCATGTGTGCCATCACTCAGTGTCGTCAGACCCAAATGGCCGTGCAGTTTCATCATTGACAAATGGAGTGTCGTATTGCAACCTCGTATACGTGCAAGAGCAGATGTTTCAAAAAGCTTCTATATCGTAAGCAAAAAATAGTCCCTGCCTTTGTTTTCGTTTTTATATTCTCTATGGTTGCGGTGAAATTTGATTCAACCATGCAATAGGATTGACACAAGGCATCTCAAGATGCTTGGACAATTGGCAAAGGCAACTAGGGGAGTTTTAGAATAGAGATTATTTTGAGATGTTGCTTGCATGATGGCATTTTGAGAGGTGTCGATTGCGTGCAGCATTTTAAAGGCCCACCCAAATGCCTTTCTATGCTAGCGTCTGGAGCTTGCCTATTTGCGTGCTGACACCTTGCTTGCAAAGACCTTCACCACACCTGAGGCAGCGTTTTGATATGCGACGCCAAAGAGAACCTAGGGCTTTTTGTGCATTCCAAAATGCCCTGTTTGCAGTGCCTTCTTCAAGCTTGCCCACCGGGCTTTGATACCAGTTGTAGGAGATGCAGCTAGGGTGGATCCCATCAAGGCTTGACCATGGTGGAGTTGTGCAGAGAACAAGAGTGAGAGAGAAGAGAGAGCTCGATACGATACAAGAATAGAAAAACCAAGCTTGTTTTATTTACTTAAAAATCCTTACATATATAAAGGAGTAGCTGCCATGCAAAAACACAAATTTTAACGGACCTTCCTTGCATGCTATAGAGTGTGTACCCACGGACTGACACCACTAGGGCTTGGAAACCCAACACTGCCAAGTTCACTGCTCATGCTTTAACTTCTGCATTTTTCTTTTGTCTAATGAAATTTGTAGCTTCTGGTAGTGTGCGTTTGATGTCATCCAACTCTACTATCAACTTTTGGATTCTTTTGTAGACCTTCACATATATTTCATCCTATTTGTTCCTACAGCCACAATCCAAACTGGAAGATCTTTCCTCAATCAAGCTATCTTCAAAGTTTCATAGGGTTGATTGTCTCTGTCTGGTGGCTGGGGTAGGCTATAATGGTTGTTTTGATCGATCTCCTATTAGCTCAATACCTCCAGCCTCATTCAAATTTGATTTGACTTGTCTTAGTTCCTTGACTAGGCTCTCAACCGCAACAATCATTGATTCATTCAATTCACTCACTGCTTTTTTCCTCACCTAACTCCTTGAGATATTTTTCTGGCTGAGCCTCGGAAGGCTGAGGCTGTAGTTTTTGAATCTCCCTAGCATTCCAACACTTTGTCTATTCTAGCATCTCCTTTGCTATATTTTCTATAATCTTAGCCATTAGCTCTTGTTGTTCATGCCATTCATCCACTACTTTCTCCTTGCCTTTGGCCTTCACTATTTGGAGGTTTTTTCCAAAATCTTGGATAACAAAAAGTTGAAATCCCCCAAATTTTGGACAGATAGGCCATTTTAAAAGATTTCTCACAATTTCCTTGATTTGAGTGAGTTTTTTATTTCAATTTGACCCCAAACTTTGGTTTAATTGATTAAAGTCAATGTCAAGTGATCTCTATCTTGCCCAGTTGTATCTCAGGGATACATGGATCACAATCCATGTATCCCCATAGAATCTGCTGAAACTTCTTAGTTTGCTTTGGGTGAGTTTGCTAAGGCCCTTGACCACAACTTTTTGAGTTTAGATCAACTTTTAGGTCTCTACCATCAAGTTTTCAAAATTTTAGAGTTATGGTCTTTTTTGCCTAAATATGGGTTTCAACCTTTTTACTGTCATTTATTGGCCTACCCAAAGGGCAAAGGATATAGAGATGCCTTCTCTTTTTGCTGACTAAAATAGAAAAAAGATTGAGTTGTATTTTCAAGCATTTTTTGATAGGCCAAAAATGTTGATTGGTTGAAACAAGATAGTGGACACTCATTTAATTGAAGAGTGTGTAAATCTAATGATTGTCTTGAGTTTCCAAATATGAAGTGAATGCTCATTGCACATTTACAAAGCAAAGAACATCTATATTCTATATATTTATATATTAATATTGTATTAAAAGACGGGGGTGGTTGTCCATGTGTCTGCAAGCACACATGCCCCTCCCTTTCTTTTCCTCTATGAATGATCCACGTGGTCTGCCAGTGGTGCTTCGTTTGGCCTTCCCTAGTCATTAGTGCTTGCTGATATGCCAATGTGGGATGCCAATGGCGACCTTCCTTGAACGTTTCCATGAGTGGTGAGATATATTTTTAAGCTTGATTGGATTGGATGGGTCTCATCATGTCATGTTTTCATCGGGTCACGGATGGTGGGATTGCACTAAAGACTATGTTAGGGTTATGAGAGGTTTTTGAATATGCACTCATCCATAGCACCAGGTTTGGGGCTGCCTCTCCAGCCATGGAACTTTGGGCTCTTCGCCCCTATGCCATGATGTTGCACTGCTTGCTTGGACTATCGAAGGTGCTATCCATGAAGAGATTATTGCTGGTTTCACTCATGTGAGAGACCCGTGTTTTTTTAGGGCTACCTTATTTTCCCTCTTAGATAGAGCATGCATCTAAGTGTGTTGCTTTCTTGCTTGCAGGACAGTTAACTGAAGGTCGACGATAGGGCAAGGTGTTGATTACCATCCTCCAACATTGCCACAGAGGTTCTGTTCTTCAAATGAGGGACTGCAAGGCCTTTTTGCATGTGATTTGCCGCCCATCCACTGCCGATGTAAGTGCGCTATCTGGGTTGTGAAAGGAGCTTATGAGGGTGGCAGTGCTCCACTCATGGCTAGTTCAAGAACTTCAGTCCTCAAGGCATTGGCTGCATGGGCATACCTCTGGTTGTGATCCCCCCAAGCCCGACGTTGACATGTTGACCTCGCTTGCCTCAGATCAGATTATCCCTGCCTTCCTGCGTTGCTGGGCCCCGCTTGTTATTCGTGTCTCTACTTGTCAATCCCTCGCATTGGGTGTGAGCCTACTCTCAAAAGCTCATGATCATCTCACTTGGAGAACACACAGTAGAGGCAACTTGGATATCTGTCTGCATTTTTGAGGTTTAGTGGTGTGTCAAGGTTTCTGTTATTGAAAGCTTGGTATATTTCAACTTTTAACTACGCTTTGTCTGTTGTGCATTTATTGTTAAGGATATAAAGCACAATAGTGATAAGGAATCCCACAAGCCATCATCTAGAGCTACAACACTGTCTCTCTCTCTCTCTCTCTCTCTCTCTCTCTCTCTCTCTCTCTCTCTCTCTCTCTCTCTCTCTCCCCCCCCCCCCCCCCCCCCCCCCCCCCCCCTCCTCCCCCAGGCACAAGCATGGGCCACTGGATGTGTGTGTGTGTGTTGTGGCCATGAACACCATGCTAGATATCTAACAACATGGCCACCATGGAGGTTCCCATGTGTGCCATGCCAAACTAACACTCTCCTCGGCTTTCTCAATTTGTACACCTTCTCTACAAACGCACTCTCAAATTCTCCTTCCATCGCACCTTTAAGACGTCCTCAAAATCTGCCAGCAAGTCGTCGTTCAACCATTTAATTGAGTTTTGAGGCAAGTCTCTAGTTCTCGCTTGTTGGCTGGGACTTCGGGGCTTGAGAGTCTAATTGCCCTTGCAAATCAACAATCATGAGATCATTGTGGCAAAACCTGTTTGATTAGTTTGCACTTGATGACCAAGGTGGGATTAAGATGAGCTGAACTGCACGTTTTGTGTTGGGGCTCTAACCATTGTGCAAAGTGGGGGGGGGGGGGGAACATAGAGGCTCCAGGGAGCACTGATGCGGTGCTCCACAGATCAACAACACTCTACCTGGTGATATGATTGCTTCAATGTTATCCCCTTCTTGCAACTTAGTCTCAATTTTTAGTATCTTTGTAGATGTTTTTGTCATCATTAGTAGTTCCCATTTGTTCCTCTTGTTTCAACTTAGGATCATGTTAAGTGGGGTTCTCAGACGTTACTTAATCTGAGTTACTTAGTCTTCTTTGGTTCTCAAAAAGTGGGGTTTTTTTTGCTGCTTTTTGATGCTCAAAAGTCAAGGTTGAATTTGAATCACTTTGTGTGTTTGTTTATTGTTGTGCCATGCTGTTGTTGCACAAAAATTGCTCGTATTTTTTTAATTAAAAAATTAGCCTAATGCTCAATGTAACATTTAATGGTCTAGTAACTTGTGTGTAGCAGAAAATAGCATAAACATAGTGACCATTTCATTAGAATAGATTCCTAATGATAATAACAAGAGTGCCTGGGTAGAGAGAGCAACAAAAAGCATAACACCTAGTTAGATAGCATGAAAAATACTTCAAAAGAGAGAGAAATTAAGCAATTGACAACAGTTGAGGACCGGATTTGCATGGAGCCGGTCCCCCCTCCAAAAGGCTTTGTATTATGGTTTCTCACATAAAGAGAGACATTTTACAATACAATTCTTTGTGTTCCTTCAATACTAGCTAGTGCAATGAAGATGGAAACTTCAAGCACTAAGCAAAAAACTTATCAAACACAACATCGATTCCCTCACGGTCTCAGACCCAAGACCTCACACACCTTCAAAGATGGTGAGAGCTAGCGAGGTATGAGAGTACATTGAGAGAAAGAAGGAGTAGTCTTACGAGAAAGATGTACATCTCCTCACATAATCACTCATATTAGCATAGCTTAGCTTAGTAATTAGCATGGTAGATGAGATCAGCATGCATTAAATCTTGGCTCTTGGTTGGATTTGCATCACAAAGCCAAGAGTTGTTGGTGTAGGCCTCCCTTCTCACAAGCTTGGAGTAGGTGATAAGCTTTCCATTAAAGCTTGAGAAGAGAGAGAGAGAGTCTTCTTACTCCACACATAGACTAGTGTGAGTGTGTAATGCCATAATGCCTTGAGAAAATCAGCCCCCCCTCTCTCTCTTGGTCGACCCTCTTGCTATTTGCTCATGCAGACACCCCATTGGACCTCCCCAGGCTTAGCCAATAGGATTTCAGGAGCATAAGTGATAGCCTTTTGACATGTGTCCCCCTTTCCACTTTTATGAGAGCTTTAGGTTATTTATAAATGCAACTAAACTCTCATTGGATCCCTTTGCCTCCTGGCCAATAGGAATCAGGCAAGCCATTGCGCTGCTGAATGCTCATTGGACCCCTTGGGAGACTGTCCAATAGTCTTCTAGAGAGCTTAATTATTATTGGTTCTTTTATTAAGTGCTTTGAAATTAATTAAACTAGATTTACTCTAGCCTAATTCTCATTGGTACACCTCAATGGCCATCCAATAGGATTTGAGTACACCTTGTGGGCATCTGGGCTAGGGAGCTGACATGTGTCCCTCATTCCCTTTGTGTAAAGGTAGCTTGTGTGTATGTGTGTGTGTGAGTTTCTTTCTCATCCCCTACTTCTTGGGCTTGCCCCCTCCTATGTAGGACTTGAGAAGACTTTTTGGGACACACACAAAGCATCGAATTTCCCTAGAGTTTGACCTTTGGACACAACCTTTGAATTTTGGAACCTTAGCATTTTGGAAGTCTTAATGGGCTAAACCTTAGGGTCTTTTTAGCCCATTGTTGCACCTTGCTCTTTTGTAGATGGTCCCCCCTTTGGATCCCTATTTTCCCTCCTTTGGATCCCTACTGTGGTCGGTTTGCTAGCATAACCAATATTCTAGATTTTTCTCCCCTGGCACTTCCCCATATTAAATGATCAGTTTAACATGAGAAAATCATTTAGGAGAATTAGATATTAGTTAATATGACATTACCTCTCTCTTGAAATCATAGTCGTCCTCGACTATGGGGTAGAGAAAATAAAGCATATTCATTAGTCCTTTTCCTAGTAGGTAGAGGATCCCTATGCTACCCTAAGACATCGTTCCAAAATGGAGGATTAGTCCATTTGGTGCTTGAGAGCCTAAGCTACTGCAAGCATGTCTGCACATTAGTCCTATCAATCTTTCTTAGTAGAGTGACAAGCTTTACTTGGTGTTTGGGAGACGTCATCTCCGCAAACTTGATCTAAGCATGCATACTACTTCATTTTTGTGCACCATAAAGAAAAAGAGAGTCTTATAAGACAATTTTTTTTTTCATTTTTAACATTTGTAAATTTACTTACTCTTGGGAAGCATGGTAAGCATTGTCAAGGTTTAGGTTGTCCTTTAATTGTATGCCTTGCATCCATCTAGCATCTTCAAAAGGATAACTCTTAAACTTAATAAGATATTGTTGGATAGTCTTACCACCTCTTAGTACCTTGTCTTCATGTCGGAGAATGGACTCCGGCTGCAGCACCTCTTCTTGGTCCTCAATCTCTGGTGGGTCTTCAATATTTGGTTCTTGAAGTGGCTCTCCTTTGTAAGGCTTTAGTAGGCTCACATGGAAAGCATTGTGTATGAGCCAATGGCTGGGCAACTTGAGTTGATAGGCCATCTCATTGATTGGCCTAAGAATCTGGAAGGGACCATAGTACCTTTTTGCTAACTTAGCATAGTACTTTTGATGTCTCGTAGGATTCTTGCCCATCGTGTGCCTTAATTGAGCCTTGGGAAATTTGTGTAAGACCCAATAATTTTCTTTAAAGGTTTGGGCTCTTCCATGTTTGTGAGCAGCAGCCTTTTGCCTTTGCGGTGAGATAGAGATAGCATCCTTATACTTTTGGAAAGATTCTTGTAGGTCTTGCTATACTCATCTGCAATGAAGATCTTCCTGTGTACCTTAAGTAGCAAGGGAATTTTTTATCTTCCCTCAATTACCTCAAAAGGTGCTTTTCCTGTGGAAGTATGTATAGTGTTATTGTAGGCATACTCCACTAAGGGTAAGTACTTCTCCCATTAGTATCTTTGATCTACTTTTGTTACATAGGCTTTTAGTAGATCAAGTATTGTTAGGTTAGCTATTTCACTTTGGCCATCCGTTTGCGGGTGATAGGCCGAAGAGCCTTGTCCCTAAATTCTCAATGAGATCCTTCCAAAAATTACTGGTCATTCTAGTATCTCTATCCGACACTATGGACATTGGCAAGCCATGGTACTTGAATATTGTGATATAAAGAGGGTTGCCAATTGATGGGCTTTGATAGTCTTTTTGACAGGTATAAAATGAGCTTGTTTGCTGAATCTTTCTACTATCGTGCATATTCCCGTATTCCCATGGATAGACTTAGGAAATCCAAAGATAAAATCCATGGATATGCTCTCCCATGGTGAATTAGGGATTGGCAAGGATTGAAGCAATCCAGGTTGCTTCCCTCTATCAAACTTCGTCTTTTGGCATACCACACATTTAGAAACATACTTTTGTATGTTTGCTTTCATGGTAGGCCAATAGAAATATGTTTCAATCCCCTTGAGGGTAGACTAAATCCCTCTATGCCCCGCATAAGGAGGAGCATGAGATTCATACATTACTTTCTCACGGAGTGAGTTAGTAACACATAGTCTATTGCCATAGAGAAGATAGCTATCTTGTAAATTAAATGGTTCCTCTTTCTTCCCTAGTGCAAGGGCTGAAATCACATCTCTAAAATCAGGATCAATAGTATACTCATCTATCATTGAAGATAGATCATTGTGAGTTCCTATGGAAACCGCATTCACTCTTGGCCGTCTTGAGAGTGCATTGGCTACTTGGTTATGCTTGCTAGCAATGTGAGCAATATGAAAATGAAATTGCGAAAGGAAAAATTTCCACTTCATTTTTTTGTCGGAGAGCTTGGTCTGCGTCATGAAGTACTTGAGACTTTGGTGATCCGTTCGCAGAATGAAAGGAGTCCCCAATAAATAGTGCTCCCATGAGTCTAAGGCATGTAGAACTGCGAGGAGTTACTTTTCATATATGCCTAGAGCTTGCTCAACAGGGTCGAGCCTTCGACTTTCATAGCCTATGGCATGCCCTTCTTGGAGCAAAACAACTCCAAGGCAATCATCACAAGCATCACATTGGACCTCAGATGCCTTTGAGAGATCCGGTAGTGTAAGCACAGGTTGAGAGATAAGCTTTTCTTTCAGATTTTCCAAAGCATTGTTCTCCTTGGCAGACCATGTATACCTAAAGTTTTTCTTTGTTAGGTATGTAATGGTCTTGCTATTAGTGAGAACTTTTCTATGAAGCGTCTATAGTATGAACACATACCTATAAAGCTTCTTAGTTCATGAAGATTCCTTGGTTTAGGACATCCTTTTATTACATCTAATTTTGATGGATCCATTTGGATGCCATCTTGAGAGATAATATGACCTAAATATTGAATCTCTTGTAAGAAAAATTCACTTTTCTTTCGATTAACATAAAGTTTACTCTCTCTTAGAACTTGAAATATTACTTGGAGGTGTTGCTTGTGTTCATCTAATGAATTAGAGTAGATGACGATATCATCAAAGAACACTCCAGTAAAGGTTCGATGACACCTGAATAGCTTCTCCATCAAGCGGTTGAATGTGGCTGGTGCATTGGTCAAGCCAAAAGGCATGACAATATATTTGTAAAGACCAAACGTAGTGCAAAATGCGGTCTTTACAATGTCTTGATCAACTATCCTTATTTGATGATAGCCACTTTTTAGGTCAATCCTACTGAAGTAGGTGGACCCTTGTAGCTTATCAAATAGATCTTGTACCCATGGAACGGGAAACCTATTCTTGATAGTGATTCTATTTAGTGCTCTATAGTCGACACACATACGATATGTGCCATCTTTGTTTTGCATTGATAGCACAGGTGAGCAAAATGGAGATGAGCTAGGCCTAGCCATGCCCTTCTCAACTAATTCATGCACTTGCCGCATAATCCCCTCTTATTGAGCTTGAGAAACTCTATAAGGAGGTTTGTTAGGCGGTGAACTTCCTGGAAGAAGTTCAATTGCATGGTCATCATTGCCTCATTTAGGAGGTAGCTCACAAGGGATGTCGTCAATAAAGACATCTTGAAACCCCTTGAGAAAATTGGATGATTCTAATTCCTTTTAATTGTGTATATTTTCTTTTGCTAAAACATTAGGTCCATTTTGAGAGTCTTTAACAAAAAACATGTACATGGAAATACAACTCTTTATTGACTTATTGAAAGCTTGCGTATGTACAATGGGTATGGTGCTACCCATTTCCTTAGCATCTATGGACATATCTTTTTCCCTGAACCTAAAGGAGATTCTCCTTTCAGGGAATTTAACATTGGTAGCCACGCAATCAAACCATGGTGCCCCTAGGATTACATCCTCATGCTTGAGACGAGCGATAAAGAAGTCCTCTTTGTCCACATAGCTTTGTACATGGAGACTCAATTTCTTGATTAAGGGAGTGACTGAAGCTTCTTGCCCCTTGAAAGCAACGTGTGTGGGTAGGACATCTCCCATCTCGTAAGCTTGTATGCCTATCTTGGTGGCCAACTCTGTGGATATGAAATTGTGAGTAGAACCAGGGTCAAAGAGAATAAAAGCATCATGTTCTCTTACCTTTCCCCAAGCATGGCATAGAGGAGATCCTTTGTGGTGAGTTTCCTCCTCGTGGATTTTGACCAAGGTAGCTCTAGGAGGTTAATGGCGGGTGTTCTTTTGTGGACAAGTGCAATATGCATGCCCTTGCTTGCTGCACTTGAAACAACGGTTATCCTTGTGATAATGCTCAAGCTCTTCAAGAGAGAGTTTATTTTTGCCTTTGTAAAATCCCTTCTCTTTAGCTTTGTTGGAGTTGTCCTTAGGAGACTTTTGGACATTGTCCTTCCCCTTAGGCTCATTGGAACCCTTGTTTTCCGTGGGCTTTGAATTTCTTTTAGCCCCTGTTTGGGAATTGATTCGAGAAGCCACCATAGTATGGTGTATAACCGTCAATATGGTGCGTGGCCTTTGGGAGTTGACATACTCCGCCATTTCTTCAGTTAAGCCCACAAAAAATTGTTTCTTTAAATTCTCCAAAATCCAACTTTTTGAAGACAGTGGCTTTGAGTTGTAGGTCCCAAAACTTGTCTACATATTTGTGAATGGATTCATAGGGAGAGAGCTTCAAGCTTCCCCATTCGGTAAGTACCTTGTATTTGGTAAGACAGTGGCTTTGAGTTGTAGGTCCCAAAACTTGTCTACATATTTGTGAATGGATTCATAGGGAGAGAGCTTCAAGCTTCCCCATTCGGTAAGTACCTTGTATTTGGCATCATTGGCCAAAAACGGATAATGGAAGCTCTTAAAACTTTCCATGTTTGTGGAGCTTCACCGTTGGCCTGTAGGCTAGACCACCATTGTCTGGTGGACTTTTGAAAGTGCATAGCTACATGGTGTAGCTTAGAGGACTCCATGAAGCCCTCATCTCCAAACGCCGCATCGAATTGTTGGATAAAGGCCAAGACTTTGTCCGTAGTACCAAAGGTGCCATCGTAGGTAAGGAAAGAGATGCTCTTCCCTCCCTCTTTGAACTTCTTGAGCTTGAAAGACCTCTTCCACGTGGCATAGGATTTCCTATGGACTCTTCTTTTTGATGGTTCAAAGGTTGCACCATCACTTTCTTCAGAAGATGAAGAATTTGAGGAAGATGGAGAAGAGGGTGACCTCTTTCTTGCCTTTTTCTTGCCTTGAAATTCTTTGTGTTCACCATGACTTTCATAAGAGGAAGAGGATCAAGAAGATGGAGAAGAGAGTGTCCTCTTTCTTGCCTTTTTCTTTTCTTGCTTTTTGTCATCCCTCTTTGAATTATGGTGTGGAGAAGTGTGTGATGGTCTTCTCTATTTAGGAGGTGATGGAGAGTGTTTAGCCCATCGTCTTTGTCGAGCCATCTCCGCCAAGGTGGTAGGAGACTCACTTCTTTCTCGTTCCTTTGGTGGAGGTTCTTGAATTCTCCTTTGGGAAGGAGATGCATCATCAAGAAGCAAATTTTTAAGGCCATCGTATGGATCCTCTTCTTCTTCTCGAATCGGAAAGGAGGCTTCCTAGGTACTCTCTCGTCATGATGGGGAGCTTGGAGAATTCCATGAGCACGACGGTGCTGTTGCACTTCACTTTGGAGGGATGGATTGCCCATGGCTTGTTGAAGCCTAGAAACAAGATAGTTAACAAGCATAGGGGCATCATTAGTAGCCTCCTCATTAGCAAAATCAAAGTGATCAACATTAATTTCACTCTCTTTACTTTTGTCAGCCATTCTAACAACCTATAGGTGTAAAATTTTTAGGTGTACTTTGGCACTTCAAGCCCTAGTTGCTACTCCTCTTTACCCCTTTAGAAAAAGCACTCAAGCTACTGTATCTGTGGCCCGAATACCATTCATTGCAAGGAATAGAAGAGAGGTTTGTTCAACACCAAAACAACACCGGCTCTTGTGAAGCTTCTATTATCTCAATAGTAGTTAATCCGTAGGCAAGCACTGAAGGACTCCACTATTAAGACCATAGCTCTCGACGGTGATGCCCCGTTATCTGCACAAAGGTATGCGCACTGCAAGGCTGAAAAATCCCTATTCTACTTACTCACATGCAATTAATAATACCAACCATTTATAGCTAGCTTGAGGACATTTAATGGTCTAGTAACTTGTGTAGCGGAAAATAGCATGAACATAGTGAGCATTTCATTAGAATAGATTCCTAATGAGAATAACAAGAGTGCTTGGGTGGAGAGAGCAACAAAAAGCATGAACAATACTTCAAAAGAGAGAGAAATTAAGCAGTTGACAACAGTTGAGAACCGGATTTGCATGGAGCCGGTCCCCCCTCCAAAAGGCTTTGTATTATGGTTTCTCACATAAAGAGAGACATTTTACAATACAATTCTTTGTGTTCCTTCAATACTAGCTAGTGCAATGAAGATGGAAACTTCAAGCACTAAGCAAAGCACGTATCAAACACAACATCAATTCCCTCACGGTCTCAGACCCAAGACCTCACACACCTTCAAAGATGGTGAGAGCTAGCGGGGTATGAGAGTAGATTGAGAGAAAGAAGGAGTAGTCTTACGAGAAAGATGTACATCTCCTCACATAATCACTCATATTATCATAGCTTAGCTTAGTAATTAGCATGGTAGAGGATATGAGCATGCATTAAATCTTGGCTCTTGGTTGGATTTGCATCACAAAGCCAAGAGTTGTTGGTGTAGGCCTCCCTTCTCACAAGCTTGGAGTAGGTGATAAGCTTTCCATTAAAGCTTGAGAAGAGAGAGAGAGAGTCTTCTTACTCCACACATAGACTAGTGTGAGTGTGTAATGCCATAATGCCTTGAGAAAATCAGCCCCCTCTCTCTCTCTCTTGGTCAACCCTCTTGCTATTTGCTCATGCAGACACCCCATTGGACCTCCCCAGGCTTAGCCAATAGGATTTCAGGAGCATAAGTGATAGCCTTTTGACATGTGTCCCCCTTTCCACTTTTATGAGAGATTTAGGTTATTTATAAATGCAACTAAACTCTCATTGGATCCCTTTGCCTCCTGGCCAATAGGAATCAGGCAAGCCATTGCGCTGCTGAATGCTCATTGGACCCCTTGGGAGACTGTCCAATAGTCTTCTAGAGAGCTTAATTATTATTGGTTCTTTTATTAAGTGCTTTGAAATTAATTAAACTAGATTTACTCTAGCCTAATTCTCATTGGTACACCTCAATGGCCATCCAATAGGATTTGAGTACACCTTGTGGGCATCTGGGCTAGGGAGCTGACATGTGTCCCTCATTCCCTTTGTGTAAAGGTAGCTTGTGTGTGTGTGTGTGTGTGTGTGTGTGAGTTTCTCTCTCATCCCCTACTTCTTGGGCTTGCCCCCTCCTATGTAGGACTTGAGAAGACTTTTTGGGACACACACAAAGCATCGAATTTCCCTAGAGTTTGACCTTTGGACACAACCTTTGAATTTTGGAACCTTAGCATTTTGGAAGTCTTAATGGGCTGAACCTTAGGGTCTTTTTATCCCATTGTTGCACCTTGCTCTTTTGCAGATGGTCCCCCCTTTGGATCCCTATTTTCCCTCCTTTGGATCCCTACTGTGGCCGGTCTGCTAGCTTAACCAATATTCTAGCTTTTTCTCCCCTGGCACTTCCCCATATTAAATGATTAGTCTAACATGAGAAAATGATTTAGGAGAATTAGATATCAATTAATATGACACTCAAGCTCATGTTTGCAGGGTTAATTTGATTTTCTATTTTGTGTTTGTTTGTTGTCCGTGCTCTAATGGTTGTACTTGTTGCCTAATTTAAGTCAGGAAGTTGTGGGCATGGGAATTGTTGCCACCTTATTGTTTTGAATGAAGGTTGTCTATAATTAACCTAATGATATTTTATTTCTTTTAAAGTATGCAGGTAAATTTGGAGAGTAATCTATTGAAAGTTTTGTAGCCCTAGACTTAAGTGTTTAGTCGTGTCTTGGGTCTTGCGGCTTTGCAATTCAAAATGGGTGATCCATTACTGGGCTCTTGTTAGTGGAGAGAATGTAGTGGAGGTAAGCTAAATTTTTGCACTCCTGATATGTGCCTACCCTGACTATGGCGTGCTCAAGCAAGCGACAACAATTACCCTACTGATCTTGTCCTGGGCAACTCCGCTCAACAATATTACCATCTCTAGACAACACTTGAAAGACTTTGCATTTGAGCTCAACGCCACTGCCATGTGTTTGTGAGAGAGTTGTAGTTGGCATAGCCTTTGTGGGTGCCATGAAGGAGTTACTACCTTGAAATGGCAAGCCTTGTGATTTTATAACTTGTTTCAACCCAATTTGATGGTGATGGTTTTTACTTACCCTACTCCTATGCAGTGGAAAGAAACTTCAAACAAAAAGGAACCAAACAATGCAAATTACAATTGTAATAAAAAATGAAATAGCACTTTCAAACCATAGAGAAAATTTCAAGAATGAAATGCTTTTGGTATCTCATTCACAACTCTCTTTGCCACTCAAGGATAGATCTAGCCCGTCCCTCGACTCTAGACTCTATCAAACACTAAACCCACATCTAACTACTTTACTATTAATGTATATGTAATGGATGATGATTATTTGGATAAAGAAGACTCTAAATACGCAATAGAATCACCTAAGGATCATTCTCTGGCAATGTCACCAATGTTAATGGGTCACCATGATGGACGTCTATAGCATAGTTATGCAGATCTTTCATTGAAGGATGCTCATGTCAAGAAGTCTCTAGAGGCTTCTATGTTGGCCAAAGTTGCCGACATACTCTTTCAAAACACTGAGCATCAAGCTGTAGACTGCTTCATCTTGACTTTTGTATCGTCTTTGACTCGGTTCTCCTATTAGAATGATTGCTATTGGCTGATCTGTTGGATCTTCCATTTTTGGCTCTCGACTATAGACCCCCCTAAAAGACCGAAGATCATCGTATCAATCTAATTTTGGGTAGTTCACCCCCAAAACAGCCACCTTACAAACCACTATAATCCATGTATAATGATCCTAATTGCATATGCACCAACTGGATGGTTTGCTGGCTTGTGCAGATGTTTGGATAAGCACTTGGGTGTAGTTTTTAAACTTCTATCTGCACTTCATCTTTGAGCTTGCACTATCTGGCTCCACTAAAATCTACAAACACTTGGGAGTTCTCTAGATCTGGCTTTACTCAGATCAATAAGATGTTGGTTTCGGTGTTGCTTTTGCTACTCATAAGGTACGTATGGCCTTCTAAATTTGCATATAGTACTTTATCTTCATTGTATCCATAGTGGTGTAAAAGATTCTCTTTTACACTTTTGCCTGCGCTGCCACTGCTACTGATGGCTAGCTTTGGTGTACTTGAATTACCGGCTCAATTCGACTATTTTTGCTCTTCTCAAATTTGCAGGATATTTTTGGATGGTCTGCTCGGTTTTTGAAATTTATGCAATTGCTCGTGGCTTGCTTCGGTTTCTTTTTCTCGCTTTCTATGTTGTTTCTGGCTTTTCGGCTTTTTTGCTCACGGTGCGTGACTCCCTTGGCCACTTTTTGCCTTTTTTCCTTTTTTGACTCCTCCACTTTTATTTTTATTAACTTTTTGTGTTTTTTTTGATTTTTTGGTATTTTTGTGATTTTTAAACGATTTTTTGATTTTAAGATTTTTTTTGATTTTTTAAATGAATTTTTTATGAGTTTTTATGAATTTTCTAATTGTGCAATTTTTGAAATTTTAATGAATTTTTTGTGAAGTTTTTTTATAAAGTTTTTTCGATGAATTTTTGATGACTTTTTTATATTTTTAATGAATTTTAAGACCTTTTTTTGAAAATTTATGGATATTTTTGGTTTTTTATTATTTTTTGGAAAATTTTAATGAAATTTTGTGCGATTTTTTATTTTTATTTTTTATTTTTTTAGCAAAAAGAATTAACTAAATATAAAATTACACAAACACTTAAAACAAAAATAAATAAATAAATGATATCTCACATCAGCTTATCTTACCTAGCATGGCGGGCGTTGACCTGCAAAGGAGGCAACGACGACAAGACATCGAAGAAGGCGGCGATGGTGGGATGGGCGTGTAGTAGACGGCGTGGGGTCTGCTATGACCAGAGAAAAGAGAGACAATGTACTGCAACGACACTGACGTGATAGAACCTAGTTGGATTGGCCACATGCGGAGTTGGTTGGCAGCGTGGATTGCGGGCATGCAACAGGGAGTGGCACTAGTGATGGCGGGTACACATAGAGAGAGAGAGAGAGAGAGAGAGAGAGAGAGAGAGAGAGAGAGAGAGAGAGAGAGAGAGAGAGAGAGAGAGAGAGAGGTGGGGATGAAAGAGAACATCTTAAGTGCGCCCAAGATGACTGGGGAGGGGTATTTTTTTTGACTTTGTAAACCTTAATAGCCGCAAGGGAGGATTCTCACCTACACATGCCGTTGAAGTCGAGTTTTTACGAAGGTCAGAATTTTATCGTCGCTCACCACGAATGCTGATACGTTGCCGCATCGCATATCCAAAACTTGTAAAAATTTGTTGGTGCTCACGTCGAATCAAGTTTTTCAATTTATATTTTTTTAAATGCACAAAAATGCAATTAGGCCAAAAATAGCCAAAACGCTAAAAATCAGCCAAAAATCCAAAAAATTGCCCAAAAAATAAAAAACATCTCCCACAAAATTCTATAAATTTCAAAAACTAATCGGCAATCACATTCAAACACTTTCAACACGCATAAACACACCAAAAAAGCAATTTTTGCCGAGAATGTCAATTACAACACAATCAACAACCCGATCCTCGAAAATAGCAAAACGCTCAAAACTCAACCAAGGAGGGCACAAAAGCGCTCAAAATGATGCCGCAAATACGCACACAAAAGACCTCATCAAACTCAAACGATATCAAATCTTAACAGAGTTAATAAAAAAATTAGCACCAAAAAATACTCAAAAAAATTTCTAAAAATTCTCCACACATAGAGGATTACTGTAGACAAATCAAAACTCATTTAGCACATTGATTCAATTGCCAATTAATTTTGACCATAAAATCCAAAACCAGGCAATTAAACTGCCTATGTTAGGTAAAAAATTGATGCAATCCAAGTGTCTAAATCCCTGTTTTGAGCTAAAAAAAGCAGCAATTAACCATTACACACATCAAATTGGTAATCAAACATCGGATTAATCATGCACATTAAACATTTTTTAGGTACACACACACACACACACGCACACACACAAATAATTGATAGTTTTACCAACTTCTAGGTGCGCACACACAAGGATTAAGTCAAATTTGCAAATTGAATTCACAAATGTCTAATTGGGCATGACCATAACACAAATCAATCATCAAATTAGCAAAATATATATGCACACATTGATTTTTAGTTGCACACACAAGGGAAAAATAGTGCACACACACCTAAAATTAGGCATACACACACTCAATTAAAATGCATAAACACTTGATTTTAGTGCACACAATTGTAATCGACCATTCAAGCATGAAATTAAGCAAATTAACATTGCACATTAGCCATGAAACCATCAATTTGCACATTCAGTTCCAAGAAAATTTTGGCATTACGACGGCATACAAACATGCAAAATCAAAAGTTCCAAATCACCTATTTGACAATGGCTAGGCATACCATACAAGATTTGAGTCCAATGGCACCATCCAACTGCTGATTACAAAATGTGTAGGCCCCTTCTTTCGATGCTCCAAAGCCCTAATCTTGCATTCCAAAATCAACAAATCATGAAGTGATTAGTACAAGCTGACAATGTTAAAATGCAATCCAAGCCTCTAATTAGACAAATGTCAAAGCATAAGCACAAAGTGTTAGTGCAATTAATAGAAAATTAGTGTGTAAGCTAGCAAAAATAGTGAAATTAGCAAGGGGTTAGTGTGAAATTAGAGTGTATAGGCACAATTAGCAAGATATGGTGACAAAATAGGAGAAATTGAACACATTGCTTCATGCACACACATCCAAAATCCATAAAACCATAAACACACAAGTGAAGTTAGTGAGGAAACCAATTTGATGCCATAATTACAATAGCATAGGTTATTGATCCCCGACAATGACCCCAAATGTTCAGGGTACCATTGTAACATAATGACCAACAATAATTGTCAATCTGGAGGGATGAGCTACCTGCTGGCTAGGGCATGGAAGCACTCATTGAATAGTGAGCTAATCATGGCAACACAAATGGAAACTTTATGAGGTGAGCTTCTTGGCCTATGGAGGAGCTAAGCCACGCACACACACTAACGATTGCAAAGACGCACACATCACTAATCCTATCATGCAACACACTAATCACAAGCACACACACATAGATCTATTGAGCATCCACACTTTAATCAAACCTACATGCACACACAAAGAATAGAGGGCAATCACACAAGATTAGAGCAAGATTAACCACTAATTACTTACAATGTAGGTAATCAAAGCATCATTAGCAATCACAAAAAGTATAAGAGAGGCATAGTGAAAGAGAATTAAGCATTAATTAGTGTTAAATCAATTCACATGAGCAACTAGAAGCTCAAGGACTCCATAGCCACACACCTCATGAGCTCTCACCAAAGAGTGGTATCAACAAATGAGGCTGGAATCCTAGTTTCATTTACACACTGCCTTATATACCTAGGGTAAACATATGGAATGTTCGGGTGCCCAAGGCCTTTAGGGCCCCACAACTTACTGAATCTACAACCTAGGCACCCTAATTGACCTATTATTTATAGCTTGGAACTCCCATTGATCCCCTAACACATTTCAAATATTACAATGGCTTGATATACATTGGGAATCTACAATACATGACCATTGTGGGAAATTGTGTAACCCAATGTTGAGTGCTGCTTCGCATTCATCTTCGATGTGATTTTAAGGCTTGGGACTTTGGAAAATTTTTAAACTGACATCGGCTCAGTTAACACCCCTCTATCCCTCTCATCTCAGTTGGGGTAAAGGCGCTGTGCCGTCGATCGTGGCCAGACATCCGGTGTCCGGCCGTCTGCCCTATGTGTACATACCCTTATTCTTTGTATATGAAGAATCAAAAGTTCCTCACTCATACCACTCCTGGGGTTTCTCCACCCACACCATCTCGTGCTTCTTCCCTTCCCCACACGCATCGCACCGCATCGTGCACATGTGCACTCACAAGTGGTATCATAGCTACAACTGCGAAACACGAGCCCGATAGCTTCCTGGCAACCGACACGAGAGCAAAGAAGCTTGGCCATGGCTGCAACAGATCCGGCTCGACGGTGTTGGATTGGAGCTTGTCAATGAGCACCCGCAGGAGATTGGGAAAGATCTCGGTTCCCAGCTACCCGACGTGTGCAACGACTCCATCAAAGATGGAATCTTGGAGCTTTTGGGCAAAGCAAGCAAAGGAAAAATCAGGACATTCGACAGAGCTTGGTGTGGAAGCAATTGCAAAGCTTGCGAGTGTGGTGACTACACACACACACACACACACACACACACACACACACACACACACACACACACACACACACACACACACACACACACACACACACACACACACACACACACACACACACACACACACACATACACATGCTCCTGTTAATACAATGATTAAACTCCTTCTGGATATGGGAATGGCTTGTTGCTACGGCCTCGGTGTAGTTAAATGGGGATTAGTCAAAATAACTTGTATTGACTTAGGAAATTTTTTGTAAAAAAGAGGCTTGTATTTACGAGGTGAAATTCTTAATAAGATATTTGTGGGTGTACCTAACACATAGTGAGATAAGGAAGATAATGGGTTTTAGACAAGCTGGCTTGACTCTATATAATGTGTCCTCACATGCTCTACAACACATCTTTAGCTCTGTGTGTGTGTGTGTGTGTGTGTGTGTGTGTGTGTACAAGGTGGTGATGTTGATTCTTTCCCCTCTTGAAGACATACCCACCTTGCCTTCTTAAAGACGGACCCACCTTGCTACTATGAATGGAATATGGCCATTGGCATCGAAGCCTATAAAAGGTGGGCTTCCATGCTCACTTAGCATTGGTACAAGAGTGCATCTGTGGTATGTGTATGTACTTGTGAAAGGTGTCTGTACCTTGAGATTGTGAGGATTTAACTCGCAAGGGTCTCTGTTGTTATCTCTATGGCAAAAGGCAAAGACAAGCAAGCTATTGTGGAGCTAGCTGCTCCGACTCAATCTCAGGTGACTTTGTCTCCAATATGGACTACTGTCCGAGCTGCTTGGTTGTGTTGTGATTCACCTTTGATATGGTAGTAGAACTCATACATATTCTTGACTATACTAAGTCGAAGTATGACTGTTATGAGAACAATTGATTACTTCTTTCAACCCTTAAGTGAAGGTTACCCTCTCAACTATGGTTTTAATGTTCCTTGGCTTGAAAATGGTGAACTTTTTTCACGCTCTTGGTTTGAGTATTTGTGTCTAAAGACTATTCGGTACTATGAATGGGTATTATATGTAAGAAACTAGGCCACTAGGCTCTCCTAGATCCTCCTCCCAACCTCCCTTTATAGGTGGGCTCCTAGCCCCTTGCCCTAGAAGAATCCCCTGTCCACACTGCCTAGCCCGGCCCTTGGCCGTAGTCCTTGCCTAGCCTAGTTCTTAGGGTACAGGACCCGTGTCCTGACATTACTTCCCCCTTAAGGAAGAGTTTTCGTCCTCGAAAACACAAGTAGTAACATCTTCTTAAGAATACTGGTGTTCTCTTTATTGACGTCCCATAAGTGAGCCAGTTGTCTGTATGATCGATAATTGGTGCAGTGAGGAGGTTCAATGAAACCAAGATGAATATCTTGATTTTCAACATTGTTGTCCGTTTGCAACCACTTGGGTCTGAATGGTAACTCCATTTAGAACTCGCTTGAGTGCTGTAAAGGAGTAACCACAACTAAGAGTCACTTGGGTTTAAATGGTAACTCCATTTATAACTCACTTGAGTACTATAAAGGAGGAACCACAACTAAGAGTTGTCTAAAGGCATAACCAGTTTTCAGATCTTCTGAAGGTACTGGAATAATGCAAGGAAACCTTGGCGTAACTTTCCATGCAGTTATGAGCCAGATTTCCTACTCGCCTGAGTATCTTGAACAATCTGTTACATGTTCATCCGTAATGAAGGTTAGTTGCCAACATGCTCTGTCAGCACACCTGGTAAGTCCTTGACGTATGAAAGTATTGACACAATCTCCAACCCCACCACAAGAGGTGTTCAAAGTCGAAAATCGTACTTAAGCAAATTTTAGAATAGGGAGAAAATCATCTATTTAGAAATGCATGGTGTTAACGTATGCTCTTAGCATATCCTTTAGCACAAGATTACTCTTTGTAATCTTTGTAATCTGCCTATCCCCTTGGATAACTGACAATACTGAGGTGTGTTTTCCTCACGGTTTACATACAGTCTTCCCAGATGACTGGTAAATGGGAAATCACAGAAGTGTTTAACATTGGTAAAGAATCAACAATGTCCGAAATAACCATCGTGGTTAACTTGAAAAAAATCCAGAAACGCCCAAACCAAGCCATGACCTCTATTGGTGATTAGTGGATTTAAAAGTAATCTCATAGTGATGCACATAGAGTGCAAAATGCTTCATAAGCAACAACCCGTGGAATATGCATGCCGTTCCAAATCAGCCTTTGCTAAACACTAGGGCCCATAACACCTAGTGTTCATGCATTTAGCAAAAACAGATCCGAACCTATATATCTATGGTGATCCTTGCCTTCAACTTGTGGCAAATGTGATGCACCTAGCACACATTAAAGAGGATTGTAAATAGTTCTGAAAAGAAAGTAAATACTTTCAGTTGCAATCTTGTGCAAGCCTTGCTGAAATGTCTGAACCATAATAGAAGGTGAAACAGTGATCACGTCTAGGTACAAACAATGAAACTTTTTCATTTGCTATATGTGTAAACAACCATCTGTAATGTGGTTTAGCAATACTTGTACCTTAACAAGTCATTCTAAGCATCCGACAATTTCTGGCCACGAAATTGCTCCTGATACGTCGTGCTAAAAATGGTCTAGAAAACAGATGTGACCAGCACTTAGGGACTTTGTCGTGACACATATTTGAAAAAGGTGCGCCAGTGTCAGTCCCAGAGACTCATATTCGCCACATGTGGAATATGTCTCAACTAAGGATGTCTGAAAAAGAACATCCTACAAGTACAAGATGTACTTGCGTGTGGAGGTAGCTCTAAACACTTTACGACAGGAGTGAGAGGGACCCTCATTCATTGCTCCACACTGGCTAAACCGAACTCCTTGAGTTCCTAGACCATGTTGTATCCCATGTGACAACATGTGCCAAATTGAACCCTACAAGTAGGTTCGTAACAGCATAAGGCAGAAAGATAGATTGGCTACTTGGCCCAAAATACTTTGTGCCGACATGCCCTTGGCATGACTCTGTAACATTCAAGCATACTTATACGTCTTGAAAAACCAAGCAAAGCATACTAAAAATGGAATAACACCAAATCAATAGATGCATACCTGGAGATTCGAACATAATGTTCACTTACCCGTATTCAAATGGGGAGGAGCATGTCCCCTACCTGAAAAAACAAACATCATTGCACTAGGAAGCCTGGTTGTTGCCTTTGCAATCCAAGCTCCTGGATTAGAATCTACGTAGTCAAACCCCTTGATAAGACTCTTTGTAGAAACTGCTCAACTAGCAGATAACGGTAACTAACATAGTTAACCGTGTACAGATTGAGTGGAATCAACCTGAAAAGTGTGTTCGTCTGCTACCACGTGGTATTGCGGAATTCTTTCCTTGAAAGTATAAGTGGGAGAGATCAATTGTGATCCTCAATGCAGATCAAACTGTGATCCTTAATGCCTATGGGGTGATGTAGAAATCACCTGTCGGGTCTTACTCCAAAACAGTATGTCCATAGACACTCCGTAGTTCTATAGAGAGAGTAGGAGACCCACACAAGTGAACTACCGATCTCTTGTGGACAGCCATGCTGTCGGAACTGATTGCTGTATCTATACTTCCTTGTAGAGATTAGCGGCTATGAGTTGAAGAGTTTCAAAAACTCAACGTTAGTGTCGCATAGAAAAAATGTAGTGCCAAAATGACACCCTAAACATCCGTAATGACAAGACACTTGCTTGTCCATTAACGTTGATGTGTACTTCCCTGGGTAGATCAGTTGGATCTTGAAAACAATCACCCAAAGAATGCCAATAATTGGGTCTTACCCTTGGTCAGGCTCTTAGCCTGTGTGGCTCATAGCCCTTATGCAAATTAGTGGCCAATGGATGAATCGATGAAGACTAATTTGAGTATCATCTTAGCCACGTGTTAGCTGAGAGTTAGAGCACCTTGGCTCAGGCTGACTCACGAGAAAAACACGTATCAAAAGCTTCTTAGAAGATTTTCATTTTTCCCTTAAAGAGAGAGAGAACGAGAGAAGAAGAGCATGCTGGGCTGAGGAACTTTCCTTAAGTTTTTAGAGAGTGTGCCCAAGCTATGTGCTCTTATGCATCTTATGCCTGACTTGAGCTTATCGTATAAGCATTCCACAATTTTCCGGTATGACTCGCTCATTGAGAGAGGTAACAAAAAAAACACAACCACATCTTGACCTACCTTCCTTGCAGGGTCGTGATTGTATGAAAATGACGTAGCATTGGCACTTTGCCTGTGAAATAAGTCCTAGATTTGGGGTTCCTTTTAGTGTTGTTGGGTGTTGATAGCAACCAACCGTCAGGTTAAACAATCCATCACTTATTCTGTCCTTGACAGAGTTGTGAGTGTGGCAGCGTAAGCATACTGCATGAAGTGGTGGAATCCATGCCACCTGCTTAGCATGCCTTGCATGCAAAAGCGTAAGCCCTAGGCTACTATGACGGTCTCAAGCGTGAGAACCAAAACCAGAAGTGCCTTGCACATTATAAACTGGTAGGGATTGTGTGAGCTGACATTCCCTATTTAGCCAGTTCCCCAAACTTGTGTGCCAATGCCCTTGATTCCAAATCAATGGGCAGGATCTCGGCACAAGAGAGAAGCCATGCTTTGTATAAATTTGCCAAAGCACTTTGCTTTGCACAATGACAATAATTGCCAAGTAAAGTGTAAACATGAAAAAAATAAATAAGAAAAACTTAAGCTTGGCTAACCTGGTCATTCGACTGCCACAAGTTGTGTTGAACTTCCAAAGGAAAACTCGTTCGAATGTGGCTCATAGCCAATTTTGCTACACGAGAGAGAGTTGTCGCGTATGCTCGTACGCCCTCTTGTATCATGTACACCATGAAAGATCCTTCAAGCATAGTGTCAAATCCCTCCCAAGTTTGTATGCTCATAGCATATACCAAACGTGGGCAGTTGCGCTGCAAGATGCGTAAATTGAAGCCTTGATTCACATCAATTGAAGCCTTGCTGATAGCCAACTGAAGCGGTTGTTGACATACATACAGATATCAGGACAAAAAGAGTTGACCTTGTCGAGTGAGTTCATCTGAAATTAGCTAGTAATGTGTGGCAAACGTCCTCTGTCCGCTTCTAGACACAGTGACAAGGAGTCGGCCATGCCGAACAACATGCCCCCACAAATTGAAGCCTTGCTTCACAGACAAGCTGTTGTGCTCATAGCCAACGTATGCTCTTGCCATAATATAGCTATCATGGCAACAACGAATCGACCGTGTCAAAAATTACATCGTATGGAGAATCATGAAAGTACCTGCAATAGATATGTAACTTGATTGCAGTTGCAAAGTGTACCTGGAATTGCGAATACCACTGCGTGGTAAGTATTCTTCGCCGTCTGCTAGAAGCGGCGACAAGGAGCCAGCCCTGCGGAGAACCTTGGCTCCCTTTATGTCAACGAGCAACAGGTTGTGCCAATCTCCTTGAGATTCTAGACCTTGGAGTTGCCATAGCAAGCAATCACATCCAAATAAAAAATGTAAAATAACTGCATACCTCATGAATTGCGTGACGACTTGGAGTACCATGGTGTCGATCTCTGGCAGCATGCATGAACACACATACCAAGATATGGCGTGCCTTGACGTCTTGCTTCCATGCCGTCATAACTTACCCGCACAACTGTTTCTGTCATCGGGCATGTTGTGGATTCCCCTTTCAAGCATGAGGAAAGGTATACTTCGATCCCCCTTGTTTAGTGCAGATACGACCTTGCATGCCAATGGCGAGTCCAAACATGTATGGTGTGCACATCGTAGTGCTGACTGATGCCGACCTGCCTTGCCGATTCCTTTCACTTTGCATGATAAGATACTTACGTCGACTCGCCTCATCGGCTACAATGCTCATGCATATGAGCGTCCATGATCCTCAAACGGATCAACAAAAAATCCTTCCGTAAGAGCCTTGCCCTTTGCCTCCATCCGTTGAGGGCGCAATCGATCGTTCCAAAGTGTCATACTAAATTTATTCCACAGAAGTTCTTGATGAAGAATTCCACGCTGCGTGCTGAGAGTCATGCCGCCTTGCAGCCCATGCCGAAGATGGTGCTATGCATAATCAGAAATTCGGTTAAGGACTACAATAGGTGCGAAGTGGGAATGCCCCCCCCCCCCCCCCCTTTGCTTAATTGAAGGCATGGCTTTGGTCCATCGGACGCCGCTTAATGGTGGTTCAAAATAAAAATAAAAACCAGTAAAACGTATGGCAGCGATGGCAAAAACTGTTGCGCAGGGAAAAACGAGATCAAATCCGGTGCTGCATACGGTATTGGGCACACCTTCTGTGACGAAATATGCTCCTGGACCCAAGGCGATCCCATCAAGCCAAAAATCCAGTAGATCCCTGCAGGTCGAATCCGGCCTTGATCCATGTGTAGGGCTGTATCCCACACTGCAACTTTCTTCTTCGGCTCTTGCACAGGAGTCGTTTCCTGCAGCCCTTTGCTGCTGAGCTTCAACAACGCTTTGCATGGCATGCAAGGTGCATGCCATGTACCTTGCATGAATAGCATCGACTGTTCCTTCATGGCTTAAGAAAGCACTCCATGGAAGCACCTAACCGCTGAGGTCCCATGAATGCCAAGGGAGAGAAAGATCGAGAGAAAGCGAGAGAGAGAGGGAAAGAGATCCATGCCTGCTCTTCCTCCATAGCTCCACCCTTCTTCTCTCCCTGAGCTCTGATACCAGTGTAAGAAACTAGGCCACTAGGCTCTCCTGGATCCTCCTCCCAACCTCCCTTTATAGGTGGGCTCCTAGCCCCTTGCCCTAGACGGATCCTTTGTCCACACTGCCTAGCCCGGCCCTTGGCCGTAGTCCTTGCCTAGCCTAGTTCTTAGGGTACAGGACCCGTGTCCTGACATTATACCACCTTTTCATTGACATATTGTCTTTTGTAATTTGAAAGGATTCTTTAGTGTATCGGTACCGATACAACAATACTAGTATACCAGTACCAGTATAGCAGTATAGAACGCATGCGTGGTCTTGTCTATTCTAAGATGATGTATGAATGTTATAACACTAGTACTACCAATACCAGTACTAACACTGAAAATCTGAGACCAGTACCAGCATACATATACTAGTATTGCAATATAACAATACCAATATGCCAATACCAGTATAGCAAGTATAGTAGTATAGAACTCATGCATGTTCTCGACTATACTAAGTCGATGTATGACTAGTATGGGAATAGTTGGCTACTTCTTTTGACCCTAAGAGAGGGTTACCTTCTCAACTATGGTTTTAATGTCCCTTGGCTTGAAAATGGTGAACTTTTTTCAAATTCTTGATTTTAATATTGGTGTATAAATATTGTTATGTACTATGAATGGGAATTATACCACCTTTTTAGTGACATACTTTCTAGTGTCTTTTGTAAATTGAAAGGGTTCTCTGGTGTATCAGTACCAGTATACCAATACCAATATAGCAGTATTACCTATACTAGTACTACCTGTACTAGTACAAGCATTAAAAAAAATTGATTGGTTTACCTGCAACCCTTTATAAATGAAACCATCTCTAAATATATGTTATGGTGTTTTACTACTTCTGTACTAGTACCATTACTACCAGTACCAGTAGTACCAATACTACCAATACTACCAGTCCCAGTACTATACTAAGTCGATGTATGACTTGCGGGAATAGTTGGCTACTTCTTCTGACTAGCACTGAAAATGTGAGACCCGCACCAGTATACCAGTATAGGTTATGGTATTTTTACTACATCAGTACCAACACCAGTAATAGTTAGGTTTTTTACTACATCAGTACCAATACCAATACTTTTTTTTACTACATCAGTACCAGTACCAATAACTAATTGGTTTCCCTGCAACCCCTTGTAAATAAAACCATCTCTAAATATATATGGGTTTTACTCTACAGAAGTACCAGTACCAGTACTATTGCTACTACCGGTACTATACTAAGTCGATGTATGACTTGTGGGAATAGTTGGCTACTTCTTTTGACTAGCAGTAAAGATCAGAGACCTGCACCAGTATACATATACATGTTATGGAAATACCATTTATGAATATATATTATGGATCAGTACCAGCACCACCCATACCAATACTACCAGTATTACGAGTACTATCAACACTGTACTAAGTCAATGTATGACTTGTGGGAATAGTTGGCTACTTTTTCTGACTAACACTGAAGAAAGAGATCAGTACCAGTACATTAGTATACATTTACTTGTTGTGGTTTTTACTACATCAATACCAATAGAAGTTATGGTTTTTTACTACATTAATACTAGTAACAGTTATGGTTTTTTACAAAATTAGCACTAATACTAGTATATATATATATATATATATATATATATAGATTATTTTTTTCACTACATTAGTGCTACCAATACTACTAGTACCAATACTATACTAAGTCAATGAATGCCTTATCGAAATATTTGGCTACTTCTTCTGATTAGCACTGGAAATCGAAGACCAGTAATAGTATACCAGTATACATATACCAATATATTAACGGTACCAATATACCGATACTACTATAGTAGTATGGCAGTTTAGAACTCATACATATTCTTGACTATACTAAGTTGACGTATGACTGTTATGGTACCAGTACTACCACTACCGATACCAACGGTGAAAATCTGAGATCAGTACCAATATACCTATATACCAGTATTGCAATATAGCAATACCAGTATACCAGTACCAGTATAGCTGTATAGGAGTCTAGAACTCACACATATATTTGACTATATAAAGTCATTATAGCTGTACTACCTCTACCAATACTAGCACTAAAAATTTGAGACCAGTATCGATATACCAATATACATATACCAGTATTGCAATATAGTAGTACTAGTATACCAATATAGAACTCATAAATATTATTGACTATACTAAGTCAATGTAAGACTGCTATGGGTAAAGTTGGCTACTTCTTTTGACCCTTATCTCATGAAAGCTCATATGGTTTCCCCTCGTAAATGAAACCATCTCTGGATATATGATTGGCTTCACCTTTTTTATTATTTATCTTTGAAAGAATCTAGCTGGGTGACATCTATAACATGTGGGATACCTTTGCATCACCTGCATACGGTACCAATGCTAACTAAAGGTTGTGTTGTTTCCATGGGTACAGGTGAGGGTTACCTTTTCAACTATGGTTTTCAAAGTTCTTTGGCTTGAAGATGGTGGACTTTTATATCTTCTGACCCTTGATTTCAGTATTGATGTATAAAGACTATACTATGAATGGGAATTATACAACCTTTTCACTGACATAATTTCTAGTGTCTTTTGTAATTTGAAAGGATTCTTTGATGTATATGTTATATTGTTATTGGAACACACGCATGCACACACACACACACACACAAAGTTTGAACTGGGGCAGCCAAAATCGGCCGACCAAGCTGAAAGCAAGCAATCGAGGAGCTCAGTAGAGCTGGTAGATCTCGATACAAAAGGAGAAAACCGAATCCTTTTTTTTGCTTGGTTGTGTGTGTGCACACACACACACATACACTCAAATAGCAGTTCTATTCGAACAAAGCAAGGGAATCAGAAGCAAAGCGGGCAGCTACAGAACTGTAGCTATGCAAAGGGGAATCAACAATCAGGGTCGAATAGAGCAGGTCTAACTGAACAAAATTGAGCTTGGAGTTCTTTGACTGCAACAAAATTGAAGCAACAAGAGTGACAGAGTGGGAGGCAGTGCAATTTTTGTTTCGATGGAATGTTGGCAAGTATCGAAGGCTTGAAGGCCTCTTAGGCAGTAACATGTTATGAGCAGATTGAAGGCTTTAAAGGGCTCATGGGCAGGAGCCGATTGCAGGCGTAATGTAGGTGAATTGAAGCCTTTTGAAGGCTTGAAGCAAGGTGAATCAAATTGCGTTGCAACAGGGAATTGCGAGCAAGGAAAGCGGTAATCGGGCAGCCAGTCTCGCAGAGGCAGCAGGTCAGCACCGAGCAGAACTTGTTCTTTTCATCAGAGTTTGTAGGTCTGATAGTTCTAGCCTTTCGACAGTGTCTGCAGTGAATTGAATTCGATTTTTTTAAAAATTCAAGCTTACAAACCTTGTGTACAAGGCCCTGTTCCCACAAGCCCTCAACACCCTGACCCTTTGACGTCCAGTCCTCCACTCACACACACGCCCGAGAAAGAGTGTGAGAGAGAGATAGCTCTTCTCAGTAAGAGAAAGACAGAGTTTACAAGCTATCTCGGTCATGGAAAAAGGAGAGCAAGCACGTGCGCACTCAGCGTCGATGCACACACATACATAGGTGTTTGCGAGCTTTGGTGAGTAAGTCTGGGAATCACTCCTAGCATCGGCCCAATTTGAGCGTCCTCCTTGACATCAGAGACTCTCGTCTGGCGGCGGGAGGCGGCTCCGACATCAATTTTTGGCACTGATTTGACAGCTCGGCATCGGCCTCGAGCATCGAGCATCAATTTTTGGCAATAATTTGACTGCTCGGGATTGGCCTCGAGCATTGGCAATTTCACATTGGCTCAGCCTCGGCTTCGAGCATCGGCTATTGGCATCGATTTTGACACCGACCTAGATGATATCGGTGATTAGCCATTCTGACAGCGGTTTTGACACCAATCAGGCGGCTATTCGGCTAGCGTGCTTTGCGTGGCGATGAAAGACGGCTCCTAAGAATTTCCTCGACATCCCGACTTTTTGACCTCGACACAACAAGAGACGATCGAGCAAGAGAGGCATCGGCTCTCCTCTAGCCCCCATCCGGAGCGGCCCGGCTCTGATGTAGTCTCCACGACATTTTGACTTCGATGATTTCTCTAGTTTTTGGCTTCAACGACACACATATGACACATTCGGCTCCGACGGCCAATTTCGAAGTAGGTTTTTCCCTCGAGCGTGCTCAGCTCTTGGACAACATTTTTGATTGACGTGTTTATCTAGTGATGAGGTAGTGTGTGCAAGTTTCCTAGTGGTTTTTCTCACAGGTTGCACAATCTTTCCAATACAGCTTATGTGGTACATGTAGTGCTCATGTACAATTGTGTGGGGGAATCCAGAGAGCAATTTCTTGCACGGTTTGGTGCAGTTTCATGCTATGTATGCATTATGTGGATAAATTTGAGTTAGCTATAGCTTGCAAGTAGCAAGTTTGCAGGTTTACATGTGTTTTTGGATAGCTATATGTCCATATAGCCACTCGGTCAGGAGTGAGCTGTTTTGGCAATGCTATGTATGCCATTTGTGGATTTTGCTACTAAAACACTGAGTGTCTATTTTCATGCATATTTGGTAAAATTTTTGAGTTTTTGTCAGTTTTCAGGGAAAACTCTACCAAATTTTTCCTAGATTCTTGCCATGGTTTTGCACATATTTGCAGTTTACTCTCTGATGGTTTAATGGTCGAGTTTACTCCCACTCTAGCAGTTATTTGCAGTTTTTTGGCTTGCGGTTTGCATTGAGTTTTGGCTCATTTTGCAAAGGAAACTCTGTTCGTTTTTCCTGGTCTTCTCGCCATACAAGTTTGCAGTGTTATGCCATCTTGTACAATGGTCAATATATTCCCACTTTGACAGTGATCAAGTGTTTACTCTCACTTTGACAGGTTTTGTCAGCCAGTTTCTCTTGTGTGATGCGTTATGAGCTATTTGGCTCTCTACTTGCATATATGGTTATGCGCTTTACGCTTGGTTGAGCAGTTTGTCCCAATTTATGCTTGTAAATAGCAGATTGTGGAGCTGTTTTATGCATATGCGAGCATCAAGTTTGATGCGATTAGTCATGATTTTAATGATTGTGTAGTGGTCGAGTGATCTCCCACTCTTGTGCCATTTTTGCATTCACTTATAGCAACAGATATGTGTGACAGTGAGAGACGGCGGTCTCGTTCTTGTCGATACGTTGTCGAGAAATTTGCGGTCTTGCCAGGAAAGCACCGGGCTTATGGCTGTGAGAGTTTGTGGGAGAACTCAACAAAAACTATATGAAGGAGTTAAACCATAGATGCCATGAAGAATAGGGTTTGGAAAGAAGTGCAATCAAAGAAGACTCACTCTTTCTCTCTTGCACTCACACACACAAAGAAAGAACGCAAAAGAGAATGTCAAAAGAATACGAAGATGAAAACATCAAGGCTATGGTCATATCGTATCATGGGTAATATGAAAGGGTTAATGGATGAGTTAATGGCATTCAATCTTGGCTGACCAAATAGGCTACGAATTGTTCTTTGGAATTGTAGTTTTGTGCTTACCATAATATATATATTTTGTCTAGTGATTGGGATTAATTGTGTGTACAAATCCTCTTGGTTCATAGCAAGATAACTACGCTTACATCAAAAGAAAAATTATAGTCTATGAGAGGTAGTATGATGGGATCCGGTGATAGAAGTATTTCATTGAGCCTTTCAGGGCCGAAGAGAAACACTATACGTTGTTGAAAGTGTATTTTACGGCTAATCCATACGTTAATTCTAATAGATCGTACAGAGTGAAAGCGATAGAAATGATCATCATGTGGGTTATTCATCTAGGATAGTATGTGAGAAATGTAGATATGAGAGAAGTGAAGAGATGAGAAGTTTCCCTCCCAAGCCCTATTCTTGCCCGTAGGCAATAAGGATACTGCGGGGAGAGATGTACCTGTAGCAAGAGAACCTAGAGAGGATGAATTACTAAGAATGAGAGAGATAGGTTTGGTTAAGGAGATGAGATTAGATACATATATATATATATATATTGGATTAGAGATGAAAATGAAAACAACAAGAAATCAAGAAAACATCAATGTAGAACACATCTTACTTGAAACCCTTCGGCACCATTATTGATGGGAGAGAGAAGAAGAGTGGATAATTCCACTTTGATTGATACACCAAGTGCAAGACCTTCTTTGATTAGAGTTGATCTTCCAAGGTTAGCTTGTTGCAAGAATGGCTAGTCTCCCTCTAGGAGAAAGTGTAGGCTTGGGCTTATGTTAATGGCTAAGTACAATTAGGCATTACTACTCACTCCCTCAAGAATTCCTCTCATCAATGGCTTGAATGCTTGAGTTCTTCCAAGGAAGAAGAGGTCCCCTTTTATAGGTGAAGGGAACCCCCAAGGGTTTACACAAGAAGAGAGGAGCCAGTGTCAACATGAATTGGAAAAGTTGGAAATGAGCTGTCCTTGCATGATGTGGGCAGACTGGGGTCCAGTATTTTGATCATATCTCCTCAACCGTGGCTCCAAATAAAAAATTAAAAATATGGGCAAAAACTTCAGCTCATTAGCTACGATTTTCATTTTAAACTCGTTTTCCAATTCAGATTGGAACCTTGTGTAAAAAATTCATCAAAATGGGGTCCATTTATGGCAGCAAAAGTCTTCATGTGGTCTCCTTAGCCTAGACTTTCATTTAATTCACAAGGACACCTCATGCCATATGAAAGCATGACATTGCTCCTTGACAAAGATTTGTAATCATGCTTGCAATAATGCATTAAAATAAGTGTATCTTTGAAATCATGCCACCTAGTGTCCCACTAGGATTTGATTCTCTCCTAGTAGCTATTTAAAAAGAAATATAAGAAAAGTATAAAAAATACGTAGAATATATATATATTGGAGTTTACCCTAGATATAGGATCTAGCTAGGGTGTGAGATGATAATGAAATAGTAGAAATAAAGAATCAATGCTTTTTGCCCCAAGTTAAAGAGGTGGAGCTATTGGTGCTTTTCCCATAGTATTTTCTGATGGTGAAGTAAGGATAGGTTACCCTTGATAAAAATAATAGGATGAGATAGAAGGCTTATTATTATACTTAAATATGCATATGTACACTATAGGAAATATAATTATGTATCTAAAAAAATACAAGATAGATCTTGTAGCATGCGTTCCCACTATGTACGTGTCACAGCACGACATCCACCCCCTCTAAACCTGCACATCCTCCGGTATGTGCCACATTGTCTCTTTGTAAGATTAGACCTCTTGTACATCTTCCTTGTCTTCTTCTTCACTGGATGATTCCAAAGCTTCATGTTCACTTTGATCTTCACCTGTGTTTTTCTCTTCTTCCTCATCAATATCTTCTAGATCATTGTCTCCTCTTCTCTTAAACATTTTAATCCTTTTTCCTGCAATTGGAATCTTTACTTCTGTACCATCTAGTTCAGACAAGCTGTAAGTAGCATTTTCATGCACATGCTTTACAACATACGGTCAAAACCATCTTTTTGAGAACTTACGCATGACTGTGTGCTGGTTATCAAGGCTACTATCATACACTAAAACCCAGTCACCTTTGTCAATTGCTTTGCTCTTGAGTCGATGTCACTTATCAAAATAGTCCTTGTTTTTCAACCTTGCATTTTTGAGTCGTTCTTTTGCAGCTTCAATGTCTCCAGGTCTTCTCTCTAGCTGCCTTATACGCAGTGCAAGGAGATCTTCCCTACTAAGGTCCTCTTGCCAAGGTAGTACATTCCATGTGGGAATTGTATCCTCAATTGGCATCACTGGCTTTTGACCATGCATTAGCTCCGCAGGCATGTAGCCAGTTACTCAGCTATGTGTTGTACGATCAGCCCATAAAGCATATGGTAACAATTTTGGCCACTCACCAACTCTTCCTTCGCAAGCCTTGGCCAAAGCTTTGATGATAGGAGGATGCCCTCTTTCACTCTTTCCATTGCCTTCAGGGTTGTAAGCTGTAGTAAGAGAAAGCTTGATCCCTAATCTAGAAAAGAACTCCCTTGCTTCTTCGGCATCCAGTTCACCTCGATCTGCAGTGATTTTTCCCACACAACCATAACGGCAAATCACCTCATCAAGAAGGAATTTGCACACAGCTTCTGTGGTCTTAGCTCTTAATGCTCTTCCTTCAACCTGGTTAGTTAGGTCCTCTCGTGCAAGAACCAAGTATCTCATCTGCCAGAGTCCTAAAGGCATCGTGACTAGATCCACAACCCATTTATAGTGCATGGCTAGTGGATATGTAGGGTGCAATCCATCACGATGTCGAACATTTGAATACATTTGACAAGTTACACATGACTCTAGAAACTGAGATACATCTTTATACATACCCTTCCACCAGTATTTTTCTTTCAACTTGGAGAAGGTTGCCCACACACCCCTGTGTCCAGCCCATAGACTCTCATGAAACTCTTGCATGAGCTTTACTTGGGTCTCTTTTTTACATATAACCCGTTGTGGTGTAGCACCCTTTTGTTTAGGATGCTTCCACAAGTAACCATCCCTTAAAAAGTACCCATATGCTTTCCTGCGTATCCTCTTGAATTCTTGTTCAGACCAATCATCCTGTTTTGTTAGAGTACTCAAGTACCTTCCAATAGAAAGCCAATCACCTTCATAAAGATCTTTCAAGAACAATTCAAGTGAATTAGTGATGCAGACATTGTTACCTTTGACATGAGAGATAGAATAGAATTTTGTGCCTACATCATCTCCCTCATCAATCATTTGTGACTCATCTTCATACCTTGCCCTTGATAGCATATCTGCCACTGTATTGTCTTTACCTGCAATGTGCTTAAACTCGGGATTTAAGGACTTAATGTAGGCAATCCAACGCAACATAGCAATGTCTGGTGTTGAGCAGCTTGTAATCATCCCAAGAAGTGGTAGACAATCTATTTCTACAACCACACATGCACCAATTAGGTACTCTTTCCCACTTTTCAAGGCTGTAACCATACCCCATAACTCTCTCTTTATCTGTGGATAGTTTCTTTGGCGAGCACTTAGTACCTTTGCTCCAAATCTTACCACATACCTGTGTCCTTCTTTGTCATCTTGCCCTATTGCCCATCCAATCCTTGTAGGACTGGTATCTACTGTCACAATCACTGGCCTTTGACACTCATAGTCTACCTTTCTCAAAGTTGTTGCTGACTGGAGTAACTCCTTTAGCTTTTTCATGGATTTTACATGTGCTTCTGTCCATTTAAACTTTTGATTCTTTCTAAGCAGCTGATAAAGAGGATCAGCTACATGTGCATAATGTGGAATCCAAATAACATAGAAGACACCTGCTCCCAGAAACCTTCTAACCTTAGTGATGCTAGTGCATGTTTCTTTCATTCTTTGAATGGCATCTACCTTTGATGGACAAGGTTTCCTACCATATGGCCCGCACATGTGCCCCACAATGAGCACTTCTTTGACACCAAACATAGACTTTTTCCCTGACAATGTAAGATTCACTTCTTCCAACCTAGACAAAATTTTATCACAATCATTTATGTGATTTACCACAAACCTGCGACATCCCGTGAGATCCAAAGCTTCATATTTGTCACTTTCTTCACATCCTTTGATAGGCAAATCATCAATGAAAGGCATTGTGATTTGAGGAATAAATTCACGTAAGACCTTATTCATCCCATTCATCATATGTGCAACCGAGTTGGTTGCTCCCTGTGGCAAGGTACACATCCTTACCAAACCCAAAGGTGTCCTCATGGTTGTCAAGTCTCTGCTTTCGATTGCAAGCTGAAATTGATCATACCCTGGATAGAGATCCCCCATTGAGTAGATTGCCCTCCCTGCAAACGCCTTTGCAAACTCATCCACAATTGGACCTGTACCTACATTTCTAATTGTCACCTTGTTCACTGGTTGCATATCTTGGATGAAGCGTAGAGAACCATTCTTCTTTGGAACTGTGAACCACCTATTTGAGTATGGAGCACAAGAAGGCTCCAAGATTTCCATTTTGATTTTCTCATTCAGTAGCTCTACTAACTTTGGCAAATGAGCCTTTGGAACCGGAATAGGCCGCAGATTCCAAGGCACATGAGGTATTGTGAAAATTACCATAGGAGCTACAATAGAAGGATCAACACATCCTATCTCATGTGGCTCAAATGCAAAAGCCTTACCATGCTTTGAAAGCATTTCTTTGAAGCACTTTGTCTCCTCCTGTGTTAGAAACTCCTCGCAACCAATCTGCAACTCTTGAAAAGACTCCTTTGTGAAGGTATGCCCGATCTTTTTAGGATTCCGCAAACTTGGTTGTAAAGAAGCCTGTTCAATCTTTTCCCTGTTGTTGGGTGGTAAGGGTGAAGCTACTGGTTTCACCTTCTTTGCTACACTCTTGTATTTAGTTTCAACATGGACTTCTGGGCCAACTGTTTGGCTTTCTTTAAAGGCTTCTATTACTTGATACATTTTCATAGAGCAAACTTCCACAACTTCATTTTCAAGATGCAAACTAGACCTCATTATAGCATCAAGCTCACCCATAGTATCTACAAAAGAAACTTGTTCACACAAACCCAAAACATTTTCAGTAGGCTTTAGCAACCCACTCTTTTTCATGCCTATTTGTACATTATGCACATATTGCCTCTCATATCTCTTCAAATCTTCAAGTTTTGTAAAACATACTGATCCATTCCTTCTTACCAAGGAGCTCATTGAGAAAGTTTCACCTATTTTTGGATCAGGCGAGACCCTTTTTCTTTCTGTACCACTGCAATCCCGCTTTACAATGGTACTTGGCAAAAACCCATCATTTCTCTATGATCATGAAACTCTTTGCTTACCTTTTGTAGAGGATGTTCTCTGAGGTTGTCACGATTTCTTTCATGGTTTACACAGATTGTGAGAAATTGGACAGCTCGTTTACCATCTTTGCTACGTATTCTAGCATATGCTGAACCATCATCCATTACCTTTGTTTCCATTCGAACTCCCACAATGTAGGGTTGTCCAAGGATGAGATGATATGAAGATGTATCTTGTACAAAGAAGTTTTGGTCAATCTTTACATCACCTATTGTTACCTTCACACCTGGACATGCTGCATACAATTCACCGGATGAATTGTTTGCCACTTTTACCATCCAGCCATGATCTGTGTCCATAGGCCATTTGCACTTGTTGTAGAGACTCTTTGACATTATGTTTATTTCTGAACCATGGTCAATCAAGGCAACAAATGGCTCTTCAAGATCACCTACCTTGACCAAAGTTTCTGTAGTAGCCCTTGCCCAATGACTTCGTGAATAGTAACTCCTAGGAATATCTTCAACTTCTTCATCATCATTTGAGAAATACACTTGCTTCACTCTCCCACTAGATTGGTAGCATCCTACCACAGCTCCATCATTCTCCTTATTTTGTAGTTGCATCCCTTGTGTCTTTGAGGTTTCCCCTTCAACCTGTGGACGAGAAACTTCAGCAAGGGTTTGCCTCTTTCTCTTGATGATGTCAATGATCTCCTCATGGAATTCACGCTTTGCAATGCCAAGAACTTCTCCCAGAGTAAACTCAATCTTGCTATTCAAGATCCTTTCCTCCAAGACTTTCTTTAAATCTGTAGCAACCTCAATATCAGATTTTAGTTTATAAGTTGGGCCTTTTGTCTTACCTTTCGTTGGCTCTTTCTTCTTTCCTGTTGTAGACTCCTCCATGAGTACTTCAGGTGGAGATGCTCCTTGTGTTAAGGGTGTTTGAGAAGGCATTGAGTCGCTTCTTCCCCCACTTCTAGAAGCTCTTTTTGATGGTCCTTCATCAGCATTCTCACGTCTGCGCTTCTCTTCTACAATTGCCTCATTTTGTTGGCATTTTGTAATGTAGGCATGCACTGACAATGAGTCCACTGGATCATTCCATCCTGTTTCTAGACGTATGCAATCACCTGCTTCATGTAGAATCTCTTTTGTAAGCTTTCCCTTTTTAGCTAATTGCATGACATTTGGCCAAATTTGACCATGATGGTCACTCACCTCTTCATCACAAAAATGTTCAATTTTTACTCCATAAGTAGCTGCCTCAACTGAAGAGGTGGCATGCTTGGTTGCCATATCTTCAGCTAAGGTTTGCATTCCCCCCTTCCCAAAGTTAGTTCTCAAGGGTAGACCTGTCTCTCTTAAGTGGATTTTGCCATCCTTAAAAAAGACAACATCTTTTGACAAAGCATCACTAAAATCATCACAATCCCTTCTTACATGGTCTGTACTATCACACCAAATACATCTATTAACAAACCCTTCTTTGGGCTGTTGTCTTTGCCTAGGAAGTGGCCCTGATGGTTGGCCTTTTTCTTCAAGCTTTGCAAACTTCACCTTCAAGTCACGCATTCCCTTCACAAGCTCATCTAGCATGGACTCATCAAACTGAGGAGCGATAAAAGTAGGCTTTACCATTTTGTCAGAAGTTGAGGTGGAAGGACTTGTAGTGTTTACTACCATCTTGTCCCTTCTTCTTTGTCGTTTGGCAAGCAGTGAGACAGCACCTTCAACCTCATTCCAGTCGGTCTTTAGTCCTTGCTCAGCATCTTTATCTTCAAGAAGAAGCTCCAAATTTTCTTGAAACTCTTTACCTGCAGCTTGTAAGAAAAGATCTGTCTTCTCTGTATCTAGTGTGGCCCTTTCTGTCCTAGTGAGTTGTGCATAGCGCCGCTCAAATTCCCTAAGTAGCTCTGTTATTAATAGTCCTTGCTTTGGCTTGACTACCCATTCTAAGAATGTCCTTTTGGTCACTCTCTCCGAGTCCTCCATGAAATATTCCTCCTTTAAAGCTACTTTGAGTTCTTCCCAATTTCTCCCATGCCCATCTTTAATTGCCCTAACATGCTCCCTAATTTCTGGAGCAACAACTAGCTCAAAGCTTTGAATCATCTCACCTTCTGACACGCGATGCAGCTCCATCTCCTTCACATACTCGCGTAAGTACTTGGTTACATCTTTTCCATTGAACTGATCCATTCTGTTGACGACCGCTTGTATGGCCTTCGTTGCTGAAATCTCCCTTCTTTCAGTAGCATGTTGTTGTTGCATGAAAATTGCAAATGCTTGAAACATTTGCATTGTTGCTGGGTCAAAATGCATACCCTGTTGCTCAACATGATCACCCATGGTTACCCACAAACACTCACCCTAGCAGATTCGCGTCGGGTTCACCAAAAATATGTCGAGAAATTTGCGGTCTTGCCAGGAAAGCACCGGGCTTATGGCTGTGAGAGTTTGTGAGAGAACTCAACAAAAACTATATGAAGGAGTTAAACCATAGATGCCATGAAGAATAGGGTTTGGAAAGAAGTGCAATCAAAGAAGACTCACTCTTTCTCTCTTGCACTCACACACACAAAGAAAGAACGCAAAAGAGAATGTCAAAAGAATATGAAGATGAAAACATCAAGGCTATGGTCATATCGTATCATGGGTAATATGAAAGGGTTAATGGATGAGTTAATAGCATTCAATCTTGGCTGACCAAATAGGCTACGAATTGTTCTTTGGAATTGTAGTTTTGTGCTTACCATAATATATATATTTTGTCTAGTGATTGGGATTAATTGTGTGTACAAATCCTCTTGGTTCATAGCAAGATAACTACGCTTACATCAAAAGAAAAATTATAGTCTATGAGAGGTAGTATGATGGGATCCGGTGATAGAAGTATTTCATTGAGCCTTTCAGGGCCGAAGAGAAACACTATACGTTGTTGAAAGTGTATTTTACGGCTAATCCATACGTTAATTCTAATAGATCGTACAGAGTGAAAGCGATAGAAATGATCATCATGTGGGTTATTCATTTAGGATAGTATGTGAGAAATGTAGATATGAGAGAAGTGAAGAGATGAGAAGTTTCCCTCCCAAGCCCTATTCTTGCCCGTAGGCAATAAGGATACTGCGGGGAGAGATGTACCTGTAGCAAGAGAACCTAGAGAGGATGAATTACTAAGAATGAGAGAGATAGGTTTGGTTAAGGAGATGAGATTAGATACATATATATATATATATATTGGATTAGAGATGAAAATGAAAACAACAAGAAATCAAGAAAACATCAATGTAGAACACATCTTACTTGAAACCCTTCGGCACCATTATTGATGGGAGAGAGAAGAAGAGTGGATAATTCCACTTTGATTGATACACCAAGTGCAAGACCTTCTTTGATTAGAGTTGATCTTCCAAGGTTAGCTTGTTGCAAGAATGGCTAGTCTCCCTCTAGGAGAAAGTGTAGGCTTGGGCTTATGTTAATGGCTAAGTACAATTAGGCATTACTACTCACTCCCTCAAGAATTCCTCTCATCAATGGCTTGAATGCTTGAGTTCTTCCAAGGAAGAAGAGGTCCCCTTTTATAGGTGAAGGGAACCCCCAAGGGTTTACACAAGAAGAGAGGAGCCAGTGTCAACATGAATTGGAAAAGTTGGAAATGAGCTGTCCTTGCATGATGTGGGCAGACTGGGGTCCAGTATTTTGATCATATCTCCTCAACCATGGCTCCAAATAAAAAATTAAAAATATGGGCAAAAACTTCAGCTCATTAGCTACGATTTTCATTTTAAACTCGTTTTCCAATTCGGATTGGAACCTTGTGTAAAAAATTCATTAAAATAGGGTCCATTTATGGCAGCAAAAGTCTTCATGTGGTCTCCTTAGCCTAGACTTTCATTTAATTCACAAGGACACCTCATGCCATATGAAAGCATGACATTGCTCCTTGACAAAGATTTGTAATCATGCTTGCAATAATGCATTAAAATAAGTGTATCTTTGAAATCATGCCACCTAGTGTCCCACTAGGATTTGATTCTCTCCTAGTAGCTATTTAAAAAGAAATATAAGAAAAGTATAAAAAATACGTAGAATATATATATATTGGAGTTTACCCTAGATATAGGATCTAGCTAGGGTGTGAGATAATAATGAAATAGTAGAAATAAAGAATCAATGCTTTTTGCCCCAAGTTAAAGAGGCGGAGCTATTGGTGCTTTTCCCATAGTATTTTCTGATGGTAAAGTAAGGATAGGTTACTCTTGATAAAAATAATAGGATGAGATAGAAGGCTTATTATTATACTTAAATATGCATATGTACACTATAGGAAATATAATTATGTATCTAAAAAAATACAAGATAGATCTTGTAGCATGCGTTCCCACTATGTACGTGTTACAGCACGACAACGTACGATGTTGGCATTGTGGTCACATAGGACACATTAGGAGCCATTCTTTTAGAAGAATGAGACATCAGCGGAGATTATGCAAGATGTAGATATAACTTTGACATATGTTAGAGAGGCAGTTCCAGTAGCAATCTATGCCAGTGACGATGATGTCATGTTTGCCTTGGGTGTAACTCTTGCAGATATATCTATGGTTAGCACACTTTCTCCATAGTCATTACTAGATAGCGATGCTACTTTCCATGTCACACTATGTCGTGAGTGGTTCGACACATTTTCTAGTGGGAGTTTTGGCTGTGTGCACTTGGCGTTTGACACAAAGGGTGCAGGAGATGTTTGTTTGTCATTGCCTAGTGGTGCATCGCCAATATCATCCAGCATGTCATAGATACGTTTGAAGATGACACTAGAATAATCATTAGCAATGGCATAAATTTTCAAACTCTTGTAACGATCTCACTTGTGTTCACAGTACCCTTTGACCAAAAATCCCAACCTTGCAGCACAAATACCATCAATGTCTTTTTGAACCAAACTGCTCAATCCAAAAAGAAACGCAAGGATGGTGGTCAGGGAATTCCAGTCTTGGCATTGGAAAATAGAGCAACTTACCAGTTCATTGTTGAGGCCATCAACTACCCTACTTATATACAAAAATTATTTGGCATGATTTTGGCCTGAACCCGTGAATAGAAGGCAACCATCAATCTGAGTTCAATTCTATTAAGTAGTGTTATCACCAAGACTACCAAAGTAAAGTCTCAAAATCTATTTAAAGCCATGTATGATAGCAGTTTCTCACTGGGGGGCAACCAATTTTCCACCACATGTCAATGTCCAAAATGTGATGTTGAAGAAGTCCCAAAGGACCAGACAAGTGGTTTGGAATTCCTGATAGAGCAAATGGGCCTCGTTATAGTCAGGGCAAAGAGGAATTTAGAAAAGGCCGAAAGCTAGAACCTTTGAGTTGGCCATAAAGGAACAAAAATTGACTAAGGAATTATGGGATCAGCTTAGTGCTCGCAGTAAGAAATCTACGACCACTTCTTCTATTGAGAAGAAATCAAAACTTGCACCGGAACAAGCTCCTGGGACATCTACAACAACTGTAATTGTATTGCCTGGCACAACTCCAGATACAACCATCAAGTGTTAGAAGAGTCCAAATAGGGGGCTACATCTAATAAACCATTTTTTTTACATCCACAATCATCAAAACAATAGTCGATCAGCTCCAAGCACTTCAAAAGAATCAGTTGGTGATAGTATGGTGATGGATTCATCACAAAATCTACCACTACCATATAAAGTCCTGATGCTCACAAATAGAAATGATAAGACAGATCCAAAAAACATTGTAGATGGATGTGTAGCAAGAATCTAGACGCGGTGGAATGCAATCATCAACGCTATTGGACAAATGATGGAAGCGCAATCTTCAAATAAACAGTCTAACATCATCTAGAGGAAGATCTTGACCAAGAGATAATCAAATCTAAGGCACAAAGGAAGGAATTCATTTCAATTAAAGAATAATTGATTGAAGAGGAATGCATATTTAAAAACCATCAAGGAGATCCAACAACAATTGGAGCAATTGAAGGTGTAGAACTACACTTTGAATGCTGACAAGTGGAAATAAACCAAAGGCATGGTTGCAAAGAGGGTCCATTTGGATTAGAAAACTACTACCCTTAGTAGTTTTAAAGAAGTACACAACACCCTAAAAAAATCTATTTTGATCAAGTAAATTTATGAATCTTTAGTTGAAATTTTTGATCCTAAGGAAAATTAACGATGAAGTTTGAATATTTGCAAAACTTGGTAAGCACAATCAAAGATGATCTAGAAGCATCTTGAAGGAAGTACACAATGTCTTGAAACAATCTAATCTGGACAAGTACATATATCAATCTTTAGTCAACATTTCTAATCTTGAAGGAAATTTGACGATGAATTTTGAAGATATGTGTAACTTGGTTAGCACAATCAAAGTTGATCTAGAAGAAAAAGGTTTAGTTTACACTAGCACACTGACCAACCAAGCTCTTAATGAGACATGATGTTGATGATAATGAAAATGAGGATGAGGAACATGATAGGGACAGGGAGATTGGGGGGGACCCTCATATAGGAAAGATGATGATAATGACCAAACCCCTCCACCTCCTCTAGCTTTTGGGTTTGCTTTAGGAATTATTCAGCCTAGTTCTACCTAAGGAGGGTCTAAGGGTCCAACAACCAAATCTAAAATGAAAAATCAAGGTAACCAATCTATGGAATATGTGCAATTCAATTAGCCACTAGTAGGCTAGCAGCAGAGTATGACACTGACCAGACAAGATAAGAGGAAGGCAATGTTGATTGAGTTGGATACAAAGCTGAACACCCAATCAATGTTTAAGTCTAAACAAAAGATTATGTTAGGAGAAGCTCTCTGAATCCACAATTTTCTACATGATGATGATGCTTACTCGTATTTGGAGAGGTTTCAAATGCTTTATGTGGGTGCTAAGACACATATTGTACATGGAAAATTATTAGTTATCATGAACAAGAATCTTGAAGAAGACTACCCCCACACACAAATACTATTCAAGCATTGGATAGGGTTCTAGAATTTGTTCTTACAAAAGATGATCTACTGGTGAACCCCCAAGATTAGCAATTGACCATAATGAATGTTCAAAGCTTGGTTATCTAGCTGGAGATACTGGTAGTAAACCACCCACCATGGAAATGCACAAAAGAAATAAGAACAAAGATGTAGGCTTTATTGGTTAAGATGCAGATTGCTAGGCAAAAATTGGACCATAAAGTTACTATTCTTTTAGAAAACAATGCGTCTAGCAGTAGAGGGCCATAAACCAGGATGAGCCTCACAGAACATGAGACTGCACTAAAAATTTTCTTTCACTTGGTTCGCATCTTGAGAAAGATGATGCAACAAGACAATAAAATTGTGTTGAAGTGTATCAAAGCAGTTTGAGACTCACCAGTTCTCATGTATACCTTATCAATGAAAGATGAAGAATTTCCATGCTTCCATCTAGCCTTGTATCCAAAGTAAAATGAACCAACAAATCAGAACAACTAAATTAGATTTGTGGATCAGATCGGAGAGTGGTATGAGCAAAGCAAGGCACTGTGTCTTAGGAAATAGGGCATCGCTAAGTAGATATTGGAGTAGTTACTTAATGGAGAGAGATAATTTTTGCACACGAGAGAACGAGAACGAGAGAGAGAGAGAGAGAGAGAGAGAGAGAGAGAGAGAGAGAGAGAGAGAGAGAGAGAGAGAGAGAGCACAATATACGTGGTTCACCTAATGTGGGCTACGTCCACGGGAAAGTAACCACTCAATGGCTTTAGTACTTCAAACTATAAGTAGGTTACAAAGGGATTATACCCTTAATGGAACTAGCAGCTTGCTTTACTCTCACCACCTCACACACACACCTTGTTTCATCAACTTCACAATACATTTTGTGTGTAAAAGAGGCCTCCTTTTATAGACCAAAAGGGCTACCCTTCCTCATAAGAGGGAGCCATATGTAGTAGCCCTTGTGTAGACAAGTCTGAGTTGAATTCTCCCATGCGTCCATGTGTGTCCGTCCTTGAGAAGACAAGTCTGTCTACCACTGGCCATTGAATTTGGCCACCGCTCAAAAATTTTCGCCCACCGCCACAGTCCATTGACTAGCGACCACCGGCCAGTCGGCCTATCGATTGGCCTTTTTTTTACCACTTTTCGATTGACGTCTGGCCATAATATTTCAACGATGAATTTGTGGTTTTTCGACGAGTGATTTTTCTTATGCACGATGGCTTCTCTCATAATGGGGACCTTACAAATGTGAATTTTTGAGACTAAAAGTTACAAGGGGTAATTCAGGCTCCATACTTAACAATCTCCCACTTGGAGACTGATCTCCACACCAAACCTGTGACTGCTTTCCATCCTAGCTTTTTATCCTTGAATGACGATTGAAGATGAGCAAAAGCTCAACTTCTCCTTGTTAACCACTTTTGTTAAAATGTCCACAAGATTTTCACTTGTGTGCACCTTGCTTAGATTTACTTGCCCTCTTCCAAAAGAGTGCATATGAAGTGATATCTCACCTTGATGTGCTTTTTCCTTGAGTGAAATGTTGAATTCTTTGTAAGATGAATGGCGCTTTGACTGTTATTGTACAATATACAATTGTCTTGCTTGTATCCAAGCTCCTCCAAGAATTTGTGAAACCACAAAATTTCTTTGTTTACCTTTGTCATTGCTACAGAGTGTTACTATCCACCGAGGAAACGTTTTTGAGCAAATAAAGTTTACGAGAAAACCTTGATAATGTTGAGATACTAATGGATTCTCTGTTTTTAGAATATATGCGAGTGATTATGTGCATGTGAGAAAACATATGCTCACAACAATGACCACCATAAATGGATTATGAGGATTTATACATGCGTTCAATAACATTGGCAACAAGTATTGAACATATGCAACAAGTATTGAACATAAATGGATTATGAGGATCTGTACATGTGTTCAATAACATTGGCAACAAGTATTGAATCTCTTTTTTACCCAAATGAAGAACTATTTAAAGAGACCCCACGCACATGATCATAAATGCAAGAGATGGAGTTCAATGTTGGTCGCTGAAATGACGTTAGCTGAGATGGAGATATCACGTAAAAAATTTGGCAAATAAGCAAACCATTCCACAATTGTTTCCTAAAGGTAATGAGCAAAACATCAAGTAGTGGAAATTATGCTTCATGAAAAAACATCTCAAAAGAAGGCACACCGCCATGCCCTCTTCTGAGAAGACTGTCCTGCATCTTTTGCGCGCGGATGGGCAGGTGGGAGGATCTCGGTGCGCAGGCACAATCTAATTATGCAAGAGTAGAAGGAGTCTAATTGCGAGGTTGTGCACACCGACATGAGAATCTGGTTGCGCTGCAGGAGAATCTAGATGGGCAGGAAGACCTGGTGACGACAAGAGGCGTAGATATTAGCTAGCATTGCAGCTGGTGCAGTTAATTTCTTTATGCTGGTGGATATCACATGACAAGTGGAGCTGGCTTTTCTGCCAAAATCAACAACAATACGTACCCTGCTCAAGCTAGACATTGATGCAAAATACGGGCGGAGCTACTGAGTGTATGCACGAGCAGCTATCAGAGTTGACCAGCTAATAATAGGCAAGTGCTAAACGCAATAGTTGACCGCAGGCATTGGCTAGACATCCGGTGCTGATGGCCGCTAAGCTTGGGCAAATTTTGGTCATTATAAGTTAATTAAAGCGAGTGATTATAAGTTAATCCGAGCGAGTGAGACACGTGACACAAGAGACAACACCAACTTTCAAGGGCTTCAAAGTGATAGGTAGTAGCAGCTTCTCTTTGGTTGACCTTAGACTTTGAGGTGATTAGGTGGGTCGGGTTCTTCAACCATGAATAGGGGGTCTCCAACATTGATAACACTCGGTTTTTAGAGTAACCATGCTGTTGTTGTCGACCATTTGATAGGGTGATTTAGTTTGACCTCAAGACAACAACAAGGCAATAACACACAGAGTCGACATGTGCATTAGCCAAGCAGGCTATGCCGGCATTGCTCATCTTACACTGCGCTTGCGGATGGTGGTACTAAATTGCTTGGTGCACAGACAAAAAATGATGACACCGTTGGAGTGGCTTGTAGAGCTTAGTTCTATGAATGTACGGTTGTCGGTTGAATGTAATGACAGAGAGTCTAGAAGAAGCATAAACACAAGGCAAGAATTTGGAGCATTGTACAATAGTGAATGGCGAGTATAAGATGGTCAGAATAGGCAGCGTAAAGAGTGTGACAAGGATGCAAAAACAAGAAGGGCTACTTAAGCCTTGAGTAGAAGGCTTTAGTAGCTATGCAAGGTTACTGACATATTCCTTCACATATTATCTATAAAGAGTAGCAAGAAAGTACAACTTATAGCCTGTGTAAAGAGAAAGCTACATTTCTATGTTGTCATGCTCCTACTACATCATTCGCTTACCAGCTCTGTACATACTTGGCCATATTGCACGGGCTATATGTTGACTGAGCCGACGTCAGTTAACAGAGGCTGCTAAAGACCGAAGATGTATAAATGCACATCGAGGATGAATACAAAGAAGCAATGAAGATTGGAGTTACACATTTTTTTCATTTTTCAAAATGGCCATGTATTGTAAATTCTCGATTTATTCCAAGCCATTGTAATATTTTTAATGTGTTACGAGCTCGATGGGAGTTCTAACCTGTAAAGAATAGGTCAGTTAGTGTGCCTATGTTCCAGATTCAATGATATGTGGAGCCCTAAAGGCCTTGGGAGCTCGAACATTGCATATTTTTACCCTGGGTATATAAGGCAGTGTGTAAAAGAAATTAAGGTTCTCAGCTTCATTGGTGGAGACCACTCTTTGGTGAGAGCTCATGAGGTGTGTGCTATGGAGTCCTTGCACTTCTCTTTGCTCATATGACTTGATTAATACTAATCAAAGCTTAATTCTCTTTCACTATGCCTCTATCATACTTCTTTTGATTTTTAATGATGCTTTGATTAGCTAGATCGTAACTAATATAGCGATTAATCCCGCTCTAATTTTGTGTGATTGCCCTCTAATCTTTTTGTGTGCATGTAAACTTGATTGGAGTGTAAATACTTGATAGATCTATGTGTGTGTGCTTGTGATTAGTGTGCTGCATGATAGGATTAGTGATGTGTGCGTCTTGCAATCATTAGTGTGTGTGATTGGATTGATTTGAGGTGGAGAAAAGTGGATGTGGAGATTGCCAGACATCGTGGCTTAGCTACTCCATAGGCTGTGAAGCCCACTTCATAGAGTTATCGTTCGTGTTGCCATGATTAGCTCACTAATCTTGTGAGTGTTTCCATGCCCTAGCTTGGTAGCTCATCTCTCCAGATTGACAATTGTTGTTGGTCATTTGAGCTATGCTACGATGGTACCCCCAACATTTGACGCCATTGTTGAGGAGAAATGGCTTATGCTAGTATAATTGTGGCATAATCGAATGGTTTCCTCACTAATTTCACTTGTGTGTTTATGGTTTTATGGATTTTGGATGTGTGTGCATGAAGCAATGTGTTCGTTATTCTCTAATTTGTCACCAAATCTTGCCAATTGTGTGCTTATACACTATAATTTCACATTAACCCCTTGCTAATGGTACTAATTTTTGCTACTTACACACTAATTTTCTACTAATTGGACTAACATTTTGTGTGCTTATGCTTTGATATTTGCCTAATTGGAGGCTTGGATTGCATTCTAACATTGCCGGTTTGTGCTAATCTCTTAATGATTTGTTGATTTTGGAATGCAAGTTTATGGCTTTGGAGCATCAACAAAATAGGCCTACACAGTGTGTATTGGGAATTGGATCGTGGTGCTAATGGACTCCAAATTTGTGTGTTATGCTTCTCCGTTATCAATTTGTGAATTGGAACTTTTGATTTTGCACATTTGCATGCCGTGGTAATGATAAAATTTTCATAAAATTGAATGTGCAAAGTGATGGTTTCATGGTTAATGTGCAGAGTTAATTTACCTAATTGCATGCTTGAATGGTCAATTGCAATTGTGTGCACTAAAATCAAGTGTGCGTGCATTCTAATTGAGTGTGTGTATGTTTTAGGCGTGTATGAACTATTTTGCCCTTGTGGGTGCACCTAAAAATAAATGTGTGCATAATGATTTTGCAATTGTCATGATTGATTTGTGTTGTGGTCATGCCCAATTAGAGATTTGTGAATTCAAATCGCAATTTTGACAAGTTTAACCCTTGTGTGTGCGCACCTAAAAGTTGGTAAAAACTACCAATTATTAGTGTGTGTCTGCTAAAAAAGTGCTTAATGTGTATGATTAATTTCATGTTTGATTACAAAATTGAAGTACGTAATGGTTAATTGCTGCGTTTTTGAGCTCAAATCAGGGTTTTACACATTCCAAGTGCGTCAATTTTTGACATAATTTTGTCAGTTTAATTGCCTAGTTTTGATTTTTATGGTTGTGTTTTTGATGATGAATTGATGTGATTATTAAGATTTGATTTTGTTGTGCTAATCTTCTATGTGTGGAGAATTTTCAAGATTTTTTAGATTGTTTTTGCAAAATTTTGGCTATTTTTTGCATTAATTTTTGCTTACTTTCGTAAAAAATTTGATATCTTGTGATCTTGACGAGCTGTTTTATATGCGTGTTTATGGCATCGCTCTACGCGCATTTGTGCCCTCATTGGTCGGGTTTTGAGCGTTTCACTATTTTCGAGGGCCAGGTTGTTGATTTTGTTGTAATTAATGTCTTCGAAAAAAACTACTGTTTTTGGTGCGCTTATGCATGTCAAAAGTGTTTGATTGTGATTGCTGATGATTTTTTGAGATCTCTAGAATTTTTCAAGAATTTGTTGGATTTTTCTGGCAATGATTTGGATTTTCGGGTGATTTTGAAACGTTTTGGCTAATTTTCGGATTAAATTTGGCACTTTCGAGCGTTTGAAAAGTAAAAATTGAAATGTTTTCTTCGACGCAAGCGCCGGCACTTGATCATGAGCTTGGGTGAACGCTCCGAAAAGTTTTTGATGTTCGTGCGGACTCAACGAATAACTTTTGTGTTTTTCGACGTAAAAAACGAATTTAGACTGCTTGTGTGTGAGAATCGACCCTTGCAGTGATTAAGGTTTGAAATATTTTTTTTTAAAAAAATCCCCTCCCCCTCTGTCTTCAACGCACCTATTATTCTCTCTTCCTTTCGCCCCTTCACTCTCTCTCTTTCTCTCTCCTCATTGTAAACAAGCGCTGAAGATAGCTTTACTCCACTTTTTCTCTCTCCCCTTGGTCTACGTTGAATATACTCTCTCTCTTACTTTCTCTTTCTCTCTCTCCTGCCACTTGCTCCTCTTTCTCTCTCACTGAATGGCCTTTTGACACCTGCAAATCAAGTCAACTCTGCCTCTCTCTCTTTGTCTTATTACGCACGCGCGCGCACACACACACACACACACTCTCTCTCTCTCTACTCTCTCTCTTTAGACTCGTCACACCCTCTCTATTTCTCTGATTAGGCCGCCACTACCCACCAGATCATGTATAGCAGTGAGCCGAATCGCAATTTCGCACACCCATTCTCGCTCCCCTCTTCTACGTGTTGTACACCCACCCTCCTCCTTGTCACCCACTGTCCTTCTCTCTTTGCTCCGTGCCGCCAGAGCAGGCCTACACACACATCCACACACACAAACACACATGCGATCTTTTCTCTCTCTCATTTCCTCCCTCTCCCTCGCCGTCTTTTGCACGCGCATGAACCTGCCATCATTGCTGCCCACGCTCCTACTCTCTCTCTTTCTCCATCCGTGTACGGACCCGCCCAAGACCCACAGTGCCACGCCCCTCTTTTACTACCGTGTAGCAAGGCAGGCCACAATAACACTCCTTCAGAGTCCTTCTCTCGCACACTATACATACACAAACCAGGCCTCTCTCTTCGCCATCGCTGTCCACAGCCAGGCATAAAGGTGAGTTATAAGGCTAGTGTTAGTTTAATTTTTTATTTTTTAGTTTTATTTAATGAAACCCACAAAAAGGAAAGAATAACATTGAAAAAGCAAAAAAATAAAAAATAAAAAAAATAATTAAAAGAAAAAGGTTTGGAATATTCATTAAAAAAGTCACTGAAAAACCTTTTAAAAAACACAAATAAGTCACAAAAAAAGATACTCAATCAAAATTCATGAAAAAACAAGAAACTTCAAAAATTTACAAAAAAATAAAAAAATTCTTTAAAAATCCATTAAAAACAAAATTATCAAATAAATCTTAAAAAATCGTAAAATTCATAGAACTCTCCGAAAATTCGATAAAAAATAAAAAAATTCTAAATAATCATACTAATACCAAAAAAATTAGAACATTCAAAATCTCACCAAAAAATTAATAAAAATAAAAGACGAGGAGTTAGAAAAGGAGAAAAGGGCAAAAAAGCAAAGAAAAAAACGAAGCCCGCACAACAAGCAAAAAAAAAAAAACGAGTTGAGCACTTTAGCCTGAAGAAGTTCGCAAAAAAAAAGAAGAGAAAAGAGACCAACTCAAAGCCGTGAGGGGTATAAAAATTGACCTAGAGTCAAGGGAAAACCCTTGTGAACCAGGACATGATTATTTTGTCCAATAACATCATTGTTCTAGCCTAGTTTTAGACGTTCATTCAAACAACGCGCGAAGCTAGAAGTGATCGTGCGAGCTACAAATTGACAAGTGCGAGTAATTGCTTTGCAAGTTGGGTCTAAAATTGGACGAACAGGAGCACACATCACATTGGATTGCAGAACATGCTATCCAGGCCCATATTTCCATCATTTCAAAGGCTACAATCAATTCTAACACATTCAAGATAGAGTTAATCGACTCTTGTGAGTCTAAAGAACAATCAACTGCCAAAATTGTTTTGCCATAAGCAGTATTGTCAACCCGAGCAGGAGAGATTCTGCTAATCAAAACGAGGATCTGCTAAGAGATAGTTTTTACAGAACCAGCCCACATGGAGTCAAGTCGAGCTGAGAACTCAAGTACACCAGAGCAAGCCAATAGCAATGGCAACACTAGCACAAATGCAACATAGCAAATTTTACAGCTCTATGGCTACAGTGGAGATAAAGTCTTATATGGTGATTCCGAAGGCCATAGGTACTTGATGAGCATCAAAAGCAACACAAGAGCCACGATACTATTGATCAAAGTAAAGATTGATCTAGAAAACCCCCATAGGTACTTGATGAGCAGCAAAAGAAACATAGGAGCCATGATCCTATTGATTAGAGTAAAGCTTGATCCAGAAAACCCCCAGATGTTCACAGATTTCAGTGGAGCCAGGTATTGCAAGCTCAAAGACGAGGTACAGATAGAAGTACAAAAATTGATCCAAGTGGTTATGTAGATATCTACACAAGTCAGCAAACCCTCCAATTGGTGCATATGCAATTAGGATCATTGTACATGGATTATATGGTCGGATCTATAGTCAAGAGCCAAGAAATGGAAGATCCAACAGATCAACCTATATAAGCTAGTCTGATTGAAGAACCATGTCAAAGACAGTATAAAGGTCAAGATGGAGCAGAGTCTACAACTTGATTCTCAGTATTCTCAAAGAGGATGTCGACAACTTGGCAAGTATAGAAGCTGAAACCCTCTGCAAGAGCTTGACATGATAGAGCAAGTTGAAATACCACCATTCATGGTGTATTGCTTTGATTGTGGAAGAAAAGGTGGACATTTTTTGAAGGATTGTACAAGAAACCACCCAACCAACAGGGACATGGCCATTGCAAAGCAAAGCATAGAGCAAGCTGAAAATGCAAATCCTGATGTAAGTGCATATAACTCATCACTTTTGGTGCAATCAGATGTTCATGCATTACCATTAGAAGCACCAGTAAAAGCAATGCAAGTTCAGAATCAACATAAAGATGCACATGCACCTCAAAAGCTTAAAATTGATTCTTTGAACAATAAACTCCTGTATGAATTTGGTCAAAGTGTCCAAATATCACAATGTTGAAAAGAATGTTAGGCTTGCAAATGATTTTGCATCCACTGCCACTAGTGTACAATCATTCACGAGTCTAAGAGACACAGTAAAGTGAAGGATGTTAGCATTGTATGGTACACATAATTCATATGCACATTATGTAGATCGAGAGGGGCAATTGTACAAAAAGGATTGACCAGTATTTGAAAGGCCTACATACCAGCACAAAGAATTGTATCCAGTGATAGATCCAAAAAGGATGGTTCATTTAAGAGGATAGAATCTATTATAGCCCATCCTGTCTAGAGCTGAAGGACATTAGCTGAGTGAACCCATAAATCTGTTTAGAGCCAAACTCTCCTCCATCAAAAATCAAGCTTTGACGTTGTGACTAAATGAACATATACTTTGACCAAAATAGACAGAGATATAGACAAGAGTCTAAAATCTATGATGCCTTGGGTCCTGAAACCGCAGAAGCTCATATCATAGGAGACCCATTGGATAGATAATATCAGGTCGAAGATAATGCTATCTACAACTTAACTTGGGGAATAATTAGTCATGTTTTACAGAGATACACAGGAAACTATGCAAAAGGTTTACATATGACAAACATCAATAGTGCTACCCAAAATGTGCCTTCGCAATCCCAAAAGGTAAGACTAAACTAGAGCCAAACAATTTAATGAAGCAGGCTATAGTGATCACCCTAGGAAGGGGGGAGCTATCAGGACAACGGCAAGGCCGGACTAGACAAGGGCAAGGCCGGGCTAGGCAGTGTGGAAAGTGAGTCCAACTAGGGCAAAGGGCTAGGAGCCATGCTATATAGTGGGTGGTTGGGAGGTGGACTCTTAGGTTCTAGTTCCCCTTGTCTAACATTGGTATCAAGAGCAAGGTTCCTTTTTTTGGGAAAAGCACAACCGTGGAGGAGGGGAGCCACACAATTTTGCATGTTTTCTTGCATGTTGGGGTCAAGGGGGCATGGAGCTCACCCCCTATGAGGAGGATGAGAAGCCCAAAGGCGTGGGCAATAGCCCTTGCAAGGAGAAGCCGCCTGTCGGCGACTTGCACCAAAATACACCCTTGTGGGCTCTACTGCATCACGCCAGCGTGGAGACCTTTTCTTGTGCATGTAGTAGGTGGAGATGAGCACCATACGAGGCCGGGGGGGGGGGGCTTTGCTCAACCCCTCGTACTGTCTGCAGGCGGCCATAGCCGGTGAGCAACTCCAAGTACACACCCGTCGGGCACCCAACCCCTTGGGGGTTAGTCGCCAAAGGTTTTTTTCAACAGACAAGGCACGGTACCCACAGTGGGGTACCCCCCCCTCCCTCTTGTGAGGCTTCGGCGAGGCTCGGAATATCGACATGGCCGGCAAGTACTTCAACACACACATTTTCTGTGTATTATCGACACAAACTCAGAAATTTAATAAAAGCATCTCAAGGGGAGTTCAAAGTGACATTATTTTTCAAAATCGAGTATGGTCGAACGCATAATCGATTCGGCTACAAGGGATTAAGGAATTCCCTACACGGTGAACATTTTGGATCGATTTCCACTCGGATAATATCAACTTTGACGAGATTAGCAAGGCTAATTAAACTTTGCAAGTGCTCTCAACCTCATGTATTTTTCTGACTATGCCTTGCACCGCACTGTGTCGCCATGGATTCAGATATCAATATGACTTTTGATTTTGAGAAAAGTATGCCTGATCCTGCCCATGATGTGGCCCGCGTTCGGATGCTCTCAAGGAGAGTACCTGCGACGCTACGACAGGTGATGATACTTATGAATCGCTCGACATTCAAGAATTTCGTGCACTCCAGACACGCATATCAGTTATGGAAGGAAATTTTAAATATTTAAATGAAAATGTCACTAAATTATCCACATTAGTGATTCAATTAATGCAATAACAGTCCAAGGGTCCTGCTGACATGCACATGCATGAGCACGTTGCTACACAAGGGCAAGGCCCTTCTAATCAAGGACAAGGTCCAACTGCTGATACTTTGCACACTCTCACTACAAAAGAGGTGGATGAGTTGTTGAAAAACACCAAACCACCGACTTTTAAGGAAGAAGACGGAGACCTCAATAAGGATGCAGTGAATATCTTTCTCAGTAAGTGGGATGGAATTCACGCCTTACGACGTACTCCGAGGTAGTCAGAGCACTGCAAACGAGCTTAACTCTGGAAGGCAAGGCCTACAAATGGTGGATGTCTCTAAAGGAGAAGAATTTCATACCATAAAGTTGGGCAGCTTTTGAAGCTATGTTTCGCAAAGAATTTCTGCCTACAAATGAAGGAGATCGAAATTGGACGGCTTGGGACACGTGTTCCATGCGCCAATATCCATCATTACTTGAATATATATCTCACTATCGGGATGTTATCCTCAAGTTGGAAGGCTAAGATAACTTTCAGCAAGTACGGGGATTTATTCGAGGTCCGACACCAGAGCTTAAGAAGCACGTCAAGACCCAAGACCCTAAAACACTTGAGGAAGCCACAGTGAAAGCACATATTCACGATGATCCAGATGAAAAGAAAGCACACTATACTCACATGTCTACTAATACACATGGTAATACACGCACACAGTATGGGCACAATAAAAGGAAATTTATAGTAGCCAATTCAGAAGCATCTAAAAAACCCAAGGGGTCCAGAGGTCCTCTCTCTCCTGAGGACTTTGATAAAGCTCAGAAAGAGAAATTATGTTTTCAATGTTTAGGAAGCGGTCATGGCAAAAAGGATTGTCCCAAGGGGAAATCTGTTGCACATGGCAAGGAGAAAGCAGTGCACATGGTGCAAGTGTTGCCTCTTGAGTCTTCCTCATGATTCTCTACGGTGGAAGTAACACACACCGAGGTGGTGCATGAATGCTGTCTCACAGCTTCCATGTGGCAACAGACCTTCGGACCACATGAGTTAGTACGTCACGGATCTCTGCAAGGTCACAAGGTGCTCATCTTGGTAGATGATGGTGCTACTCACAATTTCATCAATTACGGATTGGTGAAAATACTCAAATTGCCTCAAACTCCGAGTACCCACCACTACAAGGTAGCAATGATGAATGGACATGATACCGAAATCTTGGATACTCAAGTCCGAGTTGTTCCGTTGGAAGTACAAGGTTACTCCACATCCTTGGATTTTCAGGTTATGAACATGGAGAGGACAGACGTGGTGCTTGATAGGGAGTGGTTTCATAGCCTAGGACCATCACTGAAGCGTAGCTATGAGCACAACAGCTTGATGTTCGAATCTCATGGTGCACATGTGTTGTTGTTAGGAGAGAAGGATGTACATTCTTCACCATTGATATGTACCACTGAGCTTATGCAACTCGTTTTTGATAATGAAATAAATCAAGTTTTTTTGTGTTACTCATTGTCTCATTTTCTCTCTAACATTGAATCTGTTGAACATTCCTCAACACCGCATGCTTCTCTCTCATCTGTTCCACCAATGGCTACTTCCAAACAAGCAAACGTTGCTAGTGAGTTACAAAAATTATTAAAGGAATTTCAAGATGTTTTTCCTAATGATTTGCCACCAGGATTACCACCAACATGATCAATGCAACATAGCATCGATGTGGTTGCAGACTGTAAACCTGTTAGTAAACTACCCTATCGTATGAGTTACTTTGAAGCTGCTGAGGTGGAACGTCAACTTGCTGACTACCTTAGCAGAGGGTTTATACAACCCAGCTCTTCACCATGGGCTTCTCCGATCCTATTAGTGAAGAAAAAAGATGACATAATGCGCATGTGCGTAGACTACCGTGGCTTAAATGCGGTTACGGTTAAGAACAAGTACCCATTGCCACGAGTGGATGAGTTGTTTGACAAACTCACTCATGCTCGCATTTTTACAAAAATAGACTTGCGGTGAGGTTATCACCAAGTCCGTATTCGACTTGCCGATATACCAAAAACTGCATTCCGAACAAGGTTTGGACACTACGAGTTCTTGGTGATGCCCTTTGGGTTAACCAATGTGCCCGCAACATTCATGACACTGATGGATAGCGTCTTGAAGCTGTAGTTGGGCAAATTTGTCATTGTTTTCCTCGATGACATTCTAGTCTACAGTGATTTTGAAGAAGAGCACTTACAACATCCGAGGCAGGTGTTCGAGTTGTTATGAACAAATAAATTATATGCCAAAGAATCTACGTGTGATTTTTTGAAAGAAGAAATTCACTATCTGGAGCATGTTATTTCAGCTAATGGGCTATATATGGATCAATCCAAAGTGGATACAATCCGGCAATGGCCTTCTCCTAAAAATCTGGAAGAGTTACACATTTTGTAGGATTTGCAGGTTTTTACCGCAGGTTCGTTAAAAACTATGCTAATATTGCTCTTCCCATGACGGGTCAACTGAAAGGCAAAGGCAAAGCTTTTTAGTGGGGACCCGCTCAACAACACAGTTTCGATATGCTCAAGGATGCATTAGCTACAACTCCCATACTAGCTATTGTATCCTTTGAAACCATTCGTTTTGGAAACGGATGCCAATAACCGTGCTATTGGAGCAGTCCTGTTACAAGACGGACGGCCAATTGAATTTGAAAGCAAGAAGCTTGATGCAGCTTAGCAGAACTACTCTGCTTATGAGCACAAACTCTATGCAATAGTGTCTGCCTTAAAAACATGGTGGCATTATCTGTATGGTGCTCAATTTGAGATTGTGTTTGACCATGAAAGCATCAAACGGTTTACACAAAAAACAGATTTGAAGGGTCGGAAAGCCAGGTGGACCGAGATTCTTTAGGAATATGACGCCAAGCTCCGGTATCATAAAGTTCGATACAATGTGGTGGCTGACTCTCTAAGTTGTATGCCGGAGATCAATTCTCTCTTGTTTATGGAACTTCGTAGTGAATTTTTGGATTCTCTCAAATGCAAATATGAGCATGATGAAGCATATTCCAAAGTGTGGAGCCATGTACAAATGAGGGATCCTTCTCACTCCAATGATGGTAGTGTAACCTTAACCTCCACACCTAGTTCTCCTCTATCGAGTGATGAACTACAGTGATGGAAGCATTTCACCATCGACAATGGGTATCTACTCCATAAGGGGAGAGTTTGTGTACCGAGGACACAGCCATTCGACGCAAAATTCTTTATGAATGTCATGATAGTCCAAGTGTAGGGCACCCGGGTATTAGAAAAAACTATGCTCTCGTCCGACGACATTTTTACTAGCCAAGTATACATGGCTTTGTTCAAGCTTATGTCTTGCATTGCCAAAAATGTAAAGTTAACAAAGCAGAGTGCCTGAAAGTAGGATTACTCTTACATCCTTTGGAGATTCCCAATGGAAAATGGGAAAGTATCTCTATGGACTTTATTGTGGGTTTACCAACCACTGTACGAGGTCATGACTCGATATGGGTGGTAGTAGACCGGTTGACTAAACTATGTAAGTTTATTCCAACCAAATCAATGGTTAAGACACCAGAACTAACCAAATTATTTGTGGACAACCTATACAAGTTGTATGGTTTGCCAAGTAACATAGTCAGTGATCATGATCCCAAGTTTAACGGTCACTTTTGGAGGGCTGTGTTTAAACGATTGGGTACACAACTAAACCTCAATACAACCAATCATCCAAAAACTGATGGTCAGACTGAACGAGTTAACCAAGTGCTAGAGGATATGCTAAGAGCACACTTTAGCAAAAAACAGTCAGATTGGGAAGAATACTTACCTATTCTCGAGTTTGCCTACAATAGTGCTAAGCATGTCACAACTGATTTAGTCCTTTCATGCTCATGTATGGGGTTTCGACTTAGCTCACCTATTACGGTGGGGTTGGCAACCAAAAAGCTCCAACAGGTTAAGGATTTTCTCCAAGACCACATGGATATGCTGAAACTCGCTCGTCAAAATGTTTGACAAGCGCAGGATCGGTATAAGAAGTATGCTGATGAGAAACGTCGTCAAGTTACCTTCGAGGAAGGGGAGGAAGTATTTTTACGTGTGCCAAAACATTTAGAAAGTCTAAAAACTGGGCCAGCACCTAAATTATCTCCCCGATATTGTGGGCCTTTCAAAATACGCAAGCGAGTAGGTGATTGTGCCTACAAATTACTGCTACCTACACATTCTCGTATTCATCCGATGTTTCATGTAAGCCGTTTACGTAAGAGGTTACATGGGGATGACAATGTCATTGACCAATAGATTTTGGTTGATTTCATCAAGCCTCCTACCTTACCACATGAACCTGAACGAGTTCTCGATTATCATGAGTTACGTATACGTCATCATGTATGTCAACAAGCCTTAATCAAGTGGAAAGATCGACTCGAGGAAGGCGCCACTTGGGAAAACATTAGTGTTCTTAAGAAGAAGTTTCCCACTTTTGTTTTCGAGGACAAAAACTCTTCTTTAAGGGGGGAGTAATGTCAGGACAATGGCAAGGCCGGACTAGACAAGGGCAAGGCTGGGCTAGGCAGTGTGGAAAGGGAGTCCAACTAGGGCAAAGGGCTAGGAGCCATGCTATATAGTGGGTGGTTGAGAGGTGGAATCCTAGGTTCTAGTTCCCCTTGTCTAACAGGAGCTGCAAATCCATCAAGCTCAGCTCTAGTACCAGAAAATGCTACACCAGTTAGAATCCCTAGAACTTCTAGCCAACAGACTCCTTCAAAGCACAAACCATTGAAATATCATATGGTTGTTGGAACTTTCCCATTGACCCAGATCCCATCAGAATCTACAAAAAAATGCATGTATAAAGATCATCAGGGACAAAAGTTTCAGCTGATCTCCACAAGTCAAAGCCAAAAGCCGAGCAACCCAATAGTGTTCAAGCAATTGCATGTGACCAAGCTCACATATGCATATGGAGATACAAACGGTAATGAATATCAGCAGGTCCATGACCTTGTACAAACACATATGGATGGCCCGGCTGAAATCAAAGACTATTTGAAGATGATGCAAAGTCTCAAGCTTCCAGAACTGGTGATCGATATGTCAAAATTAGCAAAAAAAGCTTAGAAGGTTACACAAAGGTCACCACCGAAATCTCCTCTAGAAATTACAGTGGATCTTCTAAGATCAAAGCTCACTCAAATGTAGGTAGACAAAGCTCAACAATTGTAAGAAAAAAGTGCAATATTACAGCCAATGGAGTCAACATCGATTGAAGAAAATGGTCAAAGCAAAGAAGCTGAAGAAAAAGTTCAATCCAAGGACACTGCTACATCAAAAGCAGTCAATTCAAACACAAATCCTGAGAAGATCAAGTGCAACATTACTGGTGAAGCGAAGAAAAGCTATCAAGTGAAGTAAATCTAGATTTTTAGTTAGACAAGAACCTCATGTCTTTTTGCACTTAAAAAAAATGTGGCCAACCACAATTGAAAGATGCTCCTGAATTTTGTGAGTATATATGGAGACAAATGAGCAGAATGCTGGGGAATCGTCTCCACCGCCATTCAAATAGGTTCACAGATCATCACAGCCTAATTCCACATGATTGCAATAAAGAATATATCAGACAACATCATAGTGAGAATTCTAATGGCCCAGAAGATGTTAGAGATACAGAGTTCAAAAATGATGGAGTCATTATAGACAACAAAGAATGAAGACTAAGACTAGTCACCCGCGGACGACATCACAAAGTCCTCAAGCACAGTTAAAATGGAAACTAATACCAAAGCATAGTTGATTGAAGATGAATCATCTACATCCAATAGAACTTCAGAAGAGCTTAAAGAAGGTCAAGAATCAAGAAGTGAAGATAAAACATAGAGAATTGAATCCACGAAAGCTATTGAGCAGAGAATGCCACCAAAACAAGAAGTTGAGAAGATTGGGGTTGCAGACACCCATGAAGAAATACGAAGTCAAAGATCCAGACATTGCCAGCTTAATCAATTGATGTAAGTCTGATTGGAGAACAGTCTCAAGCTACCCTCCATAGAGACACAGTTAGATGAAGATGAGACCATGGCAAAAGGAGGACATAAATCTTCAAGAAAACCTCCAATGAGAATAGCTATAGTTCTCAAGAGTACAAATGGAGCAAATGCCAGATGCAATGCTCTATTGGATAAAGAAGGAGAGTGCAATATGATTGTAGACAACATCCAAAGGATCCTTCAGATCACTCCATGAGAAGAGGATAGCAAACCAATGCTAGATATGCATACAGGTCAAGAAGAGATGGTTGCTACCCTTAGCATCCAAAAGCATGAAGAGCAGTAAAATTTCATGTAAAGCATTCAAAGGACATGCTTGCAGATGTCATCGTTGGACATCAATGGTTAGACCAACACAAGGCCTATAGAGAAGAAACAATGCTACTACTCTACTTTCCAAGAGATAGTAAGCAACAATTAAGTACCATTAATGCTAGAGTGAGAGTTACAAAATTCACAAGAATTAAAGACAAATTTTGTAGACAAAGGTAAATCTAAAGTGGACCGTTCACCAACTAGCACAAAAGGTGTGACAACATACACCTCTACATCAAAAAACCCTCATGGATCAACTTCTTCTAGCAGGTTAGGGTTTCCAAACTTCAAGTAAGTTGTTGACCCAACACAACCTTTAAGAAAATCAAAGTTATATGAGCCAAAGTACTCAAGAAAGCATAGGAAATTCAATCAAGTGTTTCCAAGCAGTTTAGTAAAAGTCAGTGATCTAGTTTGGATCAAAGACAAGAAATCAACACAGAAAGACAAAGACATGGGATGGATAGCATCATAATGGAGCTTAAAAGAATAGGAGTACGATAGAGGTAACAAACATATATGGGTACCAAAACTACAGGTTAGAGCATATGAAGTGAAATCAAGACCCTCCCAAGAAAGAAGGCCCACTAGGTATCAACCTCAACAATATCCCATGATACCTAAGAAGCAAGTCTACATTAGAATGACATCAGATGCTAAAGTCTACCACAACTTTCAAGAGGATACAAACAGAGATGAATCTCAAAGAATATTCCTCTTGGACAAGGATTTTACAAAGGCTATACAAAGATTTGGCAACTAGTAAACAAAAGACCAACTGCAATTACACCAGAATTGCATGAAGATCTCAAAAACTCAACGAGACCTAGAGCTAAGCAAAGTCAACAAAGGAGTTATAAAGGTCATCAAGAGATTTGGATTCTTAAGTCTTCCAATGCTCCCAATCAAAATCCAAATACCGACGATGAACCGAGGCCTACAACAACCTCAAAGGCTCCTTAAAACATGCCTAATTGGAGAATCAAACGGCTAATGGAGTCTTCACAGTCAAAGAAGGACAACTCAACCAACAAAGCTGCAGATTCCAAGATTAAACAAGTATGGCAAAAGAACCCTCAATGCCAACTTGGTCCTTCAATAATTCTCTTTTGAGGATTCAAGCTTACTTTTACCTGAAGAAATAATTGTAGTAAGCTCAAGAATGTGAAAAGTCAAGTCGCCAGGGTGCTTTTGGCATAGTCAAAGTCGGACTGCTGAGCCAAAAAATGAGCAAACCTCTAGTCTCAAAGCTTCAAATCATATTAAATCTATGCTAAGAGTCGTAGTTATTAGGCTTACGCTCAAGCTGGAAGAGTTGAACATATCTAAGTTGTGTCGCTCATGCTAGAGATGAGAATAAGAGTTGAATTCTATTAACTTAATCATGGTGGAGTGACGTAGAGTCCAACAATCACGCACAGTGTATAGTAAGATGAGAGCACATATCCTTGACAACAAAAACCCTTCATACAGGGGTGCCAGCTTGTAAAGCCACATCATATACGTTTATAGCTACACCTTCTCTCTGAAGAACCCCTCAAAAACCTTTCTTGCACAACATATTGATTCCATGCATTTCTGTGTGCATATAAGATGTCCCATCATTGGACATATACATTAGACATTTTTTTGCTTCCACCTATGCACCTTGAGTGGACTAAAACAGGCAAATCAATGTTCCATCATGCTACTCTCATATTTGCTGCCCTCTTATTTCCATATCTATCAGCAAATAATTCCTTCAGTACTTTATTAATACTTCCCATGCTAATAAGTACTCCAATAATGCACATATCCCAAAGGAACTTTTTTTCCACTAAGTTTTTTCCCTTTGGCTGTCCAGGTATTAGACCCTAATTTAGATCCTCACCATTCTACTTCTCTTGTACATACTCTTAATAAATAAACAAAAGCCTCACCATATGTTGCTACAATGGACAAATGCGACATCATCTCTCATATCAAAAACAAATTTGGACCAATGCAGATCCTCCAACAGAATGAACCTCATCAATAAATTCCATGACAAATGAAGACATCCCATTATCAACCAATCAAAAACCTTCTACAGCCTCCATGAACACTTTTTAACAGTGCCCGAGGAGGGGAACTAAAATTTGAAGGGGAGAATATTAACTGAGGCAACATTAGTTAACAGAAGCTACTAAAGACCAAAGACATACAAATGCACATTGAGGGTGAATACAAAGAAGAAGTGAAGATTGGAGCTACACATTTTTTATGTTTTCCAAAATGGCCATGTATTGTAAATTCCCGATTTATTCTAAGCCATTGTAATATTTTTAATTTGTTACAGGCTCAATGGGAGTTCCAAGCTGTAAAGAATAGGTCAGTTAGTGTGCCTAGGTTGCAGATTTAGTAATAGGTGGAGCCCAAAAGGCCTTGAGCAAGCATACATTGCATATTTTTTACCCTAGGTATATAAGGCAATGTGTAAAAGAAATTAGGGTTCTTAGCCTCATTGGTGGAGACAACTCTTTGGTGAGAACTCATGAGGTGTGTGGCTATGGATTCCTTGAGCTTCTCCTTGTTCATGTGACTTGATTAACACAAATCAAGGCTTAATTATCTTTCACTATGCCTCTTTCATACTTCTTTTGATTGTCAATGATGCTTTGATTAGCTAGATCATTAACTTATTAATGGTTAATCCTGCTCTAGTCTTGTGTGAATGCCCTCTAATCTTTGTGTTTGCATGTAGGTTTCATTGGAGTGCGGACGCTTGATAGATCTATGTGTGTATGCTTGTGATTAGTGTGTTGCATGATACGATTAGTGATGTGTGCATCTTGCCCCAACTGTTAGTGTGTGTGACTTGGTTGATTTGAGGTGAAGAGAAGTGGATGTCGAGATTGCTAGACATCATGGCTTGGCTCCTCCATAGGCCGTGAAGCCCACTTCATAGAGTTATCATTCATGGTGCCATGATTAGCTCACTAATTGTGTGAGTGTTTCCATGCCCTAGCTCGGTAACTCATCCCTCCGTATTGACAATTATTCTTGGTCATTGGAGCTATGCTACGATGGTACCCCCAACACTATAAATTCATCAACACTTCCATGACTACCCCGTGCTAGAGATCTTGCTTTGAGTTTCATCTCCTTGCTCACTTTTTTTGTCATCTTGAACCTTTGATGCCCTAACTCGTTTTCAAGTCACTGGCAATGGAGATTGCTTGCAGTGAGCCTCATTCAACCTCTTTCATCAAGAGCACTACAGAAAACTAGAGCCGCGACCAATTAGATGTGCCAACACTACCGCCATAAAAAAATGCCTTCCTCTACCATCACCTCCACTCTACCGTCACATCAACATCTTTGGCGTGTGCTTTTGATGTTTTGGACTTATGAGGCAATTATGTTGCAACCTTAGCTTAGTCAACAAAGCCTTATGGGCTTGCTTCTAAAAGATCTACCCTTAATATCAGAAGGTTGTTTTGCTTCACTTGAACTTTTTAGCCCAATAACTTATGTAGATGGATGTTTATCGCAAAAATATCACGTCCATGTCTCTATGATGCATCCCTATCTTCTTATTCCTTGCCTCATCCATCTACATTGGGATAGCAACCTGCTGTTTAATGCATGAGTGAACTCATATGTTCTATATGCCCGAGAAGTGATGTGTGGAAGCGGAAATAGCCGCCCCACTTTTGCTACATCCTTGTTTGGCATGATGTTGTTCTCTATCTCATGTCAAGTTCAATACTTTAGTATTTTTCCAAGCCATTGTAAGCTCAATCCCAAATTCCTAAGTAGTTGTATGATCACTCCCCCCAAATGAGGTGTTAAAGTTGATCGTCTCACGTCAAGTCCTTACTTAGTTCAAAATTTGTTAAAAAATATTCATCTTTTTTCCTCAAAAGGGGAAGGTGTGGTGTGGCTGGACTAGCCTTGGTGTGTACCAAGTCGTTATGCCAAGATTATTTGAGTGGTTGTAGCTTCTCAATATAAGGAGGGGCCTCTTGCAAGAGAGGGAAAAGTTAGTTTGGATCTAGTCTTTGTGTACACCACAATACATAATGATTTAATTTTTAAACAAATAATATTGTAATCTTTCATATTGCAAATTTATGTTGATGTTCATAACATGCATTAACCTGTTAACAAGACTATATTTTTTTTGTTATTCTCCTCATAGGTTTAGGGTTTAGGGTTTAGTTTCTCTCTCTCTCTCTCTCTCTCTCTCTCTCTCTCTCTCTCTCTCTCTCTCTCTCTCTCTCCCCCCCCCCCCCCCCCCCCCCCCCCCCCTTCTTGACTTCCGTAAGTAGATTACCATCCATGAACCGTCTAAAAGCAACAAAATTAACCTTGTAGCCAACTGAAAAACATTTAGAACTGAGGCAACAAGTTATCAAAGAGAACTTTGATCTCGTGGGACTATCTCTATCCCTGGAACCTATTTCTTCAAGCCACAAACATATTAAACTTGAGCCGCTTGAGCTATCATGTGGAAAGGTTGGATTTATTCTAAGCACTCACATTTCCAAGTCTACAAAGTTTACATTGACATCAAATCTGGGGACGGTGCTGGGAATCCAAATGTAGGTAGCATCTTGGATACCTATATACATACAAATCTTCATGTATCACTTATCAGTTGCCTTGAAGTTTAGCAAGTGATTTTAGAGGTGTTGCAAAGGCTTATGATGGACACATTGATTTCAATTAGATTCATGTGGTTAGAAACCCTCTTCTATGCATGGAAATGGATCAAAAAAGTGATAGGCATACTTGGATGGAATATGTCACATGTAATTCAAGTTGTTTTGATGCGGTTGTGCAATTGAGTCGATGTGCTGGTTACTTGGGGTGTTAAAACATTGATTGCATCTACATAACAAGACACAACAGAAAGGGAAGTTGCTGAAACATTGTCCTTTTGGCCCTATAAATGTAGAGCATGGAAATATTGTTTGCAAGCACTGCTCTCAAATGTCTAAAGTTGTAAGGGAATGTTTATTACTATGTGCCATGAGATTTACTATTGTTTCTAATGTCACGCTTCTTTTGTTACTTTTAGATACTAGAAAAGTAGATGTTTGTAGTGATACAAGGTAAAAATATAGTGTACCTTCCAGATTAAATGTTTCTTTAAAATTACATATCTAGAAATTCCTTGGTAAACATTGCAATATCATGGTTTGCTCGGATTTTAGCCCGCTCAAAAAATATTGCTCTGTGAACAAGTACACTCTTGCTACATACTCTGCTTCCATGGTAGAAAGGAAGACCACTTTTTGTAGCTTTGAAGCCCAAATTATTGCTGTGTCTCCAACTGTGAAGATATAGCCATTAGTGTTCTTTTGAGTATCTTTGTCACCTGCCATATATGCATCAACATATTCTTGTAAGAAAATATCAGTGCCTCCAAAATACAAAGCATTTGTTGTTGTTCCCTTTAGATACTTAAGTATACACTTCACAACTTGCCAATTCTCTTTACCTGGATTATCCATGAACCTACTCACAACTTCCACTGCATGTGAAATATCTGGCCTTGTCTCGACCATAGTATACATTAGAGAATCTACCGCTATAGCATATGGAACTTTAGACATATAGGCTATCTCCTCTTGTGTCTTTGGACACATCCTTGGTTAGTTTAAAGCAGTGTTAACCACCGACGTCCACTTCTAGTAGTCATGGGACGGGCTTGTCGGTCAATAGGAAAAGGGTAAGAGTGATTGCCGATGAGAGGTGCACTCTAACTGGAACATTCAAGGGTTATTTGGCTAAGCATAGGCGCCCAAGTGTGAATGGGCGAGCTCATATAAAAGTCACATAAAGCTAAAAATCACTTATTCTCTCATTTGTGCAACTGAAGAGTGCTCTTGCTCCATCTCCATCTCCCTCTTCTGAAGTCAAGCCTGAGTAGCCTTCCAATTGATCAAAAAATCTAGCCAACTGCTCATTAGAAAGGGACTAGGAATCCTTCAAAAACACTAGCAAATTATCATTATAAAATAGATTTAAATTTCCAATTATTATTAAATGCCAAACCTCAGGTTTGTGCTATCGTTATATAAAAAAAACTAGCTCAATGTTTGCAAAGAAAAAGAAAGCCCAAACCCAATTATACAGGCACAATATCCAGTCTTTATGCCATCACCCACATGCATTCTAGAGCCATATTCTACTAATGCCAAAAGTGAGAAGGCAGATGCCCAACCCCATCCGATACCAATGTAGCAGTGAGATTCTCATTGTATGTGCCTATTAAGATTTTCAAATGAAAGTTTGACAGCATCCTTTTTGTATATTGACCATATTTTCAAAAGATTCAGTTATGGCCATCTCTCTAGAGACCCTCACATGAGTTTAATGGCATATGATAAAAAAGTATGCATATTTTGATTGCTAAATATCATGTTGTAGAGATAGTGTATAGAGCCTGGAAACTAGAATGCAAAAACACATAAACCAAAATGTGATAATTTTCAATCGCCAGATGCCAGTAACTTATAGATTCATCATGTTCAAGAGTCACAATCCATAGATGTAAGCATCAAAACACTATCCAAAAAACATGAGATCTTAGATAGATAATTCAAGGATAGTTAACTCGGGAACATTTGTGTACTATTTGTGAGTCCATGATCTTACAATCTTTCTCTCTTTTAGTCTCAAATAAATCAAGCAAATATTATGTAACAACATCAACTACCATTCATTACCATGTATGTGCGTACAAGTGAAAACTACCAAAAAACATTCTAGCATTTTTTTTGTAGTACTTTTTTGAAAAATAGCCATATATGACATCCCTTACAAGACCCTCACCTGCGGTTTTGAATGTGAAGCTAGACAATTTTTTTTTGTAGATCCAATTTAGAATGTATATATAAAAAATAATTTTAATTGCCAGCTCAACTTAGTGTGTAATAGTTTAGAAATTGAACAATAACCATCTTCATATTTCTCCATTAAATATCACCCAAAAGTAGTGTTTTTAAGTCTAATTTAAAGTCTGCATCTTAACAAAAACATATGTAATGAGTAGGTACATAAGCACCTACCTGAATGTCAATGCAAACTTGCCCAAGGGGGTAGCCTGGAGAGTAGATGTCAATTCTAGAGCATGCAGTTTGAGAGAGATTGGTATGAGGTTTCGAGGGTGCTAGAAATCTAGAGCTGGGTAGTGTATCCCTTCATTTGATTGTCAAAGGAAAAAACACCTTTGTTGATCCTGTGTGTTTGATTGTGTGTGGGGTGCTCGTATGGTGCTGTCAAGCCCTTGTAAGAGGACCTCCTTGAGCAAGTGTCTGTGTGTGTGTGGATCCCCAAGCGCCATTGAGCAGGCTATGGCGAGTAGTGATGGAAGCCTCTGAAAGCCATGAGGCAGGGTAGGCAAGAGAGCGGGTGAGATGCATCTGTGCTAGTGGAGCCACTCAAGAACGGCACCAAACGTACATGCACGGTTTTTTTTATAGAAATATGGACACGGATTTTGATGCGCGATTTTGAACCTCTTAGATGAAACTTGGCTTCCAAGAAAAGAGCTCTAAACTAAGCTCCTCCTCTCTTAACCAGTCATGACTCTTGTCAGTCACATGACTTAACCAGTCATACAATTTCTTTGAGGAAAAAAAACTCAATCAAATGACTTAAAGAGTCAACAATCTTTTGAATCAAAACATTACTATTCATAACTCATCAAAAAGTCATATAAGGGTCTACAAAAGATCTCTCCATGAGAATGTATAATAGAGGTTTCAACCATAGCTATGGTACACATCAACTAAAATATCACAATGTCTTCGTGATTCTGGTAATGGATATAAACAACCATACACACAATGAATCCCAATGTAACCACTAAATCCTTTTAACCTAAGGCTCTGATACCAATTGTGAGGTCCCCAATCCCGAGAAGATTGGGGAGACTTGATAGATGACCTTCCTTTATTCTCATTTTCCATTGACGACACCCTACTCTATTTCCACAAAGTAGAGATATGAGCAACAGAAGAGAGGAAGTCCTCTATCTATCATTTACGTGGTTATAAGGGTCATACGCCACAAGCCAGGTTGATAAATCTAGGATTCTAATGAAGCTGTTTCCTAACATAAAGATGAAATCCCATTGACATATTTAGAATCCATAAACAATGCCTTTTCCCCCACGTTTAAGAGGCACGGCCGCCATCCATAAACCATAAATATGATATGAGACTTAGGACAATCTTCTGGGAAGTGTCCTCCCTTTTTGCAACATTGTATGCAATAAGCTTCAACTGGCTTGAGGTTTTTGTCAGGCTCTAGGCATTCATTTTTCTAGTGATCATCTGCACCATAGTTATGACAGTTTCCCATTTTGTCTTACCATAGGAGGTCTAACACCTTGATTAGCTACATAGTACATTGGTGCAAGCTCTTGTGTAGTATAAGTCACAGGTTCTTCCATTGGTGGTGGATGTGAATTATACTATTCTCCTTATACCATTACTGTAGCTGGACTAGGCTCAACATAGGTTGTAACAGGCACTAGTGTTTGTTCATCTATGACTCCCTCTGGATGCATGTACTTTACAAGTACTGCATTATATCTCGGATATGGAGGTTGTTGACCCAACACAGATTGAGGTCTTTCCATACCCATCGGTGGTCTTTGAGCCGGGGCCATATTAGGATGATATCTGTACATGGGTTGTCCTTCTGGCCTCATAGGCACGTACTGAACATTCCCATCATACTTTGGTCGGTAGTAGCACTCATTGGTATCATGGTTGGTCCATGTACCCTTGATTGCACACCATGTTTGCGGTCTAATTGGTTGTCCCTGTTGAGGTATCCCTTGTCCTGGTCCTCTCATGGGTGCTTTTTGCATGTTATTCATCATGTCATTCATCCTTTTGAGCATGTCTTCTATGGCTAAAAGTGGTGTTGCAACAATCATTCCCACTTGTGCTAGTTTAGTGGATGCTGTTTTCTCACTTTGGTTATCCTTAGGGACATCTTCTTCGTTGAAAATATCACAATTGTCTCCTAAGTCAATAGCATCTGACACACACTCTTCTAGGGTTGTATGCCTTTTGCTATACAGTATAGCATGAAGTTCTTTGTTTAGCAGTCCCTCTAGAAACAATGATACTAATCATTCTTCTGCAGGTATCTCTAGCCCTGGGCATCTGGAAATGTATTGTTTTATTCGAATTGCACAATCCCTAACAGACTCACCTTGTTTCTGTTTAAAGCTGTAGATTTGAGCTACCGTATTGTGTTTGATCCCCGTTTTGGAACAAGTAGCTACAAATCTTTGAGCTAATGTGTTCAAGTCCATGATTGACCTTGGTGGAATGTTTTGGAACCATGTTAATTATTTCCCTTCTAATGTCATTCCAAACCCCTCGAATTGAGTATGGAAATCAAATATGCTTTCTGCTCTTAGCACTTGCTTAAAGCTTGCTAACTGGTGTATGGATCCCCTCATCCACTGTATTTTTTGACCCATTTCTGGAAATCAGCTAGTCTGACATATTTGGTTCAACTCCCGGTCTCCTGGCACTTGGTCCTGTTCCGAGTCCTTCAAACCAGTCTGTTGAAAATAGTGACTCATGTAGCCCTCGACTGGCTTTAGTGTCACCTAGTTTCTTCGTGATGAGGTGGTTTTTGGTTTCTTAACATTACTCTCAGAAGATCTCTCACGGTGTTCATCTCTTGGAATAGTTTCTGGTCCTTGGACCAATATCCAATCCCTTATGGAATACCCTTGGTATTTGGTTTGTTCTACCTCTTTAGGAGTCATCATAACAAAGTTGTTGTTATAACAATCCCTAAACAGGTAGGTTCGTAGATCTGCTGATCCCTTATCTTTGTTCTTGAAGATATAGATGATCTTCATGGGTGTTAGTTGTCCTGATTTGGCATGCGAAGTCCACAGAAGATCCTTGACATTTTTATCCTCCCAACAATAGACTCCGATCCTAGGATTATCCGTATTAAGCCGTTTCAAAGGCTTCAAATCAACTTGATCGTATCCCTCAAATTCTAAAGTTGGTGGTCCTTCTTTAGCTGCCATATTTGGAATTATGGTGTTTACTTCTAACCCCCATTTGTCTATCACGTCAAGGTCTTTGACTTATAAATATCGAGTTCCGTTTCTATCCATGTTTTTCCTTGCTTGTTTGCCCTGATCTCCTCTTCGAACTCACTACCACGGTCATCAATACGAATAGCCTACTCTTCATTAGGATCCAGGTAAACCTGAGCTGCATGTCGATTAGTCTTATAAAATAAGAGTATATGCTTGTAGCACATTGTCGTTTCAGTTTCTGAGTGAGTCAAATAGGAAGACATTTCAGATGTTGAATATGAAAAAGTGTGAGATTTCTTCAAGAATAGTGTGCAAGAGTATGCCCTGATTTCCTAGTACAGGACCAGATCTAAGGTTCACAAAGACTTGTGAAGCCCTACATAGAGTACTTAACTTTGGATTGACTTGTTGTCAATTTCTTCCACTTGACTAGATTGAAACTTTTGTCAAGCTACCGATTCCTTGTCTGCAACCTGATTCCTGTATCAATTTTGATCAATTTAGCTATTCTTTCACAAATACTGTATAGTTTTTGCTGCTATTGTGATTGGTCTATGTGTATCACTCCAAATTGAGCTAATTTAGTCAGTAGTTGAAATTTTCAGACTCGACTTTGGCAAAAATCAAAGGACTAATCTACAACCCAAAAACTAAGTGAACAAGTACCAATTTGGATTCGATTGAACCCAAAATTTCCCGGTGGTTTTGTATTATGCTGGTCTAACACTATACAAGTTCAAAAGTCAAAATTGGTGGCTCTATGGAGCAGTAGTAAATAATCGTGATTATTTACTTTTGTCAAATTTTTACACTTTTTGGCTTGATTTGCCAAGTGTACAACCTGTTAAGGTCCTTGGACAAGTTTCACTAAGTTTGGACAAAATCCGTTCAAGTTATCAGCTGTTTTGTGTTCGCAGAGTCGTTTTCAAGAATCTAGCTTAAGCCTCACTTTTGTGATCCAAATTTCACCAAAATTGATTTGTGTGGTCTACTTGATATGCTTGACCTTGTGGTATGCTCAAATATGCAAGAATATCAATTTTTGAAGCAGACGTAAATAATTACGATTATTTACTCTAGCTAAATTTGTGCAAGTTTTTGTTCCAATCTTGACACAGGTCTGTTAAGCACCTCAACTTAAGGTCTCTAGCCAAGTTTCATCGAATTTGGACAATTTTTGGTCAAATGGTCATCAATTTTCTGTTCACAGACTGACTTTGCAAATTTGGTCACAATTTTCAATCCAATGATCCAAATCTTACCAAATTCGGTTTGTGGGCTTATTACAATATGATAAAACTAGTGGTATGCCAACGTAGTCAAAAAAGTTGAAAAATGGGGTAGATGTAAATAATCACGATTATTTACAACTGGCAAGTTTTTACATCTTTTTGGTCAAGTGAACATGTACACATGTCTATCACATCAATCTAAGCCTAGGAATCAAATTTCATTGAGTTTGGACAAATTTTTCCCAATTTACACTCAAGTTTCAAAAAGTCAGTACAAACTTTAGTTTTTACCTAGTGTTTACTAGTTTGGTGTTCCAAATCTTTTGTGCCTTTACAAAAGTTGTTTGTACACATACAATGAGTCAACCTTGGTCAAATTTGAGCTGAAAGTAAATAATCACGATTATTTACTTTATGCCCAAAATAAACAATTTTTTGTACTTTTTCAATGGAACGTCTTTTCAGGAGCTATTTTAAGCCTATGAATCAAGTCAAAACTTAATTTGGCCTAAAATTTCAAGAAAAAGTAAATAATCTGAGTTTTTGCAAACTCTTGAAATTTTTACCTCAATGTGTCCTTGAGCTTACCCACTGGTTCATACAACTTTTATGCATACTCTCTAGTCAGATTGAGTGGTTTGGAGACTTTTCGTGTTATTTCTAGCCGTAGACCTGGAATTCTGCAACTTCAAATAACGAGTCACAATGATTCTTTCGGAGAGAGCAATGTTCTGAAATCCACATCGGATCCTACTTGACGTACTCTTAGGTTCTCATGCAATGGGGTTGTGGAAAGTGTCCACAAACACCTGTTTTCTTGTTTTTTATGGTTTCTTGAGCATTGGTCTTAAGATTTGTCTTGTCTATCAATCATTCTCCAAATCCTAATCTAATTCTACAATCCTACAATCCTAAAGGCACTCAGAAAGTACAACTTACCTCTAAGCTACCTCTACACAGCAAAAGACGACAATCTTAAGCTATGCGATTTCCAAAAAGAAAGTTTTGACTTTAGGAGATCCTAGAGGAAGTTAAAGGATAACTTCATAAGACGCTCTTGTTTTTCCCTAGTTTAGGTCTCTTCGATCTCCGGTAGTGGCGCCAAATGTGGGACAGGTGTCTAACCTCACTCCTATCTTATTGCAGATTTAGCGAGAATCACGATTAAATTGTCAATCCATGAGACGAAGCTAACTCGCCTAATGCATAGAGGTTACAAGAGGTTGTCAATCTCTCTCAAAACAACAAACAACTCGCATCTAACTCAAGCTATACTCAAGTGACTGAAATCACCAAAAGCCAATCGCTCATCGACAAACAAATCACATCCGTTACAGCATCAAATGACATCCAAACATAACAAAACTTCTAGAACTAAGAACACATGCTTTCTCAAATCCCACTTTAGGTCAAGTGCAAAAATCGTGATTATTAACAGTAGTGGATTTTTGACCTAGTTGTTTTTGACTCAGAATGCATCTAAATGCTCAGCAATGATGCCTCAATACCCCGCTTATGCTTAGTTTTTGATTTTGAAGTGTAAATTCCTACTTATGATGAAATTAAGCTGGGGGTCTCGACGACGCCAAAAGCTACGAAATATTGTGAAATGCTTACGTCAATGCGTAGAGCTCTTACTTGAGTTTGTGATGCAACAAACACGACTACAATGTGACAACCAGGGAGGGAGTAAGAAGCACGAGAAGGAGAGAAGTGAGCGCCGTTAGCTCACGCTGTGTATTTCATTATCCCAAACTTGAAAATAACTTACAAAAATTGTCTTTTATACCTTAGCCAAGGTTTTTACATGGTCAAAACTAATAATCTAGGAGCTCTAACTAAAGATGGGTAATGATAGGCTGATACAATTTGGAAGCTTGTAGCCCTGGCTCATCAATTACAAAGATTTATGTGTAAAATAGGAGTTACAATATTCCCGATTTATCAAAATAATAAGTGTTTTTACAATGAGAGCTCCAAAAAATGGTATCCAAGTTAGCTTGCTGCTAACATTTGCAGATACAAAAAGGTAAAGGTGAAAAAGTGATCATTTTGAGAAATTTTGACATCCAAAATTTGATGTGATCACATATTTGTGTTGTGTGCATCAAGGAGTACCTTGGGTAGAAATATAAATGAATTCTGAGCGAAAAGACATCATATGTGTATGATGTCTCATAAGTTAGATTTGGGTCAAATAAGACATTTGAGTATACCCTAGTGCCCTAGAGCATAAAAGAATTCCCTGGCCAAAATTTCATTGCATTTGGAGCTCATTTGAGCTTATAAAGGGCAGAAGACAGAGCTCGATAGATTCATGCTTGTAATGATCATAACTTGCCCAAAAAAATGTCCAAATTCAATTTTGGAAGTTGGTGAGATTTTCCAAAGTGATAAAGATCCTCTGGAGTGAAAGTCACTTGATTTGGCCACAGTAGACATCATATGCGTATGATATCTCTAGCCCTAATTTGGAGGTGAAAACTCACATTGAACTTCTATAAGTGTTAAGCATTGTAAAGTAAGCCTAGTGACCAAGTTTCAACAAATTTGGGTCACATTTGGTCAAGATACAAGCAAAAATCCTTGATCTTGAAACTGTTTTGAGTGCTGTTTCAAGTGCAGTTTACCAAATTGGCTCTTACTTTTGATGGACAACTCCAAATTGAGTCAGGTATAGCTAGGAGAAAAGCTTGTGGGCAATAGGACATAGGTAAAAAGACTTAAGCTTTTTGGAATTCCAATTTCAAATTCTAAACCTACTTTATACGTTTTTCAAACATCTTCCCTCCTAAAACTCACCCTACTTAAACAACCTCCTACTCCCTTCCCAAGCTTCTTTACCATCTCCAATCTCCCTAGAAACACCAATGATGAGCTCTCTAAATAGCGGAACGCGTTTGGTTTCTCCCCCCAATTCTTTCCTCATCCCCGCCCCCGTTTTTCCTTTTTTACCTCTATTCCCCTACACCAACATTAAGCAATAGTGTCCCACACGCTTGGTCGTTCTTAATTAATTAATTTATTGAAAGCATTGATATGATAATATAAGTATTGTACACTCTATAATCTCATCCCCTCCAATCAGATCCTTCGTGTCCTATCCTTTCTCAAATATCCCCTCCAATCGGATCAATCGTATCCTATCCTTTTTCCTACAAACATTAATGGAGTGCCCTCGAGATTAAACGTTATTTTCAAAATGTTTACGAACACTAAATGGACGCTTAGGAGCACTAATGGAACGCCTTCATTTTTTTGTGAATAAAGGTTTAAGAACCTTAAGTAGATGCTCCTAACCCTACCTTTACCTTGGGTTATAACTCTCACCTAGCACCTCACATAACGCCGCCAACCGGGCTCCATGCAATTTGCTCTTCCTCTTAATCCTCCCCTGGAGTACAAACAACCCCTTGTAAGCCTTTTATTAAACCTGAATCTGAAAAATTAACCCTACACTAATGCTCATCCTATCGTGCTAACACTAGACCGTTGCCTCACTCGCACATGGTAATGTCCCCTTCGTGGTTTCCTTCCTGCCCTCCAGCACTCCCACCTTCATCCCCCACCCCGCCCCCTCCCTCTACCAAGCATTCTCCCCCTATACACTAAGCTCTGCTAACACACTCCTCCCTTGCGTTTTCCTTGCAACTCTACTCACACACTTTGCCCTCACGTTCTGATTGTCAGTTCTGCCCTTCTGCTCGCACGCTATACACACCCCCACTGACTACACCCACCTGATACAACCACTATCATGCTTCTCTCGCCTGTGCCAACCACCATCACAATGAAGCTGCTCCTAGCTTGTAACACATGTAGCCAAACTCTCACTGTTAAACACAATATTTATATAGTTAGAATACGCATCAAACTACAGCTATATTAGCACTTCATAGCTATTGAGGCCTCAATCATTATCAACACATTATACTGCAGCCCATCCTTCACCCCCTGCCTGCACAAACTAGCATACTAAACCCTCGCCTCTTGCTCACCTTACCCCTCCAGGGTGCTACTGCACAAACCTACACTATTGCATCTCCTGACTACACTACTGCACAAACCTACGCTACTGCATCTCTTGGCTACACTGTGCAAACATACACCCAGGGTGCTACTACATCTCCAGGCGCTATTGCATCTCCTGACTACATTGCACAAACCTACGCTATTGCATATCCTTGCTACTGCATATCCTGGCTACACTGCACAAACCTACAAACAGAGGACATAAACCTCCCATCAACCCAGACTGTCCACGAAAAGGAGAAGCAAATTGTCAACAAGTTCGTAACTCAACTCTGCAACTCAATTATGACAACAATGACTCCAACCTTGGGCCTCTGCTAAATAGCTACTCGCCAACAACAACTCCCTACTGGGTGGCTACTCACCAACTCCTCAACTGATCAGCCGCTCGCCAACTGCTAGCTACTCCCCAACATCTCAACTACCCGGCCTAAACGACATGCCATGGAGGACTATGGATTCAAAAATTTAGAAAGGAACACGCAAAGTGAGAAATCGCCCTTGGCTGTCACTATGGAGACCACCTCACCAACAGAAAGCCAACAAAGCTCCCAAGCCATTAATAATAACCCGGATCTTACCCTTGATGCCTCCAATACCTTTGACCACCACACTTTTTAGACCCTTACAAACTTATCACAAAAGAGCTCGAACACCTCCTTGAAAACTCTTTTAATTTTTCTCTCAACCCACAACAAGTTAAGCTTCAAGAAGATGATGATGATGAAGAAGAAGGCGAAGCAAATTCCCCTGTCTAACTTAACCTTAGCTAGGAGGAAAAATTCACCCTGCCCACACCCACCAGACCTTAAAAACGACCACAATCAAAGCTCCGAATATCTCTCAATACCATTAAACCAAACCCACCTAGCCCTAAGCCCTTACCTTCCACCTCTAAACTTGAGCCCCTCCCAATTGTGACCATGTTTCTCCCCCTCCTTATTTAGATCATACTAAAAAAAATCCTTGATATCCCCCTCCCTTCCCCTTGAAAAACCAAATTAGTTTGAGGATATCCTTTCATTCTCCCTCCTTGAATTTCAAAAGCTACAGAAAAAGAAGTGCAAAGCTACAACTTTCATCACCCGCAACAATTGGCCCCTAATAGCCTCAACACGAAGCCACCCCGTTTACAAATTGAAGACACACAAGCTCAAGCTCTTCTCAATGAAAAATTTACCGCTCTCACCATCCAATATCAATTGGATTGCACCCAAGCACTTATTTGAGCCGACAAGCTTCTCCTCCAAAACCTTAACAACGAATTAAATAGCTACCACACTAGTTTTGCCAACCGCCTCTCTAGCCTCACAGAAAAATTCTCACTCATCACACTAGTGTTGCCAACCACCTCTCTAGTTTCACGACAAAACTCTCACTCTACCTTTGGTCTCTATCTCCGAGTGGCAACATCACTTAAAAGAATGGAAGGACTCGACTCTACAACATTTCCTCTCTCTTATGCAAACACATAGAGTAAACACCCACCTAACCAACGTCAAAGATGAAGAAGCTAAGAAGGCTAGGAAGCAAACCATCACCTCTACCCTTGAGGAAATAACCCATCTCCCCAAAGAGGAATCCATCAAGGAACTTGTTGAACGGGAAGTATTGAAACAAATGAAATACTTCCTCCTCTAAAAATACCCCAATTATGAACCCTTCAATCTCTAACTCCCATCCCACCCTATCCAAATCACCCATTCCTCTTCCAAAGCTTCCGCTTCCAAAGCTCCCTTTTTTTCCACCTAGAGCCTCTCTCCCTAACAAGCTAACCAAGCTCGGTCCAACCATCAAACCTAACAAAACACTCTCTCATCATCCCTTCTCCCAAACCAAAGCAACTAAGACAAACTCTCCCCCTTTCAAAAAACCTAAACTCCCTCCCCCACACTACTCCAAATAACCTGCCGTGCCACCTAAATAACCTCTCGCATCCATAATCTCTTTTCCCCGAAGCCTCCTCCACCAACCTCAAACCCCCAATCTACACCACATAACAACCTTCAATCCACTTCACGTAACAAACATGTACTTCATCTCAATCGTATCTCTTTGGTTTTGGGAAAGGAAAAGGAAAAGGGAAAGGGAGGTGGGACTACGGCTAGCCCACCCATTTTCAGGGGTGCATCTACCTTTTAACAAGCCCCCCCTCTTCCCAACACTATGGATGCTTAATACCTCTCCTTCAACTCCCTCGACTACAACTTTGCCTAACCCAATGAACCACCGGTGCGATACGACCGCTATAGGGAAAAATACAAGGAGAGGGAATAAATTTTGGCTCCCTCTTACCAACCCACATGAGTAAAAGCTCAAAATTTTTGGTGTGCAATTGGCCTACTCTTTTAATAATACCGTCTCTTTAAACTTTATACACAACCTCACCACTGGCCCCCTCACTTTTAATGAAAACAAATGCATGAACTTGGGTCTCAAGTACATCCCACCTCCTCCCAATCCTACACCCAAAAACCTCCTAAAAGCACATGAAACCTTAGGAAGAAAATTACAACTTAAAGATTTCTTCAAAACCAAAGAAAGCCCCTCCTTGTCTCCATATAAATTACCCAACCCCTATTGGAAACCACCCAAAGGGAATCCCTCTCTAGAAACTATCACAAAACTAAACCAGCTTCATCTTAAACAAAAATTGAAAACTTACAACACTTCTTGCTCCAAACCTCCTAAGTTTGTACATCTAGCCCTAAAATCTCTCTCACAAGACAACTCCATTGTCATTAAGCGCGCCTACAAAACCTTGGTCCTACTATCCTCTCAAAGGAATGGTATAAGAATGAGGCACTTAGACAACTCAATGACTACCTAGCCTCTCTCCTCTCTACCATCATCCATAGATATACCATCCTCCCCATGGAACAAGGTGCTTTTATCCTTTCACCCCTCTCAAAACCTTTCAAACCCTGCCGAATTATCTCCTCCCTAAATTACACAAACCATCCCTTGTTGGTAGACCCATTTGTGCTTACAATGGTTATTTTTTGGAAAATGCATCAAAATGTCTACACATAGAGCTATACCCTATCCTGCTAACTTACAAACAACATAAAAAAGATTCCCTCTCCCTAGTTAAAGACCTACACCATACCCATTTTCCACCAAGCTCCGTCCTCTTTACCTTTGATATAAACTCCTTCTACCCTAGCATCCCAAAGACCAACTTCATCATCTCTCTTTCTACCCTCATTCTTATGCAACACTAGATTAGTTTCAAAAACAAAGTTTTCAAGCAAATCAAGGGCAGAGCTATGGGATCCAATTTTGCCGTGGTTTATGCTCGTCTTTTCCTTTGCCACCTAGAATCCCAATCCCCACTTCTTAATGACCCAGACCTGGCATATTTCAAAAGATTTATAGACGATGCCTTTGGAGTATGGATAGGCCCTATCAAATCTTTAACACTCGCCCTCAACACCTATGCTGGGCTTTTTCTTGAACACATCAAAATTACCCCCTCCATTTCTACCAATCAAGACACATCCTAGACATCCACTTCTACAAGGGGCCCAACGTTTTAGCCTACAATATCCTAGACTCTAAATGTTACCAATGTTGAGAGAGAGAGAGAGAGAGAGAGTGAGAGAGAGAGAGAGATCATAGAAATAGAACCCCAAAGTGTGTAGAATACACACATGAGATGATGTATATATAGAGGGGACCTGGGTGCTATATATAGAGAAGCCATTTATTGAGTAGCTTCACATATAAGCTCAACACCCCCGCTCAAATAAGGGTCCCTAACTGTGGATGAAAAAACCCTTGGGGGATCAAGGGAAAAACCCACAGCTCTATATACACCCACCGTTATATTATAAAAATCATTGAGTGTACAAATGTTCATAAGGAGCTACATCACTCCTTTTACAATGACTTTTTTTATGAGGAGGTACATCACTCCTTTTACAATGAATTTTATATGAGGAGTTACATGACTCCTGTCCTATCAAATACAATAATGAATACAAAGGTTCAATAAAGAGGTGTAAGGGGTATCGATTAGCTCATAATCAAAAGTGTCTCCGTGAATCTGCTTTTTAGCTTGTCATCAATATGGAATCACAAAACATGTCTTCATGTTGTCATCAATATGGAATCACCAAAAATTTCTTCATAAATTAAATTGTCACCAAGTTTTTCTTCATGAAATCAATTCTTTGATCAATCCTACATAGATCATAGACTTTTAAAAAAAAACATAGTCATGAAATTTTTAGCATCGTTAGTGAAATAATTACGTTCACAATGCCATAAGGGATGGTTCGCGATGCCACTCTTTAACAACATATATACGCACAACAACATATGTGTACATAAAGTATGAACGTAAAAGTACAAGATGTATGATTACGTGATGCAAATGACATGTGTATATACTACATAAATCGACATTTATCAACGTAGTGATGTCAATGAATATCATCAAAGTATTAACAAAACATCATCATTGTATCAATAAAAATAAATAAATCATCATGGTATCAACGAAAAGCATCATGAAATCACCGAGAATAATCATTGTACCAACGAAACAACATCATGGTATCACTGAGAATAACCATGGTATCAACCAAACAACATCATGGTATCACCGAGAATAACCATGGTATCAACAAAACAACATCATGGTATCACCGAGAATAATCATTGTATCAACGAAACAACATCATGGTATCACCGAGAATAACCATGGTATCAACGAAACAACATCATGGTATCACCGAGAATAACCATGGTATCAACGAAGCAACATCATGGTATCACCGAGAATAACCATAGTATCAACGAAATATTATCATGGTATCAACAAAAATCACCATGACCAAAGTACTAACAAAACATCATCATGGTACCATCAAAATCACTATGGTATCAACGAGAGATTATCAATAAAACGAGGTAAACTATATCTCTAGAAGAATAATTATACCAGAATCAATGAATGAATATATCATATAACAAAAGATCATATACCACCAATAGCTCGACGAAATTTGGACGATCATCAACGGCTTGACTGAATCGAATGATATTCATGATAGATATCCATGAACACATCTATAGACATTTGATATATGTACGCAGTCTGAGAACGATAATCCAAAACCGTACGGAGTTTAGAGAAAGTTTTCTGCAAATTTGTAGACCACATCAATTGCAATGGCTCACACGGGCCGTTTCTGCAAAATCGTTTTCAATTAGGAGAAAAATCAAAAGCAAAAAGCGAAAGTTTCTTTTCAGACATGTACGCCGTCTGAGAATGATAACTTAAAATCTGTGCAGAATTTGAAAAATGTTTCTTCTGCAAAGTTGTAGACACATCGATTCGAATGGCTCACTCAAGCCTTTTTTGCAAAATCCTTTTCAGTTATGAGGAAATTCAAAAACAAAAATGAAAGTTTCTTTTCAGACATGTTCGCCATTTGAGAACGATAACTCAAAATTTGTGCAGAATTTGAACAAAGTTTCTTTTGCAAAGATGTAGACCACACCAATTCTGGTAGCTTTCGTGGGTAGTTTCTGCAAAATCGTTTTCAATGAGGAGAAAAATTTAAAAACAAAAAGTGAAAGTTGCTTTTCAGACATGTACGCAATCTGCAAACGATAACTCAATATTAGTGCAAAATTTGAAAAAAATTTCTTCTGCAAAGTTGTATACCACATTGATTCCGATAGCTTCAGCAGGTAGTTCTGCAAAATCGTTTTCAATTAAGAGAAAACCCGAAAATAAAAACGTCCTGCTCTGATACCATGTTGAGAGAGAGAGAGAGAGAGAGAGAGAGAGAGAGAGAGAGAGAGAGAGAGAGAGAGAGAGAGAGAGAGCGAGCACAGAAATAGAACCCCAAAGTGTGTAGAATACACACATGAGATGATGTATATATAGAGGGGACGTGGGTGCTATATATAGAGAAGGCATATATTGAGTAGCTTCACATATAAGCTCAACAACCAAAAAGCTCTAAATTATTTCCACTATATACCATGGATCTCTTGGCATCCTACCCACAAGAAAATATCCTTCACTAATTTAGAACTTAGTAGGTACATTATGAGAGAAAGCTCCTTCGAACACTACCTTACCACAAGAAACCTCTTTTTCATTAGACTCAGGAAAAGAGGCTATCCTAGGGAAGTGCTTCTCAAAGTGTTCAACTCAATCTCTTATTTAGAAAGGGATTACCTCTTGAAAAAACCCTCCTCAATAAAAAACGACGCCTCCCCACCCATTTTTAAAATATCTTTTATCCCTGAAACTAGAAAACAAAAACCCTCCATAGAAATTGGGAAACCTATCCATCAAGCTTGCCAAAATTCTCCTAACCTCTCTCACCTGGATAAACCAATCACATGCTGGACCATCGGACCCAATTTACATACAATTCTTCAAAACAAACCTAATGCACAATAAAGTCATTCAACCTACCCGAACTTAACCTCGTTTGTTTTGCCTTACTCTCTGTATAGGTTGATGGAAAATACTAATTACATTCATGACCAATTGCTCCCCATCAAAGATATACCCAAACACCTCTGTACCTCACTTATGGGAAAAACCTTTTTTGTCAGTACTCTAACCTCCTTTGTCACTACTTTACCACAATTTTTTCCGATACTCAATCTCCCTACCTAAGGAAGTGGCTAGCATCCCACTTACTTTTTTACCCAAAACATTGTCAAACTAAACATCTTATTAACACAACAATCTTTGGAATCATTCCATAAGTTTTACCTATTTTTTGGTATGGCTCCTTCGCACTATATTTTTGTTTAAAACCCTCCCCTTATAGATACACAAGTTGAGTCTCTACTCTCCCTCTTAAAACCTTTGTTAAATAAGGCTCACCCTTAGCAATCAAACTCACTCTTGTTACTTTCACACATAGAAAGACTTGAGCTTTTTGGAATTCCAAATTTAAAATTCTAAATCCACTTCCCATGTTTTCAAACATCTTTTTTCCTAAAACTCACTCTACTTAAACAAACCCCTACTCCATTCCCAAGCTTCTTTTCTTTTCTCCCTAGAAACACCACTGATAAGCTCTCTAAAGAGCGAAACACGTTTGGTTTCTCCCCCCAATTCTTTCTTCTTTCCTCCCCCCCCCCCCCCGGCCCTTTTTTCCTTTTTTACCTCTCTTCCCCTACACCAACATTAAGCTGGAGTGTCCCGCATGCTTGGTCATTCTTAATTTATTTAGTTATTGAAAGCTCACAGATCAAATTTTGTCAAAATTGAGCACATAGACATTATACGCGTATAAAGTCTCGTGCCAAGATCTGAAAGTCAAATTCCATTTTTGACCACATAGGGGGTTGGGAAATGATGTGTTAAGCTTGCTTGCAAAACTTCAACTGATTTGGACACATACTTTTGCATTTAAAGAGAATTTTGCAGATACAAGAAGGTAAAGGGGAAAAAGTGCTGATTTTGAGCAATTTTGACATCCAGAAATTTGATGTGATCACATATTCTTGTTTTATGCATCAAGGAGTACCTTGGGTAGAAATATAAGTGAATTCTGAGCCAAAAAACATCATAGGTGTATGATGTCTCATAGGCCAGATTCGGGTCAAATCAGACATTTGAGTATACCCTAGTGTCCTAGAGCATAAAAGAATTCCCTAGCCAAAATTTCATTGTGTTTGGAGCTCATTTGAGCTTGTAAAGGCCAAAAGACATATTCTGGACAGATTCATGCTTGTGGTGATTATAATTTGCCCCAAAAAATGTCCAAATTCAATTTTGAAAATTGTTGAGAGTTGCCAAAGTGATGAAGATCCTATAGAGTAAAATTCACTTGATTTGGCGACAGTAGACATCATACGCGTATGATGTCTCTAGCCATGATTTGGAGGTGAAAATTCACATTGAACTTCTAGAAGTGTTAAGCATTGTAAAGTAAGCCTAGTGACCAAGTTTCAACAAATTTGGGTCACATTTGGTCAAGATACGAACAAAAATCCTTGATCCTGAAATTGTTTTGAGTGTTGTTTCAAGTGAAGTTCACCAAAACTGCTCTGACTTTTGATAAAAAACTCCAAATTGAGTCAGATATAGCCAAGATAAAATCTTGCAGCCCTGATGAAACCAGTAATGGTGGAAACGTGTTGGACATGTCAAATGCAACCTCTTCAATCGATTTGTAAAGTTTTCCCTCTTCCTTACTTTTTCCACTCTATTTTCTTAGAAAGATTCACACTCTTCGCTTATTTTATTATATAGGTTTTAAAGCTGAATTTTCTCAGGTTTCCTAAATCCAAACTTTTAGGGTACCCAGAACCAGTATCCAGAGGTTAGAAGACCACCCAGACTTGACTTTTAGGGATCTGAAGAAGGGGCAAAGGTGCTTATTAAGGACTATCTTGAAAGTATTGAGTGGACTTGACATCAAGAAAGTTAAGATCATCAAGATGGAAAGCCAATCTACCAGTCCTTTTGTAGATAAGACCAGAGGTATGGCAAGCGAAGTTAGAAGTGTTGAATTGCCAATCCATCCACATTTTGACACAAGCCCAGCTACATTTCCACCATGGCTGTACCCAGATGCAACCATAGAACATGAATTTTATAGATGTGGAATGACGGTTAGAACAAGACCATATGTACCATCACCACTCCCTATAACTTACTCCTATCCAAATCAGAGCAGAACCTTGAGAAGATATGATATTGATAATGAAAGTGACACATCTTCTCAGAGGAGTGATTCACCAAGAACCCAACCCACAATAAAGCCAGAGGTATCTAGTGAGCAAATGAAGCTTATAGAAGGATTAGCTCAGAGACTTGCTCCTCTAGTCAAATCTGACCACCAAGAATCTCTATGGTGCAAAATTGAGAGAAAATGGACAAACCATACACAAGAAAAGCGTTACTATGGCATGGAATATGTTAGGGACACGTATGTACAACCTATTCCAGTAGCACCTACTCCACCTAGATACACTATGGGAAATGCACCAGGTCTAGTAGGAGTTTCAAGGCCACAACATGTCTTAGGACAACAACCTCCACTACCAGGTGCTAGAATGCCTATAGACATGAGATATACGTAGATGATGGAACTATTCAACAAACAAGCGCTATTACTAGCTACAATGTATTATAACAACCAAAGCTGGTACTTTCCTTCAAAGCGGCAAAAGATGAGAGAAAACACATGGAATGGTGGGGCCGGTACAACCTCCACCTCTTGCAATTTGACATGAAGAAAGAAGGTATGAGATGGACAAAAGGACATTGCGGTTCATTGTGAATAGAGGCTTAGCTAGGTCAGAGCCTATTTACAGCCAAGAGGAATTCCAAGAAGAGGCTCCTCAACCAGATTGTCACAAAAGTCATGACACACACTTGGTCAAAAATGTTCTTAGATGGAGATTACACAAGTAAATGCCTATTGTCTTGACTGTGGTGTCATTCACTAGATCCCAAACTGTCCAAAAAATCCAAACCAAGTCAAAAAGATCACAACAAATGTCTCAAGAATTGTTCAGCTACCCAGTAGCTCGGAAAATGAAAACGTCGTACCAATTCATGTAGTTACGAGAGTGCAAGCTCAAAAGGAAGCTGATAAGAACCTAGAGACAAAGAAAACAAAAATTGACGGGAGCCCAAAGACGGGAGAGACAAAGACAGATGCACCTAGTCAAAAAACCAAGAGCAAACGGAACAGCTAGAAAGCTAGAAAGGCTATGATGAAACCACTTAGGGAACAAGAGCAAAAATCCCAGGCTGACAAGCTTACCCAAGCTGAAGAGAAGATAAAAAAACATGAGGAAATGGTTGCACCTTCTCTTACATAGATGTCTCAATCTCTAGAAGAACCATCCATAGATGAGAAACCGAGAAGTTCTAGTTCAGGAGGATCATTATTGGTAGAAAAGGTTAGTGAGTCACAAGACGCCCTCCTAAAAGCCTATGAAACATGGCTAAAAAAAACCATACCCAAGAACAAGATATATGACATATCCATATTCAAAACTAGAAAGGATAGGCTAGAAATGTGCAAGAGAATGATTGAACAAATAACCCAAGATTTACTAGAACCACAAGTTGGAAAACCTGAGGGTGTGATCCTTGTCCCACCTACAACAATAATCCCACCAAACGAGGAACAAAAAGAGCTCAATTCCAGTCATGAGCATGGACCAAAGCTCAAGGACCCCACATTAGAACAAAAAATAATGTTGAATACCACGGACAACTCTTACGAGGGATTTCACATAGCTATACCTGAGAGTTGTAAATAAATAGATGGTCTTCACAAATTGTGGAAACAAGTTAGAGAGGCCAATGAAGAAAATGAAATAAGCAGATGAGTAAACCAGACAAGTGATGGAAGAGGAGTGTCTCTTCTACCAATAGAGGAAATTGAAACTGGGTCTCAAATGAATCTAGAAGTGGAATCATATTGGGGAGACAAAGGATCTATATAGTCTATGGACAGTCAACCCCATTTGCTAAGAACACTACCATCTTATACGAGAGAGTACGAGGCCAAGTCACAGGTTGTTGCAGTCCCAATCATAGAGACTATCTTCCAACAAGGTCATCAATTCAAAAAGACTGATAGATATTCTATCTACCCCAGTCACTTGTACAATAACGTTAGCCGAGTTGCTCAGAATATGACCAAACATGTGGGCTACTGTGGGAAAATGTCTAGAGAAATTTGGTATTAGAAAACCAATGACTCAAATCGAGGAAGGGATCAAAGAGCTAGAAATGCCTCAGCTAAACACTAGGCCAGTGCCATTAAACAAGTTCAGGGAGTATTATGAGGGAGAAGATGGGAAAAACACTCTTCCTATGGAATTCTAAGGTGTAAAAACCATGGCAATCCTTGATAGCGAAGCTAGCGTTGCCATTGCAACAAAAGAGGTCTAGAAAAAATGGGGAAAACCACCAATGAGGGCTACTAGGATGAAGCTGCATCTTGCAGACGAACACATGGAAAGGCCCATAGGACTGTTAGAAAAAGCAGTTGTTACTTCTTGTGGAATTGAATATGAGCAAACCTTTGCTATTGTTGACTTTGGCAAGGAAAAAAACTATGATATGATTCTAGGAAGACCATTTATGAGACAACTGAAAATGGTCCAAGATTGGAGATATGACTATATCTACCTGAGACATATGGAAACCACGACAATAATAAATATGAAGGACCATATCTATAGGGATGTGACAAAAAAACCTATGGAAGAGTTTGATTCTACTACTGTAGTAGGATCAAAACTTCCATCATGATTGGGTAAGACTAAATAACTGTGCATGTGTGGAGCTTCACAATGCGGAACTTTAAAGCGAGAGGAAGGTATCCTAGAAAGGGAAATTTAAGATATAGATTACATCCCAAAACCCTTTCTTGAGGAAGAAGTAGAGACACTTGAACTAGAACACATCTTGGCTACTCTCGATGTGTGCGCTATTCAAGACGATCCAACAACAAAGTTTTGTGATGAAAATGGCTATGATGTTGTTCCTTACTTTGTAGTGAGTGTGTTCCAGGAAAACAAAGACAAAGACGAAGACGAGTTCTACGACTCTCTAGAACACTTGGAGCTTCAAGAAGATGTCGACAATGGAAAACCAGACAACCCAGCAGGTGACGTGAACAACACTTTAACAAATGCACAGTTTTATGATTGTTGAGATCAAAGACCAAGGAAACAATGTCATCGCTATAAGAATAAAGTACATTAGAAGTGGATTCCAAAATCCTCGATGGAAATGCAATTACAACAAGAATCCTCATATGCGGCTCCTATACATGAAGAAAAAATTCAACCAAGAAGAACATAGCCATGTCAACAAGCTACCAATGCTCTAATCAAGTGGATACAAAAGTCATCCAAGAAACAACAATCCAAGAGCAAACAGACAATGACTTTTCATAACCAGCCAAACCACAAAGGAAAAGTGCTATAATGCAACCTTGCTGAGGATAGTAATGATAGTGATGATTCTTTTGACATTCCTTACCAAAAACTCAGGTCGTCACTATCATTAACAGACTAAAGAAGGCCTAAAGCAAAGGAAAACAAGTCAGAACCAGAAAGTTTGACAAACCTCGATACCAAAGAGCCAGATTGGCCAAAACTAGGTATGGATCAAGAAGATGAAGATCTATGATGAAAAATCACAAGATCCAACACAAAAAGGAAAACAATCAAAGCTTGCAAGCACATCTACAAAAGTCACAAAGTCGCTTTCACAATTTAGATTTGGGTTCCAAAGAAGTTGACTCAAGCACAAAGAGGTCAAGTGTTCATTTGGATTTCGAAATGCATGGTTAAAGTATCAACTTCCAAAGTCTGAATCTTGTTGCCAACCAAGTGTACAAGAGATGAAGCAAAGACCACTGAAGACTCACACAAAGACAAGGTGGATGCCAAAGAAGTCGCTTCAAACACAAACGAAGCATGGACAAGTATGAGTTCCCAAACAAGCATCATCAATGAAACAACCAGTAATCACAAAGAAGTGGGTCCAAAGGAAACTAGTAGACCTACTGTTACTGCATCGCCACTTGGATTCTTTCAGTTCCTCCTACAATTACAATACAATAATAGAAAACCCACTCTAAGGAACAATGCCAAATTGACAACCAACGACAAGGATAAATTGGATTCCAAAGAAGAATCAAACAGATAAGTAAGCCTTCAAAAAATGTCTACAACCTTCAATCAAGCAAACGACATAGGAGCTTCAAAGAACATCACCTCGCTTAGAATAGTAACCCTCGCTAGCAAATGCCAGCCATCTAGGTATTAGAACAGATATGCATCTAGCAAATCATCATCAACTTTATTGGGAGGTTTCCCCAAAAGTGGTCGTCTTTAACGTGTGGTGCCCTTCTTTACAACCACCATGGAGTCAAACTCTAGATAGATGATGAACCATCTTACAAATTACATGGTTTATTTATGAGATAAAGTAGGCCTTGGTGACCTATAAACAAGACAAACGTATTTACCGATAAGTAATACTTGAACATTTTGATTACATAAACCATTCCAGGTCCTTCTCTTTCTATCATGGTGTAATTCTTTTTACCTGCATTCAATTGCCTATGAGCATCTGAGATGGGAAAGTCCACGATTCCCTCTCTTGGTTGTGCCAATATACTACCAATAGAAAAATTTGAACCATCAAAATGCCATGAAAAATTTTATTTCAACATTGAGTCTTCAAGATAGCTGTTGAAGAAAACTCTTGCTTGAGCTTTTTAAATGACTCTTTGCACTCTTCAGCTAGCATACAAATTGAGTGATAAGGCCATACATGGGCTAGAAGTTACAACGTACGTGTAGATAAATCTTTGAAAATAACCACAATACCCCATAAATGCTTGAATTTTCTGGACATTAGTCAATCAAGGCATTTCAACAATCACTCTACCACTTTCTTCAAATTAGTAGCAATCCCATCCTTGGAACAATGTACTATTTGAAAACACATTCATAGTGGACGTTAGCCTAACCTATGGCCGTAGTACCAATTTTTGTAAGCTACTTCTAGCTTCTTTCTAGTCAAGCCCATAGGATAGTGGGTTTGCACAATCGTAGTTGATTAGAAACCATGATCATTGGTGTTTGTAATGGGAGTCAAAGGTTGCAGAGAAGAGGAAATTAAACTGACTTTATTACTCCCAAACGTGTGGATTCGGTGTCTCAATTCCACTTGGGCAAGATGTCTTAAGTTCAAGACTTGTTAGAATATCTTTAAAGTCCTTTGGAATTGTCTTTATGCTGTTAAAACTTATCTTCTCATATAAATGTGTATGAATAGGATTCTCAGGAAGAAAATGAGGGAGCGGAGAAGTGGTCAGTAGAGGGGAAACTAAGAAAAAGAGAGAGGAGATTTTGAGCTCGAGACAATTGTCGAGTTTGAAACTCATCGGATTAGATCTTTGAGGTCATGCAAGATTGTCACCACTACGTTATAACCTCTCTTCTCAAAAGAGATGTGAGAACAAAAGTCTTTGACAAGCCTTAGTTGAGTTTTTCGTAAAGGGATGAAATAAATTATTAAAAAAAACCCCATGAAGGTCGTTCTGAGGATTCGGAGCGACATCGCCTTGTGTGGGGGGCCACTACCTTGATCCGAGGAGAGGGCCCTGTGGGAGCATGGTCTTAAAATACTATAGCTTCACATGGTTTTTTTTTTTGAAAAAAATGTTTTTTTGCAAGTAAGAACCCCCGCAAGAAGGGAGCCGCCAGAAGGGAGGCAGACCCCAGAGAAGGGGGTGGAAGCGTGAGAGTAGGAGGAGGGAGCCCAAGTGGGCGACCCTCTGTGTGTGTGTGTACTCATTGGGGAGACGAGCGCAATGGCTGACGGGTCGCGAGAAGGCAAGGGGTTGCTGAAACGAGAGGGTCGCGAGAGGGAGTCGCGAGAGGGGAGAGCCAGTGGGCGCGAGCCTGATCAGAGGGAGCGTGAGGAAGAGAGAAGGGATCACGATGGGCTACCCTTGCGTGTCTATATGTGTGTGTAGAGAGAGATCTTGTATCGCCCTGTGTGCAGGTGAAGAAAGAAGCCGAGAGGGCACTGTAGAAGGAGATTTGAGAGCGAGAGAGGGCACTGCCTTGTAGCAAGCCGAGAGCGAGAAGGGGCCGTCGTGAGACAAGAAAGTGAAAGAGGGAGACGAGCACGAGGCTGCAGAGAGCGTGAGTGGCGGAGAGTATGCATGGGGAGAGCGCCAGAGTAGAGAGAGAGGGCCAGGTACAGAGAGAGAATGAATTCTCTGTCGATTAGAGTTAGAAAAAGAGAGAGCACAATGCAGGAGATTATATATAAATAAATAAATAAATATATATATATATATATATATATATATATATATATATATATATATAGAGAGAGAGAGAGAGAGAGAGAGAGAGAGAGAGAGAGAGAGTGGCTTGTAGTTTTAAATAGAGAGAGTGTGTATGTCTACCTCTGTGTAGAAACCTGAGAGAGAGATAGAGAATATTGACAACGGGAGGGAAAGAGAGAGAGAGAGAGAGAGTGAGAGAGGTGGCTTGGAGTTGATGAACTGTAGTGCGAGAGTCAAGTAGAGAGAGAGTATTTGTTAGCATTAGCAAGAGAGAGAAAGAACCTTTTGTGAGTGTCTTTGCCTCATCCTGTGTGATTGTATGAGAGGAAGAGAGAGAGATATCGATTCGGCTTATCAAGTTGGAGATGAGGGGAGAGCGTAAGAAGCTGTGGACTGCACGAGCTCTGTTGTCGGCGTCGAAAGAACATAATCAAGAGCGCGGTTAACGGTTAGCCAAGTACGCATTGTGTTTAATTTTTCAATATTTTGAAATTCAAAACATCAAAACATGAATACCTGCATTTTAAAGAAAATTTCAAACCAAATTTGAAGTTGTGTATCTATCATAAAGTTACAAAAAATATATATATAATAAAACGCAAAAAGAAAGACAATGAATTCCAAGCAGTTTGCATCCAAATAAAAGAAATGTTTGCATGACTGAAAATGAGATTTTTTGTATTAGTGCATTGTCATTACTAATTGCATTTGAGAGAGGAATTAGAAGCGATTTAATAAAAGTTATTACAATTTCAGTTCAAATTCTTCTGTCTCTGAATGAGGAAATGATCAAAATTGATTATTTTGTTGTGAAATCAAAAGAAAATGTTGTAAAACATATTAGCGATCTATTGGATACAAAAAGAATTCTGAGTTTTGAGCTATGTTTAATCATGCAGTCACTATTTTAAAATTTAAAACTAAGTGTCAAAACAAAATCATGATATAAATGGGAGCTGTGGTTAGATTAGAACCATGCAACCATGCATAGGAGGTGAAAAACGTGTAAGTGAGTTCTTAGCTTCAATGTTGGCCTAGTTGGACTATGAAACATAGGAGAGTAAGTAAATTACGAACGTATATTTATACATTTGCTAAAATGGGCTTAGGAGTAGCAAGTAAGTAGCACATTAGTACACCTTTAGGCTAGTTAAGGGGGCCGTTGGATTAATTGAACATAGTTACAATGACTTGGAAGGAAGCGTTCTTTTGATGCGTCCGCTGCGGCTGGCTATTAAAGCTACGGGGCACCCGGGTACATAGACTTTGCATGCCAAACATACCCTGGTTTGACTTAGAGGCCTAGAGTGAAATATAGAGCCGTTTAGTTTAGGTCAAGGACCGTATGTCGTTAGAATGGGTCACCAATTTGCCTGATCTCGTTAAGTGGAGGATTTTAGATAAGCTTTTGAGAGCCACGACCGCAGTTGAATACACTTATAAAGGACTGTGCATAGGCTAGCTCTGTAGTACGTTAGGGATGAAGGAGAGTGCGTAAACGAGTACACTAAACCAGAAAGGGCTCTTTACATAGACGCTCAATAGTTAGAGACCTCTGAAATAATTATCAATACACCTAGTGATCCTGTGCCAAAGTCTTTAACGCATTTATATACATACGCAGCAATTCAATTGATCGCCCACTGGAAATTAGTGGATGTGATCTATGATAAGATGATAGCATTTGATTCTGGAGGGGGTTATCATCGTGAAAGATATTCAATCCCAAGGAAAAGACTGCTAGCATTTAGCGATTTATGGAAATACCTATCATTAGGGAGCGGGGTTCCTAGGGAGTTGGACCCTTACATGATTAAAGAGCATAGAGACATCCTAGAGCGAGAAGAGAAATATGTAGTTGAGTGGCTTGTGTAGAAGCAAGTAAGCTATAAAGCATGCTTGGAGAACTACAGTCTAATGTCGAGTGGCTCCAAGAATATAAAAATTGGGATTTTGAACCTTGAAACATTGTGTCGACTAACTCTATAGGGTCACTAAGTCAACTATAAACAGAGAGTAGAAGAAAACCTTGTTGTTGATCTATTGTCGTGTTCCACATCCACACTGTGTGATTGGAAACACTCGTTCAACGATTACAGTAAAGAGAACAGACTTAAGGTAGATTATTGGTAAAGTGGCATATAGGAGCAGAATAAAACCCCTTTTATGACCCTTAGTAAACCAGTTACTTCAGCCGCTCAGAGAGATTGGAGAGGATAATATTAAGATTAAGCGTGAAACCCTAGTAGTGGTATATGCTTCATTGAAGAAGTAGATTCGACAAAGGCTACACAGTGTGTATGTCATATGAGCGGAGTGGACTCTAATAGAAGAGAAGACCAAAATAGGGCTAGAGAAGCACGTAGAAAGAGGTGGGAAGAGATAATTGCTCCAGATCTTGCCAGTCAACTCGAACATGTTGCTTTTAGAACATGCTGCTTTTAGAACATGTACCTGGAGTTCTTATTGAGGGATTAAGAGAAGGTAGGCTAGTGGGCCAACCCACGTCAGTAAGAGAAATAGTTGACCAACCGTTTACCAGTGTTGCGACTTTGGGTTAAGACATTTATTCACTCTACATAGACCACGAGTACTAAATTTTTGGGAAGATCCAAACTTTGAAAATCTGTTAGATCAAATGGTAGTGCCAGTAGCACAGGCTACGATATGATTGACAGACTTTACACAGTTTGCAGGACTCTGCGATGAAGATCCTGATGCTTAGCTTCAAAAATTTGAAGTAACATGTGTAGCAAACAAAATTGTGGACAATGATAAAAAACTACATATTTTTCCAGCTACCTTCAAGGATGAGGCTGCTAGTTGGTATGGAAATATACCAGCACGCGAATAGGGCTACTTACCATGAGCTTACAACAACATTTTTAGTGAAGTTTCACCGTAAGGGATTCCAAGATAGACGCGCTCAACAGTTAGACTATCTTCAGCAGGGAATCAACGAAAGTATTGATCATTACATCCAAAGGATGGAGATTATAGTGCGAAAAATGGGAAATACAACACCCAACAAGGATATAAAAAACCGTAGGCTTGTAGATGGTTGTGAGATCCTAACGCTTAACAATATGTGAGTTTAAGAAGACCAACAGACTTAGCAACTGTTAAACAAGAAGCCAAAAATTGGGAAGAGGTGCAACTAAGCCAACAGAGAAGAAGGGAGTTGTTTAGAGGACCTAGTTTGGTTACTTCTCCCACTATACCAGTTCCACAAACTCAGGAGCATGTTCTTGGTTATGGATTTACACCACCATAAGTGGTGGTGAATACAAATCAAACCCCTTATAATTCCCCAAATCCATACTACATGACAGCTCCAGCTTACATGCTACAGACTGGTACACCACCACCACCAGCTCTTATAGAAGAGAGGGTAGTCCAATTGATGACAGTCACAATTGGAAAAGTAAAAAAGGAAATATTGAGTTCTTTAAGACCTCAAACAAAAGAAGTTTATGTTGTGGCTCAACAAAGCAGCAGGTCCATCTATGAGTGCACCTCCAATGAGATCCAATGTGTGGTGTCGGAAGTGTAACGATTATGGCCATTTGGCAACTGATTGTCCAACTGCATCAAGGGTAGTTGTGCCAGACCAAGTGTGTACCTATTTTGTACCTATTGTCTAAAAAATAACCACGTGGAAAAAAATTTCTTTGTAAAGCAAGCACATGAATACCGTCAAGCGAGGGCTATGCAAACTAATTATAACTTTATGGATAGAAGCAATACAACCTATGAGATAGGTCCACCACCACAACCTTTTATGCAAAGGGTATTGCCTAAAACATACCAGCATCAGTTACAACAACAAAGGCAAGGGTTACCCACACAGGGTATACCACCTACGCCAAGGTTGCAAGGACAAATGAGGAGAAATTCTCCATATACACCTCCGTTTTGACGGAATAATTTTCGATACGCTAATCCAAATATGGGGCCATCTAGCCATGTTGTATGCTATAACTGTCAACAGGAAGGGCATATAGCTCCTTATGGTCCAAATCCTTGAAAAATAAAGACTACATACCGTTATGTCAAATCTGTAGCGAGGAGGGTCATTATGAAGATTCACGCCCAAAACGGGTAACTTCAATGGAAAATGACAAAGGGAAACAAAAGATCGATGAGGGTCCTAGTACTTCTGCCAATTTAGTAGAGGTTGAACAATTGCAGGATGGATTCCCTAGTAAACAAAAAGCAAGGAAAGTAACTTTTGCTAAAGAACCAGTGATGGTCGGGGTGGTTACTCAATCTCAAAAGATGGACCATGATAAAGGGATTACTATCCCAAATGCGAGTAAGAAGAATGATAACTCTTTCATAAAGAAATTTGTAGAATCTCCTGAAGAAGTATTTGAGGACTATTTTGCTGATGAATCACTGATTGATTTTAAGCTACAAGAAAAGAAAGAGATTACAAAAGGTATAGCACATTTTCTAGAAAGGTTACATACCTCTCTAGTTCAAAGGAAAAGCACACCAAAGATTTTTAATTTATGAGAATCTATGAAGGATTGAAAAATATCATTGGACTTGACCACCTTGGTAAAGATATCTCCTCTTTACTATATCATAAAGCTTGTACATAGGAGAGGGAAGAGAATATGCTCTAAAATAATGGAGCCAGTTAAGGAGAAAGGAGTTCAAGTAGTAGATATGTTTATGAATTTAGAAGCACCTACTATTTCTTCGGAAATAGGAAGCCATAGCGTGACGGGAGTGCAATTAGATGGTGGAGCAGTAGTGAGCTTAATGACTGAGCAGACTATGGGAGAGTTGGGATTGAAACAAGTGGAAAGGGATTTTACAAGGGGTCAAGACTACAGTGGCAGGACTTGAGTTTTACTTTAGTTACTTGATAGCTCGACCACATTCGTATGGGACATCTTTTCCAATATTGTTAGGAAGACCTTGGCTTGTACAAGCCAGGTGTGTGCAAAGTTGGCATAAAGGAGTGATCATATTGGTCCTCGCGATGATAGATTAGAACTGCGAGTTGTCTCTAAGGAGTTTTTGTGGGAATATAAAAAGCCGACCGTGTCAAAAATGGAAGATAACACAGATTATAGTGGTGATAAATCAGAGGACAAAGAATCAGTTAAACAATGATTCTCTTTAAATACGGATGAATATTCTCAATTTTTGCACAATGGTTACCATATGCGGATAGAAGATGATTCCACTGGGACAATCTCCACATCAAAGGGTGTTGGTAATTAGGCTTGTCACCTAGGAATGGGTGAATACAAAGTTCATTACTCTTTGGGTCTTGATTTTGATAAGGATATTGCACAATGCCTATCCACCTCAGATGAGTGTTTGACAAATTTTTTTAATATAATCGTGGAGGATGACTTAGATGATATGGATAAGCTTAGAGGAGAATCCGATACACTCGTAGAAGTAAAGGCTATTTGGGAACAATTACTAAAAGAACTTGAGTTAGCAGACGAAGCTATGGCTCAAGTGCTACAAAAAATGACCCAACTAGAAAGAGAAAAAGGGCATGCTATTTTGGAAGCTAAACATAATAAAGACTTAGTGAAGTTAATTGATGATTGTTATAGCAATGATGTTGTAACATTAAAAGAGGAATTAGGAGAGATGTCTCAGATGATTAACCTCGAATGTAAATCTCATGTTGAACAAATAACATCTTTAAGAAATGATGTTAAAGCAATGAGAGAAGACCTTGATGAGTGTAAACAAGCTGCATTAGGCGTTGAAAACACAAGTGGCCATAAGGGAGATGAGATCCTAATTTCATGAAGAGAGATGGATAGTAGTAATCATTGCATGTGTCAATCAAATTGAAGAGCCCAATCTAGTGGCTATGCATACTTCAGGTTCCTTGGAAGCTAGAAAAGAGCTAACTAAGAAAGCGAGTGAGTTGAAAGTTCTCAAGCCCAAATATCATCCCAAGTGCAAGCATTGTGGTATAGCATGCCATATTGCTAGATCATGTGAAAAGAAGAAATTATCCCGGAGATAATGTGCGCATTAGGACACTACAAATTTCCAGTGGAAAGTAGGTGTCTGTAGCATGTATATATATTTGGAATCCATAGCACAATAGAAGAAAGAGGATAGGGTTTCACATACATACAGGGAGTTGTAGCTTTTTGGTAAAAGTAGGTTTCTGGACCTTATATAGATGCCTCTAACTAGGGCATTGAATACAAGTAGCATTCTGAAGCATTTACTGAGAGTAGGCAATTGGACCATGTGTGGATATCTGTAGTCCATAGCATGTATCACCTTTTGGCTTAGCCAATACACTTGCACTATTCCGTAATATGTAGTGAGAGACTTAGAGGATGATGCAGAGGGATTTTAGGTTTGCCTAGCTTTGCATACACATGTTTTTTTTTTAAATAAAACAAACCAAATCACAAAAAAATCCAAACAAATAAACAATCACAAAATCCAAAAAGAAATGTTTTCTTTTATGCTTGATTTTATGTTTCATTGAAAACAAAACACTAAAAATACAAAAACAAAAACAAAAACAAAAACAACAAAAACCCATAAAAATTGGGAGTAGGATATTACTTCCATTAGTGGAAGTGTAGTTCTAATCCTTTTGCAGTAAGCAAAGTTAGAGTGTGTGATCAAAAGAAAGAAAGAAGTAGTTGGTGTGAAGTAAAGAGCTATTAAGCTGTATCTAGGGATGCAGTTCAAAGTACAACAGCTTCAAGAAAGACTTAATAGGTGTTTTATTTCCAAGTTGTTATTTCAAATTGTTAACATCTTTTCATTTTAATGCATGTAAGGTAGTGGAGAATTAATAAGTATGTGGCATAGTTTTATTAAACTGGCTAGATTAGTAATCTATATGGTTTTATTAGCAGTTTTTATCTATAATTATTAATCAAGAATTTTGACCAAACTATAAGGGTTATTAACTTTTAATATAGTCACTATAGCTAATCTAGTGTTGGATAGTACATTTATATCCTTAATGGTTTAAAAAAGAACTTTGAAGTGTCGTATATCTTTGTGGTTGGGAGAGACCTTTAAACTCTAGATGATGGCTGGTAAGTTATATATTTAACCTGTGATGAGCTTGGGGAGGGAAACTTATATGTTATATGTTGTGTACCCATCACCGTATAAGCTTGGTAGGTGGCTGGAGTCAACTTTGTCTTTGGTGACAGAGCCATGAGCCGTATCTAAGTTTTATACGGGTTGGTAAGTGAATGTGAAAGGATACTCTTGCTCGACGCAGCAGTGAGTGTGCAATGTATGATTAGAAAAATAAAAAATATAAATTTCAATGTCGACGTGACTTGCAAAAGCAAAAGAATGAATGCTTGAAAAATTAAATATCATTTAAAAAAAGGAAAATGTTTAAAAAAAGGGAATGAAAATTCAGGCTATGACTTCCACGTAATTGTCATATTGGTATACTTTATATAATATGGGGGTTAACAGGCTTTACCTCTATAGAGCTCTGTCAACATGGAAGGGACATGTTCTTGTTATTAATGGTGATAAATTATTGTCTGAATTAGGATAGTTTGTAGTTATTTTATTAATTAATCCCTTTTATTATTTTTAGCTTAGTTACCTATTGGGGAGGTTAGGGTTTCTGATTGGTAAATCTTTATAAAAGTTTTTAGTGTGAGTATATAGATTTACTAGTGCTACTTGGTTTATTCTACTATGTTTACTGCTTATTAATTTATCATTGACTATGTTATTACTTGACTAAAATGTAGAAAAAGTATGATGTTGTAATGTGTTAAATGAGAATAGACATAATACGGTTAGTTTTGGTGTGTTGTGTTTTAGGATATTATGCTCACAAGGACGTTCACAGTTAAGGAGGGGAGCCAATTATTTGTCAAAGTGTAGTTGCCAAGATGGGGAGTTGCAGCAGTTTAAAGAAGTTCATTTCCAGTGTCCAAGATATTTCTTGTTCATCGAGGACGACTTCACGTTTCAGTTGGGGAGAAATGTAAACCTCAAGATATTTTCATTTTTTGTATCAAAATTGGGGTTAATTGGGATCTGCATGGGCATTTTAGATGCATTTGCATACAAATTAACTGCATTATGACTGTTTTTAACCTTATTTCTGTTAGTTTTAAGTCTGCTTAAATAGATTTTATTAGTACTATTTGAAAACACGTTAGTAGTGGACGTTAGCCTAATCTATGGCCGTAGTACCAATTTCTGTAAGCTACTTCTAGCTTCTTTCTAGTCAAGCCCATAGGATAGCGGGTTTGCACAATCGTAGTTGATTAGAAACCATGAACACTGGATGTTTGTAATGGGAGTCAAAGGTTGCAAAGATGAGAAAATTAAAGTAACATTATTACTCTCGACGTGTGGATTCGGTGTCTCAATTCCACTTGGGCAAGATGTCTTAAGTTCAAGACTTGCTAGAATAGATCTTTAAAGTGCTTTGGAATTGTCTTTATGTTGTTAAAACTTATCTTCTCATATGAATGTGTATGAATAGGATCCTCAGGAAGAAAGTGAGGGAGCGGAGAAGTGGTCGGTAGAGGGGAAACTAAGAGAAAGAGAGAGGAGATTTTGAGCTAGAGACGATTGTTGAGTTTGAAACTCATAGGATTAGATTTTTGAGGTCATGCGAGATTGTCACTACTCCGTTATAACCTCTCTTCTCAACAGAGATGTGAGAACAAAAGTCTTTGACAAGCCTTAGTTGAAATTTTTGTAAAGGGATGAAATAAAATATTTAAAACAAACCCCATGAATGTCGTTCTGAGGATTTGGAGCGACGTGGGCACGAAGAGGAGGGGTCATTGCCTTGTGTGGGGCCACTACCTGATCCGAGGAGAGGGCGCTGTGGGAGCATGGTCTTAAAATACTATAGCTTCACATGGTTTTAAAAAGAGAGAAAAAAACGTTTTTTTGTTGCAGTCCGCATGCAGGTAAGAACCGCCGCTAGAAGGCGAGCTCGCGAGGAGGCAGACCCTAGAGAAGGGGGTTCGAGCGTGAAAGTAGGAGGAGGGAGCCCAAGTGGGCGACCCTCTGGTGTGTGTACTCAATGGGAAGACGAGCGCAACGACTGAGGGGCCGCGAGAAGGCAAGGGGTTGCTGAAACGAGAGGGTCGCCATGCAGAGAGAGTCGCGAGAGGGGAGAGTCAGAGGGTGCGAACCTGAGAGGGAGCGTGAGGAAGAGAGAAGGGAGCGCGAGGGGCTACCCTTGCGTGTCAGAGAGCCCTGTGTGCGGGTGAAGAAAGAAGCCGAGAGGGTGCTGTAGAAGGAGAACTGAGAGTGAGAGAGGGCGCTGCCCTATAGCAAGCCGAGAGCGAGAAGGGGCCACCATGAGACAATAAAGTGAACTAATCTTGCTTGGTGGGTCTTTGCCGTACATAATTTGAGAGATTTTGGAGTGCAGCTGGCTACTTGGTTAGTTGGTTGTGATTGTTGTCGCCTTGGGTTTTGTTGTGGTGAAACGAGAAAATGAGTAGCACCTATTGATAGGCACCAATAATAGCTCATTGGGAAGAAGCAAGTTATGTCCCATAGTGCTCCATATACAACAAAGAGCTACTAAAGATGGTAACCGAATCAAGCAAAAGGGTTATAACTTGACCTACTTTGGTAGTTGTTTGCAGATTGTACCATTCAACCTAGTAATATCGATCATTTAGTATCTAAATCGTGGAAACATCTTTGAGACACCCATCTTATCCTCAATCAAGCGTAGTCAATTTTTCTTTATTTCAATATATAGGTTGAATTGCCAAACTTTGAGAAAACAAATGCATGTCTATTTGATATATCGATACTATGATCGAAATTGAGGATAAATTGGTGAGGAAAACATATGGCTAAACTAAACTTAAGGAAGCTTTGAAAAACTCAAAATTACAGAAAGCATAAACAAACGATAAAAAATGAACTACACTACAGACCTGATAATCATGTACGAATGGCATCCAATTGTGCAAGCTCTCGAACGTATCTGGCTCCAACACAGAAAAACAAGCATTCCCACGGCTCCAGGTTCTATCGCCCAAACCCCGCAAAACCATACATTATTAAGAGCTAAACACTACTGACTATCTCAGCACACCTCGACACCTGTTATTCCTGCAAAATTACCACAAAAGGGAGTGTTGGCGGACCCGAATTTTGGCGTAATCCACAAGCACCATGCATTATAACCGCCAGGCCATACCCCAAGCAACCTTCTGTTTTTTAAATTATAAGAAATGGAAGCCTTGCATTGCCCCGTAGCGTTTATGTGTTGCACCAAGCAAACGCATAGTCATGGGGTTCTGGATACAGATAATGAACCTTCTAGTGTTGTTGAGTTGAAGTCACGCAGCTTGTGCAATGGAAACGTCTAGTGTCGTGAATATGTGTCCTGCCTGTCACACAAAAAACCCATGTTAAGACAAATAGAAAAGATGCAGGATATAGATTAAACTTAAAGAGAAGCAGAGCTAACTTTATGTTTTACATCATAGACGTATTGGACTCCTCTTAGTGCAAGAAGTGCCCTTGCTTTGCATCCTAAAACCAATGAGCCAGAGCTTTGTGGCCCAGCCCTTGTTGGGCATATCCCGCAATCAATGCATTTCAAGAGACGACATTTCAGACATACATGTTAACCAAGGCAGTGTCATATTCCTTCAAGATGAAAGCATAGGTGATTGCATCTGGATATGTGTCCTCGCTTCGTATCTGCTGTGGACAGTCTAGGGCTCGTTGGCTCAATCTTTTGGCCTTATTTCTTCCTCGCCAACAGTATGGGAGAGTGCATCTCTGTCCATATCAGCCATGCCGGCATTCAAATCGACAATGTCTGCTGGGAGTTATACTACCTAGAGCTTGGAATTCAGGTAATAAATTGAGAGTCATTCTGTTAAGAGAGTATTATCTCAATCTGCAGCACGCCAACAACCGAAATTGCACTAGCCATGGCCACCTTAGTTGGTGAAATGCATCTCGTTTGTGAGCGTACCACCTCAGCACCTAGAACGGAGACAGATTGCAACTCGTTTGTGGCTTGCTATGTGCTGGCCCCCCTCCCCCCAACTCATGATGGGAGGGAAAGGACCTTTCCTCAATAATGCATGCTCCCAGCCTGGTAATCGGTAGAGGTTTCCTCCATAATGCATGCTCCTAGCATGGATCGCGGCCTCTGCCAGCTGGTCACATGCATTATGGAGAAAGGTCCCTTGGAGTCCTTTCCCTACCCCTTCACCTTGTTTCTTCCTTTAGCTTTTTGCATTGTCATGAGCTCTTGTTATTAGATATGCAATTCTAGTCTTGCACCTCGACAAAAGAAGGCACACACTTCTCATTGACTGTGAAGTAACCGCTGCTCCATGAGTCTGTGTAAGGTCTATAACACTTCTTGAGGGTGGGTTGTAGAGCATTGTCCCCTTCTAGGCTTGATGTGTCCTCGCTCCATGCAGCAAATGGTTGGCCATTAATCCCTCTCTAATTGTTGAGTTTATGCTCAAGGACCCAACAAAAGACAACACATTCCTCTCAACATTGGCTCCAAAAAGCATCCATGTAAATTTGTGCTTGTCCGAATTCTCCTTTGCTACTGAGCAATGCTTGTAAACAAAGCATCTGGAAAATTTTGTAGGTGGATCATTGTTGTGTGGGGCTTTAGACCTTTTTGTTCTTCCTGTGACTAGCTGGATAAGACACTATGAGCCAATATTCCTCCTCAATATCTGGCAATTTTGCTAGGAAAGCTTTCCGTCCGCTCTCCAAGCAATACTTTGCATGCAAGTCCTTAGCTGTATAACAAATTCTGACAAGCAAGAACGCTTTGAATCCCTTCTCACAAATGCTAAAAGAAAAAAATGGTCTCTCGTGAAATAAATACTTTGAACTATACCCGGGCTTTCTCCTTGTTGTTAGTGTTCTGCTACATTCATGCAATTCCATCAACATGATCATACTGATTAGACTACATTTCAAACACATTTGTATCCTTCCTCCATTAATAGAAGAAGGAAAATCTAGCAATTATAACCTTGAGATCAGACATTTCTTTTACGAAATGAAATTTCGTGCTCACTTTTTGAGAATATTCATCACTGATAGTTACCATAAGAACACTTACCACTTAAAAAAATGTTAGGCGGTTTGAATCTTTGCACATTGTTTTACGCGTCTCTATTTTTATATTAGTGAGGTAGCACCATGGCAATCCCCATGTTTGTTGTGATGTGTGTTTGCTGGCACAATTTAAGTTCAAGGTTTTATAACTTCGCTCTGCAGATGCTTAATTAGTACCTCCAGCAACAATTGGTGCATTACATTGGTCTAATCATATTGTGTGCTCAAAGGCAAACCTTCCAAGATTCACATTTTCCCACTTTCAACAAGCATCTAGAAGAAAAAACCAAACTGAAGAATGATCAAATGATGGCACCATCACAATCACTCTCATAGCTTTGTCAAAGAGCCTTGCAGGTCCAAACATGGAGATCATCCATGCAAGCATAGTGTTCACCATTTGGTGTAATGCCATAATGTTTCTTCATGTTAGAATATATTTGTCCCTCGACCACAAGACCTACGTGACTACATGCTTTGAGCACATTAACAAAAGTGATTGCATTTGGGAAGATGCCCTCTTGTTGCATCCGGTGAAAACAATCCAAAGCCTCCTTGACCAGCCCTTGCTGCACATATGCTCCTATAATTGTAGTCCAAGATGCTACATCTGGAGAGAACCCCTCGCTCCACATTTGCCAAAAACTACCCAAAGCTTCACGACCCTATCCCTATTGGGCATATCCTACAATCAATGCACTCCAAGAGACCGCATCCCAAACATGAAGCTCATCAAAAGCTTTTTGTGCTTTCAAAAGTACACCACATTTGGCATACATGTCAACCAAATGTATGGGAGTGATGGGAGCAACCACCCCTCATCCTCGTGAGAAATGCCTACACTGTCTAGTTGGGTAACTTCTCCCCCTTCTCCCTTGCTGTACATGCAATGCTCAAGGGGTACTGCCTTCACCCCCTTCTTCTCCTCTTTCCTACAGGTGAGCAGGGTATGCTCCCTCTTGATCTTCTTCCCTGCTTTCAAACCTGGATGCATTGTAGCTGAGCGATGCTCGTATCCCCCTTCACCTTTGTTCATATTTGCTACTGCCGAGAGCAGCACTTGCTAACTCTTTTCACGCCTCTGTGTGCTACAGGTAAGTAATGCTCAATTTTATGCCTTTAATTCAACACTACAAAGACTTGTTTCAGTATGCGACTTTGACCACTCTAGCGCTATTGCAAGCTAATGAATTTTCAACACCGGCAGTATACTACATATTTGTAGTCTCTCGGTTTACTCTACTTAGAGGAGAGATATCGCGACAGACTGTCTTCTAGCATATCCAATACGAGTGGCATCCTTGCAAGGACCACTGTTGATAACTGCATCAACAATAACTTGAGCTGGATTTTGACCATCCAAAAAGCAAATAATCTCCATCACTGTGAAAGCTTAAGTCCCTTGGTGTCGTAGTGAGAAAATTTATCAATAACCCGCCATATACTGTTGAGCATCAGCATAGTCTATTAACACAAAGCAGGTGCTTTATTGTTCGGTTGCTTTATTTGATTAGAGAGGTTATTGGCCATGCGATTGGGATCAAGGGCAACAGCATGGATCATGCCAAGTGGACTTTTCTAGGCTTAGAGAAGGAAAAAAAGTCACTTGGCTCACCAAGTAACTAGAGTGCTTCGTTAGCCGCAGAGTCCGAGGGTAAGAGAAAACAAGAACCTCTAGAAGACAAAAACTTGGGGGGCGGGCGGGGTGAGAGAGAGAGAGATGTATATCTTTTGTTATCGTCCCGGATGGACAAATATGACCTGCAGGACCAAAGGTACATGTGATTTTTTATTATCGTTTTGGGTGGTCAAATATGATGTATGGGACCAAAAGATACATGTGATGGACTATATGGATAAGTGACTCTCGATGCTCAAGGATTATGTGACGAGACACATTGGAGAGCCCACGCTATGGCTGGAGCGGAATGTATGTAGGTATAGGTCATGGCTGAAAATGTGGAAAGCAGTTTCAAAATTCAAAGGTGAATTCTTTCCAATCTAATTCATCACAAAGATGAATGTGTTCATGATGCTCAATAAAAAGTCTACCAAGTACTACAAACCATCAAGTTTGCAATTCTTGAAGTTTAGTATGAACTATGCTCTTTTTTTTTCCCAGTAAAGCATCAGAATTTGTATTAAGAGGGAGAGATCAAAAGCCATTTGAACAGGTCAAAAAACTGAGAGTATTGGTGTCTCAAAGGGAAAAAGCCCTAGGTGTCAATGGCAGGAAGATGACATTCCTCATCTGTTCAAAGCTTTGGGCTTTATTCCCTCTTTGGGCTTTGTTTCCTCTTGGAGTCGATTAGTCTTAGAGAATTCCATAAATTAGCTTTTGGAGGGAGAGATGCAACAGATTTCTTTATCAAGCTTACCAAAGTCCATGTATGAGAGTTCTTTTTTCTGGTTTGAACTTGTAGACAAGTGAAGCTCGAGAAGTGTCGACTCTACAATATCAACAATCATCACAATAGAGTTAAACAAATGATAATCGACACTAGAGTTGTAGATGCCAAGATGGTCGGACAAATTGCCAATGTTGAGAGACTTATTTCTCAAATTGACGATGTTATTCAAGCCTTTCCTTGAGGTGTTTCTGATCCAATTTGAGAACAACTATTTTTGTATGCCTCTCTTAGGACATCAACTATGTAGCTTGGGAGTGTACCGTCCTTTTGGATATTGTAATATTTTGAACTATGCTCTTGAACATGTACTTTTGTGTGCCAAATAATTCTATTGACAAGCCTAGGACTTGAGACATGTTACCAAGATACCAAGATACCAAGCTAACACTTGGGTGATAAAGAAAGAGAGAGACGAGAACAACTGCTTAACTCACCTTAACAGCCTTATCAACAGCTTCACACCCCACAATTGTGGCCTTTATGTCACGTGTATGACCCACCATGTCCCCATTTGGAAGATTCACCCGCACCTACAAGCACAAATAGCATGATGCCACATCAATCAAGAAGAAAATTTTTAATCATGAACTTGTAAATGTTATTGAAGTCTACTTGATCATACTTGCCACTTAAAATTGCATCCCTGGCTCTCTCACCAATTTGAAGGGCTTTCATGCCAGGCTTTTCATTAAAAGTCATACCTTGGTCACCCTGTATCTCCACATAGGTCTCTAGCTTGCTAACAAATAAGCCTGACCGATTCCCATTCCAGAAGAATGTAACATGTCCAAACTTCACTGGCTTACTGTCTCAAGCGCCCAAAATGATTAATTTATAAATATACTTCATAGCCCTCCTTGGCATGAGGATGAACAACAGAAGGTTGACTCATCAGGCCTCTTCCAATTGTACTTGCATGCAAAGGTTCGGAATCCTTTCTTCGCAAAGTATTCACCTGATGTCCGGTCCATTTCGGGAGGGCTCACCAAGTACTTGCTAGGAAAACTTATCATATTGAAGCATACCCGCAAAGTAAATTTCGGGCACACACACCCTATCAAAGTTATCAAAGTTTGCATGCTCGAGAGCTTTTGCCAACATGATCATTCTGTCTTCTCTAAAGTTGAAGGTTACAACTACATCACCATCAACAATTGGACAACAGATTTGTCATTTTTGCCCACAATCACAAATGGAGGACACATTGGTCATTGAATTTTGGATTATCTGCCTTCAATTGCATAAGAGCTTCTATACCACTCTTAAACTTCTGAGGAGATTCTCCCAAAACTTGTGCATCCCAGCCTCTTTTTACCACATTCCAGTAATTCTATTTCACAAAGTCCCAAAAAAAATAACTCTTCAAGACTGCATTGCAGACCCAAATCAAAGTGAAACAATCAACGACAATTCCTATTAATCCTATCTTGGCTCTTAAGGTGTTTGCATGGATTCATTAAGACCCATTTTGAAATCTTAGCAAGCTCTTTCAAACCAAAAGGCAACTATCGATATTTGGTAATCACAAGGTACCTCATAGTGATTCATAGTTACATGCATACACCCCCCTCCAGATGCCAGTGAGGCATCCACTCCTTGTTGTTGTAACTCTTCTAAATCTTTCTCGAGAAAAATATTGGAAACTATATATGCCATTTCAATACTTCTCATGTGAAAAAATTTATGAAAGGATGAGAGAGAGAGAGAGAGAGAGAGAGAGAGGTTACCGATTACCATGGTTCTGAGGTGTACCTCGAAAGAATGAGATACCGATCGTAGTGCTTCAGAGGGGTACCTTGCAGAAAACCATGAGGAGGGTTAGAGGTTTGTCAAGCTCAATGTTCATAATCATACAAGATGTCAATGCTATTAATTGTTTGTTGTACCATTTTATGTTTCAACAAAAAAAAAACATGCAAGTTTCCTTGCATGGGGGATTTTGCACAGTCTTCCCCAATTTTTATAATACGAGGGAACGTGCCATTCCCATGGTAGCGTGCTCTCAGTGTGTTCATTAACTGCATTCGCAGTGTCAAAAATGACAAAATCACAGAATGATAATGCTTACTCACTGTGCAATTGAATGTCTGTCGTCAATGCACCTTGCATCAACAATGATGGGCATCTCCTGCTCTTAACCCGCTGCAAGAGACGACAATGGAGGATGAAGGAGATAGGCTTGTGACTATTTGGGTGGAGGAACTTTAGGAAGAAGCGAGAATTTTTAAATTTCAGCTTGTGTCAATTCAGAGCCTATCAAAATTCACTCGTCGCTTCATACGTCCAAATCTGGTGGAAGCAAGAAGGATGGTGCTCAACTGTGAAAGGCACATTAACAGTGGGCGATCAATATCAACTGGTGTAAAGAGTTCAAACCAGATTATTTTTGCCATTTGCACTATATGTACTCTTGTTCTGATTAGTTCCAAACTGAAGTTTGGAAAGTTGACAACATCATAGAACAAATCAATCTCGTCCTTCATGTGCATAACCTTCTAACACCATAGTCCATGTTGTCAAGGAGTGTTTTGGACTCATCAAGCTTGCCACATTGCCAAGCACAAAATGTTTCTGCAACAGCCCCACAATAGCCCCTAATTGCATAGGTGATTGCATTTGAAGGAAGTCCTTTCCTTTGCATCTGCTTAAAACATCTCAATGCTTCGTTGCCACAGCCATGTTGTGCATATCTCATGAAAACATCCTAGCCATGAAAAAGCGCCTTTCTTTTGCATCTGGTGAAAAATCTGATTACTTCCTTATTGCCATAGCCATGTTGGGTATATCCTGTAGTGCACCACATTTGGCATACATATCAACCAAGGTAGTGTCAAGCACAACATCTTTTTCCAAGAGCCTCTAACTAACAATATAATTGTAATTTTTCTTGTTAGTATCACCGTCGAAAAGCATACAAGCATGACTTCTTTTCTCAACAGCCCTTGACTGAAAATATACAGGTGTAGGTAATTGCATACATGTCGACCAAGGCAGTGCCAACCATAACATTTTTTTTTCAACAGCCCCTGACTAACGATATCATCCTGAGTTCTTCTGTCCATCCTAGCGTCTTCCAAATTGCAACATGCCTTCAAGATGCAAGCATAGGTGATTGCACATCTGAAGAGAGATGCTCAATGTAAGGATTAAACACATTCCTTCACTCCATCTCTTAGCCATGTGGGAACTAGCCATAAACACTCTAGAACATCTCACGAGAGCCTACATAAGAAGGCACCCTCCACAAGCTCTAGACATCACTTGTAGTTTACAAGCTTTGCTTATGCACTAGTTATTTTGTTCATTTCAATGGTGTACGTTCTCCTCTTGCATAGGCATTTTATTTCTCTCTCATCTCTCCTCCTTTTGTTTTCTACAACATAAATGCTACATGTGTGTATCCACCCTAAAAACCCAACAACTGGTATCAGAGCATTAAAGACCCTCATGGGCTCACTAGCACACACTAGCATTCACTTTTAGGTGGTTTTTTCACACTCTCTCTAAAACGTTTTTGGAAGAGCTAAAAGAGGAGAAAGTCAAGCCTCACAAGTGGGCATGCAAGTGGACAAGTGGCCTTGAAATGTGGAAAGTGCTCTTCACTTGATTCTTGCTCATTCAACCACCTACTTTCTCTCTCCTCTAGGAGATTCTCCTTCTTCCCACCAAGCTTTCATGAAAAGCTTCAGCTCTCCATCACCCCCAAGCTTGATCTCAATTCTCCTTACTCTCACTTGCTTCGTTCTTGCAAGACTAGGCTTCTACTAGCTCCTATCTTCGTCTATCTTATTCTCTACTTCACAAATAAGCTCTCGAAGTTTCCATGACTGTGTTTTATTCAAAAATAGTCCATTTACTTGCTCTAATCAGCCCCATTTCATGCTCCTTTGATGCCTAAATCTCCGTGCAGTAATAGTACAAGACTAGCTAACTAGTCACTAGCTACTAGTCACATTTTCATGAGTTGTAAGCTTCATTAATTCTCTGTTTTCATATCAGAGAATTAAAAGTGGAAAACAGGCCCTTAAATCTATTTTTTATGCTCTATTAAGCACTCTAGGCTTGGGCAACACTCTACGACACTTGCCGACAAAGACTACATCAATCAGGAGCGTCTACATCACTAGTTCGAGGCCGATTCTACTTCAACAAAGGGGGACATTTAAAATCACAAAAAACAACAAGCAATAGGCTGACTTCTCATCATTCCACACTCTTCAACAAAGGGGGAAAAGGAGGTTTCAACTCTACTTTGAAGTGGCAATACATTGCCACACTTGGTAACCCAAAACAAGCATTTTGTAACTCTATATGCTACATTTTACTTGCTTCATTTGTATGTTGTTGTAACGGGCCAAGACACCATCAAGAGAGTCTCTTGATAGGACCTCTCTTGCCATTGCATATTCACCTACCATCATACACTATGGGTAATGATAATCTATCTATCTTTAATGGGGTAGGATTCCACACTTGGCAAGTTAAGGTAAAGGGACATCTAATGAAGAAAGGGTTATGGAGCATAATCGCATCTAATATTGATGAAGAGAGCCCACCTTCACATGCAGAACAACATGAACTTCAAATTAAGGATGAAAAAGCATTGGGAATTCTTCTCACAAGTGTAGCGGATGAGATAGTTCACTATTTAGACCAATCCATTACCGCTAAGCATGCATGGGAGATACTTGAGAGGAATTTTGGGGCAAAATCAAAACACCCTAAGATTTCTCTTAAAATGCAACTCTATAGCTTAGTTATGCAAGAGGGTGAAAGCTTATCTAGCTTAGTCAATAGACTAAAAAGCATTTTCACGCAACTAAGTTACATAGAATGCAACATTGAAGAAGAAGACAAAATTGTTGTGTTACTTAAGTCTCTTCCATTGCAATATGATAATATCGTGATGGTCTTAAAAGAGAAGGAACCAATTCCTTCACTTGAGAGCATTGTCAACTCTTTACAAGAACAAGAGAAGAAACACACACATAAAGAAGAGAACACCTCACAAGATTTGTATGTTTCATCTTCTTCTAAAAAGAACTTCAAAGCATGTAAGCATTGTGGAAAGACAAATCATATGTCTTTCAATTGCTACAAAATCAAGAAGTGTGTGAATCGTGGCAAAGTGGGGCATGCGCCTCAATTTTGTAACCACAATGGGCTCAACACCGACACTACCTCCGACATTCAACGAGGTAAAAGGTCTTCCAACAAGGTTCATTATATGCATAGTGATGATGATGACAATGGAGATGACGACAACGAGGATGCCGAGAGCATCAACTACATCCATTCAGCCATCTCTTCTCCTTCCTCTAGTTTTTCTAATAAAAAGCATGTGGAGGGTAACCCCAAGTATGGCTCAAAATCCAAATCCAATTATGAGTATGATGATATTTACTAAATGTTCATTTTCAACCCATTATCTTTAGTTACCCACTCCTTAAGTTGCATCCTAAGGGTGATGATGCTTTGTATCTTTTTGAGTAATGTTTTATGTTGTATCAATGTAGGGCATAATGTTGTATCCATATGAGAACCATTACGTACCACATTAGACCCAAAAATGATGTATCCAAAATATATGAACCTTCTACATACCTTTGTGTAACCTTAGGAGTTCCAAGCATGAGTTTAAGGGGGAGTTTGTAAGGATTAAACACATGCCTTCACTCCATCTCTTAGCCATGTGGGAACTAGCTCCAGAACACTCTAGAACATCTCATGAGAGCCTACATAAGAAGGCACCCTCTACAAGCTCTAGGCATCACTTGCAGTTTACAAGCTTTGCTTATGCACTAGTTATTTTGTTCATTTCAATGGTGTAAGTTCTCCTCTTGCATAGGCATTTTATTTCTCTCTCATCTCTACTCATTTTGTGTCTACAACATGAATGCTACATGTGTGTATCCAACCTAAAAACCCAACACTCAATTCACATTTGCTGAAAACAGCCCAGAGCGTTCTATGTTAAGCATCTCCCATAATCAGTGCGTTCCAAGAGACGAAATTCTAGATAGAAAGCTCCTCAAGCACTCTTTGGTGCTTTCCCAAGAACAATACATTTTGCATACGTGATCATTGCTCCTACGTAGTGCCACATGCTTTCAAGATGCAAGCATAGGTGATTACATCAGGAGAAATGTCCTCGCTTTGTATCTTGATAATAGCCAGCCAGCTAGAGCTCCCTAGCCAGCCAGAGCTCCCTGGTCTTGTCACAAATTGGCAATGAGATGCACTTGAAGACACAACATTCCGGATATCAAGGCAAAGTTACATGCCTTCAAGATGAAAGTGTAGGTGATTACATTTGGAGAGGTGCCCTCACTTTGCATCTGTTGGAAATAGCCCAGGGCTCCATGGCGTCCCACGGATCAAGGAAGACCTTGAGAGAAGCGTTTAGAGTGTGTCAGGTGTGGGTGTTGGAGTGTGCATCTAGCCATGCTTCTCCCCATCAACACAAATGTTCCATTAGGCAAAATTTGGACTCACAAACGGGCCCTTTAAGGAGTTTGACTTTACCTCTCTCTACCAAAACGGGCGCATGGATAAATTTTTTCAAACAAACTCCAAAGTTGGTGGAGGTTTGACAGTTATAATGTCCTCTTCAAGCTCTATCTACTGATATATAGCACGCCATGAGATTCCTCATATTTTAGAAGACTCTTTTTTTTATTCACTTAGATTCCGACAGAGTTGTCACATCATAGGTGAATCAAAAAAAGAATCTTCTAAAATATGAGGAATCTCATGGTGTGCTATATATCAGTAGATAGAGCTTGAAGAGGACATTCTAACTGTCAAACCTTCGCCAACTTTGGAGATTGTTTGCAAAAAATTATCCATGCACCCGTTTTGGTAGAGAGAGGTAAAGTCAAACTCCTTAAAGGGCCCCTTTGTGAGTCCAAATTTTGCCTAATAGGCTTTGTGACACATAAGCTTTTCCTTATGGACTAATTGATCTTTCCTCAAGTTCTGGCCAACTTCTCACTATGCTGACAATGCAAAACCTTTTTGGAATCATCTGACAGATTTTCTAGAATCAATGCACGTGAGGGGAATATAATTTCAAGATCTTGTTCATTGCATAAAGGGCCACTGTGCCCAAGCCAAAATGGCCAACCCCCATCTCACTAACCTTAACTTAATATTTATTTTATCTATATACACACAATCAAAGAATAAGGGTTTGGTGTGTTTTTGCACAGCTCCATCCACTACTGTGTATTCTCCTCTCTCACTCCTCTCCGTGCACGTGCAAGTATTGAATTCTCGTCACTTGATTTGTCTGCTTTGTGGATGCTTGGTATCCCCAACAACAAATTTATTGAGCATTTCCACTAGCATTAACTCAACAGCCAGATCCTGGCTTATTCCGAGCTGCATTTTTTATTCTCATGCATTCAATATGTTCTACCTCCTCTTGCATCCCAGCAACTGCATAAATATTAGTCATTAAGACATATGTTGCCCCCTAATGTCAGTCTAGTTGGACTACACGCTCAAAAGCAAACTTTCCAAGCTTGACATTTCCCCATTGTCAGCAAGCACCTAGAAGGGAGACCCAAACTGGACGATGATCAGATGACGACATCATCATATTTACTCTCATTGCTTTGTCAAAGAGCCTTGTATGTCCAAAAAGATCAACAATGCAAGTATAGTGTTCTTTGTTTGGTGCAATGTCATGTTTTTCCATCATGTTATCAAAATGCATTTGACCCTCATTGACTAAACCTGAGTGGCTACATGCATACAGCCCATTGACATAAGTGATTGCATTGCGGGAAATGCCATCTTGCTGCATGCATTGAAAACAGTCCAGAGCTTCGTTGTCCCGCCCTTGCTGGGCATATCCTCCTATAAGTGCAGTCCAAGAAACTACATTTGGGGAGAAACCCTCCCTCTGCATTCGATGCAAACACCCCTGTCGGGCATATCCTGTAATCAGTGCATTCCAAGAGACCTCATTCCGGACAGAAAGCTGGTCAAAACTTGTTGTGATTTCAAAAGTACACCACACTTGGCATACATATCAACCAAAGCATTGCCAAGCACAAAATCTTTCTGTAACAGTCCCTGTCGAACAATCTCATCATGACTCTGCTTGCCCATGATAGTGTTTTGCATAATGCCACATGCCTTCAAAACACAAGCATAGGTGACCGCATACAGAGAGAAGCCCTCACTTTGCATCCGATGAAAACAACCAACCACTTCCTGGCCCTGATCTTGTTGGGCATATCTTGCAATTAATGCATTCCAAGAGACTGCATCCCGGACATAAAGTTCGTCAAGAACTTGTTGTGCTTTGGAAAGTACACTTCTCTTGGCATACATGTCAACCAAAGCATTACCAAGCACGATAGTTTTTTCCAACAGCCCTGATTAACAAGCTCATCATGAATTTGTTTTCCTATGTCGACGTCTTTCAAAGTGCCACATGCCTTCAAAATGCAAGCATAGGTGACTGCATCTGGAGAGAAGCCCTCGCTTTGCATCCGCTGGAAACATCCCAATGCTTCTTGGCCCTGCCCCTGTTGGGCATAACCTGCAATCAATGCATTCCAAGAGACCGCATCTCGATCAAGAAGCTCGTCAAGAACTTGTTGAGCTTTCAAAAATGCACCACACTTGGCATACATGTCAACCAAAGCATTGCCAAGCATGACAGTTCTTTCCAACAGCCTCTGATTGACAATCTCATCGTGAATTTGTTTGCGCATATCAATGTCTCGCATAATGCCACATGCCTTCAAAATGCAAGCATAGGTGACCACATCTGGAGAGAAACCCTCACTTTGCATACAATGGAAACAATTCAAATCTTCCTAGCCCTGGCCTTGTTGGGCATATCCTGCAATTAATGTAGTCCAAGAGATGACATCTCGGTTGGGAAGCTCGTCCAGAACTTGTTGTGCTTTCCAAAGTACACCACAATTAGCATACATGTATACCAACGCATTGCCAAGCACGACATTCTTCTCCAACAACCTCTGACTAACAATATCATCATGAATTTGTTTGCCCAGATCCACGTCTTGAATAATACCGCATGCCTTCAAGGCACAAGCATAGGTGACTGCATCCGAAGAGAGGCCCTCGTTTTGCAAGCGATGAAAACAGTCGAGAGCTTCGTGACCTTGCACATGTCGGGCATATCCTGCAATAAGTGTAGTCCAACCGACGACATCCTGTACTGGAACCTGCGAACTGCTTGTGGAGAAGATCGAATTGCTGTGGCTGCAACTTGCGAAATGCTTACTTCTGGGAACCTGCAAATTGCTTGTGGAGAAGATCAAATTGCTCCTAAGAGCAACGCAGAATGCTTTTTTTATTTTATTCACTTGGTAGCTTTTGACGGCCTAGTTTTTTTTAGAGAGTTTCAATGCTGGGGGTTTTTTTAAAAAGAGGAGCCATGCTAACGACAGGCCAGGGATTTGGAATTGCACACTATGCCACATGCCTTTAAAATGCAAGCATAGGTGACTGCATCTGGAGAGAAACCCTCACTTCGCAAACAAATGGGAACAATTCAAAGCTTCCTGGCCCTGGCATTGTTGGGCATATCCTCCAATTAATGCAGTCCAAGAGATGACATCTCAGTTGGGAAGCTCGTCCAGAACTTGTTTTGCTTTCCAAAGTACACCACAATTAGCATACATGTATACCCAAGCATGAAATTCTTCTCCAACAACCTCTGACTAACAATCTCGTCATGAATTTGTTTGCCTAGATCAACGTCTTGAATAATACCGCATGCCTTCAAGGCACAAGCATAGGTGACTGCATCCGAAAAGAGGCCCTCGTTTTGCAAGCGATGAAAACAGCCCAGAGCTTCGTGACCATGCACATGTCCGGCATATCCTGCAATAAGTGCAGTCCAACCGACGACATCCCGGACTGGAACCTGCAAACTGCTTGTGGAGAAGATCGAATTACTGTGGCTGCAACTTGCGAAATGATTACTTCTGGGAACCTGCGAATTGCTTGTGGAGAAGATCAAATTGCTCCTAAGAGCAATGCAGAATGCTTTTTTTATTTTATTCACTTGGTAGCTTTTGACGGCGTAGTTTTTTTTAGAGCTTTTCAGCGCTGGGTTTTTTTCTTTTAAGGGGAGCCACGCTAATGACAGGCCAAGGATTTGGAATTGCACACTATGCCACATGCCTTCAAAATGCAAGCATAGGTGACTGCATCTGGAGAGAAACCCTCACTTCGCATACAAATGGAAACAATTCAAAGCTTCCTGGCCCTTGCATTGTTGGGCATATCCTCCAATTAATGCAGTCCAAGAGATGACATCTCGGTTGGGAAGCTCGTCCAGAACTTGTTTTGCTTTCCAAAGTACACCACAATTAGCATACATGTATACCAACGCATTGCCAAGCACAACATTCTTCTCCAACAATCTCGTCATGAATTTGTTTGCCCAGATCAACGTCTTGAATAATACCGCATGCCTTCAAGGCACAAGCATAGGTGACCGCATCCGGAGAGAGGCCCTCCCTTCGCAAGCGATGAAAACAGCCCAGAGCTTTGTGACCGTGCCCATGTCGGGCATATCCTGCAATAACAACCGACGACATCCCGAACTGGAACCTGTGAACTTCTTAAAGAGAAGATCGAATTGTTGTCGCTGCAAGTTGCAAAATGCTTACTTCTGGGAACCTGCGAAGTGCTTGTGGAGAAGATCAAATTGCTCCTGAGAGCAATGCAGAATGCTTTTCTTATTTTATTCTCTTGGTAGCTTTTGACAGCGTAGTTTTTTTTAGAGATTTTCAGCGCTGGTTTTTTTTAAAAAAAAGAAGCACATGGGCTAACGATAGGCCAGGGATTTGGAATTGCCTTGTTGGGCATATTCTATAATTAATGCAGTCCAAGAGATGACATCTTGGTTGGGAAGCTCGTCCAGAACTTGTTGTGCTTTCCAAAGTACACCACAATTAGCATACATGTATACCAACACATTGCCAAGCACGACATTCTTCTCTAACAACCTCTGACTAACAATCTCATCATGAATTTGTTTGCCCAGATTAACGTCTTGAATAATACCGCATGCCTTCAAGGCACAAGCATAGGTGACCACATCCGGAGAGAGGCCCTCGCTTTGCAAGCGATGAAAACAGCCCAGAGCTTCGTGACCCTGCCCATGTTGGGCATATCCTCCAATAAGTGCAGTCCAACCGACGACATCCCAGACTGGAACCTGTGAACTGCTTGTGTAGAAGATCGAATTGCTGTGGCTGCAACTTGCAAAATGCTTACTTTTGGGAACCTGCAACTGCATGTGGAGAAGATCGAATTGCTCCTGAGAGCAACGCAGAATGCTTTTTTTATTTTATTCACTTGGTAGCTTTTGACCGCTTAGTGTTTTTGGCTTTCTAAAAGAAGCCTTAAAGAAGTGTTGGGTTAGGCATACTGATTTGAGTGATGATTGAGAATTACCTTAAATGTTATTTTGGTTTTAAAGTATTAAATGGATATTTTTATTTCACCTTTCATTTCACTTCCTCACGTGGCTTAACTTCTCTTGCATAATTCTAGTAAGTTCTTTACATATATACACATACACACACACATATAAATAAATAAATAAATAAATAATTTATGTTAATGAGTTCTTTTTATTATATATATATTTATTTATTTATTTATTTATATTAATAAGCAAACCATGGTAAAAAGAAGAAAAACCGGTGCAATGATGTCAAAACTTAGTTCAAAAATCCTACAAATTAAAAAAAAAAAACATTTTTTGTTTGCTTCTTTGCAAGGAGGACAATCGATCGCTTAATAAAAGAGACATTCCAAAACAATGCTTCACTTTATATAATTCTAGTTAAACTCAACTTAATGTTTTATCACTTTCTTATTGTTTTAGAAAGCCCTCGTGACCCTTTCACTTGTTTTTAGAGCTTTTCAGCGCTGGTTTTTTTAAAACGGAGGAGCCACATGGGCTAATGACAGGCCAGGGATTTGGAATTGCACACTATGCTAATGAAGTAAAGAGGGAGACGAGCACGAGGCTACAGGGAGAGTGAGTGTGGGAGAGTATGCATGGGGAGGGCACCAGAGTAGAGAAAGAGAGGGCCTGTGTGTGTGTGTGTAGTTAGATAGAGAGAGAATAACCTGCAGAGTTAGAGAGAGAGATTAGGAGAATCCGGGTAGTAGAGCAGGAAAGAAAGAGAGAGGGTATTGCTTGTTGTCTGCAATGAGAGAGAGAGAGAGAGAGACTGGCTTGTAGCGTTCAATAGAGAGAGTGTGTATCCATGCCTGTGTGTGTAGAAACTTCAGAGAGAGATATAGAATATTGACAACGGAGGGAAAGAGAGAGAGAGAGTGGCCCGAAGTTGATGAACTGTAGTGAGGGAGTCAAGTAGAGAGAGTCTCAGCTAGCATTAGCAAGAGAGAGAAAGAACCTTTTGTGAGTGTGCATTTGCCTCATTCTGTGTGTGTGTGTGTGTGTGAGAGAGAGAGAGAGAGAGGAAGAGAGAGAGATATCAATTCCTCTTATCAAGTTGGAGACGAGGGGAGAGTGTAAGAAGCTGTGGACTCCAAAGCTCCGTTTTCGGCGTCGCCAAGTACACATTGTGTTTAATTTTTCAATATTTTGAAATTCAAAACGTCAAAACATGAATACCTGCATTTTAAAGAATATTTTTGAACCAAATTTGAAGTTGTGTATCCATCATAAAACTATAAAAATAAAAAATATACTAAAACACAAAAAGAAAGACAATGAATTCCAAACAATTTGCATCAAAATAAAAGAAATGTTTGCAAGACTAAAAATAAGATTTTGTATTAGTGCATCGTCATTACTAGTTGCATTTGAGAGAGGGAATTAGAAGCGATTTAATAGAAATAATTACAATTTCAATTCAAATTCTCGTGTCTTTGAGTGAAGAAATGATCAAAATTGATTATTTTGTTGTGAAATAAAAAGAAAATGTTGTAAAACGTATTAGCAGTCTATTGGATACAAAAAGAATTCTGAGTTTTGAGCTATGGTCAATCATGCAGTCACTATTTTAAATTTAAAACTAAGTGTCAAAACGAAATTATGATATAAAAACGGGAGCTGTGGTTAGATTAGAACCATGCAACCATGCATAGGAGGTGAAAGACATGTAAGTGAGATCTTAGCTTGAGTGTTGGCCTAGTTGGGCTACGAAACATAGGAGAGTAAGTAAATTACGAACGTATATTTATAAATTTGCTAAAATGGGCTTGGGAGTAGCAAGTAAGTAGCAAATTAGTACACTTTTAAGCTAGTTAAGGGGGCCGTTGGATTAATTGAACGTAGTTAGAAAGACTTGGAAGGAAACGTTCAATTATAGCTAGAGAATCCAACTAAGAAGCTATAAGCTTCCTTTCTAGCCACCTTTCTAGGATGTGATTAGTGATAGGAAGAGGGCAATCATCTCTTATATTTGCAACATTCACCTTCTTAGATGAACAAACACTCTTAACTTACCATTTTTCTTTAGTACCACCATGGTTGGGAACATCCAATTAGTGTGCTCAATTTTAGAGATGAGTTCTGCTTCCTTGAGTTTTTCAATCTCTTCCTTAATGTTGTTTGCAAATGTCTCATTATAAGTATAGGGTCTTTATTTGCTTGGATTAGAATTATCTTGGATGGGTATAATATGTTGATAGATGTCAGGATCTGCTCCCTTGAGATCTTTATAGGACCATGCAAAGACATCCCTATATTCTGTCAAAGTTATGATGAGGATCTCCTCTTCTTATTGAGATAGGTCCGTTGCTATGTAAGCAAGTTTTGGTTCTTCTCCCTAGATTTCATTAGGTCAATCTTCTTGGCATGCTTGGGTCCATTGTCAAGATTTTTCCAATTTCCTAAGTTGTCTCATTTGGCTGCTACAATGATTCTTCAATCTTGCAAAGTGTATTTCTTGTAATGTGATGGAACACTTATAGCTCCTTGTTTTTTGCTATCTGATTTGATCTCAGTGGTTGAAACCTCTTTTAAGGTTAGCTTTAATTCTTGATATTTGGCCCTTCGTTCCATTTTAGTCATAGAAGATTCTTTCTCTTTTGCTGAGTCTCTTTTTTGAGCTTTTTGTTTTGTTTTAGTTTTTCAGTTCACATTTTTCTCTTTTTTTGAGATGGGGTATCTACCGGTGATTTTGTCCTTGATACAATCTTTCACCCCAACCATCATCAAAAATTGCGTCTTGCCCTCGATCTCTGGCATGAATTGTTTTTTCCTCAGTTTATTCTCTCGTTTTTTCTTGTACCTTTCTTATTGTTTTTTATGCTAATTGGAAAATTCAATGAAATGTTTCTTTCCTCTCCATAGCAATAGTTTTCCTCTCATGTGCTCCTTTTTTGAGTCAGATTTAGTAGCATCAGAGAAAACTTGTTGGACATCCATTGACACAATAGTTACCATTTGAATTGGAACAATGTCGTAACCTTGTTTGTCACAAAATAAGATTGGTGTGGACTCGTGGACAAAAACGTCTATGATAGCCAATATTTGAATCTACGCATATGGTTTGAAAAAATGTTTTTAACAAGGTTTAGATATGTAAGTAGCATTATTCACTTCCAAATCCAAGATACACTCCTCTCACTTTGAACTACCATCCTCTAAAGTTCCACACATCCAAATAGGAGTGTCTTTGTTCACTCATGATGGTAATTTAGTTTTAACTGGTTTTTCTGAATCAAAATCTTAGATAGGTGTTTTCATGTCATCCTTGTAAGAGTAAGCTTTTAGGTTCACTAGTGTAATTGATTCTACTTGTTTCAAGTATAGGTAATCGTTTTCCTAATCTTGGATCACCGTATTTGCCTCATGAAAGGTCATCCCACAATCATTTCATATTTTAGATTCTTTCCAAAATTTACAATGGAAAACATGTGTTGGTAGTCAATATTGCTTGAGCTGACTATCACATTCTCTACCAATCCCATTGGTTGTTCAATGTGGCCATTTGCTAGTTATAGTTTCATTCTTGTTTGTCTGATTATTGGTTTACTCAAGGCTTCTTAGAATACTTTGGTGGCTATGGCAACACCAACCCCACTCTCTAGTAACCATGGTTTTTATGCCATCATATTCCACAAGAAGGCTTGTGTTTCCCTTGGTTCCCTTGTAGTAATCTCCTACTGAGTTCATAGGAACGGATTTGATAAATTTATAGGAGATTATTCTAAGCACAATTCTTGGTTTTTTCCTTCATTAATCCTGTGATTCCCACTTTTTCTAAGGTGTTTTATAGATTCTTCCATAGATGTGGTTTGATCTTCAACAATTCTCACAATGTTATGGTGCATTGAATTGGTGTTGACATGATCGACTAAAGATTTTCCACATCTAAGGTTTGCTTTGCTTAGTTTAACTTTGTGGTATGATATACCCAAGAATTTTTCTTTGGGATCTCCCAAGCTCCTCCCAAGTATGAGAATAGGGTTTTGAGTGTTTGGGTTGTAGAAACGATTAGCAATTCTAATCCCCAATCTCTATCTAGAGATTGTCCTTCCAACTCCATGGATGATTGGTCTAGTCAACCTTCCTTGATTGGAGTTGATTCTAGTGTCACACCTCCTTTGTTCACCTCTGTAACTTTTTCCCACAAGTGATCAAGCCAATCTTCCTACACTAAGGGGATTCCTTCTAGCCCATCTTCACTATCTTGTACTATGATTTCCATTGGTTCTGTTTTCTTTTTTTTCTTTTGATGGAGTCCCAATTGTTTCCAATTTTTATTTTTGTGCTTCGAGCATCACTTGCATGACTTTCATTAAGTTTTTTATCTTTTTTGCTTCCATATCAGTAGTTCGATAGTTTTTCCATTTTGTTTACATTGTCTGACTTACTTTTAATCCCGCTTGAAAGGCTTCCAAGGATGCATTGATATGTTTAGAAATTTTATCCACCAATACTAAGCGTCCTGATTTTGGCTTTGGTTCCTTGAATTTACTAGACATTAATTTGTTCTTTCCTTGAAAAATATCTGAGATTTCTTTCAATTTCTCTTAGTTGTTTGTGCTTTTCTTCTTCTTTGATCGTGCCCTTGTCACTACTTTGATTGAACTATCGGTTTGCTATCTGAGGAGCTAGTTGGCAGCATGACGTTTACTATGTAATTGCCATTTTTTCTCTATTTGGTGGATCCTAGTAAAATGCTCAAGATAATATCCCCCTTTTCTACCACATTGCATGCAATAACCCCAATTGGTTTAGTATCATTATGAGGCTTTGGGCAATTATTTTTCCAATGATCATCGGATCCACCATCGTTATGGCAATTTCCCATTTGTGGTTTAGACATTGTTTTCATCATGGGTGGCCTAGCCCCTTAATTTGTAATGAAATGTACAAGTGATGTCTCTGGAGGTGCCTGATAAATTGTTTCCACCATGGTAGATTGCAATACACTGAGGTGGTGCATGAATGTTGTCTCACAGCTTCCATGTGGCAACCAACCTTTGGACCACATGAGTTAGTACGTATGCACAGATATCTGCAAGGGCACAAGGTGTGCATCTTGGTAGATGATGGTGCTACTCACAATTTCATCAATTATGGGTTGGTGAAAAAACTCAAACTGCCTCAAACTCCAAGTACCCACCACTACAAGGTAGCAATGATGAATGGACATGATACTAAAATATGGGATACTCAATGCCGAGTTGTTCCATTGGAAGTACAAGGGTACTCTACATGTTTGGATTTTCAGGTTATGAACATGGAAAGGGCTGATGTGGTTCTTGGTAGGGAGTGGTTGCATAGCCTAGGACCATCATTGAAGCGTAGCTATGAGCACCACAGCTTGATGTTTGAATCCCATGGCGCACATGTGTTGTTGTTAGGAGAAAAATATATACCTTCATCACCACTGATTTGTACCGCTAAGCTTATGCAGCTCGTTTCTGATAATGAAATAGGTCAGGTTTTCTTGTGTTACTCACTGTCTCATTTTCTTTCTAACATTGAGTCTATTGAACATTCCTCAACGCCACATGCTTCTCTCTCCTCTATTCCACCAATTGCTAATTCTAAACAAGCAAACATTGCTAGTCAATTACAGAAATCATTAAAGGAATTTTAAGATTTATTTACTAATGATTTGCCATCAGGATTATCGCCGACACGATCAGTACAACATAGCATTGTCGTGGCTGCAGACTGTAAACCTGTTAGTAAACCACCTTATCGTATGAGTTATTTAGAAGCTACTGAGGTGGAACGTCAGCTTTCTGACTACCTTAGAAGAGGGTTTATACAACCTAGTTCTTCACCATGGGCTTCGCCTATTCTCTTAGTGAAGAAAAAGGATGGCAGTATGCGCATGTGCATAGACTACCGGGGCTTAGATGCGGTTACAGTTAAGAATAAATACCCATTGCCAAGAGTAGATGAGTTGTTTGATAAGCTCACTCATGCTCACATTTTTACAAAATAGACTTGCGATCAGGATATCATCAAGTCCGTATTCGACTTGCCGATATACCTAAATTTGCATTCCAAACACGGTTTGGACACTACGAGTTTTTGGTGATGCAATTTGGGTTAACCAATGCGCCCGCAACATTCATGACACTTATGGATAGTGTCTTGAAGCCATATTTGGACAAATTTGTCATTGTTTTCCTCGATGACATCCTAGTCTATAGTGCTTCTGAAGAAGAACACTTACAACATCTCAGGCAGGTGTTTGAGTTGTTACGCACAAACAAGTTATATGCCAAGGAATCTAAATGTGATTTTCTAAAAGATGAAATTCATTATTTAGGCATGTTATTTTAGCTAACGGGCTATACATGGATCAATCCAAAGTGGATACCATCCGGAAATGGATTCCTCCTAAAAATCTAGAAGAATTACATATATTTTTAGGATTTGCAGGTTTTACGGAAGGTTCGTTAAAAACTATGCTCAAATTGTTGTTCCTATGATGGATCAACTAAAAGGCAAAGGTAAAGCTTTTCAGTGGGGATCCGCTCAACATCACAGTTTCAATACGCTCAAGGATGCATTAGGTACAGCTCCTATACTAGCAATTGTAGTTCCTTTGAAACCATTCATTTTGGAAATGGATGCCAGTGACCGTGCTATTGGGAGCAGTCATGGTACAAGACGGACAGCCGATTGCATTTGAAAGCAAGAAGCTTGATGCAGCTCAACAAAACTATTCTGCTTACGAACGCGAACTCTATGCAATGGTGTCTGCCTTAAAAACATGGCAGCAATATTTGTATGGTGCTCAGTTCGAGATTGTGTTTGACCATGAAAGCATCAAATGGTTTACACAACAAACGGATTTAAAGGGTCAAAAAGCCAGGTGGGCCGAGATCCTTCAGGAATATGACTCCAAGCTAAGGTATCGCAAAGGCCGATACAATGTAGTGGCAGACACTCTAAGTCGAATTCCAGAGATCAATTCGATGTTGTTCACGAAACTTCGTAGTGAATTTTTAGGTTCTCTCACAAGCAAATATGAGCATGATGAAGCATATTCCAAAGTGTGGAGCGATGTTCAAAAGAGGGATCCTTCTCACTCCAATGATGGTAGTGTACAATTAACCTCCACACCTAGTTCTCCTTTATCAAGTGATGACTATAGCGATGGAAGCATTTTACCATCGACAATGGGTACCTACTCCACAAGGGGAGAGTTTGTGTACCGACGGACACAAACATTCGGCGCCAAATTCTTTATGAATGTCATGATAGTCCAAGTGCTAGGCACCCGGGGATTGGAAAAACTTACGCTCTCGTACAACGATAGTTTTACTGGCCAGGTCTACATGTCTTTGTTCAAGCTTATGTCTTACATTGCCAAAAATGTCAAGTTAACAAAGCTGAGCACCTAAAAGCAGGAGGACTCTTACATCCTTTGGAGATTCCCAATGGAAAATGGGAAAGCATCTCTATGGATTTTATTGTAGGTTTACCAACTACTGTACGAGGTCCTGACTCAGTATGGGTGGTCGTAGACAAGTTGACTAAACTATGTAAGTTTATTCCGACCAAATCAATGGTTAAGACACCAGAACTAGCCAAGTTGTTTGTGAACAATCTATACAAATTGTATGGTTTGCCAAGTAACATTGTTAGTGACCGTGATCCCAAGTTTAACATCCACTTTTGGAGAGCTGTATTTAAACGATTGGGTACACAGCTAAACCTCAGTACAACTGATCATCCACAAACGGATGGTCAAACGGAACGAGTTAACCAGGTGCTAGAGGATATGCTAAGAGAATACGTCAGGAAAAAACAGTGAGATTTGGGAAGAATACTTACCTATTTACGAGTTTGCCTACAACAGTGCTAAGCATGTCACAACAGGTTTTAGTCCTTTCATGCTCATGTACGGGTTTCAACCTAGGTCACCAGTTACGGTGGGGTTGGCAACCAAAAAACTCCAACAAGTTAAGGATTTTCTCCAAGACCACATGGATATGCTGAAACTTGCTTGTCAGAATGTCCGACAAGCACATGATCGGTATAAGAAGTATGCTGATGAGAAACGTCGGCAAGTTACCTTCGAAGAAGGGGAGGAAGTATTTTTACGTCTGCCAAAACATTCAAAAAGTTTGAAAAATGGGCCGACACCTAAATTATCTCCCCGATATTGTGGGCCTTTCAAAATACTCAAGCGAGTAGGTGATCGTGCCTACGAATTATTACTACCTTCACATTCTCGCATTCATCCGGTGTTTCATGGAAACACCGGATGAATGCGTTTACGTAAGCGGTTACATGGGGATGACAATGTCATTGACCAACAAGTTTTAGTTGATTTCATTGAACCTCCTACCCTATCGCATGAACCTGGACGTGTTCTTGATTATCATGAGTTGCGTACACATCATCACGTATGTCAACAAGCCTTAATCAATCGAAAGATCGACCTGAAGACGGTGCCACTTGGGAAAACATTAGTGTTCTCTAGAAGAAGTTCCCCACTTTTGTTTTCGAGGACAAAAACTCTTCTTAAGAGGTGAGTAATGTCAGGACACCGGCAAGGCCGGGCTAGGCGGTGTGGAACAGGGAGTCCAGCTAGGGCAAAGGGCCAGGGGATTGCCTATATAATGGGTGGTTGGGTGGTGGACTCTCAGGCTCTAGCTTCCCTTGTCTTACACCCTTGTAGTCTCATAAGCACATATTGGAAATTTTCATTGTACTTTGATTGATAATAGCACTCACTGGTATCATAGTTTGTCCATTTTTCTTTGATGGCACACCATTTAGATGGCCTCATTGGTCCCATGGGTTGCCCTTGGGTAAGACCTTGCCCTGGCCTCTCACTAGCATCCTTTGCATATTGCTCATCATGCCATTTATTTGTTTGAGCATGTCCTCTATGGCATTTCAAAAACAAATATTTTAGCCAAGGTTGGTAAGTCTATAATGGATCTAGGAGGCATGGTTTGAAGACAAGACCAAGCCTTACATTCTAGGGTCATACCAAATCTCTTGAATTGAGTATGGAAACTAGCCATTCTTTCTACTCTCAACACTTGCCTGAAGCTTGCTAAGTGGTCGTATGGATCCCTAGATCCAGGGTATTTCTTGACCCACTTCTAAAAATCACTTGGTTTGACTCTTCTATTATGCTTAATACCTACTGTCCTGGCTATTGGTGTTCTTCCATCTAGATCTTCAAGCCAATTACTTGGTAGTGGTGACTCATTTGGCCCTATCATTGACGTGGGTTCCTTGGGCTATACTAACCCTTTGATTGGCCATACAGCCGAAAGATCTTTTTGTTGGTTCAAATTTTTGATCCATGTTAGGTCCCGTTCCCATGATAATGTCCTTGATCAGGTAACCTTGATATTTGGTCTGTTTCAAATTTTTTTGAGGTCATCATAACAAAGTTATTGTTAAAACAATCCCTAAAGAAATGTAAGAGAAGGTTTGTTTCACCTTCCTCACTTATCTTGAAAATATACATGATTTTTAAGGGTGTTAAATTCCCTAGTTTCACATGAGCTATCCACAACAAATTTTAATATTTTGCCCCCCAAATAGACTCCAACCCTCAAGTTATTGATGCATCTTGTTTAACATTAAGCTCATATCACCCCAACCCAATAACACATATCCCTCTTTCGGTCATAATAGAATCAGTGTATCAACCTCCAACCCATCTGTCCCAGTAACCATTTAACTTCAAGCAGCACACATGTTGGTCCATATAGAAGGTTTTTTGCTTGTTGGCTCTAGCCTCCTCTTCAGACTCAACAATTTGGTCATCCACTCTAACCACATACTCCTCATTAGGATCTAGATAAATTTTAGCCACATGCTTCTTGGTATTGTAAAAGGTCAATATGTGCTTAAATTTGAGTGAGGTCCCAACACCTGAATCAGTGAAAAAGGAAGACATCTTTGAAGTTGTCGGTATTGTAAAAGGTCAAATGTGCTTAAATTTGAGTGAGGTCCCAACACCTGAGCGAGTGGAAAAGGAAGAAATCTTTGAAGTTGTGTTGGAGTAAGTGTCTGACACTTCTTCAACTATGATCTTTAACGGCCCCCTTGTTTTACACTCTCCTCAATGCACACTCTGCTCTTGGTTTCTTTGTTAAAACCTGATTTACTAGTACACGACATGATCTAAGATACATAAAGACCAATAATGCTTAATGAAATTGAATACCTAGCCTTTAGGACCAATACCAACCCATTTTTGTTGCCACAATTCCAAACCGTCTCTTAGCTCAAGCTTGATCTTGATCAATTTTGTAAAATAAAATAGTCTCTAAGTCAGTCTAATATTATCTACAAGTATGTATTATGACTCTTGATAAAAAATTTAGTCTCAATTTTGTAAAAATAGTCAAAGGACCAGTCTGCAACATTCAATATCTAAACACTCAGTTTCTAGTAGCAAACAATGTACAGATAACTCCAAATTTCATAGGCTATCTATATGATAGGTCTTCTATCTTTTGCAATCAAAAGAAATTCAAAAATGTCCTCTCTAGATAGCATATGATAATAACCGTGATTACTATCTACTGGCCTAGAAAAACATCGTTTTGCACTTTTGTTGATTCCCATTGGTCAAGGGTGTGCTCAATGAGATATGAATAAGTATCAGGTTTGGACAATTTTTGCACAATTTCTTAGTAGTTTCAATGTTTAGTATATTTTGATGCAATTTAAGTGGCTAACTAAATTTAAACTTGTCCAAATCACTTGAAATTTGACACATGCACTCTATTACTGTTAAGTATGGAGCCTGATTGACCCCTTGTAATTTTATGTATTAAGAATGTGCATCTGTAAAGCCCTTGTTATGAGGAGAAGCCATTGTGCATGAAGAAAAATCACACGCCGCAAACCAAAAAATTCACGGCCATTTGCCGAAATATTCCTTTTCACCGGAATATTATGGCTAGCAACGGCTGAAAGTGGTAAAAAAAAAAGTCGATTGGCCGGTGGCCGGTGGTCAAATTCAATGGTCAATGGCCGATTTCAAAGGCGGACTTGTCTTCTTAAGGGTGGCCACACATGGGTGGATTGGAGGGTCCAATTTGGACTTGTCAACACAAGGGCGGCTACACACCGGGAATATTATGGCTTAGCAACGGTGATGAAAGTGGTAAAAAAAAATTTCGATTGGCCGGTGGCCGGTGGTCAAATTCAATGGTCAATGGCCGATTTCAAAGGCGGACTTGTCTTCTTAAGGGTGGCCACACATGGGTGGATTGGAGGGTCCAATTTGGACTTGTCAACACAAGGGCGGCTACACACGCCTGCCTCTCATGAGAGAGCACAGCCCATTTGGCCTATAAGAGGAGGCCTCTTCTACACGCAAAAATGGATTGTGAAGCATTATGGTGCATTGTGAAGTTTATGTGAGGTGGCGAGAGTGAAGCAAGGTGGGAGCTCCAAAAGGGTATAATCCCTTTGTAACTTACGTCTTGTGTGAAGTACTAAAGCCATTCAGTGGTTGCTTTTTCGTGGACGTAGCCCACATTGGGTGATCTCTCTCTCTCTCTCTCTCTCTCTCTCTCTCTCTCTCTATAATCTCATGTGTGAAAATTATCTCTCTCCATTAAGTAGTTTACTCAATTATCTACTTAGCTACGTCTTATTTCCTAACAACTTGTTAAGTATGGAGCCTGATTTACCCTTGTAATTTTCTGTGGTAAAAGCGCACATTTGTAAGGCCCCCATTATGAGGAGAAGCCATCGTGCGTGAAGGAAAATCATCACCGGAAAACAATTTTCACGGAAAGAATCAGGGGCAAACTTTAGAGACTTTTTTTTTCGCGGAATATTATGGCCGAACGGCGGTAGGAAAGTGGTCGGAAAAACACCGGTCAGTTGGGCGGTGGGATAGTCAATGGCCGGTGGTCGGAAGTCAATGGCGGTGGCCGAATTCAAAAGCGGACTTGTCTTTCAAGGACGGCCCACATGGGGGATTGGAGGGTCGATTTGGACTTATGCTCGCACAAGGGGGTAACATGGTGTCTCTCATAGAGAGGGCATCCTTTTGGCCTATAAAAGGAGGCCATTTCTACACACATTTCATAATCTGAAGTTGATGCAACAAGGTGAGTGTGAGGTGGTGAGAGTGAAGCAAGGCGGGAGCTCATTAAGGGTATAATCCCTTTGTAAACTACTTCTTCTTGTGAAGTACTAAAGTCATTGAGTGGCTGCTTTCCGTGGAACGTATCCCACATTGGGTGAAAACACGTATATCATTGCCAAACTACCAATACTCGACCAAAAAACTTTATCTAATAGCTTGGAAACTTCATGTGGGAAAATCACTAGGTACATTGATTATTTAAGGACTTTTCACAAGACAGCTCTCAACTTTGTAGGGCTTTGTTCACGTTAGGGGCATATCATATAATTTGTATGTGGGAATGTAACAAAACAAGCAAAGAAATCACTTTGGTCACTTTGGTCGATAGGGACGACTTGTAAGTGTGCAAAATGTGAGCCTTTAGAGAGAGAGAGAGAGAGAGAGAGAGAGAGAGAGAGAGAGAGAATGAAATGTTATATTAAATGTCTTTGAAAGGCCAAAATGAGCTATGCGACAAAAAGTTTCAATTGGTGAATCTGATAATGTCTGAGTATGGAAAGTACAAAGAACTAACACTAATAAAAACATAAGGGTATGAATTGAAGCCTGATTCGGAATTGATACGAGATAGAGAAGGGTGGTGGGGGGGGGGGGGGGGGGGGGGGGGGGGGGGGGGGGGGTTTGGTGGATTCAAATGAAATCTCTCATCGGTCGTTGTCGAATCACTCACTCCTCCATGGTGAGTTTCTTTGGTTGGGCGTCTCGCATGTCGAGCTAGAGTGATCTGTATCTTTTGTTGTAGCCTTCGTCGATGGTGGGAGACCCCGAGTGGAGAGAGAGAGAGGAGAGAGAGGAGGGAGAGAGAGAGATGAGAGAGGATGAAATGTTTCTTAAACGTCTTCAAGAGGCCAAAGTGACCTATGAGACAAAAAAGTTACAATTGAGACCAAAAGTACAAAGAACGAAAAGTTACAATTGAGACCAAAAGAGGCCAAAGTGACTATGAGGACCAAAGTACAAAGAACGAAAAAATCAAACTGAAATGAAATAGGTGGGGAGGGGTGATGGGGTGAGGATTGATATAATTGGTTAGCTGATACAAAGTTGAAACAAAGATGGATACAAAATCACTAGTGATACAAATGAGATACAAATCATCAGATGAGATCTCCCATCGGTCGCTGCTGAATCTCATCAATATCCTCCATGGTCATTACTTTGACCGGTCGTCTCGCATGTTGAGCAGGAGGAAATCTACATGCTTCAACCAAAGGGGTATGAAGTAAAAGGTAAGGAGAAAATGGTTTGCAGATTAAAGAAGAGCTTGTATGGTTTAAAGCAAGCATCAAGACAATGGTACTTGAAGTTTGATCGATGGATGTTGGATCATGGATTCACAAGATGCAACTTGGATCACTGCGTCTACACGGATCATTTTAAACCTTTGGCTGGTCATTTTAAACTAACAAAGGATATGTGTCCAAAGACACAAGAGGAGATAGCCTATATGTCTAAAGTTCCATATGCTGCAGCGGTAGGTTCTCTAATGTATGCTATGGTCTGGACAAGGCCAGACATTGCACATGCAGTGGGAGTTGTGAGTGATTCATGGAACCCAGGTAAAGAGCATTGGCAAGCTGTGAAGTGGATACTTAGGTATCTAAAAGGGACAACAACAAATGCTTTGTATTTTGGAGGAACTGATATTTTCTAGAAGGGTATGCTGATGCAGATATGGCAGGTGACAAAGATACTCGAAGGAGCACTACTGGCTATGTGTTCACGGTTGGAGGCACAGCAGTAAGCTGGGCTTCAAAGCTGCAGAAAGTGGTTTCACTTTCTACCACGGAAGCAGAGTATGTAGCAATGACGGAGGCAAGCAAAGAACTCTGTGGCTTACCGATTCTTAGAGATCTTGGATTCAAACAAGACAATTGTGTCTTGTACAGTGATAGCAAAGCGCTAACCATCTTGCGAAGAACTCAGCCTTTCATTCAAGGACAAAGCACATGAGGTGAGATATCATTCATAGGCACTCTTTTGGAAGAGGGACAGCTAAAGCTAGGAAAGGTGTATACAAGTCAAAATCTGCAGACATGTTTACAAAGGTGGTCAACAAGGAGAAGTTGAGCTTTTGCTCATCTTCAATCGGCATTCAAGGATAAGAAGCCAGAATGGAAGCAGTCACAGGTTTGGTTTGGATATCAATCTCAGTGGGAGATTGTTAATGTATGGAGCCTGATTTACCTTGTAATTTTCTGTGGTAAAAGGCACATTTGTAAGGCCCCCATTATGAGGAGAAGCCATCGTGCGTGAAGGAAAATCACTCATCGGAAACCAAAATTTTCACGGACAAGAATCAGGGGCAACTTTAAAGGCTCGGGGGGGAGGCCCCGAGACTTTTTTTTTTGCCGGAATATTATGGCGGGACGGCGGCCGGAAAGTTGTCGGAAAACAACCGGTCGGTTGGCGGGGGCGGTAGTCAATGGCCAGTGGCCGGTGGTCGGAAAGTCAATGGGTGGCAGAATTCAAAAGGGACTTGTCTTCTCAAGGGCGGCACACATAGGCAGATTGGAGGGTCCGATTTGGACTTATTCGCACAAGGGAGGCTACACATGGTTGTCTCTCATAAGAGAGGGCAGCCCTTTTGGCCTATAAAAGGAGTCCATTTCTACACACATTTCATAGTGTGAAGTTGATGCAACAAGGTGAGTGTGAGGTGGTGAGAGTGAAGCAAGGCGGGAGCTCCATTAAGGGTATAATCCCTTTGTAAAATACTTCTTGTTTTGAAGTACTAAAGCCATTGAGTGGCTGTTTTCCATGGACGTAGCCCATTGGGTGAACCACGTATATCGTGTGTTATCTCTCTCTCTCTCTCTCTCTCTCTCTCTCTCTCTACTCTATAATCTCGTGTATATAAATCTGTCTCTCTATTAAGTAATCTACTCAATTATCTATTTAGTGTCTTATTTCCTAACAACTGGTATCAGAGCAAGGTTTGCTCGTAGCTAAATTATCTCAAGGAAGGATTCCTTGAATTGAGTGGGAGTTATGGCGGAGGAAGGGAAGCTCAAGATTGAGAAGTTCAATGGCAAAAACTACCAACATTGAAAGATACAGATTGAAGACTATCTCTACCAGAAGGACCTCTATTTGCCACTAGGCGGTCTTGCGAAGAAGCCCGCAACAATGGCAGATGAAGCATGGATTGTCCTTGATCGAAAGGCACTGGGGAACAATCCGGTTAAAGCTTGGTTGTCAACGGTGGCTTCAATGTTTCGGAGATGAAGACCACGGAGGACTTGATGAAGTCACTTGACGACTTCTACGAGAAACCATCGGCATCCAATAAGGTATTTCTTATGAAGCGCTTGTTCAATCTAAAGATGGCAGAGAATGGTTCAATTTCAAAAAAACTAAATGACTTTAACACCAACATAAGTCAACTTCGATCGATGAAATCAATTTTGATGATGAAGTGCGAGCTCTCCTTATACTATCGTCTCTACCGGATAGTTGAGACAACCTTGTGATGGCTGTAAGTAATTCTATCTCTGGCACAAATACTCTTAAATTTGGTGATTTTGTGGGTATATTCCTAAGCGAGGAAATGCGAAGGAAAAGCACAAGTGAATCATCAAGTGCTACACTGTCAGTGGAAACGAGAGGAAGGCCTAAGGAGAGGTTCAAAAATCAAAAGGATCGTGATCGCTCAAGGCGGAGCAAGTCACACACAAAATCAGTTCTTGAATGTTGGAACTGCGACAAAAAGGGCCACTTCAAGAAGGATTGATGGTCCAAGAAGAAGAAGAAGTCGGAGTCTTGAGACAACATGCCAACATTGGAGGCCAATGTGGTAGGTAAAGTAGAGCAAGATTCTCTAATTCTCTCATTAGACAATTTGTCTAATTCTTGGATAGTAGATTCCAGGGCTTCATTCCATGCGACACCACACAAGCAATATTTCCAAGATTACAACAAAGGTAATTTTGGGTATGTATACTTGGGAGATGATGAAGCTTGTGAAATTGTTGACAAATGTATAGTTTGTGTCAAAACTACTAATGGAAATGAATGGAAGCTTAAAGATGTTAGGCATGTTTCTTCTCTTTGCAAGAATTTGATCTCTATAGGACAATTGGACGATGAAGGTCACAACATTGCATCGGAAACAAATGGTGGAAAATCTCAAAGGAATCTTTGGTGGTTTCCAAAGGAGAAAAGGTTGACACACTTGTGTACTGCCAGCTCGCAATCTTCAGCTTGTGCAACAACTACAAAAGACGTCAGTGCGGTGTGGCACTACCAACTTAGGCATATGAGTGCCAAAGGAATGCAAATCCTTCAATCAAAGAAGCTTCTACCAGGTTGGAAAGAAGTGGACTTAGAGTTCTATGAAGATTGTGTTTATGGTAAACAAAAGAGGGTAAATTCCTAAAAGCAAGAAATGAAAGAAAAAATAAAAAACTTGAATTGGTTCATTCTGATGTTTGGCGTCATGCAAGTACACCATCCTTTGGTGGCTCATTTTACTATGTAACATTCATAGACAATGCAACTAGAAAAACATGGGTTTATGTCATGAAGAATAAATCCGATGTGTTTTCTATTTTTCAAAGGTGGAAAGCCTTTGTGGAGAATGAAGTAGGTACCAACGTTAAATGCCTCAGATCCGACAATGGAGGCAAATATTATAGTCAAGCTTTTGAAAGATTTTGTGCTAACAATGGCATTTGGAAGCAAAGGACAACCCAAGGACACCTCAACAAAATCGCATTTCCAAAAGGATGAACATAACAATCATGGAGTGAGCACAAATCATGCGGCTACATGCAAGCTTACCGCTTGAGCTTTGGGTGGAAGCAGTAAGTATGTCTAAGTATTTGATCAACCGGTCACCCTCAACGGTATTGGATGTGGGAGTTCCAGAGGAGGCATGGACAGGTAAACCAATGAATTATTTATTTCTCAAGGTGTTTGGCTGTCAGGCTTTCATGCACATAGATAGAAGCCTAAGATCAAAGCTAGATGCAAAGTCCAAAAAGTGTTTCTTCATTGGCTATAGAGAAGGTGACTTTGGATATCCCCTATGAAATTTTGAAGATGATAAAATCTTTAGAAGTAGGGATGTAATTTTCAAAGAACAAAATATGTACAAAGATTACTTGAAAAGAAAACAAACAAGAGAAACAGGTGATGAGTACATGGAGCTTGAGGACGTGAAGACTCAAGGAGTGCAAACGGTGACCATGGACAACAAACCAACCAAGAATCATACAAAGAATCTATGCAACATGAATCGAAAGAAGAATGGATAATGAGCATGCAAGTGGAGATGGACTCATTACATCCAACCAAACATGGGAGCTGGTTGAGTTGCCTAAAGGTAAGCGGGAACTTCAGAACAAATGGGTGTACAAGCTGAAGGACGAAGAAGGTGGGAAGAAAAGGTACAAGTCTAGGCTTGTGGTAAAAGGGTTTTCTTAAAAGAAAGGTATTGACTTTAATGAAATATTTTCTCCTGTTGTAAAAATGAACTCAATTAAGCTTTTCTTAAGCCTTGTGGCTGCTCATGATTTGAATCTTGAGCAAATGGATGTAAATATGGCATTCCCTCACGGTGACATAGAGGAGGAAATTTATATGCTTCAACCAAAGGGGTATGAAGTAAAAGGTAAGGAGAAAATGGTTTGTAGATTAAAGAAGAGCTTGTATGGTTTAAAGCAAGCATCAAGAAAATGGTACTTGAAGTTCGATCGATGGATATTGGATCATGGATTCAAAATGTGCAACTCAAATCATTGCATCTACACGAAGAATTTGGGAGATGGGAAGTTCATCATCCTAATGTTGTATGTTGATGACAAGCTGATTGCAAGTGATGACATGCAGGACATTGAAGACCTAAAAGAGGAGCTGTCTAAATCTTTTTCAATGAAAGATTTAGGTGCTCAAAAAGGATACTTGGTATGAAGATATCAAGGGACAAGACAAAGAAGACAATAAAGCTATCTCACGAAGATTACATCAGAAGGTACTAGAAAGGTTTGCAATGCAAAATGCAAAAACAGTTTCTACACCTTTGGCTGGTCACTTTAAACTAACCAAGGATATGTGTCCAAAGACACGAGGAGATAGCCTATATGTCTAAAGTTCCATATGCTGCAACGGTAGGTTCTCTTATGTATGCTATGGTCTGGACAAGGCCAGACATTGCACATGCAGTGGGAGTTGTAAGTAGGCTCATGGAAAACCCAGGTAAAGAGCACTAGCATGCTCTGAAGTGGATACTTAGGTATCTAAAAGAGACAACAACAAATGCTTTGTATTTTGGAGGAATTGATATTTTTCTTCAAGGGTATGCTGATTCAGACATGGTAGGTTACAAATATACTAAAAGGAGCATTACTAGCTATATCTTCATGATTGGGGGCCAACAGTAAGATCATCTTCAAAGCTACAGAAAGTGGTTTCACTTTCTACCACGGAAGCAGAGTATGTAGCAATGACACAAGCAAGCAAATAAATTCGGTGGCTTCACAGATTCTTAGAAGAGCTTGGATTCAAACAAGGCAGTTGTGTCTTGTATAGTAATAGCCAAAGTGCTATCCATCTTGTGAAGAACTCAGCCTTTCATTCAAGGACAAAGCACATTGAGGTGAGATATCACTTCATATACACACTTTTGGAAGAGGGACAAATAAAGCTAGGAAAGGTGCATACAAGTGGAAATCTTGTAGACATGTTTACAAAGGTGGTCAACAAGGAGAAGTTGAGCTTCTGCTCATCTTCAATCGGCATTCAAGGATAAGAATCCAGGATGAAAAGCAATCACACAGGTTTGGTGTGGAGATCCGTCTCCAAGTGGGAGGGAGAGTGAGGCGGATACATAAGAGAGAATAAGAAAAGTGATGTGTTGATCGATCAATATAAGTGGGAACTAAGACTTGAGTGACCATAGTGAAGGAGTACGAGCGGAAGTGCGATGGGAGAGAGAGTGCGAGAAGAAGAGCACGACGATATGGTGAACTCGCTCTACTGTAATGTGTAGAGCATAGTGAGTTCTTATTAGGTTTTTACAAAAGAATATGTGTACATACCTGGCGGCCCACCCACTTACCTGGGCGACCACATTGGGCTTTATACCCCAACAACCTCCCACTTAAAGTCCAATTTGGTACTTTAAGTGTGAGAGAAGCTACTATACAAGCTAATATACAAGAGATGTAGAGAAGTGATGTACTACCCTACACCTAACTGCTTGCGAAAATGCGCAAAGCTCTCTAAGGGAAGTCCTTTTGTAAGTAGATCAGCAGGATTTTCTGTGGTGTGAACTTTGACAAGCTGAAGTTGCTTATCCTCGAGCATTTCCCTGATGAAATGATACTTCACATCCACATGCTTTGTCTTTGAGTGATAAACTGGAGTGCGAGCCAATTGTATAGCACTTTGACTATCACAATATAACACAGGCATCTCTTCTTTGATTCCCAAATTTGTTACTAGTCGATTAAGCCAAATTGATTCTTTGCATGCCTCTGATGCTGCAACATATTCAGCCTCTGTAGTAGACTGAGTAACACAATCTTGTAATCTAGAACGCCATGATACTGCTCCACCAGCCAATGTAAAGACATACCCTGACGTAGACCTTCGGTTGTCTAAGTCACCTGCATAATCTGAGTCTGTAAAACCCTTTACACTTAGCTCCTGACTCCCATAGCATATACGCATACTCTTTGTAGCTTTCAGGTATCTCAATATTCCTTTCACTGCCTCCCAATGTTTCTTGCCTGGGTTTGACATGTATCGACTTACTACTCCCACTGCAAATGCAATGTCTGGGCGAGTAGCAATCATTGCATACATCAAACTACCCACTGCAGACGCATATGGAATCTTATCCATTTCAGCCTGTTCTTCCTCAGACACAGGACAATCTTGTTTGCTAAGTTTCACATATGGTGGCAATGGAACACTCAGTGCCTTTCCCTTCTCCATATTGAAACGTTGCAAAACCTTGTCAATATACTCTGTTTGAGATAACCAAATCAACTTCTTTGATCTGTCTCTCTCAATGCGCATACCAAGTATATGACTTGCCTCACCCATGTCTTTCATGTCAAACGATTTTGCCATCTTTGACTTCAAAGCTGAAATTTCTTCCAAGTGCTTGCCAGCAATCAACATGTCATCCACATACAAAATAAGGATCAGCCAACTACCATCCTTAGCCTTCTTTGTATATAGACAGTGATCGAACTCACTACGTTTGTAGCCTTGAGAAAGCATAAACTTGTGGAATTTATGGTACCATGCCCTCGGTGATTGTTTTAAGCCATAAAGACTCTTTAACAACTGGCATACCCAATCTTCCTTGCCTTTCTCAACAAACCCTTCTGGCTGCTGCATGTAAATTTCCACATCTAAATCACCATGCAAGAACGCTGTCTTGACATCCATTTGGTGCAACACCAAATCTAATATGGCAACCAATGCAAGAAAGCATCTCAATGTAGTCATCTTGACCACCGGAGAGAAGACTTCATCAAAGTCAATGCCTTGTTCTTGCTTAAAGCCCTTGGCAACAAGCCTTGCTTTGTACTTTGGCTGACTATCATGAGCGGTGATCTTATACCTGTAAACCCATTTACAAGGTAGAGCCTTTTTGCCCTGTGGTAATTTAACTAGCTTCCATGTCTTGTTTTTATGCAGAGCTGTCATCTCTGACTGCATGGCCAATTGCCAATTCCCGGAGTCCTTCATTTGCACTGCTTCCTTGTAACATGAAGGCTCATTGCAATCAGTCAACATGACATAGTTCATAGATGGAACAAACCTATCAGGAGGTCGCGTGACACGTCCAGATCTACGCACAATAGGTGGCTCAGGCTCAGCCACAACCTGTGGTTCCACTCTATCCTGTCCTTGCTCCTCTTGAGCCCTGACATTTTGTCTTGCACGTGCAGGTCCATCTTCTTGGAAGACAACTCTTCTAATCTCCTCAACCCTCTCTGGTTTAGAATGATATTTGGATTCATTAAAGTGAACATCATTGCTGCGGACAACCTTTCTGGATTCGGGATCCCAAAGTCTGTACCCCATCTCACCAGAATTACCATAGCCTAGAAAGATGCACTTTCTACTCTTTGGCTCAAGTTTGTTCCTAAATTCCTTTGGAACGTGAGTATATGCCTCACAGCCAAAGACTCTGAGATGCTTGTATGAGGGCATTTTGCCTGACCATACCATCTCTGGCACTGAATCCTTCTGCAAAACCTTGCTAGGAGATCTATTTACAAGATGAACAGCTGTTGATACAGCTTCAGCCCAAAACCCATTTGGCAGCTGTGCATTAGTGACCTTCTCTTGTATGGTCCTATTCATCCTCTCAACAACACCATTTTGAGGAGGATTGTAAGGAGCAGTAAGTTCACGTTTTATACCTTTTGACTCACAAAAGTCTTGAAAGGCCTTTGAAACATACTCTCCACCATTGTCAGTGCGTAAGCATTTAAGCTTCTTGCCACTCTGATTCTCCACAAGTGTCACAAACGTTTTGAAAACACTAAACGCTTCATCCTTGTGCTTGAGAAAGTAAACCCATACTTTTCTCGAGTAGTCATCTATAAATGTCATAAAGTAAGAAGCTCCCCCTAGAGATAGGTTAGGCATAGGTCCACACAAATCACTATGAACAAGTGCCAACTGTGTATCTCTTCTACTGCTTCTATGCTTATGTGGCTGCTGTGTTTGCTTACCATACAGACAATGTTCACAGAATTCAAAATCATTAAATGAAAAGCCAGGCAAATAACCAGAACGAGACAAGATTTCCATTCCCTTCTTGGACATATGTCCTAACCGGCTATGCCACAAAGAAACGTTCGGCTGCTCGGTTACATTGATTACATTTTTAGAGACATTTGATACATAAATCATGTAAAGTCCTCCAGACTTTACTCCATGTGCTACTGTCATAGAACCCTTGGATATCTTCCACATGTTCTATCCAAAAGTGGTGACGTAGCCAGCATCATCAAGTAAACCTGTGCTGATCAAGCTCTTTGTAATTGCAGGAACATGTCTCACATTCTTCAGCGTGAAAGAAGAGCCATTCTGAAACTTCAATTGTACATCTCCAACACCTAAGATCTCACATGTCTGCCCATTGCCTAGCCGAACATGATCTTTAGTGGTCACATAAGAGGTAAACCACTCCTTGTTTGGAGACACATGAAGTGATGCCCCTGAGTCTATAATCCAGTCACTCAGTGCATTTCCATCAGATGCTGTAAGAAGGGCTGAGTCCATTGTATTCTTCAAGAAGTAGATGTCTCCTTACACTAGACTGTCATCCTCTGCAATAGTGTTTGTCACATTTATTTCTTGAATCTTCACTGAGGACTTGTTCTTCTCACCATGGTCTTCAGCTTTCTCTTTGCCTTTTTCTGCTTTCCATTCTCTGCAGTCTTTTTTCATGTGACCCTTCTTGTCACAATGGTAGCATTCTATGTCACTCTTGCCTTTAGCACTGCAGGACTTGCTACGAGACTGATTCCTCTTTCCACCTTTGTACTTTTCTTTGGTCCTTCCCCTGACAACTAAGGCTGTTCCTTTGCCTTTGTCATTGTCTTTCTATTGGTTTCTTTAGTAAGCAGACTTCCTTCTACACCTGCTATGTTCAAACCATCTGGAGGTGCAGAATTACTGAAAGCTGTGCGAAAAGTGTCCCAACTTTCCGGCAATGTGATCAACAGGAACATAGCTCTAACAGGTTCATCAAACTTGACACCTTGAGATGACAACTGACTATAGATTGTGTTGAATTCATTCAGATGATTGGACATAGGTGTCCCTTCTTTCATCTTCAAGTCAACAAGCTTCTTAAGCCAGTATACTTGTGAAGCTGCACTCTGCTTCTCATAAAGATCACTCAGCTTTAACCATGCTTGATAAGCCGAAATCTCGTCTGCTACATTGAAGTAAACGCTTTCTGCCAAAGTCAGCATAATGGTAGAAAGTGCCAATTCATCCATTTCGCTCCATTCATCTTCGTCCATATCTTCTGGTTTTATCCCCTTGAGCTTTATAGGTTTTATCTGCTTCTTTTGTACCAACACGTGCCAAATCTGCTTCTTCCACAATGGGAAATTGGTTCCATCTAGCTTCTTGATATTGTAAAGAGTAGTGTCCTGTGATCCAGCCATAGCTACGCTTCACAGTAGTTTACTTTCCTGGGAAAAATTCGGCGGAGTTTCCCCTGTAAACTGACCTCTGAAACAATATCAACCTGTCAAATGAACCAAGAAAGCTTCAGATTCTGCAGAAATTTTGGCAGAGTCTCCTTTGTAAAATGGCTCTGGTGTACTAAAAACAGACCAAAAGACAGCTCAAAAAACCACTGTCTCTCTAACACTGTAAGCTGTGGGTAAACCTGTCCTGCACCTGTACTGTCTCTGACTGTCCTATCACTGTCCTGTAAGCATAGATTGCGACAATGCCTCAACGGCAGTAAAGCAAAGATGCAATCCCAACTGTCTAACTCACAGTCAATACATCCTAGCTGCCTATCTAAGGGTGCTCGAGGGATCGCTCCAAGACCTGTATCACCGAAAGGATCTCAACATTCGAGAATCCCCCAGCTCAATAAAACCTCACTCGACCCTCAACAAAGGCTGCAGTAAATCTGACAGTACATAGACTTTCCACAAAGTCATACATCCACAAATTTCCCACTGTATGTTGTAACCGCTGCGGCGGTTGTTTGCTGCGTGACTCACAGCCAGCAAACCCTCAACAGACATACATCATTTCTGACAATACATCCCATGTGGAAGTACCTGCAATGTCAGGATGAAATCTGGAATATCAAGCAGCAAACACAAGCTACCTGATGAACTAGTGGATGTCGCCTACAGTCTGTGTGTAGATGCGTCCGTGTCGTATGTGACACGCCTCTAAGAACTGTGAGCCGTCCTTCGATGTGTAGACAGCCACAAATCAACACTCTGGGAGTGTCGATATCCTCAGCACCTGCAGTCGTAGGCCGAAAACCCCAAATTTGCAGAGTCGGATCTGCACCCGCTGAGACCACGTAGTCGAAAATGGTCTGCGCAGAACTTTGTTGAAGCCGAACGGTGACCGAGATGACCTCAGAATGAAATTCTGAGCACACCATGCCCTACGGACATACCCGCAAGATTTGGGGCCGTGTCTTTGCCTGTCGAATTTCACTCCAATCTGAGCTGGTGACTCTAGCCTCCTGCAGTGCTGCCCCGAGCCTCGATCTGAGCTCTGATACCAGTTGAAGGAGTACGAGCGAAAGTGCGACGCGAGAGAGAGTGCGAGAAGAAGAGCACGACGATATGGTGAACTCGCTCTACTGTAATATGTAGAGCATAGTGAGTTCTTATTAGGTTTTTACAAAAGAATATGTGTACATACATGGCGGCCCGCCCACTTACCTGGGCGACCACATTGGGCTTTATACCCCAACACATAGCCTAAAGTCTAAGAAAGAAGGCAGGCTACAATTCTAAATACTATTCCATGATAACTGAACACAAGCTTCCAGCCATGGTAAGGTTCACAAACAACAATCCGATACCCATTGCTCTTTGTATGTAAAACAAGAAAAATGGCGGATCTAGGGTTCATTGCAAAGATTAAAAAAGGTCCACATAAAAAAAAAATTGGGTTTTGTTTTTGTCAAGGGTTGTTTTGGTCATCTTAACTCACTCGATACTGATTGCTTTGATTTCGTTGAGGGTTGTTTTGATCATCTTAACTCACTCAGTACCCATTGATTTGAAGATTTCAAAAAACCTCTCATGAGGACCTCTCTTGCATGCGAGAATAATTGGGCACGGCAAACATAATATCTAGGTTTGGTGTACTCTCAACTTCAAAATTTGATATTTACCTTCAAAAAGTAAATTTTAAAGCTGGAAAAAACTTCTACATTCTGGTAAAAACCTCATATTTCACTCAAAAAAGTATGTCTGGCACATCTAAAAAAAGGGTTAATAACCGAAATCTTAGGTAGATGCCTTTGGGAAAGATGAATCAGGTGGTGGGCAATGAGATGTTGGTGGCACGCATTGGGAGCAAGTGCAAGATCGTTGAACAATAATCCAAGCACAACAAGAGATGATGGTGCAACAAGAGCAGAGACAACCGTGGAGGAGGGACCAAAGTGTTTCTCTCTTTATTTACAAAAAGAATACTTGGCGAGCAACATACAAAGCAAGCATGGTTACACAAGCCCTACTATCGATATCCTACCCATCTACCTACGCACGAGCCGTGGCACTGGTTTTACGTGCACTTATTCGATTTTGGAGGCTCCTCTTGGAGCAATAGGAATCTGCGATGATTCCATCAATAAAACCAAAGTAAACCCATAGGTGGCCAAAACGTTCTTTTCATTTCAATATGTGGTATGCCTTGTTTTTCAAAAAATATTTATTTGAGCCTTGTTGGAAAAACTTATGGTGGGTTGAGACACATTTTTCCCAACATTGCATTCCAATAGCAATGCACGCCACCATGTGGTTATGGCGGAAGGTGCGATGTGGAGTTAAATCAAGAGGGCAAATCATTGCAGTAGCAATGCATGCCGCCGTGCAGTTGTGGAGGCAAGTGCGATGTGGGATTAAATCAAGAGAGCAAATCATTGCAGTAGCAATGCACGCCATCGTGCGGTTGTGGAGGTAGGTGCGACGTGGGATTAAACCAAGAGAGAAAATCATTCCAATAGCAAGGCACACCGCCGTGCGCTTGTGGAGCTAGGTGCGGCAAGGGATTGCTTCATGCTCAAATGCGCAGGGGATTGCAAGATCGAGTCAGAGCCATCGAAGTTTTCCCCTCTTAAGAGATATGATGGGTAAAAGAGGAAAAAATTGCCCCATTATCTATGTGTAAAACCCCTTTCTTCAACTTCTAATATGCTGAAGCTAAATTATGTTGTGATCATTGCTTAGAGATTGGGACATTGGACCCATGAGCAAAATCTTTGATCCTGAGTACAATGTGTTTTGGTGTGTTTTGTTAATGTGATCTTAGAAACCCTCAAGTCATGTAAAGAAAGGAATAACTAATCTAGTCTCCGGCAAGCCATAAACAAAGTGAGCACGAGCAAGCACATCATCGTCTTGAGGTTTCCCTCGCTAATGCAATATGGCCAAGAAGTTGAGGCTTACTTCTCGAGGCACTGGACCCAAATATGTCCCCACGATCTTTTCTTCATTCCTTTTAGATAGAATCTCGAGAGATGCCCTTGCAAAGGAAGAGGCAATCCTAAGCTTTGGACAGGAAAGGAATTTTGTATGTTTGGAAAAATCATTTTTGACGAACACTGGTTGGCATAGATGTTACAGCAGCGCGAAGAAGGGGGCGAATGTCGTGTGGAGGAAAGGGAGAGAGAAAGCTGGGAAACATATCCGATGTGTCAAGAGCAGGATCCAAGAGAGAGTCCTCTTTGTTTGCTATCTGCGTTGCCGTCGTGAGTCCTCTCACTTGCAGGGGAGGTTGCGGAGCGGCGGAAGAGATAGAGGCGAATTTGAGGAGACTGCACATTGGCATCTTGAGGGAGACAACGTGGAGGGAAGAGAGAGAGAGAGAGAGAGAGAGAGAGAGGGGGGGGGGGGGGGACAGCGACAGAGACAGATACCATGTGCGGCGATGATGAAGGCAAAGACAAACTAATGTGTTGGCTATTGCGATGATTGCAAGGTCGATCACATTGTCCTCACTGATGTGCAGGTAGATTGCGGGCACAACAGAAGTGTAGCGACGGCAACGAGGGCAATAACACAGAGACCAGAGCGACGGAGGGAGATGACTGCAAGAAGGGGGGAAGGTGTAGGGGCAACCACGTCTCCAAGGGGAGGAGCTGCGTGGGAACACCCGAAGCTAGGCACTTTTGCTTTTTTGAAGCTTGGGTGAGGAATCTTAAGAGTTAATTAATTAATAAACTGAAGTATAGACCGTGTATGTCCATATAACGATTTTTTCTTTTCTTTTTACAGGAATCAGCGAAGATCCTTTTGGAAAAGTTTGAATGGAAGCTAAAGTAAGTTGGGGGGGGGGGCCGCGGGGGGGGGGGGGGGGGGGGGGGGGGGGATTAGGCGGCAATTATGCTTAAAGATAATGAAGCAATTCATATGCATAGCATCCAACTCAAATTCTATCTTGTATGATATAAAATCTTATGAGAAACTATAAAATTTTTGGGGTGTTCTGGGAATTTTGGAAAATTGGAAGGGCATTTTGGGCACGTGGCGGAGAAAAAGAGAGAGAGGGGGGGGGGGGGAGATTTTTACTGGATTGTGTTGGCTCAGCGGCGGTTGCATAGCAGTCATGAATACGCATCGCCCTGTGTGCTCACTGGCGAGGCTCCGCATGGAGGCGCAATATATGGCAACCTTGCCTTGCTCGTATCTCTTGATGGACTGAGGATGTTGGCAGAGAAAATGCACAGGATGCGCAACACCGGCCTTAGACAGCAAGGTGTAGGGGAGGTAGAGAGAGATGGAGATGGCATGAATGGCGTCGTACAGGGGAACTCTCCAAGGGCCTCCATGCAAGAGTTGCCAGGCTTAAGGAAGGCGGTAGCTTGCGGAGCAAGGGAAGGAAAACAGGTGGAGGATTGTCCCAGTGGCCAAGCTCCGATCTGCCATTGTAGTGATGGAAACTTCATCTCTCTCTCTCTCTCTCTCTCTCTCTCTCTCTCTAAACTATCTGAGTGCACATGGAACAAAAGCAGTTGAGAGAGGGGGACACAAAGTAGGGTTGCACGTGCATGGTATTGCAGACGAGCAGATTGAGGTAGTTGTAGGAGTATAGTGTTTGTGGTTGGTTTGTAGCCATGGATGCGGTGCTCGTCAGAATGATGACGAGAAGGTGTTCTTCGAGGGTGTTTTCGATGATTGCTACAGCGAGAAGCGGGTTGAATTTGAGAACATCGAATAGATCTTTGAGATCTCATCGCTCTTACAACATTTTAAATTCTTCTTTTTTCAAGACGCGCGCACGCACGTGCGTGTGTACGTATGTGTGTGTGTGTGTGTGTGTGTGTGTGTGTGTGTGTGTGTGTGTGTGTGAGAGAGAGAGAGAGAGAGAGAGAGAGAGAGAGTTAGAAGATGAAACAAAAATAACTTTATTCTCATCCAAGTTGCCATTTATATCTTCTTCTCTCTCTCTCTCTCTCTCTCTCTCTCTCTCTCTCTCTTCATAGATATTCAAGTGTTAAAGGCTTGTTGTGTAACTTTAACATCGTTTTAGATCGTTCTTACGTCAAACATTTTATTCTCTCTTTCTCCTCTTCTCCCTTCTGCTTGCTGCATCGTTCGTTCGATACTAAAACATTTTTCTCTATGTGTGTGTGGGGGGGGGGGGGGGGGGGGGGGGGTTTTGATTTTTGATAGGCACCTTTGCCTATCAAAATTTAGAGAATTTATTGATTTTTAAGCATTTTTCACGGTTTAACTCTTAAAAACAAAAAAGGATAAAATATTCAAGAATTGGTAAAAGGTATGTTAACTGGGCAATTTCTCTCCCTATTCGAGGTGCCAATGTGAGGGTTGATTTTTGTTGGGCATTTTATTTATTTTCTATGCGTGAAAAATGTTAGCTACCCTTTTGAAAATACACTATTACTCTAAGAAAACCATATTATCTTGGAAATTTGACTTAGTGTCACTAAATATAAATTTTGTATATCACGTGCGTTCAAGGACTATTTTTAAACTCCTTATCTATGAATTTTTGACAAATAATTCAGTCTGTAAAAGAAAAATTTCAATTACATTTTATGGTACCTTTTTGTATGTGAAAATGTGAGAAACAAATTAAATAACCCCTTCTGCTGTACTCACGTGATAGTCGCATAAATATTAAGTGACCCCACCCCCCTCCCCCTTTCCCCGAGAAATTTGAAAGGCTTGAAAGGTGTCCTTGGTGAGACGGAGCTCTATGAGCTCGAAAGAAAAATCTCTCTCTCTCTCTCATGGTCAATAACATAGATAACTACTCCTTCATTTGCATGTATTTTCTCAAAGTGAAACTACCCGAAGTCGACACCACACAAGCTTTTTTTTTTCAATCTCTTTAAAGAAATAAAAACTTTTTACAAAAATATATCAATATTGGTCTTGAAAAAAACCTCTTGAAAAGAAAAAACCAAATATATCTTCAAAAATTAAATTTTCATTAAATAATAAAATCTCCACTAAATTTATCTCCTTTTTGTTATGTGCATTTAAACCAATATGTAGAGGAGAAAGTTTTTGACTTTCTACTACTAAAGCACTTTCTACTACTAAAGAAAAAGAAATTCTTTTGATTTTACATTCTCACAAAAACTGAAAAGCTGCTTGTTGTTCTTACAGTTTTACTCTTCCTTTTGCACTTTAGAGAGGTTTTCTCTTAAGTGAAGCAGTGAGTGACACATGGAGGGTCTCCCCTTCCTCGAAAAATTTAAGTTGCATTATAAAAAGTATAGAGGTGGAAGATAGACACACACATATATTATTTAGTTCCTTTCGTTTCACCTTTCATTTCGCAACTTCACATGGCTTTACATATCTTGCATTTTATAGCTTGATTCAATAAGTGTTAACGTTCGAGAAAGTCTCTTTTATTAACGTTCGAGAAAGTCTCTTTTATTAAGCAGCTGTTGATCGAGTGTCCTCCTCACAAAGAAGAAAATCGAAAATACTAGCAAAATTTTTGAGATTTGTAAAATTTTTGAACAACTTTCTCACATATTTCATCGGTTTCCTTCCGTTTACAATGGTTTGCAGCTAGCTAGTTTCGAATTTCAATCGGCTCAACAATAAGCTGAGGCAACCCTTTTCCAAACACTGATACCAGTTTAATTCAACCTTACAATTTTATCACTTTCTTATTGTTTTTGAAAGCCGTCGTGACCCTTTCACTTGTTTTTTCAAATTTTAAACAAAGAAAGTGCTAAGAGAACAAGAAGGAAATAAGTGATAAAATCAAGAGGCCTGCCTAGTAATAATGATTCAAATTAATGCTTTACAAAAATGTGGTGCATGCAAGATTGTGTGAGAGAGAGAGAGAGAGAGGAGAAGGAACAACTTTTTATGTTGCAAGAAATAATCCTTGAGAGAGCAACTTGCTGTCCTGTCCACCCTTGGTGAACCTCGGCTCCCACAAAATTGAACCTGGCTTGGGGCTCGTGACGCTCGAGACAAATATAGACGACAAAGCGAGCGGGTACATAAAAATACATAAATACAAAAGGTTGGCTAGCCTATGATAGGACATGTATATGCCTAGCCTGGGTCACCCCACCGTAAAAAAATAGAGTAAATGTAAATGGTGGGGATACGGTCTCGACACTACGGCGGTCTACGACAAAGGGACCGTCACGAGCCCCAAGCCAGGCATGGCCCCTCTCACAGCTTCTCACGAGTCACGAGTCATAGCACCGAACCACAGGCCAGGTTTCTCCCTCGAGAGTCCACACTTCACAAACTACTACAATTTTCTGTGGCACACTGGCATGGTTATATTGCAGGTGTTCTCCTCCTCTAGCCCCATCCTCTCCACACTCATTACATAGAGTCCCTGATATCATCAGCAACACAGACATGCCTTTCCCTCCTTGCCATAACACAATAATTTTTATGAAGAGGCATCGTGTAATTCTGATCAAATTGCCTGCAATTGGATAGAGAAGGTTTTCATCTATTGCCAGCACACAAAACAAAACCTCAAGAAGAGCACTGCTTCATCGAAATTCATGTCAACAGACAACAAATTAAAAAAAGATACCTGCAACTGCACGCCAAAAAGAGCAATGCAATACTAATTAATCAAAATTTATGTCAAAAGCTTTGCCAAAAGCCATATACAACATTTGGGTGAGAGGATCAACAAAAGCCATATACAACACTAAATTAGACATGCGCTCTCTCTCTCTCTCTCTCTCTCTCTCTCTCTCTCTCTCACACACAAAGTGAGTGTGTGTGCTGTGAGCGTCAAGTCTAGAATTGCATTCACACTAAATGGATTTGCTAAACATTTAGGATATATAAGGAGAGTTACAAAGTTCTGAAGGACAGGATGCAAATATACATGATGCCAGTAGGTCAGTAAGGAGATCTACTTGCAAGTTGCAAACACAGCATGTTTGGGGAGGTACCAAAATACTGAGATTGAAGGGATTTGGGAGGGTTTACAGGCAACCATGGAGCTACGAGCACTGTGAATCGCAACAAAACGAGAAGAATGCTGCGCGTCTCTCTCTCTCTCTCTCTCTCTCTCTCTCTCTCTCTGCCTTCGCTCTCAGACGAGCAAGCCTTTCCTCTCCTTTGCTTACCCTGCACCAAAACCAAAGCAGGCCATGGCGATGGTGGCTTCCGAGCTGCTGCTTGTTGTGTGCCATGCCTTGCTTCATTGCGACCCACCCCCTTCGCGTCCAGTATAATGGCAGAAGCCGCGAGCTTTGCCTGGCGAGTATCGCCCTCCCCCATTCCAACGACTGCGCGGATATTTCAACCCCGAAAAAGCCAATTGCAATTTTGTAGTTGCGCCAGAGAATCTGCAGGCTCAGCCCTTGCGTGAATCGTCATCAGGCATGCTCGCAGAGTATAAGATCGAGGTCAGCTGGCTGCACAACATTAAAGAAGTGAGTCTGATGCAGCTAGAAATGCAGGGTACTACTACGGATATTGCACCTAGTATCGATAGCAAGTGGTTCGGCTTCTCTCATGCTGATAAATTTAACAGTCATTACAGTACGCCTTCAGCTATGGATCATTCCTGCTCGGACCCCCTCCCGGCCCATTTACCGCCACATTGTCTAGTGCTCCTGCATGCACAGGTCCATTTGCGACGTCTGTAGAGCTCATCCTCTCTCACCTAACAAGCGATTAAAGATTAATGATGGAGGGGGGCAGCAGTTAGTCCTGAAGAGGGGGGTAGACTGTTTCCCACTTGAAAGATGGAGGGCGGCAGCAGTACGTGAGCAGGTTCAATGGAGCGCGAAGACCAGAGAGAGAGAGAGAGAGAGAGAGAGAGAGGGGTGAAGGAGGGCAAGCGATGGTGGGTTGGAGCAGGCAATTGGGGAGAAAGGTGCAACTCGGGAGGGACGAGGGCAGGAGATGGTGGAATGGGTGGGGAAGATATGCAGAGAGAGAGAGAGAGAAGGAGAAAGGAAGCATGGGAGGGCGTGACACGGCTTCCCTTTTGCTTTGGAAAAGAGTGAACGATAGTGAGAAAGTTTACCTTTCAACGGATGCCAATATATTGGACTGTCCTTGCAATGAGTATCTTCTTTTTATATCATCCAATCAAAAATTAATATTTTTTAAAAATAATCTTCCCTTTTTCGTTAAGAAAAGAGGGAAACCACCACAAAGGGCTAAGGCCAAAAAGGCATTGCTCTTTCTTTCCTTTTGACTAAGTCTCTCTCTCTCTCTCTCTCTCTCACTCTCACTCTCACTCTCATACAATGTACAAGAAAAAGCTACTGAATTTTGATATGTTTAAATCTCTTTCTCTCTCCCTCTCTCTCTCTCTCTCTCACACACACACACCTTCTACACAGTGTAAAAGAAAAAGTTCAAATGAATTTTGATCTACTTAAATCTCTCTCTCTCTCACTCACACACACACACACACACACACACACACACACACACACACACACACACGCACGCACACACCCTCTACAAAGTGTAAAAGAAAAAGTTTTAATGGGTTTTGATCTATTTAGATCTCTCTCTCTCTCTCTCTCTCTCTCTCTCACACACACACACACACACACACACCCTCTACACAATGTAAAAGAATAAGTTCTAATGAATTTTGATCTATTTAAATCTCTCACTCTCTCTCTCTCTCTCTCTCTCTCTCACACACACACACACTCTCTCTATGCATTGTTTGCTAAAAACAACTTTTAATGTATTTTGACCTGTTTAAACCCCTCTCTCTCTCTCTCTCTCTCTCTCTCTCTCTCGGATTAGTTTCCTATTAAAATACTCTTCTTCTTCTTTTCTCTCTCTCTCTCTCTCTCTCTCTCTCTCTCTCTCTCTCTCACACACACACACACACACACCCTCTACACACTATTTGTTTTCTTTTGTCACATTTGAATCTCTCTCCAACCTCTCTCTCTCTCTCTCTCTCTCTCTCTCTCTCTCTCTCTCTCTCGCTCGCTCTGGGGCACACTCCCACATAATATTCCTCCGTTTCTTTCCCACTGTCCTCTCTCTCTAGGGCACACTCCCACATCATAGTCCTCTGTTTCTTTCCCACTATCCTCTCTCTCTTTGGTTCCCTCCCGCCCCATATTCATCTCTCCCCCCCCCCCCCCCCCCTCTCTCTCTCTCTCTCTCTCTCTCTCTCTCTCTCTCACACACACACACACACACACACACACACACCACCAATTTATTTTGGATTCAATAGAATTCAAGGTGCTATGCTGCGCACATTACATCACCCATATTGCCCCCAACTACAAAACCATGTTCATTACTAAAAAAAGGAAACCATACTCCTTCCAATATGCTTGAGACTATCCCATTGTCAATGATACACACTATCTCAATCATTTGGCTTGGCTCCTACTCCCGTTGATGCAAGATGAGACACTAGGGCAATGGAAAAGAGTCACATAACATAAACTATGTACATTATGCTCACGCAAGTTTAAGAGTATAAGTGCCACACACTATTGTAGGCTTTCACATTACATGATAGCATATGAGAGGCTATGAAAAGGGATGCAATGTGTCGAATGCACATGCTTGTCCCGTATCCACGCTCTTCAATGCATAATAATAAGAGAGAGAGAGAGAGAGTTTCAGAAGAGGGATAGTGTGTGTGTGTGTGTGTGTGTTTTGGGGGGAGAGAGAGAGAGAAAGAGAGATGTGTGTGTGTGTGTGTGTGTGTGTGTGTATATATATATATATATATAGAGAGAGAGAGAGAGAGAGAGAGAGAGGTTTTATTATGGTCCTTGAAGGTCAAATATGACCTATGGGACCAAAGTTACATGTGATGTAGTATCTGTATGGCTGATGAGTGACTCTTGATGCTCCAAGATTGTGGTGATGAGAGTCACGACTCGCAATGAAGAGCCCACATTGTGACTGAGAGAGGAAAGTGTGTAGGCCTAAGTCATGGCTCAAAATGTGAGAGAAGCAAGTTCGGATGTGATCAAAAGCTGAGCTCACACTCTAGTAGTGTGTGGTACTTAGACTCTTGAACTTGCAGTGAGCATAATGTGCACAATCGATTTCACTCTTCTCCATTGCCCCAATGCCCTGTCTCGCATTGAAGGAAATTGGAGCTAAGCCAAATGGCTATGATAGTGCGTATCATCGACAAGGGGATAGGCTCAAGCATGTAAGTGTGAGTATGGTTTCCTCTTTCAGCAAAGAACATCGTTTTGTAGTTGGGGTTAATATGGATGGTGTAATGTATGAAGCGTGACTCACCAAATTTCTCCCAAGCCGTAATATATTGGCATTGTAGAAAAGCTTTATTCACTTGGGAGTCAATTGAAGCATCATGTAGCAAGTGTAATGCATCCCATCTCTCAAACCACTTCTTTATGTTCCGCATCCATCCCATGCTCAAGATTTTACTTTTATGCGTCTTTTAAACTGTTTTGCTTGCTTCCCATGCAATTGTAGGAAGTCGATGTGAGGGGTTTTGACGTATCTTTGTCATGTATTCCACAACCCTTTCCATGCCCATAACCTCAATTGGAGCATATATGGTGTTTGTGTCTTAACTTGGAGAAAGTTTGTAAGAAAGCGCTTTTGGACATTCTCAAACTCTTTCCAAGTAGACTTTGAGATGCTCCCGCCCCACACTTCAAGTCCATAAGAAGAACCAGTGTCACCAATGCATCAAAAAGGTACTTCTTGAGAACCCCATATTTGATGTTTTCCGCATTACACATGTTCTCAAATGCATAATATGCTCTCTTTCCCGCTTCCAAATGTTACATAGCACATTCATGCCACTTGTGATTGGACGGAACCTCAAGTCCAAGGTACTTAAATATCTCAACAACTTTAAGTTTTGGGGGAGGGATAATGTGTGTTTGTGTGTGTGTGTGTGTGTGTGTGTGTGTGTGTGTGTGTGTGTGTGTGTGAGGAGGGGATAGACAAAGGGGGTGAGAAAGGAGAAAAAGAGAAAGGAAAGGGAGGAAACAGATATATATATATATATATATATATATATATAGAGAGAGAGAGAGAGAGAGAGAGAGAGAGAGAGAATGGTTGGAGGTTGAAAGATACAAAAAGAAGAGAGATAGAGAGAGAGGTTACCTACTAAGAAAATTAGGGTAAGAGAGGAATATAAATAGATAAAGACTATGCTACCTATTTTATATATATATATATATATATATATATATATATATATATATATATATATATATATATATAGAGAGAGAGAGAGAGAGAGAGAGGCATATTGAGAAAGAAGAGAAAAACAAAGGAGAGGGGGTTAAAAAACATGAGATTGTGTGTGTGTGTGTGTGTGTGTGTGTGTGTGTGTGTGTGAGAGAGAGAGAGAGAGAGAGAGAGAGGGAGAGAGAGGGGCGGTTGGAGGCTGAGAGAGGAGGGGAGTTGGAAGTTGGTGGTGCAATGTGGAGGAGCAAGAGAGGTTGCGATGGCTCAAAAACAGTGCCACTTGCCGTCGGTGGTATTTGGTGATAGTGAGCGGCAAGGGTGGAGGAGGTAAAAAAGCTCGCTCCAAAGCTCGCTTATCTTCCTTTTCCAAAGTGATTGATTGCAAATGCATAGTGGACAAGTTCTCCATCCGAGACATAAGCAACAAAAGTGACAAAGAGTTCCAAGACTCGCATGACAATGAATTAGAAATTGAAGCTAAGGATGAGCTATCGAGTAGCTTTGAGAATGTGACTAAACCAAGCCAGCAAGAGGCATTCTTCTATGATTTCCCAAATCAAAACTTGAGAAGAGAGCAGAGGTATGGAGCTAAGTAAGTGTGAAGACAAAAAAACATACAGGGGAAACTTATGCCTCAATTGTTGAGCAAAACGTAGAATCTAATGCTCGTTGGAGCAAATGACTGTGTCAGGGATAGAATCACACAAAAACCTATGAAACTAGCTTCTACAAAGACTAATCCAAAGAGAAGAAGCAAAGGGCAACCCAAAGATATAGTTGAAACATCATAAAAAATGTTCAAGCAAAAATGTGAATATCACAAGCTAAAGCAAACCCTGAAAGACGTTTGGACAAAGGAAAATGGAAAGTGAAGAGGGGTTTGACACCGAAAATTTGATGGATCCTCTCACACAAAAATTACACGATACAAGTCAAACAGATCGTAGTTCAATAGCCGGCATACATTGCCACAAACCACACTCAGGAGGAAAAGCAATTATTAATAGCTGCTCTCAAAAAATATAGAGATGTGTTTGCATGAATATATAAGGACCTTAAGGGATTTGATCCAAGCATTTTCCAACATACAATACCCCTTAAGAGGGGGGTTTGTAATCACCGAGCAAAAAAAACCGAGCAAAGATACATCCGAGCAAATTGATATAAGATCAACAATGGTGAAAGAAAAAAATTATGCCATGCATATTACTTTCACTACCACAAATGTGACACTTAATTGACAAAAAATGAGATTTAAGAACCATTATGAAAATTGAATACTCAAGACACAAGCAAGCAATCTCTTCATACTCGAAACATATATAATTCAATTCCATGTGGCATACCTAGCCTCCTCTCAAAAATAGCCCACCAAAAATTTGGCACCTAGATTTTGCAATAAAGTCAACACACAACCTTGTAAGACTACAATGCCATCCGAGAACCCCCTAAAGCATGAAACAACTCCAGTGTTGTAAACAAGCAAAAACAAGTGCCTAAAGCAAGCAAGAACAAGTGTTCTCTCTCTCTCTCTCTCTCTCTCTCTCTCTCTCTCTCTCTCTCTCTCTCTCTCTCTCTCTGCTACGCAGTGCAACACCCTTCAGCGGCCCTCCCTTTTTTCCTCTGAAGGTTGTCAGCTCTTTTCAAAATGGCTACATCACATTGAGAGCGTTCCTTTGTAAGTTAATACTTGTGAAGAAAACTAGATTCCTATGCTTGAGAGAGAAATTGATAGAGTCATAGTTATAGTGAAAAGTCTTAGTAAAAAGGAGAACCATTTCATAGAGTTTAGTAGGTGCTCGTACAAGCAAGTTAAATTGATTGAGAGGTTAACATGTCTAGTTGTCATGGATCTGATGAATGTCTTGTGAATCTGTGAACATAGGTGATGACATGCATGAGGTCTTAAACAATATAATTATGGAGGAGTCCAAGATAAAAGTAAAGCAACAAGGTATTTTGACAAGAGGTAGTTGTGGAAAGCTTCATTTTACTAGTTACCAAAAGTTTTCATCCGCTGAAGTTCCCTGGCAGCTTGTGCAGCATTGGATTCTAAGCTACCTCTTAATTCTTTGAGACCTTCTAATGCAAATTTAAGGATAAAATAAAGCTTGAAGAGGTTCCTTGTAGTGACCTCCAAAAGGATGCTTGATCTTATCATTTTTCTTCTAAACCACTTTTTGTGAGGACAATTTCTAGCCTAATGAGTCTATTGTGATCATGAAACAAAAGAGATATGACCTTGAGCCAATTGCAAGTTCTTTTGCATAGAAAAGGACCAAGTCTCAAGTGCATTTGCTTGCAAAATGCAGAGGTAATTGTTACCATATACATGTGGTAGTGATGTGTGTGAACACACTAGGACCGCCGGGGCATTTTTTCCCTCTTTAGGAGGTTTTTTCCCCCGTGCATTGTATATACGCCCATCACTCTAGGGCTATCTATCTTTCCATTGCACACTAAGCAACACACTCTCTATTGTGTGCCTTGAGCTTCCTTCGTCTTCTCCAAGCTGTGTGTGTTTCTCTGCAACCCTAATTCCAACAATTGGTATCAGAGCAGGTCACGTCCTCCCGGGCTTAGTCGCCAGCTGCTCCAACACACGCCTGCTCACTTTCTCCGATTTCAGTGAGATTTGGCGAGCGTTCGCAGGTCGACAAATATTTTGGGAGAGCTCGAAAAGCTTGGTCTGCTCAGAATTTTAATTTGGGCTCATTTCGGGCTCCGTTTCCACTACGGGCAGTACTGCACAGGCTATTTCGTCATTTTGTGCAGATTTTCTGTCAGTGCCGTTTTCTGCATAACAGGTGCCTTATAGTCTTCTACGGTTTGTGCTATATAGCACAAGTTGTTCCCGCTCCATTTCTCCTATTTTCGGGCAGTTTTCACATCAGGTGCAGCATTTACCATGGCTGACAACAACAACACAGATGTGTTCAAGATGTTTGCTGCTGAGGACAGGTTGGATGGGGACAACTACCCTATGTGGGCTTATATGATGCAACATGTTCTTGTGTCAAAAGGTGTCTGGAACATTGTGCAGGGCATTGATGTACGTCCTGGTTCTGAAGATGTAGGCGATGTTGAGGATGTTGCAGGTCTTGCTGCAAGGATTGCAGCAGTTAGAGTTGTTTTGCCTACGGCAGAACAAGCTCGTTGGGATGTTAAGGATGCGCAGGCTCATGCATTGATTGCGTTGTCTGTGAAGCGCACCATTATTCCTCACATCCGTTCAGCAAAATCTGCAAAACAGGCGTGGGATATTCTAGCAGGTCTTTATGCAAGCCGCAATGAGGCTAAAATTGCTTTGCTACGTAAAGAGCTAGAGTCGAAGATTATGCATGAGGAAGATGATATGGACACTTTCCTTGCTAGTGTCAAGGATATCAATGAGCAACTCATTTCTGCAGGTGAAGTCATTTCGGACAGTTCCCTTGTGCAGACTGTTCTTGATGCCTTACCAGATTCCTACCAAACTTTTGCTAGTACTTGGAGACTCATGACCCAAGGAAATCCTGAAGTTGTCAAGTTTGATGCATTATGCACATTGCTATTGCAAGAGTCACTTTCTAGAAAAAACAGGACTAGGCAGTGTGCAGTTGAACAGGCTTTTATTGCTTCTCAAAGAAAGGGTGGTAACAGTAATGCAGCCACTTCTTATGGTTCTGCTGCGAGTGGCAAAAATTCTGTTTCTAATGCTTCTGCTGGCAGAACTTCGTCTGGCAATTCTGGTGATAAGGGCAAAAAGAAGATGCGTTGCCATTATTGTAAAGCCAATGATCACTTGATCAAGTCGTGTCCTAAGTTGAAGGCCAAAGAGGCTAAGAAGAAAGAGGGTGGTTCCACTGCAAATGCTGGTTCCACTACAAATGCAGCCATTGTTGAGTCTTCTGTGAAAGGAGATTGTGATGCTGATGTTGATGCAGAATGGGCTTTTAGCGCAGAGTGCACTTACAATCCTATTGTCCATGATGCATGCTTGTCAGTTGCTGTAGATTCACATGTGTGGTATTTCGACAGTGGTGCTACAAAGCACATTACCTCACATCGTGAATTATTTACCTCTGCCCCTCATGGGAATTCAGTCACTTGTGCCAACAACGCCTCTTATCCAGTTCAGGGAGTTGGAAAGATTGTGCTCACTGCTGCTAATGGCAGTTCCTTCACACTTGTTGATGCACTTTATGTACCTGGGATCAAGAAGAATCTCTTGTCTGTATCCGCACTTGCTAGACTTGGACTTGTAGTCAAATTTGTGGATGACAGATGTACAGTTCATGATCTCAGTTTTGGTGATGAAATTGTTGCATCTGGGCTTTTGTGCCGTGGGCTGTATAAGCTCACTTTGTATGACAAGTGTGGACAAAATTTTGCAAATGCTGTTGCAGATTCAAGGGCTATTTCAGATGCAAAACTTTGGCATGCACGTTTTGGTCATCTGAATTTTGCCAGTTTGCTGCGTTTGCAGAAATCTGATATGGTTGCTTCTTTGCCGCCTCTTGAAGCACCTGTCAAACATGTTTGTGAAGGCTGTATTCTGGGTAAAATGCAGCGTTCTAAGTTTCCAAAGGATGGTTCAGTTAGGGCCACATGCAGGTTGCAGCTTGTGCATAGTGATGTTTGTGGGGCCATGCAAACTCCGTCCTTGGGCAATTACCTGTACTTCGTGACTTTCATTGATGATTACTCCAGGCATGCATGGGTATTTCCGCTTAAAGCGAAGTCCGAAGTTTTTATGTGCTTCAAACAATTTTTGGCTATGGCTGAAAATGTCTCAAAATGTACTATGGGCACCCTCCGTTCCGATCGAGGGGGGGAGTATATGTCTCATGAATTTAATGCATTTCTGGCTAGTCGTGGGATAAAACACCAATGTACAGTGCCTTATACACCTCAGCAAAATGGTGTTGCTGAGAGGAAAAACAGGTCACTAACGGAAATGGCATGATGTATGGTCAAAAGTCAAGCTTTGCCGCATTCTTTTTGGCTTGAGGCCATCATGTGTGCCACTTATGTACTTAACAGGTGTCCTACGAAAGCTTTGCAGTCTATTACTCCATATGAAGCATGGCATGATAGAAAGCCTTCTATTGAGCACATGCGTGTTTTTGGCTGTTTGGCATATGCTTCGGTGCCACAAGTGCAGCGCAGAAAATTGGATGATAAGGCTGTCAAATGTATTTTTGTTGGTTATAGTGCTGAAAGCAAAGGTTACAGGTTGTATCATCCGTAAACAAAACGTATTCTGGTTTCACGGGATGTAGTGTTTGTGGAAGATTTTGTTCAGCCCTTGCTGTCATGTACTAGAGACAGTAATGTAAGCTCACAGGACATTTATGACACTTTGTTGCCTCTTTTCAGTGGTGGAAATACGAATGTAAGTTCCAATGAGGCAAATGTACAGCCTATGGGGGTTTCTGAAAATGTTTTAGATCAGCCTATTACTGATGCAGATGTACATGATGTACTTGATGAGGAAAGGGCTGAAAATGAGCAAACTAGAGGTATGCCAAAATGGCTGGTGCACACTTTGCGTGACAGTAAATTGGATGCACCTTTATCTAGTCATACTCGTTCAGGCTCTCGCCATGCATCTTATGCATCAGATTGTTATGCTTTGGCTGTGTCTAGTTTACATGATGTTGAGGAGCCTCTGTCTTTTGATGAAGCATAGAATTCAGAAAATTGGATTGCTGCCATGAAATCGGAATATGATGCACTTATAGAGAATGACACATGGACTTTATGTGATTTGCCTCCTGGCAAAAAGGCCATTGGTACGAAGTGGGTTTACAAGTTGAAACGCAAGCCGGATGGTGAGATCGATCGCTATAAGGCTCGACTTGTTGCAAAGGGTTATGCACAACAAAAAGGCATAGATTATGAAGAGACTTTTGCTCCCACTTGTCGTATGACTACTGTACGTTTTCTATGTGCATTGGCAGCTCATTTTGGTTGGGATGTACATCAATCAGACATTGTTACTGCTTTCTTGAATGGTGACATATTTGAGGAAGTTTATGTAACGCAGCTTCGCGGTTTTGTCATAAAAGGACAAGAGGACAAAGTGTGCAAATGTAAGAAGGCTTTGTATGGGTTGAAGCAATCTCCTCGTTCTTGGTATGAGAAAGCTGACACTCATTTGGTTAAACGAGGCTTTCGTAACAGTCCAACAGAAAGCACATTGTATGTAAAGCGTGAGGATGATGTATTTCTCATTGTGGTTCTTTATGTTGATGATTTGCTGATCACTGGACCAAATGAGAGACATATTGCTGAATTTAAGGCTGATTTGAATGCTACTTTCAAGATGAAAGATTTGGGGCTGTTGCATCATTACTTGGGTATACAGTTTAAGCAGTGTGATGGTGGTATTGCCTTGTGTCAGAAAAGTTACATAGAGACATTGCTATGTAAGTTTGGACTTGAGGATTGCAGAACTATTGCCACTCCCATGGAAACAGGTTTGAAGTTGAGTCTACATGATGCTGGCGATCCTGCTGATGTCACTCTTTACCAAACTGCTGTTGGCTGCCTCATTTATGTATGCAACACGAGGCCAGATATTCAGTTTGCAGTCTCGCAGGTCAGCAGATTTATGCATAGCCCAGGGTCTAAGCATTGGCAGGCTGTCAAGAGGATTTTCCACTACCTTAGTGGCACTTTACATCTTGGCTTGTTTTATCCCAAGGGGGGATCATTGCCGCCAGACTTACATGCTTTTTCAGACTCAGATTGGGCTGGTTGTTTTGACACGCGAGTGTCCACAAGTGGTTTTTGTTTCATGCTTGGCAGTTCATGTATATCATGGTTGAGCAAGAAGCAACCTACTGTGGCCACTTCGAGTTGTGAGGCTGAGTACAGGGCAGTCTTCACAGCTACGGTTGAGTGTGTATGGCTCAGACGCCTTATGGCTGACTTGGGTGTTGGACAAGACACTGCCAACACTATCTACACTGACAGTCAGAGCGCATTGGCAGTTGCGAGGAACCCAGTTTTTCATGCTCGCACAAAGCACATTGAGGTGCATTACCACTATGTCAGGGAGAGGCTCTCAGCAGGAGAGATCAGCTTGGCTTATGTGCCAACACAGGACAACCTTGCAGATCTTTTCACAAAGGCATTGTCTCGTGAGAAGCTTGAAGCTTTCCGCAAAGCTTTGGACTTACTCCCCTTTGTGGACTGATCCTATCCTCAGAGCATGGCACTTCCCTTTACTCATGTGCCAGCTCTCGTTCACCGCATCACTCCAGGGGGGATTTGTTACCATATACATGTGGTAGTGATGTGTGTGAACACACTAGGACCGCCGGGGCATTTTTTCCCTCTTTAGGAGGTTTTTTCCCCCATGCATTGTATATACGCCCATCACTCTAGGGCTATCTATCTTTCCATTGCACACTAAGCAACACACTCTCTATTGTGTGCCTTGAGCTTCCTTCGTCTTCTCCAAGCTGTGTGTGTTTCTCTGCAACCCTAATTCCAACAGTAATGTCATGAAGCAAAAATTTTTTAAAAGCTCCTATATTGTGCGTGCTCTCACTACTGAAAAAAGCCAAGGTCATAGGATATCCAGGCTTGCCTCACTCACATAATGGCAATTTAAATCTTCCAAATCTTTCCAGTCTCCTTTGCACCAACACGTAAACAAGAGCAACCACGCAGGAGCATAGTTATTTCTTCTATACTCTGACGTCTGTGGCTGCAATCCACTACCCCATTCCCTTCAATCATGGAAGAAAAAAGCCTTCCCATTGCTCGCCATCACATTGCAGGTGATATTGTATTGTCATCCGTTGTAAACACCTCAACATCATGCCTCCTCGCCATCATTTGCCAAAGAGGCCCACAATTGAATTATATGCCTGTGGTGCCATTTTCTTTGCAAGTGGCACCACATGCTACAATAGATCCCTAGTTTGCTTGAAGTTTTTTTAGGGAAAATTACCAAAATACCCGAGTCTAATTTGTGGAAATTCCCAAAATACCCCTCAAATTTCAAAAATTCCCAAAATACCCTTGTATCTATTTCACTTGGATTGTTCAAGATTTTCTACTCTTTATTCCTTTTTGACAATTGAGATCCGTTTCTGAGTGCTTAGCATGTAATTTGTCACAAACTACCTCGTTAAAAAAGGCAGTTATGTCTAAAAACAACGAAGCAATTCATCCCCAAGGCCTAAATAACCAACTCAACTTCTAGTTTTAGCATCTTGTATTGATAGAAAATCAATCTTCTTATTAAAGCTACAAATGTTTGATTCTTTGGGAAATTTAATCTGGCAACCAGGGGTATTTTGGGAATTTCGGAAAATTTGAAGGGCATTTTGGGAATTTATGACATAATATTGGGGGTAATTTGGGAATTCTTGAAATTTGAGGGGTATTTTGGAAAATTCCACAAATTAGAGGAGTATTTTGACAATTTTCTCTTTAAAAAAAAAGATTGAACCTTTCTGCGTGACCGTACCCCTCACTAGTCTTCAGCTGCAACCGTAAAAAAAAGAAAAAAAAAACATGTTACTTTGGTCTTCATGGCGGCGGCACTAGTGCTCGAGAAATTTATGCCTCAGCTTACACCTGCAGGCCTGGCGGCTTCTCTGTGCACGTCTTGCAGGATGCATGGACCTGGAGATGCCACCATCATGCATCAACTCATAGAGACACCTCCCTTGAGAGTCGAGCCCCTCCCCCTCCATCTGACATTTGGCCCTTGCTGCCCTTCGCATTGACAGTCGCATGCAGCCTATTCGACCACCAATAAATCCCAAAAACAAAAGCATGCATCATGTTTGCTCGCCTATCCGCCCAATGAACTCTAGGCAACATGGTGTATTTGGCTGACCAATGAAATGGAGCCGACAACGTTGCAGCTGTGCACAACGGCCTACTTCAACTCCTAGAGATGATTTTATTAAAAAAACCAAAAACGTGCATTGTATATCATGAACCTATTGGAACCGTTCCACATCAGCGCGGACTGGTTTTGATAGGGATCACAAGGGCAAAGACAATGTGAGGATAGTGAGCAGAAAGGCTTTGGCAACATAACTTTATTGCATTGGTTGCCATTGCCAGAAGAAAAGGCTTCGGCAACATAACCTTCTTGCACTAGTTGCCAATGCGAGTAGAAAGGACTTCAACAACAGAACCTATATTTCATTGGTTGTCAATAGAAAAGGCTTTTACTGTATGTTTTCTGCATGCAAAGCTTCAACACAAACTCTAACACTAATTAACATCATGCTTTGTTTGTGCACACTCTACACAAAAGGTGCTTTCCACCTTATGATACAACACGAGCCAAAAACATTAATATGTCTCCTTTTTCTAAATATACACTCACTATCACGGTGTCAAAGAGGAGGCCCAATATGGCCAGGTCTTTAATGGCCCCATATGCGTATTTTGTTGTTTCCATTTTAAACACAATTGTGAGAATAGCCCCAGCAAGTGCACCTGCACTCCTCCCAATTGGGAAAAGTGTGAATTGCCAGAAAAACTACAAGAATCCAAAACACCTAGAAGGAAATGGACTTTAGAACTACTACTTGGATAGAAGCAAGACCCATGTCCATGTGCCAAAAATTTGCAGGAACTATATTTGAGTGAATGTGTTCAATCATAAAAATTGCAGAGGTAGGGCAAGGGATTGTTTGCAAAAACAAAGTGTCCGGTGTTTTGCATACTTTGAAGATCATGTTTTGTCAAAACCAGTCTTAATGTTAATAAGACAAGTGACTTGTTGTACATGCTACAATGATGCCACAACCTAGGGCACCCACGAAAAGTAGCCAAATTTTTGCACTCAAAATATAATCAAGGACATGCATAACATGATCATTGCTAGTCAGCATATCAAAAAGGATGTGGAAGACTTGGTGCGTTTGCATGTAGGATAGGTACATTAAAGTTACAGTTTGCAAGACCAGAAAGAAATGAAGGAAGTTGGCTACTTGTCCAACCCTCGATGTCAACTGATATTGCCAGCCCGCAAGAAAAAGCACTTGGCCTGTGTGTCCCATCAAAAAATAACATGGCGATCATCCTATATATGGAAATCTATTCCAAGTGGATAATACAAGTGAAAAGTGCTAGAACAATAGATGGTAGGTGCATGCCCTCAACTTGTTGCAAGCATCAACAGCTCTATCGTAACAGTCTCACACCAACACGGAATGGTTCCGCATCCGCTGACACTTGCGGCAAGCTGGGGGCTATTTCTTTTGTTCCATGATTCAAGGGATTAGGGATTTCTTTTTGTTCCATTCAATAAATTTCTCTCTTTAATGTTATGAATGTTTGATGTCATGAATGCAACAACTTGTCTTCTTTCTTAATGATTTTGTTTTGATAAAGTAGAGTGACAATAGTATTTCTGGTTTAGTTTTTTTTTCAAAGCTCCCAAATAGCTAGCAATTGGTAATCACATTGAACATGGCCATTGTCATTAGGTAAAGTGAGTTTGAAGATAGAGGCAATGGAAGGAAGGAAAAACTTAGATTTCCTTTTATAATGATATTGTAGATATAGATTCTTCAATATTTAGCAGCATTTTGAAATTGATTAGTTCTTCACATGATTAAAAAATCACTAGCTCAAACAATGTCGTGTAGTTGCATTGTGTGATTAAGATTATTTAATTTGTGACATAAAGGCATCCTAATCTAAAATGTTTTTGTTGTTGTAATAAGGCAACTTCATCTTTGGTATCTCCTCATAAGAATGAAGATATGATATTATTTTGTTATCGTGGCTTGCTCATAACAGCTAGACTTTACCTCATGCTTGGCTTTCAACATAGAATGGGTGTGTTGATTACAATGAGTACATTGATTACATGATAAATGACATTGTGTAAAATACAAATGTTAGTAGTGATTGTGCAGTGATTTGAAGGGTTGTTTAGTTTTCTGAAAACTTGTGTGTAGTCCTACAATTAGGAGAGCCTCTCAAAGAAAAGGATGAGGATTTTGGGCTCACGATCCTCTATGCAGTGATGAAGTGTGCTCTGTGTTAGTCATCATAGAGGGCTTTGATGACAATGATCTTTGTGGTGATGAGAGCAACACCACACACATTGGAAAACCTGCTTGCACTTTTGGAATTTTCTCTAAGTAATAAAGAATGTCTAAAGGGACTTGCTTGATTATCTTATTGCTTGGAAACACTCACTCGCCAATTTGTATAACCCCTTAAGAGTGATGCCAAACCTCGCAGACAACGTTTCTATACGTACAATGAAACTTTCACCAAAAAGATCAAAGAGGAGATAGACAAGCTTAAGAAAGTGGAGTTTATCTATGGGATTGAACACACAGATTGGTTGTCACCAATTGTGGTAGTGCCTAAAAAGAATGATAAATTGCAAGTTTGTGTAAATCTCAAATACATAAACACTCCCACCACCAAAGATAATTATCCCTTATGGATTATTAATCATGTGATTGAGAGAGTTGTGGACAAGGAAGCTTACAACTTTCTTGATGGCTTTTTAGACTACAATCAACTTGCCATAAAGCCAAAGGATCAGCATAAGACAGCCTTTGCAACAGAGTGGGACATATTTGCTTATAGAGTACTACCATTTGGATGAAAGAACGCACCTCCCACATTCCAAAGGCTAATGAGTCGTGCGTTCAAAGAGTATCTAAGACAATTTTTAGTAATTTACATGGATAACTTATGCATGCATTCTCTCCTGAGAAACAAACACATAGAGCATCTGAAAAAGATCTTCAAGAAATAAAAAATTATCGTATCTGCTTAAATCCGAAGAAGTGTGTCTTCATGGTAACACTGGGGAAGATTTTAGGGCACATTGTGTCCAAAAATGGCATTTCTACAGACCTTGAGAAGATAGAAGTGATTCTTTCTCTTCCAACATTTAGAGAGGTACAAGCCTTTATGGGACATTGTGGTTACCATAGAAGATTTATCTATATGTACGCAATCATTGCCAAACCTCTGTATGCTCTCTCTCATCACAAAGTTTGACAAGTGTGAGAAAGTATTCTTGTAATTAAAGCAAAGATTGATTTTTGCTCCAATTCTAAAAGCTCTCAGTTTGAATAAGATATTTCATGTCCACATGGATGCATTGACATGTGAGATTAAATGCATCTTAGCACAGCCTAGAGAAAACAACATTCCTCTTGCAAAAAACTTAATACTGCGAAAAGAAATTACATGACCACGGAAAGGGAAGGATACAACATGGATTTTTTCATCTATTACTACTGAAGACAACTTAATAGTGTGGAAAGAAATTACATGATCATAAAAAGGGAAGGATTAGGAATGTTCTATGCCATGAAAAAGTTTAGACACTATCTTCTTGCAAATTTGTATTCTTTGTGGATCATCAAACACTATTATACTTGGTGAACAAACCATGAAATACAAGACACATTGTTTGATGGTTTATCATATTGCATCTTGAGTTTGACTTCACCCATTAGGGAAAAATTGGACTCTCAAAGGGGCTAAAGAGATTTGACTTTGACTCTCTTGTCCAAAGTGGGCAACCCGGTGAAGTACATAAACATTTTGTCAATACCCTATCAACCAACATATCATTGGAAAGATCTTAGAAAGTAGGTTCTAAGTCCCCAGACTCCAAAAAATTTGGAGTTGATTTGTAGAAGTTATGGCCTCCCCACTACAGTTGAAATGTGGGGAGAGATTCCATTTATAAGACGAAATTGTCACATCCAAAAATGAAATCTTCTAGAATATAAAGAATATGATGTCATGCTATATATCAATGGATAGATCTTGATGAGTACATTCTAAATCCAAAAGGTCCAATAAGCTTTGATTTCATTTGTAAAAATTTTACCGTGCGCCCGTTTTGGACAAGAGCGAGAAAGTCAAAGTCCTTATAGGGTCCCTTTGAGAGTCCAAATTTTCCCTAATGGTTGTAGTCAAGAAAGGGACTACCCATCGAAGGGCTAACCATTTGTCTAGATTGACTCATGGGAAAGTACCTCAAGGAGTTGACAATGACCTGCCCGACTCATATCTATTCAATAATGAGGTGGTACCAAGGTGGAGCAAACCTATCATGGATCATTACAGGTTGAAAGGTAGCCATTAGTCATCGTTGCAAACACTTGTGCTGATAGATAAAAGGATATATTAGAAAGGGAATGATGGACTATTGAGGCTATATATAGAGCCAACAGAAAAAGATGTGTACTTGGGCCAAGCTCATGTACAAATGATCTGGATTCACAATGGAAAAATGCAAACATTTCAACGATTGATGAGACTTGGTGTGTACTAGCCTATTATGCATTGAGCTATTCCTGACTATATATATATATTTGTGTAATGTTTGTGCAAACCAAGAACCTATCAAACATGCAACACTATTCACAATAGCACCTACACCCAAATGGAGTAAGTACATTGTGGATTACCTAGACAAAGGTATCTTGCCAGAGGGGATGAGTAAATTCAAATGGAAGTCCATTCAAATCGAAGCTAAAAGCTACGTGATAATTGAGAACCACCTCTACAAGCAAGGAAATCATAACAACCTGTGAATATGTTCCACAAAAAGTGAATACATCCCAATTCTTGAGCAAGCTCATGCCAGATAGGTAGGTGGACATTTTCTTTGTAGATAAAACTACGAAAGAAATGCTTCTTGCAAGAATTTGGTGGCCAATCTTGTTCATGGATGCTCAAAAATATGTGAAACATTGTGACGAATGTCAACATACCAAAGCATCTATGAGGTGAGACAAAATTCCATTACAACCTATGATGGGAGCAAGGGATTTTTCCAAATGGGAGATAGACTTTTTTGGACCTATTACACCTCTTGCATATAGAACACATGCTCAATATATCATCGTGTCCGCGATTATTGTACCAAAGTGGGTGGAAGACAAAGCGACGTAAGAACAACAACACCGTTCTTGTATGAAAATATCTTTACAAGATACGAGCTACTGATCAAGATAGTGAGTAACAAAGGATGAATACCTCTGACCTGAAAGAAACCACAGCAAGAAGAGCAAAGTCCCAAAACATAAGTGCAACGCTCTATGGAAGAAGCTCAAAAGTTAAGAGAAGAACGACTGGCAAATAAAGCTGAGGAACAGAAGAAAGCGGTAGAAGCCCAAAAAAATTCCTCCTCCTTCGACTCCAATGATGTAGAATTAGATGCTAGAGTAGAGAAGCTCAAACAAGAAAGAAGACAGTCGGCAAAGGTTGGTCTAAAATTAGCTAACAATACCTGACAAAGAATTCATAACGAGCTGAAGTGAAAAGAAAAAGAGATAGCATAGGAGGAATCCAAAAGATGGAAAACAATAGAATTAGACTCATCTTTGGACTCTCCTTGTAGTCAATAGACACAATATGAAGAAATAATGAAAGATACGATGAGTGCAACCAAGGTAGGGGGACGGTTATGGAGGGAGCTCATAGCTTCTTTTTTTCCATCCCACCACCACTATCTCCCATTGTCGCCTCTTAGCATCCATGGCCACCACCACCTTAGCCCACCATTGGTGGGTAGTGGTTCTAACTTACTACCACCATGTGCCGCCCCTAATCCTACCACCACTACCCATTTTTGCCCCTCCCTCCAATGGAGTAGCCAAGAACGTCCTCCTCCTCCTCTCTCATTCAAAGTTATGGAAGGCGTTTCTGTTGCAACATTTCTAAAGTGAACAAGTTCAACAAAGTTGACTCTCATCTCTTATTTTACATACAATGTCTTCCGAAATTTGCAAGGGTTCTTCTTCTTCAATAGGGTCCACAACCATTGTACAAAATGATCCGAAATCTCCTAAGTGTGGAGATAGAACACAACCACTCAACCAAAGACATCGGAAACCATGATCATGGCATACTTGGTATCGTTGCAAGAGACCGTAAACAAACAAGGTGAAAAATCACAAGCACTTGGAATGGAGAATGGCACTCTAAGGGTTCTTGTGGTAGAGAATGAGAATCACAAGAGGACACTTAAGATGCAAACAACATGTTTGATGCAACTTGAAGAGGAAGTCAAGGAATGTAAATGCTCTCTTGTGGACTTGAATGCTTTGAAGGATTGCATGAGCAAAGTAGAGCATGATCATGTATTGAAAGAGGAGAAATTTGACAACAGGAGCCGGGATGTATGCGACATGAAAAATGTATGCACAAACAATTCTCGGAATGATGTATGTGGTAGCAATGTGGTTCCTAATTCCTCCCTCATGCAAGCTATGGCTCAAACAAAGAATGTAGGAATGGGAGCGACATTCCAAGAACATTGTTCTTCGTGGAATTCTCGAAGAGAAGTTAGAGATGCCTCCTTCTTACTATTGAGAATGTATACAGTGGCCTTGAAAAGTTGGCCACTCGCAAAGAGGGAGATCTTCAAGGTATCAAGCCGGAGATGATCAAATGGATGGGAGATTTTACCCATGAGTTGATGTGTGATATGTTCAACTTTGCACTTCAACATGGTATGCCTTATGATTAGATTACTAATTGGGTTAAGCCTTTCCATAAAGGAGGGGATGTAAAAAATGTAAAGAACTACCGGACTATAATGATTGGGTCTCTATGGAAAAGTTTTTTGGGTGCATAATGGAGATGAAATTAAGTGATTAGGCTGAAGAGAGTGACAAGCGTGCAAAAGGACAAGCGGTTTTTGTCAATGGCATAACACCATTAATTATATTGTCACTCTTTGTGTTCTCATGGGAGGAAAGTCGGTTGAAAGGCAAGCGATTGTATTTTTGTTTTGTGGACTTTAAGAAAACCTTTGATATGATTCCACGTAACAATTTGTGGAGAAGGATGGAAGAACTCCAAGTGCCAAGTGAGTTTATGCTTGTAGTTTCTCAAATGTATGAGAAGGTGATTTGTCAATTGCACATGGGAAGAGAAATTTCAAAAATTTTGTAAGCACTATTGGGGTTAAATAAGGATTTCCGTTGTCACCAACTCTCTTTGTTCTATGCATCGATCAATTGGAACAAATGGTACTTGACTTTATGCAAGAAGAAGGCATTGAAGAGCTATTTGCAATGTGGTAATCATGCTTTTGTTGTATGCGGATGATGTAGTGCTTCTAGCACACACTTTAGAAGATGCACAAAAGTTTATGGTTGTCCTTGAGAACTTTTGCTTGCATAGTGGGCTGATTGTGAATGAATCCAAAACAAAGGTTATGCTTGTGAAAACCAACTATAAGGAGGAGCCATGCATTGTGTACAGTGATGAGACACTTGAAGTTGTTCAGAGATTTAAGTACCTTGGCCTTGAGGTTCCGTCCAATCACAAGTGGCATGAATGTACTATGTGTCATTTGGAAGTGGGAAAGAGAGCATATTATGCATTTGAGAACATGTGTAATGCGGGAAACATCAATGTTAGGTTCTCAAGAAGTACCTTTTTGATGCATTGGTGACACTGGTTCTTCTTTATGGAGTTGAAGTGTGGGGCGGGAGAATCTCAAAATCTACTTGGAAAACGTTCGAGAATGTCCAAAAGTGTTTTCTTACAAACTTTCTCCAAGTTAAGACACAAACAATATATATGCTCCTACTTCTTGGTCGGAATCTCTTCCAATTGATGTTATGGGCATGGAAAGGGTTGTGGAGTACATGATAAATATGCGTCAAAACCCCTCACATCAACTTCCTACAATTACATGGGAAGCAAGCAAAAAAGTTCAAAAGACGCATAAAAGCGAAATCTTGAGCACGAGATGGATGCAAGACATAAGAAGTGGTTTGGGAGATGGGATGCATTACACTTGCTACATGATGATTCAATTGACTCCCAAGTGAATGAAAGTTTTCTACAACGCCAATGCATTATGGCTTGGGAGAAATCCGGTGGGTGAAGCTTCATACATTGCACCACCCATATTGCCCCCAGCTACAAAACCATTTTCTTCGCGCTGAAAGAGGAAACTATATCACGCTTACATCCTTGAGCCTATCCCCTTTGGTGATACACACTATCGCAGCCATTCGACTTAGTTCCCATTTCCTTCGATGCAAAACAGGGCATTGGGGCAATGGAGAAGAGTCAAATCAATTGTGAACGTTATGATCACTGCAAGTTCGAGAGTCTAAATACTACACACTACTAGAGTGCTTAGCTTTTGGTCACATTTAAACTTGATTCTCTCACATTTTCAGCAATGACTTAGACCTACACACTTTTCTCTCCCAGCCACAGTGTGGGCTCTCCATTCAGACTCTCATCACCACAATTTTAGAGCATCGAGAGTCACTCACCAGCCATACACATACTACATCACATGTAACTTTGGTCCCATAGGTCATATTTGACCTCTGAGCATGGTAATACAATCTATCTATCTATCTATCTCTCTATGTGTGTGTGTAGCTCTTTTACCATAAATAATATGACATAATTAAACTTTTTACATTCAAAAGACAGATGGCTGTAGAAAAAAAAAAGATAAGTACAAAAACAACTCAGTCTTAGAATTATTTTTGTACAATGTTTGTAAGAATGAGGTCTCATTCTAGTATACAAATAACATATGAACTTCCCAAATAGTAAGTGAGTGTGTAATCCAGTGTAGGACAGCTTCCTAGAGTCAAAAAAAACTTCCAAGATAAGATAGATCCATTACCTGCATCCATCCAAACAAGACAACAATTCAGTTAGCCATGGATGTGTTTTATAGGTATCAATGGACTATACTAGTTGTTATCCATGTCCATCTTACAAACTTTTTTTAAACTTTTACAAGCTTAGTCCATAGATTTAAGTAAAGATGTTTTCACTTTTCTTTTTCTTAAAAAATCCTTTTAAAGTTCTCATAGAGTAACAAGCCATCACCCCTTCTAATCCAAGTGTCTGAATCACCCCCCTTTTTTTAAGAAAATCATCGGTTTTATCAATTCCTCAAAAACCCAATCAAATGAAGTTTATATAAGAATTTTTTCTCAAAAATTCCATTTAAAGTTCTCATAGAGTAACAAGCTTAGATTTTTTTTAAAAATTAGGTCAGACGTCCATTATGGTAAAATGGACTCTAAATCCTATCACTTAATCATATTTCTCTTTTTTTAGCCAACCAAGTAACAAGGAACCCTGATAAAAAGCCAGGTTTATGAGCCAAACCATGAAGTTTTTGAAAAAAATATGTGTCATGCTTTATAGTGTTAGTTTCCCCTCGACACTCAAAGCTTGTAAAAGGAGCACCATTCTTCCAAATGAATACATCCTAACTGCATAGAGTACAGACCAAGTACTGCAATGATATGCAATAGGGTCCAACACCTCAAACCATTATAAATCATTCTGCAGTTGGACAGAGAACATCACCACCAGCCAACCAGCTATGTGATTGTAGACAGTGCAATGTATAGCCTATCCCAATCAATAAAGAAGTAAGTACAGCAAAATGGTGCAACCGGGCTCAATCCCCTCTAAGAATCAGTGCATAGTAGGACATAAAACACCACCCCCTCAAGTATGTACCTATACCCAACATGGCTACAAAGTTCATGTATTAAAAGGAATCCGTAAGCCCCCATAATGTGTCAGATTACCATCAAAAACGTTTTGCCAAGCTAAGCTACATAGCAGCAAACCCCACAACAAAACCATTGTTAATGAAGAGTAGTCCCCCAATCAGGCCAGTTTTTACAAAAAATTAACAAACGATTAGCAGTTGATAAATCATACCCGAAACATCATAAAATGCTTGAGACTAAGTGAAAAAAGCGACAGTATTTAAGTAACTCACGCAACAACCTGATGCTCATTAAGCCACCAAGGTAGGTTCGGTTATTATCAACAGAGTACAGTCAGACTTAGTAGAGCGGTAGCAAAAAATCCCATTTTCAAAAGCCAATGTAAACCCCATGCCATTACAAAACAGTGAATATGAATGGCATCAGAGAGCACTGACAAGGTCAGTGAGGCACCTTAGTACAGCTGATAGAGCAAGGTAAGGGTTTTTTGGGGGAGTTAGGTATGTGATTGAGCCCATTGGCCAAGATTCTACGTACTTTAATATTTTCAATAATCCTAAGATCACAAGTACAAACGTGCTTACCATATGTATCAAAGTTCTTGTAGAGTGTGGTAAATTAATATCATGTACATTCCGGAACAGATTCATGCCGAAGAAAATCATTACTATAAACCAAGTTTTTTACGGGTTGTTGATACTTCCATCCAATGAGTATATTATCGAAGTAATTTGTGATTGCCAAAAAGAAGGTCAAAGCACTCACAAAAAAAGGGTTTAGGCTGTATCCAATTGAGAAGTACATTGTGGAAGAGAAAGTGTATGTAGATATAACCTTGGTTTGAAGCAACCTTGTTGGAGTTCTTCGACCGCAAGGGCTTGTAGTAACCTGCAATACCACCAAGGATTACAATCCAGGGAAATTCTTGATGGGGGAGTTTCTGCCTCTTCCACTGTTGTAGCTACAAGCCTTCCCCCGGTTAGAGAAAGAGCTAGGAGTTAAAAAATAACTAAAGTAGTTGGGGGTAGTAAGAGAGTTGGGTCTTTTCAGAGCAAGGGAATCATCCTCATCAATACATGGTTTGAGTAAGCTAGTGATGATCTTAACGCCTTTGTAGTTAGCATAAGTAGTTAGGTAGATCCCTGATTCATCAAATTTTAATTCTTTTAGGATATCCAACATTAATCCACCAAAGATGTTAAAGGAAATCTGAGCAATTACTATTTGTTTAGCTTGGCCACCCAACCAAGAGCAAATAAGAGAGAGGTGAAAATCCACTGGTTTTGCTGGGAAAAGTAGGTCAAGATGGTTGATAATGAACCAAAGGCATGATCAAACCACATGATGTTGGATTCACAAGAGGCTTTAGGGTCAAGAAATCTGCAGGTACATTTTACATAAGGCCAAAAAACATTTCATATGGATTCTGTGTAGAAGTCCGGGTTACTTTTAGCAAATTCCATGTTTCCTTTAGTACGGATGTAGAGCCACTATTGGAAGGGCATTTAGAATGGTCAATGAGATTGAGGTTGAAGGGTGCTTTGATGAGCTCCCCTTTGTCAAAAAATTGTCCACCTTTTAAGATCTTGAGTCTGCAGTCCTTCACAGTAGAGGCAGGGAGGTTGGCAAGGTATACCCAGGTTTCACTCAGAATGGGTGCTAAGAACGCCTTGTTAAATAGGACCCAAAGCTGATGGTCAACCCCAAAAGATTCAATTTCAATATGTCTAACAGGTAGGACAGGAAAATCTTTAGAGATTTTTGGCACCATTTCCAAGAGGTTAGAGTCATTGAAGAAACAAATATTACTCTGAAATTCTTTGATGGCGTCAAGAGCCGCACTTTCCCTACAAAAGATACCACAAGTTTGAGGCATAGTCGGGGTAACCGGTGTACAAACAAAAGATGGATTGAGGCCACACAACTTCCTTAAAAAGTTAGACAGATCAGCACCAGAGGAAGAGAATAGGGAAAGCTCTTGCTGGTATTGTGAAGAAAGTATGGGATATTGGGCTATGTACTGGGCAATCAAATTCACCCCTTCCTTGGAGTCCTTGTCTAGGGTAGCCAAAACTTTAACCCAATTATTAAAAGACAACATGTGCAAGATATACATTTTCTTGTCTGAGATAAGAGCCGAGTCATATATTAGTTGAGAGGAATCCAAGCTGTTAATACATCTGAGGACAAGAGACGTGGCCACCGAGAGGGGCTCAGAGGTCAATTCCAATCCTTGTGAGAGACCAAGAGTCTGTAATATTTCAAAAAAGTATAGTGAGGTTACATTTACTTACTGTAGTAAGTAATACAATCCTTGGCCTTTCTAGCAAGGAAGGGTCTGGTTCTAACTCCCAAAGAGTTTTTTGGTTTATGGTCTTTAAAGTACAACTTAATCTATTCGAGAATCTTTGTATGATTCTCGGGGCTGTGTTTAATACTCATGCGGGCTAACATTCTAAAGGGTTTGTGGTCCTAAAAAGAAAAAATTCAAACATGAATAAGATCAGTTACTATAGGTTGGGCCTGCAAACCTTAAACCAGCAAAGTCAAAGACTATAATAGCCGTGAGCAGGAGACCAGAAATAAAGTCTATGAAGGACCACCTAACACCAGTCAACCAGTCAAGGGATTAAAGACTGTGGGTCCATCCTAGAGCTAAATTTTGGAATTAGTTTCCAGAGCCAACATCTTGGTTTTTCTAGAAAGCAAAACCTTATGTATAGGATTGTGGTGCAAGCCTTTATAAGAAATCCTTTATGCAAAGAGGCTTCATTCTTGAGCAGTCATTCTTGAGGATCCATTCTTGAGAGCTCTCTCTCTCTCTTGAGTGTTCAATTTATGGATGGCCTAGCCTTGAGCTTAATGCCCATGCTTAGAAGGCTAGTGCTAATCCATTGTAATTAGAGAACCATTTCTTAATCTAATCTCTACTTTCTTCATTAGTTTTAATTCTTCTATATTCCATTATGTCATGAAGTAGTTTCACCATCTCATTATTCTAGATTTGAGTGTGTGTGATGACTTCTTGCTTAATGACCACTCGTATCCTTCTAAGAGCACTCAATTTGCAATATTTAACATCTCTAATTAGGTTAATTAAGCTGGTTCTCAATCTTATGATTAGTATATGTGCCCTATTGTTTGCTTGTGTATGGATGGGTTTAATGAAACTCTAGCACCATTCACCTTATGTGTGTAGCTTTGGATGAAGTACCTTGATTGGCATGTGTTGATTGGAGAGGTCAACACCAATGCAACTAGTGTGTGCTTATCAAGAGTGTACTTTGAGATTCTAGTCTATGGCAAGTCGGGATTTGGTGGGCTTAATGTGTGTAGGTGATGCTTGATTGATTATGTGATTAGAGTTAGTGATTCATGGCTAATCTCTATTGCATTGGAAGAGCGTTCTCTTGAATCCTCTCATTCGATACATTTAATGATGCTCGTGCTTCCATGCCCTGGCCAGGTTGCCAATCCTAGGATTGATAGTTTTGTTGGTCTTGGGTTGATTAGGTTATGCTGTGACTGCCCCCAACATTTGACGCCATAGGATTTTGGAACACCTTCTTGAGGGTTCAAGAAGCTGAGAGTCATAGCTAGACTTGCCTAGGGGTGGTAGCCTTTTATTGTGCTGTATGTTTTTCTATGAATGTTAAAACAAACTTCCATGAGCTTCAAAAAATTGTGACAATGTACTAATAGATTAGGAGTTTTTTTATAGCCCGCAGACATGATAGACTTGGATGCTTTATTAAGATTGGTCATATAGTTTTCAGGCTAGTAGGTTTATGAACTTGCATTAGCGTAAAGTCATAATTGATTGCTTGTGTTTCATGCATAAAACTGAAATTTCAAGTGGTTTAATCTTCATGATAATTTAAGTGTTTTTTTGCTTTATGTTGTTTAGTTTTATACTATGATTGACCCATATTTAGAAGCAAAAGTTCACTTTGCATGAAGTTCACTATACTTCATGTTTTATTTATCCTTGTTGGCCATTGATAATTATTACTTGTTTTATGTCTTGCAGATCAACATTCTTCCATGGATGTGCTTTCACCCATGTCTCCGTGCTTTGCTTTAGTGGCACAAGAGGACTTGTGCCAAATTAGGAAGGGGGGAATGTTAGAAGCAGCTAACACATGCAACACCGATTATGCACCAAGAGAGGGATGTGCTAAGGATGTGCACAATATTTTCTATTCACATTGTATAAGGTCTTGGGCTCATTGGGAGTTCCAAATTGTATATAATAGATAGAGGGCTCAACATAATCCCATAGTAGAAAGGATTGTGGTGCAAGCCTTTATGCAAAGAGGTTTCATTTTTGAGTAGTCATTCTTGAGAGCTCTCTCTCTCTCTCTCTCTCTCTCTCTCTCTCTCTCTCTCGTGTTCACTCTATGGATGGCTTAGCCTTGAGCTTAATGCCCATGCTTAGAAGGCTAGTGCTAATCCATTGTAATTAGAGAACCATTTCTTAATCTAGTCTCTACTTTCTTCATTAGTCTTAATTCTTCTATATTTTATTATGTCATGAAGTAGTTTCACCTCCTCATTGTTCTAGATTTGAGTGTGTGTGATGAGTTCTTGCTTATTGACCACTCCTATCCTTCTAAGAGCACTCAATTTGTAATATTTAACATCTCTAATTAGGCTAGTTAAGTTGGTTCTTAATCTTGTGATTAGTGTGTGTACCCTATTGTTTGCTTGTGTATGGATGGTTTTAATAAAACTCTAGCACCATTAACCTTGTGTTTGTAGCTTTTGATGAAGTACCTTGATTGGTATGTGGTGATTGGAGAGGCCAACACCAATGTAATTAGTGTGTGCTTATCAAAAGTTTGCTTTGAGATTCTAGTCTATAGCAAGTCGGACTTTGGTGGGCTTAATGTGTGTAGGTGATGCTTGATTGATGATGTGATTAGAGTTAGTGATATGTGGCTAATCTCTATTGCATTGGAAGAGCATTCTCTTGAATCCTCTCATTTGATACATCAGATGATGCTCGTGCTTCCATGCCATAGTCAGGTTGCTGATGCTAGGATTGATAATTTTTTTGGTCTTGGATTGATTAGGTTATGTACAATTTCCCCCAACATTTTCCTAGCATCGGCAACCTGGCTAGGGCATGGAAGCACCAGCATCATCGGATGTATCGAATGAGAGGATTCAAGAGAATGCTCTTCCAATGCAATAGAGATTAGCCATGAATCTTTAACTCTAATCACATCATCAATCAAGCATCACCTACACACATTAAGCCCACCAAAGGCCGACTTGCCATATACTAGAATCTCAAAGCACACACTAATTTCATTGTTGTTGGTCTCTCCAATCACCACATGCCAATCAAGGTACTTCATCAAAAGCTACACACACAAGGTGCATGGTGATAGAGTTTCATTAAACCCATTTATATACAAGCAAACAATAGGGCACATACACTAATCATAAGATTAAGAACTAACTTAATCAACCTAATTACAAATGTTAAATCTCGCAAATCGATTGCTCTTAGAAGGATAGGAGTGGTCAATAAGCAAGAAGTCATCACACACACTGAAATCTAGAATAATGTTGAGATGAAACTACTTCATGAAATAATAAAATATAGACGAATTAAGACTAATAAAGAAGTAGAGATTAGATTAAGAAATTGTTCTCTATTTACAATGGATTAGCACTAGCCTTCTAAGCATGGGCATTAAGCTCAAGGCTAGGCCATCCATAGAGTGAACACGAGAGAGAGAGAGAGAGAGAGAGAGAGAGAGAGAGAGAGAGAGAGAGAGAGAGAGAGAGCTACTAAAGAATGAAGCCTCTTTGTATAAAAGATTTTTTATAAAGTCTTGCACCACAATCCTTTCTAGTACGGAATTAAGCTGAGCCCTCTAGCTAGCATATACAATTTGGAACTCCCAATGAGCCCAAGAACTTATACAATGTGAATAGGAAATATTGTGCACATCCTTAGCACATCCCTCTCTTGGTGCATAACCGGTGTCATGTGTGTTAGCCGCTTCTAGTAGCAATCGACGAGACAGGGAGTGCTAGGGTTGAGAGAGAGATAGATAGATAGATTGATTGATTTATCGTCCACGATGAAGGTTGGATATGACCCATAAGGCCATCACAAAACATTACATCAGCTTGCTGCTTCTAGGTGAAACCATTGGATACATATCTGTTAAGGACTGAGGGTCCAATCAAGAAAATAAAAAAAGATCTAAGGAGGGTGGGGTAGATTCTTTTTAGGGACTCAAAACTCTTGGATGATGGCTTTACCACCTTAGTATACTGCCCATTTACCTTGCTTGCGAGCTTCGTGCATCTTCTTGAGCTCGCACTTTGATTTGTCGTAAGCTCCTCGTTGATCCAAATCTTTTTACCTTTGAGGAATCGAGCTTGCCATAGCAACTGCATCTGATCCTCTTTGTCTTTGAAAGTGAGAAGACAATGTTCAGGTGGCACTTGCCTATGTGTGTCGTTGATCCAAGAAACCTTTTTAGGTTTGATGTTAGTTGGTTGAAGGATGTCATTGAGCTTGGTGATCGCTTCTTTAACAGTGTCCTCAGTGATGCACCATGGCAAGGGGAGCGCATCAATGCAAACCTTGAGGGTGTTGTCTTCTTGGAGTCTTTGTTCGTGAAACTCTTTTGTCACACAAGTCTGCACTTTGGCAAAGGCGACCGATTGGGCTTAGGTGACCTTTGATTCAACTTCTTTTACTTCGTCGATGGTGGCGAGCTGGACCATGGAGTCAAAGCGTGCCACAAGCTTGCTAAGGCAAGCTTTGAGGTTGCGATTCTCCTCCATTACCCGATCAAGGGCTACTTGGAGCTGTACAATCTATGTAAGCTTGTTCGGAGTTGCTACGACTGCTGCGGTGAACGTTGGAGTATGCATTCTCAAAGGTAGGTTGAGCTACTGTGGGATCAAACCCTAGGCATAAGTGCTTTGAATAAGGGGTCCAAATAAGCTTTCCAGTCTTGAGGGTAGGTTGGAATTCCGTGGGATCAAACCCTTGGAAAGTGTCTTTGAATTAGGGTTACAAGACTCAAGTGAAGTGAGATAAGGTTGAGGCGTCCCCTGCTAGTGACATGAAGAGGACTGGCGGTGTACAAAGAGCGGGTGAGGTGTGCAGAGGTTGCGATGGGCGGGGTGTGTAGAGGCTATCACCTCTAGATCTACTGCACAGAGCCAAGAACGACCTGCACTTGCAAAGTGTATGTCATCATCGTCTCTTTTAAAGAAGCGCAACCCAAGTTCTGAAATCGCGAGGGGCGGTTCATGAGGCTTAACGCCCCCCCCACGGAGCTGCCCTTCGCTCGGGGGGAGACTCACACATAGAGTAGGATTTTGGCTTGCAGTAGGATTTTGGCCCGCAGAGAGAGAGAGAGAGAGAGAGAGAGAGAGAGAGAGAGAGAGAGAGAGAGAGAGAGAGAGAGAGAGAGAGAGAGAGAGAGAGAGAGAGAGAGAGAGAGAGAGGCAGAAGTGCCTTGATTTTTTTTTCCTTTTAAAGAGGGGAAAAGTGGGAGTAAAAGGGGTCCTTTTATTTTTTTTAAACTGTCCCAAGCACAAGCACAAGCACTAGGGATATTTGATATTTGCCCCAAGCACAAGCACTAGCGATATTAGATAGTTCTTGTGCTTGGGAGGGTTTTTTTTTTATAAAAAATAAATCCCCATTTACTCCCACTCTTTCCCTCTTTAAAAAAAAACAAGACAGTCCCTCCCTCTATTTCTCTCTCCCTCCTGTCAATCTCTCTCTCCGCTCACACTCTCCAACCCCCACCCCTCTCTCTCTCTCTCTCTCTCTCTCTCTCTCTCTCTCTCTCTCTCTCTCTCTCTCTCTAGTGTAGCCGTTTTTTGACCTAGTAGATAGTAGTTCACTCTTTTGATCATAACTTCTTCATCCGAACTCCGATTTTTGGTGATCTATAGCCTCAATCAAAGAGCACGATGCCTTCAATGCATTGATGTTAAAAAATAAATTTTCAAAGTTATGAAAGGCATTTGTGTAGCAGCATTTCTGAAGTGAATAGGTTGAGGAAAGTTGACGCTCATCTCTTATTTTACATATAATGTCTTCCGACACTTGCAAGAGTTCTTCTTCTTCAACAAGGTCCACAACCATTGTAGAAAATAATCCAAAATCTCCTAAGTGTGGAGATAGCAACACAACCACTCAACCACTGACATCCAAAACCATGATTATGTCATACTTGGTATCGTTGCAAGAGATTGTAAACAAACAAGGTGAAGACTTCCGGGCACTTGCAACGAAGAATGACACGCTAAGGGTTCTTGTGGTTGAGAATGACAATCTCGAGAGGACACTTGAGATGCAAACAACACATTTGATGCAACTTGAAGAGGAAGTCAAGGAATGTAAATTGTCATAATAATCAATATCTAATTCTCTTAAATGATTTTCTCATATTAAACTGATCATTTAATGTGGGGAAGGGCCAGGGGAGAAAAAGCTAGAATATTGGTTAAGCTAGCAGACCGGCCACAGTAGGGATCCAAAGGAGGGAAAATAGGGATCCAAATGGGGGGCCATCTGCAAAAGAGCCATGTGCAACAATGGGCTAAAAAGACCCTAAGGTTCAGCCCATTAAGACTTCCAAAATGCTAAGGTTCCAAAATTCAAAGGTTGTGTCCAAAGGGTTAAAGCTTAGGGGGAATTGGATGCTTTGTGTGCTCTCCAAAGTCAATGCACATCCCTACATGGGAGGGGGCGAGCCCTTCTTCTAGGGGATGAGAGAGAAAGCCACACACACACACACACACAAGCCCCTTTACACAAAGGGAATTAGGGACACATGTCAGCTCCCTAGCCCAGATGCCCACAAGATGTGCCCAATTCCTATTGGATGACCCTTGAAGTGGACCAATGAGAATTAAGCTAAAGTAAATCTAGTTTAATTAATTTAAAAACGTTTAATAAAAGAAACCAATAAGAATTAAGTCTCCTAGAAGACTATTGGGCAGTCTCCCAAAGGGTCCAATGAGCATTCAAGAGCCCCATGGCTTTCCTGATTCCTATTGGCCAGGAGGCAAAGGGGTCCAATGAGAGTTTAGTTTAATTATTTAATTACCTCAAGCTCTCACAAAAGGGGAAAGGGGGACACATGTCAGAAGGCTATCACTTATGCTGCTTAATTGTAATTGGCTTGACTTGGGGAGGGCCAATGAGGCTGTAGGAAGAGCAAATAGCAAGGGGGCTCGCCCAAGAGAGAGGGGGGGCTGATTTTTGCTTGGCATTATCACATACACACTCACACAATCTCATGTGTGAAGAAAGAGAAGACTATCTCTTCCCAAGCTTTAATGGAGAACTCATCACCTACTCCAAGCTTGTGAGATAGAAGCCTACCTCAACACTCTCTTGGCATGTGGATGCAAATCCAACCAAGAGCCAAGCTTCAATGCATGCTCATCTCCTCTACCAAGCTAATTACTAAGCTAAGCTATGCTAATATGAGTGATTATGTGAGGAGATGTACATCTTTCTCGTAAGATACTCCTTCTTCCTCTCAATCTACTCTCATACCCTGCTAGCTCTCACCATCTTCGAAGGTGTGTGAGGTCTTGGGTCTGAGAACGGGGATAATTCAAGTTGTGTTTGTTAAGTGTTTTGCTTAGTGCATGAAGCTTCCATCTTCATTGCACTAGCTAGTCTTCAAAGAATTGTATTGTACAATGTCTCTCTTGATGGGAGAAACCATAATACAAAGCCTTTTGGAGGGGGGACCGGCTCCATGCAAATCCGGTCCTCAACTGTTGTCAATAGCTTAATTTCTCTCTCTTTTGAAAGTATTGTTGATGCTATCTAACTAGGTGTTATGCTTTTTGTTGCTCTCTCCACCCAAGCACTCTTGTAATTCTCATTAGTAATCTATTCTAATGAAATGCCCACTATGTTCATGCTAATTTCCGCTACACATAAGTTATTAGGCCATTAAATGTTACATTGGTATCAGAGCACAAGGTTTCTCTTTTCTTGCTCAAGAAGGGAGGTCCTCAAGCTAGCTACAAATGGTTGGTATTATTAATTGCCTGTGAGTAAGTAGAATAGGGATTTTTCAGCCTTGCGGTGCGCTTGCCTTTGTGCAGTTAACGGGGCATCACCGTCGAGAGCTATGGTCTTAATAGTGGAGTCCTACGGGGCTTGCCTACGGCTTAACCACTATTGAGCTATTAGAAGCTTGACAGGAGCCGGTGCTGTTTTGGTGTTGAAGGGCCCTCTCTTCTATTCCTTGCAATTAATGGTATTAGAGCCGCGGGTACAATAGCTTGAGTGCTTTTTCTAAAGGGGTAAAGAGGAGTAGCAACTAGGGCTTGAAGTGCCAAAGTACACCTAAAAAGTTTACACCTAAAAGTTGTTAGAATGGCTGACAATAGTAAAGAGAGTGAAATTAATGTTGATAACTTTGATTTTGCTCATGAGCAAGCTACTAATGATGCTTCAATGCTTGTTAACTATCTTGTTTCTAGGCTTCAACAAGCCATGGGCAATCCGTCTCTCCAAAGTGAAGTGCAACGGCAGCTCCGTGCTCACGGGATTCTCCAAGCTCATCACCATGACGAGAGAACACCTAGGAAGCCTCCTTGTGAGACTACCAAAAGAGGTCTCTCTCCGATTCGGGAAGAAGAAGATAATCCATACGAAGGGCTCAAGAATTTACTTCTTGATGATGCATCTCCTTCCCAAAGGAGAACTCAAGAGCCTCCACCGAAGGAACGAGAAAGAAGCGAGTCTCCCGCCACCTCGGCGGAGATGGCTCCACGACGACAGCGGGCTAAACGCTCTCCATCACCACCAAAGCGGAGAAGACCATCATATTCCTATCCTCACCACAATTCAAAGAGGGATGATAAAAAGCAAGAGAAGAAAAATGCGAGAAAGACGACACCCTCTTCTCCATCTTCTTCATCCTCTTCCTCTTATGAAAGCTATGGTGAAGATGACAAAGATCAAGACAAGAAAAAGGCGAGAAAGAGGTCACCCTCTTCTCCAATTCTTCAAATTCTTCACCTTCTGAAGAAAGTGATGGTGCAACCTTTGAACCATCAAAAAGAAGAGGCCATAGGAAATCCTATGCCGCATGGAAGAGGTCATCCAAGCTGAAGAAATTCAAAGAGGGAGGGAAGAGCATCTCTTTCCTTACCTATGATGGTACCTTTGGTGCTACAGACAAAGTCTTGGCCTTTATCCAACAATTCGATGCGGCGTTTGGAGATGAGGGCTTCACGGATTCCTCTAAGCTACACCATGTAGCTATGCACTTTCAAAAGTCCACCAGACAATGGTGGTCTAGCCTACGAGCCAACGGTGAAGCTCCACGAACATGGAAGGCTTTAAGAGCTTCCATCATGAAGTAGTTTTTGGCCACCGATGCCAAAGACAAAGTACTTACCGAATGGCGAAGCTTAAAGCTCTCTCCCAATGAATCCATCCACAAATATGTAGACAAGTTTTGGGACTTACAACTCAAAGCCACTGTCTTCAAAAAGGTGAATTTTGGAGAGCAAAAGCAACAGTTTTATGCGGGCTTAACCGAAGAAATGGCGGAGTATGTCAACTCCCAATGGCCACGTACCATATCGGTGGTAATACACCATACTATGGTGGCCTCTAGAATCAATTTCCAAACGGGGGTTAAAAGAAATAATAAGCCCCCGGAAAACAAGGGTTCCAATGAGCCTAAGGGGAAAGACAATGTCCAAAAGTCTTCTAAGGGCAACTCCAACAAAGCTAAAGAGAAGGGAGTTTACAAAGGTAAGAACAAACTCTCTTCTGAAGAGCTTGAGCGTTATCGCAAGGATAACCGGTGTTTCAAGTGCGGCGAACAAGGGCATGCGTACCGCACTTGTCCCCAAAAGAACAACTGCCAAGATCCTCCTAGAGCTTCCTTGGTTGAAATCCAAGAGGAGGAGACTCACCAAACAACTCACAAAGGATCTCCTCTATGCCATGCTTGGGGAAAGGTAAGAGAACATGATGCTTTTATTCTCTTTGACCCTGGTTCTACTCACAATTTTATATCTATAGAGTTGGCCACCAAGCTAGGCATACAATCCTATGAGATGGGAGATATCCTACCCGCAGACAGTGCCTTCAAGGGGCAAGAAGATTCAGTCACTCCCTTAATCAGGAAATTGAGGCTTCATGTCCAAGGCTATGTGGACAAAGAGGATTTCTTTATCTCTCCTCTCAAGCATGAGGATGTAATCCTAGGGGCACCATGGTTTGACCGCCTTGCTGCCGATGTTAAATTTCCTGAAAGGAGAATCTCCTTTAAGTTCAGGGAAAAAAACATGTATATAGATGCTAAGGAAATGGGTAACACCATCCCCATTGTACATACACCAGCTTTCAACAAGTCAATAAAGAGCTCTATTTCCGTGTACATGATTTTTGTTAAAGATTCTAAAAATGAACCTAATGCTTTAGCAAAAGAAAATAAAAGCAACCAAAAGTAATTAGAGTTATCCAATTTTCTCAAGGGGTTTAATGATGTTTTTATTGACGACATCCCTTGTGAGCTACCTCCTAAACGAGGTAATGATGACCATGCAATTGAACTTCTTCCAGGAAGTTCACCGCCTAACAAACCTCCTTATAGAGTTTCTCAAGCTCAACAAGAGGAGATTATGCGGCAAGTGCATGAGTTAGTTGAGAAGGGCATGGTTAGGCCTAGCTCATCTCCATTTTGCTCACATGTGCTATTAGTGTAAAAGTAAGACGGCACATATCGTATGTGTGTCGACTATAGAGCACAAAATAGGATCACTATCAAGAATAGGTTTCCCGTTCCATGGGTAGAAGACCTATTTGATAAGCTACAAGGATCGACCTACTTCAGTAGGATTGACCTAAAAAGTGGCTATCATCAAATAAGGATAGTTGATCAAGACATTGTAAAGACCGCATTTTGTACTACATTTGGTCTTTACGAATACATTGTCATGCCTTTTGGCCTGACCAATGCACTAGCCACATTCAACCGCTTGATGGAGAAGCTGTTCAAGCCTCATCGAACCTTCACTGGAGTGTTCTTTGATGATATTATAATCTACTCTAATTCATTGGAGGAACACAAGCAACATCTCCAGGTAATATTTCAAGTTTTAAGAGAGAATAAACTTTATGTTAATCGAAAGAAAAGTGAATTTTTCTTGCAAGAGATTCAGTATTTAGGTCACATTATCTCTCAGGATGGCATCCAAATGGATCCATCCAAGTTAGAGGTAATAAAAGGATGGCCTAAACCAAGGAATCTTCATGAACTAAGAAGCTTGATAGGTATGTGTGCATACTATAGACGCTTCATAGAAAAGTTCTCACAAATTGCGGGACCATTACATGACCTAACAAAGAAAAGCGTTAGGTATACATGGTCTGCTAAGGAGAACAATGCTTTCGAAAAGCTTAAAGAAAAGCTTATCTCTCAACCTGTGCTTACACTACCAGATCTCTCAAAACCATTTGAGGTCCAATGTGATGCTTGTGGTGATTGCCTTGGAGCTGTTTTGCTCCAAGAAGGGCACGCCATAGGCTATGAGAGTCGAAGGCTCGACCATGTTGAGCAAGCTCTAGGCATATACGAAAAGGAACTCCTTGCAGTTCTACATGCCTTAGACTCATGGATGCACTATTTATTGGGGACTCCTTTCATTCTGCAAACGGATCACCAAAGTCTTAAGTACTTCATGACGCAGACCAAGCTCTCCGACAAACAAATGAGGTGGGCAAATTTCCTTTCGCAATTTCATTTTCATATTGCTCACATTACTGGCAAGCACAATCAATTAGCCGATGCACTCTCAAGACGGCCGAGAGTGAATGCGATTTCCATAGCAACTCACAATGATCTATCTTCAATGATAGATGAGTACGCTATTGATCCCGACTTTAGAGATGTGATTTCAGCCCTGGCATTAGGGAAGAAAGAAGAACCATTCACTTTACAAGATGGTTATCTTCTCTATGGCAATAGACTATGCGTTACTAACTCACTACGTGAGAAAGTAATGTATGAATCTCATGCTCCACCTTATGCGGGGCATAGAGGCATTCAGTCTACCTTAAAGGGAATAGAAACATATTTCTATTGGCCTACCATGAAAGTGAACATACAAGAGTATGTTTCCAAATGTGTGGTATGCCAAAAGACAAAATTTGATAGAGGGAAGCAACTTGGATTGCTTCAACCCTTGCCAATCCCTAATTCACCATGGGAGAGCATATCCATGGATTTTATCTTTGGATTGCCTAAGTCTATCCATGGGAATACGGGAATATGGATGATATTAGATAGGTTCAGTAAACAAGCTCATTTTATACCTGTCAAAAAGACTATCAAAGCCCATCAAATGGCAACCCTCTTCATTTCACAAATTTTCAAGTACCATGGCTTGCCAATGTCCATAGTGTCGGATAGAGATCCTAGAATGACCAGTAATTTTTGGAAGGGTCTCTTTGAGAATTTAGGTACAAGACTAAACTTCTCTTCGGCCTATCATCCACAAACGGATGGCCAAAGTGAAATAGCTAACCTAACAATTCTCGATCTACTAAAAGCCTATGTAACGGAAGTAGATCAAAGATCCCAATGGGAGAAGTACTTACCCTTAGTGGAGTATGCTTACAATAACATTGTAGATACTTCCACGGGAAAAGCACCTTTCGAGGTAATTGAGGGAAGATCAAAAAGTCCCTTGCTACTTAAGGTACATGGGAAGATCTTCGCTGCAGATGAGTATAGCCGAGACCTACAAGAATCTTTTCAAAAGATTAAGGATGCTATCTCTATCTCACAGCAAAGGCAAAAGGCTGCTGCTGACAAGCACAGAAGAGCCCAAGCCTTAAAAGAAAACGATTGGGTCTTGTTAAAATTTCCAAAGGCTCGATTAAGGCACACGACGGGCAAGAATCCTACGGGCCACCAAAAGTACTATGCTAAACTAGCAAAAAGGTACTATGGTCCCTTTCAGATTCTTAGGCCAATCAATGAGATGGCCTATCAACTCAAGTTGCCCAATCATTGGCTCATACACAATGCTTTCCATGTGAGCCTATTAAAGCCTTACAAAGGAGAGCCACCTCAAGAACCAACTATTGAAGACCCACCGGAGATCGAGGACCAAGAGGAGGTGCTGCAGCCCGAGTCCATTCTCCGACATGAAGACAAGGTACTAAGAGGTGGTAAGACTATCCGACAATATCTTATTAAGTTTAAGAATTATCCTTTTGAGGATGCTAGATGGATGCAAGGCATACAATTAAAGGATAACCTAAACCTTGTCAATGCTTACAATGCTTCCCAAGAGTAAGCAAATATACAAAATGTTTTTTAAAAAAATGAACAAAGTTTTTGTCTTATAAGACTCTCATTTTTTTTTTGTGCACAAAAATGAAGTAGTATGCATGCTTAGATCAAGTTTGTGGAGACAAAGTCTCCCAAACACCAAGTAGAGCTTGTCACTCTACTACGGAAGACTGATAGGACTGATGTGCAGACATGCTTGCGGCAGCCTCAAGCTCTCAAGCGCCAAATGGACTAGTCATCCATTATGGAATGATGTCATAGGGTAACATAGGGATCCTCTACCCGCTAAGAAAAGGACTCATGAATATGCTTTATCTTCTCTACACCATAGTCGAGGACGACTATGATTTCAAGAGAGAGGTAATGTCATAATAATCAATATCTAATTCTCTTAAATGATTTTCTCATATTAAACTGATCATTTAATGTGGGGAAGGGCCAGGGGAGAAAAAGCTAGAATATTGGTTAAGCTGGCAGACCGGCCACAGTAGGGATCCAAATGGGGGGCCATCTGCAAAAGAGCCATGTGCAACAATGGGCTAAAAAGACCCTAAGGTTCAGCCCATTAAGACTTCCAAAATGCTAAGGTTCCAAAATTCAAAGGTTGTGTCCAAAGGGTTAAAGCTTAGGGGGAATTGGATGCTTTGTGTGCTCTCCAAAGTCAATGCACAACCCTACATGGGACGGGGCGAGCCCTTCTTCTAGGGGATGAGAGAGAAAGCCACACACACACACACAAGCCCCTTTACACAAAGGGAATTAGGGACACATGTCAGCTCCCTAGCCCAGATTCCCACAAGATGTGCCCAATTCCTATTGGATGACCCTTGAAGTGGACCAATGAGAATTAAGCTAGAGTAAATCTAGTTTAATTAATTTAAAAACGTTTAATAAAAGAAACCAATAAGAATTAAGTCTCCTAGAAGACTATCGGGCAGTCTCCCAAAGGGTCCAATGAGCATTCAGGAGCCCCATGGCTTGCCTGATTCCTATTGGCCAGGAGGCAAAGGGGTCCAATGAGAGTTTAGTTTAATTATTTAATTACCTCAAGCTCTCACAAAAGCGGAAAGGGGGACACATGTCAGAAGGCTATCGCTTATGCTGCTTAATTGTAATTGGCTTGACTTGGGGAGGGTCAATGAGGTTGCAGGAAGAGCAAATAGCAAGGGGGCTCGCCCAAGAGAGAGGGGGGGCTGATTTTTGCTTGGCATTATCACACACACACACTCACACAATCTCATGTGTGAAGAAAGAGAACACTATCTCTTCCCAAGCTTTAATGGAGAACTCATCACCTACTCCAAGCTTGTGAGATAGAAGCCTACCTCAACACTCTCTTGGCATGTGGATGCAAATCCAACCAAGAGCCAAGCTTCAATGCATGCTCATCTCCTCTACCAAGCTAATTACTAAGCTAAGCTATGCTAATATGAATGATTATGTGAGGAGATGTACATCTTTCTCGTAAGATACTCCTTCTTCCTCTCAATCTACTCTCATACCCTGCTAGCTCTCACCATCTTCGAAGGTGTGTGAGGTCTTGGGTCTGAGAACGGGGATAATTCAAGTTGTGTTTGTTAAGTGTTTTGCTTAGTGCATGAAGCTTCCATCTTCATTGCACTAGCTAGTCTTGAAGGAACACAAAGAATTGTATTGTACAATGTCTCTCTTGATGGGAGAAACCATAATACAAAGCCTTTTGGAGGGGGGACCGGCTCCATGCAAATCCGGTCCTCAACTGTTGTCAATAGCTTAATTTCTCTCTCTTTTGAAAGTATTGTTGATGCTATCTAACTAGGTGTTATGCTTTTTGTTGCTCTCTCCACCCAAGCACTCTTGTAATTCTCATTAGTAATCTATTCTAATGAAATGCCCACTATGTTCATGCTAATTTCCGCTACACATAAGTTATTAGGCCATTAAATGTTACATAAACACTCTCTTGTGGACTTGAATTCTTTGAAGGAACGCATGAGCAAAAGTAGAGCATGACCATGTATTGAAAGAGGAGAAATTTGACACCGAGACACCTCCTTCTCTTTCCATTGTGATTGAATATTTCCTCAAAACCCACTTCGGCATGTCCAGAGTTATGGTCTATGTAGCATAGAGTGGGTAAGCAAGGAGCTCCTCACTCGGGAGAACGGCCAATAGTATGCACCATACCAGATGAGACCAAATGAAAGATTATCCTTGATAATAGTTGGATCTATTTGAGGGATACAAAATGTTTTGTATGTGAAGATCACACTATTAAGCAACAAAAATATGCGTCGCAAAGAATATGAAGAAAAGAATAAGACGGGGATCTTGCCTTGGATTTCCCTAAACACCCGATGTTGAACATTGAAGTGGCTTGGCATCTAAACTAGTATGGTTGATGTTGATATCTTACCACCTACTGGTATTTGGGATCCTTTCGGAGCTTGGGTTCATGGAGGGAGGCGAAGCGGCCTCAGCCTAATGTCTGGCTCAGGTAGGTGGGACAGGTGTTTTGGCTCGCTCTCGGAGACTTGAAGTTCTCTTTGACCATAGTAGAGTGGAAGTGTATGGGTAGACCGGTCGATCCCTACATAGGGTTCAGTGCTCTGCTATTTATTTTGTTATAGTTTTGATGTTATGGTCTAACCAGATTTTGTTATTGCATTAATACATGGTTGCCTATTTCATTTAGATGGGGCATTTAAAGATTCTCTTTTGTCATTCTCATGTGTCTCTATGCACCCTATTTCACTCTCCAGTACTCTCTCTCTCTCTCTCTCTCTCTCTCTCTCTTTCAACAATGTGGTGTACACATATATTCACCCTCCACAATGTTATTTTTCTTGATTAATCTTTCATTCATAACACCCATTCAGAGGTAGCACTAGTTGTTATGTGCCTCTTGATGCAGTTCGGATCATGGCTTAAACTCCATGCTAGGTTGGGCAATGAGGACTCCTCCCCTATGCAAATGCTTCCACAACTCTGATGTATATTGAGAATTGTATAATGAAAATTGTATAAAAGTGTAAATTGTGTATTTTGTGCATAGACACTTGGGTAGGGGTATCTCTCAATGAGTTTGACATTGCAAGCAAAAATGCATGCAAAAGAACTACTAGCTAAATCTTTCGACCTGGGTGGTACTTTACAAACACAGGCACATGTACCAATCACGCAAACACAGTACCTTGAGATTGAAAGTGCGGATCACCCACCCTTAATAGATTTATCAAGAAATCCAACCTTTGAAGGCATGCAAGACCTAGAAGAAAAAAGGGGATGCTAGAGACAAGCTCAAGCAGTGGTTAATCAACATGCCAGAAGGAGTAACAAAGGAGTATATGTTATATGAGCTTAAAGTTTTAGAATTTACAACTCTACTCATGATCAAACTATGGGAGTTGCAATGGTGAGTGCAAGAGAAGGAAGGATAGAAGGGGGAAGAAGAAGTAGCAGACACAGTCACTTGGTGAAGCACTAGAGAGCATAATACTCTCTACTCCTTATTGACATTATGAACAAGAAATAGAGTGAGTGGGCAGGCACCTAGTTAAGACCAACCACAAGGCTTGAAACCTAACAATCTCCCACTTGAAGGCCAACGTGGCCCAAGTGGCTAAAGAATGTAGGGAGTATTATGTACAACTGTACAAACGTGAAGCATGACCATAACTTCACCCTACGTCCATCATCTCTATGCAATGTGTGGCAAATGGCTTTGAGGCTAAGACCTTTGTTAGAGCATCCGCTAGGTTTTCATGTGTGTGAACTTTGACTAACTCAATCCGTTTGCTAGCCAAAATATCCCGTACTACATGATACCTAACCTCTATGTGTTTCGACTTGGAGTGAAACACGGGGTTCTTTGCTAACGCAATTGCACTCTCACTTTCACAATGTAGCATTGGAATTTGGTGTATACCAAGGTCTCCCACTAGACGAGATAACCCCATAGCTTCCTTACTATAACTAGAAACTGCAACAAACTCTGCCTCAACGGTGGAAGAAGAAGTGCTATTTTGGAGACATAATCTCCAAGAGACTACCGCTCCAATGAACAAGAAAAAATTGCAAGATGTGGATTTCCTAGTGTCCACACAACTACCAAGGTCTCCCACTAGACGAGATAACCACACAGCTTCCTTACTAAAACCACAAACTGCAACATACTCTACCTTAGTGGTGGAAGACGAAGTGCTATTTTGGAGACATGATCTCCAAGAGATTACCACTCCAGTGAACAAGAAAAAGTATCCAGATGTGGATTGCCTAGTGTCCACACAACCCACCTAATCCAAATCAATGTATCCAAGTATGGATGCATCATTGTTCCCAAAGCATAAGCACTTACTTGCTAGTTGAGCCCTTGATGTATCATTGCTTCCCAATGCTTTTTGCATGGATTTTCCATAAACCTAATAACCACTCCCACATATGCAATGTCTAGTTGTGTGCTAACCATGGCAAACATAAGATTGCCAACTACCAAAGAATACAGCACCTTTGCCATCTCTGCCTTTTTAGTATTTGATTTGGGATTGGGGTACTCAATGCTTTCCCTTCACATACATTTGGACCGATTCCATGTCCTCGATGGCTACTAGACAAACCACAAGAAGCAATGTAGTCATCTTGACCATAGGAGAAAAGATTTCATCGAAATCCATGCCTTTCGTTTGCTTGAATCCTTTAGCAACCAATATAGCCTTATACTTAGGCTCGGGATCATCCGTGATATACTTCTTCTTGTACACCCATTTGCATGGAAATGACGTAGATAACTCTATCAATTCCCAAGTTTCATTCGATAAGATCAAGTTATACTCAGATTGCATAGTCTCTTCCCACTTCACATTATCGTCCATTTGAATGGCCTCTTTGTAGCAAGTGGGTTCACCCCGCAGTCAATGACTAGCAAGTAGTCTAATCCTGGCTCAAAATGCTCAAGTGCACAAGATGTACGAGTAGATCTCCAAAGTACCTGACTACTGGATTTTTCTCTCTCTGGAGTAGCATGTGTGTGTGTGTACTAGTGGAAGGTGCATCACTAGCATGTCCAACATTCTATATAACTGGTGGAGAGGTACCATCCTCAAATCGTACTCTGTGATACTCAATGTCTTTGACTGGCTTTCTATGCATCTTAGACTCTTTGAATATCACCTATGAGCTTCTTTTAACCTTCTTAGATTTTGAGTGCCAGAGACGATATCCCATCTCTCCGTCCCAATGAAGATGCACTTGTGTGATTTGAGGTCTAGCTTTTGTCTAAGCTCTTTTGGCACTTGTGAGAATGCCTCACACCCAAATACACGTAACCTATCATTTTTGGGCTCTTTGCCCATCCACATCTCCTATGGAACCTTGTACTTTACTGGTGTACTAGGTGACCAATTGATCAAGTAAGCAACCATTGTAACAGCTTCTCCCCAAAATTCTTGAGGTAAGTTGGCCATGGACAACATAGAAGTGACCCGTTCATGAATGGTTCTATTCATCCTCTTAGCCACACCATTTTGGGTAGGTGTGTAAGGCGTGGTAAACTGTCTTCTAATGCCTCGTTTGCTACAAAAGTCCTTGAACTGGGAGGAGATGTACTCGCCTCCATCTTCATTGTGCAAATCTTTAAGCTTTCTACCTGATTGGTTCTCTACCAATGCTAAGAAATTCTAAAAGACACTAAAGATGTCGGTCTTTTGCTTCAATAGATAAACCCACACCTTTCTAGTAGAGTCATCTATGAATGTCAGGAAGTATAATGCTCCCCCTAGAGACTTGACTGGCATAGGTCCGCACAAGTCACTATGAACGAGATCAAGAGGACTCCCTAACTCCTTGTCCAAAGGGCGGCTGATGTCAACCTAGTCTATTTTCCATAGATACAATGCTCACATAAAAAGAAGTTAGAGTAATCTAACCAAAATGCTGCAAGACTTTCATTCCCTTCTCACTCATATTTCCTAGCCGGCTATGCAACAGCTCTATAGACGATAGCTCGGCTACACAAATAGAATTCTCTTTCACAAAAGAGACATAAATTGAGTACAATGAGCCAAACTTCTAGCTTTTAAGCATGACCAGATTTTCCTTCTTGATAATCCAAGAACTATGATCAAATAGAACTATGAGCAAATATGGTAGTGTAACCCAAATCATCTAGCTGTCCAACATACATCAAACTCTTTGTCAATTTGGATACATTTCTAACATTGTGCATCATAAAATTAGTGCCATTACACATAGAAAACTTGATGACGTCCACACTGCATATATCAAGCTCATAAGAATTTCCTAGCTTCATTGTGCCATGCATGGCAGTGTATGTAGAAAACCACTCCTTGTGAGGAGTCACGTGAAAGCTAGCACCTGAGTCCACAATCCAATTTTGTGCATAACACTCGTCAAGAGCTAACAATGCATTAGGACTCAAATCCGATGTGAAAATCAACACATCATTTGGCAAGTTAGAAATTGTCTCAATGGTTGGATACTCAACCACATTAATCTCTTCAATTTTCACACTGCTTTTGGGTTTGTCAAACTTCGCATTCTCTTTGCCCTTATCACGCTATATTGTGTGTAAATCTTTCTTCAAGTGTCCTTTTTTATGGAAGTAGTAACACTCAACATTTTGCATGTCTTTGCCGTGACTCTTGCTTACGACCTTGCTTGCAATCCTGAGAATTGAGGTTGCGATCACTCTACCTTTGCTTGTAACGATTACCACTAGCCACATATGCATGACCATGCCCACTTGCATCAAGATATTAACGTCAAATCTCCTCAGTGAGAAATGCACTAGCAACATCGCTGAAAACTAGCTTGCCATTAGGTGCAAAATTTCTTATGGTGGCTGTGTTGAAGGTAGTCAATGACGATGATAGCAAGCATAGAAAGAAAATAGCCTTCGTTTCATCACTGAAATTGAGGCCTTTTGAAGTAATTTGTGAAAAGATGTTGTTGAACTCATTCAAGTGAGAACTAACATTACTGCCCTCTTTCATATTCATGCACATAAGCTTCTTCATCAAGAAAACCTTGTTCGAGGCATTATTGTCATTCCATGTTGCGCATTCCCATAAATCTTTTGCATTGGTCTTATCGATTATGGTAAATTAAATGCATTCAGCAAGTTGCAGGCGAATGGTGGCCATAGCATGCTCATTCAAGTCTTCCCACTGTTCATCAGTGTATACATTCTCTCTTCTTTCATGCAAGGGTGCTATCAAGCCTTCGTTGATCAAAACATCTTGCATACATTGCCACCAAATAACAAAGTTTGTGCCATCAAACTTTTTGATGTAGTACTCTTCTCTTTTGGAAGCACTACTCACAACCATGACTCAAGAGAATATAGTCAAAAACTTTATGGTGAATTGCCTGGGATAATTTTGGCAGAGTTTCCCCTAAAACATGAGCAAAAACTCAAACCAAAAGTAGTAAAATCATTGTGTAAGAACAACTAGAAGTGCCAAGCACGCATAAAATGGACTCGTGGGAAAAATCCAAGAAAGTCTCCTTTGTACGGGGAGCAAACTCTCAAACCCAACAGTACAAAAGTAAGCACATAAACTACTCAAAAAAATCATTGGGTATAAACTGCTCAAACCCACTACTGTGTGATCGCCAGCTCGGTGTCAAAAGCATAAGAAACCACCCAGATACATATCTTATGTCGAGGGTACTATAAGAGGGAACTCAAGCTACCTGTATCATTGAAGGTATCTCAACATTTGAGAATACCCCAGCTGAAAGAAAACCTCATGCAACGACCCTCCAAAAGCTAAAGCAGACACAAAATGACTAGCCACAGTCTCGGAAAGGGCTCTTCCAGTCCGAGTCTCAAAAACGGCCAAGAAAACTGCCAAAATAGCCAAAAAATTACTACACACATAGTACAATGGGCAGCGTCCGCAACTCAATGTACATGAGTGACCGCGCTCAAACACGCCCCCAAGAATTACTGTGTACAGGAAAAAGTATTCCTGCGGGGATATCTGATCTCAAAAGAGCCCAATATCACTATGGTGTGCTAAAACAAACATGCATCTCGTAGAGAAACTGCTGTCAAAATGACTGCCAAAATCACTTGGAAGGTGCTTTGCCTGTAAGTGTTTGGAAACCTAGAGAAATTGGTGTAGGTGGGCTCAAAACATCCCCTGTGTACATGCGTTTTGGTGTAGAATGGGAATGTCGATGCTGATTTCCATCGGGGGATAGAAATGTGCTAGTTGAGTAGCCATCAAGAGAGTTGAAGCCAAAAACCGTGCCATAAAATGTGATCGATGCGCTCGGTGTGATGCCGGGTGTCACTCCTCTATGGTAGAGGCACCTCACCCATGTGCATCGCAAGCACATCCATCCATGGGAAAACAATCGTCCGCGAAAAACCCAACATCGGGTTGGATGTCAAAATCCACCCGTAATGAGAGGTCTCAAGACGTCGAGATCGTCGAGAATCTGAGTCGTTGTTGAAAAGTGAAACTGATGTCTCCTTCCACCACCGGATCGAAGAACTGGCTGATGTTGATGGTGAATCGCCAAAGTCAAGGTCTTCTATGTTGAAATTGTAAATCCCTGCTCTCTCTCTCTCTCTCTCTCTCTCTCTCTCTCTCTCTCTCTCTCTCTCTCTCTCTCTCTCTCTCTCTCTCTCTCTCTCTCACATGGTGAAAGTATCTCTCTCTCTCACCCTCTCTGGTGTGTGTGTGAGCAGGGTCAAAGAGTCGCCGGATTGGCGGTGGGAGCGATCCCTTGCACACAATTAAATTATGTAATGAGTCAATTAACAAAAGCTTTTAATTGAAATGGTGAAAGAATTAGATCTGACGAGCTACACAGAATTGTCAAATGAGCGAGTGTGTGGGTATGTGTGGTCGGCTTCAGCTGCTACTACACGGGCTCGATGCCTCAAGCTCTCCTAGCTCAAGCTTTGATGCTCAAGCTCTCTCTCTCTCAATTTCCATGCCGAGCTGCTCGGTTCCATGCCTTTCTCGATTCTTTTCATACAGAGCTTGACTGATTTCCCTTCAATGGCTTCCAAGCATTGCTTAATTGTTGTAGCTCATTCCTATCTACTCCTGCTCGCTGCCAACGCTCAGCAACCTTGTCCTGCTATCGGCTCTGCCTCACGGGCTCAATTTCTTGCTGCTCAGCTTCTCACAAATTCTAGATCATGGGTTTAGTCCCCAACCCTACTGTCGATTAATTGTGCCCTGCTAAACTGTTCGACTTCACCTTCAATGGCTCACTTCGATGTTGCCGGTGCCTACGTGCATATGCTTCCCAAGATTCCCTTGATTCCAAAGTTCAATGCACAAGCAAGTAGAAAAGGGAAGATGCCGGGGCTACCTCATGGGCTCTGATACCACTTGCGGTAGTTGCAATGGTGAGTGCAAGAGAGGGAAGGAGAGAAGGGGGAAGGAGAAGGAGAAGGAGTAGACACAGTCACTTGGTGGAGCACTAGAGAGCATAATACTCTCTACTCTTTATTGGCATTATGAACAAAGAATACAGTAGAGAGTGGGTGGGTGCCCGATCGAGACCGGCCATGAGGCTTGAAACCTAACACAAACCAGATGAGCACATCAAGAATTTTGGCCATGAAATGCTAGAACTGCCACTTATGAAGCAAGAGGTCAACCTCTGGAAAAATAAGTTGCTACCAACATTGGAGCTCAATGCTTATGGTGACTAATAAGGAGTTTGAGTTACTAAAGAGCTAGGTTTGCTCATCCTAGAGAAGCAAACTTTATGGTGAGAGACAATGATATAGTGTAATGGAAAGCTATATTATTTAGAGGACTACAATGGGATACAATATAAGTACTTAAAGTACACAAATAAGTACATTAAGGTACTTTTTACTGTCTATAGAAGGTACTCTAGAGTACCTTGACAGGTACTGTAAAGTACCTATGATACACAATATAGCTACTTTTGAGAGAATCAATGGATAATCCCCAAACGCAAGATGGAGGCTAAAATCCCAAGTGCAATGAGTGTGTTTTTTCAGCTAACAACACTCTATACAAAATGAGCTAATGCCTCACACTATGCTCTCTCTTCTTCTTCCCAATGCTAAGATGTGAGTGTTCTTCCTAGTAGCATCACTTCACCACCTTGATAAGCTCACTACCTAATGTGTAGTGATATCCTTGCTCTAGCCCAATACTATCTTGGAACTAGGCACCAATACTAGGCTCTAAGCACTAAGGTACACCTAGGTACAACTGTGTACAAAGGGATCAATGCATCCTTCTTTGTTTCACTCTTTATAGAAAGTGTAGATAACTCCTCCAAGTGAATCTTGGGGATTTATTTGGTAGATATATTCTCCATGATGAGGGGAACAATTCCTCTTTACAATTCATCAAGAGATCATCTTTGTATCTCTTGGTAGGTCACTCCCAAGTTGGTATGTTAGCTTTGCAGGCAGCAACATTGGCACCTTTATTAAAAATGGTAGGAGTGAAATTAAGCTAAACCCTCTAGCCAAATTGTAGTCCATATTGAGTAGAAAAACTTCTCTTTGTATTGCTCCATGAGATCACTTCTGTAGGTGGCTAATATCACTCCTACAATTCTGCCTGCAGACATCCTCAAATTGCTCCTAACTTTTAGTTAGTTTTGGTACTTTACTACCCACCCGGAGGATTCACCATGGAAAACTTACCACACCACGTAAGTGCAGGTAAAGGGGGTTTTTTACAATTTACGTAAGCGTATAAGTTAGGGGCAAGACCCCAATAATTTATCTCCCAAGCTTAACAATAAGGGAGGGGGATATCATATTTATGGGGGGTGGGGGTGGGAGGGGGGTCCTGATGTGCATTAGAACTCGGATGAATTTAGGGGAAGTTTTTTTATCACCTCACATATCAAATTTTGCATCAAGCCGATCATAGATAAGGGCTGATTTGGAGCAGGTAAAGGGTTGATTTACACCAGCTTTGGATGGGTCAGAATTGGACGAGTAGCTAGAGTGCATGCTAATCGGACACATATTTTGAAAGTCAAACTAAGAGACATTGAGCTAGTTATCAACAAAAGTGGTTCCTTAGTACTTTGCCAATCACTATGCTACACACTCTTTGACTAGTTTACTCAGTTAGATCATGTGAGACCTAAATTTTATATTTAAGATAGGGGTATGATAGTTTTCTTCATTGATTGTCGTATAAGCATAGAAAGGGGGGTCATATTTCCTAATATGAGTCGTATATAGGGTTTTTATCAAAGTTGTCCGCTCACAGGTGGCATCCCATTTTGTATATAGAGTGAATCCCTCGGGACTACCCAATTCCATGGGGGGATTTTATATTTGCGAGCTTTTGTTTTCAAGATTTTGGAATTGAAACATTATTTTTGAGCTTTTTAATGCTCTTATTACATGATGATATTTTGAAATATTAGTGTGGCATGAGAAAATTCTACATTAGATTGTGCAATCCTTCAATCACCAAACAATCAAATGTAACATGCATGCACGTCTTTGTTTGTGGAAATGTATGCTCATGCATATCTCTTATTAGCTTGAAATGTAACTCAAAAGTAATCACCATTTCTAATTATTTTTTATTGAACATCATATTCTAAAGAATACCAAACAACATACATGCCATAGTTTGAAAGTAACCCAACAAACCTCTTCTTGTTCTCTCTCTCTCTCTCTCTCTCTCTCTCTCTCTCTCTCTCTCTCACACACACACACACACACACACACACACACACACACACACACAACTTTCTTGCCTCAACATATTGCAAGGAGAAGATGTTTTGATGATAGATGTGATTTACATAATAGTTTTTTGCAAATAAATTGGCAGTTAATTACTACTAGTTGAAAAGATAGAGTGCTTGCAGTTCTTAAATTATGGTAATAATATGATGGTGGTGGATATCGCTAGAACCATATAGCTGGGGGGAGGGGGGGCATGTGCTGGAAATGGAGGAGGTTATAAACATTGGATAGCTTAAACCATATCCTTCTCTACATAGTTTCTGAACCCCATAGAGTTGACATCATAGTAGAGCACACATTATGCCATGTAGTAGATGCCTAGAAACAAAGGAAAGACATGCACCATAGTGTTGTTATGTGGGAGGTCAAGGGTGGCCACCCTTACTTGTCTACATGGCCGGCATAATCTAACACGAGCGGAGTACTCATCATTTCCTCCTCCTCTAAGCTAGCAAGCCAATAGATAGATAGCCCCTTCCTCGGTCAATAGTGCAGATCAGGTGTAGAATTTGGTGTCAATGTAGTGCAATAGATCAATCAGCACTGCCTTCATCACCACTCTCTCTCTCTCTCTCTCTCTCTCTCTCTCTCTCTCTCTCTCTCTCTCTCTCTCTCTCTCTCTCTCTCTCTCGTATTCAGCATCAAGAATGGGGCTTTAGATCTATGCCTTCACCCTATATATGTGCTATCATGTGAGCCATACCGAAGCTCGCCTAGAGCCTCCTTTTCCATTTGTGTACCACCATAAAACCACTTTGTGCCAATCCCTCTCGAGGATCTTTGAGGCTACCCCAAGCTTCCATGATTGCAATAGAGAATCCACTCCATTTTTTATTCATCTTATGCAACACACAAGCCTTTGACCCTCTAGAGAATCTTTCTTGAGAGAAGCCGGAGGTGATAGGGGAGTTGTCTAGGTGTGTTTAGGCCATACCCTGCAGTGGTGCTTCTAGCATTTGTTGGCCTTCTGCTTCTTGCATCTACCCCATGCCCTAAATTGTATTAAGCACATCATAAAATTACAAACCAACCTCAAGCTCAAACCGAGCCTTGAGGTGCTAGAGCTTACAAGTTGGATGTCAAATGCCTCTCATCAAGGCTTATCATCATTGACTTAGGTGAACTAGCTCTAGGTGTTACTTCACCACTCTGATTTCTTGTATAATCTCTGAGAAGATTGCCACGTCAAGATCTCCTTCAAACACACGGTGATTCCTTGCTTGCCATATATGATGCAAGAAAAAGCACTTGATAGTTTGAGTGCAAATGAGCAAAGCAAGGCTTCCCAACTTCTTGCCACCAAGAAACAAATCAATCTTAAGAATTTGATTTGCCATGTCCTTTCGACCCACTTGCATATTTTCCCTACTAGGCCTCTGATCGCCTGAGATTCCATGAATAGGTGGGTGAGATCCTCACTAGCTATCCTGCACCCCCAGCATCGATCCGACCCAATGCCTCTCTCCTAGATCTTTACGTCCGTCGGTAGGGCACCCCACATCACCTTCTTTAAAAATTCTTCATAAACTATGGCCACTTTGGTTTCCAAATTTTCTCCATGACTTTCTTCTTCTTGTGCACACCTTCTAGTGTTCGAAATGCTTTTCCTTTAAATGGTAAGTTGTATAAATTTGAAGATTTTTACACTAATTTACTCTAAATTCAATGTAAATTTTCTAAAGTTGAAGGTTTTTACACAAAAGTACTCTAAATTTTGGTAGGTTTTGTTACCCTAAGATTTAAAATTTAGATGCAATCCTCACGTGGGATTAAGCTAAACCTAGATGTGCTCTGGTAATTTCCTTCTAGCTCAAAAATGTACACATCATCAAACTTTTTCCTCAAGGGCACACTAAACCTAGGTGTGTTTTGAGATCTGCATTCCTTCGAGTTCGAAAATGTACACATTCTCTCACTGGCACTTTTCATGTCTTATTAACCTATGGAGCACTGGTTGTTGCAAGGTGCATGCCAAAGAGCATCCTGATCATCCGTGCACGCGCCAACTATCAACGAGCTCCACACAAAAAGACGCGACTGTCAAAGGTGGCACCGTCATGAAAGTGTTGCAGGATATACACCAAGCATGGCTATGGCAAGGAAGCTCTATGCAATTTTCCTCATATTTGCACTTGGAAGGCTTGTGACTTTATGCAAGATGTTGACTCAGCAATGCTTTGATTGATATGCATGCCAAATGTGGTGCCCGACCGGAATCATGGCATGTTTGGTGGATACAGACATATACAGACATATGCACATCAAACCCTGTAAACACTCTATTGTTTCGAAGAAAGCCATGTAATTCAGCCTAGGATAAGTTGTAACCATGATTTAATTAGACAATACCCTTTTTACTCCTCTGAGTCTACACCCTTGTAAGAGGCTGGATGGTCGTGGGAAAGCCCCCTTAACTTTTAAAGTCAAAACCCTTAGTTTTGAGAAAAGAATCATCATTAGTTTCAAGAATAAAAAAAGTGCATTGTGGAGGCCTCTTCCTGCTACAACTTGTAATCTTCTTTTCTCTTGAGCTGGTGATCAGAATTCATTTCCGAATAGCACATCGCGTTCCTTGTCTCTTGATCTACAATCTAAGTGTAATCGTTTCCAATTCTGTTGTGGTTCACGACGCATTGTTTGTGAGCTAAATGCATCGATTTGAAGGTTAAAATGGTTGTTTTTTTATGTTTTGACCATGGATAAGTGTTTATATGCTTAAGGAAGACCTTTCCAAGTACTTCTGTTTCAGTTTTTTGCACATTTTTTGTGATGGATCGTGATTTATGTACCTTCCCAGATGGTGACAGAACTTGGTAGGACAGAGCCCTTAAGTGTTGTGATACCTCTCCTTAAGTTTCGTGGCGTTCCGGATTCGTTTGGATGCCGAAAAGGCGTGATGACCTGGAGTGGTGAGATTGGACGCATACTGATTTTCTGACTACGAAGTGGTTGATTTGCTTGTGTAGTAGAACGAGTAGCCCTTGAGTTCACTTTGGTGAAATTGACACTCTCATTAAGTCTCCGTGCCCCATCCCGAGTTGCTTCCATGCATATTAACATTATGTTAGTACAAAAGAGCTATGTGGTAGACATTCGTCGCGGTGAAACTGATCACATTGGTGCCGCTGCCGGGGAAACTGATCCTTAGGTGGTGAGTGACTCAGTGTACAAAACAAAAAACAAAATCTCCCTTCAAGCTTTTGATACCCGTTCCGCTTACACATAGTCAGTGACGCAGCTAGACGTAGGTTTAGTGCTTGATAGAGACTGGAGTCTGTGACTAGCCAGTGCTATTCCTTAAGAGCAAAGAAAGCTGTGAGTGAAGTACAAGATAGTATTTCGTTCTTTGATTTTTCACATGCTTGGAAAGGGCTGTTCCACCACACACTTGGTTGTTATTTTCGTATCGTTAAGTTCAATTATGTTTGGAGATTCATTTCAGTTTATAGGAGTAGGCTAGGAAACAAATTATACCATCATTTGGGGCCAAAAGGATCAAGGCAAAAACTGTCAAAAACCTTATTTTGGTGTTGAAGACCAGAACTTTGAAAAGTTGAAGAAGTGATGGTGAGAGCTTCAAAACTGGACCAAACCCAACAAAACTTTTAAGAAGGGGATACAAACACTGGCTAAAAAAGACTGTGCTAAAAACTTTCAAATTGCCTGTCCAACATGGATCGTGATCCATGTACCTTTTAGGCAAAATGTGCTGAAACTATTTCCTTTGCTTAGAACAGGTTCTCAGGCATCAGAACCTTGAGTTTGGTCGAACATAGAGTGCTAAAAGATCAAAAAAATCAAAAGATTGAGGTAAGCAAAGCAAAATTTTGAAAAAAGAAAAAAACAATGAAAAACTGAACTTTTACTTGTCCAAATTCAAAAAAGGATGAGAATTGGGATCAACTAGAAGCCAGGAATCAACAGAACCAAATTTCATGTACAGATGCTTCCCAACATGGATCGCGATCCATGTTCCAGGTAGACATCTGACAGTAAGATTTGATCAATGTACTCCTGATTGCTAAGTGAACAACTTTTCCAAAAGGAGCCATAGACAAAAAGTGAAAAAAGTTGGTCAAAATACCAGAAAAGGAGTTGTTTGCAAAAAACCGCAAAACAGACACAAAATCTTGCTTCTCACTTGGAAAAAATTGATCAAATCCAAAAAGACTTGGGGAATAGCATCATCATACCTTGTGGGTGATCAGCTCACAAAGTGTCAGTCCAAAATCTTGCCAAACATGGATCGTGATCCATGTACCTTTTTGGAATTTAATGATGATAAAAGGCAAGCAGGGAAGTGATAACAATTGAAACACTTTCTCCCAAAGGACCCTTATCAGAAAATTTCAAAAAGAGGGCAAAAAGGGGCAAAAATCAGATCAAGGGGGAAACCACTCAAATAAACCCTAAAACTGACTTTTGTCTGTCCTAAAAAGCTTTAAAGCATCCAAAAACCATATAACCAGCATCACTACGCCAAGGACTAGCTGTAGGACAAAATTCAGTGTATTTTGACACAAAGGAACATGGATCGTGATCCATGTTCCCCTGACATAAATTGATACCAAACTGGTATCATAGCTAGAGGGCATCACAGAGAGTCTAGTGGTCCTTCGAGGGTTGAATTTGAATGCAAGAAACCATCCCAACAGCTCAGAACTGGCAGAAGCTTAGGCAAAGTGACAAAATCAACTTAGCCTCCAATCCAAAGGTTCAATTCTAAACATTTTGGTACCATAAGACCTCTTAATCATGTTAAATTTGATGATGGCAACAAAAGTTCAATTGGCTTCTCAACATGATCCATGTACCTCTAAGTCAGAACAGAGACAGAAACTTACCATACAAAGAGCTAGTCCATAGCAATCTGGTGCTTCTTTCAAAATTGAAATTGGACCCAAATGGTTGAGGTTGTGTAGGGAATTGTGTGCTAAGTTTTGTCGAATAAAAGCAAGAACTAACAAGAACGGCTGTAAGCTCATAGCTAGCAAGCAAATTCTTGACAGGTTGCAGGTACTAGAAGATACTACCCAGCAAGCAAGATCAAACAGGAGATTCAAACTATTTAATGAGGTAACTCGGTTTGGATTTTTTATTACCAATTCTTCATGAATTTATGGTTTGGAAGATTTGTACCAGAATAGGAACCCCAGCATCTTTGATAAAGGGAGTAATCACTCGACGGAAGAAAGTGTGAATCAGAGACCATTGTCGCCTTTGGAACCATTTTAGAGGAGAGTTTCTCAGACACTTCGTCTGAGAGATCATACAGCCTCATGACTGAAGATTCTAATAAGTCAAACCCTAAGGGAACAACTTCGATGTGTGCAGGTCCTTCTCAGCCTGCATTTGATGTAAAATTGTTGTATTTGAAGTTTCAATTTGAAAATGTGCTTAAGGCCAAAATCTATAAGGATGGAATGGACCGCTACTATGTTAAGTTGGAAAATAAGCCGAGCGAGTTCAGAGACCTTGTAGATGTTGATTATGACGGGAATAGATATTTTGAATGAGAGGGAGTAATGTACCTGGTGGTTCATAACCCTTTTATTGTGGATAAATGGGGAATGACTAGCACCAAGGACAAGATAGATAGTGAAATGGCCGATGCACCACCCAAAATGGAGAACGTGGTACTCATACGCACCAATGAGACAGAGCGCCTTAACACAAACAACACATATGTGGGGCTTTATAAGTTCAATAATGGAGAACAAACACTCTATTATAGATGTGACGAGCCCCGCATCAAAGAATTGACAGACCAAAAAAATTTGTATGTTTACACGTACACAGAGGGCAGAAGTATTCAGGTGGTCATAATGGACAAGTATGGTCGAAAGTACTCTCTAATGGATCTAAAGGAGTTAGAGAGATATACATATTTTGGAGGACCACTCCACCAATATTATGTAAATCCAAAAGAGGTAAAAACCACGACTACGCACACTAGACCTGAGACTGTAACCGTGAGCCCCTTGAGAACCAAGGTAGAGGAGTCTTATGGACATGAACGAGTTCTAAAAACAGGACCTTTAGGATCGACGGCGTCTAGGGCTTCCATGAACACACATAGGGGCAGTATTGTTTCTGACATTACTTACACCACTGGAATCCCTTCGACTATTACACGAGATCGACTTGATGAACGTATAGCGGATAGGATACCACTGTTAGTACCAAGAGGAGATTATGAACCTAGTGACGCCACACCAGGTGGACCAGGAGTTGTTAGAATGTTTACAGAGGCCAGACGTATGCGACCATCTCAGGTGGTAAAATGCGTACCCAAAAAGTATAATGGATTCGAAGATCCGCATGCCCATGTTTCAATCTTCAAACAAGTGTTGAGAGCAGAACAGGTAACTGATTTCCACACTCAATATGAAGGATTCGGGTTGACATTAGAAGGTACTGCCTTGACTTGGTTCCAACCATTAAACACCTTGGAATTCCCAAGTATTGAGCAACTTCTTTGAGAATTCGCCGAGGAATTCTCAAAAAGAGGGATCAAGCATAACACTGTCTCTCAGATCTATGCATTTAGGCAAAAGGAAAAAGAGAAAGTGAAGGAAGCATTGCTTCGTTTCAAGCAGTACATAGAAAGATGCCCCGCTCGAGAACTACCTCAGGATGAAAGACTATCAGTCCTTTTCATAGAAGGATTGCAAAATGACACGCTCAAAAAGGACTTGCACTTGAAGGCATGTGTAACTTTTGAGCAAGTCACAAAAGAGGCATTGTATCTTGTAGACAACTGCAAGGCATATGGGGAGGTGACTGAAGACACAGATCAGGGGACGAATAGACCCTCTTCAACCACTAGTGAGTCCATGACAAAATTGGGAGGTCAAAACCCAATTGTGTCGGACGTTGATCGAATGATCGAGGAAGTGATCAGGAGGATAAACCAAGGAAACAGGACGAACCCGAACACATGACAACCGCCCACACAAAAATGCGATACTTGTGGAGGAGATCATTTAACCCAGTGGTGCAACCTTCAACAAAGGCCAAGAGTAAATGCACGCCGAATATTGAAATGGTGTGCTACAGAACAAAAATGGACAAACCATGAAACTCACGGATGTTTTTATAATCGGAACTATGTTAGAGAGAGACAATACGGACCACATGGGGGGCAACAACTTTCGCCCCCTCCAAGGTACCAAGTGGAGCCAAATAACACAATCTTGGGGAAGGAAAAAGCTCAACCTGTGTTGGGACATCAACCTCCCTTACCCCAGGAAAATAGGGCTATGGTAAGGATTTCTCAACCCATAGAGCCACCTTTTGATCAGAGTATGGTCCAAGTAGTCTCATATCGAGAAGATTCAGACAATACTTATGAGAGGGGATTTGATGGGAATGCATATGCTCTAGAGGGACATAATCCATGGATAATTTCGAAAGAAATGCCCGAGCCCTCATACATAGCACAGCCAACTAAAAACCATTATTTGGTCGATGAGAATATGCTCATGTTCATGGCAAATCAGGGCTACAAACCTAGGGGCTACCCTCCTAGAACAGAACAACCGATGGGAGCTCCACAAGCTTCTCCACCACCTGTAGGACCATGCTATGAAAGTGGCGGTGATCACTGGACTAGAGTTTGTCCAAACAAAGGAGAACGGGTGAAACTTTTTGGATTCTGTGACGGATGCACGACCGACCATCTCATTCCACACTGCCCAAAAAACCCCGAAAACAAAGAAAAAGCAACCATGAACAAAATGGGGATTGTGTCAAGCTCCAGTGGATCATAAATAGAACCGAACATTCTGATAAACGAGGTCACTAGAGCTCAAGCACATGAGACAACAAGTAATGTCTCAGCCAGCCAAACCGACAACTTGTCTGTCCAAACCCCTAGAAAATCCTGGAAGGCAAAACGAAACAAGATTAAAGCTAAAAGAGAAAAGGAAAAAAGGGCCTTGGAAACCAAATTTCTAAAAAAAGAGGAACAACTTCAAAGGGAAAGAGACCTTAAGGGAAACAACAAGATAAAAAACCATCGGATCTTCCATCAGGAGGGTCAGTCTTGGTAGACAAGGTGTCGAACCTTTGGATGCAATTCTGAAAGCTTACGAGGCAAGGATAAAGCCTAACCAAACCCAAGAGGATAGGTGGTTAACGTACCCTCATACATGCTATAAGAAAGAGGGGCTAAAGATGTGCAAGGAGCTCATCCAAGCCGCTCAAGCGCTTATGGAACCATCAGTTCCTACGGCTCCAAAAACCGAGGTACTAATCCGAGAAAAGATTCAGGAGTTAAGAGGGGCGGGGAATTGAAGAGAATAACCTACCAAATCCTGTAGACGAAACACCATTGGAAATGAGGGTGGTAGCCAATACAACAGATGGAACGCATTCTCAAATACCACTGCCAATTCCGGAGGTAGAAGAACAATGGCCTCAAGAGCTATGGGAACAGATCAGGAATAGAAAAGATGTAAGTGCCACACTTGTATCAGCTCCTATCCCAAAAATGCACCTGGGGCATGAGCTCTACCCAAATGACATCAGATCATTGTATGGCAATGCAAACACAACAATATTGGAAGACAGTAAACCGCAGTCATTGAAGACTTTACCTTCATTTATTGGTAATCCTGAAACTTGATCGGAGGTAAGGAAAGTCCTATCTCAATGAAAAGCCAATCCTAAGATGATGGATACTAAAACTCTTCACGAGCTAATGTCATCCCCTATCCATTGTACACTGACTCTATTAGAGTTATTGCATATCAGACCGCATCCTTGGGACGAGGTCGGGAAAATTTTGAAAAAAATAGGGCTGGTAATTCCTTCACCCGAGGTTTCTCCAAACACACTAAAGACACAACCCTCAAAACAAACTAAACATGAGCCAGTACCAGTAAACAAGGTAGGGTATTATTGTGAAGGTGAAGAAGGAAATACTACCCTACCGGTGGAGTACAAAGAGATTAAGTCGATAGCAACCTTGGATAGCGGGGCTGGAATAGCCATAGCTACCAAATCCATGTGGAAAAAATGGGAAAACCTGCTCTCAGAAAGACGAATGAAACTTCAATTGGCAGATGGGTATCTGGAAAGACCCATAGGCTTCTTGGAGCAGATTGTAGTAACCTCTTGTGGAATTGCATATGAATACACATTCGCTATTATGAATTTTGATGAGAGCAGCAATTTCAACATCATACTGGGCAAACCATTCATGCGTCAGCTCAAAATGGTGCAAGATTGGGGCTACGACTATATCTATCTCAGGAACAAGGATGTCACTATGAAAATTAGTGTCACAAATCATAGCTATAGAGACGTAGAAAGAACCCCAGGAGAAGACTTGCATTCCACAACTGACCAGGAAGAAGGAATACCGGCTTGGCTATAAAACAAAGCTCACAAGTGGACAGGAGAAGCTTCTGAATGTGGAAGTCTAAAAAAGGAAAACTGCATTCTTGATAGGACTGCACAAGATGAGGCATACATACCAGCACCTTTTCCAGAAGAGATGTTCGAACCTTTTAGATGGCAACAAATACTAGCTACTCTTGATGTTTGTGTAAACGAGGCGAACCCCACCCTCACCAAATTCTGTGATGAGGAAGGGTATGATATCATCCACTCCACATGATGGGTGCCAGCCTAACTCCGAAGACAGAGGGGAAGTCCCTGACAAGGGCAGGGTGGCCGAGTGCTGACGCACAATGGACGAAATCTCTGTAAGAGACCTTGACCAAATGGATGAAGAAGATTTCCAAGACTCAACTGATAAAATGCTAAGAAATAACGCGGACGACGAGCTGTCTAGTAGCTCAAGTCAGAGCATCAAACGGAAGGATCGACGGGTGATCTACTATGATTTCTCAAACCAAAACCCTTGAAGACAACGCAGATATCAAGATAAACGCAGAAACAATTAAAACAAGCACAATGAGGACTCAGTACCTTTATTAACTGACAAAATGCCATACTTAAGATTAGTAGAAGCGACTGACTGCCTCAAGGACAGGATATCAAAGAAATACATGAAACCTGACTCAACCAAAACCAAATCGAAAAAAAAAACTCACAAAAACCAGAAAAAGAGAAAAATACCAAAAATTGATTAAGTTGTCCAAAATGGAGCGCAAAGTCAAATACAATGAATTGAAGCGAGCTTTGAAGGAAGTTTGGACAACAGAAACGGAAACTAATGAGGAATCAAATGATGATAAATTGATGCACCTTCCCACTATAAGAAGTATACCATTCAGGATAGGAAGATCGTGGTGTAAAAACCCAAACGAGATCCCAAAGAACCAGGAATTTCATATGATGGGCCTGAAAACGCCAAAAGAATCAACTTAGCAGAACTAGGGTAAGGATCCTAAACCGGCGTACATTGCCACGGACCTTACTAAAGAGGAAGAGCAACTTTTAGTCAATACGCTCAGACGATATAAAGATGTCTGTGCATGGTCATACAAATATCTAAAGGGGATAGATCCTTAGATCTGTCAGCACATGATTCTCCTTAAGAGTGATGCCAGACCACACAGACAATGTCCTTACACGTACAATGAAACTTTTGCCAAGAAAATTAAGGAGGAAATAGATAAATTGAAGGACGTTGAGTTTATCTTACGAGATTGAGCACACCGATTGGGTGTCCTCGATTGTGGTAGAATGGCAAATTGCATGTCTATGTAAACCTCAAATAGGTAAATGCAGCCACCATTAGGGATAACTATCCACTACCAATAACCGATCATGTTATTGAGAGGGTAGCATGGAAAGAGGCCTATAGTTTTTTCGATGGGTTCTCAGGCTACAACCAGTTGACGATCAAAGCCGAAGATCAGCAATCAAACACGAAATCTCCATCTTTTACTAGGACGGTTGTACAAACACGGTAAGGATGGGATACTGAGACTATGTGTACAGCCCGAAGATACCACCTACTACCTCAAACAAGCTCATATACAAAATACAAGATTTCACATTGGTGAAACACAGACAGTCCAACGGCTATAGAGGCTGGGCGTCTACTGTCCAGACATGGAACACGTATAGTGTCCATACATATGTAAAACCCTGCGATAGTTGTATAATGCAACCCCCAGTGGAACATGCCACCATGTTTTGCGTAGTATAAGCACCTAAATGGAGTGCTCACATAGTTGAGTACTTAAAAAACTAAACCTTTTTAGCGGAATAGGGCAAAGCAAGAATGAGACTGTCGAAGAAGAGGCCAAACACTATCTGCTCATTGTCAACCAACTGTATAGGCGAGGAAATGACAAACAACTACGGTTGTGTGCTACAGAAAGTGAATATTACGCTATCCTAGATCAAGCACACTTAGGATAGCTAGGGAACTTGTCTGCTGATAAAACGGCAAGGCTCGTGCTACACTCAGGCATATGATGGCCAACCGTGTTTATGGATGCAGAGACATATGTCAAATAATGTGATGAATGTCAACGCACAAAACCACCCCAAAGGAGAGATGAAATGCCACTGAGGCCAACGATGGGCGTACGTGCTTTTGACAAATGGGGCATTGACTTCATTGGTCCCATCATACCTCCAGGATACAGGACACGTACAATACATCATCGTAGCAACAGACTACATGACGAAATGGGTGGAAGCAAAAGCAACCCAAAAAATGATGCAAGAACTACAGCTCAGTTCCTTTTCGAAAACGTCTTTACAAGATATGGACTACCAATCGAAATAGTGAGTGATAGGGGAACACACTTTTTGAATGACATCATTGAAAGCCTCATGGACGAATTCATGGTGGTCCATCACAAATCGGCACCCTATCACCCGCAAGCTAATGGGCAGGCAGAGAGTACCAACAAAATCCTATGCACCGTGCTCACCACGATAGTCACTGACTCAAGAAATGATTGGGATCAAAATCTACACACAGCTTTATGGGCTTACCGAGTAGCTTTTAAAACTTCCATTGGAACAAATCCCTTTAACCTGGTATTCGGGATTAATGCGATCCTACCATTGGAAGTCCGAATCAAATCCCTAAGAGTGGCAACATAGTTAGGATGGACGGACCATGAGCTACCGGAGAGACTAGACACCATAGAACAATTAGATGAAACCAGACTTAGAGCGATAGCTAGGATATATGCTCAAAAAAAACAAATGAAAGTTTTCCATGATCAACACGTGATTGGAAGGAGTTCCAAAAAGGGGATTATATTCTCATGTATACCCTCAAACAACACTCCAAAAAACTCAAAAAGGGGCCTTTTGTAATACATGATATATCGCAAAGTGGCGCCATCAAACTTGCAACATTAGCAAGAGAGGAGATTCCTAATTGGACGAGTGGTTGCAGATGAAAGAAATATCTTCTTCCACTAACACCAAACGAACTCGCAACACTCCATGCAACAGCTTAGTGCATACGTCAAGCACAGGACATTCGGGAACAAGCACAGCAGGAAACCAAACTCAGGATATTGAAACGCAAAGAATAAGCAAACTTCCAGAGGAAAGCACAACAGAACGTTGCTATTGAGAATGCTCCGATAGCATCCATACAAACGGAAGATACATGGTTAGGAGGAATGGATCTACGTATTCATTTACAACTTGCCGACGGCTCCATCGAAAGAGCCTTAGTGGACACAAGGGCCAGAGGTAATGTGGTTACCTACTCCACTTTCAAAAAAATCATGAAGGAACCTCTAATGCCCAACACTATGGGGTTCAAAGTAGCAAACAAAGGCACTATGGACAGTCTGGGCCACATAAATTTACCAATCACCATTGATGGAACCGTTTATCATCAATTTCATGTGGTTGAAGATCAACATCTTAACAAAGCACTTATTCTAGGAGTGTCGTGGATGCGCGCTTATCAAGCCACACCAAACTGGCAGGACAACACTTTATTCCTCGAACACGAGGGCCAATCTTTCACCACGCCATTCATACAAACGGACCATGTATGGGAACCTCTACCATCGGCACATGCAATCGCTCAGCGATACTCCACCACCACGGTCAAGAAAATATGGGTCAAAAAATCAATCATGGAAACCAAGCCTAGGCAATTGTGGATACCTAAACAACATTCCCATACATGTGAGCCTACACAGAATTTAAGCCACCACAAATTGCCCACCGTTGTTGGTACACAGCCTAACCCAATGGACCAATGTCTTCGACATCCAAACATAGCCAAATGGGTATGGCAACCAAAACAACCTCGCCTTCACGATGCCTCTTCTAGCGAATCCAAACTTAAGCAATTTCGATGGCAACCCAAACAATGCCAAAAAAGCAACCCAACCGTCAGCATCAAAACTTTTGCAAGTCACAGTCAAACACAGAGTGCATCTTCTCCAATTACTATTGTTCGGACCACGCAACTTCCAGGGAACCTCGCCACCACCAGCCACTGAACATATTGTTCAACACCTATCTCTTGCACAGCATTTTGTTTCCCCATGCATATCCTCCATCAATATCATAGAGCCACAATATACGACCATGCATAGACACGCGCTTTATTCTCAAGCACTCTGACACATGTTTGTCGGGGACGACTCACTCTAGGAAGGGGGGAAATGCAGCAAGATTATCATTTGTATATACTATTATTATCATCTTACTTCTTTTCTTTTCGTTTCCTTTTCTTTCAAAAACATACAACAAGTTTTTCAGAGCCTGATAGACTCTTAGTTGGCATAATCATGAGCCATACCGTCACCATCTAATACCAGAATAAGAGTATGTATATAAGGGAGGCGACACTAATTTTGGCTAATTTTTGCCGACTAATAATCATTGTAATTAATTTTCTTTTACAAAAAAGCAAAAAACGACAGATAATCAACAAACAATTGATAAGTCGAGCTAGCAAAGTCAAAATTGACTTTTGAAAGCAAAAGCCGAAACTTCAAAGCAAGGACTTCGAACATGGCAAATATGGAAAGATTCAACACAAGATGAATTTTGAGCCAACTTCTAAAGGATCAAAACTGTAGATCGAGCGCCATTTGTAAACCGAGTGTCAGAATGACGAACGGTTCAAACCGCAGGTGATATGAACAACAAGATATGATCAATGAAGGTAAGTATAACTGGGGCATTTTGGGTAGACTGGGAACATATAGTCAAATGGGGCAACATAAGCTCATTTGCATTCAGAGAGAGAGAGAGAGAGAGAGAGAGAGAGAGAGAGAGAGAGAGAGAGAGAGAGAGAGAGAGAGAGAGCGCCATAGGAGCATAGAGTTTCCAGAGTTGCTTCTGCCCACTACGACCACCTCGGTGGATCTTACTACACCAGATTTGACAGGTATGATCATTAACCTTGCAAGATCATGTGTGTGTGTCCCATACTGCATCAACAGTGCCAAAACAACAGATCAAAGCAATACAAAGTCACAAAACCGGCAAACTAACAGGGCCAATGGGGAAGTCCAAAACCCATCAAAAACCAAAAATATTTCATCAGTAGACCCTAACTAACTGACATAATCAGTCAAGGTAAAAACAATAGAAAAAAGTGGTGGAACATGGATCATGTTCCATGTTCCCCAAACCCTAAAATCATGGAAATTTCTACAGGAGCAACAATAGAGGGTCGGGAACACACTGTTGTGACTGGCTTTTCAAAATGCTTCCCAACATGGATCGCGATCCATGTTCCTTTTTACCAAAATCAGGATAAAAGTGGCTCACTAGCTGGAGAATGTACGAATGGTACTAGTGTTACAAAATGATCACAAAAAATGCTCTAGAGATCATCAAACCCTCCTGGATTGCTACTTTCAGTCTGTAAATGGTCTTTTGGTCATTTTCACAGGAAAAAAGGTGGAATCCCAAGAAAAAAACTCAGGAGAGGACATGTGCTGGGATGCCAGCAAGACCTATAAAGAATGGCTAAAGATAAAGTCCTGACAAATTTCCAAATTACTACTAAGGTCAATTGGGAGACTTCACACTCTCCTCGGAGCCTATCAACAAGCAATTGTAACCTAAGGATGGTAGTAGGATCAAAACTAAGCAAAAGTTACTTGCAAAATGGTGAAAATTGCAGGGTTCAGTTTGTCTTCTCAAAAGAATTCAATGTCTGGTGGAATTTGCCAAGGAACCAGGCAAATCTATGAACTACAAACCTAAATCATCAGAAATCAAAACAATGATAGATCACAGGCAAAACATGGGTCCAAAAAGTGGTTGCCAGAAATAGATATGGTCAAAACAGAAAAAAACATGGCCATAAACTGAAAAATGGGGCAAACTAAGGAAAAACATGTCCAAAGTTGAAAAAAATTCACCAATGTACTAGGAAAACCTATGGGAACAAATGTGCACAAGAACTGTATCAAAATTCTGTCCAACATGGATCGCGATCCATGTACCTTTTTGCCCAATATAATCAAAAACCATGCCATCTGATTCAGTATGTTCAAGAAAGCCAAGCCATGGAGTTTCCAACCATTTGAATCCCAAAAGCCACTTCAAAAGGCCAAAAATCTCTAAATCTGCAAATAATGTCCAAAATTCATCCCAAGTATCAAACCAATGATCCAAATCTTAACATTTTTGGACCAAGGCATAATCTAAATGAACCCTACCAAATGGTATCATCAGATTTCCAAAATGTTGCCCAACATGGATCGCGATCCATGTACCTTCAGCCCTAAATCCAAAGAAAATTGCTCAGTAGCATCTCCATATGTACAGGAACAACTTCTCAAAGTTAGAATTTTCAAATGCTTCTCAACATGGATCGCGATCCATGTTCCTTCTTGCCAAAATTCATCTGTCACATTACAGTCTTGTGCCTATAGTAATCCTAGATGCACTGGTGAAATTTGGTCAAATTTGGAGTAGTTTTGACAAAGTTATACTCATTTTTCATTCTATGGTCAAGTTTACACTTTTCGACAATTTTTTATCAATGGCTAAAACCTATTTTCACATGCTAAAATTGGCAACAGGATGCCTCGAAGGAAAGCACAAAGGGAGTGGAATGTTGCACCTTATGAGATAACCGATATCTCATCAAATGAGAAAGCTCACCTCACCGAACATGTACTTGAAGCAATTTCGGCGAACATCTTCATCGGAAGGTTTCAAGTAGCAGACGTAGAAATTGTAAAGGCCACAATCTTTCCACAGGAAATGTGGACTTTGTACCAAAAACCAGAAGTGCAAGCAGGGGGCAGGTGCCTACAGCTAGACAACTTCTTACGACTGCCTCCTTGGGGAACGGACTTCAGACGAGCTCACAAGCTCATAAGTTCAATTCATAGAATGGGGAAGTAACTCTGACAGACAAAGATGGGATAGTCATCAAGGTAAAGATCACAGCGGAAATTATTAATGAAGCCCTCCACCTGCTGCAAGGGACGCACAATCTATTGCAGAAAACAAGGCAATAGACAACGATAAAGCCTTTTTGAAGCAACGAGGCCACAAGATGACATATGAAGACCTTATCTACTCCAAAACTGAACTACCATTGCGCCTTATATTACAGCATTTCAAGGTACAGAAGCCGCCTAGATATACCGAACCTTTGTTGCATATGGCAATGGTAATGGCGATGGGCTTAGCTGAAGGCAGGGTGGTCAGTTGCAACTTTAGCAACTATCTTCTTGACACTATTGTGGAAGCAAACCTGAAGTGGAATCAACTAAGTAAAGCTTACATGAACGGGGGACCAATGCTCACACATATAGCCTATCAAGAACTGGGAATGATCGAGGATCTACCACCTGCCGAAGAGCAAATAGATTTGATCCACAGATCCAAAAGAGCTGTAAGACCAGTGGTAGGACCTTCTACACGATCGAAACCAAAAGTCAAAGAGACAAGGCAAAGTGCATCGCTAAAGGATGCTGATAGCGAGAAGACCGAGTCAGATGCTCGGAGTAGCCAGGAAGAGGGGTCCCACCCAAGAGACACTCCTTTGGAGTACTAGTCTTCGGAGGAGGAGCAGGACAGTCCATACACACTGGGATATACCAGGTTGAAGAAAAAGGATGCGCACATGGTAGAGTCTATCCCCATTACTCATGCCAAGAGGACAATGGAAGAAGCTCAGGCATTGAGGGAAAAGCTCCAGCAACAAAAGAAAGATCAGCATCAAACCCAAGAAACAGAAGCGGATGATGAGCAAGAAGAGGATGAAGCTGAGAATATTCCGCTGCTACGCAGGCAAACAGAGGCTTTGGAAAGGATCAAGCAATAGAAGAGGTAGGAAGCTGAAGAAAAACAGGATATTACCGGCGCCATGCAACAACACATTCACAATGAGCTCAAACGAAAGGTGGAGCAAAGGCAAAGAGAAGAATAAAAAAAGCCACGCGTCGATGATCTCGAATCATCTGACAAATCTAGTCAACACAAAAAAGAGGAAAGTCACATGCAAGGAGAGGAACAACATGATACACATGACCAACAAGGTCAAGACCTTGGTTCTCCCAAGGATGTTGAGCCACTTCCAGAGACTTCGAAAAAAGATAAAGGAGAAAGTGCAGGGCTGTCGAAGCACGGAGAGGAGGTAAAGCAAACGGATCAAGAAACGGAGTCTGCACTAACAAAGCCTACCACAACCTCTGATGCTATAAAAGATTCGAAACAAAGAGAAAAGAAAGCTAAGGTGGCTGAGCAATCGAATCAGGGCAAAAAAGACCAGCATAGGCCAAGATCGCCACGCTCACAAGCGGCCATGGAGGAAGGAGCGGAGTTAGTCAAATCCTTTGACATTGACGCCCACTTAGAGCAGATCAAGCTGCAGTTTCAATGTCAAAGGGCTCTTTACAACCTACGAGAGCTGGAGTTAGAAGACAACAAAAAGGAAGCATCTAGAACGACAGCAGAATCCTTGCAGTTAAAGCAACAAATCGAAGCGCTAAAGAAGGCACAACTCCAGACACAATCGGAGTTGCAGAGAGAACAGGAGAATGCAGTGTACTATTACAAGGAAGTGCAACAATTCAACGAGGCGAACTCCGCATTACAGATCGAGCAACAACGCCTCGAGGAGGAGCTAACCAGGGAAAAAGAACAAATTGAGAAGCTACAAGGCTCGTATGCGGTGATTAGCAGGTCTCTAACTCAGCTCCTGGCCATACAAGAGACCCGCTCCTCCTCAACGACAACTGCAGGATCTACTTCCTTGGGCCACGAAATCAAAGAGTTGAAAGAATCCCTGAAACAAGAGAAATATGACAGACAGATCATGACGGTAGGTCATAGGGCCCTACAATAGCCAAGGATGAGGAAATCGACGAATTAAAAGGCAATTGGCTGAGGCAAGAGGGGAATTATCAACTCTGAGAGCAGATCAGCCAAAATATCAGAAGGCCCCAGGGGAGTTTGAGCAAGGAGGAGGATTCGAACAATCAATGTTTGAAGCTCATCAAACAGAGGTGCCCACTACCAGCATTGAAAAAGGCACGCAAAAATTTGCAGATCCAGCCACGACATCCACTTCGGAGTCGACAAGGGTTGAAATTCAGCGCTGGATCTCAGAAGTAAAGGACCCTTCACACAATGCGTTTATGCAATATGAGTTGAAAGTGCTGGAATCGGCTGCCCTTTTCATGATCACTCCAGATGAGGTAGTTAAAAATCATGGGCACGATATGATCACACTGCCATTGATGCGGCAAGAAGTTAGATTATGGCAGCAAAAGATGCTCCCCGAACTTGAACCAAACATCAGAGGGGACTACAGAGAGGTTCCTGTTACGGTCCTTCAGATTCAGGCCATCCTAGAAAATCAGCCCCTCTAGCGGAAAAAATATTTCGATCAGCGACCAACTGATGAAACATATTACAGGAACGCTCCCCAGCATCTCAGGATCGGCTCCACTTACTGTCCCATCAACAGACGGTGATCCTGAGACAATTTTTACATTTGGCAAATCAAAAGACCGGCAATGCTGAACTATCCGGTAATTACAAAGCCTCTCAATAACAACCCACCATCCGAGCATTACATGAATCAAACTCTAAAAGGGGTAATCCACATGATGAAGGAGATCCCAGATCTCATCTGTCAAATGCTGGTAAAGATTACCAAAATGCTCATCACATGCATTACAACTCTCAATGATATAGAGGTAGTAGAACACCCCTGGCAGATTTTTGTGCAAGGCACAAGAGGGCTCTGTTGGAATATGGAAACAGAAATCCCAAGCAGGAATGTCATCATGGGAGTGTACGCAAGAGTCATGTTTCTGCCTTCTCATTACATGCAGACCTTAGAAGAGGCTTTCATGATAGGCTTCTTCGAAGTGGACTCTTCCATATTCAACCCAATGACAAAAGATCTGCCAGCCCACCACATCGCATACCAAAGTACCCTCAGTAATAATCCCTTCAGAGAGCTGGCCACCAAAGTCGAGATTGAAGCATGAGCTTAGAAATTCAAAAATCTCACTGCAATGCTCGAAAGAAGGCAGTAGACTCGCTCAGAGACAGCTTGCACGAGGACGTGCAATGAAAAGGAATTGGGGAATGTTTGGTGGATATAGGCATATACAGGCGTATGCACACCAAACCTTGTAAACACTCTATTGTTTCGAAGAAAGCCATGTAATTCAGCCTAGGATAAGTTGTAACCATGATGTAATTAGACAATACCCATTTTACTCCTCTGAGTCTACACCCTTGTAAGAGGCTGGATGGTCGTGGGAAAGCCCCCTTAACTTTTAAAGTCAAAACCCTTAGTTTTGAGAAAAGAATCATCATTAGTTTGAAGAATAAAAAACGTGCACTATGGAGGCCTCTTCCTGCTACAACTTGTAATCTTCTTTTCTCTTGAGCTGGTAATCAGAATTCGTTTCCGAATAGCACATTGCGTTCCTTGTCTCTTGCTCTACAATACAAGTGTAATCATTTCCAATTATGTTGTGGTTCGCGACGCATTGTTTGTGAGCTAAATGCATTGATTTGGAGGTTAAAATGGTTGTTTTTTGATGTTTTGACCATGGATAAGTGTTTCTATGCTTAAGGAAGATCTTTCCAAGTACTTCTGTTTCAGTTTTCTGCACATTTTTTGTGATGGATCATGATTTATATACCTTCCCAGATGGTGACAGAACTTGGTAGGATAGAGCCCTTAAGTGTTGTGATACCTCTCCTTAAGTTTCGTGGCATTCCGGATTCGTTTGGATGCCGAAAAGGCGTGATGACCTAGAGTGGTGAGATTGGACGCATACTGATTGTCTGACTAGGAAGTGGTTGATTTGCTTGTGTAGTAGAACGGTAGCCTCTGAGTTCACTTTGGTGAGATTGACACTTTCATTAAGTCTCCGTGCCCCATCCCGAGTCGCTTCCTTGCACATTGACATTATGTTAGTACAAAAGAGCTATGCTGCAGACGTCCACCGCGGTGACCCTCTAACAAGGCACCTCCCAACTTCAACACATTTAGAGCAACCAAATTCAGCAGAAAGCGCTCTGAACATTATGGCCATTGGCAATAGTTGGACAACCACAAAACCCAGCAACCCACAACTTATAGTCACGAGGTGCGTAACTCAACTTGAACTTGATCAAGTTAGATAATCTAATTCAGTTAGTAAGGAAAAATAAGGCAGAAAAGGATTTCAACACCTCTGTTTTCATATACAAAAGTCTTTTTTTTTCAAAACAAATCTCTGCTAATGAGTAGGACAAAAGGGGCCTAGTATGTATGTCGCCGTCTCTAGCTTCAAACCGCATGCCAGAGAAATGTAAATGTAATGTGTGGAGCTGCAACTCGGATCTTGCAACTTGCAAAAAGAAACTAGCAACGAGGGAAATTGAGGAAAATTGAGGGGAGCTCCTCTTCCAAGGTCTACACTCGTTGCCCTTTGTACAAGAGCGAAGGGCCATATTGCAATGCCAACAAAGGGGAGAGCTCTCTTTCCACGGCACACAAAGAGACACACTATTTGATGCCAACAAAGGGCAGAGCTGCAACACCCAAACACTATTATCTGACCAACCAAGGGCCACAGTAGTCGATTTCAACCCATATCTATATGTATTCTATAATCTATATGTATATGTATATTCTATAATAACAGAGAGAGCGCACTTTACATGTGTCGAGAACTGCGAAATGAAGGCTACAGTCCAAAAATCCTCTGCGCACGATAAAGAGGGAGAGAGAAAGAGAGAGAGAGAGAGGCCGCCTTCGCAGAACTAGTATGTGTCAATGGTGGTATGGAAGTTTTATTGGTGAGGGAAGTACTATGAAGTATCTAGAGAAAAGGGCATCCAATGGTGAAGGGGGGAGGATATTTGATGGCTCTTTTTGAGCTGAAGTGGCAGCCACGCGGCAAAGGGGTAAGGCGAAATGATGTGGCGGGCTCCTCAACCAGTCAAATGGGCAGAGGACATGCTTCCCTCTCCTGTGTAGTAGGGATTGCCAAACCTTTCTGATTCAACGACCCTTCCTGCAAAATGGGATGAAGAACTCGAGCTGTCTCTCGAGATAAGCTGCGGCTGTAGCTACGGATTTGCTCATTGAGCACGTCACAGGTCGTTCCTCGTCCTCTTTTGCTACTTTCTTGTAAGTACCCGCGTCTGTGCACTGCTTACCATTGCTGCTGGGTTATGTCCTGGGTCTCTCTGTGAATCCGTGTACTCCCCCCCCCCCCCCCCCCCCCCGCCCCCCCAACCAAACGCCCTCGACGGATACCCTCAGATTTCCCGGCACATAGCCATGGCTAGCCAGGCCTTCCTATCCGCAGAGGCAGCAGCTACATCTTCAGTCAGTGTGGGCGCTGGAGCAAGCTCAGGCCATAGCCCTTTTTCCATTAAGGGCAGCACATCTGCCACCGCCGGAGCTTCTTCCTCCTCAACCAGGAGGGGGCAGCATGGCTTTGTTTCTACAGCGAGGGCGCCCCTTGAGCCCTCCGATGCATGGGGACCGTCTGCAAGATGTGTCAAAGTCCGTGGTGACATACGGGGGCCACCTGGTATTGTGGGGGGCCTCTCCATTGGTCATGACCCTTCCTTTCACCACTCTTCTGCTGTCCTCACCAATGATTTTTGTGGGCGCCGCTCTACCAGACAAGTGTCTAAGCTCCACTTTGGCAGACCTAAATTGCACCATAATAAGCATAGTCCTGATGCAAAATTAGCCCTTCAGGCAGTTCTTAGCTCACCCACTGCCACCAATGTGTCAAGCATCCTATGTCTTTGGTCTTCCAAACTCTATCCACAGGAAGACTTCGCATACATTCTTCGAGAGCTTGGTAATGCAGGTGATAGCTGTAAAGTAATTGCAAGCTACGAATGGGCCATAACGCAAGACTCTCTCAGAACTGAATGGTGCAAGTTGCTGAGTATCACTATCAGTACTCTCGGAAGGCTGGGCAAGGTGAGCCTTGCTCAGGAGACCTTTGACAAGGCTGTTTTGTCCGGCTTTGGCCGGAATGTGTATTCCTATTCTGCCCTCATCAGCGCATATGGACGAAGTGGACAGTGTGGCAGGGCCCTCCAGGTCTTTGAAGCCATGAAGAAATGTGGGTGTAAGCCTAACCTTATCACATATAATGCTGTCATAGATGCATGTGGTAAAGGTGGAGTTGATTACAAGAAGGCAATGAGTTTTTTTGAGGAGATGGAGAGGGAAGGTGTTGACCCTGATAGAATCACTTTCAACTCCTTGATTGCAGTCTGCAGCAGAGGGCATATGTGGGAGGAAGCACAGAAGACTTTTGAAGAAATGCAACGAAGGGGGATTGATCAAGATATATTTACTTACAATACAGTGGTAGATGCAGTTTGTAAGTCAGGCAAGATGGACCGAGCTGCTGCAATAGTTGCTAGCATGCACCGAAATTCTGTAAAGCCAAATGTGGTCACTTACAGCACTCTTCTTGATGGTTATGGAAAAGCCGGCCGGTATGTGGAAGCTGTTGCCGTGTATGAGGAGATGAAGAGCACAAAGATCGTCCCAGATAGGGTTTCTTACAATACCCTCGTGTACATTTATGCTAAATTGGGCAAATTTGAGGATGCACTTCTTGTGTGCAGACAAATGGAAAAGGCTGGATGGAAAAAGGATGCAGTGACATACAATGCCCTTCTGGACGCTTATGGTAAACAAGGGAAGTATCGAGAGGCATCTGAGCTTTTCAAGAAGATGAAATCAGAGAATGTATCTCCAAGTGTGTTGACATACTCCACATTAATTGATACCTTTTCTAAAGGGGGACTTCATAAAGAAGCTCTTCAGATCTTCAAAGAGTTCAAGGAAGCTGGGCTAAAGCTAGATGTTGTACTATACAGCTCATTGATTGATGCTTTGTGCAAGAGTGGTCTAGTTGATGATGCAACAAATCTCCTTGATGAAATGATTAGAGCAGGCATTCGCCCGAATGTAGTAACGTTCAATTCCATTATAGATGCATATGGTCGCAACAGGCAGGTAACGTCTTCTTCTTTTTCTCACAGTATATGCCCCTCAGTTTTGATGAGCATGGTGCTGCTTATAGTCTAGATGCTGACGTTCTCCTGATTCTATACAGACGGATGTCTCTCATTATCCTTCATGTGAGGAGGAGGCTGCAATGGTTCCTACAACCTCTGGTAAGGGAGATGTTACCACTCATGGCAGGGCCCTGGACTTCTCTGATTTGAGCATAAACAAGAGTGTCAAGAGTGATTCACTCTTGTACAGTGGTAATGTCAGAGAAACACCTCACAAGGACATCCTTGCAGCAGTGAGGGTGTTTCAGGAGATGTGGGAGCTGGGTGTTAAGCCTAATGTTGTGACTTTTTCAGCCATTCTTCATGCCTGCAGGTGATGATGTAAACTTAGAGAGATTGGCTATTGTGCTGAGTGTACTGAAGCTCACTTGCTTGGGTTCTGGATACCCATTGTTTTGGCAGTCGTTGTGCTTCGTTTGTTGAGGCCGCCTCCCTACTGGAAGAGCTACGCCAGTTTGATCGCAAGGTGTATGGAGTAGCACATGGACTGCTGATGGGATTCAAAACTCAGGTTTGGCAGTTGGCCAACGTGCTTTTTGATGAGGTGGCACGCATGGACCATTCAACAGCTGCTGCATTCTTTAATGCGCTGGCTGATGTCTTGTGGCATTTTGGTCAGGTTTGTACTGTTTCTTGTTTAAAAGATCACTGTTGAAAACTAGAAAATTATCGTTGTTTAGGTAGGAACCAGCCTTGTACAGGCTTCACATTGTGAACATGCAATCATTGATATGCACATGTACGCTAGCCATAGGCATTTTTCACGTCTTGAACAAATGCTGACTGATGTGCACATGTAAACTTCTTTTCTGGCAAATTATTTGAGTAATGACCTTTTTTTTTTGTTGGGGTTTTAGATGCTTGAGTGTATGCAAACCCTAGGTTGTGATCAGTTTTTTTGCTATGAGGACTTTTCTGTTTTGGATCATGCATGAGTCTTGGGCTTTTGGCAGAAATGATGGACGTATGTTTCTTATGTTGCAGAAAGAAGGTGCCCAAAAAGTGGTTCTTGAGGCAAGACGGCGTCAAGTTTGGGTACAGGCATGGCAAATGTCTGAGCACCAGTGTTGTCTTGACCTCCACTTGATGTCAGTGGGGGCTGCACAAGCTATGTTAAATTCATGGCTGTTGAACATTCGGGCTATCGTGTTTGAGGGTCATGAACTGCCAAAGCTTCTCAGGTACGTATCTTTCTATCTTTATGAATTGTGAGTTGCACCCAGGAAATGATCGTGGCAGTTGTCTTAACACACTTTTCACCCAATTTGCAGTATATTGACTGGTTGGGGTCGACATAGTAAAGTAGCTGGTGAATGTATAGTGAAGCAAGCTGTGGAGTCTCATCTTCTTTCGCTTGGTGCGCCTTTTAAGGTCGCCAAGTACAACGAAGGCAGGCTTGTGTCTACAGGCCCCATTGTTGGAGGGTGGCTCCTAGAACCTGGCACCCTCGAGCTTCTTGTTCTTCACGATACGCGATTAGATGCAACAGAAACAGCTGATTAATGGAAATCAATAGCAAAGTATACCAGTTTGAAGGTTCCTTCTGTGAGAGAAGGCTACCTTGTTACTTTAAATAGAATTTGCTAAACTACACAGGATATCTGCATCTGTTGATTAGAAAAATGAATGTATACTTGGTAACTCATTTTTTCCTTCACAATTTTGCCTTGGATTGAAACACAAAATTCTTCAGGTGTCTTATAAATGTACCTTCTGTAAGCCGATCATGTTGTAACTCATCTCCATTTTTACAGGCATTCAAAAGTTTGTGAGTTTGCCAAGTTAAGCTTCTGGCTGCCATTGAGAACGATTTAATAATTCAAGGGTGATGTGAATCAAATAAAGGATGATGTGAAATTCTCAAAGATAAATGTAAAGCTTTCTCAGTTTTGTTAAGTTTGCCAGCTAGTTTCCTTTGTTCTTTTCTGTTTGTTGTGCTTGTAGCTAATCCTCTCTTTGAATGCTACACTTTTAAGCTGGCAAATACTTTTTTTCTGTTGCTTTCTAAAGTGGTTTTCTCAAGTGTGGCTGTAGTGGCCGGTAGTAAAGAAGCATCTTGTCCAGAGTTTAGGTCATGTTGTAAACTGGAGCAAGACAGGGGTCTTATTTTGTACTAATGTCAAAAATAGACCAGGGAATGGTGTGTGATTATGATCAGGAGGTGAAGGGATGAAGCCTCACCTCATTTCCCTGAATATTGAGAGTATTGCCGAAGGCATCTGCCCCTTGTTAAATGTGACAATATAGTTGTCCAAGGAATATACTGTTGCTAGGAAAGTGTCACAATCAGAAGCCATGTGTGGAGTCAGTGTTACGTACAAATGTATTCTAATATGATTGTAACCTGAGCCGTCTTTTAATGATACTTATAGTCCCAGCAATTTCTAGTGTCCAACAATCAGGTTGAGGGATATCTCATATCACAGATAACGGCTGTTCAGTTGTGTTAATTTAAAACAAACATTGACTACTTTATTGAACTGAGTTGGTTCCTCAACAATGAATCTGGGGTTCTCAAAGAAATATCTTTGGATAGCCATTTTACCCAACTTGTTCACTAGGTGTGAGTGTTCGTCACATTTCACCGCAAAGCCCCTGTTCAATTGTTGTCTGGAACCTTGCACAGCGATGTCAGCTTATTAATCATCGCATCTTTTTGGAATTTTAAAGCAAATAGTTTCATTGGTTAAGGGTCAGTTATGCATTATTGTCTCGAAGGCATATTCGTACATGTAACAGCGCCAAAATACATCAAGATGCACCATATAAGAGTTCCTTTTGTAACGACATACTGTGACAGCATTTGGGTTAGGGTTTTCTGTTGAATTGGACTGATCCAAGGCTCTCTTGGAGAGTTGCTGGAGGGAATAATTGCCATGGGACTCAAGAGGTCTGTTTGGCATTCCTAGGACCCAGAACCTTAGTTTCCGTCTGTATGTTCTCTTTCTATAACATTTGCTTGCTCAATTTTGTTCTCTACGTTGCAGAATAACTGCTTGTGGAAATCCCCCATTCTTTGTTTTCAGTTCCAATTTGTTAGATTGCGGTCGCTTCTTCATTTTTGCATGGACTTTGGTGCAAGAGTTTGGTGTGTGCACCATCTTTTTGGAGATGCCAATACGATGGAATTTCTTCCAGTAAAAAGGAAGGTGAACATGCTATATGGAGATTAAAGTATGGGTGAGCACTGAGCTCATGATCACAGTAGCTTGCTAGCGAGCATTTTGAACATGCTGGCGAGACACTTGCACCAGCATTGGCTCACATAGTCAATAGCGCAACGAGGCAGGGATTCCCGGCTAGGTTGTCAGCCCATACTGAACTGTTGTATTAGTATTGAAAAGAAGAGACCCGACAAGGGTACACCAACCTAAATTATATTTTTACATCGAGAGTAATCATTGAGGAGGGTTAAGCAAGAAAAACACGATGTATTGCTGCTTTGTGGATCAGACATTTGATATTGTGCCACGTGAGAGACTGATGAGGAGGCTGTCGGGATCCCTGAAGTGATACGGTGGAGTAGTTATGGCCTAAATGAGACAATAAGGGACAGAATGTGATCCCCTGCCCCTGCAAGGCACGGCAGATGCAGTTAGCAGTACTGTTGGTGTACACCATAAAACAGGGACCCCCGCTTTCACCTACATTATTTGACCTCTATATAGATTAGGTCTCAGAAGGGGCGGGATCAAACTCACCTAAGGGATTCCAAAGACCTTATGAATGCATTACATGCCTTTTGCACAGATAGAGATTTACGGTTGAACTTCAAACTGCCAAGGTTATGGGTTTCATAACCTGAGCTGCCTGGGTGATGAGATCTACATATCAGTTTACTTTTAGTGGGCAGCATGTGGAATCCGTTAAGAGTGTATATATAACCCTCAAAAGGCCACAGTCTCTTGCAGAGAAAAATGAGAGACCAGACGTGCATGCAACACTTGGTGCATTGTGTAGATGTAGTATGTACAATTCCGTGAGTCATGAAACAAAGTGTGGCTTTCTGATAATATGGTTACACCCACAACCTAAGTTATAGAAGAAGACAGTCACTAGCAGAGCATGATGAGGGTGAAGGCCTCGAGATCATCAGAGCAAAGATGGGAGCAGTACCTATGGTGGTCCAAGCCGTATTCAAAGTACTGGCTTTCCTCCATAGATTATGGGAGCACCCTGGATAAATATATCCATGACTGGCACTGACATCCTCCATGCAGTCAGCAAGTGAGGGCGACAAAACACTGCTGGTATGCACGGATGAGCACTTGGGATGAGCCTACCAATATGCAGATTAATAGATCGTCCCCCTTTTGAGTATAGATTGCCCTACGCTTGGGGTCAGCTGAACCTAGTAATTTGAGAGATATAGAGGTGAGATATAGAAAAGATCTTTCGGCTCTCAATAGATAGCTGTGTGTAATCCGACCTAGCTACATGGAAACCAAGTTATCACAGGATTACAGACAGCTATTGGCTCGTCTGTACCTCACAACTCAGTTGAGGAAAGAGACAGGCGAAGGGAGGGTGAAGAATAGAGGATCAGATATGCCAGCTGCATCAGACTGAGAGGAGGAGCATTAGATTTGCAAATAATGTAATGACTGGATATTGATCTTAGTGCATGAAAAGTTCCAAAAGGATGAGATGACTGGAAAGTGATCCTAGTGCATCAATAGTTCTGGATTAGATGAGATGACTAGATTGATTGTTTGCATCTAAGTGTTCAGCGTGAACTTTATGAATGAATGACTGGTTTCCAAGATCCAGCACAGATTAGGATGTGCCGATGCCTGCTTTCGGAATGTACTATCTTGTGGGAATGGTCATTGGCATGTTTGCATGGAACCAGTGAGGTGATGTGAATGATGAAATGATGAGATTTAGTGCATCAAAGCATCTATTAGAGATTAGTAAGATCTTGATGTGATAGCTAAATGAGTCACAATGATTACGATTTGTGTTTGACATCTCCATGGAGATAATGATGTCAATGTGATTGTGATTGTTCAGTGCCTGGAAATTCCGTCGCAAATTGTGCCATAATTTACGAGCTGCTGATGTGGCAGTGCTAAATGCTCTCTCAGACTTGAGTGCTAGTTATGAATTTATAACAGCAGTCGACGGGATGGACTGCTGGGTGCTAGTTTTTGCTTTATAGTGCTTTTAGGACGCCTGTTTTTAGCAAAGTGCTTTTAGGCCAAGTACCTTTATAAGGATGCCTTGAGGGCCAATCTGGCAGATCGGTGCATGGTTGCAGACTCGACCCTCTTGCGGTTGTATATGTGATTTATCAATATAAGAAGAAGTACTTGTGTGGGGCCCTTGACTTAGGGGCCAATACTTTTGGGAGCGGAATTTTGCCGCTCCGTGTCTCTTGTCTACTGTGTGGTGTTCTCTCTTTCAAGTAGTATTTTGCTGTTTCTGTTCAGCTCAGTGATTGTTGCAATGATTTTACCACCTTGCCAATGCCAATGGCCTGCCGGTTACATCGGTTTGGATTTCAGATGAACCTACACCATCACAGCTAAAAACCAGATCAAGTGAAGTAGCTAAAGTCAGAGAAGTAAGACAGAGGGCAGTACATAGACGAGCCAAAGTGATCATTAGAGAGTTCAATAATCTACCCTCCCAACTCCCCACTACAGAAAGACGCAACAACCAGTCTAGTATTTTTTTGGGTCTTTTTTATGCCTTCAAGGCACGATATCAGAAGTGGATCGTAACAATTGATTTACTTGATTGGTCCTATAAGTCAATTTTGGCCTCCAAAGGTTATTAATATAGTCTTTCTCTCTCTCTCTCTCTCTCTCTCTCTCTCTCTGTGTTTGTTTCCTCTATCTGCAGACCTCTTCATTGGAGTTGTGTTTTGCTGCAAGGAATCTGCATTTGTTTTGCAGCTGCACAAACAAGCCAAGCATTTCAAGACTGTTTTGGACCTTGGGAGGTAATAGATCTTGTTGAATCTATTGTTGGCGGCTCTCTCATTGAGGTATCAGCCACACTTAGTGTTTTGATCAGTGTCTCTACTTGCGGATTGCCTTGCTCTTCCGTTAGTGTATTATCATGTCTGGAAAAGAGCTAAAACCTAAATGCAAAGCTCTGGCAGCGGCTGGTACCTCCATTCTTTAGAGGCTCTACCATTTGAGATACCATGTACATCAACAGGTGTGACTACCTTCATGAGCGGAGAATTCTTCACTCTCCTGCAAATAGATCCCACATTGCTTTTGATAGTACTATTCCCCATGGAAATGTCTACGGTGTTTCTTTTCTTTTGCATGGAAAGATCCTTCTAATAGTTTTTCGAAACTACCCAATGAGCTACAACTCATCTATCAAGAACACAATACAAGAACAAGAGAGGGGAGACTCTCCAAATGATAAACAACTAAGTATACAATGGCTAAATCCAAAATGGGAGGAGGGAAGAGCCACATAGGTGGCCGATAGTGCCATTGAATGCCCTAGCCCACCGTGAAGAAAGGCCCTAGCCACCACAGCTCTATGAAAGCTTGGCATTGTCTCTCTGTGAAGTTCGAGCTGCCTTGGATGTCATTGGACTTGCCTCGGAGTGTGTGTATGAGTTCTAACCAAAAGCATAGACTATCACTGTTGGAATTTTCTCTTGAGGAAGGAAGATTCTAGAAAGTTCTAGAAGCTTCTAGAAGTCAAGGGCTAAAGGAATAAGGAATATTCTAAACTAGTCTTGGTTGGTGGGCGTCGTTTGGCCATGGACATATATCTCTGCAATATGGGATTGTTCTTGATGTTGAAAAGATAGGACATTTGAAATGGTTGAGGTGGCAGCTCATGAGTTGTAGAGTGTAGACTAGCATTATTTGACCAAGATATCAGCGGATTATCTAACAACGACCTCCGCTCCAGTAATCCTCGTGTTATTGCATGTGTAGTTCTGATCAATATGTCGATAATGCTAAGCAACTGTGTATGTAGTTGTCGTGCATAGAGAATTTGTTGTATGCAATCAGATGGATGGATGACAACATATTTTGGATGAGAATTAGATGTTTTACAAGAAGTACAAGTCGTCCATGAGTATTTGACTTCTGCCTGTTTCAAAGCGCCCAACAATAATCCTGAAGTGAGAGCAGCAGGAGTGTCTATTTCATTTGTCTGATGACCTCGTTTATCATTATATGTGAGGTCTGACGCCGCGCAAGAGACATATTTCTAGATTGTGAGCAAGATTGTCACATTACATGGTCCAATCTTTATACACTGCAGTAATTTCAAACCATGACCTAGCGTATGGATGGTAAGCTAATTTCAATCTGGTTGCAGTTCATTCCTTGGCTTCTTGACGCTTGGATTGTAATCTTCTAGGCCTTGAGAACTTCATAATGAGACCTAATATGGGAGAAACGAGGACATATATAGTATGTCATCAATTATTTAGAGCTAAAGTAAAGATGCACAGGGTGCATTCACTACTGTAATACACCACATACATTCACTACTTGTGCATTTACTATTGTAATATACCACATGCATTGGCTAGCACGCGTATGCAAAGAGTTGAGTCTTTAATTAACATGTGCAGATGTTGACCGACATTGAGTGCATAGTTTTGAAAACAATATCCAAGTAAACCGAACCAAAGGAAGTAATGTGCAAAATTCTAAAACAAGAAAATGGATAAAGCATCAATGAATTGCAACAAAAAATGAAGTGCTTTACTGACCTACAATGCTATACTGGTGCTTTCCGATTGTCCAATCTACAAGCCAATATTTAAATCAAGCTACAAAAAAGCAATGTGAATAGTTCAACATATCGTCTTGCAATGAAACATCACATATTCAAATTGCAAAGTATACAGTGCACGTCATGCTAGAGTGCCATACAAAGTATGGTGAAGAGCTAGCATTGTGGTCTCTTCAAAGATGATAAGAAACGGAAGCCGTGATCTCTAGCGTTTATGTGTTGCGCCAAGCAAATGCATAGGCATGGGAAATTGGATGCAGATAACGGACCTTGCAGTGTTGTCGAGCTTGAGTCGCACTTGTGCAATCGAAACGTCTAGTGTTGTGAATATATGTCCTCTCTGCCATACACAAAACACGCATTAAGACAAGTATAGAAGATGTAAGATATTGATGAAGCTTAAAGAGAAACAGATCTAACTTCATGTTCTATGTCAAAGGTCCATTACGTAAAGAGTTATGGATGGTCTCTACAAGTCGCAAACCATACTTGTAATTCATTTAAAATTTGATTAGGGAAAATTGGCTTGTTTGTTCACTAGCGCTAATAGTTGGTTTGTTCTGGTCTACCTTTTTACCGAGTACAGTCCAGCAGCAGAGCAAGGTTGATTTATTGCTGGTTATGACCGGGTGGAGGCATACTCTCTTAAGCTCCTTTGAGATGTGTTTTATCCCCTGCAAAGGGTTGCTGTTTGGATCACAGCAGGGCCGAGTTTTGCAAGGTTTTTGCGGGTTGATTTTTGGTCAGATCTATACACCAACTAGGTGTCATGCAAGCGCCCTTAACGTGCTTGTGGTTGCTAAGCCGCCTCTTATTGATTGAGCTAGAGCGTGTGCATTCCTTTGTGATCTTAAGATTTCTATTGGTCACTTTGCACGAGAGCCCTAAGTATTGCCTTATGCTCCAGCCAACTTCCTATTTGCAGTGTGCCCTCTCCTTGTAGACCTAGCAGAACTGCTCCTCAATTATGCAACTCATCAGCCAAGCAATTGGTTGCCTCTTGACTCACTTTATTTGTTTTTTCTTGCAATAGCATGCTATCACACGTAGGGTTTGTCCTCAGGAACTCTAGGAGCCTTTCCAATCGGCTGGGTTCCGTTCATGGGACTGCCAGAGTGCTCGCCTTGGGCCGCAACATGGACTTGTCTTTTCGCTACCAGTGATTGATAATCACTTAAGATGCCGCTTTTCAATGTGTCTCTCTTGAATAACTAGTCTTGAGTTCAACTCTCGTCGGATAGATCTTTGAGGTCTCTTGGAATAGTTTCCCACGACGTTAAAAATTCTCTTCTTCTCTTCTTCTTCTTCTTCTCTCTCTCTCTCTCTCTCTCTCTCTCTCTCTCTCTCTCTCTCTCTCTCTCCCCCCCCTCTGCTAGGCCTCTTACGCCTACTTTTCATCCGGTAAATAACGTCTTTGTTGACATACCGTTGAACATTCGAGCTTCGTTTCCACTTTGTGCAGTCCTAAGTGTCCCCTGAGCATTGTTACTGCAAGATAATCTCTCTCTCTCTCTCTCTCTCTCTCTCTCTCTCTCTCTCCCCTCCCTGCTAGGCCTCTTGCGCCTACTTTTCATCCGGTAAATAACGTCTTTGTTGACATACCGTTGAACATTCGAGCTTCGTTTCCACTTTGTGCAGTCCTAAGTGTCCCCTGAGCATTGTTACTGCAAGATAATCTCTCTCTCTCTCTCTCTCTCTCTCTCTCTCTCTCTCTCTCTCTCTCTCTCTCTCTCTTATCGAGACCATCTTCTCCGGATGACAAATGATGGGTTCATCTCACGCCCCAAGTATATGGACACCCACCTATCTCATGGCATTAGATATGTTATTGGTCAGCTATGCACCTCATCTCACCGGTTGGTGATAGAGACTGGCCAATACAGAGGTATACCTCTAGAGGAGAGATTATGCCAAAGGTTTCCAAGAGAGAGCAAAATGGTATGCTGGTTATGTCCTTTCTAGTCGTGTTTTGCAGCTAGGCACCCCGCACCCAATTACGCAAGTCGGATGATGAACGCAAAGAGGCATTCCTTTATGGATTGGACGAGTATATCAAGTACGATGTTGAGGTGCTCGATCCAATCGATCTCAACAAGGCGGTAGCGATTGCTCTCGCACAGGAGATGAAGCACAACAAGGGAAAGCCTAAGGAGAACAAGACGTCCACATGTACCTTGCAGACTTCTCAGAACCCTCAGAACCCTCAGAACGGTAAGAATGGTAAGGATGGTAACTCTTCTAACCAATCTTCCAACAGTCTCTCAGAAAAGAATTCTTCCAATGAATCTAAGGGTAAGGCTAACACAATTGCTAAACCTAAGCTTACTCCAGATGAAAAGGTAGCACAAGGAATTGTAGGAGGATACATCACGTCGGAAGAGCAAAGCACTTATTCTAAGTTGTTTTCATTGTCACATTAAGGGTCACATAAAAAAACGATAGAGGAGCACTATATCTGCCAATGCACAACATACTATAAGATCTACGAGCGTTTTTCAAAGAGGGCTTTGGCCCCTTATCGCGCCTCACGGATTACTATGATCAGAGGTGCCTAGGTCTCTTTTGCTGGAGATCCATAGACTCAGAGAGACTACTCTTAGGAGCAGAGGACCTACACATAGAGGATCCATACAAAGCCAGATCACTACTTTTTACAAAGGGACTACTCGAGATGGCCCACCACAGGTTACCCAGTCAGAGGCATTCTTTTTGACTGAGCCATCCAGCTTGTCCGCTCATGGCGCCAAAGAATGCAAGGATCTTCACACCGTAGACGAGGTCTACATCGGAGGCTACAGAGCATCATTGAGCGACATCGAGCACCCCCCCCCCCCCCCCGGAGAGCTGATCATGGAGGACATTGAGACCATATTGTAAAGACCCATGAGAGAGCTCATGGGATGATCACCATTGTCTATTTACCCCATTGTGCACCTCATTAGCCCTCATGTGATTGTACCCCTCCCTATATGTTTTGAGTTGATGTGTTATGTGATGAGCACGTTGAGATGATGAGGATGTAGGTTAGGCTTACATACCCACTCTAGGTACTTTCATTTATTTTTATCTGTATGTTCCCTTGACACTGTATTGTACTAGAGTCACACATGGATGTAATGTTTTGGTCTCATAGGTCATTTGGCCTTTTGAAGAGGTTAATATAACATTTCATTTCATCTCTCTCTCTCTCTCTCTCTCTCTCTCTCTCTCTCTCTCTCTGTGTGTGTGTGTGTGTGTGTGTGGATGCGAGCGCGAAGATGGACTACTACTATATGGCAAGGATGGATTGATTTTGGAAGGCTCTACTTATGTTTGTAGTTTCTTTTCATGCATGTGCACTTAGTACTCGCTCCACTCACTTTTATTCATTACTTTACAAGATGCCGTCCTACTATTGAAAGATGCTAACAACAGATTCGATCCTCACCTGGCCTGCGATAAGCTCTAAACGTTGCTGTTGTAACCACACCAGCTATCACATCAAGCTGTGAGCGATTGCAATCCTCGGCATTAATAAACAAGGTAAAGTTTTTACGGTGGCCTCAAGAAGGCAATATTTTTAGTTGTAATAAATTGTGTGTGTGTGTGTGTGTGTGACATCAAAGTTCGAGAAAAATCATTTTGAAAACCATACAAAATTTTCTTTGGGTAGATTCAAAGAAGAAATTTTACAAAATAATTGGTATTTTTTGTAATTTTACTCTATTTTTATAAAAAAATCGAACATTGATGTGTGTGCATGTGTGTGTGTGTGTGTGTGTGAGAGTGAGAGAGAGAGAGAGAGAGAGAGAGAGAGAGAGAGAGAGAGGGGGGAGGTAGTATTGGATAAAAATCAGGGTCCAATGTATTTTAATCGACTAAAATTGTAAAATCTCAATTGTATTTTGAGCTTGCTTTTAAAAAAATCAAAAAATTTACACAAGTTTTAGTGTTATTACCAGCAAAAGCTTCAAATTTTGACCTAAAAATCAAAAGAATTTCAAGTTTACCCTTATTTTCATCAGTTAGAGAGAGGGAGAGGATCTTCTTTATACATTTTTAATGCCTCACATCAACACCAATATAGAGACACCTTTTAAAAACACTAAAATGAAGAAAAAATCATATTGTATGTAATCAAATGGTGATGAAAAGACTAAAGTGCAAACAATTACATTTAATGTGATAGTGAAACTTTTGATGGTGAGAGATTTGCACATTTTCTCTACCAACTCCTCTATATGGCCTTCTTAGGCCAAAAATCCTTGGCACGGCACCATGACTTTGTTCCAATCTTTGCCTCCGGCTCTCCCTCCCACCCTCCATTCCTTTTTTCGTGCTTTGATGGCGGCGCAACATCATTTTTAATTCGGCTCTGTATTTGTTTTTTTGAAAATGGGTGACACCTACTCATGTACATCTTGCATGATCTGCAAGTTTGAGTCTACCTAAACTCACTCTCGGGATAATTGTAACTGAGTTCAAATCCTAAGGAACTCCCTCGTAAGAAATAAGCACTCCCTAGTAGTACGGGCGCTTACATCTTGAGGCTAGAATTGAGCCACCACCCTGTTGGTCGAGCTAGCGTTCGACACCTCAAAGATCGTAAAACAAGAAAACACATGTACAAGCAGCTGGTCCTATATCCAGTTAAATTTTTGCTTGCAAAGCCAGAGAATATCATCTGCGAAGCAAGTTCAATTGAGTTGAAAAATATCCCTAGCACCATACTCTCTTCAAAAACTTTATGATGGATGCAACCACTCCATTCATTATGTCATTAACAACGCTTCGAGAGAAAGAATTCAAACAACTCTGGTTCTCAAAATGAATCTCCCTCTAGGTGTCTAAAGCCCTGCCGAGACAAGCATTGGTATCTCGATTTGCCCCCGAATATCATAATACTCAATGTTAACACTAGTTTGGTACCAAAACAGGACACTTAAGTGTCCTTTTTTTACAAATTTAGATTAAATGCTACTTGCATTAGACGATGCATTTAAGAAAACCTCTTGATATGCTTAAATATGTTAGCTAGAGGGTCTTTGAAAAATATAACTTTGCATTTTAGAAGCTATCACAGTGAAGAAATATACTCATCAAGTGGACCCCCATAAGACTGCGATTGATGCTTTGAAGAAATCAACTTTATAAGCTCAAGAAAAAATGAAGTGACCTTGTAGAAAATTGTACACAACTTTTCTACAATTGTGCTATAGATAATTGCAATTTTCATATGCAAAAAAATTTACTTGAGAGTATATAAAATAATGGGAAGTTCTACGTGTTTGATATGACTATTTCAAGCATATCGTTGTATGCATAGAAAAAATATGTTTTTGATGCGTTTTGAGTTTTAGAAAGTGATACATTGCTTACTCTCTCCAATGAGGACTGAAGGTGGCAAGTAGAAGTGCTTTGGTAAGAAACAATTTTTGGATCATTTCATATATTCAAAACTACGCATGTAAAAATTTTGGTATTTTAATTCTTGAGACATAAGTATTCAAAACCTCAAATAACTTCAAGCTTTCCACACATATCAACTAAATGTATCAAAGTGCATGGTATGAATACAAATGGGATATCTAAAACCTTGGTTTCAATGTTATTGTGGAGGACTCAAGATTTTCATGAGTTTTTGAACAATCAAAATTTCAAGACAGGGTGTAAGCGACAAGATTTAAGTAAGTTAGGGAGACAAAAAAATACGTAGTTTCTTGGTTTTAACATATCAAGTCATTTGATGTTGTCAAATTGCACTAGAATAGCCCCAATTTCATGAGAGAACCTTTGAAAGGCCAAAATTATGCTCTTAGTCAGCACGTGCTCAAGTATGAAACTATGTTTATAACTTGCAATTAAATTTGAAACTATTCCTTGAAGGCCATTCCATTGTTTTGTTACACTAAGTTCTAGCACTTGGCCTTTAAAAACATAAAAAAGCTCATCTCTACAAAAAGATATAAGAATTTTATGTTTTTTTTTTGGCAAAACAGCTTGAAATTTTACAAAAAATTACGACTTAGAAATTATCACAATTCTCTCCATAGGGCTTGTATTTTGACATGGAGAAAAATTCAATGTTTTCTTTCCCTCATAATCAACCTATGGTAGAAGCAAGGTGTAAAAAACTTATTTCTAGCTTGACAAATAAATTGCCAAAACTTTGTAGGAAAACAAGACACTTTAGTGTCCAATTACAGAACTAGTGTTAACTCATGGTAGATAATGATCAATAAATGTACATGAGGACCTACTTGATGTTAAAGAGTCCATGCAGCCCTTTGTAGTAATTGCAGAAAATATTCATCCTCTGTGGAGAATTGAGGTGTCTCTACGGGATGTTTTCTGTAGAGAATTTGGATAATTGTGGAGTTGCTTGCAATGATGATAAATTCACAATACATCGGTATGCTAGCAGCCATTTATATTCTCGTTGCATTTGTCAGCTGCGATAATGACTGCAGCAGGGTTTGCATTTCTTTGTTAGTCTATCAGACGTACGTTTGCCGGTTCCATCCCAAGAAGCATGCCTTGGTATGGAAGCAAGTATGCTTATATTTGTACATGTATAAGAATGTCTACTTACTTTTTCAGCACCTATGTGCTATTGTTTTCAACAAGTGAAACTGTGTTCTTGTATGCTTGTGTGTGTGTAGCATATATTGGCACTTTGTTCTATTATGGAACATAGATGGCATTAGTGGCAAAATAGTCAAAGCTGATATATGGCTATATTGTCTTGTGGATGCTACCCTTCAAGAGCCAACTTGGGCTTTTCTTGGATGCCCTAGATTGCCTATGAAGTGCCAAATCCTGAAGTTTTGACGAACTTGCGAAGGTTTAAAATAATCAGGGATGAGGTAGGTATGGTACTTCCACGTGATTATATGCATTTGTTCATGATACAAGAATGTATGTGCCTGAGAGTCATATTTTGCTCTTAATGTAATGAAGACATAAAATTTTCTTTGCTTAAAACAATAAAGGAAAAAGATTCTCATCGTGCTGTGATCACAATCTGATAGCACCTTTTTTGCTAGTACAAACACATTGTGGTTAACTAGTGGTCTTAATCCTTGGGACTAGGGGGGTCTAACCCTGCTTCGCCACCATCTAAGAAGAATCGATCACTTTTTGGTGCTTTGGGTGATGCAAAAGTTTTTTAGCAACAATATGAGTATGGTTCATTTGCTTTTTGAGGACATGCAACTTGCCAATATCTATAGAAATGGAAGTCAAGTCCTCAGATGACCTTTCCACAAGATTCATCATCTCCCTGTGATGATGAGTGTAACATCATCTCCTACTGGCATTGCAAGACTATTCACAAGAAGATTTAGAAATATTCTCATTTAGGAAAACGGAGTCTTTTTCAATGTTTTTCATGCAATGCATAACATCATGAGCTTTTGCTCGAGAGGCACCACATACCTAGCTAGCTACGATTGGGGGCAGGGGACCGCCGGCCCGGTGGGGGCCGGCGGTGCCCTGGCCCCAATCGTACCTAGCTAGGTATGCGGTTCCTCCCTCACAGAAGCTCATGATGTTGAGGTACATCACAATGTGGGAATTATTGTGAGAATTTGTCCAAAACTTCTTGTGATTGCACATCTCTTTCTTCTACCTCTACATTGCCTTCTACTTTGCCACCCCCACCCCCACCCTTTAATCCTCCCGTTCCCTCATCCTATCCCGCGTGTCCTTATTTTTCCAATTACCCTTCATCCATGATACTAGGCCCTAAACGAGTTAAACATGGCGGTTCCATGGCCAAGTTTGATACGTTCTGAGGTATTCAAGACCGACCAAAAGCTCTGCAATTTATTCAACAATTTGATGTCGTCTTCAATAACAACTATTACACGAAAGGGGTCTCAACTTTCTAGAGTTGCAGTTTTTGCAAATAAATGCTTTGCAATGGTGGACTGCCTTTATATCTAAACCTTACTCCAAAGACTTCGGCATAGTTAAAGACTGCTTTTGCCTAGAATTATCTCACCGGTGCTTTTGGATAAAAGATTCTCTCCGCTTGGAACTAATTGATGATGTATCCTACTAAACCCTCGACGACTACAATCAAAACTAGTCTTGCTTGGTGGACGTTGCTATAGAACCTAACAGGACATTATACGCAGATTGATATCAAGCATGTAGCATTGAAGTAAACAAAGTACAAAGCACGTTGATGATTTTTAAAAAAAGAATTGCGTATATGATGACTAATCACTTCTATAGCTGTCTGTAAAATGGTCCAATTTCACAACATTGACGAACTTTTGAAAATGAAATGCATGTGTAGTTACTCTCCAAATCAAGCGTAGTCAATTTTCTCTTATTTCTCATAGAGAGAAAGAGAGAGAGAGAGAGAGAGAGAGAGAGAGAGAGAGAGAGAGAGAGAGAGAGAGAGAGAGAGAGAGAGAGAGAGAGAGAGAGAGAGAGAGAGAGAGAGAGAGAGAGTTACGTGTTGTCACAGTCGGAGGGAGCAAGGAGTCTTCGCTTGCCCTAACGAGGAAAACATGTGGCTAAACTAAACTTAAGGAAGCATTGACAAACTCAAAAAATATAGAAAGCATTAACAGACTCAAAATTGAAATGCACTACCAACCTAGTAATCGTGTACAGGTGGTGTTCAATTGTGCAAGCCGGCGTACAATGTTTGAATCAAGCTACATAAAAGCAATGTGAACATTTAAACATTTTTTTTTGCAGTTAGACACAAGATGAAAATACTAAATCTACAGTGCACGTCATACAGAAGTGTTATACAAAAGTATGGTGGAGAGTTGGCGTTGTGGTCTCTCCAAAAACTATAAGAAACGAAAGCCGTGCCCTGTCCCCTAGCATTTATGTGTTGCGCCAAGCAAACATATAGGCATAGGGAGTTGGATACAGATAATGGACCTTGCAATGTTGTCGAGCTGGAGTTGTGCTTGTGTAGTCAAAACGTCCACTGTTGTGAATATATGTCTTCTCTGTCGGACACAAAACAAGAGTCAAGGCAAATACAAAAAATATAGGATATTGATTAAGCTTAAAGAGAAGCAGAGGTAACTTTATATTGTACGTCATAGATGTGCAAGGTTTATTGTAGTGATGAGTTCTCAGTGTCGAAAGCCCCACTCAAACCTAGTGAAGCACGTTGCTACCATGAGCCATCTTATAGATCGCAAAGTTTACATATCTTGATCATTAGCAATCGTCTTCTTTTGAAAATGTAACTGTTTCCGGAGAGGTGAGGTATGCCGGACCTGTCCAAATCAGGCAGATGAATGTAGTGGTTTTGGGGTTTTGAACGCTCTGGTAGCACCTTCACCACACTCATCATCTCCTTCCGACCAACTATGGACCGAGGTTTAAAGCTTTCAACCTATTTTCATAGGCTATACTAGAGGTGGTGAAGGCAAGGTGGGTCCTATAGACCCCAACAATAGCTTATAAGGGGATCCTACAAACGCCAGCGGCATCATTCAACAGAATCAAGGTAGCTGGTAAGGGGATTTCACAGACGTTGGTGGCATCATTCAACAAAAAATGTGTCTTACATAGGACAACTGAATGGAGTGTTCTTCTTGTACATCTGGTAGAGAATATGTAGCACATGGCTTTCATATGTTGTATCAGCCGCCGCTTGTTGTCAGCCTGAGTGTGTGGAAATATCGGAGTATTTTCTTTTTTCAATGACAACAGGGTTGATGGATTTTCTTTGCTCAGCTAATTGCTTCTTTCTACTCTCTGACACATGTTTGGTCTTATCAAAAGTGTTGCATAAAACTTTAGCCTGCCCCTTCTTCTGCTTGAGTTTCTGAGTAAGTTCCTCCTGACCTCAATTTTCCTTTGTGTGCCTTGTATGTGGTGAGTTATCATCTGTGGTCGGTGATGAGCATTACAAGCTCACAAAGCTTTTGTAGATTTAGAATCTGTAGATGATGGCAATACATAGTTAGATGCAGTAAAGAATGGCCAATGTCCTCCTTCACAATAGCTGCCTTCAACCCTGATGATTATCTGACGTGCGGATCTGAAGCTTTTAATTGGAAGCCAAAATACTACATCTCATGTCAATGCATGGGGAAAGGCGCGCTTGTTGTCGTTGCAAGCGAGAGAGAGAGAGAGAGAGAGAGAGAGAGAGAGAGAGAGAGAGAGAGAGACCCTTTTCCCAAGGTGTCAAAGGCTGTCAGGTTGGTGAAGAATTCTTCCTTTTTTGGCTTGCTAAGGAAAGGCCTTAGTGTTGGGCTTGCTTGGGCGTACTTTGACGGATGGCATCCATGTGACTCTGCGAGTCTGCGTTATTGCTGACACTGTCCTCGCGTTTTTTGCAGTCCAGCTCAACATGTCACCGTCGGGCCTTGATAGTCTATCCCCCCCCCCCCCCCCTCCCTCTCCCCTCCCCCCGTGTTCGGGAAAAATCATTTTTTCAAACATATAATTGCCAAGAGGAAATTTTAGAAAATTAAGGGTATTTTTTGGGTTTTTACACTATTTTTCTCTATTTTGGTATGGAATTTCTCCTTTTCCTCTTGCCCTCAACCGGCATTTTTGAAATTGGAAACGGCACGATATTAAGTTGAGACACATTTTTCCCGAACACTGCCCCCTCGCCCCCCCCCCCCCCCCCCCCGCCGCCCAAGTCCATCTTGCACTTGCAGTAGGTCTTGTCTAGACCTCCTCTTGAGGCTCCTGCCGTCCTGTGAGTCCTGCACTTCATGAAAATGCAAGTACCCTCCGCACCTGTGACCTTAACTTCCTCTTGCAGACCCTTGAATCCTCGATTGCCTGAGAGAGAGAGAGAGAGAGAGAGAGAGAGAGAGAGAGAGAGAGAGATCATGGTACCGAGACAATGAGACTGCCTCACATCTGTGAGAGGACAATAGAGACCTCAGTGTCTGAGAAAAATCATTTCTCCGCACATACAAAATTCCTTTCCTTGATTTCGTTAAGAAGAAATTTCAAAAAAAAAAAGGTTATTTTTGGGTTACACTATTTTACTCTATTTTGGGGCAGAATTTATTCTTTTCCCATTTCCCTAAACCGACATTTTTGAAATTGAAAACAGCTTGATATTAGGCTGAGACACATTTTTGCCGAACACTGGTCCAATCCAATGGATTCCACTCGCCTGTGCGCGCGCGTGTGTATGTGTGCGAGAGAGAAAGAGAGAGATGCAATGTTCGGGAAAGATCATTTCTCCAAACATACAAAATTCCCTTTCTTGAATTTTCCAAGAGGAAACTTAGAAAATTAGGTTTATTTTTTGGGTTTTTACATTGATTTTCTCTATTTTGGGGCAAAATTTCTCCTTGCCTTCAACCGGCATTTTTGAAATTTAAAGCGGCACGATATTAAGTTGAGACACATTTTTCCCGAACACTGATAGATGATTTAGACATACTTTCTTTCCTTGATTTTGTCAAGAGGAAATGCTAAAAAAGTAGGTTTTCTTTTTGGCTTTTCACACTATTTTCTCAATTTCTGGGAAAATTTTCTCCCTTTCCTCTTGCCCTCAACAGGCATTTTCGAAATTGAAACCGACACGATATTAAACTGAGGCACATTTTTTCACGAATATTGGTTGCAGGTGCTCATCGAATCATAACGGCACTTAGACCTCATTTACCCTTGTATCGACACTGTTTGCATTTTTCAAAATTCCTTTCCTTCCAATGGTCGGGAAAAATCGTTTTTCCAAGCTTGAGTTTTCCAAGAGGAAATTTAAAAAAAATAGCGGTGTTTTCCAAGTTTTTACCCTACTTTTCTCTATTTTGGGATGGAAATTCTCCTTTTCCCCTTTCACTCAACCGACATTTTCAAAATTCAAACCAGTTCGAGACTAACCTGAGGCACGTTCCACATTGTTCCCTTTAGTTTTCCAAGAGGGGATTTTAGGAAATTAGGGGCATTTTGTAGGGTTTTAGACTTTTTTTTTTCTATTCTGGGTGGGAATTTCTCGTTTTCCCCTTCTCTCAGCTACAAGTTTTGAAATTAGCATTGGCACATGATTAAATTGAGCCACATTTTCCTTGGCCATCATTTATGCTTGCAACAACTTTCGAGAAAAAATCATTTTTCCAAACATGCAGAATTGCTTTCCTTGAGTCTGCCAAGAGGAACTTTTAGGAAAGTACGGGTATTTATCAAGTTTTTACACTATTTTTCTCTATTATGGAGTGGAGTTCCTCCTTTTCCCCTTACTCTCGAACGACGCTTTTGGGATCAGGAACGACACATTCTTATGCTCAAAAACATTTTCCCCGAACAATGCTTGGCAAGATGTGCAACACGGCTCCCTCCCATTCCATGCAGCGAGGTTTGCAGAGTTGCTACGCTCATGGTCACTCACACCATGCAAATGACTTCGTGACATTTTGCAAGACTCGCTGTGGAGAAATTTGCAGTCTTGCCAGGAAAGCACCGGGCTTATGGCTATGAGAGTTTGTGAGAGAACTCCAAAAAACTATATGAAGGGGTTAAACCATAGATGCCATGAAGACTAGGGTTTGGAAAGCAGTGAAATCAAAGAATCCCCACTCTTTCTCTCTTGCACTCACACACACATAGAAAGAACACAAAAGAGAATGTCAAAATAACACAAAGATGAAAACATCAAGGCTATGGTCATATCGTATCATGGGTAGTATGAAAGGGTTAATAGATGAGTTAATGGCATTCAATCTTGGCTAACCAAATAGGCTACAAATTGTTCTTTGGAATTGTAGTTTTGTGCTTACCATAATATATATATATATTGTCTAGTGATTGGGATTAATTGTGTGTACAAAACCTCTTGGTTCATAGCAAGATAACTACGCTTACGTCAAAAGAAAAGTTATAGTCTATGAGAGGTAGTATAATGGGATCTGGTGATAGAAGTATTTTGAGCCTTTCTGGGCCAAAGAGAAACACTATACGTTGTTGAAAGTGTATTTTACGGCTAATCCATACGTTAATTCTAATAGATCGTACAGAGTGAAAGCGATAGAAATTATCATCATGTGGGTTATTCATCTAGGATAGTATGTGAGAAATGTAGATATGAGAGAAGTGAAGAGATGAGAAGTTTCCCTCCCAAGCCCTATTCTTGCCCGTAGGCAATAAGGATACTGCGGGGAGAGATGTACCTGTAGCAAAGAGAACCTAGAATTTGTAGAGAGGATGAATTACTAAGAATGAGAGAGATAGGTTTGGTTAAGGAGATTAGATTAGATACATATATATATATATATGTTGGATTAGAGATGAAAAAGAAAACAACAAGAAATCAAGAAAACATCAATGTAGAACACATCTTACTTGACAAACCCTTTGGCACCATTATTGATGGAGAGAGAAGAAGAGGGGAGAACTCCACTTTGATTGATACGCCAAGTGAAAGACCTTCTTTGATTAGAGTTGATCTTCCAAGGATAGCGTACAAGAATGGCTAGTCTTCCTCTAGGAGAAAGTGTAGGCTTGGGCTTATGTTAATGGCTAAGTACAATTAAGCATTACTACTCACTCCCTCAAGAATTCCTCTCATCAATGGCTTGAATGCTTGAGTTCATTTCAAGGAAGAAGAGGTCCCCTTTTATAGGTGAAGGGAACCCACAAGGGTTTACACAAGAAGAGAAGAGCCAGTGTGAACAGAAACTGAAAAAGTTGGAAATGAGCTGTCCTTGCATGATGTGGGCAGACTGGGGTCCAGTTTTGATCATATCTCCTCAACCGTAGCTCCAAATAAAAAAGTAAAAATATGGGAAAAAAATTCAGCTCATTAGCTACGATTTTCATTTTAAAATCTTTTTCCAATTCGGATTGGAACCTTGTGTAAAAAAATAATCAAAATAAGGTCCATTTCTGGCAGCAAAAGTCTTCATGTGCTCCCCTTAGGCTAGACTTTCATTTGATTCCAAAGGACACCTCATGCCATATGAAAGCATGACATTGCTCCTTGACAAAGTTTTGTAATCATGCTTGCAATAATGCATTAAAATAAGTGTATCTTTGAAATCATGCCACCTAGTGTCCCACTAGGATTTGATTCCTCCTAGTAGCTGTTTAGAAAGAAATATAAGAAAAATATGAAAAATACATAGAATATATATATATTGGAGTTTACCCTAGATATAGGATCTAGCTAAGGTGTGAGATGATAATGAGATAGTAGAAATAAATAATCAATGCTTTTTGCCCCAAGTTAAAGAGGCGGAGCTATTGACGCTTTTTCCATAGTATTTTCTGATGGTAAAGTAAGAATAGGTTACCCTTGAGATAAATAACAGGATGAGATAGAAAACATATTATTATACTTAAATATGCATATGTACATTATAGAAAATATAACTATGTATCTAAAAAGTTACAAGATAACTCTTGTAGGATGCGTTCCCACTATGTACGTGTCACAACACGACATCGCGATTACACACCCTCTCTCTCTTTCTCTCTCTCGTTCGTTCATTGGCTATTTCTTTGGTGTTCAACGCATGAGCATGGTGGGAACCCAGACCACCAACACACATTCTTGGGTCTAACTCAACTTCGCACCTCAAATTACACAGTCCATGGACAAGAAGAGTGTGAATGGATAAAGTGGGGGTACTCTTTCTGTGTGCTGTACCTTTGTCCACTAGTTCATTAATGCCTTTGAATTTGATGTTCTCTTGCATGTGTCTAAATATGTGACAAATCCATTTAAAAGATCTATAGTAGGTTAGTCTTAACTTGGGTCTAACTCAACTTGGCACCTCAAATTGCACAACCCATGGACAAGAAGAGTGTGAATGGATAAAGTGGGGGTACTCTTTCTGATTGGTGTACCTTTGTCCATTAGTTCATTAATGCCTTTGACTTTGATGTTCTCTTGCATGTGTCTAAATATGTGTCAAATCCATTTAAAAGATTTGATAGCAGGTTAGCCTTAAGACTTTGTGAACATTCAGAAAGAGAAGGGAGTGTTGTAGTATATAAGTGGTGTTGCTCCTCCAAAAATTAGTTCAAGCCTATCCCTGTCCCTTATTGATCTTAAGGTCCCTGTGAATGTGTGAAGTACTGTTTCTATGAACGTATTTACCCTTTAGCTAAAGCACGTTCTTTTCCCTTTGCTTCTTTTGAACACATCAAGTAATAGTTGTGTGAACATTATTTACCACCCTCTCTTAATATGGTTGCCTGTTCCTCCTCGCGAAATCCACTTGATGAACATTATGATGGCAATGATGACAATGTAGAGCCTATGTGCAATGAATCTAGTGATGTTCGCTAAATGGAGTTTGAAGAAGGTGATTCAATAGCTTGATATCTTATAGAAAATGCTCGATGTATGCTTAGAAATAATCCGATTTTTCTTTTTAAAATAAAAATAAAAATAGAGTTGAACAAGATAGTGCACCGTGATACAGCTGTGTCATTCTTGGAAGCTGATAGTGGCCTCATTCTTGATCATGTGGCTCCACTACGCACGAGGAGTGCTTCGAGTCTACATAAGCTTGATGTTTCTTCTACCCTTGGCGTTGGGCCCAAATCCCTCAAGCGTGTGATTCAAAGTGGCACGGTAGTACGTACACTTTTCAAGACTTGCAAGGAGACAACGGGACTAAGTAAGGCTTGCTTGCACCACACATATATTCTATTGTTGTGTCCATCCCTTATACGAGTTTTTTTTTTCTTGTGGCAGTCAAACCTTGTTTGGAGTGTTCACCGCCTACAGTTACAAAAAACGAGAGCGTTACAGATAATGCCAAACTAGGTGAGCATACTGTTATTGAGTGCTATCATGAGGATGTAATGCCCGCTAGTTCATCTTCTCTTGTGCCTTATATTTCCACTAAGATCCCTTTATTGCGTATTGTTGACATCACTGAGACTTGCCCTCGTTTTGCATTTGAGGGGTGCATATTGAACCGATATGGGACTTACAAACAAAGCCCAGAAGTTGCTAAATATATGCGCTACCCTAAGGTAGACCTAGTTGATCCACTCAACACTGACACCATCACTGGTGCTGTTAGTGATCAATTTATTGCACAATTCATTGACAGTCTTACTGTAGAAGACTTTGTGCACATTGAGAATGTGACTGTGAAAAAAAAAACTAAGTCAGATGGTTGCACATCTCCTTATGTACTACTTTTCAAAGCTTCCACAATTGTAGAGAAGACAAAGCCTTTTGAAGTCAACCTTAGTTTCTACCCAGAGAGCAAAGTGCATCAATCTTTAGATGAGGCACAATCCTTGCATGCACAGGGCACCTGTACGCACTTTGGAATTGTAGATTTTGTTGTTAGACAAGGCCATGCTAGCACTTCAAAAGTTGGTGTTTCCCAGGGTGATCTTGTTGTTGCAAATGAGCCTACAATTGAGGATCGTTCCACTGTAAGATTGCCTTATCTTTGCCCTTTTATATATTTGTTGCTTTCTAATGTTTCCCCTTTCTTACCATCATAGCTTAGCTTTGTGAATGCACGCAAATATGATTACCATGCTATCTTTCGTGCTCTTGAGACCGATGTGCATCCTATGTTTGTTGCATGAAACATAGGTTCCTTCACAAGTAGAAGCAATACACTCTCACTCTTGGATATTACTATCCTGGCACGCGTCAAAATTCCTCATCTCAAGCATCGTTTGGAGGAAGCATATAAGGCCCATATTGTTGATGATGGTCAGAATCAAGAAGTAAGTATTGCTCTTGTTTTTTCTTTTTCACCATAATAGCTCAAGAAAGCTCTGACTTTTCAAGTGGCTATACATAGGTTACTGGCACATTGCACTTCTTTGTGAATGTGAATTCAATTTTGGTAAAAACGTTTTTGTGGTCAATGCAAATCTACTAAGATTTATTACCAACAAGAGGCAAACTTTTGCTCTATCTGCTCAAAATCTACAACTATTGTTTTGGTACCCAAGCTGAAGGAAAGATTTTGACCAACAAAACTTCCCCAATTGACATTTCCTTAGCGGGTAACATAGTCAACAAAGTGTTGCATCTTGACAAAAAATTTGTTGATTTATATGTTTTCGATGTACTGGATGCACTTGAGATGCTAACCTCCCTTGTCTGAATTGGTAAATTCACTGTCAACAAGTTAGGTCTTGTCACATCTTTTGTTGAAGTAACAAAGTAGCACTCCTCCTCTGCAATATTGAAGCTCCATCACCTCCACATGGAAAAACACTCTTTACATTATATTGCTTTCATCCATTGCTCATCTTGTAAATTGCCATCTGTGTGTGTGTGTGTGTGTGTGTGTGTGTGTGTGTGTGTGTGTATGCGCGCGTGTTTCATTTACTTGTCTTCCTTCATCCCCATAGCCCAAGGGGGGAAAAAAATTGCACATACATGGGTTCCTCAAGCAGCCAAAATACATCTTTTGAAAAACTCATTCAGAATGATATTGATAGTACTTTCCTAGCTAGTCACCCGTGGAATAATAATGTTTTCCTCGTGCTCAATAAAATAATAAAGTCACGCTCATCATTACAAAAAATAACAATATCATGGTAGACGTGTGAGAGTTCCGTTGGAGCAAACGCCAATGATGACACCTTCTTCTTTGGTGCATTTGGCTTCCAACAGACATGATTCCTCCAGTTTGAACCAACTTTTAAATAGCCACACATCATCTATTGGTATTGCACTTGATATTATCCATGTATTTTCCTTTAGATTTAGTATTGCATGCGACATCCATATTTACGGTGTGCCAATATCTTCACCCAAAAGAGAAACATTCAATAGTGGAGCCAATTCAATAACATTCCACAAAATCATCATTGTCGATAGAAGTGGTTGCCTATTTTTCTACTTGGGAGACAACCAATGTTTACGCAAACGCAAGTATTGCACCTGGGACAAAAAAGAAACGGAATCATTGAAAGCTTTGCTTCTCCAGCAATCGAATGAACTCCGTGTCTCCATCGCGAGGCAATTTGCTTGCTTGGGTGATAGAACCACCCTAGAAATAGGTGCAATAACATCAAATCACAACAACAAAGTCTTCTTTGTAGCTCCTGCTGAGGGAAATAGTCCTTTGAGTATCTTCAAAGATGAATATTATGAAGAGCTTAGTTTCCCTACTATTTTCTACTGTGAGCCCCGTAAATACCATGCACTTGCTATGCATAGATATCAACATGTGGTTCAATGGGAACTTATGCATAGTGATAGAAGATTCTCGCTAAATATAGAGAATCTTTCTTTCAAAACAGTCAAAGTAATGACTCAAAAAATCATGGGGTCCATTTGGATCCGTATGCGCAAAGGCAAGCGGAATCACAATACACTAGTAGCCGCACAAGTTGTTGGAGATACTAACATTAAGAAGGTCTTGTCTTTCCAACTTGTATATCATGACTTTGAGGCATTGCGAACATCACCTGACTACAAGGTAAAATTGAAAAAAAAAGCCTTCGCTATGATTAGACAACTTGGGCAACTGACATTCTTTGTCACGTTTTTAGCGGCTAAGAAACGTTGGAAACCTTTGATTGGAGCACTTGCTAAGCTCAACCCCATTGTACGTCCAAGCACACAAACAGAAGCATCATATATACGGGATTTGATCCGAGCTGACTCTATAACAACATCCCGTTTTTACTTAAACCGGTTTAACGGGATGAAGAATTTTCTAGCCAAGGATATAACCATATTAGGGAAAATCAAAGATTGCTTTTTTGTAACCAAGTTTCAGAGCCGAGGTAGGCAGCATGATCATGGCCTACTATGGATAGAAAATGCTCCTATTTATGGAAAAGATCCCAACGAAGATGTTGTGGATTTCATTTGACAAGTACATAACAACCGATTCCATGCTTCTTTCTGTAGATTTACAAGAAATCCAAACACACAAGCTTAAAAAGTCTTGACGCAAGGGATGCCGATTTGACTTTCCTCGCTACCTAATGCCTTTGAATATGATTTTAGAGCCTTGTCGGTCTCAACATACCAACATCCAACACAATGAAAAGAAACACAAACAAATCAAAGATAATCTATTGCTACTAGATTATAAAGCAAATATTACATTCAAATAGTGGCTCTTATCCTATGGACCTTCGCTTTGAGGAATACATCCAAGCTATAGCATCCACAATATCATGCCCAAAAATTCTGTTGAAAAGAAATATCAAAGATATTTACACAAATAATTTCAATCCAACCATTTCAAAGCTTTGGGATGCAAATTCAGATATACAATACATTTTAAATGCACATGGAGTAGCTACCTATTGCATCTCATATATAACAAAATTTGATAGCACACTCATCAAAGCAATCAAAGAGTAGTTTCACTCTTGCGTTTAAAACAATGCAACTACATTTGATAGACTTCGAAAAGTAGGGAACACAATACTAAACACACAACAAATAAGCTCACAACAAGCAGTATATATTGCACTTTCTCTACCTCTCTACAGTGCAACTCAAGAATTTATATTCATAAACACAAACCCTCCCCACGAAAGAACAATGCTTCTCAAACAAAAACATCTCCTACATCACATAGACCCAACTAGCACATAAATCTTTTACGAAACAAGCATAGACAAATATTGTGCACGTCTTGCCCAACTCAATGCCATATCATTGGCAGAGTTTGCCTCCACATACACTACAAAAAGCAACACATACAAAAAATGTACCAAACCAAAAATTATACGATATGTCAAATATAATGCCGTCAAGAACCTAAATAATTATTATAGAGAACACTGTCTTCTGTTTTTACCATGGATAAATAATGAAAATCAACATCTAACAAATGGACTCACATGGAAAGACGTATACAATCAAAATAAACCTATTATTGATACAAATTAATCTAAATACAACAAAACCACAACAGTGAAAGACAACCTTAACACCAAATCATTAGGCACTAGTTCACCTGCAGCATCTATGACACCATCTGATATCTCCTCCCATATTCATGTTGACATCACACAAGACCTAAATATGCAGCACCGCCAACTGCATACACACACTATACTGGCCATCAAAATACTACTCTGACCAAATGATATTTATTACAAGAGCATTTTACTGCTTAATGCTCAACAAAGGCTAATATTTGATGATATTATGCTGAAAAAACGTATATTCCCCACAGAAGCAATCCACATTTTCTATCTGGAGGCGCGGGCACATGCAAAACTTTCACCCTTCTTTTGATTGTCCAAGGGCTTCTATGTTTCTATAACCACTTATCACATTCCAATCCAACAGCAACAAAAGCTTTGTTAATGACGTTGGTGGAACCACTATCCACTCGGCCCTCCACTTGCCACTACTCACATCATCTAACACTTTCCTATCACCTGAGAGGCTAAATGAGCTACGACTGCTTTATCAAGACCTGCAGTTAGCTGTTTTTGATGAGGTCTCCTTGATTGGAACCAACATATTTGCTATGGCGGACTCTCGTCTGCGAGTAATAAAAAAAAACTACGCCCTACCATTTGGTGGTGTTGATGTCATCTTATGCGGCGATCTTTGCCAAGCTAGTCCAGTACGTGACTCTTGGATTTTTTCTAGAAAACCTCAATTGCTCGAAGCTATCTCACCCTCTTTCTGGCATGATCGCATAAAGTGCTATGAGTTAACAATCGCCATGAGACAAACGAACAACACATTCATCGCCATACTCAACAGGATACGTGTTTTAGAACACACCCACGAAGACATTTTGCTCCTCAATACGCATTACATACGCACAGTACCTCATCCGGCCATGGTATCCCACTTTTACTATGCAAACAAAGATAAAGACCTACAAAACCAACTACCATAGGGACACCAATCTTTATTGAAGCACAAGACACAAAGGAAAAAACTTGCAGCAAAACTATTCAAATACCAATAGATCCAAAGTTGACAACAGGTCTTCACAAAAAACTTCACTTAAAACTAGGCCTAATTGTGGAAATTTGTGCTGGAAATATTGACGCTCTAGATGGCCTAGTCAACGGAGCTGAAGGTATATTCAAAGCAGTAACACAAAACCCCATGACACAAACCATCTGGATTCACTTTCAAGCCACTAAAGCAGGCCAAAAAACTAGATATGAAAACTAGTAACTATACAATACATCAATAGATAGACAATGGACACCAATCCACAAAATAGCACGTGAGTTTCAAATAGGAAAGAACTTCCTAAACACTATTACTAGAACACAATTCCCAATTCAACTTGCACGTGCCAGAACCATACACCATGCACAAGGCTTGATGCTAGACACCTTGGCTTTCGATCCTACCAGCATACAAAGTCATGGTATTGTGTACACTGCCCTCTCGCATGTAAGAGATCCCAAAAACCTTTACCTCCTAACATAATTAAATTCTGCCCATATTAAAGTAGACCAAACAATTCTAGATGAGCTGCACCGCTTCAAAACACATGCCACTTGGCAACCTTCACAGCTTGACCTCCACCCTTTGCCGGACAATCACTTGATAATACAATCTCTTAACATTGTGTCCCTTAAGAAACACTACAACAACCTTATTCATGATGATAATTTAATGGCTTCCCACATTCTTTGTCTCCAAGAAACAAAGCTACAACATGCTAACACAATGACGATACACGGTTACACACACACACACACACACACACACACACACACACACACACACACACACACACACACACTCAAATAACTAGCCCCATGGGAATGTCCCTCTTCACATTAAAAAAAACCATACATCTACAACACCACAACATCATTTCCACGAATGAGATAGAATGCATTACAACACTCCCCAATACACCACATGGTCCACCAATAACCCTAATAACATTGTACTGCAGACCCTCAAGTCCAATTCCCTTCCTCCTGCAAACATTAACCACACTACTCACACCTCACCACCAGCACACCCGTGCAATTTTACTCGGTGAATTCAACATCAATGCTAACTACCAAACCCCTGAATACCTTGCTATTTCTAACCTTCTCTCCACACACAACATGACACAACATATAACCCACAACACAACAATCTACAATTCAACGTTGGACCACATTTGGACTACAAATTCCTTGATTGGCATAACAACAAGCACTAACTTCTCATTTTGGTCAGACCACTCCACTATTTACTTATTGCTTCCATAAACTACGGAAACACATTCCAATGCCCCCCTCTTCCTACTTCTTGTCAACACTTTCAAGAATCCTTTCATTGGTAGGCCCCCGTGATCCCTCACCTTGTTACTTGTAGCTTCATCACAATACATTGAGCAATAATATATTCAGCAACAATTATATCATCAACTGCCCCCACGTGCGACCTCTTCTCTTTGTGTTGCTCGTCAGCTATCTTTGCCACCGTCGACACTCTGCCTCTGCTCGACATCTAGCAATGCTCTTAGATCCCATATTCAGTTCGAGTATGAGGAGGTTGGATTAGAATTGAATGAAGGCCTTTGTTGAAGTGGTCTGCTTGTTCGCTTCATCACAATACATTGAGTAATAATCTATTTAGCAACAATTATATTGTCAACTACCCCACGTGTGTCCTCTTCTCTTTGTGCTACTCGTCGGCTATCTTTCTCTGCCGTCGGTGCTCTGCCTTCCCTTGCAAAAAAACCCCCGCTCGGCGTCTAGCAATGGCTCTTAGATCCCATATTCAGTCCAAGTATGAGGAGGTTGGATTAGAATTGAATAAAGGCCTTTGTTGAACTGGTCTAGTTGTTCGCTGGCTAACTCCTCCTATCAAGCCGCTCTCCAATTCAATTTGCCAACCCTCTTTTGGTCGCTGCTCATCAACCTCTGTCTTCTGCTCTGCAGCGGTAGTCCCCTTTTATTTCTTCACATCGCTTTTTAATAGCTCCTCATTGATCTTCTATCTAAGCTACTGGTCGGCTATTTTTATTGTGCTGCTTGTCGTCTCCTCCCTCTTCAACTTGCTTGTCAACTCCTTGCTCGACTCTCCCTACAACTAGCTCCACTTGTTGCTCCTTCTGATGCTGCTGGTCAGACCCAACACCCGTTAGTTCACAAAAAACACGGCCCTCTCCAAGATCTTTCTCACTGCAGTTACCGCTATCCCAATTGAGCTATTCTTGCCTTCAATCCTTCAAAACCGCTAGTCTGTGCTTGTCTCCCTCTTCAACTAGCAGCGTTTTTTTTAACAGCTTTTCTTGCCAGCTTAAATGTGATGTTAGTTTTTACAAATTTAAAGCAACTTCCACGTGGTGGCTTGTGTGTCCAGATAGTGCAAAAAGAGCCTTTGGCTCACCAAGTAATTATGGGATGCTTACCTACCTGCTTCAATCTTCAAAGACTATTCTTTGGTAGGTCAGTGTGAGAAGTATTGACATGCAGACTTTGCCCTTGAAGTTTTCGTCCAATTGATATTGTGCTAATTCTTTCTATCTTCAATGGTGTGTATGCCCTATCAACTACTCTTGAAATGTTTGAACATTTCCTATGTAATGTTTCTTTTAGTGTTAGCCTTTATTATGGCTGAATTTGCCTTGCATCTCTAGAGTTAACACCTATAGTAGTAGGTTAGTTGGTTGTGATTGTTGTCGCCTCAGGTTTTGTTGTGGAGCACGAGCAGATGAGTAGAACCAATTGATAGGCACCAATAATAGATCAACTTGCGACTTAATGAGCATTGGAAAGAAGCAAGTCGTGTCCTATAGCGTTCCCTATACAACAGAGGGCTACTAAAGAGGGTAATTGAATTGAGCAAAAGGGTTACAGCTTAAACTACTCCTTAACCTACTTTGGTAGTTGTTTGCAGATTTCCATTCAGTCTGGTAATATCGACCATTTAGTATCTAGACCATGGACCCATCTTTGAGACACCCATCTTATTCTCAATCAAGCGTAGTCAATTTTCCTTTATTTCTTGTTGAACATGAGAGAGAGAGAGAGAGAGAGAGAGAGAGAGAGAGAGTTAATGTTGTCACAGTCGGAGGGAGAAAGGAATCTTGGATGTCGATCACAGAACTTGGTGCAAAACATATCTAAGGAGGAAAATGTTGGGATAAAGGGTTGTGCTGATGCTACAGAACGGTTATGAAGAGGAGAACATTGGGTTGCAATATATAAGATGCATTTTCAAACTAAACAAGGGAATACTTAGATTCACATCAACCACCTAGGAATAAAGTAAACATGTACAGAGGGCATTTAATATTCCAATACATAAGTTGAATTGCCGCACTCTGAGAAAAGAAGTGCGTGTCTATTTGATATATAGATACGATGATTGAGATTGAGCATGCACTGTTGAGAAAAACACATGGCTAAATAAACTTAAGGAAGATTTGACAAACTCAAAAAATACAAAAAGAATCAACAAACGATAAAAATTAAACTGCACTATCGACCTGCTAATCGTGTATGGGTATCGTCCAATTGTGCAAGCCGGAGGACAATGTTTGAGTCAAGCTACATATAAGCAATGTGAATAGTTAAACATTTTGTGTCGCAATCAGATGCAAAGTAAAAATGCTAATTATATAGTGCACGTGATGCAGAAGTGCCATACAAAAGTATGGTGGAGAGTTAGCACTGTGGTCTCTCCAGAAATTATAAGAAACGAAAGTCGTGCCTTGCCCCGTAGCATTTATGTGCTGTGCTAAGCAAACACATAGACATAGGGAATTGGATGCAGATAACGAACCTTGCAATGTTACCAAACTGGAACTCGTGGTTGTGTAGTCAAATCGTCCACTGTTGTGAATATATGTCCATTGCATCACACACAAAACAGGAGTTAACACAAATATCACTGCATTCATCACGTGCGTATCCTCAGTAGTAATCTATAGTAGCGTTTTGGGATTACGCTATGTAGAACATCCTCCACCCTCCTTTCAAAAAAAGCTTTAAGGCCGACCAAGTAAATATAGAGAGCCTCAACTTGCCCCTCCACATGGCTCACTCTTGTGGTGATGAATGTGAAAAACTTTATACTTCCTTGATGTATACCAACCATCGGTGTTGTAAAATAGAAGTTCATGTAGTACTTGGTGAAAGAAGCGTCAAGCTGTAGAATAGGAGGCTGTAATTGGTTGTCTCAATAGCTCTTTTCAAGGCAAACTTGTGTACCTTTGTACATGTTGAGGGTGGCAATGCTTCTCTGCGAATCAAGACAGTGGTAAGAGAGCTGTTGTTGAGCAAGGGCTTCCCTTGCTCAAGGGTTTACACCAGCTATTACAAGGCTTTGCCAAATTTTTGTGCAACATAGGGGCAATTGATAAATGTGAAAAGATAGGAGTTGATGTTGGAATATAGGTATATTCGAGAATAATGTTCTAATATGCATGGTAGTTGTGGACATACATACGCAAGTGTGGTACTCCTGAAAGACCCAAGCAATTTTTCATGATCTCATTTAGAGATGTTGTCTATTGGAATTTGCTACCAACGGGGTATGTCCAAAATGGGCTTTTTGTTGAAAATCTCGAGTGCTTGGGATGTAAATCTGATGATGCATAGTCATAAGAAACGCTTTGATGATGCCAAGTAGAAACAAATAGGGGTGAGTTCTAGGGTAAAATAATACCTGAAAGTGAGCATTGTGTTAGTAGATACATTGCATCAGGCCTAATTTTTGAAGGCTTCGACGCCCTTCAGAGGCACTTTTACCCTTCAATGAATGGCAAAAATATTTTTACCCTTCAAAAGAAGGATAGAATATTGTAAAATGTTTGAGTAGCCCTTCTAATTTCTGCATAAATATAGCTTAATGAAGGATAGGTAAAAGTTTACCCTTCAAATGAATGATTAGGGTCACCCTTCAAAAATGAGCCTTGCATTGCATGTGTGCTAATCTACTCAGCTATAAAGGCCATCACTTTATATACCTCACTAAATTTTTAACCATACAAGTCAATAGCAAGCCATTATAGGTAAGAGTTGGTGCTTGTGCAATAAACGAAGTTGTAATATGCCTGAAGTCCTTGTTAGATTTGAGTAGTGTGTATGTTTGGAAGCTTACTCTATGCCCTGATAATCATGCTCCTCCTCGCCATGAATTAATGTACTCTTACTCCAAGTCGGCAACCCATTCCAGCTCCTGTTCTTGAATCACCCATACCACAACACAAAGTCTCTGGCTCTCCTTAGCCACTCAGTCTCCTGCACCCCTTGAAAGCACCTCTCCTCTTGCCTTCCCATCCCAGACTTTAAAATGCAATTAACACACCTTCCTCCTACACAAAGATTGACCCAACTGTATCTTCTCCTTCACCAGACTCACATGCACCAACGACTCTAGAACCCCAAACAACCAAGAGCTCACTCACAATGCCAACTGCTCCAATGACCCCTTTCCCTTCTCCAAGCCTATCCCCAGCTCCATCACCCGTTATGGTATCACCTTCTTGTTCTCAAATCAATTCCAACACCCTTGGCAACTAATCAAGCACTTGTACCAGAAAGTTCATCTCCTGCAGGTGCTGATGTACCTGTATCATCACCACTAGATTCACAAACACCTAGAATCTTGCCATCCTCCATGCCAACTGCTCCAACAACCCCCTTGCCTAGTTCGAGCCGATCGGAAACTTCCCCATCTCCATCAAGTCTTGCACTAACACCTAGATCGGCCATCCCATCACCAGATATTGAAACACTGTGCACATGTACAGGCGCAACACCAGGCCGAGAAGGACCTGTTTCTTTGCCTTCACCAAGCTTGCATGCACCATTAACGATAGGGGCACAAACATCTAAGAGTTCACCATCAATGCCAACTACTTCAAGCACCCCTTTTCCTTCTCCAAGTCTATCAGAAATCTCCCCATCTCCATCACCTCTTGCTTTGACACCATCCAATCCTCAATTTCAATCAAGTCCAACGCCCTTGAAATCTAATAAGGCACTTGCACTAGCAAGTTCATCCCTGGTCTAGTCTGGTCTACTTCACCCTCCAGCTGGCCTGGTCTATTCGAGTCAAGTCTAGCTGGTCGAGTCTAGCCTAGTTTGAGTCGAGTCTAGTCTAGGGGGTCTAGACTGTCTAGCATGTTCAAGGGTCTTCTTGCCTTGAGGTTGGGTGGGTTTGTTGCTACTGCATGACACATATAAGGCAGTCTAAAGATCGATCAAGCCCCCTACGGAGCCCTCTGCAATACTACCACAGAAAGCGTCAACCTTTCTTATCGAGTAGAAGCCCTCCACCCCTGCTTTTGCTACCTTCTCTGGAATCTACCTCAACCAGCTCCTCACCACCTTATCACCTCCCCCAATACACTTTCCACCAACTGTGCCAAGCTCCTCAGTAGGCTACAATGGAGGAGCTCACACGCATTCTCGCCAAGGTGAACATAAAGTTTCCTAATTTCAAAGGACTCTCCACAAAGGATGTAGACGACCATGCTTAGAGGTTTGTATCTCTCTGCAGAGATCGTGGCCTCAACAGAAAAGATGCCTACCTATTGCTCTTTTCATCAACCTTGGATGTCTTAGCAGACAAATGGTACAATCAGCTCGCAAAGAACCACTTTAAAAATTGGGTAACACTAAGGCAACAATTTTGTGAAGTAGGGGTTAGGTCTTTAAACCCTAACCCCTTAGGCCTCTCGGCCACATCTTCTGAATTCAAATATTCTAAGTTAGAGTTTTTAAACTCTAACCCCTTGTCCTCTCGGCCAGTTCCTCAGATTGGGCACGCCATGTCACCATCTTGTAACATTTCCCTCCTGAAAGAATTGTAATCTCCCTTAATTACGTCTACAAACCAACCAAAGAACGTAAAATTTCTTTAGTAGACAGTGACTCTATGTACTCAAGAATCAGACTCCACAAATTCAACACTTTCACAAAGACATTACTCATTGATCAGATCACATTTCTATCGAGGTTCTCGAATATAAATCATGATCATTGTAACATATTAAACTATCCCATCCAAACCACGCTGATCTTTTCACGGATATCTTGATATACTAAACCCTTTTGTTACTATCAGATTCATTTCCTTTCTTTCACATTTCAAGTAAACCATGCCCCTGACCATCCCCACAAGAAAGTACATTCATAGAGAATGCACTTCACAAAATGACACACTCAGTTCACACTGAACATCGTGTTTCAATCAGTAAATATGGCAATCTCATCTAGTCAAGAAATCTTGATGCACCTAGCTCTTTGTGAAGTCATCTCATCCTTTTGGAACTCTTGATGCACTCACAACAGTATCCACTCATGACAACTTGAGCTCATTGCTGTTGTTCGTACCCCACTGGCCATCGTTGAACCCCCCCTTCCTTGCATAGCCCCCCCCACCCCCCTTGTGTGCTGACCCCCTACCCTCCCTAGCGTGCTGTCCTTTTGCCTGCCCTCATCGCATTGCCCCCTTGCCCGAACTCGCATGCTGTCCCCCTGCACCCCCTACCCCGCTGCCCCCCCCCCCGCTTCCTTTTTCTCTCCCTTGCCCCGCTTTGCTTTCGTTCTGCCTTGACTACTTTTTTCTCGTCCAATCCCTATGGGATGTTTTTAGCTTTTCAATGGCCTTCTGTGTTGTCGTCTTCGCCTTCCCTCTTATCCAACAGCAGACACAGAATGGCAGTTCCTGCTGCACCTCAGAGGGACTCTACTAAAGCTGCCTTATCTGACACCGTGGAGCTGACCCTTTGCCTTGCTTGCGCCAGAAGAGCAAGCAAGCTTGATGGCCAAGGTGGAATGGCTTCAAGCCACTAAGTTATTTGCAAGATTGTTGGAACATGGCCCAACAAAGGTGAGGTTTGGGACTTGCTTCAGACCCGACTCCTCACTGACATGGGCAAGATCATCGATATGCAAATTCTCGGGAGAGGCTACCTTAAGATAGAGTTTTAGTCCCCAAAGATTGCAGCCAAAGTGATCTCGATGAGCCCACTTGGCATTCGGGTGGCTTGAGCTTACTTCAGACAATGGCACCACAACTTTGACCCGACTACAGATGTGTTAGAGAAGGAGGTAGGTCTTCCTACCTCAATTTGCTTTCCAGGACTGAGGCTGGAGTATCTTCCCCTATTTTCTAGGATCGGTTCTATGATTGGGATAGTTTTGGATTTTCCGTGCACTTCAACATCCCTTGTGGCCAAGGCCGCAGGGTTACCCACTATGGGTGTTCTTGTTCGGGACATATACACTCTAGAAGGTGGTTTTGTTGCCTCAGGTGGTTGGTGGTTGGATGAGACAGTGTGTTGGAGTATTCGAGCCTGTCGCACTAGTGATTTATTTGTAGATAGATGGGCCACCTTGCAAGGGCTTGTCTACGCAAGAGAGCTCGACCACCTCCACAGACATAGGCCCCTAGGACTAGCCCTTCTACCGAGTTCAAAGGACCCCACAACCACGGCCTTGGAGGCCCAGGTTCGGGGTCGTTGCAGCCAGGGCCAGGCTCCTCGCCAGGTAGTCACCCCACCATTCCATGACAGGAGTGGGTTCCTACAAGAAACCTCTTTGAACCTTCGCAGCAGAAGTTTGACTCAGAACCCTCCCCCTCTTCTTCTTTTTGCAGGAGGATCCACCCCACCCCACACCTCCCTCCCTCCCCCCCCCCCCCCCGTTTCTCCTCCTCCTTAGCACACCCTTGTTTCATGTCGATCGTTGGGTAGCTCTTTTATTGCGAGTAGGCTGGTTCAGGAGAGGCAGTCCTCTCTCCGTCCTCCTTTGGGGATTTTTGAGGGAGCCTCTCTAGTTTTGACATTCATTGATTGTGGGACCTCTTTAGCTATGCCTTCACTCGGTTTATTGGCAAACCCCATGCTGACTTAGAGGAAGATTGCTTTCGGGTTCATGTCATGTTTCTTGTGACATGTGGTACAAATGCTTTAGACTCTGCAGTGGGGTACTCTTTTCCACTCTGTGGTCCAGACTAGCATGATTGGACCTTAGATTCAGTACTTGGTTGACTTCAGACTCAGGCCCTTGAGTTCTTGGATCATAGATTTGGTGCAGACTTTGTGGGCATTGGCCAAGTTTACAGTGACTTTGTCCGATGCCACAGGCTGCAGACACATTATTGTTTACTTTTTTGCAGATGCGCAGCTCTCCTCTTGCTATGTATATGCTCATGAGGACTCTTGGGCAGAGGATGTAGCCCAGAGGATTGCACGAACATAGGTGGTACATGTGATGCAGACTCTCTTATCTTGAGGATGTTCGGATGCGGATTACGCCCCATCCAAACCAACCTCAAAGATTGCTTGCCTAGTTGCTACAGCAACATCGGTCTTCTCCATTGACCGCATGAGGATTGTCTCATAAAATATCCAGGGCCTTGGAGGTTCTCATTTTGTGTGCCAACGAGGTTGTTTGAGATAGGAGCTTCAGAGATGCGATATGGGCGTACCTATTGATATGCTCATATGTGTGAGAGCCACATTCAACATTGCGGACACGTTCTGCAAGGTAGACATGAGACGTTTGTTGCTTTTGGACCAGGAGGCATTCAAAGAGGTGTATGTATGACTATCGCGGACTCGTGGCAACACACCATTGTAGGTAGAGGCATCATTGTGCCAGGCAGGGCCCAGTGGGTCACCATGCAAGTTCAAGGTAGCCTTGTGAGCTTCTTGAACATTTATGCGCCAACCATGCAAGTGCAAGGCTGAGTTTTGGTCACATATTATGGAGTCCTTGCCTCATGCAGAGTAGTGGTGCATTGGGGGGGCTTCAAGATGATGGAGGACCCCTTGGGTAGGATTGGCGGCAGCCATTCTACTATTCACGAGGCTAAGTTGGCTTCTTGGGAGCGTCTATGTATGACTATGAGGATTTTGGATATATGCCAGCATCAAGGCTTTATATGGTCCTCAGATAGCCTCTCTTTCTCTAGGTTTGACCGCACAGTAGGGGACGTGAATCTATCCAGGATAGATTCACGTCCTCTCTTTCTCTAGGTTTGACTGCACAATAGGGGACGTGAATCTATCTAGGATAGATCGTTTCTATGCGAGTGACCACCTTTGTCACATGGCCAGCTCAATATGCATATTGGTAAGGACTAGATAGACAGATGAGTGGCAATGCTATGCTACACATCCTAGAGAGGATTGCTACACATCCTAGAGAGGATTTTGTTGGATACTGAGCTCGGGGAGCATGTTGTGGTACTATGGACTGAGCTTCTGAACACCCATGGAGACCTTGCATCTAGAGCGGCCACTGGCCTTGGGGACCTTAGCCGATTCTTTCTCCAAGAGTTTGCAACTCGCTTGGCTGCTACCAGGGAGGAGGAGAAGCAACTTTGATGGAACATTGCCTCCCTAAAGCAAATGCAGGAGCGCCACCTAGGTAGTCCTTGGATGGAGGAGCAGATGCAACAGGCTCGGTAGGAGTTGATCACCATTGAGGAGCAATGCTACGAGTTTTACTTTCATCATTAAGCATCACAGTGGACTTAGGTGGGCGACATAGTTACTAGTGAGTTCTTTGAGATTATCGTGCGCAACTAGTGTTAGTCACCTGAGAAGGCCCGATGGGTCTATAGAGCCCGAGGATATGCACTTCTACTGTGAGCCACAATAAGAGCATCAAGATGCATACAGAGAGCAGTTGTGGGCACAAATACCTTGCTTAGTCGCACTAAGGAGATGCATCAAAGGCGTGAGCACCCGCTCCAGCATGAGGGGATACAAGAGGCCCTCAGGTCCCTTCCCAGGGATAGCTTCCCAGGGGAGGATGGTTTGACTCCCAGTTTCTTCTAGGAGTACTGGGAGATGCTTGGTCTTGAACTTTGTAGTGCTTACGAGCACATTCTACACACTGGGGAGATGCTTGACAACATGAGCGAAGGGATTGATCCAACTTATCCCCAAGGAGGGAGGATCCTTGGATGAGATTTGACAGTGGCGACCCATCACTATTCTCAACTCATCCTACAAAATCCTAGCAAAGGCTCTAAGTTTGAGAATTCAACCGCTACTTGAGAGCACTATACATGAGACACAGACGGGTCTTTTCAAGGAGCACAACATCCTTGAAAACATTTTCAACTTTTGGGAGGCAATTGCCTCGCAAGTCTCCAAGGAGAGGATCTTGTGATACTCCTCCTCGACTTTGAGAGGGCCTACGGTAGAGTTGACTAGGGCCTTGAGGGCACTATGCTTCAATGGGGTCAAATGCATGGATTAGAGGAGTGTCAGCCCTCTTCAGGCATGCATACAGTCAGGTGTTGTTGGCAGGGAGACAAGGGGAACGTTTCATGCTCACACGATCAGTTCATTAAGGCTACCCTCTTTTCCCCTTCTTGTTCCTCTTCCATGCTGAGGTGATGAGCAGATTTTTGACATCACAGGAGGTTGGTTTTCGTGGATTGTAGCTTCCCATTGGGGGAGGGGAGCTTTTGGATGCTGAGTTTGCTAATGAATCAGGAAAATGTACATAGGTGTGATTAATCTCTTGAGGCGTTCTGTTGTGTATCGGGAGCACTGAACAAGTGGCGGAAGAGAATGGCTTTCTGGGTTGGTAGCTCTCCCGTGTCCAATTGGTTGCCTGGAGAGGGTTTTCAGTGAATTATTCCACGGACATCAGTACGTTACTTGAGCTGTCAGGTTGTCTTCGATCTGCCATCAGAGTAAGAGATTGCTCCTCTCCTCCTGTCCATTAGGAGGAAACTGCTTCATTGGAGCTCATCACGTCTTTCTCTTGCTAGCAGGATTGTGGTGGTCAACCAGGTACTGTTGGCTACTATGTAGTACATTACATCTTGCTGGATTTTCTCAAGCTCCTGTATTAGCTAGCTGGAGTGGCTGATTAGGAACTTCTTGTGGTCAGAGCAAGACACACAGTCGGCTCGGGCCAAAGTTGCTTTGCAGCTCATCACTTTGCCTTGCTCTCAGAGAGGGTTGGGGATCACCGGCCCAACTCGGATTGCACAGATGAGCAGCCCATGGAGACCTTCCACTCGTTGGATCTTCTCAGACATGCATAGAGTAGGCCTGAGGAGGAGGTGGGAGGATTGTTTTGCTACAAGCCTGCTTCAGTCTTGGGAGCAGTTGCAAGGTGGCCTTGTGCAACACCAACCCACATGCATTGAGGAGTGATTGAGACAACCACTTGTTTGGAACCCTCTGGTCAGCACACATCGAGGCCACATGGTTGGTAGCATGCCTCATGTCTCTTGGGGTTCCATGGCAGAGAGTCCAGCATGTACTTTTGGGGACTGGCTACAATTTACAGTACTTTTTGAGGGACTCAAGACATTCAATTGTGTGGCTTGAGGGGGGCACAAAGCATGTGTCAAGACATTATAGAGGCTATACCTGCAGAGTGGCACACCCCTTTGGAGCCCACAATTCCATTAGATGGAGGCTTTCACGTGACTAGAGATTCTCATTTCAATTAGGGCTTGTACAGTCACAAGATCCTATAGCTTCTTCAAGGTACAGAGGGAGGGACCGAGGCACTAGAGGTGGCTGAGTGATGCTTTCAAAGGAGTAGAGTTGTAAGCATCAGTGGTAGGACTTGTGTTATATACCATGTAACGAAATATGGCTGATATGGATTGTAGTAGAATTAAAGTAACGCTAGTGAGCATTTCCTTAAGAGGATTCTTAATGAACATAAGGAGAGTACTTGATTGAAGGTAGAAAAATAAACATTATACCTAGTTACCTTGTCATGAACAATATTTGCAAAAGAGAGAGAGAATTAGAGAAATTGAGAACAGTTGAGGGACCAGATTTACTTGGAGCCGGTCCGCCCTCCAAAAGGCTTTTATATTATATATTCACCTTTGAAGAGAGACTTGGTATAATACATGCTTTGTGTTCCTTGAGACCTTGTTGATGCCATGCCGATGGTAAGCTTTATGCACCAATATTATGCCCATAACTAACTTGCAAAAACATTAACTAGTCCCCGGCCTCAATCCCAAGACCTCAAACACCTTCAAAGGTGGAGAGAGCTAGCAGGGAATGAGGAAGATGAAGAGAAGAAGATGTATCTCTATGAGAAAGAAGTATTCTCCTCACATATAATCACTCTTCGAACATAGTTTAGCATAATGATAATGAAGATGGAGAGATTAATAAGCATTGCTTTCAACATAAATCTTGGTTGGATTTTCATTCCATAGCCAAGGGGTGTTGGTGTAGGCTCTCAACTTCTCAAGCTTGGAGAAGGAGATGACTTGTGTGCACAACACACAATGGGGAAGTGTGTATGTTGCTTGTGAAGTATATGAGAGAGAGAGAGAGAGAGAGAGAGAGAGAGAGAGAGAGAGAGAGAGAGGGAGAGAGAGAGAGAGAGGATTCAATTTTGCTACTTTACTCTTGCTACAGGCCTATTGGCTGAAGCCTTGGGCTAGCCAATGAATGGCTTCAGTCATAACAAGCAAGGGGTGTAGTATTTGGACAAGTGTCCTCCTTTCCCACTTTGAGAGAAGATCTTAATTAATAATTGTAACATTTGGACAAGTGTCCTCCTTTCCCCATTTGAGAGAAGGATTTCAATGATTAATTGTAGCATTTGGACAAGTGTTCTCCTTTCCCCCTTTGAGAGAAATATCTTAATATCTCCCCCATGATTGTGCACTCCGTGTGCGATGAGGGAAAGGTCTTACCCACGTATAGGGTAGTGTCTAGTCCTTGTTCAAATGCATATAATGATTTGTCAACGAGTTACAATCCTTTAATTAAGTGTGAAGTCACTTTCCACTACAGTGGAACACCCTGCTGAGATAGGTCTAGAAGCACATATCTATATCCAAACTCTTGTTTCCCTTTTATCTTCCATATCAAATGATCAGTTTAATATGAAAAAATCATTTGGTAAAGTTAGATATTAGATTTTATGACATTACCTCTCTCTTGAAATCATAGTCATCCTAGACTATGAGGTAGAGAAGATAAAGCCTAGTCATTAATCCATGTTTCTTAGTGGGTAGAGGATCCCTTTTTACCCTACGACATCATTCCACAATGGATGACTAATCCATTTGGTACTCGGGAGACTTAGCTACCGCAAGCATGTCTGGTATTTAGTCCATATCATACCTCCAATGTAGAGTGACAAGTTCTACTCGTCGTTGCTATAAACATGATCATAAGCATGCATACTTCTTAAATTTTGTGCACAATAAAAGAAAGAGAGAGTCTTATAAGACAAAGACATTGTTCACTTAAAATGTATTTTCATATGCTTACTCTAAGGCATATCATTGTAAGCATTGACAAGGTTCATATTATCCTTAAGCTAGGTTCCTAGCATCCATCTAGCATCTTTAAAAGGATAATTATTAAACTTAATAAGATATCGTCGGATAATCTTACCGTTTCTTAATACCTTGTCTTCATGTCGTAGGATGGACTCAGATTGAAGTACCTCTTCTTGATCGTTGGTTTTTGGAGGGTCTGCAACTATTGCTTCTTTGGGTGGCGCTCCTTTGTAAGGCTTAAGTAGGCTCCCATGGAAAACATTGTGCATGAGCCAATGGTTGGGCAACTTTAATTGATAAGCCATCTCAATGATTGGCTTAAGAATTTAAAAAGGACCATAGTATCTTTTCGCTAGTTTAGCATAATACTCTTGGTGACCCGTAGGATTCTTGCTCATAGTATACCTTAGACGAGCCTTGAGAAACTTTAGCAAGACCCATTTATTTTCCTTAAAGGATAGGGCTCTTCTGTGCTGATTAGCAGCAACCCTTTTTGCATTTGTTGTGAGATGGATATAACCTCTTTAATCTTTGGAAAAGATTTTTGTAAGTCTCGGCTATATTCATCAGTAGCGAAGAGCTTCCCATGTTTGTTTACGTAGTAAGGGACTTTTGGATCTTCCCTCTTTAACCTCAAAAGGTGCTTTCCTCATAGAAGTATGTACAATGTCATTGTATGCATACTCTATAAGAGGTAGGTACTTCTCATTGAGAACGTTGATCTACTTCCATGACATAGGATTTTAGTAGATCAAGAATCGTTAGATTAGTTATTTCACTTTGGTCATCTGTTTGTGGATGATAGACCAAAAGAGAAATTTAATCTAATTCCTAAATTCTCAAAGATACCCTTCCAGAAATTATTGGTCATTCTAGGATCTCTGTCTGACTCTATGGATGTTGGAAAGCCATGATACCTCAAAATTTGAGATCTGAACAGGGTTGTTGTTTGATGTGCCTTAATAGTCTTTTTGACAGGCATAGAGTGTGTTTTCTTGCTAAGCCTGTCGGCTGAAACAATCCAAGTTGCTTCCCTCGGTTAAATTTTGACTTTTAGCATACCACACATTTTGAACCACACTCTTGTATGTTTACTTTTCATGGTAGGCCAACAAAAAGACATTTCTACTCCTCAAAGAGTAGATTATGGAATTTCTCTTTGCCCCACATAAGAAGAAGCATGGGATTCATACATGATTTTCTTATTGTATGGGTGAGTAACACATAGCCTATTGTCGTTTAGAAGATAACCATCCTCCAAGGTAAATGGTTCTTCTTTCTTCCCTAATGCAAAGGCTGTAATTACATACTTAAAGTCTCAGTCAATAGCATACTCATCTATCATAAAAGATAGATTATTGTGAGTTTCTATAGACACCACATTTACCCTTGGTCGTCAAAAAAGTGTATCGGCCACTTGATTGTACTTGCCAGCAATGTGAGCAATATGAAATTTAAATTGCGAAAGAAAATTTTCCCACCTCATTTGTTTGACGGAGAGCTTGGTTTGCGTCATGAAGTTCTTGAGGCTTTGTGATCCTTTTGCAGGATGAATGGAGTCCCCAAGAGATAGTGTTTCCACGTGTCTAGGACATATAGAACACCTAGTAGCTCTTTTTTGTATTTGTCCAGAGTTGAGTCTTCGACTCTCATATGCTATGGCATGCACTTCTTGAAGCAAAACAGCTCCAAGGCAATCACCACAAGCATCACATTGGACCTCAAATGGCTTTGAGAGATCTAGTAGTGTGAACATAAGTTGAGGGATAAGCTTCTTGCTCTTTTGCAGTCCATGAATACTTAACATTTTTTGTCGTTAAGTCATGTAATGGGCCTACTATTAGCAATAATTTTTCTATGAAGCGTCTATAGTATGCACATATACCTATAAAGCTTCGTAGCTCCTGTAGATTCCTTGGATTAGGCCATCCTTTTATTACCTCCAACTTTGTTGGATCCATACGGGTGCTATCTTTAGAGATAATGTGACCTAAATATTGAATCTCTTGTAGAAAAAATCACTTTTCTTCTGATTAATGAAAATCTTATTCTCTCTCACAACTTGAAATATTACCTGGAGGTGTCGCTTGCACTCCTCAAGAGAATTTGAGTGGCCTGAAGATTTTTGTCCATCATGAGTTTGAATGCGGCTGGATCATTTGTTAGGCCAAAACTTGTAGCTTACCAAATAGATCTTCTACTTGTGGCACGGGATATTTTTATAAAATAAAATTATAGTGATCCTATTTAGTGCTCTATAATCGACACACATGTGATATGTGCCGTCTTTCTTTTGCACTAAAAGTACCGGTGAACAGAATGGAGAGGAGCTAGGCCTCACCATCTCTTTTTCCTCCAATTCATGCACTTGCCTCATGATCTCCTCTTGTTGAGCTTTTGAAACTCAATAAGGAGGTTTATTAGGCGGTGAGCTTCCTGCTAGAAGCTTTATTGCATAGTCATCATCCCCTCATTTTGGAGGTAGCTCACTAGGCATGTCATCAATGAAAACATCTTGGCATTCATTTAGGAGATTAGGCAACTCTAATTCCTCTCGATTCCCTTTCTTGCTACTTGTGAAAACATTAGAATCATTTACAGATTCGTTTAAAAAAATCATATACACAAAAATAGAGCTTTTCATTGACTTATTGAAAGCAAGCCTATTTACCAGGGATATGGTGTTCCCCGACTCATTAGTATCTATCTTGGAATTTATTTAGGAAATTAGACAACTCTAATCCCTTTTGATTCCCTTTATTGCTACTTGTGAAAACATTAGAATCATTTACGGATTCTTTAACAAAAATCATATACGCAGAAATAGAGCTTTTCATTGACTTATCAAAAGCAAGCTTATTTACCAGGGATATAGTCTTCCCCAAGTCCTTAGCATCTATGTACATGGCTTTTTCCCTATAATTGAAATAAATTCTCCCTTCAGGGAACTTCATCATAGTTGTCATAAAATATATTATCTAACCAACCCAAATGATTTTCTCATATTAAACTGATCACTTAATGTGGGAGAATAAACGGGAACAAGGGTTAAGATATAGATGTGCTTGTAGATCTATTTCAACACGGGGCCAATGGTAAAGGGGCCCAAATGACAAATGGTCTATCAAAGAGCAAGGTTAACCAATGGAGAAAAAGACCTTAGGGCCTTTGATTAGGAAGTTGAGGCTTCATGTCCAAAGCTATGTCGACAAAGAAGACTTCTTCATCTCTCCTCTCCAACATGAGGATGCTATCCTAGGGGCGCCATGGTTTGATCACATGGATGCCAATATGAAGTTCCCTGAAAGGAGAATCTACTTCACCTACTACAGGGGAAAGAATATGTATATAGATGCAAGTGAGTGGTCACACTATTCCACTTGTAAATTCTCCCGCTTTTGATAAATCAATGAAGAGCTCACTTTTTGCGTACATGATTTTTGTCAAAGAGTCTCTAAAAGATCCTAATGCTTCATCAAATGTAAATGGTAGGAATCAAGAAGAGTTAGACTTGTCTAATTTTCGAAAAGGATTCCGAGATGTGTTCATTGATGATATCCCTATGGACTTACCTCCAGAACGAGGGGATGATGACCATCGTATTGAGCTCCTTCCAGGAAGATCACCGCCTAACAAGCCTCCTTATCGAGTCTCTCAAGCTCAACAAGAGGAGGTCATGAGGAAAGTACAGGAATTGGTAGACAAAGGGATGGTGAGGCCTAGTTCCTCTCCCTTTTGTTCTCTAGTCCTTTGAGTGCAAAAGAAAGATGGTACATACCCTATGTGTGTGAACTATCAAGCATTAAACCATATCACTATCAAAAGCAGATTTCCCATGTCTCGGGTAGAGATCTGTTTGATAAGCTACAATGCTCTACCTAGTTCAATAGGATTGACCTTAAGAGTGGCTATCATCAAATAAGGATAGTGAATGAAGATATCCTAAAGACAGTGTTTTGCACAACGTTTGGTCTTTACGAATATTTAGTCATGCCTTTTGGTTTGACTAATGCACCGGCTACATTCAATCGTCTAATGAAGAAAATTTTTAGACCTTATCGCAAACTCACTGAAGTATTCTTTGATGATATCATCATCTACTCCAAGTCTTTGGAGGAACATAAGCAGCATCTCCAAGTGATTTTTCAAGCATTGAGGGAGAATAAGCTTTTTCTTAACCAAAAGAAAAGCGAATTTTTCCTTCAAGAGATTCAATACCTAGGTCATATTATCTCTCAAGATGGTATCAGTATGGATCCATCAAAGCTAGAGGTAATAAAAGCATGGACTAACCCAAGGAATCTACATGAGCTAAGAAGCTTTATTGGTATAAACACATACTATAGACGCTTCATAGCATGACTTAACTAAGAAGAAGGTTAAGTATGCATGGACTACTAAAGAGCAAACTACCTTTGATAAGCTCAAGGAGAAGCTTACCTCTCAACCAGTCCTCATGCTTCCCGATCTGTCAAAACCATTTGAGGTTAAATGTGATGCTTGTGGTGATTGCCTTGGAGCAGTTTTGCTTCAAGAAGAGCATGCCATAGCATATGAGAGCCACAGACTCAATATGATGAATGAGTCTTGGGCATTTATGAGAAAGAGCTTTTAGTTGTTCTACATGCCCTAGACACATGGAAGCACTACCTATTGGGGACTCCATTTATTCTACAAACCGACCAACAGAGTCTCAAGTATTTCATGACGCAAACCAAGCTGTCCAACAAACAAATGAGGTGGGAAAATTTTCTTTCGCAATTTAATTTCATCTTGCTCACATTGCTGGTGAGCACAATCAAGTGGCTGATGCACTTTTCATGACGATCAAAAGTTAATGCAGTGTCTATAGCTATTCACAATGATCTATCTTCTATGATAGACGAGTATGCTACTGAACCTAATTTTAGAGACATAATGTCAGATCTTGCTTTGGGGAAGAAAGAGGAACCAGTCACCTTGCAGGATGGTTATCTTGTCCACATCAATAGGCTATGTGTTACCCATTCCCTTTGTGAGAAAGTTATGTATGAATCACATGCTCGTCCCTATGGGGGACATAGAGGTATTCAACCTACTCTTTGAGGGGTAGAGACATATTTCTATTGGCCTACCATGAAAGTGGACATACAAGAGTATGTTTCAAAATACGTAGTATGTCAAAAGACCAAATATGATAGAGGAGAAAGCAATCTAGATTACTCCAGCCATTGCCTATCTCAAATTCACCATGGGAGATTATATCCATGGATTTCATCTTTGGATTAGCCAAGTCTATCCATGGGAATACGGGAATATGGACAATAGTCGATAGGTTTAGCAAACAAGCACACTTTATTCCTGTCAAAAAGACTATTAAGACACACCAAATGGCAACTCTTTTCATATCTCAGATTTTCAAACACCATGGATTACCAACATCCATCGTATCAGATAGAGATCCTAGAATGACCAGTAATTTTTGGAAAGGTCTCTTCGAAAATCTAGGAACAAGATTGAATTTCTCTTCAGCCTATCACCCACAAACGGATGGCCAAAGTGAGATAGCCAATCTTATGATGTTCGATCTACTCAAGACTTATGTTACCAAAGTAGATCAATGCTCACAATGGGAAAAGTACTTACCTCTTGTAGAGTGTGCCTACAATAATACTGTACCTCTTGTAGAGTATGCCTACAATAATACTGTACATACTTCTACGGGAAAAGCACCTTTTGAGATCATTGAGGGAAGACCTAAAAGTCCCTTGCTACTCAAAGTACATGGGAAGATCTTCGCTGTCGATGAGTATAGCCGTGACCTACAAGAATCTTTTCAAAAGATTAAGGTGGCTATATCCATCTCTCAACAAAGGCAAAAAGCTGCTACTGATAAGCACAGAAGGGCCTTAACATTCAAAGAAAATGATTGGGTCTTACTCAAGTTTCTTAAGGCTCATTTACAGCAAACGATGGGCAAAAATCCTACTATCCATCAAAAGTATTATGCTAAGCTAGCAAAAAGATACTATGGTCCTTTTCAAATCTTAAAGCCCATCAATGAGATGGCTTACCAACTCAAGTTGCCCAACCATTGGCTCATACACAATGTATTATGCTAAGCTAGCAAAAAGATACTATGGTCCTTTTCAAATCTTAAAGCCCATCAATGAGACGGCTTACCAACTCAAGCTGCCCAACCATTGGCTCATACACAATGCTTTTCATATGAGCCTACTTAAGCCCTACAAAGGAGAGCCACCAAGTGAACCAATTATTGAAGACCCACCCGAAGTTGAAGACCAAGAAGAGGTGCTACAACCCAAAGCTATCCTTCGACATGAAGACAAGGTACTACGACATGGTAAGATTATCAGATGGTATCTTATTAAATTCAAAAATTATCCTTTTGAAGATGCTAGATGGATGCAAGGAATACAACTTAAGGATAGTATGACCCTTGTCAATGCTTCCAATGCTACATTAGAGTAAGCAAATGTACAAATTTCTTTTAGATGATCCATGTTTTTTTCTTAAAAGACTAGTTCTTTTTTTATTGTGCACAAATTTAAATAGTATGCATGCTTAGAATCATGTTTGTGATGACGACGTCTCTCAAACACCAAGTAGAATTTGTCACTCTACTTTGGGAGAATGAAATGGACTAAAGAGCAGACATGTTTGCGACAGCTATGTCTCCCAAGCACCAAATGGATTTGTCATCCATGTTGGAAAGATATTGTAGGGTAAAAAGGGATCCTCTATCCCACCGCTAAGTAAAATTGACTAATGACTACGACTTTATCTATTTTACCTCATAGTCAAGGATGACTATGATTTCAAGGGAGAGATAATGTCATAAAAATAATATCTAACCAGGCCAAATGATTTTCTCATATTATACAGATCACTTAATGTGGGAGAATAAATGGGAACAAGGGTTAAGATACTGATGTGCTTATAGATCTATTTCAACACGGGACCAATGGTAAAGGGGCCCAAATGAGAAATGGTCTATCAAAGAGCAAGGTTAATAAATGGAGCAAAAGACCTTAGGGTTGGCTTCATTAAAGCCTGCAAAGGTAGGTGTTAAAAGCCTTAAGACATAGTCTTTAATTTTTAAACTTTAGGCAATTAAGGTCCAAGCAGGCAAGGGGGCAGCTTGCTTAAGCAAGGGCTGTGCTTAAGTAGGGGGCCTGTCTGCTTACCAAGCTCAAAGAACTTGCTACAAAGAAGGGGGCGAGCCCTACAAAGGAGGGATGTGAGTAGTATGTGTGCACCTCACCAAGGGACCATACTCTCATGAGAGGAAAGGGGCCACATGTCAAGTGTAGAGGCACAAGCAAGGGTTGTTCTTAAGAAAGGGGGGGTGCTAGCTTAACCTCACAAGAGGGAAAGAAGGACACTTGTCAAGACACTACACAACTTGACCCAAAGGGAGCAAGCTCTCATTGGCTAGAGGACTACATGGCCCAATGAGCTTCAAGGAAAGCCTAGGAAAAGGAGGTCGACCAAGCTACCTCTCTCTCTCTCTCTCTCTCTCTCTCTCTCTCTCATTCTTCTCTTCACACACTCTTGTGAAGCAAGAACTCCATCTCCTTCTCCAAGCTTGAGAAGTTGAGTGCCTACTACAACAAGCTCTTGGCTATGGATGCAAATCCACACAAGAGAATGCTTATGATTGCTTATCAATCTCTCTAATCTCCATTATCACTATGCTAAGCTAGGCTACAAGAGCTATGAGTGATTATGTGCAAGGGGGTATTGATTTCTCCTAGAGATACTTCTACTTCTCTCTTCTTCCTCACTCCTTGCCAGCTCTCCTCACCTTTCATGGTGTTTGAGGTCTTGGGATTGAGGCTGGGCATTTTTCAATTTCATGCTAATCATGTTTATTGTTGTTGTTATGCTAATGCTTGGTGAGTTAAGCTTGCCATCTTTACCTCATCAAGAAGGTCTCAAGGAACACAATCAGTTGTATTGTAAACAAGTCTTCCATCATGGAAGAATCTATAATACAAATGCCTATTGGAGGGGGGACCGGCTCCATCTAATCCGGTCCTCTATTGGTGTCAATTTCTCTAAATTCTCACTCTCTTTTAAAAGTATTGTTCATGTCATGTTAATGAAGTAATGTGTTAGTGTTGCTCTCTCTCCATCCAAGCACTCTCTTTTTTATTCTACATTTACTCACAAAGGAATGCTCAAGGAAATGCTCGATATGTTATTCGCTTTCCACTCCAGCTCAAATTAAAACGCTGATTCCATTACAATAGTGGCAGCCACACGAGTGAACCATGGTGCCCCAAGGATAACATCCTCATGTTTGAGAGGGAAAATGAAGAAATCCTCTTTGTCGACATAGCTTTGGTCATGAAGCCTCAATTTTCCAATTAAGGGAGTAGCTGTGATGTCTTGTCCCTTGAAAGCTCCATCGGCTTTCAATGTATCTTCCATCTCGTAGGCTTGTATGCCTAGCTTGGTGGCCAACTCCGTGGATATGAAGTTGTGAGCTGAGCCAGGGTCAAAAAGGATAAAGGCATCATGTTCTCTTACCTTTCCCCAAGGATAGGAAAGGGATCATCCTTTGCAATGAGTATCCTCTATAATACCTCTCGAGTCTTGGGCTTGCCTTGAGTGTGTATGTGAGTGTTCTCTCTCATGCCCCTACCTTTAAGGCTTGCCTCTGCCTTGAACACCTCAAGCACCTTGGTCATCAAGAACCTCAAGCACCTTAGTCAATAACTATGACAAGCACCTCAAGCACCTTGTCATCAAGCACGACAAGCACCTCAAGCACATGCCTAGATTGCCTAAGGTCTAAAGTACCTAAAGGTCCTAGGTCTGAGGACTTTTAACACTAACCTTAGGAGGTCTTTAATGAAGCTAACCCTAAGGTCTTTTAAGCTCCATTATCTGCTCATTGCTTTTTGGTAGACCATCTTGTTTTTGGACCCCTATTGAGATGTAACCATCTCTCCTCTTGGTCCCCTGTTGAGATAAGTCTAGAAGCACTTATGGCACATTGGTCTTTGGTAGACCATCTTCTTTTGGACCCCTATTGAGATGCAACCATCTCTCCTTTTGGTCCCTTGTTGAGATAGGTATAGAAGCACATATCTATATCCTAACTCTTGTTCCCCTTTTATATTCCCATATTAAATGATCCGTTTAATATGAGAAAATCATTTGGTAAAGCTAGATATTAGATTTTATGACAGACCCCAACCCAATTGGTCTTGAGTTAAGAAACTGGTGGCTTTGGGCTTGGGAGAGCCGTCCTTTGGTACGAGTGCAATGGGACCTGGGGGAGTGATTTTAGTGGATTCCCTTCACTTTTGCCAATCACTTGGGGACCCCCTTCTACATAGCTAGGCCGAGTCGCCACATACTAGCAGTGCGGAGAGAGGCTCGTCTTGCTGCAGCAATTCATTCGCAAGAGGAGGGTCTCACGTTCAATTTCTTGGCAAGGTTTTGGGAGCGCTTGTGGGATAGCCAAAAGACGAGGATAGTCACCATGTTTCAGTGGCTAGTTGTACATCGAGCTACTACAGTTGGGTGGTGATGCACAGTGGCTTCTCGACAACATGTGCGGTTTGTGACCACCCACTTGAGACTCGGCGTCTCCGTCTGTGGGATTGTACCATGACACAACAGGTTTGGCTGTGGATTCTTCGACTGATGCATGCTGTCTATATCCAGTTAGTACACTTGGGGTGCTGCAGCCTGATCCACACTCACGGGCCCAACGCTTTTCTTTGAGATGGCTTCAGTTAGCAAGATGATAGTGATCCAGGGGGCCCGGCCTAGGCTCGAACCATCCACAGAGCTTGTCCCTCAAGAGTGGATCAGTGATAGAGAGTGGTGTTGCGAGCTCATCTGCGGCCTGACATTGTGGTTCATCTGGCGAGCCCACTGTTTTTGCATCTTTGAATCTCGACCTGTTCCACCGGAGGAGACTCTTTGCGACATCTGACTGGAGCTGGTCCATACACTCAGGGTCCAATTTGAGAGACTTCAGGGTAGCTCTGATCCCATGCGTGAGCACCACGAGGTCTTCTTGAGATTGTGGCATCCAGGACCCTTCTTTACCATGGTTCATGGCATGCCTAGATGGCACTATCGTCCACCAATGTGGTTGTTTCCTCCTCCCATTTACTAATTTAGCCATCCTTGTACATATCTTGTTTTTCATTCTGGGAGTCTCCCCACATGTTGATGTAGCCCTCTCTAGTAGGGACAGACTGTAGCCCATTGCACAATTTTTTAACTAATGGGAGGATCTTTTTCTTGAAAAAAAAATGCGGTACCTAGTCATCTTATCTAGATAGAAATCTTGATGCACTAGAGTAACATTCATTTCACGTTCACTTAGCCATCAAATCCAGATCTCACTGATCTCTAACAGATGTCTGGATGTACTAAGTTTATCAGATAAAATGCTGCATACATTTCATCGTTTCATCACATACTCTAACTATACACACATGAAAGAGCATGTTCAATCTAGGAAATTTCCAATTCAATGTACATATTTTTATTAAGTCATTCCACAAAATACTATCAGCTTGTCAATATCCCTAAAATCTCAAGGAGAACTTAGTGGCTTTATTCAATCGAGGCAATCTGTGACAAAAGAATGGAGTGGCTCCCCTCTTGTGCAGTCTGCACCGCAGCAGATTCAACTAACTCATTCATCAGTAACTTTCAGAATAGACATTGCTAATAATCCAAATGCCTCAAGGTACATCTCAAAATTGAAGCGAATCTGCGAGTTCCTCTTCCCCCCATTCACTTTGCACCGAGAGCCAAAAAGTGCGCTTAACCAAATTATTTGCTGGACCTAGCTTATTTTTTTATTCTTTTCTTGTGCATTGTGACCTATTGATAGCCCCATTGGCCTACCTGTCCACTGGCACCTCAATCTGAATTATCGGAGTTCTCTGATGAACCATCAATTGATTCCCTTGCTTCTATGAAACTCTCCGATGAACTATCAACTGATTCTCTTACTTCTTTGGAACTCTCTGATGAATTATCATCTAGTTCCCTTGGTTCTGGCTCTTCCTTGGAAGACTCTTGCCTCTTTGAGGTGGAAACTGGCTTGTCCATAGGATAGGTCAATGAGCTAGCATGCACACGAAAACCTTTCTTGGCATGTCCCATAAGTCTTTGAATGGAGTTTTGCAAACAATGAGCCAGCATGTATACTAAAACCTTGCTTGGCATGTCCCATAAGTCCATGAATGGAGTGAGACTTCTTTTGCAGACAATATTGTGAAATCTCTTTTGGCAATCCACAACAAAACTGCCCAATCTGGTCCTTCAAAGTAATTTTCTGGAACGAGAATCCTCCACTGGCAAAAAGGTATCCCAAAACTCTTTCTGCGAGTACAAATTTTTCTTTTCTGCACTCGGCTTTGCTTTCTAGTTCATAACCGACTTGAGAGGAGAATTGATGGCCTCTCGCCATCTAGAGTGAATCTCATCAAGTGGGTAATTCTGCAGATGATTACATATTTTGGGTCCTCGGAGTACTTGATATATCTTCTCGCGTGTCAACCTGCAGTTATCGTTTTTTACTGTGTTCTGTCAAGATTCCCCACCAAAAATTTTCCAAAATCTCTCGACTCCTTGGAAGAAGGCATATTCCCATTGAAATCTTTGTTAGTTTTCTCTATTCCCCTACTGGGTTTTAGCTTTTCTTCATCTCCCGGCAAATTAGCCATCGGAGGAGTGTCGTCTCTATCGGATTTCCCACAAGAACCCATGCGTGCTGCAGAAAGGATCAGGTCCTCTGTAGAAGAAGAATCAGAACCGCCCCTGGATGGTCGTCCCAACCGTCCCCACAATGTCCCTTTCCACCCCCTTGGTGTCCCAATTTACAGCCCGCCACCCTGTCCCCTGCAAGGCGTCCTCAGTATGGCCCTCCCTCATCCCTAGCCCCTTTTTTGGCCGTCCCCAAAAGTGCATTCCACTGAAAATGATTTCTCCACGATGCCTCCTTGAACCTCCATGATGACTTACATACCACTCTTGTAGCTTATCGATACCCACATCCTATCCTAACAAGCCTCACTTTTTATGATGAATACTCACACAACATTCACACAACATCTATCTGTTACAATTTTTTCACCTACGATCTTCTCATCTTCATTGACCTTCCCTTGAGGAAAATTCTTTCTGATGTTTGTGCACCATATTGATTTTACTCTATTTTTAATGTCAAACTCTTCCAACTAGGCTTCTTGCATATTAATGCAGCATTCTTTAGTTATAGCTATATGCACACTATTTAAGAAGAGACTGAAGATCTATCTTGTTTGAGCCCTTAGATTACAAGATTTTCCTTCATTTTCTTTCGCCTTTTTACATTGTAAATGTCTACCTTCCCTAGCATAGACAAAGTTAAATCTCTTGAATATCTTGAAGCATAAGATTGTAGCTCTCTCTATCGAAGCTGGAGAGGTGGTGGCACAGATGCAACACTAAATTAAGAGATCAAAGATTGAATCACAAGTTCCCAGCCCATGGATTGAATGCCTGTCAATCTGCAAAGGTCACTTGGCTTTAGCTTCAACTTTTGCATGGTCATCACCGCTTCATATTCAAAAAGCTTGATTATACATCTTCATTCTACCAACCATCATTAAACCGAATGCACCCATGGAGTCTTTAGTTGCAACTATTCTCTCCTCCAAATGTCACTCAAATCAAGTATGAAATATTGCACTGAGGGCTCACCATAAATTCTGACATAAGGAGAATGTCAGCTTCTACATTCTTTGACCACAATTTGTGTAGAAAAACTCCCTCTCCCTCCCAAGTTACATTTAAGTCAATCCCCCTCTCTACCCTGCATAGCTCAATCCCCTTAGCAAGGTACATGTAGGCCAATTCACTCTCTGCCTTGTATATTTGTAACTGCTACCACAAAGTCTCACCAAGGTAATACTCCCTCTCCCTCCCCACAATGTAACTCATGTTTCATGCTAAACAAGCCTCGAAACCTCTCTGCAGCTATCTATCTACAAACCTGGGAGGAGGCAATGATACATGTAGCCAGATGGGACGCGGGATCTGCAAAACCAATGCATGTCCAAATATCCTTAATTATTCGAGACAATGAAGCATCGTGTAACACCAAGTCAGGTGTGCGCGATCCTCGTCTAGGCATAGAGGAAGTCTCAAATCTCAATAAAAAAGAACTCGGGCATGATTAGAGAGCACTGTAGCAAGCCAAATCATAACTGTCCCACCATGAGAGGTTGCCCATGTGACAATGTAAAATCTATCTAGTTGCTCTAGCAAATGATCTGACTGTCTCCTGAAACACCACAAAAATTATGGACTATGGATTGCGAGTCACAGACGGAATATACCAAGCATGTGTGTTAGAAACTGCAAAAAGGAATCTTTCCCAAGCATCTTTCTTGCATGGTGCTACAAATGGTCCAACAACCCATGAATCCACAGTAGGCAATACATTCACAATCTGTTGCCAAAGCTCAAGTATCTCCTGAGCTAACATGGAGGTATAGATACACATCACACCAATCAAAGAGTCATCAATCTCTAGAGTGATCCACATTGCTCTACCAAGTATCAGTGTACCATGGGTGCGTACACAATGATGCCAATAGGGTCCCACAAAAATGCAAACACCACTGCTAGAATACTACTGGCCAATCATAGTTTCCCAAAATGTGTGAGAATCCCCAAGTAACAACTTGCCATATGTATGGTAACTGTCCATACATAGCTTATGCTCCTACACAAGAAGTATATCCACATCTCAATCTACATGAGAGCACAAATCTTTGTGAAGAAAATTCTATCTTAGGCCATTGATGCTAGTGAGATGCAATCTATTGACATTCCAAGTGACAAAATCCTTGTTACAAACAATGTTTAACATGAAACCTCAAGTGCATACATCAACCGTGTCAATGGCTACAAGATTGAAGATCCCTCTTGATCCTTGGCCAAAGCCGAGGAACAAGAGCTAATGGAAGCGCATCCTCATCATGTGGTAGTGGGTGTAGGAGTTGTTCTGGAGCAAAGGAGCGAGCAACTTTAAACCAAGAACCAAAGTAGTCAGAAGAGAATCGCAATGTGGAGACTATACTGCCGACTCCAATCATACTCACATGGTGCGAGGGAACGAGGTAGTATGATCGAACCGGTGGTAGACTGTAATAGTCCTCTATGTATCCGTGGTGTGCCAATCTTCATAGCCAATGTACCTAGTGTAACCAGGCCCCACCTGGGCTACGCTAGTAAGACAACTGAAAAGGTGTACTGGGAGAGATGGAAAGGAAAGAGTCACCAAAAAACAAGGGATCCGTTGCTAGCGCTCAAACTCCTCAATGTTGAAGTCTAATGTCCAACGCTCTAAAATCAACAGCAGCATCCTAGCCACAATAGGAGAGCGATTGGAGAGAGACTCGGTACAACGGTCGTCTCAAAGCTGAACCTGAAAGATGCCATGCCCAGCATGAGATCCAAGATGCTACCCTCAGAGCCACCGAGTGTAGACTAAAGCCACTTCCGAACTGTATCACATGAGGGGAAGAGGCCCACCATGCACCGAACCAGCCAATGTTCATTCCATATAATGTCTAGTGCCTACCTCGATACTAGCTAGGTCCTCCATGGTCAGGTCATATGTCCACATGAAGGGTATGTGGGCAGTCATGAGATGCCCGGTGCAGGTGTGGTAGCCACCATGGAGCAAGAACTGACCAAGGGTAGCAGTCGATGATGTTAAAGCTCTCTCTCTCTCTCTCTCTCTCTCTCTCTCTCTCTCTCTCTCTCTCTCTCGCTCTGTCTCTCTTTCTCTCCATCTGAAAAGTGAAGGAACTCAGGTGGTGTAATCATTGAGAAACCCAAAACAATGTTGTGTAGTGACAACAATGTATTTCAACAAGAAGATGCCAATGGAGGTTTTGCAAGACTTAGCTAGGTTGTGTGGGGCAGCTCTACCGAGGCAGTGCGGGACAACAAAACAAAAAATTTCAGCCTTGAAAACCAAAATTTCAGCACATAGATAATGTAGGTCTTAAACAAAGTAATTAGGAGACAAAGCGGCAGAGAGGTAGAGATGGGATCGGCGAGGATGGAGAGGTGGAGTTCCTCCCCCTATGTGGTGTTGGCCCTTGAAAAGGTGCCCCTTTTGGTATTTGTTTTATTAATGTAAAGAGTTATGGTACAATGCTCATGAGAGATGGCTCCTGCTTTTGAGAGAGAGAGAGAGAGAGAGAGAGAGAGAGAGAGAGAGAGAGAGAGAGAGAGAGAGAGAGAGAGAGAGAGAGAGAGTGCACGTGTTCACACAAAATCCAAGTGCCACATTAGGTGAAATTTGGACTCACAAAGGGGCCCTTTAAGCAGTTTGACTTTACCTCTCTCTACCAAAATGGACGCATGGATAAATTTTTGCAAACAAACTCCAAAGTTGGTGGAGATTTGACAATTAGAATGTCCTATTCAAGCTCTATCTATTGATATATAGCACGCCATGAGTTTCCTCATATTTTAGAAGATTCTTTTTTTGATTCACCTATGATGTCCGAACCTAAGTGAATAAAAAAAAGAATCTTCTAAAATATGAGGAATCTCATGACATGCTATATATCAGTAGATAGAGCTTGAAGAGGACATTCTAACTGTCAAACCTCCACCAAGTTTGGAGTTTGTTTGCAAAAATTTATCCATACGCCCGTTTTGGTAGAGAGAGGTAAAGTCAAACTCCTTAAGGGGCCCCTTTGTGAGTCCAAATTTCACGTAATGAATGTGTGCATTTTCTTCTTCTATTTAAGCCTCTAATGGGCTGTTTTGGACAAGGGGCCGGTTCCTCATCTCTGTGTGTGGATGCTCGGCTAAAAATGGAAGCTTTGGGACAGCCATGCACCTACCATGCTTGAACTGCCCTTCACTAGGGTTGCGTGGTTCCTGCTATGCTTAAATTGGTTCTCACTAGGGTCGCTTGGTACTTGATATCCTTGAAATGTAGCTCCCATGCATGCGCTCCAGTTGCCTTGCATGGACTACCACTTGCCATGCTTGGACTCCAATTGACTTGAATGGACTGCTACCTGCCATGCTTGGATTCCAATTGACTTGCATGGATTGCTACCTACCATGCATGAACTTCAGTTAACTTGCATGAGCCATTTGAGTGTCCACCTTTCCTGTATGTTCTGCTAGATCCTAGGCATCGATAGCCTTCCTCCTTTATCTACATCCTTCGCTAGGCTATGAGGTCGCTCTACATGCTTTGCCAGCTTCCCTTCTCCTGGGCGCCCTACACGGAATTTGTAGCTTCAGAAGCAACAGAATCTTCTGTAGCTACTCAAGTGGTCAGTGCAAAATTAACAATCATATCAATGCATTCAACACTTACAAATAAAGTATGTCCATGGCTATGGGCCAGATTGGTGGCAATTGCAGATCAACCCTGCAATGGTCAAACTCGGTGACGACCACATCTTCCATTGCACTTTCAGGTATCAAGGCCATGGCTTGACGATGTCAATCTTGCGATCAAGAGTGCATCAAGATCTGGTTGAGCTACATATTTTTCAGCCGGTAGAATGGCGACTTATGGCTACATTTTTGTCATTGGAGAAGTCTCTCCAATCCGCATTTTTGCATTTAGAGGGGGTTGATAGTGCTCTACTTTGAGTTTGTTGCGAGGTGTTACAAAGTGATGACATGGACTACTAACTAGAGAGGACATGATTTTAACCGCCCATATGTGGCCAAATGAAGGAAATAAGTTCCAAGACAAAAAAAATTGATGATGTGGCATGATTGTACAAACATCTTGAAATTTGCACTGCAAATTGTGGAGGCTGTAAGAGTTCCCTAAAAATCCAAAAATCCCTAAAAATCCAAATCTCTAATTTTGGATGCTAGCTTTTATATCTGATGCTTTTAGGGCATGGGGCCTTTAAATATGAGCCTTGGGAGACCTCTCTAGCACTCTAGAACGTGCAAATTGCAAAGCACACTCTCCTTGACAGTCATACCTTGTACAAATCAATATAAAAGAGATACCGAAAGGGGCTCCAAGCTTTGAGGCTAGTGCATTTAAAAGTGAAACTCTCTCTCTCTCTCTCTCTCCGTTCAATTTGTTGCAGGTTTTATTCGTGTATTGCTATTGATTTACCGCTTGGGTGTCCAAGCCAATTACAGTGGTATAAGAACTCAAATGATTCTTCTCCTACATAGGATCCGATCAGTTTACATTTTTGCGGGAGGATGAAGAGTACTCGAATCCTAGCAGGGAAACGGAGAGAACCTACGCAAATTCCAATAGGGCAAGCTTTCTTCTAAAGAATCGGAAGAGGACCATGGCAAGCCTTAGCAAGAGATCTTGATAGGGCATCCCTTTAGGAGTATTTTTGTGTCGAGCTTTTTATGTGGCTAGTCAACCAACCTCCTAAACCCTACATATGTGCCCCAATGTCCTCCTTATGGGCAGATTGTATTTGGTGGTGCCACCCTCTTTTGGGGGGGGGGGGAGGGAGTGCATCTTTATGGTCACCAGGGTTGTGAGCCCTCATGGTCTGTGTGTATGTGTGTGTGTGTATCACAAACAACAACTGTATAATGTGTACAAAGAGACCTTTGCAGATGCTCAAAAGCCTATCACCCAAAGCATGTACAAGACAGGGAGTACAATGTGAGGGCTATGTATACATCAAGGCGGAATGTGGCACTTGAACCCTTACCCAAAATTTTGGCATATTGGAATAGGGTTGTTATTGCCTCTATCCCCGCATTGCTCCTCTTGCTCATTTTACTAATAAGGAAAAATAAGGCAATAAAGAGGCATTGATGTCACTGGCAGCCCAAAACTCAAGCCCTTTTTACACACCATCTCGCCCTTTTGGAATGAATGCATTTAATCCCCATAGATACAATTCCTTCCATGGTTTGACAACTATTGCCAAAAATGTTGGAGGTATGAAAGTGCATAGAGAAGGGAAACCTATTCTTATCTAATGTTCTTGTTATAATAACTAATATATAATTCTCCTAAGTGATTTCTCATGTTAAACTGTTCATTTAATATGGGGAAGTGCTAGGGGAGAAAAAGCTAGAATATTGGTTAAGCTGGCAGATCGGCCATAGTAGGGATCCGAAGTAGGGAAAATAGGGATCCAAAGGGGGGGCCATCTGCAAAAGAGCAATGTGCAACAATGGGCTTAAAAGACCCTAAGGTTCAGCCCATTAAGACTTCCAAAATGCTAAGGTTCCAAAATTCAAAGGTTGTTTCCAATGGTCAAGCTTAGTAAAATTGGATGCTTTGTGTGTGTGTGTGTGTGTGTGTGTGTGTGTGTGTGTGTGTGTGTGTGTGTACAAAAATTCTTCATGCTTCCTACATAGGAGGGGGCGAGCCTTGAAAGTAGGGGATGAGAGAGAAACACACACACAAAAACTCACAAGCTTCCTTTACACAAAGGGAATGAGGGACACATGCCAGCTCCCTAGCCTAGATGCCCAAAAGGTGTACTCAAATCCTATTGGATGGCCATGGAGGTGGACCAATGAGAATTAAACTAGAGTAAATCTAGTTTAATTAATTTAAAAACACTTAATAAAAGAACCAATAAGAATTGAGCTCTCTAGAAGACTATTGGACAGTCTCCCAAGGGGTCCAATGAGCATTCAACAGCCCAATGGCTTCCCTGATTCCTATTGGCTAGGAGACAAAGGGGTCCAATGAGAGTTTAGTTGCAACCTAAATCTCTCACAAAAGGGGAAAGGGGGACACATGTCAGAAGGCTATCACTTATGCTACTTAATTCTCATTTGCTAAGCCTGGAGAGGTCCAATGATGTGCCAAGATGAGTAAATTCCATGAGGGCCGACCAAGAGAAAGAGGGGGCTGAATTTGTCAAGTCATTATCACACACACACACTCACACAATCTCATGTGTGAAGCAAGAAGACTCTCTCTCTCCTTCTCAAGGTTTAATGGAAAGCTTATCACCGACTCCAAGCTTGTGAGAAGGGAGGCCTACACCAACAACTCTTGGCTTTGTGATGCAAATCCAACCAAGAGCCAAGCTTCAATGCATGCTCATCTCCTCTACCATGCTCATTACTAAGCTATGATATGGTAATATGAGTGATTATGTGAGGAGATGTACATCTTTCTCATAAGACTACTCCTTCTTCCTCTCTATCTACTCTCATACCCTGCCAGCTCTCACCATCTTTGAAGGTGTGTGAGGTCTTGGGTCTGAGACCGTGAGGGAATTGATGTTGTGTTTTATAAGTGTTTTGCTTAGTTCTTAAAGCTTCCATCTTCATTGCACTCGCTAGCATTGAAGGAACACAAAGAATTGTATTGCAAAATGTCTCTCTTGATGGGAGAAACCTATAATACAAAGCTTTTTGGAGGGGGGACCAGCTCCATGTAAATCCAGTCCTCACATTAGGCAAAATTTGGACTCACAAAGGGGCCCTGTAAGAAGTTTGACTTTACCTCTCTCTACCAAAACGGGCGCATGGATAAATTTTTGCAAATAAACTCCAAAGTTGGCGGAGGTTTGACAATTAGAATGTCCTCTTCGAGCTCTATCCACTGATATATAGCATGCCATGAGATTCCTCATATTTTAGAAGATTCTTTTTTTGATTCACTTAGATTCTGACAGAGTTGTCACATCATAGGTGAATAAAAAAAAAGAATCTTCTAAAATATGAGGAATATCATGGCGTGCTATATATCAGTAGATAGAGCTTGAAGAGGACATTCTAACTCTCAAACCTCCGTCAACTTTGGAGTTTATTTGCAAAAATTTATCCATGCGCCCGTTTTGGTAGAGAGAGGTAAAGTCAAACTCCTTAAAGGGCCCCTTTGTGAGTCCAAATTTTGCCGAATGACTATTGTCAATAGCTTAATTTCTCTCTCTTTTTAAGTATTGTTCATGCCTATCTAACTAGGTGTTATGCTTTTTGTTGCTCTCTCCACCCAAGCACTCTTGTTATGCTCATTAGGAATCTATTCTAATGAAATGCTCACTATGTTCATGCTATTTTCTGCTACACACAAGTTACTAGACCATTAAATGTTACATTGGTATCAGAGCACAAGGTTTCTCTTTTCTTGATCAAGAAGGGAGGTCCTCAAGTTAGCTATAAATGGTTGTTATTATTAATTGCAATTGAGTAAGTAGAATAGGGATTTTTCAGCCTTGCAGTACGCCTGCCTTCATGTAGATAACAGGACATCATTTTCAAGAGCTATGGCCTTAATAGTGGAGTCCTACGGGGCTTGCCTACGTCTTAACCACTATTGAGCTATTAGAAGCTTGGAAGGAGCCAGTGTTGTTTTGGTGTTGAACGACCCTCTCTTCTATTCCTTGCAATTAATGGTATTCGAGCCATGGTGTCGTGCAACTCTGCTCCCATGCTAAGAAAGATGCCAGCAAAATGCACATGAAGCTTCTTTGAAGCCTACTTGATTAATGGTCAGTGGTGATTAGGGATTGTTATTAACAAGACAAATTCAATGATTAATGTATACCAAATGTGGTGTTCAAAGAAATGGAAGGTTCAGTTGATATGCATGTTAAATGAGGTGCCCTTTGCGAGCCGCTCGGAGATGTCGTGCTTGGCATTGCCTTGACCGGCATGTGTACCAAATATGGTGCCTTCATTTTTTGTGTGGAGAAAATCCTTAGCAGACATGTATGCTTAATGTGGTGCCCAAAGGCCGCCCACTAATTAAACGGCACTATGGCCACCCAAGCAATAAGATGGTCGCCCGCCAATTAAAACCCTTAGGGGTGTGTGAACCAAGGGAAGAAAGAACAAAGCATGGCGAGGAAGACACTGGCCAGGAAGCGTGGAAGTGGCGAGGAGAGCAAGAAAGGAAAAGCGCTCAACATGCCAGGGCGCTCACATTTGGACCCGCTGCTCGCGGTTTTTGGGTTGCCCATCCAATTTGCTGCCATGTCATTAGGTCTTGTTCCCACGCCACATGAATGATGGCAGCGCCACTGCTTAGGAATAAAAGAGCTATTAATAGAGGGGTTTTTTCACGAGGAGGACTACTCTGAGCGAAGCAAGAAGAAACAAAAGAGCTTGGTTGAAGGAGCAAGAAGCCCGAAGGAGCTTGGTCAAAGCAACCAAGGGAGTAAACTTGTCGAGGCTTGATCAAGCCAAGACGAGAAGAGGATTACAAGCAAAAGTTGAGGCTTGGTCGAATCGAGGTCGAAGCAAGTAAACTTGTCGAGGTTGAAGCGAGTAAGCTTGAGAAGGAGAGGATCTCAGAGTGTTGCATGAAGTTGGCATGAGCTTGGAAGAGGAAAGCAAGTGTATCGACCAAGCAAAGGATAAAGTTTCGACTAGCAATTGAAGAGCAGGAGGAAGTTAAACCCTGTGAAGATTGAGCGGCAATTAAGCCAGTGCAAAGCATAAGGAGTAGAAAGCTGTGGAATAATTGATAGTAATTGAAGCATGAAAACTGAGGCATTGAACATAATTGAAGCTTACTGAATCTAAGGGAACTCGAAGCAGAAGAAGCGACATGAGGGAGTTTCCATCACTGTCATCAGCTAAAAATTGATAAAATAATTTGTTAAGCCCCGATGTCGTTAACGGCCTGGTTAATTTTGTAAAGCGGGAGCTTAAAATCCTAGTTAGCAGATGACCAAGTGACGGTGCTGTTAACAGCCCGCCTTGGCTAAGGATTAAGTTGTACTCAAAGTATAATTCAATTAATTGATGATCACGATGATTGCCAGATTCAGTTGCATCTGTTGTTCTCATTCTCTCTCTTCACACCTCTCATAGCCAGAGGCCCCGGTGCTTGCCCAGTTCACATTTCAAACACATATCCCCCGATATCTTTGGTGAACCCGATGCAAAACGATCCGGGGTGGGAGGTAAAGATGGATATGCTAGAACAATTGAAGCATTTTATTGATGATTTCACTGCCAATGGATTTGATAAAAATCTAGCAGTTGCACATTTGCCAAAAATGATGGATTTAGTTCAGGGATGTCTGTAGGAAGCAAAAGCCATGCAGATTAAAAAGCAGATTGATGAGTCGATAGAGCTAGCACTTGATGCTATGTGGGAGCAGTATCATATTTTTCAGGGATATGATCCAGAAGGTTTTATTGCATGTTATGAAGCTGAGATGAAGATCCGAAATGTTCCATAAAATCGGATGATTGCAACTTTTGAAGAGGTTTTAAACTCAGTTTTAAAAAGCAGGTACAAGAACTAGCAGAAGCATATCCCACACGGTTGGACTATTTTGCAGAGGAATTCATTTACAAAAGCTCAAGGATTCTAGATCTGGAAATAAAAGAAATTACAAAACGAAGCCAGTTTGTCTTCAGTAAAGGTGAATGGGATCAAGAGGGGATCAAATGCAGTTCCTCAACTATGATGAATTCTGGGAGCATATTTCTGTAAGAAGCAAAGCCAAAGAAAATGTTGAGCCGGAAGTAGTGGATTTAATTTCAGAGGAGCGTATTTTGAGCAACAAAGAAAAGGTAAATGATGAATTTAATGCTGAAACAAGCTTATATGAATTTTTTTTCAAAGATTGTTCGTATGGACGCTACCTCTAATAATGGTTCCAATGAAGACATAGACTGTAAATCAAGTGGTTCGCAAGCTGTTGACCTTGACATGGGTTATTCTGAAGGAGTTCATCAAGCAGATGAGCTTCTACAGGATATTACTAAAACTCTCAGCATTATACCCGAGTTGGACAACATGTTTGATGCAGATGAGTGCATAAACAAATCTTTTATATACATAGTAGCTGATGAAGTGACCAAGATTGTGGACCCAGCACATGATGAGCTTGAGGATGTCAATGAACCTATGATTGCTACTAAGCATATGTTTGCAGATGCTGTTATCATGGAAGAAGATGCTATAATTAATGATTTCTTGTCTAGATCTGAAGGAGATGATCATGACAATATAGAAGAGCTTTCTGATACGTGTACATCTTCAGAGGAGGTGCTAGATGAGCCTTTAAAGTGCTATGACGGATTGCTAAGTAACTTGGATGCAAATGAGGAAGCAGAGGATGATATTAATGAGTATGAAGACTGTATAGATTATGCTAATTGTGGACAGATTATTGACAGGGATTTTACATCTATGCTTGTACATAAGCTGCATGGAGATAACTCCTACAGTTTTGATTAATGTTGAGACTTCCAAGGGTGATTTTCTTGAGGATGTTATGGATGAAGATTTATAGGATAAAGCTGTTTTTCATGATCAAGGTGAAATCTCAATAGGTAAAAATTCCTCTAATGATACAGGTCGAGAGACTCCCAAGGTTTTTCATGATGGCTATGAAGCTAGAGGGGGTGATGATGCTAAATCATCCTTAATACTACATAAAGTGCACAGAGTTTTTCATTTCCTTGGACAATGCGCCAAATGTGGTTGGATTTGGCTGCTATGCCTATTGATGCTTATGTCAGTGATGTCTTGGCTGCCAGTAAAAGGGAGTCAAATTTCTTTAATATTTTCCGCTAACGAGCTTAAGTTACCAACAATTTATGGTATGTGGGTGCTGCACTATGCTTCAGGTGAAGCTCTAGTATATTGCGGAGCCCATCAATGCTATGTGATTTCAATGGTGTTTGATCCAGGAGATTCTAAGGATGTTCGTAAAGCAGATTCAATATGGATGGATACTGTTAAGTTTGCATAGTAATTACGTGTTATTTAAACCAGGGGTAGCATATTTGCATCAGAAATGCTTGATGTTGGTTGATATAGGAGATGCATGCTCATGTGGGTATTATGATGCTCCAATGTGTGGGAAATTCCTTATTATCCCATTTGATCCTGTGGGTTACTAAAGTGAAACGTTGCAGATGCAGAGGATACCAGATGCTTGATGTAGCAGGCTGCATGATGCAAGGTTTTGTTTTCTAGATTATGCTAAGTCAGAAGAGTGTTTGGTTATGCATTCAATAAGATAACATGGCTGGATTCTAGTTGATTTATTTGGACAATTGATGAAGTATCTTCACATCTTTTGAGTTGGTTTTGCTACTAGAACTTAAAGTAAAGGACTTGACGACCATTCCGTGTGCAGACATAGTAAGGCATACTTGAGCTTGAAAGGGTTCTCTAAAGCGAGCTTAATGGTCAAGCCGTGTGCAACATTAACTGGAGCACTTGAGTCTGGCGGGGTTCACTAAACAGGCTTTTCATAATTGAATGCTTTGAAGATACGACAGATATAGTTCAGAGATTTTTGATGGGCAGCTACCTAGTGATTAAGCTAGAACCTTGATGATAGGGTGTAAGCCTTATTTTATTCTTCATATGTTTACCAGTTATGTGAGTCTAATGATGGTAAGGAGCTTAAGGTACCTATAGCAGATGCAGATTCAAGTGTTGTTGGCATAGACCGGAGGCTGTGCATGTTCAGAGGGGGTGAAAGTCATGCACCTCCGCTCCCATGCTAAGAAAGATGCCAAAAAAATGCACATCAAGATTCTTTGAAGCCTACTTGATTAATGCCCAGTGATCAGGGCTTGTTAACATGCCAAATTCAATGATTAATGTATACCAAATGTGGCGTTTGAAGCAATGGAAGCTTCAATTGATATGCATGTTAAACGAGGTGCACTTTGAGAGCCGCTCGGAGATGTCGTGCTTGGCGTTGCCTTGACCGGCATGTGTACCAAATATGGTGCCTTCATTTTTTGTGTGGAGAAAATCCTTAGTAGACATGTATACTTAATGTGGCGCCCAAAGGCCGCCTACTAATTAAATGGCACTATGGACGCCCAAGCAATAGGCTGGTCGCTTGACAATTAAAACCCTTAGGGGTGTGTGAACCAAGGGAAGAAAGAACAAAGCATGGCGAGGAAGACAGTGGACAGGTAGCGTGGAAGTGACGAGGAGAGCAAGGAAGGAAAAGCACTCAACACGCCAGGACGCTCACATTTGGACCCGCTGCTCGCGGTTTTTGGGCTACCATCCAATTTGCTGCCATGTTATTTGGTCTTGTTCCTGTGCCACATCAATGACGGCGGCGTCACTGCTTAGAAATAAAAGAGCTATTAATAGGGGGGATTTTGCATGAGGAGGACTATTCTGAGCGAAGCAAGAAGAAACAAAAGAGCTTGGTCGAAGGAGCAAGAAGCCCAGAGGAGCTTCGTCGAAGCAACCAAGGGAGTAAACTTGTCAAGGCTTGAGCAAGCCAAGGCGAGAAGAGCATTACAAGCAAAAGTCGAGGCTTGGTCAAATCGAGGTTGAAGCAAGTAAACTTGTCGAGGTCGAAGCAAGTAAGCTTGAGAAGGAGAGGATCTCAGAGTGTTACATGAAGCTCGCATGAGCTCGAAAGAGGAAAGCAAGTGTATCGACCAAGCAAGAGATAAAGTTTTGGCTAGAAATTGAAGAGCAGGAGGAAGTTAAAGCCTATGAGCCCAATTAAGCCATTGCAAAGCATAAGGAGCAGAAAGCTGTGGAGTAATTGATAGTAATTGAAGCATAAAAAATGAGGCATTGAATAGAATTGAAGCTTGCTGAATCTAAGGGAACTCAAAGAAGAATAAGCGACATGAGGGAGTTTCCATCACCGTCATCAGCTAAAAATTGATTAAATAATTTGTTAATCCCCGGCATTGTTAGCGGCCCGGTTAATACTGTAAAGCGGGAGCTTAAACTCTTAGTTAGCAGATGACCAAGTGACGGCTGTTAACAGCCCGCCTTGGCTAAGGATTAAGTTGTACTCAAAGTATAATTCAATTAATTGATGATCACGATGATTGCTAGATTCAGTTGCATGTGTTGTTCTCATTCTCTCTCTTTCACACCTCTCACAACTAGAGGCCCGGCTCCTGCCGGACTCACGTTATACACCATACTATGGTGGCTTCTCAAATCAATTTCCAAACAAGGGCTAAAAGAAATTCTAAGGCCGCGGAAAAAAAGGGTTTCAATGAGCCCAAGGGGAAGGACAATGCCCAAAAGTTTCCTAAGGGCAATTCCAACAAAGCTAAGAAGAAGGGAGTTTATAAAGGAAAAAACAAACTCTCTCCTCAAGATCTTGAGCGTTATCGCAAGGATAAACTCTATTTCAAGTGCTGCAATCAAGGGCATGCATAATGCGCTTGTCCCCAAAAGAACACCCGCCATGAGTCTCCTAGAGCTACCTTGGTTGAAATCCAAGAAGAGGAAGCTCACCACAAAGGATGTCTATGCCATGCTTGGGGAAAAGTAAGAGAAAGTGATGCTTTTATTCTCTTTGAACCTGGTTCTACTCACAATTTCATATCCATAGAGTTGGCCACCAAGCTAGGCATCCAAGCCTACGAGATGGGAGATGTCGTACCCGCAGATGGTGCTTTAAAGGGGCAAGAAGCTTCAGTCACTCCCTTAATTGGGAAATTGAGGCTCCATGTCCAAAGCTATGTGGACAAAGAGGACTTCTTTACCTCTCGTCTCAAGCATGAGGATGTAATCCTAGGGGCACCATGGTTTGATCGCATGGCTGCCAATGTTAAATTCCCTAAAAGGAGAATCTACTTTAGGTTCAGGAAAAAAGATATGTACATAGACGCTAAGGAGATGGGTAACACCATACCCATTGTACATACACAAGATTTCAATAAGTCAATAAAGAGCTCTATTTCCGTGTACATGATTTTTGTTAGAGATTCTCAAAATGAACCTAATGCTTTAGCAAAAGAAAATATAAACAACCACAAGGAATTAGAGTTATCCAATTTTCTCAAGGGGTTTCAAGATGTCTTTATTGACGACATCCCTTGTGAGCTACCTCCTAAACAAGGCAACGATGACCATGCAATTGAACTTCTTCCAGGAAGTTCACCGCCTAATAAACCTCCTTATAGAGTTTCTCAAGCTCAACAAGAGGAGATTATGTGGCAAGTGCATGAGTTAGTTGAAAAGGGCATGGTTAGGCCTAGCTCATCTCCATTTTGCTCACCTATGTTATTAGTGCAAAAGAAAGACGGCACATATCGTATGTGTGTCGACTATAGAGCACTAAATAGGATCACTATCAAGAATAGGTTTTCCGTTCCATGGGTAGAAGATCTATTTGATAAGCTACAAGGGTCCACCTACTTCAGTATGATTGACCTAAAAAGTGGCTATCATCAAATAAGGATAGTTGATCAAGACATTGTAAAGACCGCATTTCACACTACATTTGGTCTTTACGAATACATTACCATGCCTTTTGGCTTGACCAATGCACTAGCCACATTCAAACGCTTGATGGAGAAGCTATTCAGGCCTCATTGAACCTTTATTAGAGTGTTCTTTGATGATATTATCATCTACTCTAATTCACTAGACGAACACAAGAAACACCTCCAGGTAATCGAAAGAAAAGTGAGTTTTTCTTGCAAGAGATTCAATATTTAGGTCACATTATCTCTCAAGATGGCATCCAAATGGATCCATCAAAGTTAGAGGTAATAAAAGGATGGACTAAACCAAGGAATCTTCATGAACTAAGAAGCTTTATAGGTATGTGTGCATACTATAGACGCTTCTCACAAATTGCAGGACCATTACATGACCTAACAAAGAAAAATGTTAAGTATACATCGTCTTCCAAGGAGAACAATGATTTTGAAAATCTTAAAGAAAACCTGATCTCTCAACTTGTGCTTACACTGCCAGATCTCTCAAAACCATTTGAGGTCCAATGTGACGCTTATGGTGATTGCCTTGGAGCTGTTTTGCTCCAAGAAGGGCACGCCATAGCCTATGAAAGTCGAAGGATCGACCCTATTGAGCAAGCTCTAGGCATAAATGAAAAGGAACTCCTCGTAGTTCTACATGCCTTAGACTCATGGAAGCACTATCTATTGGGGACTCCTTTCATTTTGCGGATGGATTACCAAAGTCTTAAATACTTCATGACGTAGACCAAGCTCTTTGACAAACAAATGAGGTGGGAAAATTTTCTTTTGCAATTTCATTTTAATATTGCTCACGTTGCTGGCAAGCATAATCAAGTAGCCGATGCACTCTCAAGACGGTCGAGAGTGAAAGCGGTTTCCATAGCAACTCACAACGATCTATCTTCTATGATAGATGAGTATGCTATTGATCCCAATTTTAGAGATGTGATTTTAGTCCTTGCACTAGGGAAGAAAGAGGAACCATTTACTTTACAAGATGGTTATGTTCTCTATGGCAATAGACTATGTGTTACTAACTCACTACATGAGAAAGTAATGTATGAATCTCATGCTCCTCCTTATGCGGGGCATAGAGGGATTCACTCTACCCTAAAAGGGACGGAAACATATTTCTATTGGCCTAGCATGAAAGCAAACATAAAAGAGTATGTTTCTAAATGTGTGGTATGCCAAAAGACAAAGTTTGATAGAGGGAAGCAACCTGGATTGATTCAACCTTTGCCAATCCCTAATTCACCATGTGAGAGCATATCCATGGACTTTATCTTTGGATTGCCTAAGTCTATCCATGGGAATACAAGAATATGGACGATAGTAGACAGGTTCAATAAACAAGCCCATTTTATACCCGTCAAAAAGACTATCAAAGCCCATCAAATGGAAACCCTCTTCATTTCACAAATCTTCAAGTATCATGTCTTGCAATTGTCCATAGTGTCGGATAGAGATCCTAGAATGACCAGTAATTTTTGGAAGGGTCTCTTTGAAAATTTAGGGACAAGGCTAAATTTCTCTTCGGCCTATCACCCGCAAACGGATGGCCAAAGTGAAATAGCTAACCTAACAATTCTTGATCTACTAAAAGTCTATGTAACGGAAGTAGATCAAAGGTCCCAATGGGAGAAGTACTTACCCTTAGTGGAGTATGCTTACAATAACACTGTACATACTTCCACGGGAAAAGCACCTTTTGAGGTAATTGAGAGAAGATCAAAAAGTCCCCTGCTACTTAAGGTACACGGGAAGATATTCGTTGTAGATGAGTATAGCCAAGTCCTACAAGCATCTTTCCAAAAGATTAAGGATGCTATCTCTATCTCACAACAAAGGCAAAAGGCTGCTGCTAATAAGCACAGAAGAGCCCAAGCCTTTAAAGAAAATTATTGGGTCTTACTTAAATTTCCTAAGGCTCGATTAAGGCACATGACAGGCAAGAATCCTACGGGGCACCAAAAGTACTATACTAAGTTAGCAAAAAGGTACTATGGTCCCTTCTAGATTCTTAGAACAATCAATGAGATGGCCTATCAACTTAAGTTGCCCAACCATTGGCTCATACACAATGCTTTCCATGTGAGCCTACTAAATCCTTACAAAGGAGAGACACCTCAAGAACCAACTATTGAAGACCCACCGGAGATTGAGGACCAAGAAGAGGTGTTGCATCCCGAATCCATTCTCCGACATGAAGACAAGGTATTAAGAGGCGGTAAGACTATTCGAAGATATCGTATTAAGTTTAAGAATTATCCTTTTGAAGATGCTAGATGGATGCAAGGCATACAATTAAAGGATAACCTAAACCTTGTCAATGCTTACAATGCTTCCCTAGAGTAAGAAAATGTACAAATGTTTAAAATGAACAAAGATTTTGTCTTATAAGACTCTCTTTTTCTTTATTGTGCACAAATGTGAAGTAGTATGCATGCTTAGATCAAGTTTGCGGAGACTACGTCTCCCAAACACCAAGTAGAGGTTGTCCCTCTACTATGGAAGATTGATAGGACTAATGTGCAGACATGCTTGTAGCGGCTTAGACTCTCAAGCATCAAATGGACTAGTTAACATAGGGATCCTCTACCCGCTAGAAAAAGGACTAACGAATAGGATTTATCTTCTCTACCCCATAGTCGAGGACGACTATGATTTCAAGAGAGAGGTAATGTCATAATAACTAATATCTAAATCTCCTAAATGATTTTCTCATATTAAACTGATCATTTAATATGGGGAAGTGCTAGGGGAGAAAAAGGAATATTGGTTAAGCTGGTAGAACAGCCACAGTAGGGATGCAAAGGAGGGAAACTAGGGATCCAAAGGGCGGGCCATCTGCAAAAGAGCAATGTGAAATAATGGGCTTAAAAGACCCTAAGGTTTAGCCCATTAAGAACTCCAAAATGCTAAGGTTCCAAAATTCAAAGGTTGTGTCCAATGGTCAAGCTTAGTAAAATTGGATTCTTTGTGTGTGTGTACAAAAAGTCTTCATGCTTCCTAAATAGGAGGGGGTGAGCTTTGCAAGTAGGGGATGAGAGAGAAACACACACACACACTCTCACAAGATTCCTTTACACAAAGGGAATGAGGGACACATGTCATCTCCCTAGCCCAGATGCCCACAAGGTGTACTTGTTGGTGGTCATAGCACAACGCACAACCCACCGACATAATGTCAATCCGGTGGATCGGAACCCGGCTAGTGCATGGAGGCATGGATGCACCTAATGTGATGAAATGAGGACTCTAGGAAGAGGGGTAAAGCAAGAGAGGAGAAGAGGGAAAGCCGATGAAGCAAGATCTATGCACACACACTCTCAATCTACACTCTAACTCTCTAATCATGCAGACAATGGTGTATCCCTTTGCTCTAATCTCAAGCACACACACTCTAATCACACATTAAGCATACACAAAGAAGCCTAATGAGAGAAATGTATGCAGCCCACGTACACACACACTCTAATCTAGCACACATGTGAAGCAAGAATGCTCAAACAAGAGGGAAAACTAGAGAGAGAAGAGAAGATTAACACTAATGATACACCATTAACACACATAAGATTGAAAGACAAGAGAAAGTAGAGAGAACTTAGCTTCCATTAATCCCAATGACTACTACATATGATGTGGAAGATCCAAGCTCCATAGCCACTCCTCTTCTTCTTCTCCACACTCCCTCGCACTCTCTTCTCTAAGAATGCCCTTTCACATCTTGTGAATTGACTTATATACAAGGGCTTTTAAAAATGGGCGGCTGGCCAAAAAATGTATAACATGCTGCAGGTATCTAGGCTCATCTAATCATCAATGTACAACTTGGAACCCACTGTGGAGCCCGTAAATACAAAAAATATATGCATACACATATATGTATACACCAATGGAAGCATAATGCATGTCGTTGACGCTCGCTCGTCAACACTCTCCCCTTCGGAAGCTTTGTCGTCCCTGACAAATCCATGTCGTGGTAGATGCTTGAGAAAGAATGTGCCTGCAATTTAAAGAAAAAGGTGGATGAGGTAGCAAGCTCAAATATATGGTGATAAGGCATAAGGAAAAGGCAAAACACATGTAGTAATGAGTAGATGCAAAGAATTATGAAATGTTACACTGCCATTAAGGAAAAATAAATTGCACTTGCTGAAATTAATTAATCAAGAGTTTTGGGCTTATGAATGAGCCTATCAATTAGTTAGCTACGACTAAGGGTTAAAACATTTACTCTAGTACTAGCTAAGTTAGTAAATTTATCCCAATGCAAGATTCCCTAATTATGTTTGTCATAGTTTAGGTAACTAACTCTCACAACTCGAAACAAAATCTTGATTTTTTTAAAACTTGAAGCTCAATGGAAGTCTTTATCATTTCATTTTTCTTGCTTTTCATTTGTTATTTTTCACATTTTGCAAAATCATTTGACGTGTGTGCTTATTTGTATACTGGGGGCTTTTTGCTTCTCAAAGAAAAGCACCCACACTGGGAACCTCTAGGGCTCTAGTACCATAGGCAGTACATGTGCGTGAAGTACCAAATCAAGCAAGGATTCCTCTTCTAGCTTAAGCTTTTACACTTGTGGCACTTTTGTTTTTCTTCCATTTCCTTTGTATTTTCACTAGTTTTCTTTGTTGTTTGGGTGAGAAAGCCTCTCTATGCTTAAAACACTCCTAAGGTTTCAAACACTCAAATAATTTTACCAACTAGGACTAGTAGTCAAGTAAATGAGTTACCCTAAAGTCACGGCCTCCTAACCTCAAGGCTCATCAATAAAACTAAACTCTAAGTCAATTAACTAAAGAAAGGACAAGTTTATACATCTTTAATGGCAAATATCAAAACATAATTGAATGCACTTAATCAAACCAAGAAGAAGCCACAATCAATAAATATAAATGTACAAAACCATATAGCATAGGAAGGAGTACACCTGTGCATGGGCTCGATGAAGAGGTCAATGTCATGGGAGCTCCTCGTGTCTGGAGATACATCATGTCTACATGGTCGTCCAATCTCTATGGGCAAGCTAATGTTTGTCTACGTGCTGCATCAAAAGATGAACAAAAGCACTGTACCTCCAAGAGGTATGTCAACAGTAAGATAAAATAACAAAAGTAACAGAATAATAAAATAAAACATCTAAGCTAGGGTCTAAAACCTGGATATCCAGAGGGAAAAAACCCAAAAGGGGAAAAAGTGCCTCTGGTATATGCACATAAATCTAGTGCACATATCAATGTGTACAAATCTCAAATCTTGTGCAACTAGCAGTCAAGAGAGAGCTCTCACCATGAAGCATGATCTGCAATCTCTTAGCTCGATCTCTAATAGTCAAGGGTTGGCTAACACCTAGCTCCATATGTAAAGTCTGCTCAACAGCACAAGGAATGGGCATAGGGGGGGCATCAGCCTCTACTCGAATATTCTTTGGAAGGCTCTTTGATAGCCAAATTTGCAATGCTCGCGCTCTTGTAGGGATGTCAGTCTGAGCTCTCCTAGCATGTCTACGTGTGCATCTAGCTCTAGGACATACTATCTGCTATGAAGGTACCGACCTCTCTAGGGGTAGTCTCATCTCTCGACATCTGGCTCGTGGAGGTCTCGCTCTAGGGTATGATCTTGTATGCGTTGGGTGTGCTACCGCTCATGGCCTAGGTACCCAAACATGTCTTTGTCCCTCAAAGTAATCCTGTGCCTCCAGTGACCATCTAGATGTGAGCCAACCATGTGAAAGTCCGTCGTCGGTCAAATGGATCTTTAGAAATACGATCGTGTCATCACAAGGTAAAAATCTAGCATGTATCTCGTCACGAGGAACAAATACCTGTTGGGTTGTCCTAGAAGCTCTACGTGGAGACCTACGTGCCTGATCTATCGTGTGTCGCTCCTCAGTGGCACTACTATCGTAGCAGAGCCTCTGCCTAGAGAAGGATCTACACATGACTGAGATGCCTCTGTACGTGGTCTCCAAACAAGTCTAGCAGGCTCTATCATATCCCTACATAGGGTGTTAGTAGAGGTCACTCTAGTCCATGTACGTCCATGTATCTGTGGTGTAACCTCTATCTCTGTGGTGTCAGTAATGTGGTCTCTAGGAACCTGATCTAGAAAATTACGGCTCGTGGCTGGTCTCCGCTCAATCGGGTGATCTGATCGTGAATCGGCACTCATAGATGGCACTAGGGCAACATCTATATGTGGTGGCTGCTCTCTCTATGACTCACTGGCTATGACACCGCTATGCAAGCTAAAAGAGTGGGATAGTGATGCTATCGGCTCTGCATCTTCTCTCATAGGGGGATCTACTCTCGTAGATGGCTCTAGCTCGACAGCTATCTCTAAGGGCCTCTGTGAGGTTGGCAGATCTAAACAAGGATGCTCAAGGGCAGCTAGAATCTGTGGAGTGGTCTCATCTATAACAAAGCCATCGGAGTCACTCACTCTATAACTCTGTGAGATCTCTCGCTGTGTGCTGGAAGTCTTGTGGATAAGTGTGGTAGGTGGTGTAGGCTCCCTAACAATACTCTGACTCGGATCTAGTGTCAGGGGATCTACCTGTGGTGGCAGGCTAGGTGCTGGAGCTATCTCTTGTGGCACACTATCATCCTCATTTGGCATCTCCCAAGGTGGTAGAATACGACATGACAAAAGAAGCCTAGGAGGTGATCTCTCTAGTGGTGTCTCTCGAGGACTCGGAGCTCTCGATAGTTGTGGAGCTAGCGTGGTCGTCGTCGGTCGTCGTGGGTAAACATAAATCATGATGTCTAAGTCGAGGGTAGTAGGGTAGACCTATAGTCAAAACATATACTGCATGATCGACATCCCTATAAACTCGCTCACGTGGATCTCCTATCAAATATGCAAGAAGGTGGGCTGAAGGATCTCTGGATCCACCACTCGTCAGGCGTCTGTACCTACGACCAAGCTCATCTAGATAGGTCACGGTCTGCTCAACTCTCTGAATCTCCACTAGCCTAGGATGTGTCTGTGTGTCTAGGCTATCATCTGGGTGTGCTCACTCAATGTCATCAAAATCAAGGGTCTCAATCAAGAGATATTGCTCTTTGAGCTCATCAATAAAAACTACTCTATCGGCTTGGATAGGCTCTCACAATCTGCCTAGGTTTAGACATCATGCGCTGCGGGGTGGCTAGACTCACAAAGGGGTGATCATAAGTGTCAACATAATATGCAACCCCTCGTGGAGATCGGCCTACTATATGCAAGATCTGACCATCTATATCTCTCATGCTATCCCTAGTCTCTCTGGTCTCGGACAGTGTATGAAGGGTGGGGGTCAGTGGTCTAGGGGCATGCATATCTACAATGGGTGATCTACCGGGCCCTACCTCTGGTGCTCTCAACTGGGGTGATGTGGTCATCATAGACTCTCTCGTATGCTCTCTAATCTGTGTCATCAAAGGTTGGCATGGGTCTCTAGATGGTGCAAGGTGTCGAGATTGAGACTCTCTAAAGTACGTGTCTCGAACGCTCTGGGTCTCTATCTGTGGCTCACTCTGAGTGGTACGCAAAGTGCTAGCAATCGTCGTGTACATCGCTCTAAACTCGTGATAGCTCAAAACGCTTGGTGGAAAATCAAGTCTAGGTGAGGAGAATCCTGGCGGTGGTTTCTTGAGTGATGTGGGTGGTGGCACTATGTCTAAAGGAGGTGAGGCACTCCTACTCGAAGTAGGGCGCTGGGTCGGTCGAGGATCGTACGGCAATCCACAAGTCAAAAAGTAAAGCTCAGTGCCTGTGGTGCTCATGTAGCATATGTCTTTAGGCTCGCCAACTAGTGTCACAACATCTATGGATAGGCGTCTACTAGAAGTGTGACACTCTAATCGATATATGCGCTGAGCACTATCTATATAGATCACTTGAGGACCTACCCACTGTACTGTAACCTGCACGAGATGGTCGAAGGCCTCAAGGCAATCATCTGCGTGTACTAGCTCTATATCCTCTAGCCTAATCAAATGGTCGACCACATACGTGGCACGATAGTCATCTCTAAATGTGCCGTCCTGCGTGTCGCCGGGAAGGACTCGCACCACTTGGAGGGTCTGTGTGGGGCCAAAGGAGGCACGACACTGGACAAAGAAATGTCCATATGTGTCCGTGTAAAAGGGCCAGCCTCTGTGCTCGCCTACAAGTGTGAGCAATGTGTACTTAGAGCACGAAGTGGTCATGGCCATCATATGTGCGCTCTCGGCGTGTGATAGGCCTTTAAACCTCGTCAACTCGTCGAATGTAGACTAAAATCAAAATCTGCACTATATCGAGGTTTATGCATACAATCGGACTCAAATCTGGCAAAACCTAACTCTCGGATGTATCTGCTCTAAATGTGTCTAATCGTGTGTACATGCGCGCGAGCGTCGAGTATGTGGGGCGTGTGATGCATGTGGAATATATGTGAGAAGCAAAGAAAGAAAGAAAAAAAAACTTTTTTTTTTTGGACGTGTGTGTGTGTGTGTGTGAATCCGAGAGAGAGAAGTAAGAAAAATGAAGAGGGGTGTATGTTTGTGTGTGTGTGTGTGTGTGTGTTTAACACATCAATTGCCAATCAAACCAAGACCTGTTTTAACCTCTTTTTTGTCCATTTTTGGCCCAAAAATTAGCGCAATTGGTGGTTCAATTAGAAAATTTCTACACATACACTTGTTTACCACTAATCCAACATCACAATACAACCATAGACACTCCAATTTGCCACTTGCAATTAGTTTAATTATGTGTGTATACACAAGAACAATTAAGCCTAAAATGCATCAATTAATCACACACAATTCTACCGAAATTTGAACAGCAGTTCAGTGCAAAATTGGCAATCGAAAACCATAAACCATATCAACATAATGACCTAATCAATCAATGGTTTTGCATCAAACACATTAGCATCAAAATTGCCAAAAAACAAGCACCAATTTGTACACATTTGCCCTCACGTTGGCATACACTAGTGCACATAGATTTGCACCGATTAAGTGCACCGTATCAATTCTCAAACCTACATTTTAATTTCATATTTTCAAGAGGGTTAATGTACTCACATTACAACAAGAATCGCATCGATTTCCCCACTCCAATTGACGATTGCACACGTGTGTGTGTAGGCAACCGCTTCACTGTATCTCCACCTACAAGCACCAATCACAAAGCATCATGTGTAGCATCATTTTTCTTCAAATCAAACACATAATCATGAAGGCAAAACATCCAATTAGAGATTTATTCATGTGTATCACCAAAAACACACAAGATTAGTGAGTAATTAGACATAAAAATTAGCATAAATCACACATAATTACACACTTTATAATCACTCAAATCATGCAAATTTGATGAGATTTCAACCCGTAAGAGTGATGCACAAGCCTCTAATTAGGCACATAAACATGTAAAACACTCCAATTGTTAGCGGATTAGTAGTAAATTAGTGATCAATTAGTGCAAATGAAGAGAAAACATGAAAATTACACACAACTTTTTTAACAAAATCTCATCACAAATCAACCATTCACCATCACCAATACCTCATCCTAATGAAAATTAGAACTCAAACCATCACTCGGGTGATCCTCTAGCTTAGGCGCTCAATCCCCGACAATGGCGCCAATGTTGGTGGTCATAGCACAACGCACAACCCACCCACATAATGTCAATCCGGTGGATCGGAACCCGGCTAGTGCATGGAGGCATGGATGCATCTAATGTGATGAAATGAGGACTCTAGGAAGAGGGGTAAAGCAAGAGAGGAGAAGAAGGAAAGCCGATGAAGCAAGATCTATGCACACACACTCTCAATTTACACTCTAACTCTCTAATCATGCAGACAATGGTGTATCCCTTTGCTCTAATCTCAAGCACACACACTCTAATCACACATTAAGCATACACAAAGAAGACTAATGAGAGAAATGTATGCAGCCCACGTACACACACTCTAATCTATCACACATGTGAAGCAAGAATGCTCAAACAAGAGGTAAAACTTGAGAGAGAAGAGAAGATTAACACTAATCATACACCATTAACACACATAAGCTCGAAAGACAAGAGAAAGTAGAGAGAACTTAGCTTCCATTAATCCCAATGACTACTACATATGATGTGGAAGATTCAAGCTCCATAGCCACTCCTCTTCTTCTTCTCCACACTCTCTCACACTCTCTTCTCTAAGAATGCCCCTTCACATCTTGTGAATTGACTTATATACAAGGGATTTTAAAAATGGGCGGCCGGCCAAAAAATGTATAGCATGTTGCAGGTATCTAGGCTCATCTAATCATCAATGTACAACTTGGAACCCACTGTGGAGCCCGTAATTACAAAAAATATATGCATACACATATGTGTACACACCAATGGAACCATAATGCATGTCATTGACGCTCGCCCGTCAACAGTACTCAAATCGTATTGGATGACCATGGAGGTGGACCAATGAGACTTAGGATTTTAGTTAATTTAAAAACACTTAATAAAAGAACCAATAAGAATTAAGCTCTCTAGAAGACTATTGGACAGTCTCCCAAGGGGTCCAATGAGCATTCAACAGCCCAATGGCTTGCCTAATTCGTAATTGCCAGGAGACAAAGGGGTCCAATGAGAGTTTAGTTGCAACCTAAAGCTCTCACAAAAGGGAAAATGGGGACACACGTCAAAAGGCTATCACTTATGCTACTTAATTCTCATTGGCTAAGCCTGGAGACGTAAGCCTGGAGACGTCCAATGAGGTGCCAACATGAGGGGGCTGAATTTGTCAAGTCATTATCACACACACACTCACACAATCTCATGTGTGAAGCAAGAAGACTCTCCCTCTCCTTCTCAAGCTTTAATGGAAAGCTTATCACCTACTCCAAGCGTGTGAGAAGGGAGGCCTACACCCACAAATCTTGGCTTTGTGATGCAAATCCAACCAAGAGCCAAGATTCAATGCATGCTCATCTCCTCTACCATGATAATTACTAAGCTATGCTATGTTAATATGAGTGATGATGTGAGCAGATGTACATTTTTTTCATAATACTACTCCTTCTTTCTCTCTATCTACTCTCATACCGTGCCAACTCTCACCATCTTCGAAGGTATGTGAGGTCTTGGGTCTGAGACCGTGAGGGAATTGATGTTGTGTTTTATAAGTGTTTTGCTTAGTGATTGAAGCTTCCATCTTCATTGCACTAGCTAGTATTGAAGGAACACAAAGAATTGTATTGTAAAATGTCTCTCTTGATGGGAGAAGCCTATAATACAAGGCCTTTTGGAGGGGGGGACCGGATCCATGTAAATCCGGTACTCAACTATTGTCAATAGCTTAATTTCTCTCTCTTTTGAAGTATTGTTCATGCCTATCTAACTAGGTGTTATGCTTTTTTTTGCTCTTTCCACCCAAGCACTCTTGTTATGCTCATTAGGATTCTATTCTATTGAAATGCTCACTATGTTCATGCTATTTTCCGCTACACACAAGTTACTAGGTCATTAAATGTTACAGTTCTTCTCTTTACACTTTCATGTCTCTGACAACTATTGCTAGAAATGTTGGAGGTATGAAAGTGCATAGAGAAGGACAACCTATTCTTCTCTAATGTCCTCTACGCACTTTCTAACAAATGCAAAATGAACCACTGGGGAGGTGCATAGTGCCATGGGATGCGACCTTGGTCCTGACTGAAAGGGAATAAAGATCTCACCCATGTCCAAATAAAAGAGTATCGACGCTCTCTGCTGTCGTGGAGGAATCTATCAAAGTCTCCCACTGGCTACGAAGTGTGTGGCAACTTATTCCAAATAGATGTCAAAGTGGTGGATGTAGGGGAAGATTGTGATCCCAGAATGTAGGGGAAGACTGTGAGCCCAGAATGTGAGCACGACAAGTTGCCCACATGGTCCCAAGACTGGTGTTACAGATCATAGTAATAACTCCATGCCTTTGGGAATGGTCCAGCTAATGATGTCACAAGACAGGCACCACGTGCCAACAAAAAAGAACAGATTGAACATACTTTTAGCACTTCAATAGAGAGAGAGAGAGAGAGAGAGAGAGAGAGAGAGAGAGAGAGAGAGAGAGAGAGAGAGAGAGAGAGAGAGAGAGAGAGAGAGAGAGAGAGAGAGAGAGAGAGAGAACACGCGACATGGAGTGGCGGAATTCCACCCTAGAGAGTACTTGCCCCAAACCTTGGAGCCCCTTTCGATATTTCTTTATATTACTTGAACTTAGTACAATGCTCATTCTCTGAACCTTCTCACCCGAAGCATGCCAAAGAATGAGCCCTTCGCACATATTTAAAGAACAGACTGAATAGACTTTTAGCACTTCAATAACAACTGAATTGAAAGAGAAGAAGAAGAATAAGAATAAGAGAGAGAGAGCACACGCGACACGGAGTGGCAGAATCCACCCTAGAGAGTACTGGCCCCAAACCTTGGTGCCCCTTTCGGTATTTCTTTATATTACTTGAACTCAGTACCATGCCGGTGCTTGCGCTCTGCACCTTCTCACCGAATCATGCCAAAGAATGAGCCCTTTTCATATATTTAAAGGCCCTTGGCCTCCAAAGCAGTTACATGAAAAGTTTTAAATTCAAAAGCATCTCGTCCAAACGTAGTTGCTCAAAAGCTTCCAACATAAATCATGGAAATCCGTACAAGTTGCCACATTAGCAAGCCAGTGCAAAATTCAAAAATCCATATTGGCTGCCACATCATTAGTTTTACGCTATTTTTTTTTATGTGTGTGTGTGTGTGTGTGGATCTAGGTTTATTTTAATGCCTTTATGTCCTCTGGGCCCCATCGAACCAGGTCCCAAAAGTTGGTGGAACTTTTACTTCTTTTGTTGCTTCTTTTTAGGGTTTATGCCCCTCGAATAGGATCTAAAGGTTGGCTCCATTCTTTAGTGGCTTGACATGTCAGCAATTTATCACATCCCCCCTTCTTGAAAGAAAATAATCGTCCACGATTATAGTATATTTGCAAAACAACTCAAATTACAAGACATAGAAACATTAAGTCACCGATGAACACTCCCCCCGCAAATAACCATCTAGGTCCGGGCCATGAGCTGTTCAACGACCCCCTCATCACTCCTCCCGCAAATAACCTAAAAAGGTTCGGGCCATGAGATATAGAGTCCTTTTACAACCAAACGCCCCCCCAAACTGCAACATACATCTTTTGGAGGTGCTGAGAGTAACCACTGCTCAGACTTCTTAATACTCCCCTCGTAAATAATCATCCATGTCTGGACCATGAGTAAAAAAACATCATTTTTCAAACACTTCAATACTCCCCCCGGCGGTGGTGGGTCTAGGTGCCCATTGAGCCATGAGGGAATGCTAGAAAGTAGAGGGTATGTCCTATAATGGATGATATGGTGGAGTAGCTAGAACCTAAGAAACTGTTGGAGACACAGGTGGTTGAGGTGGTGTCGTAGCAGCCTATGGCTATCAAAAAGTATGAAGGCAAGTAGTTCTCTGCCAACCCTTTGCGACTCCCTCGGGTGGGGGTTGTGGGATGAGACCAATGAGTAGGGTGGGTAGGGTAATCTCTCACCATTGCCCAAATGCATGGCACATGAGGCACTAATTTGTGCGGCCAAACATTGCAGACGGAACCGCTCTATAGTGAGATTTTGAAGTCAAATAGTGTCCAAAAAATGGGTACCACCAAGAGCGTACACTTGTATCTATGAAGAACCAATCTTCGTAGCCAATGAACCTAGTATAACCAAGCCCAATTGAGTGGCTAAACTAGTAAGACAAACTGAAAGGTGAACTGGGAGTGATGGAAAGGAAAGAGTGACTGGGAAACAAGGGATCTGTTGCTAGTGATCAAACTCCTCAATGTCGAAGTCTGGTGTTCAACGCTCTCAAACCAACCACCAGGTCCCAACCACAATATGAGAGCAACTGTACAGAGTCTCAGAACAATGCACGTCTAAAAGCTACACCTAAAAGATGCCACCACTTCAAGATGATGCCCTCAAAGCCACTAAGTACAAACTAAAGCCACTCACAAACTATGCCGCCTGAGAGAAAGAGGCCCACCCACCAGCCCAGGTAATGTCGAGTGGCCATCTCAATACTAGCTAAGTCCTCTATAGTCAAGCCATATGTCCAAGTGAAGGGTGTGTGGGAACTGTTGTTACACTTGGAGCAAATGTGGTAGCCGTTATGGAGCAAGAACTGACCAAGAGGTAAAATTCAAAGATGTCGAAGCTCTGTGTGTGTGTGTGTGTGTGTGTGAAAAACAAAAGAATTGAGACAAGAACTTTAGTTTATGAGGATCAGCAAGAAAAAAAAACAGAATCCAGGTGACCCCGAAGGCCATGGCAGCTCAACCAACGGGTGTGATCATGGACAGGATAAATGAGGAACATTCTGATAGAAAAGGTATCCTCGAGCGTAGAATAGCACGCAAATGTGGGAATTGTTGCAATAGCCCTGTACGTCTGAGGCTGATGATTGTACAAAGGAAACTACTTGTTGCTTAATAATCAGCATCAGGCAATCACTAGCTGTAGTAGCATAAACACAATGCACCAGCAGCATGAAAACAAATTGCAGAAGGTACCAGACCTGCAGACAAGCTGGTTGAACTTGGTATAGAGGCTATGATCCTAGCGGTTGCTGGTGTATACTATCAAGCAATGAGCACGCAAGGCTGCAAAAGTTTAGGAATACTGCACAAGGCTGTAGCATTGGTCTTAAGTGCAACCGTCACCAGATCACATGCTCGGAAAAACTTTTGTAGAATCAAGTTGTTGTACTTATAGACATCTTTTTGATGTGTGCATATTATTGTAGTTGAGTTGTTCAATAGTCTTGAGGAGTTCATGCTCGTCAATCAGACATTGTGACAAAGTATCTACTATTTGTTTCTCTATTGGATACTTAACACGGATTATGTCCAGGAATTGGACGTAAATGGGGTCTATTGCATGGTGAACCGAGAGTCATATTGTGTGTGGTGGCTACAACAATGTATGCCAAATTTTGAATGTTGCATACATAACATAGTTGTGTCTGGTGGTGGCATACATGTAATAGCTGTGCAAGATCACTGAACAATAGAATGAGCTTTTGACAAAATGGATCAAGCAGTGTTCCACTACTTATGTTCAGTATTGATAAACGATCATGTTGAAAATTGTACTTGTCAACATCGATATTTTGTCAATGATAATGATGTTGGCATCATGTATGGCTATAAATCTCTGATTTTTGGTGGGATTTATAGCTTGTGGAAAATGTTGTTTTGACAATGAAATTTTGAATTGGTAGTGAACTATTGTCGCCAAGCTATTGAGGCAGGCAACTGCTATGCCTATAGATGCAGTGAGGACAATGTTTTTACTATCTCTTATGGAAAGTCAATGTATTTAATGAGGAGCATCTTTTTACATCCTGACACACCTATTACCATATGTAGACCTTTGTTTAGCCTTGATATCTCTTCAAAGATGGTTGAAATGAGAGCTGTATTGTTGGTCTTATAGAGTTCCTAAAGCAGCTGGAGCATTCTACCATGGCTTTGGAAGATTGTTGGCTTGATAGGTTGATCTACTACACATGTGACTGGATTTTCATGGATGAGGATGAATTTTTGTTTTATTAAATTTAAAATTGAGCATGTTGCATTGTATGTGTTCATTTATATACATCTCTAAATCTTTGTCATTGAGAATTAATCCACAAAAGTAGGAAGAGGATGTATATTTGGGGAGAGAAGCTCTGTCTCATTTCTAAAGGAAACTTTTTGTAAAAGGTTGAAGAAGAATTCCTCTATTTGGTGGCTTGGATCGTATTGTGTGAACCTAATAAGGCATTGGATCATGATGGTAGTGTTGTTATATGCATCACAAAAGCCTTTGATAGCATAATGTTTGCCTAGCTTAAGGACTTTGTATTTTTTGTGATACTCATAGAATGTGATGCTTCCTAGATGCAACGGCCTTGCACAATATAAATCAATTGGATGCATGACTATAGTCTGGCTACGAGATAGAACCCTTTGAAAAAGTGATGGTGGAGAGGAGTCAATGTATTCAATGCATGTGAATCTTTGTGATATTAGGTATCTTTAGACAATTGATTGTTGCTTCCGCGTTGCAAAGATTGTTTGACAATATTGAGGTTGCAGTCAACCGGAGCTTGACTTTGTCCAGGAGCCATGAAGTCCATGCCTTACAACATTGTTTGTCAAGAGGTTCAGTTTTTCAAGGGGTTCACAATCATTGCATACTTGAGAAGATAATGTGATATAGAGGAATTTGTGATTCTCTGAATGTTCATGTGTGCTTTCCATAGGAGGAGGACATGAGATGATATGGAAGAACAGCTCGGTGTTTGTAACCAAGTTGATAGTAAATCCATCAACAGACACAAGGATCTATAGTTGGAGTTCTACTATACTAAGTTGCAAATGGAAATTCGCATTTACACACTTTTCCTTCTCCCATTACTTTGTTAGATTCCCTACATTTGTGTATTTGTTTTGTGGAATGAGGTTTTGCAGCTCGGAGGAGAAACCATCTTGTGATTGTGCTGGTATGTATGCAACGATCTTGTTTGTTGCTCGAGATAAATCCTCTTTAGAGATCTATAAAATAACATGCACAATGATCCATGATTCTATATCTTATAGCGTACCAGTTGACGCTTTGTACGTCCCAACATATTACTTCCACCAAGGATGCATCTATTCAAGAATGTGTGCACACGGTGATGGAAGAGGGCCGCACATTCAATGGGACAATTGCCCACCTAAAATTTGGATTATAGCCTTGAGAAATTTTTCCAATAGTAATGACCTCTTGCCTCCCTCTTGCCATCTAGTTTGGAAAACCTTGTCAGCAATGAATGTCAATAACAAATGTGGGAGTCCCCATGTGTCCACCATTGTTATGAGGTCTCTCAAGTTTCTTTGATACCATGATGGAGTACCTAACATTGTTGATGCAGGTTGTATTGAATAATCTGTTTAACTGCATCTTGGATAGATGCATTCTTGTGTGTTCTCTTGTAGTTATCAATGTCCCTTTGGAGAAATGTAATGTCGGCGCAATTTGCAATCATGATAGGTTGTTTGAATTGGTACATCATGAGCAAGTACAGCTTGTACACCGTGTATAAATAAAATATTTTTTTCACTCTCATTCTAGTGTACTCACTAAAGCCCATTTCACCTTGGTAGTTACAATTTCTTGTCAAAAAGAGGAAAGGGAATATGTTCGACTCCATTGCAATGTCTTTAGCTTCAGACTCATGGGTTGGTAGTCCATTGTAGTGAAAGCTGATTGTCCGCTTGCTCAACTAAGAGATATCACATATTTGTATGGAATCAAATTTATGTGTGTCTTTTTTACTAAATGCAGTTCTCTTTGATGTGGTATATAGATTCTGCAAAATGCCAATTGCACATTGAGCCTCTGCTTGCTACATGCATTTGTATAGATTGTTCTCCCAATGGTTTCTACCAATATCTTCCACAGCCAATATTGACAATACATATATGGATGTCTTTTTGGTATGTTGCGTAGTGATGGTTTGTACTTCTTGAACTAATCTTTATGTTGTCTCATATGTTGTATGCTAGTGTTGCTGCTAGTGGTGTGTTTGTAATGTATAAAGTTGAGCAACACATATTCAAGTTTGTTATCAAATTAGCGGATTGTCAAGTAACGATATTTTATCAAGAAAATATTTTGCAACTGCATTTGCTATGGTAGTGATACTAATTGTGACTTTGATGACACTAAAGAGTTGCTCTATAAGTTGGTTTGCATTTATTTAGGATGCTCTGTATGCACTCAGGTTGCAATATAGCAAAACCACTTGTTCTTAGACTTTTTTGATGACACTAAAGATTTTCTCTATAAGTTGGTTTGGATTTATTTAGGATGGTCTATATGTACTGGGTTGCAATATAGCAACACACTTGTTCTTAGACGTTTTTGACAACTTGAACAACAAGCCCAATTCATTGTGATATTATGGATTCCAAATGCATGTAATAAGGTGGCATACACCAACTTTGTACTTGTATTGTCCATGCTCTTGTACTAGACATCCTTTTTGGAAAGGTTTCAAACACCACATCCTTTGTGGATGGTAATATTGTATGCCATGATATTGCATTCCTCTTTCTAGGACTCATAAACGCTATGAACACTCAACCATGAAGAATTAGTAGGGTAGAGCATTTGTTTTGCCTACTCATAGCTTGAGATGTGGCATGTTACCACCATATTTTATAATTGGCATGGAGTGAGATTGCTAGTTCATTGTGATCCACCACAAGAGGTGTTGAAGGCTTGTGACGACCTTAGTGATGGAAATGTATTGGGAAATTTTTATCCTCGATGTTGCTAAAAGCATCGAAAAGAAACCGCTGCTATAAGAATCGCTATAAGCGTCGCTATATAAAAATGCATATAGTGATGATGATAGGCGATGTTGCAGATCAAAAATAGCAACGGTCATAGCGATGTTGCAGACTCCTAAATAGCAATGCTGATAGCGAAACCAGAGCATAAATTTTTTTGGTGGCAGGGAAAACAATGTCGTGACACCCAATCAACCATATATATTTAACACAATACAAAAGCATAGAATTGACAAAAGCAGTGTGAATTGATAAAAGCATAATGAATTGACAACAACACTATGGAACCAAATTACATTACATTGTTGTTCACAATCTACAAAAAGTATTGTAGAACGTCCAAAATACATTGTTGTTCACAATCTACAAAAACTGTAGAACCAAAAGCCATTATGAAAAACTGTAGAACTGATTTACATTGTTGTTCACAATCTACAAAATTGATGTATACACATCATCTCCTAATATATATGCTATGTAGAAGTAATTCTAGCTAGTCCTAGTTAGAGCTAGTATGACGTTGGCGGCTAATCTAACCTCTTGTCATGACCCAACGACGTATCTGTCGGATTCTATCGAGTATGTTATATAGAAGTAAGACTAGCTAGTTCTAGCTAGGGCTAGTCTGATGTCGGCTAATCTGACGTCTCGTCACGAATTCTACAAAAAAAACAATAAATTTTTTTGTAAGTTTAAACATATAAATATAAAACAAACTAACAACTTATTATTAAAGATACAATAAATTTTAGAGCTTAAAATTAAGTAATTACCAAGCCATATCAAGAGCTCAAAATGTCCATCAAGGCGTTTAAGCCCTTTTTGCCAGCAACTTGCGCTCGTACGGTGTGGGGTCACATCCAGTCATCAAGCACTATTCAATACATACAAAGAAAATGTTATGTTAAAATTTAAGATTACAAATACCCAAAACTACTAAACCTAGAAAGAAAGGCAACAACACTTGCAAAGTCGACCTCAAATGATGCCCATCTGCTGATCCCCAAGTGGTGCGAGCTCCTTGCCTCTACTCGCGCTATGACCGCCTCCTTTTGTTGCTTCCATTTGTTAGGATTCTTGTGCGCTTCTCACTTTGCAATCTTCCAATCTTCTTTACTCAGCCAAGCTGGTTTGCTCCACCCATGCTTTATTGCTTTCTTCACTTTGGAGCGCAGGTGCTTGCAGTACTCGTGCATCTGCACCCTCATTAAGTGTTCATTGACGTGCTCATCCAGATTTTCCACGGGAAACTCGTCATGCAGCATGTCGATGGCTCTGTCTTTCAATTCATTGGACACTTTTGACCATTTATTTAATATGTAGTGTTAAAAAACCTGAGAGGACAGGCCGTGGATGTGCGTTATCACCTTCTTGCCGTCCTCATCCAACATCAACCCGTTGTTGACGTCAATTGAGTATCGCAAGCCCTCTCGCCTGGGCCATCTAAACCTAGGTGTCACTGCAGGCGTCTTGGCAAGGGTCTCAAGTGGTGTCTCAAGTATGGCAAGCCCTCTTGCCTGGGCTGTTTGAACCTAGGTGTCACTCCAAGTGTCTCCACGGGAGTCTGGGCTCCAAAATGAGGTGTGTCAAGTGGGGTGAGCCTAGGAGGAGTGGTTAGTGGTGTATAGCAAGGAGTGTTAAGTGTGGTGAGTCCCGAAGGAGTAGCTAGTGGTGTGTAGACAGGAGTGCCCAAAAAGTCGCGCAAAAGCCGAAGTAGAGGGCAACGCCGTGCCAGTGTGGGGGCGGGCAAAGAAGGGGGAGGTAAGGAGCGTCGATGACTATGAAATGGTGTGGAAGCGCCAGTGGTGCCTCCTCCATAGTAGCCACCATCTCCACCACTAGAGCGTCAGTGCCTAGGAAAGTATGTAGACCGTCTAGTCAACAAAGAGCTCTCACAATGCATTGATCACTCCAAAGTAGATAGAGACTCCGAAGGAGTAAGATGACATGCATGTGCATCAACACCGTGGTGGACGTTGTACCACCTCCTCTTCTCAAGGTCCAAGGAAGAGTAAAACGCATCTGGATCCATAACTGCATTAAAAAAAACATCATTGGATAATACACTGATGGTCGTCTTTCCTGTCTCCACTCTAGTCGTGCCCTTTGTCGCTCTTGCTTTGCATCCTTGTACTGTGAAATCCACTTTTGTATCACTGGGTTGTGAATCATGCAAGATGGATTGATCTTAGCCAGTAGATCCTCCGTCATGTTCTTTTCCACACCGAGACTGCACATCACAATCCCAAAAATGTGCTCATCATCAATGGTACGTCAAAGTGTATGCGTGCACGATTATCTCTGGAGATCCACTTCCAATGTACACAAGGGACTCTAAGACAAGCCAACCCTCTGCCATGCTACCCTCTGGACATGCCTTTTGACGCACATTTCAGACACTTCTGTATGTCCACATATTCCCCCCTAAAAAGAATGCATTCATTAGGACACGCGTGAATGGAATTGTTATCCATCCCCACGGTTTGCAAAACTTTGTTGCATCCTCTCTAAAATCTGGCAACACATTATCAGGTGGAAAAATGTGCTCCTTTATCAATGTACACAGAGAAACACAATAACATCTCTCATAATTTGGTACATTATATAAGTATAGTTTTTTATTCAACTCGTCACATTGCAAGAGATTACCTAAAAAGTTTTGTGACGCTAATGTCACTCCATCCAAACTTTGCTTGCATGTTGAGAAGAACCAAGAGTGCCTTCAATCTAAACACTCGTGTTCCATCATACAAGGGTGTGTCGGACTCACGTTTCATGTAGACAAGCCTTTTTGAATCCATGATTGTCTTGATCATTTTGTCAATCTTGGACTCAAAGATAGCTTGGTTACGGATGTGCTCTACACGGTCACCCTTCAATCTTGAAGAGACTACATTTTGCAGTCTCACGTATGATACTTGAGTAAAGCGCCTGCTAACACGTCTATTACGTTGGATGATCACTGCTTGTTGGCCAGGATCAGATTCCAACGAGTTGTAATTGGCAACAACTCAATCTATAATAGATGGGTCAAACTCACCAAACTCGCGAACATGCTACAAAGAAACGTGCCTTATCCATTTCACAACATGTTTACATTAATTACAAGGACATAAGATCCTTGTAACACCATTTTAGATGAAATGGAAAAATCCCACAACTTTGGGACTAATTTCAACGCCTATGGATTCCTATTTCCCATTAAATTTGGAAAAATTTCATTTAATTTGGGAATGTGACAAAGAGATAGATTCTGAAGAAAATGGTGGTGTTGAGAAACACCTTTTAAAATTTTTATTTTTATGTGGGTGTTTCAAAACACTTCATAAAAGAGATAGATTCTCAAGAAAATGGTGGTGTTGAGAAACACCTTTTAAAATTTTTATTTTTATGTGGGTGTTTCAAAACACTTCATAAAAGAGATAGATTCCCAAGAAAATGGTGGTGTTGAGAAACACCTTTTAGAATTTTTATTTTTATGTGGGTGTTTAAAAATACTTCATAAAATCATACATTAGCTGGGGAAATAAAACAATGAGCAAGATATGAAATGCTATTCAATTTCTCCTATTAAGCTAGCCTGTGCCTTCTCCATGACATTTGATGGGATCTTGATTGTTTCCGCAATTCTTCCACCCCTTGGAGTCCATGACCATACAATTGTATCAACACACTCCCAGCGCTTTGGGTCAACAAGATTGCAGCACCAACTCTTTTTCCAACAATCCTCATACTGTTCTTGGATTGTGGGATTTTGTTTTCGATGTTTTGGTGCCCAATACTGAATCAGAACTTTCTTATAGTTAGGAGATGATTTGTCTACATCAACGTTTGACTCTGCCACTCCTAGCCATATCGGATATTCAGGATCTGTGGGTTTCACAAGAACAAGATCCCCTTTTCTTACATCAATTTGAGGCCTAAAGGCCTCTTGTGGCCTTGCACTTTGAGGACCAACATAGTGATCATTCAATTCTTCATATCCTTGAAACTCATCTCTGTCTTCCTCTATCTCTTGCATTCTATGACTCCCTATAAATGTTGTATATTCACCAATGTGTTTATTGGTTGGTTGTTCAAGATCATTGATTATGTTTTGCCAATAAGTGATAACAGGCTCCATGTATTTTGTGGAGTCATGGTCCTTTCCCTTTAATAGAGAACATCTTTTCCAAAATTCAAGATATGACTTAATCCCTTGAATAACAAGCGGACTATCTCTCACATAGTCTGCTATAGGTACCACATCTAGACAGCCTGTTGGTAATTTTGGTTTTCCCTGGTCATTTGTTTTCCACAACTCATTTCCCGACTCCTTTGGCATCCAATCGGGTGATTTGGGATGAATTTTGTACTGCATTACTGGGACCTTGCATATAGAAACGAAATTGAAGTGGCTTAGAGTGTCCGACTAGAGCATCTTGTCCGTCACACATGTACCCTTGCACAAAGGATTTAAAGTCAGGAACTTATGTCATCAAAAATGGTGCTGGAGCTGAGCTTTCACATTTTTGAAAATGTTCCATCAGATGTGGAAAAGTGAATGTCATTCCTGTTCACAATCTTTCTGAGAACCTACTAAACATTGCATCTATGTCCTCATGTGTATGACCCACCATTAAGAATCCCAAATGCACGGTTTTGAAAAGTCCTTTTGCTACTAACAAGGAAAAGTATGCAAACAAATATCGATTTTTATTCTCTCCTGCACAATTATCTAGTTGTAGCAAAAGATTCTCAGGCAATTTCTGAAATACAGGAGTGGATATGGTATCCACAACACATTGAGAGGAAGATGATTGTATGTGTACAATCTCGTCATTACATCCCTGGATGGCCAATGGTGGTGTCATTGTTGATGCATTCCTCTCACACTCTTGCTTCATTTTGTTTTGGAGGTCTAGAGCTCTCCTTGAGTTCAATGCATTGAATAACGTTACATTGCTACGTGGCATACTGTCATGGCATAAATCTCCTTGTCCATGGTTTTCTGTTCTTTCCAGATTCTGTAAGCATAATGCAAGGGAACCAATTGTAGCATTGGGATCTGAAGGCCATAGACCATTAAGTGAGAAGTGACCATACATTCCATGACCATGTCCATGTGTTATCATACCTGTTAATGATACTTGCAATTGATATGCATTCGCATAATCTTTTGAGTTCACATGCAACCTAGGTATTGCTGTATTTTTTTGATCCATTTTATCATGTATAATGCATAAATACGTATCCTTTTGAAACTGGGAGAACTTATGCCAGGTGTAGTACACATTCCTACAACTTTGTTGTTGCAACATGTGAATTCAACGTTCATCCTTCAAATGTGCAATCATCTCGTCATCCTTTGTTGACTCTAGTTGAGACTTTATCCGACTACACACAACACATTTGGAGAACTCATTTGTTTTTGACAATGTCACATTAGCAAACTCTGTATTCCAAATCCTATTGAATGTCGTGCTAGACATTGGCTTGAGACTCATACTGTCAAGTGTTTTATTGACATCATGTAAAATGTCTACTTGCTTGTACATGTTTGGTATTGCAAGCAAAGTTTCCCTAGTACCATCTTCCATGGTTCTACTCTTATGTGGCATTCTCTCCGAGTTTTCATCAACAAAAGAGCGCATCAATGCCCTTCCCGTTTCTGTATGGTCTCTTCCTTTTCTCATGACACCATCATTACCATGCACTGAGCGTCTAACCCCATTCTCAAAATGTTCACAGTAACGATAAAATGAAGTTTTTGGAATGCCATGAATTTCGTACCAAGCTCTACTGCAAACCTCACTACCATTAAAAGAAAACACATAGCATGTCTTTGTAGTTGTTTTGTTCTCACGCCATGCAGTCAACATTGTATCATACACATATTTTGTTCTATTTTGCAAACTCTGTCCCCAAAATTCATTGCGCATAGCCATGACCTTATCTCGATTGGCATATTGACAACACCTTTTGGAACAACAATCTATGGTTGAAACAAGCTCGACAAATGCTAGAGATGCTTAATTGGATCTCTTAGAAGCTTTCACTGACATTTTTGGCTTCCTATTTACAAAGCAATATTTTCGCTTTTTTGAAATAGGCTCTACCAAATAATCTGATTCAATGCATGTGTCTTGTAACGCATGCATAGCATGTAGATCCTCATAGCATAAAAATTCTTTTCCATCCATAGTTGTCACTCTCTTGATAGGCCAACAAACTAAATTAATGCTGCATACACTGTCTTTTGTAGAAATAGTATCCTCATCTGCATAGGATGTTTCGATACCAATACCAATGTTATCTTCACCTAGCTCACCAAAGTTTACAGAGTCAAACGGACAGACGTACATGACAACCCCTTCGGCTACTACATGTGTTTTTCTTTCATCCCAAAGTTGAACCCTCTTATACTTCCAAACCTCTCTGTAGCTCATTCCATTACATTGTTCATCCAATGCTCCTTCTGCTTCGTCAGCCTCATGCATAGAAGCCCCTTTGTACTGCATCTCATTTATATGTTGCAACAACCCACTACTCCATTTCACAATACTATGAAAAGCATCTCCCACTGTCAATGCATCCATTGTTGGAAAAGGGATGAGTTATTTCTTTTCAAAACACAAATCAACTGACACGGATACATTGCCTTCCCCAGTAAGCATGCCAAAAAAATATGCACTTGGATTTATTTCAAATATAGTCCCAATGGCAACCTTTTGTGTCGCATACAAACATGCACACTCTATCACCATGATTGAAATTAGCCATACCTGCAAGAAGATTGCAAGAATAATTGTTAAACAAACCACTTGTAGATTATATTGATTTACGTAGCATAAAGCATAACAAGTATGTATGTGGGTGTTTCATGAGAAGCACCCTGTGGCCTGAAGGTCATAGGGTTCCCTCTATGCTACTAAGAATCTCTTTGTGCTCTATGCTCTATCGTCTATGCTCTATGATCTATGTTGACTTTCTATGGCCCCTAGACCACAAGGCGCCCTCATTGTTTCCAAAAAACCGTCATTGTTTTGCTATGGCCCCTGGGCCATAGCTCTCTATGCCGGTATAAAGCATATTTGCTCTATATTAGCTCCCTAAGGCCTGAAGGCCATAGGGTTGTCCTCGAGATCACCTCACGGATTTTCATGTCAAGTATATATACATCCTATGGCACCCCATGACCCTAGGGCCATAAGATCTCCAAATGAAACATACAACAATGTATGGCCCTTGAGCTTATACATTGCAACCCCATGACCCTAGGGCCATAGGATTGGCATATGAAACATACGACAATGTATGGCCCTTGAGCTTATACATTGCAACCCCATGACCCTAGGGCTATAGGATTTCCAAATGGAACATAGGGCAACGTATGGCCCTTGAGCTTATACATTGACACCCTATGGCCCTAGGGCCACAAGACTTAAAAACATACATTAAGACAATCTATGGCCCTAAGCCCAAGGGTGTGAGCATTGACACTCTATGGCTCTAGGGCCACAAGACTTCAAAACATAAAAAAAGACAACCTATGGCCCTAAGCCCAAGGGTGTGATCATTGACACCCTATGGCCCTAGGGCCACAAGACTTCAAAACATACAAAAAGACAACCTATGGCCACGATGTCAAAGGTGTCCAAGATATCAATGAGCCCCATGGCCCTAGGGCCATAGGATCTCTATATGGAACATGTGGCACCCTATGGCCCTTGAGCTTATACATTGCCACCCCCTAGGGCCATAGGATTTCCAAATGGAACATAGGCAATGTATGGCCCTTGAGCTTATACATTGCCACCCTATGGCCCTAGGGCCACAAGATCTCACAACATACAATAAGAGAACCTAAGGCCCCTAAGCTCAAGGGTTCGATTTCAAGGGTGGCCAAGATATCAATGCAGCCCCATGGCCCTAGGGCCATAGGATCTCTATATGGGACATGTGGCACCCCATGACCCTAGGGCCATAGGATTTCCAAATGGAACATACGCAATGTATGGCCCTTGAGCTTATACATTGCCACCCCATTACCCTAGGGCCATAGGATTTCCGAATGGAACATAGGCAATGTATGGCCATTGAGCTTATACATTGCCACCCCATGGTCCTAGGGTCGTAGAATCTCCATATGGGACATGTGGCACCCTATGGCCCTTGAGCTTACATATTGCCACCCCATGACCCTAGGGCCATAGGATCTCCAACTACAAAGTAGGGCAAGGTATGGCTCTTGAGCTTATACATTATCGTGGACCTAGGGCCATAGGATCTCCAACTGGAACATAGGGCTATGTATTGGAGCTTATCTATTGTCGCCCCTAAACCCTAGGGCCACAGGATTTCCAAATGGAATATAGGGCAACTTATGGCTCTTGAGCTTATACATTGCCACCCTATGGCCCTAGGTCCACAAGATTTCACATTGCCACCGTAGGGCCACAAGGATCTCACAAGATAGAAGAAGAAAACCCTAGGACATAGGATTTTCAAATGGAACTAAGTGCACGCTTTGATCCTTGACCTCCAACATTGCCGTCCTATGGTGTGAGCCCAGGGGTGGCTGAGGTGTCTTCATAATAATTTCGGCCATTCAAGGGATATCCGCAAGTGGCATAAATTTAAAAAATAATTTTTACGCTACGACAAACTTTGTCATAATGGGTTTTCAAATACACTTATTGATATCGGACAAAAAAATAGCGCACAATTTTCAGGATAATTTTTTTAAAATTTAGCTATTTTTAGTGTATTTTTTACTATGCAGATTTTGATTCTGAAGTCAAATTTTGCTTCATGGGTGTCGTTCCACTCGTACTACAAAGATATGGACATTGACAAAGCCTTGCACCAACTTTTTTTTTTCCATACTCTTTTTTTAAAAAAAATTTATAAAAGCTCTTTCAATTTCGGAGCCGACGAGCTATGTCTCATTTTCGCACAAAGCTTAGAACTCTAGTAATCTCGACTGCAAACCCGTGAGAACAACCCCTATATTCAAAATTTGAATTTTGAATTTCTAACCTAACGTAACTAACCTTATCTCTCTCTTCTCTCTCTACCACAATTTTTTCCGCGCTATCGCTCTCTTTCTCTCTCTCGTTTCTTGCTCGAAACCTACACAGAAACCTGCACAGAGCTTGTCTTTCTTTGTCTCTCTCTCCCTCTCTCCCTACGAATATAGTTCTACGCCATCGTTGCAACGCGCACACAGATCTACGCGAAGCCATCGCCACAACCTTCAACAGAAGGACTGTTGTCGCGACCTCCCAAACACAGATCTGTTACCATCATCATCGCGGCCTCAACACACCTAAGTTACTGCTTGCTACTGCTGCAGCCGGTTTTCATCAAACACAGATTTACTCAGAGGTAACCTGTAGAAACCCTAATCTTTTTGCTTAATTCGGTTTTAAATGTTCTTAACCTAATTACGTTTTAGCTAAGTTGTGAATCACCTCTCTCTAGAACAATAAACAAAAATCATTAATTACATCTCAAAAACTGTAAAACTGTAGACTGTAGAACTATAAAACAGAAAAATCTCTAATTAGAGATCTAAAACTGTAACACAGAATACTCTAATTAGAGACCTAAAAATATAAAACAGAAGACACTAATTAGGGACCTAAATTTGTAAAATGAAAAACTCTTTTTAGGGACCTAAATCTGTAAAACAGAAAACTCCTCATAAGTGACCTAATACTGTAAAATTGTAAAACTCTAATTGCAAAAATCTCTAATTACAACAAAAAATTATTAACCTGCAAATGCAAAAGACAATAACTACAGAAAATACTGAAACTATGGATACCTGTAATTGGGTTGTGGGGAGTTGGGCACACGTTGTAAGAGGACGAGTAGAGCACACTATTGTATGAGGATGGATTAGGGTTCAGTTCGGGGCTGGAGGATGGGAAAAAAAAAGAGGCAAGAAGGTGGGAAAGAAAGTGTACACTATATGCGCTTGTAAGATATGGTGTAATATAGTTTCTTTAAATTCATTTTTAGTCACACTAAAATAAAACTAGACATTGAATCTTTAGAAGGGCAGACAGGGTGTGGCTACATAGGGTTTCACCTCATACTAAAGAGTAACATATGGCCCTAAGGCACCCTATGACCATAAGGCCATAGGGCGGTCTCACATCGTACTATAGGGTGACCAATGTCCCATCTGGCCATAGGGTGCCAATGTACAATCTCAAGGGTCATAGGGTTCCCTATGTTCCTATTGAAGATCCTGTGGAAATAGGGCCATAGGATCTCCAAAACATATATATGGCACTATGGCCATAGGATCACATGGTGCTGTTAGGAAATAAGACGTAGCTAAATAGATAATTGAGTAGATTACTTAATGGAGAGAGACAGATTTATATACACGAGATTATAGAGTAGAGAGAGAGAAAGAGAGTACACACGATATACGTGGTTCACCCAATGTGGGCTACGTCCACGGGAAAGCAGCCACTCAATGGCTTTAGTACTTCAAAACAAGAAGTAGTTTACAAAGGGATTATACCCTTAATGGAGCTCCCGCCTTGCTTCACTCTCACCACCTCACACTCACCTTGTTGCATCAACTTCACACTATGAAATGTGTGTAGAAATGGCCTCCGTTTATAGGCCAAAAGGGTTGCCCTCTCTTATGAGAGACAGCCATGTGTAGCCGCCCTTGTGCGAATAAGTCCAAATCGGACCCTCCAATCCGCCCATGTGTGGCCGCCCTTGAGAAGACAAGTCCGCTTTTGAATTCGGCCACCGGCCACCGGCCATTGACTTCCGACCACCGGCCATTGGCCATTGACTACCGGCCACCGGCCAACCGACCGGTTGTTTTCCGACCACTTTCCGACCGCCGTCCGGCCATAATATTCCGGCGAAAAAAAAAGTCTCGGGGGCCTCCGCCTCCAAGGCCTTTAAAGTTGCCCCTGATTCTTGTTCGTGAAAATTTTGGTTTCCGGTGAGTGATTTTCCTTCACGCACGATGGCTTCTCCTCATAATGGGGGCCTTACAAATGTGCGCTTTTACCACAGAAAATTACAAGGGTAAATCAGGATCCATACTTAACAGGTGCTCTATGTCCGATCTAGAGACCTTGTGGCCCAAGGGCCTTAGGGTGGCAATGTACAATCTCAAGGGCCATAGGGTTCCCTATGTTCCTTTTGGAGATAGGGTGGCACTAAGGCCATAGAATCTCCAAAAGCAACATAAAGAACCTAGAGCCATAGGATCAAAGGGTGACCTATTGGAGACCTTGTGGCCCAAGGGCCATAGTGTGGGAATGTACAATCTCAAGGGCCATAGGATTCCCTATGTTCCTTTTGGAGATCCTATGGTCCTCGAGCCATAGGATCTCCAAAATGAACATATGGCCCTACGGACATAGGATCACAGGGTTCCCTATGTTCCTTTTGGAGATCCTATGGTCCTTGGGCCATAGGATCTCCAAAAGGAACATAGGGCCCTACGGACATAGGATCACAGGGTGCCCTATGTCCCATCAAGAGACACTGTGGCCCAAGGGCCATAGGATGGCAATGTACAATCTCAAGGGCCATATGGTTCCCTATGTTCCTTCTGAAGATCCTATGGCCCTAGTGCCATAAAATCTCCAAAAGGAACATAAGGAACCTATGGCCATAGGATCAAAGGTGCCCTATGTTCCATCTTGAGACCTTGTGGCCCAAGGGCCATAGGGTGTATTTGTACAATCTCAAGGGCCATAGGGTTCCATATGTTTTTTTTGGAGATCCTATGGCCCTATATCCATAGGATCACAGGGTGACCTACGTCCCATCTAGAGACCTTGTGGCCCAAGGGCCATAGGGTGACAACCTACAATCTGAAGGGCCATAGGATTCCCTATGTTCCCTAGGGTCACAAGGTGCCCTACATTCCATCTGAAGACCCTATGGACCAAGTGCCATAGGGTGGTAATGTACAATCGCAAGGGCCATATGATTCCCTATGTTCCTTTTGGAGATCCTATGGCCGTAGAGCCCTAGGTGCATGGGGCTGCCATGGTGCCCGTTAATATGCACCATGGTGTATCCTATGTACGTAGGACACCCTCGGGCCCTTGGATGCCCTCTGTCCCATCTAAAGACCTTGTGGTCCAAGGGCCATAGGGTGACAATCTACAATCTCAAGGGCCATAGGATTCCCTATGTTCCCTAGGGTCACAAGGTGTCCTACTTTCCATCTGAAACAATGAGGGCACCTTGTGGCCTTCGGGCCATAGGATCTCTATGTAGAGCATAGAGCAAAGAGCATAGAGAGCTTCTTACTACCATAGAGGGAACCCTCTGGCCTTCAGGCCACATGGTGTCAATATACAGATAATAGAGGTTCTTACTAGCATAGAGGGGACCCTATGGCCTTGAGCCCACAAGGTCTCCTCAATATAGAGAAAATAGTGTTTTTTACTGGCATAGAGAGCACCCTATGGACCTAGGTCCCTAGGTTGCCAAAAAACTGTCATGAATGGTTTCTTTAAAACATACAGGGCACCTTGTGTCCTTAGGGTCATAAGATGTGAAGGAGTACGAGCGGAAGTGCGACGCGAGAGAGAGTGCGAGAAGAAGAGTACGACAATATGGTGAACTCACTCTACTGTAATGTGTAGAGCATAGTGAGTTCTTATTAGGTTTTTACAAAAGAATATGTGTACATACCTGGCGGCCCGCCCACTTACCTGGGCGACCACATTGGGCTTTATACCCCAACAACCTCCCACTTAAAGTCCAATGTGGTACTTTAAGTGTGAGATAAGCTACTATACAAGCTAATATACAAGAGATGTAGAGAAGTGATGTACTACCCTACACCTAACTGCTTGCAAAAATGCGCAAAGCTCTCTAAGGGAAGTCCTTTTGTAAGTAGATCAGCAGGATTTTCTGTGGTGTGAACTTTGACAAGCTGAAGTTGCTTATCCTTGAGCATTTCCCTGATGAAATGATACTTCACATCCACATGCTTTGTCTTTGAGTGATAAACTGGATTGCGAGCCAATTGTATAGCACTTTGACTATCACAATATAACACAGGCATCTCTTCTTTGATTCCCAAATCTGTTACTAGTCGATTAAGACAAATTGATTCTTTGCATGCATCTGATGCTGCAACATATTCAGCCTTTGTAGTAGACTGAGTAACACAATCTTGTAATCTAGAACGCCATGATACTGCTCCACCAGCCAATGTAAAGACATACCCTGACGTAGACCTTCGGTTGTCTAAGTCACCTGCATAATCTGAGTCTGTACAACCCTTTACACTTAGCTCCTGACTCCCATAGCATATACGCATACTCTTTGTAGCTTTCAGGTATCTCAATATTCCTTTCACTGCCTCCCAATGTTTCTTGCCTGGGTTTGACATGTATCGACTTACTACTCCCACTGCAAATGCAATGTCTGGGCGAGTAGCAATCATTGCATACATCAAACTACCCACTGCAGACACATATCGAATCTTATCCATTTCAGCCTGTTCTTCCTCAGACACAGGACAATCTTGTTTGCTAAGTTTCACATATGGTGGCAATGGAACACTCAATGCCTTTCCCTTCTCCATATTGAAACGTTGCAAAACCTTGTCAATATACTCTGTTTGAGATAACCAAATCAACTTCTTTGATCTGTCTCTCTCAATGCGCATACCAAGTATATGACTTGCCTCACCCATGTCTTTCATGTCAAACGATTTTGCCATCTTTGACTTCAAAACTGAAATTTGTTCCAAGTGCTTGCCAGCAATCAACATGTCATCCACATACAAAATAAGGATCAACCAACTACCATCCTTAGCCTTCTTTGTATATAGACAGTGATCGAACTCACTACGTTTGTAGCCTTGAGAAAGCATAAACTTGTGGAATTTATGGTACCATGCCCTCGGTGATTGTTTTAAGCCATAAAGACTCTTTAACAACTGGCATACCCAATCTTCCTTGCCTTTCTCAACAAACCCTTCTTGTTGCTGCATGTAAATTTCCACATCTAAATCACCATGCAAGAACGCTGTCTTGACATCCATTTGGTGCAACACCAAATCTAATATGGCAACCAATGCAAGAAAGCATCTCAATGTAGTCATCTTGACCACCGGAGAGAAGACTTCATCAAAGTCAATGCCTTGTTCTTGCTTAAAGCCCTTGGCAACAAGCCTTGCTTTGTACTTTGGCTGACTATCATGAGCGGTGATCTTATACCTGTAAACCCATTTACAAGGTAGAGCCTTTTTGCCCCGTGGTAATTTAACTAGCTTCCATGTCTGGTTTTTATGAAGAGCTGTCATCTCTGACTGCATGGCCAATTGCCAATTCCCGGAGTCCTTCATTTGCACTGCTTCCTTGTAACATGAAGGCTCATTGCAATTAGTCAACATGACATAGTTCATAGATGGAACAAAACTATCAGGAGGTCGCATGACACGTCCAGATCTACGCACAATAGGTGGCTCAGGCTCAGCCACAACCTGAGGTTCCACTCTATCCTGTCCTTGCTCCTCTTGAGCCCTGACATTTTGTCTTGCACGTGCAGGTCCATCTTCTTGGAAGACAACTCTTCTAATCTCCTCAACCCTCTCTGGTTTAGAATGATATTTGGATTCATTAAAGTGAACATCATTGCTGCGGACAACCTTTCTGGATTTGGGATCCCAAAGTCTGTACCCCATCTCACCAGAATTACCATATCCTAGAAAGATGCACTTTCTACTCTTTGGCTCAAGTTTGTTCCTAAATTCCTTTGGAACGTGAGTATATGCCTCATAGCCAAAGACTCTGAGATGCTTGTATGAGGGCATTTTGCCTGACCATACCATCTCTGGCACTGAATCCTTCTGCAAAACCTTGCTAGGAGATCTATTTACAAGATGAACAGCTGTTGATACAGCTTCAGCCCAAAAACCATTTGGCAGCTGTGCATTAGACAACATACTTCTGACCTTCTCTTGTATGGTCCTATTCATCCTCTCAGCAACACCATTTTGAGGAGGATTGTAAGGAGCAGTAAGTTCACGTTTTATACCTTTTGACTCACAAAAGTCCTGAAAGGCCTTTGAAACATACTCTCCACCATTGTCAGTGCGTAAGCATTTAAGCTTCTTGCCACTTTGATTCTCCACAAGTGTCACAAATGTTTTGAAAACACTAAACGCTTCATCCTTGTGCTTGAGAAAGTAAACCCATACTTTCCTCGAGTAATCATCTATAAATGTCATACAGTAAGAAGCTCCCCCTAGAGATAGGTTAGGCATAGGTGCACACAAATCACTATGAACAAGTGCCAACTGTGTATCTCTTCTACTGCTTCTATGCTTATGTGGCTGCTGTGTTTGCTTACCATACAGACAATGTTCACAGAATTCAAAATCATTAAATGAAAAGCCAGGCAAATAACCAGAACGAGACAAAATTTCCATTCCCTTCTTGGACATATGTCCTAACCGGCTATGCCACAAAGAAACGTTTGGATGCTCGGTTACATTGATTACATTTTTAGAGACATTTGATACATAAATCATGTAAAGTCCTCCAGACTTTACTCCATGTGCTACTGTCATAGAACCCTTGGATATCTTCCACATGTTCTGTCCAAAAGTGGTGACGTAGCCAGCATCATCAAGTAAACCTGTGCTGATCAAGCTCTTTGTAATTGCGGGAACATGTCTCACATTCTTCAGCGTGAAAGAAGAGCTATTCTGAAACTTCAATTGAACATCTCCAACACCTAAGATCTCACATGTCTTCCCATTGCCTAGCCGAACATGATCTTTAGTGGGCACATAAGAGGTAAACCACTCCTTGTTTGGAGACACATGAAGTGATGCCCCTGAGTCTATAATCCAGTCACTCAGTGCATTTCCATCAGATGCTGTAAGAAGAGCTGAGTCCATTGTATTCTTCAAGAAGTAGATGTCTCCTGACACTAGACTGTCATCCACTGCAACAGTGTTTGTCACTGCAGCAGTGTTTGTCACATTTATTTCTTGAATCTTCACTGAGGACTTGTTCTTCTCACCATGGTCTTCAGCTTTCTCTTTGCCTTTTTCTGCTTTCCATTCTCTGCAGTCTCTTTTCATGTGACCCTTCTTGCCACAATGGTAGCATTCTATGTCACTCTTGCCTTTAGCACTGCGGGACTTGCTACGAGACTGATTCCTCTTTCCACCTTTGTACTTTTCTTTGGTCCTTCCCCTGACAACTAAGGTCGTTCCTTTGCCTTTGTCCATTGTCTTTCTATTGGTTTCTTCAGTAAGCAGACTTCCTTCTACACCTGCTATGTTCAAACCATCTGGAGGTGCAAAATTACTCAAAGATGTGCGAAAAGTGTCCCAACTTTCCGGCAATGTGATCAACAGGAACATAGCTCTAACAGGTTCATCAAACTTGACACCTTGAGCTGACAACTGACTGTAGATTGTGTTGAATTCATTCAGATGATTGGACATAGGTGTCCCTTCTTTCATCTTCAAGTCAACAAGCTTCTTAAGCCAGTATACCTGTGAAGCTGCACTCTGCTTCTCATAAAGATCACTTAGCTTTAACCATGCTTGATAAGCCGACATCTCGTCTGCTACATTGAAGTAAACGCTTTCTGCCAAAGTCAGCATAATGGTAGAAAGTGCCAATTCATCCATTTCGCTCCATTCATCTTCGTCCATATCTTCTGGTTTTATCCCCTTGAGCTTTATAGGTTTTATCTGCTTCTTTTGTACCAACACGTGCCAAATCTACTGCTTCCACAATGGGAAATTGGTTCCATCCAGCTTCTTGATATTGTAAAGAGCAGTGTCTTGTGATCTAGCCATAGCTATGCTTCACAGTCGTTTACTTTCCTGGGAAATATTCGGCAGAGTTTCCCCTGTAAACTGACCTCTGAACCAATATCAACCTGTCAAATGAACCAAGAAAGCTTCAGATTCTGCATAAATTTTGGCAGAGTCTCCTTTGTAAAATGGCTCTGGTGTACTAAAAAACAGACCAAAAAACAGCTCAAAAAACACTGTCTCTCTGACACTGTAAGCTGCGGGTAAACCTGTCCTGCACCTGTACTGTCTCTCACTGTCCTGTCACTGTCCTATAAGCATAGTCTGCGACAATGCCTCAACGACAGTAAAGCAAAGATGCAATCCCAACTGTCTAACTCACAGTCAATACATCCTAGCTGCCTATCTAAGGGTGCTCGAGGGATCGCTCCAAGACCTGTATCACCAAAAGGATCTCAACATTCGAGAATCCCCCAGCTCAATAAAACCTCACTCGACCCTCAACAAAGGCTGCAGTAAATCTGATAGTACATAGACTTCCCACAAAGTCATACATCCACAAATTTCCCACTGTATGCTGTAACCGCTGCGGCGGTTGTTTGCTGCGTGACTCACAGCCAGCAAACCCTCAACAGACATACATCATCTCTGACAATACATCCCATGTGGAAGTACCTGCAATGTCAGGATGAAATCTGGAATATCAAGCAGCAAACACAAGCTACCTGATGAGCTAGTGGATGTCGCCTACAGTCTATGTGTAGATGCACCCGTGTCGTATGTGACACGCCTCCAAGAACTGTGAGCCATCCTTCGATGTGTAGACAGCCACAAATCAACACTCTAGGAGTGTCGATATCCTCAACACCTGCAGTCGTAGGCCGAAAACCCCAAATTTGCAGAGTCAGATCTGCATCCGCTGAGACCACGTAGTCGAAAATGGTCTGCGTAGACCTTTGTTGAAGTCGAACGATGGCCGAGATGACCTCATAATTTTAGTCCAATCTGAGCTGGTGACTCTAGCCTCCTGCAGTGCTGCCCCGAGCCTCGATCTGAGCTCTGATACCAGTTGAAGGAGTACGAGCGGAAGTGCGACGCGAGAGAGAGTGCGAGAAGAAGAGCACGACGATATGGTGAACTCGCTCTACTGTAATGTGTAGAGCATAGTGAGTTCTTATTAGGTTTTTACAAAAGAATATGTGTACATACCTGGCGGCCCGCCCACTTACCTGGGCGACCACATTGGGCTTTATACCCCAACAAGATGTGTAGAGCATAGAGAGGTTCTTACTAGAATACAGGGGACTCTATGGCCTGAAGGCCACAGGCTCCCAATATGGAGCATAGATCGGTTCTTACTAGCATAGAGAGACCAAATAGTGCTTGGGGCCATAGGATGTCAATTTAGAGCATAGAGCATAGAGAGCTTCTTACTACCATAGAGGGAACCCTATGGCCTTCAGGCCACATGGTGTCAATATAGAGATAACAGAGATTCTTACTAGCATAGAGGGGACCCTATGGCCTTCAGCCCACAAGGTCTCCTCAATATAGATAAAATAGTGTTTTTTTCTAGCATAGAGAGCACCCTATGGACCTGGGTCCATAGGTTGCCAAAAAACTGTCATGAATGGTTTCTTTAAGATGTGTAGAGCATAGAGAGGTTCTTACAAGAATATAGGATACTCTATGGCTTGAAGGCCACAAGCTCCCAATATGGAGCATAGATCAGTTCTTACTAGCATAGAGAGACCAAATAGTGCTTTATACATGGGGCCTTAAGGTGTCAAAACAATGAGGGTTTTTTCAAAACAATGAGGGCACCTCGTGGCCTTGGGGTCATAGGATGTCAATTTAGAGCATAGAGCATAGAGCATAGAGAGCTTCTTACTACCATAGAGGGAACCCTATGGCCTTCAAGCCACAGGGTCTCAATACAGAGAAAACAGAGGTTCTAGCATAGAGGAGCCCCTATGGCCTTTAGCCCACAAGGTATCATCAATATAGAGAAATAGTGTTTTTTACTGGCATATAGAGCACCCTATGGCCCTGGGTCCATAGGTTGCCAAAAAAACCCTCATGAAGGGTCTCTTTAAAACATACAAGGCACCTTGTGCCCTTAGGGTCATAAGATGTGTAGAGCATGAGAGGTTCTTACTAGCATACATAGAACCCTATGGCCTGAACGCCATAGGGTCCCAATATAGAGCATAGATCGGTTCTTGCTATCATAGAGAGACCAGATAGTGCTTTATACTTGGGAGCATAATGTGCCAAAACAATGAGGGTTTTTACAAAACTATGAGGGCACCTTGTGGCCTTGGGGCCATAGGATGTCAATATAGAGCATAGAGCATAGAGCATAGAGAGCTTCTTACTATCATAGAGGGAACCCTATGGCCTTCAGGCCACAGGGTGTCAATGTAGAGAAAACAAAGGTTCTTACTAGCATAGAGGGGACCCTATGGCCTTCAGCCCACAAGGTCTCCTCAATGGCATAGAGAGAATCCTATGGCCCTGGGTCCATAGGTTGCCAAAAAACCCTCATGAAGGGTTTCTTCAAAACATATAGGATGTGTAGAACATAGAGAGTTACTTACTAGCATAGGGGGGACCCTATGGCCTTCAGGCCATAGGGTGCCAATATAGAGCATAGATCGGTTATTACTAACATAGAGAGACCAAATAGTGCTTTATACATGGGGCCATAGGATGTCAATATAGAGCATAGAGCATAGAGTATAGAGAGCTTCTTACTAGAATACAACAAACCCTATGGCCTTCAGGCCACAGGGTGTCAACGTAGAGAAAACAGAGGTTCTCGCTAGCATAGAGGGGAACCTATGGCCTTCAGCCCACAAAGTCTCCGGGATATAGAGCAAATAGTGTTTTTACTAGCATAGAGAGCACCCTATGGCCCTGGGTCCATAGGTTGCCAAAAAACCATCATGAAGGGTTTCTTCAAAACATAGAGGGCACCTTGTGCCCTTGGGGTCATAGTATGTGTAGAGCATAGAGAGGTTCTTACTAACATACAAGGGACCCTATGGCCTGAATATAGAGAATATAGAGAATAGATCGGTTCTTACTAGCACAAAGTGGACCCTATGGTCTTTAGGCCAATGGATGCCAATATAGAACAAAGATCAGATCTTACTAGCATAGAGAGACCAAATAGTGCTTTATACCTGGGGCCATAGGGTACCAAAACAATGAGGGTTTTTCAATGGCATAGAGAGCACCCTATGGCCCTTGGTCCATAGGTTGCCAAAAAACCTCCTGAAGGGTTTCTTCAAAACATAGAGGGCAACTTGTGGCCTTGGGGTCATCGGATGTGTAGAGCATAGAGAGGTTCTTACTAGCATACAGGGGACCCTATGGCCTTCAGGCCATAGGGTGCCAATATAGAGCATAGATCGGTTCTTACTAGCAAAGATCGGACCCTATGGTCTTCAGGCCAACGGGTGCCAATATAGAGCATGGAGAGGCTCTTACTAGAATATAGGGGACCATATGGCTTTCAAGTCACATGGTGTCAATATAGAGCAAATAGTGTTTTTACTAGCATATAGAACATCCTGACCTAGGGGGATTGGTTGTCAAAAATCCATCATAGAAGGGTTCCTATGGCCTTCAACCCACAAGGTCTTCTCAATATAGAGCGAATAGTATTTTTCATTGGCATACAGAGCACCCTTGGGGCCCTTGAGGCCAACCCTATGGCCTTCAGGCCTTAGGGAGCTAGTATAGAGCATGGTGCTTTATATCGGCATAGAGAGCTATGGCCCTAGGGCCATAGCAAAACAATGAGGTGTTTTTGGAAACGATGAGGGAACCTTGTGGTCTTGGGGCCATAGGAAGTCAATATAGATCATATAGCATAGAGCACAAGGAGATTCTTAGTAGCATAGAGGGAACCCTATGACCTTCAAGCCACAGGGTGCCATTACAGAGTAAACAGAGGTTCTTACTAGCATAGAGGGGACCCTATGGACTTCATCCCACAAGGTCTCCTCAATATAGAGCAAATAGTGGTTTTTAATTGCATGGAGAGAACCATATGGCCCTGGGGTCATAGGTTACCAGAAAAACCTCATGAAGTGTTTCTTTAAAACATTGTGGCCACCTTGTGGCCTTGGGGCCATAGGATGCCAATGTAGAGCATAGAGAGGTTCTTACTAGCATGCAGGGGACCCTATGGCCTTCAGGCCATAGATTTCCATATGGTGTTGGTGTAGAGGCTCTAAAGGGGTATTTAGGCCATTCAAAGGATACTTCTTTGAGGGTCCTCTAATGTCATAAGGGAACATGTGATCACACTACCATAGTGTGGCCTAGGTACACTTGTAGAACCATTTTGTTGGCACCCTTTGGACCTAGGACCACATGGTTTAACATAGAGGTGACTCTATGGCCCTAGGTCCATATGGATGTAATAATATCCATCTTGTCTAAATATATGTCATTCTTTTTACAGAACATGTCTCAGAAGAGAAAGTCAAAGTCAATTGATGCAACAGGCTCAACACCAAGTTCTTGGTATCTAGATTTTCACTTACCAAACGGTGGAAGTGATGAGAAATTCCACTTGTTCTTTCAAGATAAAGAGAAATTTCCCTTCAAGGACTGTGGTATTGTCAAGGAGATAAAGAAAGATTGTTCAAATCTTGAAATGTCTCCATGCGTTGGAGTAAAACTACTTAATGGTACGTGACTCCTACTTGTTGGAGCCTGTGGCCTTTGCTCAAAAATTGGTGAAGGTTGATTATGAAGGAGTGACAATGACAAAAGCAGGGTGGGTGGAGCTTCAAGACGACACTCCAAGTGAGAACTTTATAGACTTATATATTGAGGGCTTTAAGAAAGTCAATCAATATTTAGGTAAATTGAGTAGCACAAAGAAGAATAAGAAGCGAAAGAATGAAGACAGAGGTACAACAAATCAATCTAAGACGCTCAAGGAGAGTCAGACTCCCTCACTTGGAGAAAATAGTGGAAATGTGGCCGAAGAAAATCTTTCAGTTATACCCTTACAGACTCAAGAAGCAGGAGATTCTAGTGGACTTGCAACCCTAACAGTTGGAACCCCCTCAGTGGCAGTGGTTGTGGACTCAGCATCCTTAGCTATGTTGGACTCTATTATACAACCCAAAGAAAAAGATCTTGATAAAGAAGTTGCCAAAACTTCTAAGAGTGGGCTAGATGGATACGTCGGAATTGACCACTATTTTAAATTTGGTGTAAAATTTACCCAATTGATCCCAGTTGAGCAATGCAACCTTGCACCAGAAGGCTATAGATGCAGACTGTTGTTAGATGTATATGTGAAATATCTCTTGAAGCAATTTGCAAGGCACTCTAGGCCAGTCTCCACTGTAGCAGACTTCATGCCGTATAACCCGATTACAAAAATGCCTTTACAAACAGTTGAAGGGCATGGAGACAAGCTATCAACATACCACTACTGGATTCTAGTTGGTCAGCATTCCATCATAGTGGCTAGAGCTTTTTTGCATAACAACAGCACTAAGTATGCTTTGAGAAAAGAGTTCTACAAGTTTAGAACTGCAAGGATAGTGGTAGACGCTCCAAAAGAGGTTGCTGTTCAAATTTCCAGAATGGAGAACATGGAGAGAATAACAACAATGAAACACCAGCCTTATGTGGAGGTCTTGAAGCATGGCCATAGTCCATGGCTTGCATATTCTAAACCAACAAAACCCAAGGCAGTTATTCCTGTCGGTCATCCAAGTCGAGCAGGTTGGGATGTAAGTTCCACTTCCCTATGCTTGTTTTTGTTACAAATATGTCTTGAAATAAAGTTAATTTTATTTTATTTATTTTGAAGGCCTTTGTAAATGTGGTGAACATCATGTTCAACCATAAATCATTTGCCAACAAAGAAGCACACATGGTCATGTACGATGATGAAATCTATGATCAGTGGATACACATCTTGGAGAAGCATCAGACATCAACTGCTCGTGGGAGACAACCAAGCATAACAACCTTTAGATACCTAGATGGTTTAGAAGATAATGATGTCAAGCTACTACAACAAGAACTGGCAGATGAGAAGATTTGCTTAGTGAAGCAATCACGTCAACAAGCGGGCATGCTCGACCTCACTGCACGTGCAACGGTCTTAAAGAAGACCAGGGTTTTTGAGCCTCAAATGTTGATGGAATTTAAAGAGATATATCCATCAGCAATAGCAGTTACTTCATGGGATAAATGTAAGTCTCATTATAACATTACAGATGAGATTTACAAATCTCTCTTCACGAGTTGTACGCAATGGCTAAATCTCCTACTACAAAAAGGAAAGGAGAAAGAGCCAATTCCTGAGATCACTAGGGGATATGTGCACTGGATCATTGCAGAAAAGAATGGCACTTCTAGTTTGCAATTCATTTTACCATGGACAATCAAGTGTGTTGGAAAGAATTTGGAAGGCATTGAGTTTCTCTGCAGCAGTGAGAATAGCTCTAAAATTCGTGTTGGTGTTTGCATCATAGACACAACACACAAAAGTCTTACATCTAGTGGTTGGAGTGCTGCCCAATTTGGTAAAGTAATTGATGGAGTATGTGGGGTAGCACATCAACCATCAGAGTTTTTAATTGCCAGCTTAGTCAAGTATCAGCATGCTGCTTCCCTAGAGAAGGCAATTTTTGAAAAAGCTAAATGGTATGAAATGCATGTTCTACCTTTGAGCTCCTTAATGGGATCAGAGATCATCCAAACATGTGCTCTTTGTGAAGTAGTTTTTGGGGTTTGGGCATTTTTCAGTCAAGGAGAGCAATACACCAACTACTCTAGTGTTAAAGAGTCATTGTTGGAGCCAATGCATACTCTCTGCATCAATGACGACGAGTATGATGTTGTGACCATGGCCAAATCCTTTTTTGTACGTCGTGTAATCAAATTCATCTGTCTCAAAGAAGATGATCAAATGATAGACATCTTCTCATTAGGCTATGGGACTAAAGAGGCACTACAACAACAGAGAAAGGTGATATCAGTTGCATGTAGTAGTGATCAAATGACGCAATTGGAATCTCTTTGCCATTCCATAGTGGAAGAAGACCTTGATCTTAGAAGGTGGGTAGGTGTGGATAACACAGATAAAGTCAATGCCAAGGATTCAGAGGAAGAAGAAATTGAAGAACCATTGGATGCAAGTGCTGAGGCCATTCTAGAAAGTCTACAGGAAACAGGTTAAGCTAGCCACCCATGGTATTACATTACTGATATTTAGATTATTATTGTTGTCATTTTATTTATTTGTCCCATCTCAAATCTGCCCATGATGTTAAAAACATTGATGTTTGGCTGGTTATTGTTCTCAATTTATTTTCTTTGAAAAAATGTGAACTTGTGATTTTGAGTTTTTTCACAATAAATGAATTAGACTTAAGTGTATGATATTATATGGACATGTTTTGGTAAATAGAATTCTACATTTATATATGGTCATAAGATATATATTATGTAATACTTTAAAGTTAATTCATCATATGAGGTTTGGGAAGAATACACTATGACTTGAGGATCATAGAGTTCTTTGTAGACATGACACCATATGGCCCTAGGGCCATAGAATCCCCCAAAAGAAAATGGGATACCCAACAACCTTACAGATGTAGGGTGATTACACCGAGTCTCTAAAAGGGCACATAAGCATCTGGGTTACTCTATAGCCTTAATCCCATAGGGTGTCAACATAGAATCCCCCAAAAGCATTTGGCTACCCTACAATCTTACGGATATAGGGTGATTACATAGAGTCTTTAAAAGGGCACATAAGCATTTGGGCTAGTCTACAACCTTAAGGCCATAGGGTGTTAACATAGCTATCCTACAATCTTATGTATATAGAGAGATTACATAAAGTCTCTAAACGGGCACATGAGTATTTGGGCTATTCTAGAAGGAAACATAAGTTATCCAAGAGCATTTTGGATATCCTAAGGCCTTAAGGCCATAGAGTGGTGACATAGAATCTCCACAGGGGCACTTAAATCACCCCATGGATGCAAATCACCTAGATCTTATGGACACATCTTATAAAACATCACATGATACCCTATGGCCTTTAGACCATAGGTTGGTTATTCTAGGTCACCTAAAGACTCTTTACGTGTTTCAAGAACATTTTTCGTTGGCCTTATATCTTGTGTCTATATACATTAGGGACATATATTTCTTATCTTGTGATTAAGGTTTAATATTATATTGAGAATGAAATAAGCTAGAAAAAACTAAAAAGTATTTAGTCCTCAAAATTCCAAAATGAGAGTTTGAACAATTGATGTATGATCATTTTTTGTTGGGTGTAAGTTCTTCTATTGTGAATTGATGGTGTAAGCGTTTGAAATAATTGCAACTAACTAGATTAAACATATTTGCTTTGAAATAATTATCTTTGTATTGAAACTAACTAGATTAAACATATATTCAACATTTGTTGTAAATGCCAATTATTTGCTTAGATAGTAAACATCAAGTATAAATGGTTATTGAAGCATTTGTCCTTTGGATTATGTGAAGATCTAGTTCTTTGATTGTAACAAGATTTTATTCAAAGATATAAAGTGCGAGTATTTTGTTCCAAACTATGATTTTGTTTCTCTTCTAGATGATGCAGAGAATTGGAATTTATATCTTGAATTTTTTTCAATAGAGAGAAGCTAGGACTAGTAGAATTTCTTAGCTTGTCATGTAGCAATCGGAACATTGTATCAAGGTTTATTGCAAAGAAATGATTGTATAATTTATAACCATTGTTTAAGTTTGTAAATTGGAAGTAGAAGGCAATGCAAGTTCAAAAACATGTGCAATGCCATAAGGAGAATCCAACACAAATACTTTTGCCCCTCAGGATTTGTAAATCAAAGTGCATGGTGAGCCGGACCTTCCATCCACCAACACATCAATGCATTTGTGAATTAAAGTACTTGAAAGTTTGATTTAAATGTTTGAATGTTATGATGATATTTGAAGGCAAAGACCCCTTCAACTGTGTGGTAAAGCAACAAATGTATGAGGTATGATAATGATTCAATTTTGTATATCGTGTTGCATATTTATCGCATTTGTTAGCTTACACATTTTGCTAGCATAGAGGACACCCTATGGCCCTAGGACCATAGGATGCCATCATATCCCATGTACAATTTCTCTTTTACCATAGAGGACATCTTATGGATCTAGGGTCATAAGACGCCAACATAGTGCATAAATCGCTTCTTATAAGTATACACGTAAACATAGTGCATAGAGGGAATTTTACTAGCATAAAGACCGCCCTATGGCCTTGGGACCATAGGGTGCCAACATAGAGCATAGAGGGATTTTTATTAGCACCTTGTTGCCCTTGGGACGCCATAGTGTCATAAAGTGGTTTTTGTATATATAGTAGAGAATTATCACACACATGATACCTCGGTCACTATCTAGCCCTTGGACCATATGATAGTCGCATAGAGGACACCCTATAGCCCTAGGGTTTCCTTCTATCCCTAGGGCCATACATTGCCAACATATAGTATACATGGTTTCTTCATAGAGCAAACCTTTTAGTCCTACACTATAGAGTGGAAACCTAGACCATATAATGTATCCTACTAGCATAGAAGGCACCCTATGACCTTGAGGCCAAAGAGTACCAATTTAGGGCATCAAGGGTCTCTTCCTAAGTTGAAGGGCACCTTGTGGCCTTAGGGATAACCCTATGGCCCCAGGGCCATAGGGTGTCAACATAGTCAAATGGGGTATAAACTTAGAGCATAGAGGGTTTCTTACTATCATGGAGGACACCCTGTGTCCTTGGTGCCATACAGTGCAAACATATAGTATGGAGGGTTTCTTGCTAGCATAGAGAGCACCCTATTGGCTCCCTATGGACTTGGGGCCATATGATTCCAACAAAGAGCATAAACGGTTTTTTGATAGCATAGAGGATAGCTTATTTCCTTGGGGCCATATGATACAAAAATAAAAGAGTCTTAAGAAGGGAACCTAGGCCACTAAATCACCATGGGTCCATAAGGTGGTCTTTTGTCGAGAATGCTCCTAAAGGATTCCTTGGCTATCCTATGGCCTTTGGGCCATAGGCTACCAACATAGAGTTTAGATGGTTTCTTACTAACATAGAGCTCACCTTGTGGCCTACGGTCATTAGATTCTAATATAGAGTTTGGATGGTTTCATACTAGGCGTAAGGGGCACCCTATGGCCTTGGGACCATAGAGTGTCAATGTAGAGCGCAGAGGTTTCCTTTCTAGCATAGAGGGCACCATGTGGCCTAGGAGCCATTTGATGCACCCTATGGCCCGAGGGCTGTAGGTTGCCAATGTAGACAAGGTTTCTTAGTAACATTATAAAGGGTACATTGTGGCCCTCAAATCTCCATAGGGTGCCAACATAGAGCGTAGAGGGTTTTTCTTACTAGCATAGAGGACATCCTATGGCCTTGGGGCCATAGGGTTTCAATATTGAGCATAGAGGATTTCTTACTAGCATAGAGGCTACCTTGTGGCCCTAGGTCCATAGGGTGCAAACATAGAGAATAGAGGATTTCTTACTATCATACAGGGTACCTTGTGGCCCTAGGTCCATAGGGTGCAAACATAGAGCATAGAGGATTTGTTACAAGCACAAGGGCACCCTATGGCCCCCAAAGGCCATGGAGTGACAACATGTAGCATAAAGGGTTTCTTACTAGCATAAGAGGCAGACCTTGTGGCCCTCGGGTCATAGGGTGCCAACATAAAGCATATATGATTTCTTACTAGTGCTCATAGAGGGCATCTTGTGGCCCTATGACAACCCATGGCCTTAGGGCCATAGGGTGATACATAAATAAAGTACCATATGGCTTTGAATCCATATATCTATTTATATGTTGAGACCTCCCAACAATCCTAACCCTGTGGCCTTGAGGCCATAAACAGACATATTTTGGATTATCTTAAATTCATAGAGATATCTACAAAGAGAACTGTATGGCCTGAAGGCCATAAGAAACTTAGTCAAGGAAATCATCCAATGCAAGAAGATCATGGCAATAGAAAATGAGACTTCTGCTCTAGAGCTTAAAGGCATAAATGTTTCTCCAAGTATGCTTCTAGACGCCACCATCATGGACAAAGAACTAATGTAGCTAGATAAAGATTAGGAATCTCTAGACAATAAGGAGCATAAAAATAAATTCATTGTAGATGTGTTGTCAGTTAGTAAATTTGCTATTTGCGATTAGTTTTTTCAAAGAGTGTGACACAAAAGAGTTATCAAAATGTAGATACTTTGGAATCTAAAATTAGGTGTTCTTTAAACTTGCAGTCCTTCAACAAGATATTGCAGCTGAAAAAGTTTTACTCGAGATTGTTGGTATAGAGGATGCTAATGCCATTGACCCTACTGAGAAAGATTCTATCAATCTCCATGTCAACCAAAGAGTTTCTGACGAAGATGACAAGAATCTACATGTCTTTGAAGGTCAACTGCTACAACGACTAGAGATAAATTTAAAGAGTAATCCAATGGAAGAAGACAATGAAAGTTCCAGAACATGTGCAAGGGAAGAAGAAGAATCCAATGAAAATATTCTAGTAGCCCAAGAGTTGGGAATTGGATTGCATGACACCACAGTGGAAGTAGAAGGTTTTTTATTTCTTTTTTTTCCTGAAAAGCTCTTTCAATTTTGGTGTATTAATTTACACATTTTGCTGGCATAGAGGACACCCTATGGCCCTAGGACCATAGGATGCCATTATATCCCATGTACAATTTCTCTTTTACCATAGAGGACATCTTATGGATCTAGGGTCAGAAGATGCCAACATAGTGCATAAATGGCTTCTTATAAGTATACACGTAAACATAGTGCATAGAGGAAATTTTACTAGCATAAAGATTTCCCTATGGCCTTCGGGCCATAGGGTGCCAACATAAAGGATAGAGGGCTTTTTATTAGCACCTTGTTACCCTTGGGACACACATGATACCTTGGTCACTATCTGGCCCTTGGACCATATGATAGTAGCATAGAGGACACCCTATAGCCCTAGGGTTTCCTTCTATCCCTAGGGCCATACACTTCCAACATATAGTATACATGGTTTCTTCATAGAGCAAACCTTTTAGCCCTACGCAATAGAGTGGAAACCTAGACCATATAATGTATCCTACTAGCATAGAAGGCACCCTATGACCTTGAGGTCAAAGAGTACCAATTTAGGGCATAAAGGGTATCTTCCTAGGTTGAAGGGCACCTTGTGGCCCTAGGGAGCACCCTATGGCCCCAGGGCCATAGGGTGTCAACATAGTCAAATGGGGTGTAAACTTAGAGCATAGAGGGTTTCTTACTATCATGGAGGACACCCTGTTTCCTTGGTGCCATACGGTGCAAACATATAGCACAGAGGGTTTCTTGCTAGCATAGAGAGCACCCTATTGGCTCCCTATGGACTTGGGGCCATATGATTCCAGCAAAGAGCGTAAACGGTTTTTTGATAGCATAGAGGATAGCTTATTTCCCTGGGGCCATATGATACAAAAAAAAAAGAGTCTTAAGAAGGGAACCTAGGCCACTAAATCACTATGGGGCCATAAGGTGGTCTTTGTGGGGAATGCTCCTAAAGGGTTCCTTGGCTATCCTATGGCCTTTGGCTACCAACATAGAGTTTAGATGGTTTCTTACTAACATAGAGCTCACCTTGTGGCCTACGGTGTTTAGATTCTAATATAGAGTTTCAATGGTTTCATACTAGGTGTAAGGGGCACCCTATGGCCTTGGGGCCATAGAGTGTCAATGTAGAGCACAGAGGTTTCCTTTCTAGCATAGAGGGCACCATGTGGCCTAGGAGCCATTTGATGCACCCTATGGCCCGAGGGCTATAGGTTGCCAATGTAGACTACAGAGGTTTTCTTTCTAGCATAGAGGGAACCTTGTGGCCTAGGGGCTATTTGGTGCTCCCCTAGAGCATACAAGGTTTCTTAGTAGCATTATAAAGGGTACCTTGTGGCCCTCAAGTCTCCATAGGGTGCCAACATAGAGCGTAGAGGGTTTTTCTTACTAGCATAGAGGACATCCTATGGCCTTGGGGCCATAGGGTTTCAATATTTAGCATAGAGGATTTCATTCTAGCATAGAGGCTACCTTGTGGCCCTAGGTCCACAGGGTGAAAACATAGATAATAGAGGATTTCATTCTAGCATAGAGGGTACCTTGTGGCCCTAGGTCCATAGGGTGCAAACATAGAGCATACAGGATTTGTTACTAGCATATAGGGCACCCTATGGCCCAAACGCCATAGAGTGATAACATGTAGCATAAGGGTTTCTTACTAGCATAAGAGGCATACCTTGTGGCCCTCGGGTCATAGGGTGCCAACATAAAGCATATATGGTTTCTTACTAGTGCTCATAGAGGGCATCTTGTGGCCCTATGACAACCCATGGCCTTAGGGCCATAGGGTGACACATAAATAAAGTACCATATGGATTTGAAGCCATATATATATTTATATGTTGAGACCTCCCAACAATCCTAACCCTATGGCCTTGAGGCCATAAGCAGACATATTTTGGATTATCTTAAAGTCATAGAGATATCTACAAAGAGAACTGTATGGCCTGAAGGCCATAAGAAACTTAGTCAAGGAAATTATCCAATGCAAGAAGATCATGGCAATAGAAAATGAGACTTCTGATCTAGAGCTTAAAGGCATAAATGTTTCTCCAAGTATACTTCTAGGCGCCACCATCATGGACAAAGAACTAATGTAGCTAGATAAAGATTAGGAATCTATAGACAATAAGGAGCATAAAAATAAATTCATTGTAGATGTGTTGTCAGTTAGTAAATTTTCTATTTGCGATTAGTTTTTTCTAAGAGTGTGACACAAAAGAGTTATCAAAATGTAGATACTTTGGAATCTAAAATTAGGTGTTCTTTAAACTTGCAGTCCTTCAACAAGATATTGCGGATGACAAAGTTTTACTCGAGATTGTTGGTAAAGAGGATGCTAATGCCATTGACCCTACTGAGAAAGATTCTATCAATCTCCATTCAACCAATGAGTTTTCGACGAAGATGACAAGAATCTACAAGTCTTTGAAGGTCAACTGCTACAACGACTGGAGATAAACTTAAAGAGTAATCCAATGGAAGAAGATAGTGAAAGTTCCAGAACATGTGCAAGGGAAGAAGAAGAATCCAATGAAAATATTCTAGTAGCCCAAGAGTTGGGAATTGGATTGCATGACACCACAATGGAAGTAGAAGGCAATGGAAGTTCCAGAACATGTGCAACGCCAGAAGGAGAATCCAACACAAATATTTTAGCACCCAAGGATTTGGAAATCGAAGTGCATGGTGAGTTAGACCTTCCATCCAACAACAAACCAATGCTGACTATAATAGTGAGCTTGTGTGGATTGTTCCTGAGGAGATGCTGGCAAAAGTCCAAGAAAATGAAGAGCTTAAAGTTTGGACATGAGCATATTGTTCTTCGTCTAGGATGCATTGAGTTTTTAAAGGATCTATTTAGCAATTTCAATGTAGGGATATGGTCAGCTGCTAATGACATGCATGTTGTGGACATCATCAAGATTTTAGAAAAGGAATCTAAAGAAAAATTTCCATTCTTTATGATCTGGGGGCAAAGCCAATGTCAACCATGCGTAGAATCAAGGATCACTCGCTTAGATAATCCAGGAGTAGAAGCACTTTTCAAACCGCTGGCTATTGCATCATCAAAATTTGGGCTTGATGCAAGAAGATTGCTTCTTGTAGATGATGAACCATTAAAGGGATGTGTGAATCCTGGATTGAATTGTATTTTTCCACCATCATTTAATGTTGATGATGAGGAGGATAATATCCTCCTTGGGGAGTTGCTACCATATATCAAAGCTCTCAATCATGTTATTGACATTCGCACAGTTACAGGGTCTCATTTATATGGACAAGCACCCCGCACCCATTGCTCAAGGTCATGAGCTTTATAACCGTATACACAAGGTTTTTGCAGAGTGGGAGGAGAGAAATCTAATTTTTCTAGGAAAAACCTACTCCACGGGAAGGCTACGAGAAGTTTCTAGTCCTCTTCACGATGAGAAAGTTACAATATCTAGCACTAGTGGAATGTCCACTCGAAGTCAAGACAAGAAACTTTCAGCACGTGATCAAGAAAAAGTAAGGGTCTTAAAGAATATCAAATCATTATCAGCCTTGAAAGGTACAGAAGCAATCATGCTTGCCCAAAAATTGGGATACAAGGAGCCTGTGATCAAAGTACATGAAGCCAGTAATTATATAAAGCATCTAAAAATTCAGTATGATCTCAAATAGCCCTATATCAAGAAATGATGGAGCAATGTTTTGTAACATTTTGTCATTTACAAAGATCTTAATGTACTTAGAGACTTTGTTAGAGTGCTTAGGGTTTCAAGATATATGAAGATGTAAATGATTAATAGTTTTTTAAATTGTCTTTCAATACTATAAGTAACTTCTGAGTTTCATGTGCCGAATGCTCTTTTTTTTAAAAGCTTTTATAGTTGTTTTCTTTGAAATTTGAGTTCACTGTGTCATCAAGGACAATCTACATGCTCATAAGGTCAAATCTCACCCTATATGTCCTTGGGGGAATTTCACTTTATGGTCTCAACACCCTATGAATCTAAGGCCATAGGGTCATAGTTTGGCATGTGTTCTTGCATAGGACTTACTAAGTGTAACCACAAATTAGCACCCTATGTCCCTAAGGTCTTCAACACACTTAAGATCTCTATATTAACTTTTTTCTTTAATCATTTCAGGGCTTCTAAGAAAAAATGTTTTGCTATTAGATTATCACAAAATAGGGGAGCTCCCTTTCGTATTACATCAAATATCACATTCAAACCAAGAGCAATGGTTTCATTATCTACCAACATCTTTCAAACAGGAAAAAAGAACGCTTATCTTGGATTTAGAGGGTGTGCTTCTTGCAACATTTGAGCTTCAATCAAGGCCAACTTGAACCAAGTACATGTGCATTGTAGAAGATAACAATGAGGTGTATGTGGTGCGTCCAGATGCCGAGTATTTCTTAAGATTTTGCTTTGAGTTCTTTGAGGTTTGGATTTGGAGCTACCATCGTTTACAAAAAGCTCAACACATAATCAAGACCTGTTTTCCTACACAAAGTCACAAATTCAAGATGATTATGGATAACCGGTGCTGCCAAAATTCAAATTTCATGATCGGTTACAAAAGATCCTATCAAAAAAATCTTTCGACCATATGGAAGCTATTTGATTATTTAGATGGGGGCAACAGTATAATATTTGATGATAGTCCATATCGAGTGATGTGGAATATGCAAGGAACTTATATGATTTTTCCAAAGTTTTGGAACCAACCTACTCAATTGCTTCAAAGTTTTTTAAAAGATGAAATTGTTCCTAGGTTATGTGGATGGTTGTATGCTAAAGACAAGAGAGACTATACCATAAGAAATTTTGTAATGTTCCATCCTGATCCTGAGACTCACTATGTAATGCAATGTTATATGTCTCAAAGGACTCAAAATCTCAAGAGAAGGAGGCCATTTTAAGTGTACTAGTTAAGTATTCTAAATAGCATCTACCAAGTACTTGGCAATGTGTACTTTTCAAAATTTAAACTTGATGGAATGTTGTGGGATATCTTGAAACATCTTTAAGCTGTTTTTTTAATGGAGTGCATCCTATTGTCAGGAGACTTCTCTCATTCAAGTTCTTTGGTTTCATTGTTTGATGCTTCTATGGTATTGTTAACTTTTTCTTCTTATTAATTGTCTTTATTAAGTGATCCAAACAATCAGAATTTCTTGACATTTGGTAGTGTTACAAAACGGTGTTTTTTGAACACCCTCAATCTTGGAGATATCATACTCTTTCTAGTTAGTCTTTTATTGTACATGCGATGAAGACCATCATTTTTATGAAACTGTCAAGTTGGTGGTAATATTTATGTTTATACTTTATACTATTTTGACATAATCAATGTATACAATTCGTATTATTCACATCAAAAGGTGTTTTTAAACACCTCCTTTTTTTGAGACACCATCTCTAAAACCTTTGAGTGAAGTTTTAAAGCATGTACTTGATGTAAAAAATCTTTATCTTAACATTGATTCTTTGGCACAAACTTATATTAGGAGTTTTTATATTGTAGTTTTATGTTAAGAAATAATTTCAAAGTTAGAATATGATAGTTTATCTAAGTAAGTGCTTCATCTAAATTTGTATAGTTAAATAAAATACCAAATGGAATTATAGGTGCAATAGATGACATCTTATGGTCTTAGGGCCATAGGATACTCTATAGTATTGTTTAGATTTTTTAATTGTTTGTGAACATAGATCATAGAGGGTTTTTCTCACTACCATAGAGGATATCCTATGGCTTTGGGGCCACATGGTCTCAATATTGAGCGTAGAGGATTTCTTACTAGCATAGAGGGTACCTTGTGGCCCTAGGTCCATAGGGTGCAAACACAGAGTATAGAGGATTTCTTACTAGCACAGAGGGCACCCTATGGTCTAAGGCCATATGGTGACAACATATAGAATAAAGGGTTTCTAACTAGCATACGAGGCACACCTTATGCGCCTGGGGACATAGTGTGCCAACATAGAGCATAGAAGGGTTTCTTATTGGCATAAACAACATCTTGTGGCCCTAAGACAATCTACAGCCTTAGGGACATAGGGTGACACATAATAAAGTCCCATATGGCTTTGAAGGACTGGACCTCTTTATACGTTGGGACCAGCTAACAATCCTAACCCTATGGCCTTGAGGTCATAAAGAGACATATTAAAGTCATAGACATGTCTACAAAGAGCACCATATGGCCTTAAGGCCATAGGTGCAATAGATGGCATCTCATGCTCTTATAGCCATAGGATACTATATAGTATTGTTTTGACTTTTTAAGTGTGAAATATTAGTTGGAATGTTGTTTAAATTATCGTGTATTTAAAACTTGATAGCATGCTACAAAACCATGACCAAGTATTTTGTTATCCATGGATTAAGGTCACCAAATTATGACAAGAGTGTTTAATAGTATTTGCCTTTATATTATCTTTTTTAATTGCTGTAATCAATCTATATGCTGCTTTAAAATCATATCAATTGGTTTTTTTGACACCTCATTGTTTGAGAAGCTACTTCTAGAAGAATTTGTTGAATTTTGAAAAGCACTGATGTCATACAAATCCTCTTTCCAAAAACTATATTGGAACGGTTTATTCTTAAATTTTATAGTAGAGAAATTAAAATAGACTCATACAATCATATCTAAATTAAAGGTAACTAGAGCTTAGAAATCATTAAATAACACAATCCTAGCATACACATTTAGAATTTGGGAAACGGGATTTTCCCAAATTATCTAAAATGGTGTTTTGTTGCGAGATAGGCATCTTGATCGGACGGCCCCACATCATTGTTATTACTCATAATGACTGTGAATACCCTGAACCCTAAATTAAACATAAATTTACTCTTTCTCTCTTTCTTCTGTTCTCTCTCTCTCTCTCTCTCTCTCTCTCTCACACACACACACACACACACACACACACACACACACACACACACACACACACATCCATGCCCAATCCGTGCACATCTCGATCTAGAGATGCACCGAGATCAGGACCATCGGATTATAATCTTGTCTTTATTGGTCAATTCCTATATTTGTGGGTACGACAAATCTTCACACCCACGTCTACATGACCACCCACATCTACATGACAATCCATGTAGCGGGCAAAGCCCCTTTGTCCCTTGTTTAGCTCAAGCCATGACCTAGTTAGTGTAAACCACCTCAAACTCTCTAGCGATGCCGGATCCCCACATAATCTGCAAGGCTCCATAGCACACCATTCAAAGATCCAAAGATCACACTCTAAACTACCTCACATTATCTAGCCATGCCCGATCCCCACACACCTCGTTGTAGAGGTGCGTAGAGATCAGGATCATCGGGTTATAATCTCATCTTTATTGGTCAATTCCTATATTTGTGGGTGTGACAAATCTATATACACACGTCTACATGACAATCCATGCAGCGGAGAAAACCCCTTTGCCTCATTCAAGCCATGCCATAGCTAGCGTAACCTACCTCAGATTCTCTAGCCATGCCCAATCCCCAGATAATATGCAGGGCTTTGTAGCAAACCATCCAAAGATCCAAAGATCACACTATTAACTACCTCACATTCTCTAGCCATGCATGATCCCCGCACACCTCGGTAGAGGTGCATGAAGATGAGGACCACGGGGCTATAATCTCTTCTTTATTGATCAATTCCTATATTTGTGGATGCAACAAATCTAGAAACCCATGTCTACATGACAATCCATGTAGGAGGCAAACCCCCTTTGCCTCTTGTTTAGATAAAGCCATGCCATAGCTAGCGTAACCTACCTCAACATCTCTATTCATGCTTGATCCCCGCACACCTCGATTGGACGGTGCACGGAGATTAGGACCACCGGGCTATAATATCATCTTTATTGGTCATGTACATAACCTAAATACACATATACATAAACCACACACATTTTTGAACATATACTCTTTTCTCGAGCAGTGCATACATTTCACCTGAGTGACTGCATCCTCACATTCGTCGCATATTCTGAACGGATTCATATGGTGGTGGCTGCGAGCTCTCTTACTATGAAGAGATACTGAGCAAGGAGCACAATAAAGAAGCTCTTCTTCAAAGCACTCTACAGTAGCCAGAGCACAATAAAGAAGCTATTCTTGAAAGAACTCTTCAACCACTACATGCAAGCTATTTGCCCGCTCACATGCGCAAACAACTTGCGGACAAAGTGTTTCAAAGTCCATAACGTTTTTGAAATGCAAAAATGCAGCGGACTTTGAAAATGACTTTTCCCAATTGTTTGTGCATGTGAGATACCTAATCATCCCTCTCTCTAGCTATTTAAACCCATGGAAGCTACATGCAAGCTGTAGGGAGGCGTTGTAGCACGCCCTAATCGCAACCCACACAAAATTATCAAATTCGTGGATCGACAACCCGGCTAGGGCATGGAAGCGCAAGAATCGGATGAATGGAATAGAGGATTCAAGAGATCACCTCTCCATTGCAAGTAGAGATTAGCCATGGCAAAACTAACTCTAAATCTACTCTAATCACTAATCAAACAACTCCTACACACATCAAGCCCACCAAAGTCCAACTTGCCATAGACTAGAAACCCCAAGCACACTAATGATAAGCACACACTAATTACCACATGTCAATTACGGCACTTCATCAATAGCTACACACACGAGGTGAATGGTGCTAGAGCTTCATAAAACCTATCTACACACAAGCAAAGAATAGGGCATACACACAAATTACAAGATTAAGACCCAACTTAATCAACCTAATTTGTGATGGTAAATATCACAAATCAATTGCTCGTAGAGAGATAAGAGTGGCTATAGCAAGAAGTACATACATCTCTCAAATCTAGAATTTTAATAGTGTAATACTACTTCATGACAAGATGAAATGTAGAGAAGAAGTAGACTACTGAGAAAATAAGAATTAGATTAATCAAGAAGAGCTTACTCTAATTACAATGGTTAGCACTAGCCTCTTAAGCATGGGCATTAAGCTTAAGGCTAGGCCAAAGAGTGAACACTCTAGAGAGAGGGAGCTCTCAAAAGTGGATCTTCAAGAGTGGATACTCAAGAATGAAGCCTCCTTGCCTAAAGGCTTCCTTTTAAGGGCTTTCACCACAATCCCTTCTACTATGGGTTTAAGCTTGAGCCCTCTAAGCTATCATATACAACTTTGGAACTCCATGTGAGCCCAAGACTTATACAAAGTGAGTTGGAAACAGACAGAGGTGAACTGGATGCCGAAGAAGTAAGGGAGTTCTTTTCCAAATTAGGAATCAAGCTTTCTCTTACTACAGCTTACAACCCTGAAGGCAATGGAAAAAGTGAAAGAGGGCATCCTCCTATCATCAAAGCTTTGGCCAAGGCTTGCGGTAAACCAGGCCGTTTCTCTAAAAATTTCTATTTGTAGCAACTACAATGTCAAAGGAAATTCACCATCAAGATGCCCAAATAGTAGCAGTAGCAACAAAGAAAAACAAAAATTCAACCTTGAAAAGGATGAAGACAAAGTCTTGGATCAAGGGGAGGACAATTTCTTGCATGTCTGTGGCTCCCCTACTCACTTTTGTGAATATACTAATGTACTATAGATATGGATGGTCCTCCACCTTCTTTGTTTAAGGGAAGGATTATTTAGTATGTGTGACACCATATCAGTTGAGACAACCATAGATATCTCCTGCTTGTTGCACATTCGGTGTAGCCTGTGTTAGCCGCTCCTAACATTCCCCCCTTCCTAATTTGGCGCATGTCCTCGTGTGCCGGTGAAGCAAAACACGATGAAATGGTATAAAGCAGGTCTAGGGAAGAAAGATTGAGCTTCAAGTTATAAGAACAAGTAATGAGAATCAAAGGCCAACAAGGATAAAAAACATGAAGTACAATGAACAATCATGCAAAGTGAATTTTTTGCTTCTAAAAGATGGGTGAATCATAGTAAAAAACTAGACAACATAAAGCAAAAAAAACACCTATAATATTGTGAAGATTAAATCACTTGAAATTTCAGTTTTATGCATGAAACAGAAGCAATCAATTATGATCCTAGGCTAATGCAAGTTCATAAACTTACTAGCCTTAAAACTATGTGAACAATCTTAATAAATCATTTAAGTCTATCATGTCTACGAGCTATAAAAAAGCTCCTAATCTATTAGTACATTGTCACAGCTTTTTTGAAGCTCTTGGAAGTTTTATTTTTGTCATTCATTCAAAAAAGTAAAGCACAATACAAAGCTACCACCCCAAGGTAAGTCTAGGTGCGACTCTTGGCTCCTTGAACCCTCAAGAAGGTGTTCCAAAGCCTACTAGCCTACCAAGGCAACGGCTAACCCCTATGAGCCTAGGGCATCGGTTTAGGGCCTTGACCAAGCGAGCCAAGGTGATTCCCCTTGCTTTCCAATTTCCAATAAGGCGCTAGGCCTCACATAGACACAACATAACATAGAGATTTTCTTTTCATGTGTCTAGTAGCATTTTTGCTACTTTTTCTTGACAATTTGTTGCTTCATTGATTCCTTTTCTGGCACATTTTTATTGCTTTCAACTTGAGATGCTAATGGAAATTGGACTAAAGGACTAAAGCCTAATCATAGCCCTAGGTCATGTTAAAAATGAATGGAGTATTAAGACTTTCACTAAGAGTCTAGGACTAATGAAAAATGAACTTATATTAACCTAAGGCCAAGGCCAATTACCTATGATTATCACACATAAAAATTAATTTTTTGATGATTTAATTTTCACAAAGTGTTGAAACTTTAGTATGCCTAGCTTTTGAACATAGAAAAACCATAGCTTAGAGGCAAAATTTCACTTAAGCCAAGTAAGAGAATGGAAAGATGAATAAAAGAGGAGAAGGATTACACCTATTCATGCTCTTTGTGCATCCTTGAGCAAGCATCCCCTTTGTGTAGAGAAGTCTCTTGATCTTTTTATTTGCAAAAGAAGTTGATTTGAAGCTAAGTGTAAACACAAGCTCCAAAGGCCTTTTATTGAAAGCCAAAAACACACAAAAACATTAATGAAAACTAAAGCTAGGGTCTTGCATACCAGATTTTGCCAAAGGAAAAAAATCCAAGGGAAAAAAATGCCTTTGGTTATGCACATGATGCTCTTTGATAGAAAATTTATGCATACATATCAACAATGAGAGAGATAAAATGCTTCTACATAAGCAAATTTTGCAATTTTTACCATCTCTCATACATGATTCAAAGTTAATTAGTTTCTAGCTCACTTGAAATATGGAATTTAAAACAAGCTAAGAGCTGAAAATAATACAACTTTTGAATGAAATGAAGTGGCTCTTGAAAGCCAAATTTTACAATTTAAAGATTTTCAAAAAGTTGGCTAACAACTAGCTCACATGAAGTTTTACAATTTTTAGAGCAATCTATGAGCTAGAGATGACTACAACTTGATGAAATGAAAATGAATGGCTCTCAATAGCCAAATTCTGTACTTGAAAGCTCAAAAAAGTTGGGCAAACACTAGCTCAAAATGAAAAAATTATTTTTTGACCAAGCTATGAGCTAGCATGTATACAACTTTTAATCCAAACAATTGGAATGGCTCTAAATAGCCAACTTTTGCAATATTTTGCAATGCCAACATCAATATGTGCAATGGAATCCCTCTTTGCCAATCACTCTTCACAATGAGTCTCAATTGTTAGTGCCAAAGATTTTGTACATGCACATCAAGCACCAAAAAATATCGAGTTCAATCATAAATTCATCTTATGGCCCTTTGAACAAGCTCAATGGTTAGTGCTATGCTGTGATTTTTTCATCCAAATTATGCACTAAAAATATAGCAAGCCAAGTTCAATTTTTTACTCACACTGTTCACCAAGCATGAATGTATCATCAATGTAACTCTCAAATGAAGCTCGCATGCTTGCCAAAAAGATTTGGTCATGAAGTGTAATGAAAATACCAATGAAATTGAGCACCAAACCATGTACAGGCCCAAAAAGTTTGTGGAAGGAGAGTTTATGAAAATGATTATACAAGCATAGCATACACATAGCAAGGAAGAGAAAAAAGAATATGATGAACTTTCGATTTCCGACTTCTCTCAAGTGGTTATGAAGTGACTTCTTTTGATGAATCATTACAATTAACGCACAAGATAGTTCTCAACTCATGATGCATGGCTCTTCAAGATCTCAATTTAATTAATTTCAATGCATCACCACTTACCTTGAAGGCTAAGGATATTCCCCTCTTGGCTTATAGGCAAATGAGAATCATGGTCATTTTTTGGTGTTTTCAAAACAAAAAAACTTGCATCCACAACATCACATTTTAGAAAGCAATCTAAGAATATTCCAAACCTCTTGAAAAAGTGTGATGAGCTTCGAGATCAAATTGTTTGCCAAATTTGTCGTAGAAGAGTGGGAAGTCCCTCTTGTTTTGAGAGTTTTGATGTTTTTTTTTCTTTTTATTTTTACTCTGCAGTGAGCTCTGAGCTCTTAGCTGAGTGAGAGAGAGGGAAAGGCAAAGGAATAGTGTGAGTGTCCACACTCTTGAAGGCCTCAAAAACAAGTCGTTCTCCAGACTCCATATGTCGAATTTGACGCTTTGTATCCTTCGAACCATTTTCTACTTTTCGAGGGCTTTGCTTGATTGATTTTACTAAACCAATCATATACATTGTATATGAACCTCGTAGGCAAGCTGTCTGTGGAGTCATATCCAAATTCTGGCATATGCCAAAACCTAGCTTTTCTACTGGGGACCCCCTCGACCCCTACCAAATGGTCAACTGATGATATAGAAATGTTCTATTTTGTTAGGACATGCTATAGTTCAAATCTCATCCGATTTGGTCGAGCTGGCAGGCCGCTATGGTCAGATTTTGGTCGTAGATCTTGGTGCACTGCTCGGTTTCTAGGGGTTTAGACTAGCTACTTGCTATAGAAAATGGATCATTGATGAGTAAAGAACTCACCCCTCATGTCTCGTGTGAGACGACGCTGAAAACGGTTAACTATAGACTCCGAAAAAGACGCACGAAAGAGGTCGAAAAGCTCTCTCTGCAAAGTCCACAAGTGAAATGAGGTGGTTTTAGCCTACCTTGCATATCTATACCCAGACTTCCCAAACCAATTTTTCCCAGATTCCCTCGTTAGGCCTACTAGGCCGTGAAATCTATGTTAGACTCAAAAAATTCCTTGATCGGATTCCTGTAGCCTAATTTGGGCTTCTTGCTTCTATCTTTTGATTTCATTGATTTTTTTTGTGCGTGTACCCCTTGTCTTTCTAATCACCATCGTGTATTTCGTTTTTCCATCCGAGCTTCTTTGCTATTTATTATTAAATTTTGACCTATTTATTGAAATATTCAAAGAAAATAACAAAATGCTCTAAAAAAGTAAAGTGAAAATCCAATAATTAAGAAAATCCATTGAAAAACATAGATTTATTGTTTTTTGTTAGATTTCTCTATTTTTAAGTCTCATTATCAATAAAAATGATGAAAAATAACCAAAAGGACTATTTTTTGATGATTTTCTGATAGTATATACACTATTTACACTCATCAGGAAGATATTATTCAGTGAATTTTCCCTTGTTGATGAATTATAAGGGCATTATTAGGTAATTTTGCAAAAAATCATACATTAACATTGAACTTTTTCCTCCCTCTTCAAACATTGCCCTTAATTACTTAGTACCCTTCCACCCCTCCTAGATGGCGTACTCCGGGACGACTGTGTGCATGGGTTGAACAATCGTGTCTATGCATAGCCATGGTTGTCTCTACCATGCTTTGAAGATAAATGCAATTCAAACCACAATATTGTGCAAGAGCTGGGTCTTGAGTAATTAACTCAAGGGTGTCTTATGTGGAGGCTTTCTAACGTTGTTTCCCAAAGAGCAAATCTTGTAGCTTGTGTGCTCTCTGTTTGATTGTACCATCAGAATGCTTCAGCACACTTATTGCTTGAGATGTTGGTAGCACTTTTGACAGTTTTTGAGTTTTTTCTCGCCATTGGTAGCTTGGTTTGCTTGGTGTTGTATGGTGTGGTGGAGTTTTATGAGACTTAACTCGACATTGCTTGATTGGTTTTATAGTTTGTGGAGAAGATAAGTGCTCCTTTTTCTTCCAAATCCATTTCAAGTTAGGTTCCTTGCTCAAAGATTCTCCTCTTTGTGTTTTTACCCTTGGAACCTTCTTTTGTCTTGTCGGTGAAGTTTTGGGCACCCAGAATTCAATCGGCTTATCCTTAAGTTGTGCTTTTGGTATCCAAATTTGCCTGACTCCTTGCATGCTACTTGTACCCTTTGCTTGTTGAGGGGATGGAGAAGATTGATTACTTCGTGGTTTGGTCTGCTTATTGCTTCCTTTTCATTCCTCCTTGCTTCGTGCAATTGGAACAATGAGTTGCCCGCCTTTAGGTGATAGCTTGAGCTGATTTGTATCCCAATCTGGCACTTCTTTGTATGTCCGCATCTAGGGAATTCCAAGAATCATCGTCTCATTCATGTGTTTATCTGGTAAGCATACAAACTGATGTTGAGGACATGAACATCCATGTACTATCACATTCAAGTTGACTACTCCCAATGTGGGGATTGGGTTCTTGTTGCATCCTTTGATTGTCGCTATTCCTGCTGTCAATGCTTGGCTTGTTTCCTTCTTGTACCTGAAGAACTGCTTGCATTTACTCTAGCTCCTGTGTCAACCAAAGCATTGGTGCTATGATTGTTGAGTTGTACTTTGATGCGCAGGTCCATTCCGTCTAACCAGTCATTATCTGTTGACATTATTTGTTGAAACTACATCTTTAGGTGATTCCCATTGTCGGTCATCTATTTCCAAAGTGTTGATGGGAATCAATATCTATTGGTTCCTGAGAGCAGCTTTCTGTTTGAGTACCCAAAGCCAAGCTTCCTCTTGGGCTTCATCAAGAACCTGCTATTGTTTAATCCTCGATCCTTTGTGTGGCTACATGCATTCTTTCTAACAATTCATTGGTTAGCAGCAAATTGTATTTCTCTAAACGGCATCCACTAATCCAATTATCCATTGGTTCACCATCTAGGGTGGATAATTTTACTGCTCCACTTGGAGATACATCTTCAATGATAAAGAGTCCATTTTCCTTTTTCTTAAACTTAGGAATGTGTTGCTTAAGGGAATAGACTAAACCTAAGTCCTCTTTCTTGAAGATTTTTGTGATTAAGTGGGAATCAGAAAACTGTTTTTGTTTCCGCTTTTGTGCATAGATGTGAGCTACAACAGTTAGCCTTTGCTCATCTAGCTTTTCCAAATATTCAAGTCTTTCTGACAATTCATGTCCATTCCACTCAAGATTTCTTGCTACCCTTAATGTCGGCAATAGAAATTCTATTGGCAGTATGGCATCAAGACCATAAACAAGGTTAAAGGGTGTAGCATTTAAAGCTGTTTTGAATGAAACTCGATACGCCCATAGAGCAGCATGAAGATTCATTTCCCAGTTTGTCCTTCCTGAACTAACCACTTTAGTCAGCACTGAGCTAAGAATTTTGTTTGTATGCTCAGCTTGTCTGTTTTCTTGTGGGTGAAAGGGGACTGATTTGTTATGGATGACCATAAACTCATTAAGAAAATACTTGATAACCTCATTGAGGAAATGAGTTCCCTCATTACTGCCAATTTCTATAGGCAGTCCATATCTCGTGAATACATACTCATATAAGAATGCAGCAGTGGTTCTTTCATCATTTTTTTGAGTTGCTTTAGCCTCCGTCCACTTGGTCAAATAATCCGTAGCTACAATGATATATTGAGCTTGGGTTCTATAAGCAGGTGACTATATTGGCCCTACAAAATCTATACCACATTTTGCAAAAGCTCTAGCCCTGATCATTGGTCTTAAGGGCATGCTATCTACACGTGTTGGCATTTTTGCTCGTTGACAAGCATCACACCTTCGAACATATTCTTTGGTATCTGCAAAAAGTGTTGGCCACCATATGCCTGCCATCAAGATTGCTCTTGCGGCGGTCTCACTAGAAAAGTGACCTCTAGCTAATTCAACATGTGCTTGTTCTATAATTGGAATATACTCGTCTTTATTTGCACAAAGACGCAAATGTTGATCTTTACCTCTTCGATACAATTGGTCCCCAATAAGAGCATAGTCACTTGATTTAGTTTCAATTTCTCTTTGACGGTGTTTACTCATATCCTCAAGAAATCCTTGACAAATGATCTGCTCGTTGATGTGTAGTGCCCTTTTTTACAACCAGAGTGAAATCAAATTCCAGAAGAATGATGAACCATCTCACTATTCTTCCTGTGTTGCATGGCTTGTTGACCAAGTACAACAAATCTTGGTGGTCCACAAAGAACAAAAACTTGTTGGCTAATAGGTAATGTCTAGTAGCCATCCTCATTGTAAAATTGAGTAGGCATAGACGTATTCACACATACATTCATTGTTGCTAAAATTTGAGTCCACTCAAATGGCTCAAACAAATGCTCTGGAAAGGGTTCAGGTACATAAGCTTCATCTGTGCAATCCCTTTCTGAGATAATTCTTCTCGTTTTAAGATTCCATTTTTTGAAGCTCCGCACATCCAAATAAGAGTGTCTTTGTTTAACTAGGACTCGGGGCGGTCACTTATCAAAAGCTTCCTGTATCACGTGCGTTCAAGAGGTTATTAATAATACCTCAATATACATACTATATTTACACTACGTGCCTATTTAAAAAACCCCCACCCCCCTCTGTATGTATAAATTTTGATACATTTTGATCTTTTAATAATCCTCTCCGGTTAACTCACGTGATAGCATACACATTCTAAACAGTGACCGCCCCGGGAACCAGAATGGAAGCTTAGTTTTCAGCCGAAGAGATTGAATCAAACTCTTGTATGGGTGTTTTCAAGATATCTCTATAAGTGTGATCTTTTAGATTTACCCTTGTTATAGATCCCACTTGCTTCAAGTACAGATAATTGTTTCCCCAATCTTGGATAAGCTGTACCGGTTGCATGAAAGTTCTTCCCAATATGATTTCATAATTGAGTTTTTTTCCAAAGTCTACTATGGCAAAAGTGTGTTGATATTCAATTCCACAGGAATTGACTATCACTTTTTCAAGAATCCCTAATGGTCTCTCAACGTGTCCGTCAACCAATTGCAATTTCATTTGAGTTTTTCTAATGGCTAGTTGTCCCCAGGATTCCCATACTGCTTTCGTGGCGATGGCTATGCCTGCTCCAGTATCCAGTATTGCCATGGTTTCAATGTCATTATATTTCACTGGAAGGGTGGTGTTTCCTTCTTCCCCTTCGTAATATTCTCCGACTTTGTTCATTGGAACAAATCGAATATCTTTGTTGTCCATTCCATTTTTAATTTTTCCAAATCTTTTGAGATTAGCCGCCCCGTTGTTTTCTGTAGATCATTCCATAAATATGGTCTGAGTTTTAACAATTCTCCCAAGGTAAGAGTGCATTGGATGGGTGTAGACATGATTGAATGAATGTTGTCTACTTCTAGGGTCTGTTCAACTCTTTTTACTTGAGTGGTATTACACACTATGGATTCATCTTCATTATCTCCCAAGTAAGGGGGTAATGTTTTCAAGGTCAATGGTTTCGACATTCCTAAAGCTTCATATCTACAATCCCCATACAAGGATTGTACATCCATATTCATATCAAAAGGTAGATTATCCAACCAAACTTCCTCTATAGGAGCTGACTTTAGAGTTAGGCTCCCATCATTGATCTCTCTAACTTTTTCCCATAAGTGTTGTGGCCAGTCTTCCTCTACGAATGGAATTCCGTCTAAGGCATCTTCGCTGCCAACACTATAAGTTCTCGTTCCTTTGTTTCAAGGTGGGGTTCTGCCACCACATCGGGTTTTTCTTTAGTATTGTCTCTTACCACAAGCTCTTTAGGTTTTGCGATACTTTCAAGCTTGGGTTTTTGTTATTCTAGCATTTCTTGCGTGATTCTTACCAAATTTTGATAAGCTTCCAGCTTAACTGCTTCCCTGTCTGGAGAAGAATAGTTTTTCCATTTGTTCTCCATGTTTTGGTCTTCTTTAAGTCCTGCTTGGTAGGCTTCCAAGGCTGCATCAATAGGCTCAAAAATTTTATTAACCAAAATGGATCCTCTAGATTTACGGTTGTTTCCTTGATTTCACTTCTCGTTCCATTCACATTTTTTTGAAATAGCTTTTTTTCTTTCTCCTCGATTTCAACCCGTTGTTTTTGTTTTCTCATCTCATATCTTTTGCTTCTGCTTATTTTGATCCTTTGAGAGAAAACTTTCGTATCTTTTGAATCATCAGAGGAGTTGTGGAACAATCGGTTCACTCTATGATGAGCTACTACGTATCACTTGGACTACATTTACTACTATTTTCTCATCTCATATATTTTTCTTCTACTTCTTTTGATCCTTTGACAGGAAACTTTCGTATCTTCCGAATCATCAGAGGAGTTGTGTTTCTTTTTCTTAGCCTGTGCTCTAGTGATTACCTTGATTGGAACAATCGGTTCACTCTCTGATGAGCTACTAGGTATCACTTGGACTACATTTACTACTGTTTAAAGGATTTTTAGGACAATCTTCCGGAAAGTATCCTCCCTTTTTGCAACATTGTATGCAATAGGCTTCAACTGGCTTGAGGTTTTTGTCAAGCTCTAGACATTCATTTTTCCAATGATCATTTGCACCACAGTTGTGACAGTTTCTCGTTCTCGACTTAATCATGGGTCTTACCATGGGACGTCTGACACTTTGATTAGCTACATTATACGGCTCCGCATAGGGTGTAACAGACACTAATGTTTTTTCATCTATGACTCCTTTGGAGTGCATGTACTTTACAGGCACTGCATTACGTACTGGGTACGGAGGTTGTTGACCCAAAACAGGTTGAGGTCTTTCCATACCCATTGGTGGTCTTTGAGCTTGGGCCATATTGGTCTGATATTTGTACATGGGTTGTCCTTGTGGCCTCATAGGCACGTACTGAACATTCCCATCATACTTTGATCGGAAGTAGCACTAGTGGGTCTCATGGTTGGTCCATTTACCTTCAATTGCACACCATTTTTGTGGCCTAATTGGTTGTCTCTGTTGAGGTATCCCTTGTCTTGGTCCCCTCATAGGTGTTTTTTGCATGTTGTTCATCATGTCGTTCATCCTTTTGAGCATATCTTCTATGGTTGAAAGTGGTGCTGTAGCAGCCGTTCCCACTTGTGCTGGTTCAGTGGATGTTATTTTCTTGCTTTGGTTATCCTTAGGGACATCTTCTTTGTTAAAAATATCACAATTGTCTCCTAAGTCAATAGCATCTTTCACATACTCTTCTAGGGTTGTATGCTTTTTACTATAGATTATAGCATGAAGTTCTTTGTTTAGCAGTCCCTCTAGAAACAAAGATACGAGTCGTTCTTCTGGAGGTATCTCTAGCCCTGGACATCTTGCAATGTATTGTTTCATTCGCATTGCACAATCCCTAACAGACTCACCATGTTTTTGTTTAAAGTTGTAGATTTGAGCTACTGTCTTATGTTTGATCCCCGTTTTGGAACAAGCAGCTACAAATCCTTGAGCTAATGTGTTCAAGTCCATGATTGACCTTGGGCGAATCTTTTGGAACCATGTCAATGCTTTTCCTTCTAATGTCATTCCAAACCCCTTGAAGTGAGTATGGAAATTGAGTATATGTTCTGCTCTGAGCACTTGCTTAAATCTTGCTAAGTGGTCGTATGGATTCCCTGATCCACTGTATTTTTTGACCCATTTTTGAAAATCAGCTGGTCTGACGCGTTTGTTTGGTTCAACTCCCGGTCTCCTAGAAGTTGGTCCTGTTCTGAGTCCTTCAAACCAGTCTATTGGAAATAGTGACTCATGTAGCCCTGGACTGGCCTTAGTGTCACCCAGCTTTTTGGTTTCTTAACATTACGCTCAGATGATCTCTCATGGTGTTCACCTCTTGGAATTGTTTCTGGTCCTTGTCCCAATATCCAATCCCTTATGGAATACCCTTGGTATTTGGTTTGTTCTACCTCCTTAGGAGTCATCATAACAAAGTTGTTGTTATAACAATCCCTAAACAGGTAGGTTGGTAGATCTGCTGATCCCTTATCTTTGATCTTGAAGATATAGATGATCTTCATGGCCGTTAGTTATCTTGATTTGACATGCGAAGTCCACAGAAGATCTTTTACGTTTCTATCCTCCCAGCAATAGACTCCCATCCTAGGATTATCCGTACTAATCCATTTCAAAGGATTCAAATCTATTTGATCGTATCCCTCAAATTCTAAAGTTGGTGGTCCTTCTTTTGTTGACATATCTGGGATTATGGTGTTTACTTCTAACCCCCATTTGTCTATCACATCAAGGTTTTTGACTTGTACATACTAAGTTCCGTTTCTGTCCATGTACATTTTTCCTTGTTTGTTTGCCCTAATCTCTTCTTGGAACTCAATACCATGGTCATCAATGCGAATAGCATACTCCTCGTTAGGGTCCAAGTAAAAATGGGCTCCATGGCGGTTAGTCTTATAAAAAGAGTGTCTATGCTTATAGCGCATTGTCGTTCCGATTTCTGAGCGAGTCGAGTAAGAAGACATTTTAGATGTTGAATCTGAAAAAGTGTCTGAGACTTCTTCAAGGTTATGTGCAAGGAATTGCCTTGATTCACGCTGTCTTCGGTGGTACTCTACTGGAGTTTTTTCCGAATACATCTTGATTTTCTAGTACACGACCAGATCTAAGGTTCATAAAGACTGGTGAAGCCCTGGATAGAGTACTTACCTTTGGATTGCCTAACCGTCAATTTCCACTTGATTTGATTGCAACCTCTGCTGGATTGCTGATTCCTCATATGCAACCTGATTCTTGTACAAATTTGATCAAGTTAGCTATTCTTCTATAAAGACAATAGAGTTTTTGCTAACTATCGTGATTGGTCTATGTGTATCACTTCAAATCGAGCTGTGGGAGTCAGCAATTGACTTTCGGATTCGACTTTAGCAAAAAAATCAAAGGATTAATTTGCAAATTGGAAACTGAGTGAACATGTACCAATTTGGATTCGATTGAACCCAAAATTGCCCGGTGGCTTTGTATTATGTTGGTCTAACACTCTGCAAGTTCAAAAGTCAAAACTGATGTCCTTGGATAACAGTAGTAAATAATCACAAATATTTACTTTTGCTAGTTTTTTCGCACTTTTTGGCTTGGTTTGGCAAGTAAACAACCTGTTAATGTCCTTTGACAAGTTTCAACAAGTTTGGACAAAATCTGATCAAGTTTATCAATTGTTTTGTGTCCGCAGAATCTGATCTCAAGAATTTGGCTTAAGTCTCACTTTTATGATCCAAATTTCACCAAAATTGATTTGTGCGGTCTACTTGATATGCTTGACCTTGTGGTATACTCATCTGCCTTTACAAAAGTTGTTTGTATACATGCAATGAGTCAATGGTATGAACCTTGGTCAAATCTGAGCTAAAAGTTAATAATCGTGATTATTGACTTCAGGCTTGAAATGAACCAATTTTTGGAATTTTTCAATGGACAGTCTTTTTATGAGCTATTTTAAGCCTATGAATCAAGTCAAAACTTAATTTGGCCTAAAATGTCTAGAAAAAGTAAATAATCTGAGTTTTGGCCAACTCTTGAAATTTTTACCTCGAAGTGTCCTTGAGCTTACCAACTGGTTCAGACAACTTTTAAGCTTACTCTCCAGTCAGATTGTGTGATTTGGAGTCTTTTCGTGCTATTTCTAGCCGTAGACCTGAAATTCTGCAACTTCCAATAACAACTCACAATGATTCTTTGAGAGAGAGCAATGTTCTAAAATCCACCTCGGATCCTACTTACCCTACTCCTAGATTCTCATCCAATGGGGTTGTGGAAAGTGTCCACAAACACTCTTTTTCCTGTCTTTTATGGTTTTCTGAGCATTGATTGTCTCGTCTACCAATCATCCTCAAAATCCTAATCTATTTCTACAATCGTACAATCGTAAAGGCACTTAGCAAGTATGATTACTTCCAAGCTACCTCTACACAGCAAAAGACGACAATCTCAGGCTATGCGGTTTCTAAAAGAAAGTTTTGAACTCTAGGTGATCCTAAAGGAAGTTAAAGGATAACTTCACAAGACGCTCGCGTTTTTCCCTAGTTTAGGTCTCTTCGTTCCCCGGCAACGGTGCCAAATGTGGGACGCATGTCTAACCTCACCATCCTATCTTATTGCAGTATTAGTGAGAACCACGATTAAATTGTCAATCCATGGGACGAAGCTGACTCGACTAATGCAGAGAGGCTACAAGAGGTTGTCAATCTCTCGAAAAACAACTAACAAATCACATCTAACTCAAGCTACACTCAAGTGACTGAAATCACCAAAAGCCAATTGCTCATCGGTAAACAAATCACATCCGTTACAGCATCAAATGACATCCAAACGTAATGAAACTTCTAGGACATGTTTATAAGACCTAAGCACACATGGTTATGGTCTCAAACCCCACTTTAGGTCAAGTTCCAAAATCGTGATTATTAACAATAATTGATTTTTGACCTAGTTGTTTTTGACCCAGAATGCATCTAAATGCTTAGCAATGATGCCCCAATACCACACCCATGCTTAGTTTTTGATTTGAAAGTGTAAATTCCTAGTTATGATGAAATTAGGCCCCGTGTCAGCGACGCCAAAAGCTACAAAATAGTGTGATGTGTTTACGTCAATGCGTAGAGCTCTTACCTGCAGTTGCAATGCAACAAACGCGACTGCAATGTGACAACCAAGGAGGGAGTAGGAAGCATGAGAAGGAGAGGAATGAGCGCTATTAGCTCACGCTGTGTATTTCATTATCCAAATTTTTTTTAATAACTTACAAAAATTGGCTTTTATACCTTAGCCAAGGTTTTTGGTGGTCAAAACTAACATCTGGGAGTTCTACCAAAGATGGATAATGACAGGTTGATATAATCTGAAAGCTTGTAACCCTAGCTCATTAATTACAGAGTTTATCCGAGAAAATAGGAGTTACAATATTCCCGATTTATCAAAATATTAAGTGTTTTACAATGAGAACTCCAAAAGATGGTGTCCGTGTTAGCTTGCTGCTAACAATACATTAGGACTTGTTTGGGGTCTTCTTGGGCCCTTTAATTTTCCCCAAGCCTAATGACAGTGATTAAGTAGTGAAGCAATAGGAGAAAGCCATGTGGACAAAAATGTTGGGTTTATCAACCCCTAGTATCTAGGGGTCAAACTTGGAGTGTAGTCTTTTCTTTTTTGTAAATTGACATGAAAATTGCAAAATCTTCAAAAATAAAAGTGTTGGATGGAGTAAATGGGCCACCCTAAAAAAGTGGGCTAGCCCCAAAAATGCCCCCATCATTAATTTGACATTTGTAAGGTCCCCAATCCCGCCGACACCAAAAACGGGATGGTACCATTGACAGGTCTCTAGGCCTACTAAAGTCAGAGTCAAAATTCCAGGGAATTCATCCTTACCATTGACAAGTCTCTAGGCCTACTAAAGTCAGAGTCAAAATTCCAGGGAATTCACCCTTCATTGACAATGGTTTAGGTTTATATACCTAGAAAGAGACCCAGTTCTGTCTTGCAGTGGAAACGGGACCATTAAAAAATTTCCGGCCCTATAACTTCATCATTCATATTTTGGTTTCCTTAGCCACAACGCTTTTTTCCCCCTAACATATGTGAGAGCACAGCCATTGGTGGATTCCTCTTCCAAGTGAAGAAGTTTCTAAATGTTTTAGTGCGCGGGAATGGATAGTTACCTGACTAATCAGGTCCACGCGTCCATGATTGACAACCTTAGTCAATCCCCACTTACCACCCCGCACTCACACATGATTTCTGTGTTGTTTAATTACTACCACATTCTTTTCACAATTAAAACAATGATTCCTTTTAACTTCCACAATTGCATTTCATTAAGACAACCTTTGAAAACAGTATTGAAGACATTATTTCAGCAAACAAACATCTTTAGAGTTAAGACAAGGTACTGTCATTCTGAAGTATCTCTGACCAGTACTGGCTTGTCTTAAGGATGGTGAAACATTTCTTTCCTAGGTCAATCAGTCATAACCCAATCATTTCTTTCCTATTTAAAATCATTGCTCATTGGTTTCGTGGAAGTTACCTTCCATTTACAGCCATTTTACCCTTCCTAACCTCACGTATGCAATGTTAACTTAAAAATGAACTTTAAAAGATTTTAAGTGAACAAAATAGAAATCCACCTGGGACTGCTCGTCCATGTGCTGTGGGGCGGGTGCCCATAGAATTTCCTCTGTTGGCCTATGGCTAGGCCCAGTCTCATGGTCATTAGTGGCTTTGTTTCTCTTGTTGCTAACATCCTCTTCCTCAGTAAGAGAATTTCCCCTGGTTCTCTTTGGAGCCATGTCGGTAGCCTTATAAAAAGACTTAATGCATTAGAAGTTTAATTGAATAATCTTCTTTTTCCTTTTTTTACCCAAAAATAAAGATTTTTGGAGTAAGTAAGTATCCTTGATAGTTAATTGGATGAGATATTTCCCATAGTTACCATTTAATTTGGGAAGCCCTTTAACTAGGTTTCTCCTTAGCCTATCTTCTATTTTAGCCTTAGTAAATTATAAATTTCTATCAGTTAATGAATTACTCACCCTAAATTGTAATTGAATATGTTCTATCTTTAGGAATTTTTATAAATTTGATCTATAACCTTTGCCTCCTATACTTATGGTCTAAATTAGGTAAAATTTTACTGATAGTAATTTGTTATACCACCCATTTATGCTGAAGTAATTTTTCCACCCTTCGATAGTGATTTTGGACCTTAGGTATTTATTTAGTAATTAGATAAATTCATTTACTAATTTCTTTCTCTATTTTGTAGTCAAAATCGGTTACTTTTATTGAAGTGATGAATACCTAAACTATTTATCTGAGGCTTGGGTATTTATCACAGATTCCTCAAGGTGTGTTCTACCTCTTATATTTATATAAAAGGTTTTTGGATTAATTTACTATATTTTCCCCTAAAAATAATATAATTTTGTTGAGATAATTAGGTAAGCTAATTATCTGGGGTAATATAATTATCATAGGTTTCCTAAGGTATAATTAACCTTTGATAAATAACTCAAGACATTTTGAATCAATTCGATAATTTCTCCCTAGTAATTTGTCCTAAAAGCAAGGTATTCTGCTAAAGTAACTAGGTAAATTAATTATCTGAGCTTCAAATAGTTATCATGGGCTCCCTAACATATAATTTAACTCTGATAAATAATATCATTTTGAATCAATTTACTAATTTTCACCTTTTAATTTGTCTTAAAAATAGAGTAATTTTGCTAAAGTAATTAGGTAGATTAGCTAACTGAGCTTGAAATAATTATCACAGGTTTCCTAATATGTAATTAACCTCTAATAAATAACTCAAACCAATTTGAATCTATTTACTAATTTTCCTTATTTAATGTGTCCTAAAAACATAGTAATTCTACTAAAGTAATTAGTTAAATTAATGATCTAAGATTCACATAATTATCACAGGTTTTCTAACATATAATTAACCTCTAATAAATAACTCAAATCATTTTGAATCTATTTGCTAATTTCCTCTATTTAATTTGTCCTAAAAACAGAGTATTTGTGCTAAAGTAATTAGATAAATTAATATTTGAGCTTGAAATAATTATCACAGGTTTTTTAACATGTAATTAACCTTTGATAAATAACTCAAGTCAATTTGAATCCATTTGCTAATTTTCCTTATTTTAATGTGTCTTAAAAATAGAGTATTTCTACTAAAGTAATTAGATAAATTAATCATCTGAGCTTGAAATAATTATCACGGGTTCTTTAGCATATAATTAACCTCTAATAAATAACTCAAATCATTTTGAATCTATTTTTTAATTTCCTCTATTTAATTTGTCCTCAAACTAGAGTATTTTTGCTAAAGTAATTAGATAAATTAATTATCTGAACTCGAGTTGATCATCACAGGTTCCCTATCATGTAATTAACCACTGATAAATAACTCAAATAATTTTGAATCAATTTACTAATTTTCCCTATTTAATTTTTCTTAAAAATATAGTATTTCTGCTAAAGTAATTAGGTAAATTAATGATCTGAGCTTGAAATAATTATCACCGGTTCCCTAACATATAATTAACCTCTTATAAATAACTCAAGACATTTTGAATCAATTTGATTATTTCCCCCTTTAGTTTTCTCTAGAAACTAGTGTAATTGTGCCTAATTAATTATGAAAATTACTCAAAAAATTATAAGATAAGTTTCCTAGCTTAATGACTGTCTAATGCAGCTCTGATAATTACCTCAAGTTAATCTAAACTCAATTAATATATTTTTCATTAATTTATGGTTAATTTGGATAATTTCAGCCCTAATATGATAGGATAATTAATTAGCTTAATATTCCCAAGCTGAATTACAACAATCAGCAGAGAATATTTAATTAAGAGAGGATTTATGAGTATACATAGGTCTAATCTTTAATTTATTAAGAAAATAGATTAATCTAGCCTTGCTAATTAAGAAGGATTAGGCTAATTACCGTTTAAGTTAATCAACTAGAGCTTAATCTCTAGTGATTTCTGTGTAACGTTCTCTCTAGATGAGAGAGAGTGTGTCAAGGCTCCAAGTCTAAATTTTTATGAAGGGAAGGGGGTCTATTTATAGTTTTTCTGGGCCCCGAGCAGTTTTTGGCAGGTTTTGACACCCCAAGCAGGCCCCCCAGCTTGCAAATGGCACCAACTGCTGCTAAATCTGTCTCTGGTAGGTTCCCCGCAGCTCCACATTGCCCCCATACCTTCCGGAATCGATTTTGGTTGATTTTGCTGATTTCTAATGATGAAAATTTGAAATATCACGTAATTCTAGAACCTTAGGATAAAAAAGTCTTTGTTAATAATTATTACTGAAACCATCCAATTTTTATTAACTAATTGAATTCCTATTGTAACCTTCCAGGGTCTGTAACTTTTCCAGTTTTTATCGGATTCTGATTCTGAAAATTACTAACCATAGTAAAGCTCTGCTTATGATTCCAAAAATACCAATATTAGTCATGTTTGAATCCTTCAATAGTGGTTTTCAAATTAATTTTACAAGCTTTGTACAATTTTTAAGGTTTCGAAAACTGGAAACCTTACAACATTCAAGTCTACTTTTCCTTCCCTCCACTCACTCCTCTCTCTACATACTAGATCTGACCCCTCCTCTCTTTAGAACCAAAACTCTCAATTTTCACTCTCTCTCCTATTGAAATAGTACCTTTCTGGCCTCGTCTCTCCTCAATCTACCTTCCCCTTCTCTCGCAAGCCTAGTTTTGAGTTTTGCCTCCTTTTTGGTTATGGAGAGCTTGTAATACGGTCCATTTTTCCCTTCCTAAAGGTCTTACTCTCATGCTTGTAGCCATTCTCCACTCTCATCTTAGGGGCTCACATACATCTTGTATAGCTTAGTAGCTTCAACTACCCAAGAATAGGTTTAGGGACCTTCAGTTTGCAAAGCTTTAGGATTAGAGATCTTTAACTTAAAAGGCTTTAGGCTTTAGGAACCTCCAAGTTGCAAAGATTTAGGGGTAAGGGAGCTCGGCTTGCACAGTGCAAGAAGCTTGGACAGCATGAGTCGCAGACCTCATTCAAGGGTAGAATCATTCAGCAGCAGCAACGAGCAATACAAAAATGGCCATTGGGTAACCACAACCTTTGTGACAAGCATGTGGGTGACAATGCGGCCAAGCACAAAGGGAGCCCACAAAGTCTCTCGTCGATTCATCGGACTGAAGTCCCATCATTGGAAGGGTTGTATATTGAAGATGAAGTAGGCGGTTGATGGAAGCAAGCAAGTGAAGATATGACACATCTACACAACTTCTCAACTACGGATAATGACGCCAATCGTATGCACTTTCCTGCTAATTGTAAGTATTTGTAATGTTGTTTGTAGGAAACGCTATGCTTTCACATGAAGTCTCTAATGAGGAAACTCTGTGGGCATGTTGTTTGGCATGTATAAATATTTTTCCATCAACATTTATGGAATAGGATCCTATGGAGATGCTCTCCAAAACTTTTGAGGCTCACCACTTTGAGTTCGGCTCATTGCTATATTCTAGATGCATTGCTTTGGAGCTTGTAGAATGGACCATCTTCTTCTTTGATGCAGAGTATGTAGTCCGAATGAGAAGGAACAACTACAAGACCTTGAAAACACTTAGTCCACCAAGTCTGATGGACGGTGATTGGCCAACTCTTGACAGTACCTCTACTATATTAACCAGCCGGCAGATTGAAAATGAAATCTTCAATGTAATGAAGTGCACGTATGGGTCACATTGAGAAACACCTAACATCTTTTATGTCTCTACATCTTTTTTTTCTTCAAGATAGACGATGTTCATTGCACCCCTACCATGTGGATTGCTAAGGGTGGAACAACAATGAATGCCTTCCTTCCATCTGCTTGGGGCTCAGAGATTGTTCAGTACAATAAGGATACCATAAAGTGCACGGTTGTAACATAAAAAATGATCATCCACCGACACCACATTTTGAAGCAGCAAATCTCCATTAATTGTTAATTGAGTCGATGTTAGTTAAGCTGCTAAAGACCAAAGATGTATAAATGCACATCGAGGATGAATACAAAGAACCAGCAAAGATTGGTGTTACGAATGTTAAGTGAGTCGACGTCAGTTAACAGAAGCTGCTAAAGATCGAAGACGTATAAATGCACATCAAGGATGAATACAAAGAAGCAGTGAAGATTGAAGTTACACATTTTTTACATTTTCCAAAATGGTCACGTATTGTAAATTCCCGATTTATTTTAAGCCATTGTAATATTTTATTGTGTTATGGGCTCAATGGGAGTTCCAAGCTTTTAAAGAACACGTCAGTTAGTGTGCCTAGGTTGTAGATTTAGTAAGTGGTGAAGCCCTAAAGGCCTTGGGTGCCCGAACATTGCATATTTTTACCCTAGGTATATAAGGCAGTGTGTAAAAGAAATTGGGGTTCTCCTTTGGTGAGAGCTCTTGAGGTGTGTGGCTATGGAATCCTTGAGCTTCTCCTTGCTCATGTGACTTGATTAACACTAATCAATGCTTCATTCTCTTTCACTATGCCTCTCTCATACTTTTTGTGATTGCTATTGATGCTTTAGATTAGCTAGATTGTAACTAATTAGTGGTTAGTCCCGCTCTAATCTTGTGTGATTCCTCTCTTTTGCTTGTGTATGCATGTAGGTTTGCTTGGAGTGTGGTGCTCGATAGATCGTTATTGTGTGTGTGCTTGTGATTAGTGTGTTGCATGAAAGGATTAGTGTTTTGTGCATCTTGCAATCGTTAGTGTGTGTGATTGGGTTGATTGGAGGTGAAGGGAAGTGGATGTGGAGACTTCCCATCATTATGGCTTAGCTCCTCCATAGCCAAGAAGCTCACCTCATAGAGTCACCATTCGTGCTGCCATGATTAGCTCACTAACCGTGTGAGTGTTTCCATTCCCTAGCCGGGTAGCTCATCCCTCCGGATTGATAATTTTGTTGGTCATTGGAGCTATGCAACAATGGTACCCCCAACAATTGGCGTTGTTGCTGGGGACGATGGCCTATGCTAGTGTAATTGTGGCATAATCGGATGTGTTTTCTCACTAATTTCACTTGTGTGTTCATGGTTTTGTGAATTTTGGATGTGTGTGCATGAAGCAATGTGTTCACTGTTTCCTAATTTGTCGCCATATCTTGCCAATTGTGTGCCTACACACTCTAATTTCACACTAACCCCTTGCTAATTTCGCTAATTTTGCTAACTTACACACGAATTTGCTACTAAGGATTGGAGCTTTCAACCGTTCAATTGATCTTCATTGAAAAGGTAATCAAAGTGGTATTCTCAACTTCCCTAGAATCTAAACATGTGTAAAGATTCCATGATGATGCAATGTCAATGCTATGTTATTCTATGTTAATTACAATGCCATGTTGATGCTATGTTAATTGCAATACAATGTTGATGCTATGTTATGCTTTGAAATTTTTTGAATTGGTTGTTTTCATGCCGTTGTAATGCCAAAATTTTTTAGATTTGGTGGCGTATGGAATTGACAAGTTCAACTGCTAATTGGTGAATGTATATTGCTAATTTTGTGCCTAATTGATCTAATTGCATGCTTGAATGGTCAATTGCAAGTGTGTGTGCATTCTAATTGAGTCTGTGCATGCCTAATTTTAGGTGTGTGTGCACTATTTTTCCCTTGTTTGTGCACCTAAAAATCAATGTGTGCTTACTGAGTTTTCAATTGTGATGATTGATTTGTGTTGTGGTCATGCTCAACTAGAGATTTATGAAATCACATTGTAGTTTCGACAAGATTAACCTTTTTGTGTGCGCACCTAAAGATTGGTAAAAAAACTACCAATTATTAGTGTATGTGCGCGTGCCTAAAAAGTGCTTTACATGCATGATTAATTCAATTTTTGATTGCATGATTGATGTGTGTAATGGTTAATTTCTACATTTTTTAGCTCAAAACAGGGATTTACAAACTCCAAATGCGTCAAATTTTGACCTATTTTTGTCACTAATTTTGCAGGTTTAATTGCCTAGTTTGGATTCTATTGATCAAATTACTTGGCAATTGAATTGATGTGATTTGATTTGGGTGCACTAATCCCCTATGTGTGGAGAATTTTGAGATTTTTTGACGTATTTTTGGATAATTTTTGACATTTTTGCATTAATTTTTGCTTTACTCTGTAAAAAATTGATATTGTGTGATCTTTACGAGCTGTTTTGTGTGCGTGTTGATGGCTTGATTTTGAGCGCATTTGGGCTTTCGTTCACGATATTTTGAGCGTTTCGCTATTTTTGAGGGTCGGGTTGATGATTTTGTCGTAAATCAAAAAAACTGCTATTTTTGGTGTGCTTATGCAGGTTGAAAGTGTTTGATTGTGATTGGCGATGAGTTTTAGAGATTTCTAGAAATTTTTGAGAATTTTAAGGCTTTTTTTGGTAATTTTTGGGATTTTTGGATGATTTTTTGTGTTCTCGGGTGATTTTCGACCTAATTTTGGCACTTTTGGACGTTCGAAAATAAAAATAAAACAAATTTGGAGCTTTGGTGTGGACCGTCGGCGGGATTTTCCAAACCTTGGCGTGCGGTCTGAGTGGCGTTGACGTTCATGGAAAACTCGACGGTGATTTTTGATTTTTTGCGGGCTCGCGGTGAGAATGGCTCCATGCGATGCTAAGGTTCAAAAAAAAAAAAAAAAATCCCTCCCCCTCCCAGAAAAGCGATTATTAACCCTCTCTCTCTCTCTAACTCCCTCTCTCCGATTATTAACCCTCTCTCTAACTTTCTCTCCCTCACTCCGATTATTAACACTCTCTCCCTAGCTTTCTTTCTCTTCTCTCTCTAACTTTCTCTTTCTCTCTCTCTGGGTCCCGTATACCCTCCCCCTCTCTCTCTTCTCTAACTCTTTCACTCTCTCTCTTGAAGCTTGGCTTGGCGTTCTCTCTCTCTCTCTCTCTCTCTCTCTCTCTCTCTCTCTCTCTCTCTCTCTCTCTCTCTCTCTCTCTCTCTCTCTCTCGCTATTTGACTTGTAGCTCACACACACACACACACCAACTCTCCCTCTGTCGTACTCGGCCCCGCTATTAGCTGCTCGACTGCACGCGCCATCAGGGCTTGCCACATCAGCAGGACAAATCTCTCTCCCTCTATCGTATTGCGCCCCATTAAGGCAGTCTACTCTCTCTCTTCTCTCTCTACTATGCGCTACGGATTCGGCGAAGCCCATCAACACTCTCTCTCTCTCTCTCTCTCTCTCACTGACCACTGGCCGCCAGGCCCCGCATTGCACGTGCAGCTGCCACGTCAGCACACGTTCTCTCCCTCGTCGCCTCTACCTGCACGCCAAGCCCCTAACACGTTGTCCCTCTCTGTCTGGTACCCAGATTCCCTGCAGAGTCGCCGCGCTAGGGCCCCTCTGCCGTCACCGCCTTCGCTGCCATAGACGCCAAAAGTTAACCCGTCCACGAGCCACAGGTGAGAGCAGGTAATTTTTAAAAAAAAATTCACAAAAACAATAATAAAAAACCATTTAAGAAAAAGGATTCTTAAAATTCACAAAATAAATAAATCACACAAAAAATTTGCATAAGAAACTAAAAAAGCATAAAAACAATAAAAAAGACAAAAATCCATTCAAAAATAAAAAAAGGATTTTAAAAAATTACCAATAAAAAGAAAACTCATAAAAAATTTAGCAAGAAAAATCAAATCAAAAACCTTATAGAAAATTCATAAAAATAGAAAATTGATTTGATAATTCACAAGAAATGTAAAAAATTCATAAAAACCAACAAGAAATTCATAAAAATTCATAAATTGATTAAAAATATCACAATAGATCAAACATTCATAAAACCTTCAAAAAATTTCATAAAAATTAGAAAATTCATAATTTTCCAAAAATTTATAAAAATAATTTTTTTTAGAAAATTTAAATTCACAAAAAATCAAAAAAATAAAAAGAAAAAGGTCGAAAAAGGCTGAAAACACACTGTCAGGAAATTACACACCGCAATGCGAGCAGAAGTCGAGAAGAGCAGCCAGGAAAAAATCAAGCAAATCGTGGAAAAGCCAAAAACAGCAGAAGAAAACCCGACAAAAGCAAGAAAAAGACCAAGTCAAAGACGTGAGCAGCATAAGAATTTCAAATTTTGACACATTCAAGCTAGAGTTAATCAACTCTTGTGAGTCTGAAGAGCAGTTAGCTACAAAATTTCTTTGTCTTAAGTAGTTTTATCAAAATCGAGCAGGAGAAATTCTGTTAATCAATACCAGGATATGCTAGGAGATAGTTTTTACAGAACCAGTCGCCATGGACTCAAATTGAGCTAATAATTCAAGTACAACAGGACAAGCCAGTAGCAGTGGCAACACATGCACAACTGCAACAGAGCAGATTTTACAGCTATATGGCTAAAATGGAGATAAAGTCTTATATGCAGATTCAGAAGGCCATAGATACTTGATGAGTAGTAAAAGCAACACAGGAGCCAAGATCTTATTGATCAGAGTGAAGCCAGATTTAGAGAACTCCTAGGTGTTCATAGATTTCAGTGGATCCAGGTATTACAAGCTCAAAGATGAAGTGCAGATAGAAGTTCAAAAAGTCAACCCACCAAGTATTTATCCAGAAATCTACAGAATCCAACAAAACATACAGTTGGTGCATATGCAATCAGGATCATTGTACATGGATTATAGTGGTCAGATCTATAGTCGCGAACTAGTAATGTAAGACCCAACAATCGACCAATAGAAGCCAGTTTAATCGGGGAACCAAGTCAAAGACGGTACAAAGGTCAAGATGGAGCATTATACAACTTGATGCTTAGTGTCTTAAAAGAAGATGCCGACAACTTGGCAAGCATAGAAACAAAAACTCCTTAGCAAGAGCTTGACACGACAGAACCAAATGAAATACCACGTGTCATGGTGTATTGCTTAGATTGTGGACAAAAAGACATTTTTATGAAGATTGTCCAAGAAATCCACACAACATGGACCCATCAACTGCGAAGCAAAGTGCAAAGAAAATTGGAAATGCGAATCTCGATGTGAGTGCATCTAACTCATCACTTTTAATGCAATCAGATGATTCTGCATTATCGTTAGAAGCACCAGTAATAGTGCTGCCAGTTCAAAATCAACATAAAGATGCTCAGACACCTCAAAAGCTTAAAATTGATTCTTTGAACAACAAATTCCTGCATGAATTTGGTCAAGGTGTCGAGATATCACTGAACGTTGAAAAGACTGTTAGGTTTGCAAATGATTTTGCATTCACTGCCACAAGTGTGCAATCATTCACGAATCTAAGGGACACTTCAAACAGAATGTTGTTAGCATTGTATGGTACACATAGTTCATATACACACTATGTAGACCAAAAGGGCAACTGTACAAAATAGATCAACCAGGGTTTGAACGGCCCACATACCAACTCATAGAAGTGCATCCAGAAGTCTTGCACTAATCTTGGAACAATGCAATATTCATGAATTATGATTTCTCACTCTCATTACAAACAAGCTTGTTTTGTTTCATGAGTAACTCAAAGATAAGAGAATAACTTTCACTTTGGTTGTCACATCACAAGCTTTCTTTAGTAAATGCTTTTACGTTTTAATTATTGTGCTAGACATTACAATGATATCAATTGAAATTAGAGAAATGAGAAGCTTTAACTTCTACTAGAAATGGGTCTTTGAAATATTGTGCACGTGAAAGGGATAATCAAGGTCTATTTCTTGAGCTAGACTACCTTAATTGTGGTGAAGAAATGCTTGCTAGTGTACATGTGGGTGACCGCTTTTGAAATATGAAACAAAATACTTTCTACACACAAATTAGTCTAATTGGATGCCTAGAAGATGGATGTTGCATCGATGTATACAATTCCTATTGAACTCTTCAAATAAAAATGATCCATTTTCATAATCCATTCATTGATAAGATGACAAGACTTTTGGGCAAGAAAATATAAGCTTTTGGGATGGCTTCACCATTTGAAAATAATGCATAAGAGAAAACAAAGGCTATATTTATCACTGAGTGGGAAGCATTTATGTATTTGGTGATTCCATTTGGATTATGAAATGTTGAAATAAACACTGCATGATAAACAATTTTCTAGGTTCCAACACAAGTTCCTTGCTATGTTTGTTGATGATTTTGTAATTGTTCAATACGAGGAGATACAACTACTCTTTCTTGAATGATCTGATTGAATCCATTCAAGGTAGTAAGAATGATATGAACAAGCCAAATTCTAGTGCATATAGTCTCTTGACATGGGACCAAGATGGTTGAAAATTGAAATCAACGTTATTTAGCAAGATACAACAACAAGATTTTTCATGTTCATCATGATGCCTCAAGTATTGCAATAGGTCATGTAATGGCTCACAACTTGATCGCAAGACCAACTATGTAGTGTACTTCACAAGTCACAAACTTAGCAAGCCTCAACAAGGTTACTCAATCACTAAAACATAAGCACTAGGAATTACATTCAGTGGTACCAAGCTCTTACACTACTTGTTGGGGAAGATATTTCTCTTTCTCTATCACACTAACAATTTGCAAGTTAGACTTATCAGATAGATGATATTGCTATTAGAATTTAAGTCTAGAATATATCATAAGCTTAACACATTGTAGAGCTTACTTCTTGGCTGCAGCTACCAAAGAATTGGTATGTACTCTTTTAGAGATGATCCATTTGATGTGAAGCATTTTCGCAATTTGAAGGAGTTGATGAGGTAGATCCAAAAGTATATGCCTTATATATGCTTCAAAGTTTATGTGGACTACTTGAAGAAATGAGTAAGTTTGAGAAGAGATCATTAATATTGAAAAGTAGGTTGAGAAAAAATGAGTAAATTTGAGAAGAAATTGTTAATAATGAAAAGTTAGAAGCATACTATTATTGGAAGGGAGTGTGGAGTGGGCAGTGCGTACGGAGTGTGAGGGAGAGAAGAGAAGACACAGTGTTGGTGGAGCTCAACATGAGGATTAATCCCTCACCTCTCCTTATTGTTCCATATGATCAAAAGAATAAATAACATTAGTACGGTTAGTGAGATGGGTGTTCGACCAATTGGCCTGAACCCTTACAATCTCCCACTTGAAGGCCAACATGGTCCATGTGGAAATATGTGTAAGTATGTATATCTATATAGCCTTGAAGAATTCTAGTGGCTTCACCCTACACCCATCATCTCAATACAATGTGCAAACTACTCCAAGGGTAGTGCTTCGTGAGTGATAGCGGACCTCTACGTGTCTCAACGCTGATTGAAATACGAGATTCTTTGCTAATGCGATCGCACTTTGACTATCACAATGCAACACTGGAGTTTGCGTAATGCCAAGATCTCTACTATGTGAGCTAACCATACAACTTCCTTGCTAGCATTAGAAACTACCACATACTCTGGCTCTGTGGTGGAAGATGACGTACAATCCTAGAGACACGATCTCCATGACAGGGTGCTCCAACAAATAGGAATATGATAGCCAGACGTGGATCTTCAACTATTCACACGACCTGCATAATTCACATTAGTGTAACCCACAATGGATGCATCACTACTCCCAAATCATAAGAAATTGTCTGCCATATCTTTCAGATATCTCAAGATGTGATTCACTGCTTCCCAATACTTTTTTCCAAGATTTTCCATAAATCTGCTAACTCCTCCCACTACAAAAGCAATGTTTGATCTCATGACTACCATGGCTTACATAAGGCTGTCAACTATACTGAAGAATATGGCACCTTGTCCATTTGCACTTTCTCAATATCAGACTTGGGAGTGCCATTGGCATGAACCCTAACAACCATCTCAATAAACTCAAAATAGATGTAATCCCAAAAGATATCTCTCAACCAACACCAAAACCAAAGTATAAGAGAAACATATACTACAAATTTTGATGGTTGTTTCTAATCTCTAACTTCTTATAGAAATACCTTGCAAACTATATTGTGGTGGCAGTAAATGATGGGAGATGTTCAATGACTTTGCAAGAAGGGTGATGCGAATGAATGGTCATGGCAATTGCAATTGAGATACTGCTACTGACAACAAATAATTGTACATGTTTATGAAGTTGACCTTGCACCTTTATGGTACCATTCCAGAGAAAGCAAAAAGTATATTTTGGCAACTCCTTGTTTTGTTTAGCAAACATGCCAAATCTAGAGCACTCCCAAAAAAAATTTAAGATCAACCAATTGGTTCATCTATGACCATATTATAAATCACTCAAACTATCCATTGAAATCATATCATATCAAGGTAGTCATTTAATCAATGAAACTATACAAATATTGATAGAAAAGTTCATGATTAAACTCTTCTATCATGATTGAACATCTCAAGTTAATGACATATTACCCTAGATGCAATGGTTAGATCCAAAGTACTCACAAATATTCCCATATTTCAAAGCATACCTAGTTCACTTGGGAATGTCCCCTCTGACAATTACTTGTATAAATAAAGAAAAGCATACATAGTTCACTTGGGAATGTCCCCTATGACAATTACTTGTATAAATGAAGAAATTTGGATAGGGGTTGACCTTTTTTCATTGAACTCAATCAATACCCGATGTCCCAAATTAATAGTCTTTGACAACCCAAAGCTATGTCAACATGTCAGAAACTATTTAAAAAAATAATCCCCAATACCATGCTTTGTTGTCATAGACTTGTTGTTGTTTTCTCTGACTTTATTGTGTGTACTATTGCTTTGAATATGCAAACTTAAGGATCTAAATGAGGCATAGATATTGTTGTGAATAAATTATTATTCCCTAAATTTCAGCACTATCAATTAGCTAAACAAAGAAAATTTTAGTAATTTATTTTCACAAATGAACTCATCATAGCACTATCCGTTATTCCTCTCTCTTCAACGACTCTATCAAGCATCCAATCTACAACATGGCAGCTAGATACCACAACAATATTGACTATAATTTCTTCATTATTTTTTGGTGTGTGTACTCAAGAATTGTGTGCTTCAATATTGATAAGATTTTTGAAGTTTTCTCTCTTAAGCATGCTCAGCATATTGCTTGCTCATATACACATGAAATTGCAAGCATGTATTCACTTGGTACTTGGAGTTCTTCTGTGAATCTTGAGAGATCCTCTTACAAATGTCTTTCAAAAGTACACAAACATAGTACAAGCTTTTACCCTCCCATTGAATTTTCTCATCAAGAACTCGAAGGGTAACGAGATATTCTATGCCACTATGACCTTAACAATGCTTGCTTGTCCATGAGTACATACAACACCCTTTCAAACCATGCACTTAGTTTTTCTTGAATTACATTCCAAATAACTCTTTCATAATCACGTTCATTCAGGGTCCTAGTTTTTAAATAATATTTTCCATGAATATAACACACACTTTTTCTATTAAGGGACTAGTTGTTAAATCCCTAATCTTTATATTTTTCATGAATATAACACACACTTTCCTTTTCACTATGTGTATCTCCCCTTTGAGTGGTACCCTTGTGTATGTTAAAAATGGGGCTTCTATTGAACTCATGTGTCATGTTTTGGATTCCCCCCCTTGGAGGTCATAAGAGATCCAATCATTATATTCTCATAGTTGCTTACATTTAATCCTTTATGTAGAGGTTTAATGTAGTTAGTGCTCCAATCATCACGAGGCATGCCTTGTCATGGTGCAAGGTTACACACACACATACACTCACACACACAATATTATAACCAATAACCACCTCTTCTTGTAAATACCATATTCCTACAAGGACATAATTTTTTGGTGGAAATTCTTGGCAGACAGATTCCATAAAGATTTTCTCTCTCTCTCTCTCTGATAGTTGAGGATTCGCTCGCTCTTTTTTCTCTCTCCTCATCCTCCCTCATCCTCTCCCTGTCTCTCTCTCTCTAAATTTTTGCTTGGTGAATAACAATTTAAAATCCAAAAGAATCCTTCCAACTTTGCCTTGATAGACCTCCCTCTTTTCCAGCTCACTCATGTACACTCATACACATACACACTCGTATATAAGCACAAAAATACGCATGAATTATTGCGCACATACACACACACACTCTTTTCAAACATAACGATCTACATCGAGCAACAAGTTTAAGCACCATCCACACAATGATATACTCAAATCATTTGCAACAAGATAATTTAAAGGTTTACAATCTAGAATAATCCAAACCAACTTTGCTCTTATAAATCAATAGATGTACAATATTGAAAGACTATTGAAACATACCCATATAAACTAATATTGAAAGGCTTGAAAGTAACATTGAAAGACTACTAAAACATATCCATATAGACTAATATTGAAAGGCAACTAAAAATCAATAGATGAACAACATTGAAAGACTATTGAAAGATACCCATATAAACTAATACTAAAAGGATTGAAAGTAAACATCTTAAGAAAACAACTCCAAAAAGAAAGATATGGAGTAAAAAAGTTTAGTAAAATATGGGTTCACGGGCTTATTGTTATGAAATTAGCTTACAATGGGAAAATCTAGTTGCCGTTGTTGCTAGTGTCATTGTCGTTATCATTGTCATTATCATAGTTGGATCCGTTGACTTGTCCTTGTGAAGCAATGTATATCATCCACACTTCTACCCAAGCCTCCACATGTCTCTTGAAGGCTGCACACTCTTGTGGGGTGTGATATCCATGCTCCCCGAAAGCATTATTGCATTGTGGGAAATAACAACAACTTGCTCAACATATCCTTCGGTTGGTTGTGAATCTATATCAAGGTTATACATGGCATTGAATAGGGACTTTGTGGCATCTTCAACTACACGAAAAGCCTCCACATTGTTGTGTGCACTTTGTATTGCACATAAATTATTCATTTCATATACATTGTTAAGAATGTGATTAATGTGCACATTGTTGATGGCGTCAACACGAGGGAGTGGTGGACAACGTTGAGAGCCATGCCCATGTTGAGTGGCTTGCCCATACTAGCCATAAATGCGAGAAGACTGAAAGAGAAGCTTGTGAAAAAGCACATATACAAACTTGCAAATGATGAAACTAGTGATTTTTTGCTAAAACATTCAAGAAAATCTCACTTCAAGATTAAACGTCTTTGATTAACCTACATTCAAATCATAGAATTTTTAGCATCACAATTGCACTAACCTCTAATTAAAAAATAGAGAACAATCCCAGAAAAATTTTAAATATAGTGAGAAGAACAAGTACCAAGTCTGAATGTGTCATTACATAGAAAATACGTATATATGAAGTAATCAATACATCATGGATTTTAGGTTCTTGGTTATGGTGGTGGCTATGCCAGTGGGACACGTGCAGGTAGGGACCCCATGGGTAGAAACAAGGGAAATAGTGGCATGTAGAGTGATGGATTATGGCATGGCCAACCTAGTGGTGGTCTGCTCGGGGGTGGAACAGACGGTAACATGGACTCCTAGGGATGTGGTAAAGGTGAAGGAGGGACTTGTGACCATGATGAATGTGAAACCTTTCCTGAATGAAGAGCCAACCCTAGTCCACTGGGAAGCGGCCGCTGTGGTTGAACATGATCCAGAAACAATTTTCAATCTTGCTTAATGTTGATACAATGTTGTTGTAGAAGCTCACACTCTGTCACCAAGACACCACATCATCCAGCAAAGGTGGTAGTTCAAAATTGCATCGGCAACCTTCATGAATTTACTCAACAACCACCTGTAAAATAAAACATACATTAGTGGACAATGCAATGATGGCTATATTTAGAGACTTCAACCAATCCTCGACTAACCGAGCAAATAACTCACTCTTCTCCACACCGGGACAAAAGGGTTCTCCAATGTCATCTAGCATCCATGGCACCTCTTGAAAATCATGTCACTATCGGCCTTAAAACCATCATTTTTGGTTGCTACATCTTCAATCTGACGATCGTACAATGGAACAACTAGAATCCCTTCATGTATTCGTGTGAACATGGCACCAAGGTCTCAACCTGCAACATGATTTATGTTTAAAACAGAAACACACCAATATCTATCATGAAAATCCGTGAAATCATTTATAGTATCATATGTGCATGAAATTTTTCATAAAATCTATATCGAACCAACCCAAATGATTTTCTCATATTAAACTGATCATTTAATGTGGGAGAATAGACAGGAACAAGGGTTAGAATATAGACATGTACTTACGGGTCTATCTCAACATGGGGCCAATGGTAAAGGGGTCCAAATGAGAGATGGTCTGTCAAAGAGTAAGGCTAGCGAATGGAGCTTAAATACCTTAGGGTTAGCTTCATTAAAGACCTCCAAAGATTAGTGTTAAGTCCTTTGACCTTAGGTAAACTAGGGATGTGCTTGAGGTGGAAACCCGGTCCAAGCTTGAGGTGCTTGTCGTGCTTGCTAACAAAGATGCTTGAGATGCTTGTCATGCTTGCCGACTAGGGAGCTTGAGGTGCTTGTGGGAACACAAGCTTGAGGTGCTTTGCCGTTCTTGCTTACTAAGGTGCTTGTGTTTCAAAAGACAACAACATCCCTACAAAAGAGGGGGTGAGCCCTAAAGCTAGGGGGATGAGAGAGAACCCACACACACACACACATACACACACACACACACACACAAGGTAAGCCCAAGCCTCAAGAGGCAGCAAGGACACATGTCAAGCCCAAATCATTGCCCTCAAGGTATGCCTGAATCCTATTGGATAGACTCCCAAGGTGTACAATAATATTTTGGTTGATTTAATTAAGTGATTTTTCATCTATCAAGTCCTCTCTCTCAAAGGGGAAAGGGGGACACTTGTTCCAAGACTACCCTTGTTGCTTGATATGCCTCTTGCATGTGATTGGCTAGGCCTGGAGGGATCCAATGAGCTTCAAGCATGAGCTACAACGGGGGTCGACCAAAGCAAGAACGGGGGTTTGCTTGGGAGGTATACTCTCCAACACACACTCACACACACTCTCATTGTGTGAAGTGCAAAGTGCAAGAGCTCTATCTCCTTCTCCAATCTAGTAGAGAAGTTGAGAGACTGCACCAACACTCTTGGCTATGGAATGCAAATCCAACCAAGAGCCATGATTCAATGCTTTACATCTTCTCCATATTCATTACTATGATATTATGCATGCTAGCAAGAAGAGTGATGATAAGTGAGGAACTACTTCTTTCTCCTACAGGATGTTTCTTCTTCCTCTTTCCTACCCTCATTCCCCGCTAGCTCTCTCCACCTTCGAAGGTGTTGAAGGCCTTGGAACTGAGGTTTGGGATAGATAATGATTTTTACAAAGTTTATGTTATGCTCGTGATGCATGAAGCTTTCTGTCTTCATTGCATCACCTAGGTCACAAGGGACATAAAGATTCTATTGTACCAAGTTTCTCTTAATGGGAGAATCTATAATACAAATGCCTATTGGAAGGGGGACCGGCTCCACATAAATCCAGTCCTCAATTTTTGTCAAGTTCTCTAAACTCACTCTCTTGCAAAAGTATTGTTCGTGCTATCATCAAAAGTTTCTATCATCAATTAAGTTCACCCTCCATGTTCTCAAAGTAATGTCACAAAAAGGCTCTATTTAATTCTCCTAATTCCGCTATTCTCAAAGTTCATAGGCCATTTCCATTACATTGGTATCAGAGCATTTGGTTTCTCTTTTCTTGCTTAAGAAGAGAGGTCCTTATGTAGCCTATTGATGGTTGATTTTGTTAATTATATTAGGGTAAGTGGGAATGGCATCTATTATCAGCCTTGTTGAGCCCACTATGTGGGATATGGTGCACACCTCGGGAGAGATTTCATCTTAATAATGGGGACTTTCTAGACCTCCCTACGGCTTTACCATTATTGAGCCATAAGAAGTCCAAAAGGATCTATCCCCTGGAAACTCTGCAATATGAGACCCACTCCACTACTCTCTATAGTTAACCAATTCGAGCCGTGGATGTAGATACTTAAGTGCTAATTTCCAAAGGCTAAGAGGAGTAGCAACTAAGGTTTTTAATTTCCAAAGAATACACTAAGTAAACACAGAAGTTTAATTAACATGGCTGATAATAACAGAGAGATTAGAATGAACATTGATAACTTTGATTTTGCACATGAAGGTGCTAATGATGATGCCACCATGTTTGTCAATTATCTTTTTACTAGGTTGCAGCAAGCTATTGGCAACCCTGGTTTGCGAGCCAAAGTTAGTCAAGAACTTTGTGCTTATGGGATTTCCCTTCCTCTCCAAGCTATCATTCTTGCCCCAAGAGTATTGCCCGTAATGAGACTCCTAGAGCTTCCACCATATCGAAGCTCCAAAAAAAGATGCTCATTGCAAAGGATCACCTCTCTCCTATTCTTGGGGAAACGTAAGGAGCATAATGCCTTCATCTTGTTTGACCCTGGTTCTACTCACAAATTCATATCAATAGATTTGGCCACCAAGGTGGGCATTCAAGCTTTCAAGATGGGAGATACTGTGACGGCCAACACCGCTTTCAAGGGATATCAAGCCTCCGTTACTCCGTTGATTGGGAATTTGAGGGCTCATGTCCAAAGCTATGTCGACAAAGAAGACTTTTTCAACACTCCTCTCCAACATGAGGATGCTATCCTAGGGGAACCATGGTTCAACCGCATGGCTACCAACATGAATTTCTTTGAAAGGAGAATCTACTTCACCTACAGGGAAAAGAACATGTATATAGATGCTAGTGAGTCTGGTCGTACTATACCACTTGTAGATCCTCATGATTTTGATAAATCAATGAAGAGCTCAATTTCTGCGTACATGATTTTTGTCAAAGAGTCCCTAAAAGGTCCTAATGTTTCATAAAATGTAAATGGTAGTAATCAAGAAGAGTTAGACTTGTCTAATTTTCTAAAAGGATTGAAAGATGTGTTCATCGATGATATCCCTATGGACTTAGTTCCAAAACAAGGGGATGATGACCATCGAATTGAGCTGCTACTAGGAAGCTCATCGCCTAACAAGCCTCCTTATCAAGTTTCCCAAGCTCAACAAGAGGAGATCATGAGGCAAGTATAAGAATTGGTTGACAAAGGGATGTTGAGGCCTGGCTCCTCTCCCTTTGTTGTCCATTCCTCTAAGTGCAAAATAAAGATGGTACATACCGTATATGTGTTGACTATCGAGCACTAAACCATATCACTATCAAGAAAAGATTTCTCGTGCCTCGAGTAGAATATCTGTTTGATAAGCTACAAGGATCTACCTACCTCAATAGGATTGACCTTAAAAGTGGCTATTATCAAATAAGGATAGTGGATGAAGATATCCTAAAGATCGCGTTTCATAAAACGTTTGGTGTTTATGAGTATCTAGTCATGCCTTTTGGCTTGACCAATGCACCAGCCATGTTCAATCGTCTAATGGAGAAAATCTTTAGACCCTACCACAAATTCACTAGAGTGTTCTTTGATGATATCATCATCTACTCCAAGTCCTTAGAGGAACACAAGCAACATCGCCAAGTGATTTTTCAAGCATTGAGGGACAACAAGCTTTTTCTCAATCAGAAGAAAAGAAAAATTTTCCTTCAAGAGATTCAATACTTAGGTCATATTATCTCTCAAGATGGTATCCGAATGGATCCATCAAAATTGGAGGTAATAAAAGCATGGCCTAATCCAAGGAATCTACATGAGCTAAGAAGATTTATTTGTATGTGTGCATACTATAGATGCTTCATAGAAAAATTCTATCAAATAGTAGGACAACTACATGACATAACAAAGAAGAATGTTTAGTATTCATGGACTGCTAAGGAGAAAAATGCTTTTGACAAGCTTAAAGAGACACTTGCCTCCCTACAAATCCTTATGCTTCCGGATCTCTCAAAGCCATTTGAGGTCCAATGTGATGCTTGTGGTGATTGCCTTGGAGAAGTCTTGCTTCATGAAGGGCATGCAATAGCATATGAGAGCCGAAGTCTTAAAATGAATTAGAGGGTCTTCGGCATTTATGAGAAAGAGCCTTTAGCTGTTCTACATGCCCTAGACACATGGAAGCCCTAGTTATTGGGGACTCCATTCATTTTACAAACATACCATCAAAGTCTCAAGTATTTCATGATGCAAAAAAATCTTTTTGACAAACAAATACGGTGGGAAAATTTTCTTTTGCAATTTAATTTTCATATTGCTGACATTAATGGTAGGCACAATCAAGTGGTAGATGCACTTTCAGGATGACCAAAAGTTAATGCGGTGTCTATAGAAACTCACAATGATCTATCTTGTATGATAGATGAGTATGCTATTGACCCTGACTTTAGAGACATAATTTCTGCCCTTGATTTTGGGAAGAAAGAGGAACCATTCACCTTGCAGGATGGTTATGTTCTCCACTGCAATAGGCTATGTGTTACTCATTGCATTCGTGAGAAAGTCATGTATGAAGCCCGTATGAATCCAATGCTCCTTCTTATGCGTGGCATAGAGGCATTCCACCTACTCTCCGAGGAGTAGAGACGTATTTCTATTGGCCTACCATGAAAGTGGACATACAAGAGTATGTTTCAAAATGTGTGGTATGCCAAAAGAACAAGTATGATAGAGGGAAGCAACCTAGATTACTCCATCCATTGCCTATTCCAAATTCACCATGGGAGAGTATCCATGGATTTATCTTTGAATTACCCAAGTCTATCCATGGAAATCGGGGATATAGACAATAGTCGACAGGTTTAGCAAGCAAGCACACTTTATTCCTATCAAAAAGACTATTAAGGCACACCAATTGGTAGCTTTCTTCATATCACAGATTTTCAAACAACTTGGATTCCCAACATCCATCATGTCAGATAGAGATCCTAGAATGACCACTAATTTTTGGAAAGGTCTCTTTGAAAATCTATGTACAAGATTGAAGTTCTCTTCGACCTATCACCCACAAACGGATGGCCAAAGTGAAATAGCCAATCTTACGATACTTGATCTACTAAAGACTTACGTTATCGAAGTAGATCAACAGGCTCACAATAGAAAAAGTACTTACCTCTTGTAGTATGCATACAATAACATTGTCCATACTTTTATGGAAAAAGAACCTTTTGAAATCATTGAGGGAAGACCTAAAATTCCCTTTCTACTCAAAGTACATGGGAAGATCTTCACTGCCAATGAGTATAGCTGTGACCTACAAGAATCTTTTCAAAAGATTAAGGAGGCTATATCCATTTCTCAACAAAGGAAAAAAGTTGTTGCTGACAAGCACAAAAGGGCCTTAACATTCAAAGAAAATGATTGGGTCTTACTTAAGATTCCCAAGGCTCGATTGAGGCAAATGACGGGAAAAATCCTACGGGCCATCAAAAATATTATGCTAAACATGTAAAAAGATACTATGGTCCTTTCCAAATCTTGAAGCCAATCAATGAGATGGCTTATCAACTCAAGTTTCCCAACCATTGTCTCATACACAATAATTTTTATGCGAGCCTACTTAAGCCCTAGAAAGGAGAGTCACCAAGTGAACCAATTATTGAAGACCCTCCCAAAATCAAAGACCAAGAAGAGGTGTTACAACCCAAAGCTATCCTTTGGCATGAAGACAAGGTACTTCGACATGGTAAGATTATCCGGTGGTATCTTATTAAGTTAAAAAATTATCCTTTTGAAGATGCTAGATGGATGAAAGGAATACAGCTTAAGGATAGTATGAACCTTGTCAATGCTTACAATGCTACATTAGATTAAGAAAATGTACAGATTTCTTTCAAATGACCAATGTTTTTATATTAAAGACTAATTCTCTTTTCATTGTGCACAAATTTAAGTAATATGCATGCTTAAAATTATGTTTGTGATGACGATGTCTCTCAAACACCAAGTAGAATTTTTCACTCTACTTTGGGAGAATGAAATCGACTAAAGAGCAGACATGCTAGCGACAGCTATGTCTCCCAAGAACCAAATGGATTAGTAATCCATCTTAGAAAGATGCCTCAGGGTCAAAAGGGATCCTCTACCAGCTAAGAAACATTGACTAATGACTAGGGATTTATATCTTCTATCTCATAGTAGAGGACGACTATGATTTCAAGAGAGAGGTAATGTCATAAAATATGATATCTAACCAATCCAAATGATTTTCTCATATTAAATTTATCATTTAATACAGGAAAATAGATGTGAAAAAGGGTTAGAATATAGACATGTGCTTACAGGTCTATCTCAACACGGGGCCAAAGATAAAGGGGTCGAAATGAGAGACGGTCTATCAAAGAGCAAGGCTAGCCAATGGAGCTTAAATACCTCCAAAGGTTAGTGTTAAAAGTCCTTTGACCTTAGGTAAATTAGGGATGTGCTTGAGGTGGGAACCCGCCCAAGCTTGAGGTGCTTGTCATGCTTGTTGACTAAGATGCTTGAGGTGATTGTCGTGCTTGCTGACTAAGATGCTTGAGGTTCTTGTCGTGCTTGTCGGATAGGGAGCTTGAGGTTCTTGTGGGAACACTACCCAACCTTGAGGTGCTTTGTGGTGCTTGTTGGCTAAGGTGATTGTGCTCCAAAAGTCAACAATATCCCTACAAAGGAGGGGGCAAGCCCAAAAGCTAGGGGGATGAGAGAGAACCCACACACACCCACACACACACACACACACACACACACACACACACACAAGGTAAGCCCAAGCCTCAAGAGGCAACAAGGACACATGTCAAGCCCGTACCCATGTTTCCCTCAAGAGGCAGCAAGGGCTAGGCCTTGGGACTGAGGCTTGAGATAGTTAATGTTTTTTCAAAGTTTATGTTATGCTCCTGATGCATGAAGCTTGTCATCTTCATTGTATCACCTGGGTCACAAGGAACACAAAGATTGTATTGTACCAAGTCTCTCCACATATCCTTACCATGGAGTGTGCTTATTTAGTTATTAGAATAGATCTCACTCTCCTCTCTCTCAGAATCCACCCGTTCATCGTTGTGATGCTCAAGGTATGTATTAGATAAATCTTTCTTGAGGATGCCCAACCATCATCTACAAATTACAATTACAACTCCATTAATGAAAAAACACGGTATGAATCATAATTTCCAATTGTCATAAAATCTAATATCTAACCAACCCAAATGATTTTCTCATATTAAACAGATCATTTAATGTGGGAGAATAGATGGAAACAAGGGTTAAAATATATACCTGTGTTTACGGGTCTATCTCGACACGGGGCCAATGGTAAAGGGGTCCAAATGAGAGCAGTGATATGTCAAAGAGAAAGGCTAGGCAATGGAGCTTAAAATACCTTAGGTTTAGCTTCATTAAAGACCTCCAAAGGTTAGTGTTAAAAGTCCTTTGACCTTAGGTAAGCTAGGGCTAAGCTTGAGGTGGGAACCCGGCCCCAAGCTTGAGGTGCTTGTCATGCTTGCTTACTAAGATGCTTGAGGTGCTTTTTGTGCTTGCCGACTAGGGAGATTGAGGTGCTTTAGGGAACACTCCCCAAGCTTGAGGTGCTTTGTCATGCTTTTTGACTAAGGTGCTTGAGAGTAAGGTGTTCAAAAAGTCAAATCCAATCCCTAATCAAGAGGGGGCAAGCCCTAAATCTTAAGGGGATGAGAGAGAAAACCCACACACACAAGGAAAGCCCAAGCCCTAAATCTTAGGGGGATGAGAGAGAACACACACACACACAATGAAAGCCCAAGCCTCAAGAGTAAACAAGGACACATGTCAAGCCCCTACCCATGTTGCCCTCATGGTGTGCCTAAAGCCTATTGGTTGGCCTCCCAAGGGGTCCAGTGATAAATTAGTTAATTTTATTAATTTTTTTTGCATTTATCAAGTCCTCTCTCTCAAAGGGGAAAGGGGGACACATGTCCCAAGGATACCCTTGTTGCTTGCTATGAATTCTGCATGTGATTGGCCAGGCTTGCAGGGGTCCAATAAGCTTCTTTCATGAGCTAGAATAGGGGATTGACCAAAGCAAGAATGGGGCTAGCTTGGGGGGTATACTCTCCCACACACACTCTCATTGTGTGAAGTGCAAATTGCAAGAGCTCCATCTCCTTCTCCAAGCTAGTAGGGAAGTTGAGAGCCTACACCAACACTCTTGGCTATGGAATGCAAATCCAACCAAGAGCCATGCTTCAATGCTTAAGCTTTCCATCTTCTCCATCTTCATTACTATGCTATTATGTATGCTAGCAAGAAGAGTGATGATAAGTGAGGAACTAATTCTTTCTCCTATGGAATGTTTCTTCTTTCTCTTCCCTACCCTCATTCCCCACTAGCTCTCTCCAACTTCAAAGGTGTTTGAGGCCTTGGGACACAGGCTTTGAATAGTTAATTCTTTTTGCAAAAAATTTATGTTATGCTCATGATGCATGAAGCTTTCCTTTGTCATTGCATCACCTAGGTCACACGGAACACATAGATTGTATTGTACCAAATCTTTCTTGATGGGAGAATCTATAATACAAATTCCTATTGGAGGGGGGACCAGCTCCACATAAATCCGGTCCTCAAGTGTTGTAATGTTCTCTAAACTCTCTCTCTTGCAAAAGTTCATGCCAAGTTAACTAAGTACTATTTATGTTGCTACCATCATTTAAGTTCACCCTCTATGCTCACAAAGTAATCTCACAAACATTCTCTCTAATTTTCCTAATTTTGCTACTCTCAAAGTTCTTAGGCCATTTCCATTACATTGGTATCAGACCATTTGGTTTCTCTTTTTTTGCTTAGGCAGAGAGGTCCTTAAGTAGCCTATTAATGGTTGATTTTGTTGATTAAATTAGGGTAAGTGTGACTCGGATCTATTATCGGTTTTGTTGAGCTCACTATGTGGGATATGGTACACACCTCGTGAGCTTTGGTATTAATAATGGAGTCTTTTTAAACTTGCCTATGACTTTACCATTATTGAGCCATAATAGTTCTGAAAGGAGCTATCCCTCGGCAACCCTGCAATATTAGACCCACTCTACTACTCTCTAGAATTAACCAATTTGAGCCGTGTAGATACTTAAGTGCTGATTTTCAAAGGCTAAGAAGAGTAGAAACTAAGGTTTTGAATTGCCAAAGGAAGTACACAAATTTTGTTAGCATGACTCACATTTAGCAAGAGAGTAGAATGAACATTGGATAACTTTGATTTTGCATTTGAAGGTGCTAATGATGATGCCCCCATGTTTGTTAGTTATCTTGTTACTAGGTTGCAGCAAGCTATGGGAACCCTGCTTTGCAAGCCGAAGTTACTCAAAAACTTTGCACTTATGTGATTTCCCTTCCTCTCCAAGAGGAGAGAGAGCTTAGGAGGCCTCTTGAAGAGACCCCCAAAAGGAGGCTCTCTCCCATACGAGAGGAGGAATTCAAAGAGCAAAAAAGTAATGAATCTTTAAGTTCCTCTAAAGATGTGGCTCCATGAGGACGACGGTCTAGACGATCGCCAACTCCTCCCAAGAGGAAACGGTCAACCCATAGTCCTTCTCCTCATCACTCTGAAGGGAAGAGAGGAAACAAAGGAAGAAAAGGGAAAGAAAGAAGTCACCCTCTTCTCCTTCTTCTTCACCTTCCTCTTCTTTCAACGAAAGCTATGGCTATTCTCCTAGAAAATACAAGAGGGGAGGACATCGCAAATCATACCCTGCATGGTGAAGGTCACAAAAGCTCAAGAAGTTCAAAGAGGGAGGAAAGAGTATCTCTTTTCTCACCTATTATGGCACCTTTGGTGCTACCAACAAAGAATTGGCCTTCATTTAGAAATTTGATGCGTCCTTTGGAGATGAGGGCTTCACAGAGTCCATCAAGCTACGCCATGTAGCTATGCACTTCTAGACATTGGCTCATCAATGGTGGGCTAGCCTTTGTGGCAACGGCAAAGCCCCAAAGACATGGAAAACTCTACGAGTTTCCTTCATGAAAAAATTCCTTGCAAGCGATGCAAAGAACAAAGTGCTTACCGCGTAGTTTGAAGCTTCTCTCCCATGATTCTATTCACAAATATGTGGAAAGGTTTTGGGATTTACATATCAAGGCTACTGTCTTTCAAAAGATAGAATTCACCAAGAAAAAGCAACAATTTTGTGCGGGATTACTTGAAGAGATGGCCGAATACATCAACTCTCAATGGCTTGGTTCTATCAATGAAGTAATCCACCACACAATGGTTGCTTCGCGCATCAATTTACAACAAGGGGCTAGACAGAATGTCAAGCCCATGGAAAACAAAGACAAAGTTGACTCAAAGGGAAAAACCAATGCCCAAAATTCTTCCCAAGGAAATTCCAACAACAACAACAACAACAACAATCGGTCCAAGGAGAAGGGAGTTTACAAAGGTAGAAACGAACTCTCTCCTGAAGAGCTTGAAGCTTTTCGCAAGGACCATAAATGTTTTCAGTATAGGGAGCAAGGAAATGGCTGTCATTCTTGCCTCAAGAGAAATTCCTGCAATGAGACTCCTAGAGCTTCCACATCGAAGCTCTAAAAGAGGATGCTCATTGTTGCAAAGGATCACCTCTCTGCTATGCTTGGGGAAAGGTAAGGGAGCATGATGCCTTCATCTTGTTTGACCGTGGCACTACTCATCACTTCATGTCAATCGAGTTGGCCACCAAGTTGGGCATTCTTTATATGTGCATACTATAGATACTTCATAGCAAAATGTGTGTATACTATAGACACTTCATAGCAAAATTTTCTCAAATAGCAAGACCATTACATGACTTAACAAAGAAGAACGTTAAGTATTCATGGATAGCTAAGGAGAAAAAAGCTTTTGACGAGCTCAAAGAGAAGCTTACCTCCCAACCAGTCCTCATGCTTCCGGATCTCTCAAAGCCATTTGAGGTCCAATGTGATGCTTGTGGTGATTTCCTTGGAGCACTTTTGCTTCTAGAAGGGCATGCCATAGCATATGAGAGCTGAAGGCTCAATACGGATAAACGGTCTTAGGCATTTATGAGAAAGAGCTTTTAGCTATTCTACATGCCCTAGACACATGGAAGCACTATTTATTGGGGACTCCATTCATTTTACAAACAAACCATGAAAGTCTCAAGTACTTCATGACGTAAACAAAGATTTCCGACAAACAAATGAGGTGAGAAAAGTTTCTTGAGCAACTTAATTTTCATATTCCTCACACGTAAGCACAATCAAGTGGTCGATGCACTTTCACGACGACCAAAAGTTACTGCGGTGTCTATAGTTACTCACAATGATCTATCTTCTATGATAGATGAGTATGCTACTAGCCCTCACTTCAGAGACATAATGTTAGCCCTTGCTTTGGGGAATAAAGAGGAACCATTCACCTTGTAGGATGGTTATCTTCTCGACGGAAATAGGGCATGTATTACCCACTCGCTTCATGAGAAATTCATGTATGAATCCCATGCTCCTTCTTATTCGGGGCATAGAGGCATTCAACCAACCCTTTGAGGAGTAGAAACATATTTCTATTGTCTTACCATGAAAGTAGACATACAAGAGTATGTTTCAAAATGTGTAGTATGCCAAAAGACCTAGTATGATAGAGAGGGAAGAAACTTGGATTACTTCAGACATTGCCTATTCCAAATTCACCATGGGAGAGCATATCCATGGATTTTATCTTTGGATTACCCAAGTCTATCCATGGGAATACGGGAATATGGAAAATAGTTGACATGTTTAGCAAGCAAGCACACCAAGACTATTAAGGCACAACAAATGGCAACTCTCTTCATATCATAGATTTTCAAACACCATGGAATTCCAACATCCATCGTGTCAGATAGAGATCCTAGTATGACCAGTAATTTTTGGAAAGGTCTCTTTGAAAATCTAGGTACAAGATTGAATTTCTCTTCGGCAGATCACCCACAAACAGATGGCCAAAGTGAGATAGCCAATCTTACGATACTCGATCTACTAAAGACTTATGCTACCAAAGTAGATCAATGCTCACAATGCAAAAAGTACTTACCTCTTGTAGAGTATGCGTACAATAATACTGTCCATACTTCTATGAGAAAAACACCTTTTGAAATCATCGAGGGAAGACCTAAAAGTCCCTTGCTAACTCAAAGTACATGGGAAGATCTTTGCTACCGATGAGTATAGCCGTGACCTACAATAACTTTTTCAAACGATTGAGGAGGATATATCCATCCCTCAAGAAAGGAAAAAAGGTGATGCTGACAAGCACAAAAGGGCCTTAACATTCACAAAAAATGATTGGGTATTACTTGAGTTTCCCAAGGCTTGATTGAGGCAAATGACGGGAAAAATCCTATGGACCATCAAAAGTATTTTGCTAAACTAGCAAAAAGATACTATGGTCCTTTCCAAATCTTAAAGAAATGAGATGGCTTATCAACTCAAGTTGCCCAACCATTGGCTCATACATAATGATTTTCATGTGAGCCTACTTAAGCCCTACAAAGGAGAGCCACCAAGTGAACCAATTATTAAAGACCCTCTCGACATTGACACCAAGAAGAGGTGCTACAACCCAAATCTATCCTTTGGAATGAAGACAAGGTACTACGACATGGTAAGATTATCTGGCGGTATCTTATTAAGTTCAAAAATTAACCTTTTGAAGAGGATAGATGGATGCAAGGAAAAAACTTAAGAATAGTATAAACCTTGTCAATGCTTACAATGCTACATTTGAGTAAGCAAATGTACAATTTTTTTTGAAATGACCAATTTTTTTGTCTTATAAGACTAATTCTCCTTTCATTGTGCACAAATTTAAGTAATATGCATGCTTACAATTATGTTTGTGATGATGACGTCTCTCAAACACCAAGTAGAATTTGTCACTCTACTTTGGGAGAATGAAATGGACTAAAGACAAGACATGCTTGCGGTAGCTATGTCTCCCAAGCACCAAATGGATTAGTCATCCATCTTGGAAAGGGATCCTCTACCCGCTAAGAAACATTGACTAATTACTAGGGCTTTATCTTTTTTATCTAATAGTCGAGGACGACTATGATTTCCAACAAAGAGGTAATGTCATAAAATCTAATATCTAACCAACCCAAATGATTGTCTCATATTAAAATAATCATTTAATATGGGAGAATAGATGGGAACAAGGGTTAGAATATAGAAATGTGCTTACAAGTCTATCTCAACACGGGGCCAATGGTAAAGGGGTCCAAATGAGAGATGGTATGTCAAAGAGCAAGGCTAGACAATGGAGCTCAAAGACCTTAGGGTTAGCTTCATTAAAGAACTCTAAAGGTTGGTGTTAAAAGTCCTTTTACCTTAGGTAAACCAGGGCTATGCTTGAGGGGGAACCCGGCCCAAGCTTGAGGTGCTTCTCGTGCTTGTTGACTAAGATACTTGAGGTGCTTGTCGTGCTCGCTGAGTAAAATGCTTGAGGTGCTTGTCATGCTTGCTAACTAGGGAGGTTGAGGTTCTTGTGAGAACACTACCCAAGCTTGAGGTGCATTGTTTTCCTTGCTGACTAAGGTGCTTGTGCTCCAAAAGTCAACAACATCCCTACAAAGGAGGGGGTGAGCCCTAAGGATATGGAAATGAGAGAGAACCCACACACACACACACACACAAGGTAAGCCCAAGCCTCAAGAGGCAGCAAGGACACATGTTATGCCCCTACCTATGTTGCTCTCAAGAGACAGGAAGGACACATGTCAAGCCCCTACCCGCGTGTTTGAGGCCTTGGGACTGAGGCTTTGGATAGTTAATTCTTTTTGCAAAGTCTAGGTTATGCGGATGATGCATGAAGCTTTCCATCTTCATTGCATCACCTAGGTCACAAGAAACACAAAGATTGTATTGTACCAAGTCTCTCTCTTAATGGGAGAATCTATAATACAAATGCCTTTTGGAGGGGGGACCGGTTCCACATAAATCCGATCCTCAGCTATCGTCATATTCTCTAAAATCTCTCTCTTGCAAAAGTATTGATCATGTCAAGTTAACTAAGTACCACGTTTATGTTGCTACCATCAATTAAGTTCACCCTCTATGCTCACAAAGTAATCTCACAAAAATGCTTTCTCTAATTTTCCTAATTCCGCTACTCTCAAAGTTCATAGGCCATTTCCATTACACCAATGGTCTAGGACACTCTCCTCTAGTCAAAACATAAAAAAATAGTGATTTAAGAACTTAAATCTGAAGATTAGGCTCACTAATGCATAGTCGTGAACCTAAAAAAAAAATGGCAATGCTTACACTAAATGAAAGATCAAGGAAAGAGAAACACAATGCAAGTTTCAAAACTAAAAAACAAATTACCCAATCATTAGTTATGTTGATTACAAGTTGGAGCTTTGTAGTCACTGCAGCGTATGTACAACAACGCTTCTTTCTCTTCTAAAGATAAGCCTCCTTTTCACATTAAAGTTATTGACTTTTATGCCTAGGGATTTCTAAATGGCTAGTGGCAGGCTCACATGGGCGTTTACACATATCATGACAAAATTACAACTCAAGGAATTAACGTGCTACTTTGGAATCATGATTACAGAGAGTATCACTACACTAGATCAAAAAACTAACAAAGTTTAAGTGTGGTGTTTGGCTAAGTATCCGGATAGATGGACATTTGTTTAGTCAATCCTCCAACATTCCCCCCTTCCTAGCTCATGTCATCCCTTGACACAACCATGTGCAACCTTGTTGTTAGGATTGTCTGCAGATTTGTCTTCAAGGTTGGTCTTTAGCTTGGGCAGTGCTTTATCATTGATGACGCTCCCTCCTCCCTTGAGTGATTCATATCTGCTGTGTTCTTGTTGATGCGTGTGTTGGACTCCAATTATTGAGGCAATTTACATCTTGATGCTCATTATTTCCTTTCTTTCCACTTTTGGATGTTAAGATGGCTTTTGATGTTGCCTGACTTTGTGGGAAGTGAGTTTCTTTGGGTCATGGACTTGAGAATGGATTTTTCCTTGAGTTCCACTACAACACTTTACTAGCTTCAACACTCTTGAGCTCCTTATGTTTGTTGTTGAGAGATTTCTTGTTGAAGTTGTCATTGTTTTTCTGTTATCTTTGTATGCAATTCTATGACTTACCATTGCTTGCTAAAGCTTTGTTGCTGTCCTTGAAGGTAATATTGGCTCTAGAAAGGCAAAGGAGACCTGTAGCTATTGCTCTAATTCTCTGTCCATTGATTGGGGTAGATATTTTCTTACTGTTGATGTAGAAGGAATATATACAAGAAGAAAATGATGTGTGTTTCTAGATTAGGGTCTAAAACCGGGATGACCAAAGGGAAAAACACGGTGGGAAAAAAGTGCCTTTGGTATGCACTCTTATTGAAGTTGAGAAGTTGAACTTGAAGTGTTTATGCAAGGTGAGTGCTTCGGAGAAACAAAGTAACAATGTCTAATGCAAGTGCCTGCTATGGGATGCTCTATATGCATATGAAAAATTTATCAAACAAAAGCATGCAGTGCAAACGAGGGAGTTGATGGGTGCTTCAAGGAGCAATTGTAGCACATGTGATATCAAACTAGTATTTTGTAATAGCTTCCATGTTTCCAAGAAGGGTTCTCATAGCTCACTATGCACATTGCATGAATTTCTTTTGGACTTCCTCCTTCACTCCACTAGATTTAAAAATCCATTGACTTCGACTCTTATGCTCACCTATACATTCATGAGAAACACAACATAAATATTCTTAACTCTTTGAGCTTGAGCAGTACCTAGAATAGCTAAGACTCTTAGACCATAGAGAATATTACTTGAAGTTTTGGGACTAATGCCTTGCTCATTTAGATGATTAGCTCCCTGACTCTGACTTTTATTCCGTGTCTTGGAGATTTAGGCCGCCTCTTTCATTGTGTTGGTCTATGGATGCCATCATTTTGTCCAATAGGTTTGCATATGTTGGCTCCTCTTGAATTTCTTGTTGTATGTTGATACTTCTTTGTGGAACAAGTTTGTCTTCTGTTGTAGGGATTGATGAAACCTTTGCATTATCTCCTATGCAAAGCGGTTGAAGATGTTTGTGGGTTCTTTGTGATTGAGTTCCCATGAGCAATTTTGGGACCCACCTTGTCATTGGTTCTTGTGACCGTCCTTTGCATTTTCTCCTTTTGCTTGATGACTTGATGGACACTATGCTTTGATATGTAGACTTGATGATTACCATTGTAGAAGCATTGCTTTTGTAGTAAATGACGAGGTATCCATCAAGAGATTGCATCACCCTCAGTTGTGATTGTATTTTGTTGGCTCTTGGCTGTCCTTGCTTGCCTTTGGGTGGAGCCTAGTGCTACATAACTGATCTTTGTTGTTCCAGCCTGAACTACGACTATTGGTAACCATATTTGAGTGTTACCTACATAGAATCCTTGTGCTTTGAGTAGCTTGACTGGAATCATTCACTGTTGCACCTGTCTTTTTTGGGTAGCTTGGTTGAAGTCAAACTTTGGTACCCATACTTGCCGCATTGCTTGCTTCTTTGAAGGTAGTCGCTTTTGTGGTTCTTTGTAGTTGTTGTTTTTCCTGATTAAGTTGGTTGCCTTCTGTTGATAGCTTGAATTTCTCCTTGTAGAACTCTTTGGTTGAGGTTAGCAGGTCTAGAATATTACCTTAGGCTTTTTGGCCCAAACAATGGTGTTTACTTGAAAGTAGCCCTGAGCAGTGATTGATTCATTTGATGTGATCCACCCCGATGACCTTTGGTGGTTGAAGTTGAACTTATACTTCATGTATTCAAATTGGATCTTTGAATTTGATGTGCTCTTGAATACCAACACTTGGTTGATTCTCTTTTTCTTCTTCTAGAGGCTTTTTTGTGATGGAAACTTTGGTTGATAAACTTATTGCTTCAGTTGCCATTGCATTGTTGATGGTTTGTATTTTGATGTTGAGGCTACGTTGAAAGCTAGACGGAGACTCATTGAAGGTAAAGTTGACTTGCAAGGCTGATCGACTTCAGTGGTTGCTTTAGCTTTACCTTTCTCTACTATGGGTGGTTGTATCATTTTTGCATGGATTTGAGAAGCTTCAGTGACTCTTACCATTGCTGTTATTGAATCTTTTGGTTGTTGATGAAAGAAGATGTTCCTCCAGCTTTCTGTTAGGACTAGACTCTCCTTGATGCGATGGGAGTCGATTATCTGAAAAGTGTCCTTGAATTCCCCAATACTCAACTTGAGTACGGCTTTTTCCACTCCAAAGCTAGGAATCGGAATTTTGGAACTAGTATACACTATCTCCTTTAGCTCAGTGATTGGTGGCTTTCCCATCATTATCCACATTCCATAAGACATTAGATTATTTACCGCTTCTGGATCTATCACAAGTGAACATGTGATTTTAAGTCTTGTTTCTCCGCATATGCTGAATTTGATCTTCGTAGGAGATAATCAATCTTCTTTCTTATCCTTGTTCTTTTCTTGATCTTGCATTTGTTGAACATTTTATGTTGAAATTGGAAATTTTTCTCCTTGACTTGATTTTGGTTTTGCATTCTTTGGAGTCGGCTTCTTTGAAATATCTTTTGTCAATTCTTTTGGTATGTCAATGATGACATATTCTCATGCTTTCTCTGCTTCCTTCGTTTGCACTTTGGCACCATGCTCCATGATGTATGTCTCACATTTTATGCTTTCATACTCACCAACCTCATTAGCTTCCTTCAACACCTTTATCATAAAGCAGGGAGTTATTTCATAGCCATTCTTGTCACAAAACTTTATAGTTGTTATTTTGTTTACACACACATATGAACTAGCAAGTATTTTCTCCCATCCAAAGGGTTCAAACAAAATGTTATGGGAATGGTTCTTCAATGTAAGCCTCATCTTCTAATGATCTCTCTAGGTTACAATCTTCCTTTCCCATGATTTTGAATTTCGATGCTCCACACATACAAACATGCACATCTTTCACTAACGAAGCAAGAAATTGTATTCCTGAATTTGTACTCATGCCAAAGTCTTCCACTAGGGTTTAATTTACATCCTTATAACTGTGGTCCTTCATGCTAACCCTGGTTGTGATACCTTTATGCCGTAAGTAGAGATGGACATAGCTCACTCTTGAACCATTTTGATTTGACACATGAATGGCCATCCTAAAATATCTTCAAAGTTGTTGCCTTTTTTGAAGGCAACCATAGCAAAAGTGTGCCCGTACTATATTCTACAAGAGGATACAATAATTTATTCCAGCATCCCTCTCTACATATTTGTTTGTTAGTTGAAAATTCATGCGTATTTTTTTGAGAGTTGGTCTACCCCATTCCTCCCAAATTTTCTTTATCCTTCTTCACCTTCACAGTAGTCACCCACCTTATTCATTGGTGCCGGCTTTGCCTTTGATCTATTAGGCAAAGTTTCACCCATGCTATCATCTGTGACTTGGTCATGTGAAGGGATTTTTAACCCCATCTTTTCTAGGTGTTTTCCCATTTGACCCTATAGATGCGGTCTAATTTTTAGCAACTCTAAGAGAGTAAGCTTGCATTGTATAGGAGAATACATCAATTTGTGCAAGCTTTTGATATCCATCATTTTTGGTGTGGCTCTCCACTAAGAAGGTACCACTCTAACCTTAGATTTTATTTTGTGTTCTCCTATGAAAGATGGAAAAGTTTGTAGAGAGTGTGGTTTGCTCTCTTCAAATGCTATAGAACCGACATCTTTGTATAGAGATTGTATATCTCTAGAATAGAAGTTGTGATCAATGTTGATCTCAGGGATAGGTGCTCATTGTAAAGTAGCACTACCATCCTTTTGGTTTTTGATTGTCTCCCATAAGGGTTGTGGCCACGGCTCATCCACTTCAAGAATTGGTTGTATCTTGTGAGACTTCACCTCGTTTGTAGTATTTTCCACTACCCTCGTATCCCACAAGGGTCCCTCATTTGGTTTGGTTGGTTGGTTGGTTCTTTTTGTGCGCTTGTGTTGTCCGTTTCTAGTATAGGCACTACTTGCTCAAGGATTTTCAATGTTCCCGGCTTTATTAGAGCTTGATCTTTCTCCATGAGCTGTTTGCACATTTCCATCCATTTTGTTGCAAATTTTGGATGCGGATATGTTAGCAATATCTGTTCCAGTGTCTGACTGGGTTTTAGTCTTGCCTCATAGGCTTGCAACATGGTATCTAAGTGCTCATTCACTTTCTCAACCAAGACTGAACCTCTCGATGAATTTGCGTGATTTATCCTTTTTCATTTGTTTCTTGTTGTAGCTGCTCTTTGGTTTATTATAGCTCAATTTCTAGAGCCGTTTTCTCTTTCAACCTTTTGGCTTTCATTTTGTCTCTTTTTACTTTCCACGTTTTTCTTTCAGTCCTCACGGATAAGTTCTCAATTTTTGTTTGAACTGGTAGTTTGTTCCCCGTCAATTGGTGCATTTTTGGTAGCTTCTTGTGCTTGAGCTTGAGTCATCACCTTGATAGGAATTGTGGGTTTCACCTCGAATCCACTTGAAGAAGGCATCACTCCTACAACATTCATTGTTGCTTTTCCCTTGTTGTTTGGGTGTTTTGGACAATCAAGAATCAGGTGTGTAACATCACATTCTAAACAATATCGAAATATCTCCACGTCCTTTACTTGACAATGACAATCTATTGGCCAATGATTACCTCCACACTTGTAGCATGGTCCTACTTTGCATAGTTGTGGGTGTAGCCAATGGTTGTTCTTGCTTGGTAAGAATGGTCTTTGAACCATACTCTTGATTGGCTATGAACATGAGTGTGTTGCCGTCCATGGAGTAATGATTTTTTGTGTGTTGTGGTGCATACACTAATTGACACTAATTGAGTGTAGTTGACTACTACTCTACCATCATTCACAAGAGGTGGCTATTTCCTTAGCATATGTTGTGGTCTCGGTTGAGTGTTACACCATGGGATGGGGTGATCCCCTCTACATACATTACATCTTCTCATGGGTTGTTGTCATTCATTCAGGTCCTATCTATCGCCTTGGTTAATTCTTCTAATCATCTCCCTTAATCAAGAATTGTGTCAACTCTTTCCACTACACTCTACCAAGTGCTGATCTCTCATGAATTGCCCCCCCCCCCGATAGTGACCTCTCAGTGCCAATTTATAGGTGTTGGCTGCTTGGATTATGGTAATCTCGATGTGATTATAGTAAGCTAATCGGGGAGACAAAGCAAGCGATGGGCCCGGTGTGGTTGACCCTTGCTTTGTTTTGGGAGGTTATTAAAAAAAAAGAAGAGAGAATCTCTAGGTGGGCCTTTGTGACCATCACCTAGAGAGAGGAAATTTACAAAGTGGGAATTTTACAATGGCTTGGGTGAAAACTGAAGAAATGATGAATATAACCTACAAATTACTGAAAATGGCATCGTGGTTGTGTGATACCAACGAATGGTGTGTTGCCGGTGCGTCCGTGTAGTGTGTACTTCTTTTCGGGGTCCGTCGGGGCATGCCTTCGGTGCATTTCTTTTTTTTGTTGTTGGTGGCGCGTGCTTTGGGTTCCTCCTTTTGTTGATGATGATGGCGTAGGATCCTCCTTTTTTTGTATTTTTTTTAAATGCGTGCATATACACGTGTCGTATGTATATATGGGTGCATGAGTGTATTTATATAGGTGTTTGCATACACGTGAGTGCGTGGGAACGGGGTTTTATATAATATATACATTATATATATATATATATGTTTTAGTTTTTTTTCCAGTGGTTTTATTGCAGTGCAGGGACGCGATGAGGATGGGGAGAGAAAGTGGGTGTGTGTGTGTGTGTGAGTGGTGTGTGTGCGTGAGAGAGAGAGAGAATTTACTCTACTGTGCCTTTGGGCTGAGGAGCGAGAGGGAGAGAGAGAGAGAGAATAGCCACTGCTTGCGGGTACTGTGTGCAGAGCGCAAGAGAGAGAGAGAGGAGGAGGTTTGTGAGGTGGTGAGGGAGAGAGAGGATGAGGGTGTGTGTGTGTGTGTGTGGATAATGGCAAGGGGTGTGGAGCGGCTACGTGAGCGGAAACTGTGTGCAGAGCGGACATGGGGGGGGGACCGCCTGTGCGGGCGAGCGCGAAGCGCGAGGGGGGTTGAGAGGATGGGGGGGGGGGGGGGGGGGGGGGTATAGTGGCTCCAATTGGCGCTGGGTCTGGACTACGCGAGGGCGACGGTGAGCCATGGGCCATGAAACGCCAAGAACGGGGGGTGTGAGCATAGTCAATGGGGGGGGGGGGGGGGGGGTTAGAATATATTTATATATATATATATATATATATATATATATATATATATATATATATATATATATATATATATATATATATATATATATATATATATATATATATATATATATATATATATATATATATATATATATATATATATATATATATATATATATATATACATAATCTCCCCCTAAGGCGGGTTCCCGCCAAGGGAAGAAGAGGGAGAGAGAGGGAGGGTGAGAGGATAGGGTGGGGGAGAGGGAAGAGAGGTGGGGGACAGAGAAGGGAGGGAGAGGATGAGCTTGACCTAAGGCCCACCACGGCTACTTCCAAGAAGAGAGAGAGAGAGAGAGAGAGAGAGAGAGAGAGAGAGAGAGAGAGAGAGAGAGAGAGCTAGGTGTAGTTAAGTGGGGGGGGGGGGGGGGGGGGGGTGCTTAGGGCCGAAGGGAGTGTGGACGAGAGGGGGTGGGGGTACGGCCCGCCGGGGTTGGAGTGTGGAAAATCAGAGAGAGAGAGAGAGAGAGAGAGAGGGAGAATATTTGGAAGAGAGAGAGGATACTATCTGTGGTGGCCCGCCGGGGCTGGAGTGTGACAGAGACACCAATGCCCTACAGGGCCGGGTGATGCAGTGGCAGAGTAGGAGAGAGGGAATATGTAGCGGGGCTGGGCAATAAGTGAGAGAGAGATCGTCTTGTGGTGATAATGGAGGGGTGTGGCCAAACTGGCGGCGCCCCACCGGTGGTTAACCTTTGGGGGGTATGGTGAATGGAAAAAAGGCCTTTTTTTTTCTCTCCTTTTGGTAACAAACCCCTTCTTCCTTAGGGTGTGGTTCTCACGGGCATGGTTTCGAAAGCCGACCATCATTAGACCTCCCATCTGGCTAGAGGCATTCATGCTTCTAGCCCTTCCTCTGCATCTTTAGCTGTGGAGTTAGCGGGTTCTCCCTCTTCTGGAATGTCTAACATGAATTCTGGATCAAACCTAAGAAAATATCTTTTCAGTCTCCATCCATTGACCCTAGTCTTGTGAATTCTCCCATCTGCTTCCATCACCTTATAGCTACCGTTGTCATAGCGTTTCTTGATGATGAATGGTCCTTCCCATCTGGGTTGAAATTTCTTGTCCTTCTTGGTGTCAAATCTGTTGTCGTATCTCAGCACTAACACACCTTTTTCCAATCCTTTTTCTTTAAGTCCTTGATTGAAAGTGAGCCGGCGTTGTTCTGCCTGCGTTGCATAGTGATTGACGGCTTCTTCCCTATCTAGTTGGAGCCTCTCCAAATCCAAGATGTGGTTTCTAAGATTTACTATTGGACGCTGTATCTGGCTAGCCAAGACTCGTAAGCTCGCTATCTATACTTCAATGGGTAGACTTGCCTCCTTCCCATAAACTAGATGGAAAGGGGTGAAACCTAGTGATGTTCGGAACGTCGTTCGGTAGGCCCAAAGAGCTGCCATGAGATGTTTATCCTAGGCTCTTGTGTGATTGTTCACCTGCTTTGTGATGATTTTGCAAATCATTCCATTTACCTTCTCTAACAGACCATTGCATTGTGGATAGTATGGTGTGGAATGTTGATGTGTGATGCCTAACTTCTTCATTAGTTCTCCCACCAAATCACCTTTGAATCCTGGTCCTCTATCTGATATTATCTCAAGAGGAGTGCCAAAATGGAAACAGATATACTCAAAAATGAACTTTGCTACCTCTTGGGTTGTAATGCGGGTGGTGGCTGTTGCTTCTGCCCATCGAGTCATATAGTCTACACCCACTATGATGTACAATTTACCTAATTGGGCCCTTGGTAAAGGACCGATTGCATCTATTCTCCATTTCTCAAATGGACCATATGAGATGATAGGAGTTTGTGGCTCGTAGGTTAATGTGCGATCACTGGTCATTTGACAAGCCTTGCATGTTTTGCACCAATGGTGTACATCCCTATTCAAACTAGGCCAAGAGTATCATGCCTGTAGAATCTTCCTACTAGTGATATCTAGAGCAAAATGGCCACCATAGACGCCATCATGGAAACTTGAAATTACCTCTATGATCCTTGCCCTTACAGTACAAGTGTTCGTTTACAAGGCGATATCTGGTAGTCTTCCTTACCAGCCACTACTTTTGGCCTTTGGTGTATCCTCCCGGACATTCTCCGGTATCTAGAAAGCTGATGATATCAAGCATAGCATCACTACCTTGGAAGAGGGGTAGCTTCGGTTTGATGGCTCGTACGGGAACGTCTTGTATTCTTTCCTTGGCTAGAGCATCTGCATCGTGATTTTCTGCTCTGGGGACATGAAATAGTTTCACTACTTCAAACTTCCTTAGAAGATCCTTAACTTGGCGTAGTTGACCAAGTAAAACCTGATTCTTACAAACCCAAGTTCCATTTATCTGCCTTATCAAAATCAAAGCATCGCCAAACACATTTAGGCGCTGAATTCCTTGTGAAATACACTGTTCCAACCCAAGAATTAGGGCCGCATATTCTGCTTCATTGTTGGAGTGGGAGTGTAATAACTGCCCGATGGAGAATACTCTTTCTTGTTTCTCGTTGAAATTGACTATGCCAGCTGCAGACTGGTCCACTGTTCTCTTGTATGCTCCGTCAAAGAAAAGAGAGTGAGCTTTTTCTAGCCTAGGATTCTCTACCATTGGTGTTTCTTCATTTGCTTCCGTGTTGACCTTCAACCTCTTCTCATAGTGGCGATGAGTGAGAATTCCCGCTAAACTAGCCCTGGAGGAGTTTTCTACTTGCATGGTGTAGTCAAACTCTTGTAACCTAATTAACCACTTAGAGATCCTAGATGATACATCCATATGTCGCATTACATATGGGAGAAACTCTTCCATCGTCAGGATTACAAAGGGTCTAGGTAGGAGATAGGAGCGGAACTTTGTGGTAGCAAACATTAGTGCCAGAACCATGTGCTCTACTTCGGTAAATCCCTTTTCTGATGGGGTCATGACATGACTAGAGAGGTAAATAGGACGCATGTAAGAATTTTGGGGGTCCTTTTGCATTAGCACGGCTCCGAGTGTATCACTTCCTACACTAGGGTTCACATAAAATGGCTCGTCCCACTTAGGAGGTGAAATGGTGGGAAGCTTAGCTAGGATTTGCTTTACTTCAGTAAACTGGTGCTCATTCTCTTCACTCCATGAGAAGACATCCCTCTGGGTGAGTTGTTTTAGGGAAAGGACCACTTGAGATAGCAAGTGACTGAACCTGCTTAAGTATCTTACCTTCTGAAGGAAAGAAACGAGCTGCTTAGCGGTGGTGGGTGACGACAAAGATACCAAGGCTTGAATCTTGCTAGGGTAAGCCTCAATCCCTTTTGCTGAAATTACATGGCCAAGGACAGTGACTTTGTTTTCACCAATGTGACACTTATCCACGTTGAGCTCGACACCCAAGGTTTGCAGCGTGGTTAAGCCATCATAGACTTTTCTTAAATGAAGGGCTCGTGAACTATAGATGCAAAAGTCATTTATGAAAACCCGTATTGATGTTCCAAAGTAAGGTTGGAAAACAAAGGTCACATAGTGCTGAAGTGTGGCCGGGGCATTAGTGAGGCCAAACGGCATCACTCTGTAAGCAAAGCATCCCCAAGGTGTGATGAAGGTTGTCTTCTTCTGATCTTCTTTCGCAATGCTAATCTGGAAGTATCCTGAGTAGCCATCGCACACTGTGTATCGTTCGTGACCCGCCACTTCATTGAGTATTTCATATTGGAATGGGAGGGGAAAGTGATCCCTCTTCGTGGCTGCATTGAGAGGTTTATAGTCCACATAGCCTCTCCACTTACCATTCTTTTTTGGTGTGACTACTACTGGGGAGACCCACTCTAAGTCTTTGATAGGGTAGATGAAACCTGCTTGTAGAAAACTTCTCACTTCCTTAAGTAGTGCCTCTTGTTGGATTACTCCAAGTCTTCTAAGCTTTTGCACTACGGGTTTACTACCTTCCTTGAGTTTTATGTGGTGTTGCACTACTGTAATTCCTATGATCTTATCATAGCCATCAATGAACAAAGTAGTGAAGTTACCTAGCATGGAGACATACTCCTTCCTTTCTTCATCTGTTAACTCATTTGAGAGCATTTTTTGTAACTTACCTGCATCCTCCAAGGACGGCGTACCTAATGATTCCTCTTGGTTTGTTGGGGGTGTTTCAGATTGTGTCAATCTTTTTGGGTCTTTAAGAATGACCCCCATCACTTCCATGCTACTGTCACTCCCGTTGGTGGTGGTTGTCTCTTCTCCTGAGGTAGACGAATAGTCTCTGGTGGACTCATCTTCTAAAGCCTCCAAGATCATGTTGCGCTACTTTCCAGTCCTCATGTCCTAGAATATGGAATTCCCTTTAGCGTCCTTCATCTGAATCATTCGGGTGCTCCAATCTTGTTTAGCCTCCATATCCATAAGCCAAGGCCTCCCAAGAATGATAGGGTCGTCCTCCCCTTTGTGTGACATGACGAAGATGTCTACCTCCACTTCTGTATTGAATGATTTTACTTTGATCGCATTCACAATGCATACACATTTTACTCTTACATTTTTTGCCATTTTCGCTCAGCAGGGTGCCGGCCTACTTACCTCTAGACCTAGATGGTGTATCATCTTTTCACTCATGACGCATATTTGCGCGCCACCATCTATGTAGACGTTTGAGATTCGTGGCCCCTTGATGTGAGCATCCATGGTGGGTAGGATGTCATCGAGATCCCTTTCGGAGATAGCCCCAGGTATTCTGGGTCTTGATTTCCTGGTACTTACCATTTTTGTCCATTGCCTCCTCATCCTTGGTGCAAGGTGGAGTAGTTGGGGCCAAGTTATCTTTGGGCCCTACATTAACACATCCTAAACTAATTCAGAGGGTTTTGCATACTCACCTAGTGAGAAGTCCACGATGTCTATTTTCTGTCGTGGTTTAGCTGCTTGCTTGCTAGACTCGGACTTCCCTTTCATCTTCTCTTCTTTCTGAGAGGCTTCCTCGTGCCTGGCACACTTCACTCACATAACATCCACTTCTTCTACCTTTGCTTTCCCTTTGTGCTTCTCTTGAACTGATTCTTCTACCTTTGTCTTCCCTTTAGCCTCCAAGCTAATAACACTCACCACTTGGTTCGCAACAGGTGGTGGGGGTAGTGGTGGAATGACAGGTTGGGGTGGTGGTTGCTGTTGTATAGGTGGTTGAAGGATTTGGACCGGTGGGATCGTCCCTGGTTGCCTAGGTTGTGGTGGTCTTGCTCTTGGCTGAGAGATCTGATTCTATCGCCCCCCTCTATTGAAATTCTGCCTCCTTGGATGTGGGCAGTAGTACATACCATGGCCATATTCCCCATAGTTGTAACAGTGGTACTCGTGGTTCTGCCTTCGTTGTCCTCTTCCTTGTTCTGTATTCCTGACAGGTGCATGCCCTTGCTACACCAAATGCATAGATAAACTCTCTAGCTGGGTGGTGAATGCGACTCAGCAGGTCTTGCTGCTCTTCTGATGCCTCTTGCGGTTGGGTTCTATGACTGGCTGTTGCAGTCACTGGGGTTGGTCGGGCCGAGCTTGTTTCCTCTGACTCGTTTACTCTTGCTTGCATGCGCAGCTTCTTGTCTTTAAGGCGGGCTACTTCGACTGCCAACTCATATGTTGCAAGAAACCTTCCCTTCACCTTCTCTCTAAGCGACGACCATAGACCAGCAATGAAATGCTCCTTCTTTAGGAAATTAGGTGCTCCTTCGCCTTCCTCTAGTGAGGCAACCCATCTCTCCCATAAGTCCACATATTTGTCCTTGTAGGTGGTACCCCAGGTTTGAAAAAATGCATTTTCGGACCTCGGGGGCTATTAAATATGGCAGGTACTCGGGCCAGTACGCCTTAGTTAGGGCTTGGTATAGCAATTTTTGGCATCAAATTCCGACTCGTATGACCCGTTTTAGCCTAAAATCAATTTTTTCCAAAATTGTCCGAGGAGGCACCGGGGGCTCGAGGCTGTGTGGGAGCAGGTTCCAGGCCACTCCAGGTCATCTTTAGCAGCTAGGGGGCGCCTTTTGTCCTTGTGGGAGTCTTGAGAGAGTTTCAAAGCTTGCAACTAAGTGTGAGAGCCAATTAACCAAGCCAACTGGACACTTGGTGGGTAGGCAACTGGACTTGCCATGCTTAACTGGAGTAGCTCCCAGATGCAAATAGAAAGCAGGTTAGATTCTCAGCTTGAGGAGGCCTATTTAAAGGTGTTCACACACACACACACACACACATGCTCACACACACACACATGCTCACACACACACACTCATGCTCACACACACACCCAGTACACACACACACACACACACACCTACACACACCTTGGGAAGGTTCTGCTGGCACACACACAGTTTTTGAAGGAGAAGCAAGAAGGGAGGTGCTGCCAAAATTCTCATCTTGAGTATTCATTGGATCAAAAAAATCAGAGGATTCTCAGCCCCTAATCACGGTAATTATGGTTTAATTCGGGCTCTTCTTAATTCTCATCATTATTCTCCCAAATTCTTCGTCTATTATGCCTACTTTCAACTATAATTCCCAATAGGTGCTCTCTAAAAGTTTACATAGCTATACTCCATTACATAATCATCATTCAGTTAGCTAAATTATGCACCCATTCATCATTCTTAATCAAGGATTAATACATGATTAGGAAAGATTCTCTCTCTAGGCAGCATAGTTAATAAATTGTCAGCCAGTAATAGTGTAGATTTGATGAAATTCATTCTTTTACCATTCAATAGTATTGTAATTAAATTAGACTCAATCTTCTCCCACATTAAAATGTGATTAAGGCTGAAAATTAAACCGTCATTAGTCCATTAAGAAGAGAATTTTCTATCACACATGCCTGCGAAAATTCTGCATCTTCAAATTGCACTAGGAAAGTGATTGAGTTTGTCTACTTCATCTCTCTTGTAAACCAATCAGTAAAATTCTGAATTTCTTAATCATCTAAGCCAAGTGATTAACTTTAGAGCCAGTTCCCATAGGGCAAGTAAAGAATTACCCATAAAATTGCTAGGTCTCGAAGGAAAAATCTAATCTCTTGCATAAGGAGGATTCATTAATGATTCTAATCTGCAATTTGGTTCTCCGACCTTAGCTCTTTTTCTTCAAGTTTATTATTTAAAGTAGTGAGTATAAAATGGCCCCAATTAAGAGAACTCACTTCGGTGGTGCCCACAACTGCGAGCGGGAATGAGCAATGTAAATGGAAAGGGAAAAGCTCCCATGGACGAACAAGCACCCGCCATCTCACGAGCCATTGACCAAGAAATGGAAGAGGTAGGTCACAATTTTATTCAGTTGTTTCATTAACATTGCACACGTTTATCTAGGAAAGAGCATATCCCCAAACATGTTGGAGAAATCCGACGGAAATCTCGGCATTTGAATTCATTGTACATTTAAGTCTAAGGTAGGAAAGAAATGATTGATGGATATACTGTTTGCAATAGGAAAGAATGTATGTTAGGGAAAATTTAGCTCGACATGTTCATTCTATTTCCAATGTTGAATTAGTCCTAACCCCTCTACTGATCACAGGGGGCAGAGTTCCTCGTTACGGGCTCTTGAATCCACGACTTGCTTTTTATGTGGTGGATACCCATGACTTGCTTTCTATGTGGTGGGAACCCACGTCTTGCTTTCTATGCGGTGGGAGTGTCCATGTCGTGCTTTCTATGCGGTGGACATACCTAGTTGTATGGGAAGCTAGGCGACAAACGGAGGAGTAAACTCTCGCTGGAGGGGGGATGTTGTACCTCCAGAACATTGGAATTTTAATGAATAAGTTTGAGTAGAATTTTTACTAAAATACTGTCTTGGTGCCGCTTTGCAATACTGATTGAAGGGATGTCTTAATGAACATTGTGATTCGGAATTTAATCAAGGAATGTTTATGTTGAAAAATCATTGTGGTAGTAATTAGGACACACAAGGAAGTGTGAGTGTGGGGGTGGAAAGTGGGGGCTTGGCTCAGGTTGCCAATGCCTATGAGAAGGGTGGTCCCGATTGGTCGGGAACTCTCTGTCCCCATAGTGTTTACATAGATACTAGTAATACTCATTGCCCCTAGAGCGGCGAAGTCTCAAGTGTACGTGCCTCTGAAACATGGGGAAAAAGACACTCGAGGTTTCTCTCCTCTTGGAAGATGGGTCTTAGGATCGCTAGATAGGTTAAGTACGCTTCCCCTGCGAGGTGGAGCTAGAGCTCATTGCTAGTAGGCTCGAACTCGATTCACTTTGTGATGATAGATCATCCGCTAGTTGAACCCTGAACCATTTTGTTTGCTTCTGCTATAGATCTAGTGGCCACCAGGTTCACCATCAGATCCATCGTTTGATACGGCGGGGTGGGGACCTCACATATACGATCTTTTGTTGGTAGAAGACTTTCCTATCTACATAGATATTCACATGCATATGTTGCAGGAATCTGAATGGGAATGCTGTCGGTCCGTTTTCCATCATGCACAGAGGGTGGAATACTTACTTATACTCTTACCATGCCAGTGTTGATGAGTCGGCACATTCACAGGAGGTCGTTGCCTTTCATGGGCTCTACCTTTCCTTCGTCGCTCAGCACGTACGGGGTGATGGTGACGCATCTGACCACTCCCAGCCTCTTGGCTAGTAGAAATTGCAAGTAATTTCCATAGTCGGCGTGTTGCATGAATTCTACTCCATTCAGTTGCAACTCGTCCCTAGCCCACTGGGTTTCACCCGTGGTAGAGAGCTTCTTCAGGATAAGTTGTATAGGGAGAGGAGGAAGATCCTCTACCCGTCTTCCAAAACAGTGAGAGCAGTAGTCGAACCACTCTTTCCTAGGACATGGGAATCTTCTTACCACTTCTTCTTCAGGATTGTCGAAGTGGATTGGTAGCATTCGCATGCGTCGTGCAAATCAGTAGGCGACCTTCCGCCGCTTAGCTTTGGATGACTTCCTCTTTGGCAAGCTGGGTACAACCTGGCTTTCTGAGCTTGAAGCACTTGCTTGGCCAGATGCTTCTCCCTTCGTGGTCATGTGTTTCCAGACTGGCTTATCTTTTCCTTACCTTTGGATCGAGTAGCCCCTTTAGGCCACTTTGGAGTAAAGGTTATAACTTTGATTACAATTTCTTTAGGGAAAAGAGGCCTCATTGTTTTCTTTCCTTCTTTGATGTGAATGACTTCTTCGCGATGAATGTCGATGTAGACGATTTCAGCCCTTTTGCTGCCTTCATTGCTGGCACTCATTGACAATGTGTCTTGGTTGACAACAGTGATGGCACTTCACCTACCTCCCACGTGATGCTCTCAATTTGTGGTTAGAACGAGCAACACGAGATGGAGAATTTACCTCTTGAATATTGAGGACACTGCAACCTGGCAGTGTTGAGATGTCGAGCTCTACATCTTGAGCTGGCATCCACTACAGGTCTTGGTCGCATATGGAATTTACTCACTGGCGCATTAGGTGACCAACACAGAGGATCTCTGCCAATGATTCTACAGCTGGACTACACTTATAGTGCCAGCCTAGTAAGCTTCTAGCAAGTTCACACTTAGTGACTCCATGTACATATGTGCTACTTTTCAGCTTTAGCACTCAGTCATTTTGTACTCTCTTTTCTGATCGAAGAAGAAGAAGAAGCTTTCCATCTCTGTGTGCTTTGTGCTTGTCTTGTGTAGCTCTCTTGCATCCTCATTCTTTATATGGTATCAGATCCTGGTGCAGGCAAGAGAGGCTAAGAGAGCAAGAGCATCACAATCTCTTCATTCGCAATCCACGACTAGATGCACAAGTTTTGGGGGTTTTTCGTACAATTTTCTGAACAAGTCTCCAAAGTGCAGTATATAGAGATTTACTGTACAAGTACAGTGGTTGTATGTACGCTTGATTGTGGACACTCGTTGAGTGTAGAAAGTGTTACAGGTACCACGATAGAGCAGGTTCAACAGATTTGCACGTTTTTGCAAATTGCAGCTATTTTGTCTTAGTGCCTCAAGATGTCTGACGGTTTCAATCAGATTGTCACTGAGAAGCTTGAGAAAAATAACTACCCTGCATGGAAGTTCAAAATAACTAATTTCCTAAAAGGAAAAGGTTATTGGGACTATGTAGAAGGAGACAATGAAAAGGAACCAGAGATTCCTGAGGCAAATGCTACGGCAGAGCAAAGAAAATCTTTGAGGGACTGGCAACAAGGCCAGAGCAAAGTGATGTATTGGATTTCTATGAGCATCACAGATGGCATGATGGGCTATCTACAGAATGCTGAAACGCCCACCATTGCATGGAAAAACTTAGGCGGAGTGTTTGAGGTGAACACGAAGGCCAGGAAGCTTCAACTAAAGTCGGAGCTAAATCAGGTTAAGAGGAACAACCTCTCCATCAATGATTATGCCTTGAAGATCAAGAGTATCATTGAGGCTCTTGGATCTATTCAAGTCTCAGTGGAAGATGATGACATTTTCCATGCATGCTTGGATGGTCTAGGAGATGAGTATGTACATTTCAGGTCTTCCATGAATACAAGAGACGACATCCCCGTGTTCCAAGATTTGATTTCTATGCTTATTCTTGAGGAGAGGAACCTTGGTCTTGACACATCTTCTTCTCGTGGCAAAAATAGGTCTGAACATGCCTTCTATTCTAACTCCAACAGAGGTGGCAGGGGAAACCAGTCTCAAGGCAGGGGGAGTCAAAGAGGTCATGGTGCAGGATCAAGTAGGCAGCAACATACTGCAGATAGCAGAGAATGTTGGACTTGTGGTGAAAAAGGTCACATGTCACGTGACTGTCCAAGGGGGAAAGCAAGAGGAAAGAGAGAACAGGGCAACTATGCATCTACTAGCAGAGATGCAGATGACAGCAGAAGCGAGCGCATGTTTGTTATGCAGCATGTAATGAATACAATGACTGCAGAGAATTCCACCCAAGATGATGTTTGGTATATGGATTCAGGTGCCTCTAATCACATGACGTCTCGTGGAGAGTGGTTTAGAGATATGCGCAAACCAGATGTGTCAGGCTATGTGCAGATAGAAGATGACAGAGCTCACCCCATTGCTCATGTAGGGGACATACCTCTAAATACAAAGAATGGGAAATCAAAGTACTTAGCATATGTACTTCATGTCCCAAACATTACAAAGAATATTGTTTCTATTGGACAAATGGTTGAGCAGGGTTTGTAGGTTCGCTTCAATCCAAATGGCTGTTATGTAGAAGATTTCCAGAATGGCTGAAAAGCTGATCACAAAGGGAAAATGTGTGGGCCGAATGTTTACACTGAATGTAGACATGCCTGAGGTAAAAGCTGCATTATTTTCACAGGGCACAGGTGTTGTGGCTGATGTTGACATTTGGCACAAACGCATTGGCCATGTCAATGAGCAGATATTGTGCAGCATGCAATCAAAACAGATTGTAAAAGGTTTGCCCAAATTCAAGGTGGATGGTATGCATAAAGTGTGTGCAGCATGCCAGTTTGGAAAACAGTCAAAGGGCTCATTTCCACATGAGCGCAATGTATGTAAAAAGCCACTTGAGGTGGTGCACACAGATGTTTGGGTTCCAACGGATACTGCAAGTATACATGGTTGTAGGTATTATGTCTCTTTCATTGATGACCATACAAGGAAAGTATGGGTCTACTTCATGCATAACAAAAAGTGAAGTGTTTGGTCACTTTCAGGACTTCAAAGTCATGATTGAGAAGGAGAAAGATATGCAAATCAAGACATTGAGGTCAGATGGAGGGGGAGAGTACTTCTCCAATGATTTTTTAGATTTTCTGCAAATGCATGGTATACGCAGGCAGTTTACATGCAGATATACTCCACAGCAGAATGGGGTCGCAGAAAGGAAAAACAGGCACATTGCAGAAGGTTGCACGTGCATTGATGAATGAGAAGAGCATGCCTCATCATTTCTGGTCTGAAGCTATAAATACAGCTGTGTACATTATGAACATGACACCTATAGCTACGGTGCATGATGTAACACCTGAGGAAAAGTTTACAGATACAAAGATTAATTTGGCACACTTGAAAGTGTTTGGCTGCATAGCTTACGTGCATGTACCAGATGAGTTGCGTAGGAAATTGGATCCTAAAGCAGAGAAATGTATTTTGTGGGATATTCCCTTGAACAAAAGGGATACAAGTGCTACAATCCTACTACATGAGAATTACGAGTGAGCGGAGATGTAGTCTTTGATGAGATGAGTAGCTGGTACAGTAATGCACATGGCACTATTGGGGCTGATGTAAAAGATGATGTGGTTGTACAAAATGTGAGGCCACAGTCACAGGTTTTGAGTGGACCACAAGAGTCCTCTTCTCATGGCTCTATTGAGAAGCCATGGAATGGTAGACTACGTACGTAGGTCACTCCACCAGTAGGTACAGGGAATGTATCATGAAAAGGGAAGGAAAAGGTTGATGAACCTCCCTTTATGGCTGATGCATCATCAGGTTTTTCACATATAGACATGGATTTAGATGGTTCTGAACAAAGTCTTGATGAGGAATTTGGAATTCTGGCTATCACGACACCTGGTGTAAGGAAAGTACAAGAAGATGCTAGAGGGCAAAGGAGTGACCCAGGACCGCGCAGATCTAACAGAGTCAAAAATCCAGTTCAAAAATTGACTTATGATGGGTATCTAGCGCATCACCAAGCCTACATGGCTAAGGTGATACAGGATGTAGAGCCCACATGTTTTGAGGATGCAGTTGGAAATGTGCATTGGGATGATGCAATGAATGAAGAGATGGCTGCATTGGAAGCAAACGACACATGGGAGTTGGCTCCATTGCCAAGTGGCAAGAAAGCTATTGGCTATAAATGGGTGTATAAAACCAAGCATAAGGCTGATGCTAACATTGAGCGTCACAAGGCAAGTCTGGTCGCAAAGGGTTATGCACAGACGTATGGCATAGACTATGAGGAGACCTTTGCTCCAGTGGCAAAGATGACGATTGTGAGAGCTGTCATAGTAGTGGTTGCATCTAGAGGATGGATTATGCATCAAATGGATGTAAAGAATGCCTTCTTGAATGGTGAGTTGCAAGAGGAAGTGTATATCGATCAGCCAGCTGGTTATGTCGATCTAGGTTACCCAGATTATGTATGCAGGCTTCTCAAAGGTTTGTATGGTTTGAAGCAGGTCTCTAGAGCATGGTATGATAGGACTGCCAAGTATCTTGTCAGTATTGGTTTTAGGAGAGCTCATGCTGATCATTCACTCTATGTACGTGAGAGTGATTTGGGGATTGTGGTCATTACCATATATGTAGATGACCTTATTATTGTGGGTGACAATGCTATGGAGATTGACCATGTGAAGGGTCTTCTCAAACAGGAGTTTGAAATGAAAGATTTGGGCGAGTTGCGCTACTTTCTTGGCATTGAGGTGATCAGGACTCTAGAGGGTGTATGGCTGTCATAGAGACACTATGCTTTGGACATGTTGTCAAAGTATGGTATGGCTAATTGTAAGCCAATTTCTATTCCCTTGGATGTGAATGCAAAGCCGAGTGTAGAGAAGGGTGATGTTGTTGAGGATGTCAAGATGTACAGGAAGATTGTGGGTAGTCTAATCTACTTAACTATCACGAGGCCAGACTTGAGCTACACAATAGGCTTGGAGAGTCAGTTCATGCAGCTTCCGAGGAAGCCACATTTGGATGGAGTACGATGCACACTTCGGTATGTGCAAGGGACTCTTGACTACTCATTGTTCTATACAGTAGATGCGCCATTAGCATTGTATGGATATACAAATGTATATTGGGCAGGTAGCATTGTTGATAGGAGATCTACGAGTGGCTTCATGTTCTCTTTTGGGAGTGCTGCTGTTACTTGGAGCAGTAAAAAGCAGCCTACGGTTGCTTTATCGAGCACAGAGGCCGAGTACAGAGGTGCAGCAGTTGCGACGTGCGAGGTAGCTTGGATACGCACATTACTTGAGGACTTGGGAGTGCAAGTGAACCAACAGATTGTCATCCATTGTGACAACCTCAGCAGCCTGAAGTTGGCTAGGAACCCAGTGTTCCATGCCAAGACCAAGCACATAGAGGTCCATTACCACTACGTTCGAGAGCGAGTGTTGGCGGGCGACATCGAATTGGTCTACGTCAGCATAGAGGATCAGATAGCGGATATCTTTACCAAGGCCCTCGAAGCTGAGAAGCTTCGACGTTTCCGGACTATGCTTGGACTCTGTGACATGCAGAGCTCGAGGGGGAGTGTTGAGATGTCGAGCTCTACATCTTGAGATGGCATCCACTATGGGTCTTGGCCGCTTACGGCATTTACTCACTGGCGCGTTAGGTGACCAACACGGAGGATCTCTGCCAGTGATTATATAGCTGGACTACACTTATAGTGCCAGTCTAGTACGCTTCTAGCGAGTTCACACTTAGTGACCGCATGTACATATGTGCTACTTTTCAGCTTTAGCACTTAGTCATTTTGTACTCTCTTTTCTGAGCGAAGAAGAAGAAGAATCTTTCCATCTCTGTGTGCCTTGTGCTTGTCTTGTGTAGCTCTCTTGCATCCTCATTCTTTATAGGCAGTAGTACTTCAATGAAGGCGGCTAGTGCCTCCTTAGTCTCCTCTTCTTCCGTCCTCCAGTTAGAAAATTCCTTCAGCCATTCGTCCATGATTGATGGCGTGCGTCACTTTGAGCATTGTAAACTGAAGGGTCTTAGAATCCCTCCTCTGTGGGGGCACCAAATGACGGGAGAAAAGCGAACCCCGAACCCCGACGGCCTCTAAAATGCAGGGGGGCCAAATGGCGCACCTCGAGCCTGTCATCACGGTAAAGCGAACAGGGGGCACCACCTAGATTTGAGCGGCTAGGATGCAGACCACGATGATATGGACACCAAGAACTTACACACAGTGTGTGTGTGTGTGTGTGTGTGTGTGTGTGTGTGTGTGTGTGTGTGTGTGTGTGTGTGTGTGTGTGTGAGAGAGAGAGAGAGAGAGAGAGAGAGATTGAAAAATGATGAAAACCCTCGGGGGTGTGAGGGTGAATTATTTCTGCAGTATTTACAATGACCTTCCTTCCAGCGAGGTAACACACCGTGGTGATAGAGAGGTAGGGAGGAAACATGGTGCAACTACTTGGTGCGTTCTCTAAAACGACTCAATGATTGTGAAGCTTGCTACCAAGAGTGTGTGTGTGTGTGTGTGTGTGTGTGTGTCGGCCATTGGAGTCAAGAGGTCGACGTGGATCCCTTTGCATGGTGCAATTTCCAAGGCAAACCAACACACAAGCCCCCTCCCCATGATGCCAATAGTGTCAACTCTTCCCACTACACTCTACCAAGTGCTGACCTCTCATGAACTACCACCCCCCTCCCGATAGTGACCTCTCAGTGTCAATTTATAGGTGTTGGCTGCTTGGTTTATGGTAATCTTGGTGTGATTAGGGTAAGCTAATCGGGGAGACAAAGCAAGCGGTGCGCCCGGTGTGGTTGACCCGTGCTTTGTTTTGGGAGGTTATTAAAAAAAAAAGAGAATCTCTAGGTGGGCCTTTGTGACCATCACCTAGAGAGAGGGAATTTACAAAGTGGGAATTTTACAATGGCTTGGGTGAAAACTGAAGAAATGATGAACATAACCTACAAATTACTGAAAATGGCGTTGTGGTTGCGTGATGCCGGCGAATGGTATGTTGCCGGTGCGTGATGTCAGGTGCGGCATGCCTTCGGCGCATTTCTTTTTTTTGTTGTTGGTGGCGCGTGCTTTGGGTTCCTCTTTCTTTTGTCGATGATGATGGCTTAGGATCCTCTTTTTTTGTATTTTTTTTTATGCGTGCATATACATGTGTCGTGTGTATATATGGATGAGTGAGTATATTTATATAGGTGTGTGCATACACGTGAGTGCATGGGAACGGGGTTTTATATAATAGATACATTATATATATATAGCTTTTTTTCGATGGTTTTACTGTAGTGCAGGCATGTGATGAGGATGGGGAGAGATGGGGTGAGAAAGTGTGTGTGTGTGTGTGTGTGTGTGTGTGTGTGTGTGTGTGTGTGTGTGTGAGAGAGAGAGAGAGAGAGAGAGAGAGAGAGAGAGAGAGAGAGAATTTACTGTGCTGCGTCTTCGGGCTGAGGAGCGAGAGGGAGACAGAGAGAGAGAATAGCCACTACTTGCGGGTACTGTGTGCAAAGCGCAAGAGAGAGAGAGAGGAGGTTTGTGAGGTGGTGAGGGAGAGAGAGGATGAGGGTGTGTGTGTATGTGTGGATAATGGCAAGGGGTGTGGAGCGGCTACGTGAGCGGGCACTGTGTGCAGAGTGGACATGGGGGGTGGACCGCCTGTGCGGGCGAGCGCGAAGCGCCAGGGGGATGGAGAGGGGAGGTGAGAGGATAGGGGGGGTGTATAGTGGCTCCAATCGACACTGGGTCCGGACTGTGCGAGGCCGACGGTGAGCCGTGGGCCATGAAACGCCGAGAACGGGGGGGGTGAGCGTAGTCAACGGGAGGGGGGGCTTTAGATTATATATATATACATAATCCCCCTAAGACGGGTTCCCGCCAAGGGAAGAAGAGGGAGAAAGTGGGAGGGTGAGAGGATAGGGTGGGGGAGAGGGAAGAGAGGTGAGGGAGAGAGAAGGGAAGGAGAGGATGAGCTTGACCTAAGGCCCGTGGTGGATGCTTGAGAGAGAGAGAGATAGAGAGAGAGAGAGAGAGAGAGAGAGAGAGAGAGAGAGAGAGCGAGGTGTAGTTAAGGGGGGGGTTGCTTAGGCTAGTGGTCTGCCAGGGTGGGGGGAAGGAAGAAAACAAGGGGGGGGGGGGGGGGGGGGGGGGGGGGGGGGGGGGTGTGTGCTTAGGGCCGAAGGGAGTGTGGACGAGAGGGGGTGGGAGTACGGCCCGCCAAAGCTGGAGTGTGGAGAAGCAGAGAGAGAGGGAGAATATTTGGAAGAGAGAGAGAGAGGATACTATCTGTGGCGGGTGATGCTGCCAATTGTACCAGGCATCCTCCTGTAGGAACGCTTGAGCCCTATGAAATTCTCTAACTTGATCCTCTACCTGCTTCTTTGCACCCTCAAGTCTTGACTTATAGTCTTGCAATCTGCCCTCTACAATATTCTTCATTTCTGCAAGTGCCCTGCTATCCTCCTCTGTCAATTGTACCAGGCATCCTCCTGTAGGCACGCTTGACAATGGTACAAACGTACCTTTTGTTTTCAATGATGATATAGTAGAGGCAGCAGTGGTTTTGGAACCTCTCCTTGTACCACTCATCTGCTCTTTCAACCTCTTGATCTTGTTTTGCAAGTTGTGTCTTTCTTCTGAGGCTCTCATTGCCCTCTCTGCAAAGATAGCCCAAGAAATTTGATGTTTTCCAAATTCACTGCAGTTTTCCAATGCAAAGGCCTTTGCAAATTGAGTCCCTACTTCATACATGAAGGGACCCTGCTGGTAGACATCCCGGTGTCTCCACACAAGCTTTTGTAAGAACTCCGACCGAGCATGGTATGCCTTCACTTTCTTCTGGCTACCCGGAACAGGCTTTGGGCATATAAAGATAGCTTCCCAGTCCTCCTCAGAGATGTCATTGTTTCCTGTCAAGCTACGCGGATCAACTCCCTCCAATGGCAATCCACGCTCCATATGAAATTCCTCGGCAAGACGACAAAACTTCGTATGCAGAGGTGGTTCGATGTTCCTAACTAGACTGCTGCTTGCTTGAATCGGATGCTTTGAAGAAGGTGCCATGATGCAGTCTCAATTGATATACCTGCACATCATCCAATGAGCTCATGAGACGTGGTGTTCCCTCGCTTATCATCCCTGCTAAAAAGAAACAAGAACTTCATGGGCATGCTCTTGTAAGTAGGGCATTCAAGGTGATGTGCTATGGGATTTGCGCCAAGATTGCATGCAGCTTGTGGACTAGTAAATTACCTCGGGAGTCTATGTCCTCTCATGTAGCCAGCAGGCAGCATTAGGTTTTTCTCGCCTCTTGTTGCAAATGAGCAAGGTGTGGCACTCATGCAGCTCCAAATGCAACTTAATGTAGTTAAATGATCCCAGGTGGGGCGCGCGTGCTCAAGCAGTAGAGAGTGTACATGTTCAATGGGAGAGACATACCTCAAAGAGAAGAGGGCGGTTACTGCAATCATCCTTGAAGCAGCTAAGCTTGCACAGTAGAAGCTCTAAGCACAGTAGACCTTGAGTACGTGCGAGAGAGAGAGAGAGAGAGGCGGGAGGTCGGGGGGGGGGGGGGGGGGGGGGGCACGGTGTTTGAAACTACCAACTACTCATGAAACAAAGTGGGTGTGTGAAGGCTGAATTTTTCACATTTTTTAGAATATAAATTTGGACGTCTAAAATATGGCACCAGTGACCACACCCCCAATGTCATGCTATGCTATTTAATTATATCACATATATAGCTTTCCACCTATTCATGCTTTCACCCTAAGTACCTTTTAGGATTGTAGGATTGTAGGATTAGATTAGGATTTTGAGAATGATTGATGGACGAGACAAGTCTTAAGATCAAGGCTTAGAAAATCGTAAAAAACAAGAAAACGAGTGTTTGTGTACACTTTCCACAACCCCATTGCAGTAGAACGTAGGAGTAGGGTAAGTAGAATTTGAGGTGGGATCTGAGAACATTGCTCTGTCCAAAAGAATCAATTGTGAGTTGTTTATGTGAAGCTGCGGAATGTAATGTCTACGACTAGAAATAGCACCAAAAGACTATCATCGTTGAATCCGGCTGGAGAGTATGCTTTAAAAGTTATATGAACCAGTGGGTAAGCTTAAGGATGCATTTGATAAAATTTCAAGAGTTTGCATTTCTTTCAGGCCAAATTAAGTTTTGACTTGACTCAGAGGCTTAAAATAGATCATAAAAAGACTGTCCATTGAAAAAGTTGAAAAAAGTGCTCATTTTAGCCCAAAAGTAAATAATCACAATTATTTACTTTCAGCTTAAAAGTGACCAAGGTTGATACCAGAGACTCTATGCATGTGTATAAACATCTTTTGTAAAGGCCCATAGAATTTGGATCACCAAACTGACCAAAAACTTGGTAAAAACTGAAGTCTATATTGACTATTGAGAACTTGAGTGTAAATCGAGAAAATTTTGTTCAAACTCAGTGAAACTTGACTCATAGGCTTGTATTGATGTGTTAAACTAGTGTACATGCTCTATTGACCAAAAAGATGCGAAAATTTGCCAGAAGTAAATAATCGTGATTATTTACTTTTGTCCCAGTTCTCAACTTTTTTGACCAACCCAACATACCACTAGTTTTAGCATGTTAAATTAAGCCCACAGATCAAGTTTGATAAGATTTGGATCATTGGAGTGAAAATTGTGGCCAAATTTGCAAAGTCAGTCTACAGACACAAAACTGTTGACCATTTGATTAGGAATTATCCAAACTTGATGAAACTTGGCTAGGGAGCTTAAGTTGAGCTGTTTAACCAATATGTATCAAGATTGTGTAAAAAATTGCATAAAAATAGCAGGAGTAAATAATTGCGAGATTATTTATATATGCTAGAAAATTAGACATTTTTGCACATTTGACTATACCACAAGGTCAAGCATATCAAATAGACCACACAAATCAATTTTGGTGAAACTTGGATCACAAAAGTGGGACTTAAGCTAGATTCTTGAAACCTGAGTCCTGCGGACACGAAATAGTAGATAACTTGGACAAATTTTGTTCAAACTCAGCAAAACTTTTCCAAATACCTTAACTAGGTTGCATAATTCGTTATTCGACATTCGTTTTATCCATGAATAATGGTCGATTAATATGTTCTAAAGATTTATTCGTGTGTATTATTCGTTGTCACAACAACTTTTTTCAAAAAAACATTTTATTGCTTACATATCGATCAATAAACTATCGATCGATATTTTTCATCGATCTATATGTTTTTGATCGATATAGTAGTAGTATATAAAGCCCAAATTTGTGTGGCTTAGCTCTCTACAATTCCCTTCACCAAAGTGTCAGGTTACCTCCGACATAGAAAGGTTGACTTGTCAACTTAAAAAATCTTTGATTTTTTAAGAAAATATTATTTTTAATGTTCATACATGAAAAATAAAATAACTATATAGATTTGAATCACCTATATTTCTCAACAATAGAAGTTATCCTTTAACTCTATTGTTAAGTTTAAATAAATTACTCTAAGCAATAGAGACTATACTTCTAGCTCTACTTGTTTTAGAATAGATAATTAAATAATTTTACGCATTAGAGGCTACTTTTCTAGCTATAGTGCGAATGTATAGTTCTAAACATTAGAAGCTATACTCTTAGCTCTATTTGTTTTACATTCTAAAAGTGATATTTGATGGTTAAAATCTATCATAGCTATAATATGTGCACAGATAATAGTGTTATTTGTGCAAATATGATTTTGGGACTAAATGTAAACCAGCATAGTTTTTTAAATTCTATCTTATCTACTTCAACCACTTGTACTTTTGAAATACACGTACCTTAATGCTATTCTTCAAGGTAGAAATAAGCCTCTTTGCAACCGAACCATCAAGGAACACCTTGTCAAACGGTCAACTTATCCTAAGGAGAATACTACTTGGGAACGTGATGATGTATTCATGAAGAGCTAGGTGGAAACCTCAATTTTTTAAGTGTGGGAGGATGCAAGATCTCCAATTTTTGGGTGGGTTTAACAAGTGGTTCATATATGTTTTATGGGTTGTTTTGCTGAGTTTATTACAACTGTTTATTGTCCATAAACATATATACAGGTATATGGTTAGTCAACCCGAACCGTATAGGCAATTATGCATAAAGAGGCTTACTTTTTGGGCCACGGTTGTTCGCATGAGTCTCATATAGATAATATGATGTGGTAAGGTGTTGTTCTATGCTATGGATCTGAGATTGATGCATTCATTTGGCATCAAATACTTTCTTTTGCATGTCATGTACTCATCCAAAAATAGAAAAAAGTTATTTTATGCATATGCGTGAAGTTGTGGTATATGTTTGATCAAGTGGTGGGGTTGTTTTGCATCATGATTAAATTGATATGGTAATGTCATATGATGTATGGAACATCATGGATGGATGTGGATGTCCATGTGTATGCGTGTTCTGCTTTCCACCCTTCTAGGTCAAAACTAGATCTATGTGCAAGGAGCGTAAGGTGCAGTCATAGTACAATCACTTATGCATGGTTACACATGATCAAAATGGGATTTTGATGTTATTTTTAGTCACTAGTCGGACTTCTTTTAACCCATAAAATTTCATTCTTTAAGAGTCGTGTGTGCTGGCTCGATTTTTCATATATAAATTTAGCGTATCGATCAATACTGTATCGATCGATAGAATTTAAATTATTCAGAAATACCACGTATTTTATGATAATACGCAAATAATGACGAGTTATTCAATATAGATTGCATTATTCGGTCGAATAAATGCAACGCAGTACCTTAACAAGTTCAGTACTTGGCAAAACAAGCCAAAAAGTGCAAAAATTTGAGAAAATTAAATAATCGTGATTATTTATTTCTGATACACAGAGACAATGTTTTGGACTTTTGAGCTTGTATAGTGTTAGACCAACATAATACAAGGCCACCGGTCAATTTTGGGTTCAAGCAAATCCACATTGGCACATATTCACTCAGTTTCCAGGTTGCAGATTAGTCCTTTGGATTTTTTCAAAAGTAGAATATGAAAGTCTCAATTGCTGACTCGTCTCGCTCAATTTGAAGAGATACACATAGACTAGTCACAATAGTTAGCAAAAATTGTACAGTCTTTATGAAAGAATAGCTAACTTGATTAAAAATGATACAGGAATCAGGTTGCAGACGAGGAATTGAAAGCTTGACAGGAGTTGCAATAAAGTTAAATGGAAGAAAGTGATAACAAGTCAATCCAACGGTAAGTACTCTATCCAGAGCTTCACAAGTCTATATGAACCTTAGATCTGGTTGTATACTAGAAAACCAAGGCATATTTGGAGAGATCGCTAGTAGAGTATCCACCGAAGAGAGTGTGAATCAAGGCGATCACTTGGACACTATCTTTGAAGAAATCTCAGACACTTTTTCAGAATCAACATCTAAAATGTCTTCCTATTCGACTCATTCAAGAACCGGAATGATAGTGCGATATAAGCACATACTCACCTTTTATAAGACTAATTGCCATGGAGCTCAGGTTTACCTGGATCCTAATGAAGAGTATTCCATTTGCATTGATGTCCATGACATAGAGTTTGAAGAGGAAATCAAGGCAAACAAACAAGGAAAAATATATATGGATAAAAATGGAACTCAGTATTTACAAGTTGAAAACCCTTATGTGATAGACAAATGGGGGTTAGAAGTAAATACCATAATTCCAGATATGGCAGCAAAAGAAGGACCACCAACTTGAGAATTCGAGGGATACGATGAAGTTGATTTGAAGACTTTGAAACGGCTTAGCACGGATAATACTAGGATCGGAGTCTATTGTTGGGAGGATAGAAACATCAAAGATCTTCTATGGACTTCTCATGCCAAATCAAGACAGTTAACAGCCATGAAGATCATCTATACCTTTAAAATCAAAGACAAGGGTTCAACAAATCTACCAACCTACCTATTTAGGGATTGCTGTAACAATAACTTTGTTATGATGAGTCCCGAGGAGGTGGAACAAACCAAATAACAAGGGTACTCCATAAGGGATTGGATATTGGACCAATGACCAGAAACTATTCCAAGAGATGAACTTCGTGAGAGATCTTTTGAAAGTAATGTTAAAAAACCCAAAACTACATCATCACGAAGAAAACCGGATGACACTAAAGCCAGTCCAAGGCTACATGAGTCACTATTTCCAACAGACTGGTTGGAAGGACTCGAAACAAGACCAACTAACAGGAGACCGAGAGTTGAACCAGATAGATGTGTCAGACCAGCTGATTTTAAAAAATGGGTCAAAAAATATAGTGGATATGGGACCACTTAGCAAGCTTTAAGCAAGTGCTAAGAGCAGAACGCATATTTGATTTCCATACTCAGTTTGAGGGATTTAGAATGACATTAGAAGGAAAAGCATTGACATGGTTCCAAAACATTCCATCGAGGTCAATCATGGACTTGTACTATATACATGTGGTAGTGATGTGTGTGAACACACTAGGACTGCAGGGGCATTTTTTCCCTCTTTAGGAGATTTTTTCCCCCGTGCATTGTATATACACCCATCACTCTAGGGCTATCTATCTTTCCATTGCACACTAAGTAACACACTCTCTATTGTGTGCCTTGAGCTTCCTTCGTCTTCTCCAAGCTGTGTGTGTTTCTCTGCAACCCTAATTCCAACAATTGGTATCAGAGCAGGTCACGTCCTCCCGGGCTTAGTCGCTAGCTGCTCCAGCACATGCCTGCTCACTTTCTTCGATTTCAGTGAGCTTTGGCAAGCGTTCGCAGGTCGACAAATATTTTGGGACAGCTCGTAGAGCTTGGTTCTGCTCAGAATTTCTATTTGGGCTCATTTCGGCCTCCGTTTCCACTACAGGCAGTACTGCACACGCTATTTCGTCATTTTGTGCATAATTTCTGTCAGTGCCGTTTTCTGCATAACAGGTGCCTTATAGTCTTCTACGGTTTGTGCTATATAGCAAAGGTTGTTCCCGCTCCATTTCTCCTATTTTCGGGCAGTTTTCATATCAGGTGCAACATTTACCATGGCTGACAACAACAACACAGATGTGTTCAAGATGTTTGCTGTTGAGGACAGGTTGGATGGGGACAACTACCCTATGTGGTCTTATATGATGCAACATGTTCTTGTGTCAAAGGGTGTCTGGAACATTGTGCAGGGCATTGATGTACGTCCTGGTTCTGAGGATGTAGGCGATGTTGAGGATGTTGCAGGTCTTGCTGCAAGGATTGCAGCTATTAGAGTTGTTTTGCCTACGGCAGAACAAGCTCCTTGGGATGTTAAGGATGCGCAGGCTCATGCATTGATTGCGTTGTCTATGAAGCGCACCATTGTTCCTCACATCCGTTCAACAAAATCTGCAAAACAGGCTTGGGATATTTTAGCAGGTCTTTATGCAAGCCGCAATGAGGCTAAAATTGCTTTGCTATGTAAAGAGCTGAAGTCGAAGATGATGCATGAGGAAGATGATATGGACACTTTCCTTGCTAGTGTCAAGGATATCAATGAGCAGCTTATTTCTGCAGGTGAAGTTATTTCAGACAGTTCCCTTGTGCAGACTGTTCTTGATGCCTTACCAGATTCCTACCAGACTTTTGCTAGTACTTGGAGACTGATGACCCAAGGAAATCCTGAAGTTTTCAAGTTTGATGCATTATGCACATTGTTGTTGCAAGAGTCACTTTCTAGAAAAAACAGGACTAGGCAGCGTGCAGCTGAATAGGCTTTTATTGCTTCTCAAAGAAAGGGTGGTAACAGTAATGCAGCCACTTCTTATGGTTCTGCTGCGAGTGGCAAAAATTATGTTCCTAATGCTTCTGCTGGCAGTACTTCGTCTGGCAATTCTGGTGATAAGGGCAAAAAGAAGATGCGTTGCCATTATTGTAAATCCAATGATCACTTGATCAAGTCGTGTCCTAAGTTGAAGGCCAAAGAGGCTAAGAAGAAAGAGGGTGGTTCCACTGCAAATGCTGGTTCAACTACAGATGCAGCCATTGTTGAGTCTTCTGTGAAAGGAGACTATGATGTTGATGTTGATTTTGATGTAGAATGGGCTTTTAGCGCAGAGTGCACTTACAATCCTGTTGTCTATGATGCATTCTTGTCAATTGCTGCAGATTCACATGTGTGGTATTTCAACAGTGGTGCTACAAAGCACATTACCTCACATCGTGAATTGTTTACCTCTCTCGAGTCTGTCCCTCATGGGAATTCAGTCACTTGTGCCAACAATGCCTCTTATCCAGTTCAGGGGGTTGGAAAGATTGTGCTTACTGCTGCTAATGGCAGTTCTTTCACACTTGTTGATGCACTTTATGTACCTGGGATCAAGAACAATCTCTTGTCTGTATCCGCACTTGCTAGACTTGGACTTGTAGTCAAATTTGTGGATGACAGATGTACAGTTCATGATCTCAGTTTTGGTGATGAAATTGTTGCATCTGGGCTTTTGTGCCGTGGGCTGTATAAGCTCACTTTGTATGACAAGTGTGGAAAAAATTTTGCAAATGCTGTTGCAGATTCAAGGGCTATTTCAGATGCAAAGCTTTGGCATGCACGTTTTGGTCATCTGAATTTTGCCAGTTTGCTGCGTTTGTAGAAATCTGATATGGTTGCTTCTTTGCCGCCTCTTGAAGCACCTGTCAAATATGTTTGTGAAGGCTGTATTTTGGGTAAGATGCAGCGTTCTAAATTTCCAAAGGATGGTTCATTTCGGGCCACATGCAGGTTGCAGCTTGTGCATAGTGATGTTTGTGGGCCCATGCAAACTCCGTCCTTGGGCAATTACCTGTACTTCGTGACTTTCATTGATGATTACTCCAGGCATGCATGGGTATTTCGGCTTAAAGAGAAGTCCAAATTTTTTATGTGCTTCAAACAATTTCTGGCTATGGCTGAAAATGTCTCGAAATGTACTATGGACACCCTCCATTCCGATCGAGGGGGGGAGTATATGTCTCCTGAATTTAATGCATTTCTGGCTAGTCGTGGGATAAAACACCAATGTACAGTGCCTTATACACCTCAGCAAAATGGTGTTGCTGAGAGGAAAAACAGATCACTGACGGAAATGGGACGATGTATGGTCAAAAGTCAAGCTTTACCGCATTCTTTTTGGCTTGAGGCCATTATGTGTGCCACTTATGTACTTAACAGGTGTCCTACAAAAGCTTTGCAGTCTATTACTCCATATGAAGCATGGCATGATAGAAAGCCTTCTATTGAGCACATGCGTATTTTTGGTTGTTTGGCATATGCTTTGGTGTCACAACTGCAGCACAGAAAATTGGATGATAAGACTGTCAAATGTATTTTTGTTGGTTATAGTGCTGAAAGCAAAGGTTATAGGTTGTATCATCCGCAAACAAAACCTATTCTAGTTTCTCGGGATGTAGTGTTTGTGGAAGATTCTGTTCAGCCCTTGCTGTCATGTACTAGAGACAGTAATGTAAGCTCACAAGACATTTATGACACTTTGTTGCCTCTTTTCAGTGGTGGAAATACGAATGTAAGTTCCAATGAGGCAAATGTACAGCCTATGGGGGTTTCTGAAAATGTTTTAGATCAGCCTATTACTGATGGAGATGTACATGATGTACTTGATGAGGAAAGGGCTGAAAATGAGCAGGCTAGAAGTATGCCAAAATGGCTGGTGCACACTTTGCGTGATAGTTAATTGGATGCACCTTTGTCTAGTCGTACTCATTCAGGCTCTCGCCATGCATCTTATGCATCAGATTGTTATGCTTTGGCTGTGTCTAGCTTACATGATGTTGAGGAGCCTCTGACTTTTGATGAAGCACAAAATTCAAAAAATTGGATGGCTGCCATGCAATCAGAATATGACGCACTTATAGAAAATGACACATGGACTTTATGTGATATATTTGACTCCTGGAAAAAAGGCCATTGGTACGAAGTGGGTTTACAAGTTGAAACGCAAGCCGAATGGTGAGATCGATCGCCATAAGGCTCGACTTGTTGCAAAGGGTTATGCATAGCAAAAAGGCATAGATTATGAAGAAACTTTTGCTCCCACTTGTCGTATGACTACTGTGCATTTTCTATGTGCATTGGCAGCTCATTTTGGTTGGGATGTACATCAATCAGACATTGTTAGTGCTTTCTTGAATGGTGACATATTTGAGGAAGTTTATGTAACGCAGCCTCGCGGTTTTGTCATAAAAGGACAAGAGGACAAAGTGTGCAAATGTAACAAGGCTTTGTATGGGTTGAAGCAATCTCCTCGTGCTTGGTATGAGAAAGATGACACTCATTTGGTCAAACAAGGCTTTCGTAACAGTCCAACAGAAAGCACATTGTATGTAAAGTGTGAGGGTGATGTACTTCTCATTGTGGTTCTTTATGTTGATGATTTGCTGATCACTGGACCAAATGAGAGACATATTGCTGAATTTAAGGCTGATTTGAATGCTACTTTCAAGATGAAAGATTTGGAGCTGTTGCATCATTACTTGGGTATACAGTTTAAGCAGTGTGATGGTGGTATTGCCTTGTGTCAGAAAAGTTATATAGAGACATTGCTATGTAAGTTTGGACTTGAGGATTGCAAACCTATTGCCACTCCCATGGAAACAGGTTTGAAGTTGAGTCTACATGATGCTGGTGATCCTGCTGATGTCACTCTTTACCAAAATGCTGCTGGTTGCCTCATTTATGTATGCAACACGAGGCCAGATATTCAGTTTGCAGTCTCACAGGTCAGCAGATTTATGCATAGCCCAGGGTCTAAGAATTGGCAGGCTGTCGAGAGGATTTAGTGGCACTTTACATCTTGGCTTGTTTTATCCCAAGGGGGGATCATTGCCGCCAGACTTGCATGCTTTTTCGGACTCAGATTGGGCTGGTTGTTTTGACATGCGAGTGTCCACAAGTGGTTTTTGTTTCATGCTTGGAAGTTCATGTATATCATGGTTGAGCAAGAAGCAACCTACTGTGTCCACTTCGAGTTGTGAGGCTGAGTACAGGGCAGTCTTCACAGCTACGGTTGAGTGTGTATGGCTCAGATGCCTTATGGCTGATTTGGGTGTTGGACAGGACACTGCCAACACTATCTACACTGACAGTCAGAGCGCATTGGCAGTTGCGAGGAACCCAGCTTTTCATGCTCGCACAAAGCACATTGAGGTGCATTAACACTATGTCAGGGAGAGGCTCTCAACAGGAGAGATCAGCTTGGCTTATGTGCCAACACAGGACAACCTTGCAGATCTTTTCACAAAGGCATTGTCTCGTGAGAAGCTTGAAGCTTTCCGCAAAGCTTTGGGCTTACTCCCCTTTGTGGACTGATCCTGTCCTCAGGGCATGGCACTTCCCTTTAATCATGTGCCAGCTCTCATTCACCGCATCACTCCAGGGGGGATTTGTTACCATATACATGTAGTAGTGATGTGTGTGAACACATTAGGACTGCAGGGGCATTTTTTCCCTCTTTAGGAGGTTTTTTCCCTCGTGCATTGTATATACGCCCATGACTCTAGGGCTATCTATCTTTCCATTGCACACTAAGTAACACACTCTCTATTGTGTGCCTTGAGCTTCCTTCATCTTCTCCAAGCTGTGTGTGTTTCTCTGCAACCCTAATTCCAACAGGACTTAAATACATTAGCTCAAGGATTTGTAGCTGCATGTTCCAAAACGGGGATCAAACATAATACGGTAGCTTAAATCTAAAGCTTCAAACAAAAACAAGGTGATGGGATTGTGCAACTAGAAGGAAACAATACATTGCAAGATGCCCAGAGCTAGAAATACTTACAGAAAGATTATTATCATTGTTTCTAGAGGGCCTGCTAAACAAAGAACTTCATGCTATATTGTATAGCAAGAAATAGATGTCCCTAGAAGAGTGTGTGTCAGATGCTATTGACTTAGGAGAAAATTGTAATATTTTCAATGAAGAAGATGTCCCTAAGAATAATCTAAGTGAGAAAATAGCATCCACCAAACCAACACAAGTGGCAACAGCTGTTGTAGCACCACTTACAACCATAGAAGAAATGCTCAAAAGGATGAATGAAATGATGAATAACATGCAAAAACACCTGTGAGGGGACCAGGACAAGGGATACCTCATCAAGGACAACCAATTAGGCCGCAAAAATGGTGTGCAATCAAAGGTAAATGGACCAACCATGAGACCAATGAGTGTTATTACAGACCAAAGTATGATGGAAATGTAATTCAATACATACCTATGAGGCCACAAGGACAACCCATGTACAGATATTAGCCTAATATGGCACTAGCTCAAAGACCTAATAACATGCATTCAGAAGGAGTCATAGATGAACAAGCACTAGTGCGTGTTACACCCTATGTTGAGCCTAGTCCATCTATGGTAATGGTAGAAGGAGATTGGTATAATTCACATCCACCACCAATGGAAGAATCTGTGAATTATACTATACCAAAGCTTGCACCGATGTACTATGTAGCTAATCAAGGTGTTAGACCTCCGATGGTAAGACCCATGATTAAGCCAAGAACTAGAAACTGTCATAATTGTGGTGCAAATGATCACTAGAAAAATGAATGCCCAGAGCATGACAAGAATATTAAGCCAATTGAAGATTTTTCTATACAATGTTGCAAAAAGGGAGGACACTTCCCTAAAGATTGTCCAAAAAATACTTTAAACAAGGGTAAAACAGTAGTGAACATAGTCCAAGTGATAACTAGTAGCTCATATGAGAGTGAACCTATTGTTCCAATCAAGGTAATCACCAGAGCCTAGGCTAAGAAAAAGAAACATAACTAGGATTTTCACTTGAAGGCACGCACCACATTTGAGCAAGTCACTAGAGAAGTGTTGTACCTAGTTGATAACTGCAAGACATATGGAAAGGTAATGAAATATGCAGACACAAATACCAGTACTACCTCTTCAACCATTATGAGTCATCTACAGAAACTAGTATTCCTACTTCAATCACACAACATTTTGATCAAGTAGTCGTGGAAGTGATCCAAAGAATGAGCAAAATGTACACACAGAATCCCAATATCTGACAAACGCTGCCATAAGTAGCAAATGCTCCAAGTGTATTGAATTGGTGTACAATTGAGAAAAATGCACCAACCACAATACAAATTAGTGTTTTTACCCAATAAAGCTTGTGAGCTGTTGTTGTCGGTTTTGGCTCAAGGGTCACATGTTGATGAGTAGCTACTTCTTAACGTATTGCAAAATTTGGGTGATTTACCAAAGTATCATGAAGACCAGCTGTTTGTTGATTCTTTATCTGGTTTTAGCTCCAACCTAGGTTCACAAATGCATGAGGTCTTGCTTACAATATTGGCAAAAGCCAGGCAGGTTGATGTAGTTAAGATTGAGCTTGATAAAGCTAAAATCAATTGAAAATCATTGAGTCTGGATGCATACAAGACCCTTATCACCCTATTTCAGGGTGCAGAGATGCCAGATCAAATATTGCTTATATCTTCTGACATGCAACCTTTTTGTGTTGAAATGGATAAAATTTGCAAGAAATTTGTCTTAGGTGCATCTAATAAATAGAGTCAGGCCAGATGTTACCTAATAGATCAACAAAAGATGCTGAAACTGAGTTGCCTTTAGAGGCATACATTTGTGTGATAGGGGAATATGGCAAGCAACAGCTTTCGAAAAGGGCAGAAGGTACATTTAAGAGAAGGTACCATTAGGTATTAAAACCAAGGGCCATGAGACTAATTTCATGATATGGACAATTGTAGCTGCTACAGCCAATTGTTGTAAATAATATTCTATAACGATTAAGCTCTTAAGTACAGTGGGGGATGTGGGATTTTCTCTTCCTTTTAGGTAATGAAGGTAGTTTAATATTAGAAAATTTTCATCTTACTTTTCAACACTCTAACCTCTTTTTGTGGTAATGCAGGTTACTGATGGAGAAAATCAACGGCCTTATTGAGGAATTTCATAAATTATTGCAAGCGATACAAAGTTCAAAAGAAGGTGCAGGATTAGGTCTGACAAATGTAATTTTGGATCTACTATGGGCTTTTCAAAAGCATGGTACTACTAGGAAGCTTTTCATAGTTGCAATCAAGAGAAAGGTCTAATCATCAAGTTTGGCAAGGTAACTTTCTTGTACGCAACAATTTTTATTTAGTTGCAATCTTTCTTATCTCCATGATAAGCAATATGATCAGGCCATCTACATTCTCATTTTACGTATTGTTGTCGTCACCTATAAGAGCCCTATGATCATCTCTAAGCGGCACTCGATGCCGTCACTTGTGTTAAGTGTAGGCCAAAAATACGTGAGCTCCATTACCATTGTTCATAAGTTTGGAGACATGCTACAATATTGCCACAACAACAAGCTATAGCATTTTACACAAACCTTAGAAGGTGAAGATGATAATTCCCCACTACCACTAGAATCTCCAAGCTTTCCATGAAGCATGAATGGCCTTTTTTGATGGTCACTCTTGCAAGATACTTAAAGAGTTTATAGTTTCCATTCCAATGTTCTCTACCATGATCAGCTTTGACAGGTGGTGTCAAGGTGCTTGCATGCTCAAAGTGTTGCAAGGAGCTAGCTTATATGAAGAGCAGCTTGAGGCCATGTAAAGTAGTAGGGATTCCCACCTCCGTGCTTGGGATGCTTGCCATCTTGTCCACTACCTGCTCTGCTGCACTTTCCTCCACTTGTCACATGGTCATTCTGCCACTAGCTAGGCTAAATCTTCTCCTCTTTGTGTTATGGAGCGAATATGCCCCCTTAATTTTTTTGTAGAACAAAAATCACAAGTTGAAATGTAGCACAACGAGGATGAAGAGATTGAAGAAGATGCTACTATGGGGGGAGGGACAAGGAGGTGGATAGATTGAAAAGGTGTCATAAGCTCCTTGCTTCACAGCCTTAGATAGAACAAGTCAGATTACTATAGGATAGGCACTATCCATGGTAGGCCAACAAGACGCTTGCTAGTGTGCGAGAAGCTTTGCACAAGAATAGTAAGGAATCTTTGGTTGGCATGTGGCTCGCTAGCAACCAATCAGTTTGTTAAATAGTAATGGTAGACTTGTTTTCATCTTTACTCCAAAGAAGTTATAGTTTGATAATGATTTGTTTTTTCATCTCTAAGCCGAAAGAAAAGTCTTTTAATCTTGAAGATATGCCTTTTCTTCCCTACTAGGGGGTCTTTCCACACTCAATTGGATGCAATCTATCCACAGTCCTCTTCCTCATCACTTAGGTCTTTTTGTTAAGCAAAATTCTCAAGGCTCACACTCATTTACCTAGTCAATATCAAGCTCAGGACCTCAATCACAAGGTTATATGTCATGTGCCTCTAGATTTTCATGTTACTAGTATACATAAAATAGTGGGTCATTACATTCCTTACGAAATCCGTATGAGGGGGGATGGATCATTGTGAGAACGTCCATATTTTGTTCGTATGTAGAGGGGTAGGTCATCATGTAAGATACTATATATAGGGGGGTTTCTCTAATTTGGATGCACGCAGGTGAAATCCCTCCATTACTAATAGTGAATCCCCCGGGACCAAACCTAACATAAGGTTCTTAACCTATTCAACATATATGTTTGGTGAATCTCTTGATTTGTTTGAGACAAAGCGAGCTCCAAAATTTTAGAATACCAACCTTCCGAGAGGTCACCCATCTCAACGTGTTCTTTAATAGTATAGCAAGTAAATCTTATGTTCACTAAACCTAACATAATGTTTTAGAATTATTTTATATGTTTGGGGAGTCTATTCCTTTGTTTGAAACAAAACTAGCTTCATAAATTTACAATATCAGCCTACCTTCCTGGGAGGTCACCCATTCCACCTTATTCTTTGGTAGTATAACAAGTAAATTTTATGTTTAATCATGAGAACATAAGGTATTTAACCTATTTCACACGTTTGGTGAGTTCCTTGATTTGTTTGAATATCCATGATGCCTTTTTGGGTGGATTTTTAGGCATCATGGATTGTTTTGGTGCATATAGAGACCTATTTGAGGTGTTTGAGGGTTGTTGAAGTGGTATTTTTGTGGTGCTTTAGGGTTATTTAGGGAGTTCCTTTGGCCTCATTTTATGCCTTTGGCCCTCTCTTTTTGGGTCCCTTCCTCTTAGTGTGGCTTTCCACTACTTTTGTGAAACCTACTCCTTTCCCTTTGTCTCTCCCTTTGTGGCATACCAAAGATTTTCCTTTCTTGATGTAGTCCTTGCCTACCCCTGTTGCCTTTGTACTTTTATCCGCTATCTCCCACTCCTCTCCCTGATGTGCATGCAGCCCCCTACCATCGCCGTCATTGCATCACATTCCTTCCTTCTTGCATGACATTCTTGCAGACAAACCCTTTGATTGTAGCAATCGTGCGTGTCTTTTTGTGCACTTGATCATGGATCTACACTGAATTTTTGTTGCTTCTCTTCCGTTTCACTCCTATTGACAACTTGCACCCATCCCTTTCCTCCTCCCTTTCCTGGATCAAAGGTGCCTTCTTGCTGTGCGGTATCTCTGTGTCCTCTCCTCTAATTATTCCGTGGGTGGACTACATTCAAGGTGCATCATTTTCTCTATGACTACTACTAAGCATCACCAATCGAAACTATCTCATGGGTCACTACACTTTCATTACCAAAATTCGTTAGGACTAGCTTACGACTAGCTCACAACAATTAACAAAAACTTGAATTTATTAAGCACTTATTCACACTAATTACGGCCTTAAATTTAATCATATAAAAACAAACAAGATAGAAATAGATGGGGAGTACCTTACTACATTTTTTGTCATATCTTGTTTTGATTGCTCTAATTTAGCTCCAAAAGAAGTTTCCTTGGATTTGAGTGGAAACACCCCTATTGTGAGTTTGAATTGGATATGTCAAAAATGTGAAGCTCAAAAAGGTCTTATTCAAATTTCAAATTAAATCAAAAAGGTCTTATATGGCCATAGGTTGGACCTAAGGTTTTCTTTCTATTTAGAGGCTTCCTCCTCTCAAACACTCTATTATTTAAAAGAATGGAATCACCTACATTTGGTTTATTTGACCAAATAAGAATATTAGCATTTGCATAGTTTCATTGTGGATTTCTATGGAAAATCCTTAACATATGGCCGCGTAGCCGTAGGGTACCCCTTCAAACATTCTTATAACTAGATTCCACTTCTTGCAAGAGTGCATCGTCACTGTCACTATCTGTTATTTCACTGTTCAAATAAATTATGGAGAATCAACCTATGTTCTCTCAATTTACAACTCTATTCTGTTTAGCTAGAAGCATACCATATTCCATTTACCTCCTCTTCTCTTGCTTATGGCCACATGGCCATATGATACTCTACATCTCATGGTGGTTAACACTAGTCCTGTAAAAAATCAGCCACTTTTGTGGCTTTTTGAGACTTTTGTAAAAAAATTCTCAACACTATGTTAGTTATCTAAATAGAAAATAGTTTCAGGGAATTATGACCAACACTCAATATGAGTTGAAAAGTTTAGGCATAGCCTTTCATTTGTTGTGCACATGGAATGTGTGCACATGGAATTGGCTTTGACTTTCCAAACACAAGAGAGATTACATGTATTGGCTTTTGAATTGCACACTTGCTAATATGCCAAAAGTATTTACAAAGATGTGGTTTAAAATGTATAGCAACAAGGCTACACATAGGCATAGATGCCAACAACCAAAGGTTAGAATAATGACATGATGTCAAAAATTTGCATCCTCTAGCCGTTTTGATGACTAAATTGGAGGCTATCATAGCATGTCCTTGAAGTACAATGAAATGATTTTTTTTGAAGCTATCCTTTTTTTAAAGCACACATTTTTCATGAGTGATGCACTCCTAAACTCCAACACCACTTTTAGAGAAAGAGAGAGAAAAAAAAAATTGCTCATTAAAACTCTCTGGGGTCACTTTCATAGCACTGTAAACTTCTTGTGACAAAATCAGAGAGAGTTTTTCTCTATAAATGTTGTATGAGCAAGCACTTTCATATTCATTGAGGGATGGTGATTGATGTTGGGGTGTTATGGTTTTTGTCACAAGAAGTTTGTGGGCTTTTGTGGTTGCAGGGTGATGATACTTACTCCTTAACATATGTTTTTGTTGATATCTATGATCAAATTTCATGCGAAAGAACCAATACATCTCTTCCAAATAACTAGACTATACCGCACACGACACCACCACCATGACAAGTATTTTTTAAAGAACACCCCCTAGCTCAATAATGGGACTTCTCCATGCCTTGATGTTAAAAATCTCAAGCAAACCATATTTGTGCATAAAAACTTCTCCATGCACAAATAAGATATGTTGTTCATACAAGAAAATGATGCAAATTATGAAACGAACAAAACCTCTTATAATACTTTCACTATGTGATATGGCTTACCATGTAATGTGTGATGTTATTCTCACCCCAAGCAAGGGTGAAAGCCTGGGTGAAATCCACCAGCACCACTTGAAATGATTGGTGTTCCTCCTCTGTTGTGCTAGTAAGACCCATTAGCTTGACCATTATATCAAAAGTTTTCAAAACTTGCTTACGCTTGTTTGCAATATTATCATTTAAGTCATTGTAAGTAGTGGCTTTGCATAATTCATTCCAGAGCTCCCAAAGGTTAGTTGTCTTGTGGTTGAAGCTGTTTTAAGTGTCATCTTGGCATGGGTTTCCTAAGTTGCTTTCTTTAAGAAGTACCTTGCTTTCTATCCACTCATTGACACTTGATAGACGATCTTATGGGCATCCCGTGTATTATTTGCAGCAAAAATCGATACATTTTCACCACGACATCCAATGGAATTGAGAAGTGCCTCCACCTTGATGATCTCCTCTAAGGACTTTTGCAATGGCTTCATTGTGAAAGCATAGTCAATGTGGAACTTCAATAGCCTATCAAAAATACATGTAATGTACAAAAATACACATTAGAGAGAGAAATTGGAAAGATGGGTTTCCAAGCCATGTCCGTTAGTGAACGGTTTGACGCATTGAGCATGGGACATCTCAAAATTGACACTTCCCATTCCCTACCTTCATCTCCAACAACAAAATTTTCCAATATTTTGTCTCCATCCTCTTTCCCTTTGAAAGCATTGCACCGCCCTTTGTAGAGTTCTTTTGTGTTGTTGTTTATTAGGTTTTTACCCTTGAGTGCAAAATGGACAAGGATAGAGTGGAAAAGCCCCTTGTTTACAGCCAAGAAAACAATATATGGTCTTTAAGTCCCTGCCCATGTGCCACTCCACATCAAAGCTACCTTAACCCTCGACCTCCAACTTCTCACCCACAAGTTGGGAGTGTATTACTTCTGTGATCCATGGAGCTCTCTTAAAAATCCATGCAAGTACTCCAATGGTCTCTTTAAGTACCTCAATAGCACCCAGCCGCCAAATGTCTCTCTGATTGCACATTGAAAGATGGGTGGGATATGGCTCAATTGAATCCCTTCGCTTTGTTTGCGATAGGGCTTCATTCATTAGACTGACACTTAACCTCTCTAATCTTTGACCTTTCACTATTTGACACTCATCAGATTTCAACACAAAAGAAACCTTTGTTCTCTAGTCTTTGACCTTTCACTATTTGACACTCATTAGATTTCAACATAAAAGAAACCTTTGTGCCAATAAAGCTTCATAGCTCATGTAGATTCCTTGTATTAGGCCATGCTTTTATTACCTCTAGCTTTGATGGATCCATACAGATACCATATTGAGAGATAATATGACCTAGGTATTGAATCTCTTGAAGGAAAAATTGTCTTTTCTTTTGGTTGAGAAAAAGCTTGTTCTCCCTCAATGCTTGAAAAATCACTTGGAGATGTTGTTAGTGTTCCTCCAAAGACTAGTAGTAGATGGTGATATCATCAAAGAACACTCTAGTGAATTTGTGGTAAGGTCTAAAAAATTTCTCTTAGACGATTGAACGTGGCTAGTGCATTAGTCAAGCCAAAAGGCATGACTACACATTCATAGAGACCAAACATTGTGTGAAACACTGTCTTTAAGATATCTTCATCCACTAGTCTTATTTGATGATAGCCACTTTTAAGGTCAATCCTACTGAAGTAGGTAGAGCCTTGTAGCTTATCAAATAGATCTTCTACCCAAGGTACGGGAAATCTATTTTTGATAGTGATATGGTTTAGTGCTCGATAGTCCACACACATACGGTGGAAAGGGGGAAACGGGAAAACCACCAGTACATAAACTCTATGCCTCTATATAGCTCAATGATCTCACAACACCCTTATCCCCTAGCAAACACACATCCAGACACACAATCTGCAAACAACTAATGCCCAAATCCCATCCCAACCATCCTAGACTATACACCCTCAGTTGCAAAACATGTTATGACAGCCTCCATATATAACACTGTAGAGCACCATGCAACAAATAGGCAATCCAATAGCAATCGATACTAAAAAGCCCCTACCCAATCTTTGACATACACCTGTTTGCCCTCACACTTGTAGACTTGTACACACCAACATCCGTATAGAAAGCATTTATACAACCATCACCCTTGGAGATATACATATACAAGAGCATATTAGACGAGACAATGAGAGAGAAAAATTGAAAAGTGCAAGGGTAGAAGACATCAAAATCAGGTAGAAAACACTTCAAAAAAGGGCTTATAATGATGAGTCTCCCATGGAGACCGCCTTCTTCCCCTGCAACTTCCAAAGTCAACCCCTGGCGATTTCTTCCTGCAGCACCACCTCTTTTGGCAGCCTCCCTCGGCCTCCTCATGCAACGTGTAGCGCCCCCTTCCTCATCTTTGGATATGGCAGCCCTTCCACCCCTTGACTGGCAGCCCCTTGAGGTCCCCGACCATGCTACTCCCTCTCTCACCTTGCCTGTCACCTTCTCGTGCTCCGCCTGCACTGGCCACTCTACAACCGCCCTCCTCCTCTGCAACGCTGCCCTTGCAGCCACGCCACCACCGGCTCCCTCCTGTCTCACGCCATCAGTGGCGGCCCAAAAACACAGCGCCACCTCAATTTTTTCTGCCCTCGTAGCCCCCTCCTGCATATCGGGTTCCCTCCTACCACTCTCGGCCTCAGAAAACCCGCCACCTCGTCCTTGCCTCACCTGCCATGCCACCCTCTCATGCAAGCCCCTGGCGACCTCTCCTCATGCAAACCACCCAGGTGTCTTCCCTTTCCCCGCCAACTGCAGCGCTTCCTTCTGCATGCATTGCTCCACGAGCTGGCCACCCGTGGCGGCCTCTCCTCCTGTAACTTCTGCAGCTCTGGCCAATAGCGACCTCGCTATTGGTCGCATTTCTCTGCAAAATTGACCCGACCCCACCTCTTATACAACTGCCTAGCTCCTGGTCGTTGGCCCCTGTCGGCCCTCATGCTTACCAAGTGGCGCTCTCTTCTCTTCCTGTTCACTGGCCTTCCAAAACTGTCCCGCCACCCTCTGCATGGCGCCAACACCCGGCCTTCCTTTCCCTCTGCACTCCTCATCGACTACAACAATTGCAACACGCTTTATATATATATATATATATATATATATATATATATATTAATAGCTTTCAAAAGTTTTGTGGGCTTGGCCCCCTTGCACACACCAAGATCATCAATCCAACAAATCCTTCGTAGTCAGTAGTGTGGACAATCCCCCAGCGATGCAAATGGGTTACAATCAATCCCGCCCACCACTCAGAGAAAAGCACGATTGCTACAAGTGTCGGAAACCTTCGAACATCATCTGCTTGAGCGGGCTTCATGCATCCAGAGAACCTCGAAATTGCCAAGATAGTGAAAGCATCCAATCATATTACATATCATGGTGCTAGCTGACGATTGCACCCAACTCATATGGTGGAAATTCATCCTTGCTCTGGAGATAAATCCTTCGATCCTTAGTACCTTCAAGCTCTCAAACCAGTTGAGTTGGAAAAACATCTTTGACCTTTCTAAACTCCACATTTACCATACATACCCCGGCAATAGAGCCTCCAACAGACATCTCGCTCCAAATCCCATAGCATAAACTTCATGGCACCTGCATCCAGCACCCCTTGCCTCCTTCCCAACCTTGTGATATAAACATATGCTCCTGCCACCTGTGATAGCAAAAAAAACACTTGTAGTTTTGACTAGCAAGTGCTCCAACTTGGTGAACCTGGCTCCTGGCTCCATCAAATACCTGCTCAAGGTCTTTGCCATTTGCCTGCAAACTGTCATGCCTCAACTTCTTGCACTTCCATAGATCGACACAGTTTGGCTGTACCAACGGTATGTACCATCTTTCTTTTGCACTAAAAGGACTAGAGAATAAAAGGGAGAGGAACTAGGCCTCACCATCCCTTTGTCTACCGATTCCTATACTTGCCTCATGATCTCCTCTTGTTGAGCTTGAGAGACTCGATAAGGAGGCTAGTTAGGCGGTGAGCTACCTGGAAGGAGCTCAATGCAATGGTCATCATCCCCTCGTTTTGGAGGTAAGCCCATAGGGATATCATCGATGAAGACATCTTGGAATACTTTTAGAAAAATAGACAAGTCTAACTCTTCTTGATTCTTACCATTTACATTTGATGAAACATTAGGATCTTTTAGAGATTCTTTGACAAAAATCACGTACGTTGAAATTGAGCTCTTCATTGATTTATCAAAAGCAGAAGGATTTACAACTAGAATAGTGCGACCACGCTCACTAGCATCTATATACATTTTCTTTTCTCTATAGGTGAATTAGATTCTCCTTTCAGGGAGCTTCATATTGGCAGCCATGCAATCAAACCATGGTGCCCCTAAGATATCATCCTCATGTTGGAGAGGAGAGATGAAAAATTCTTCTTTTCCAACATAGCTTTGTACATGAAGCCTCAACTTCCGAATCAAGGGAGTAATGAAGGCTTGTTGTCCCTTGAAAGCTGTGTCAGCCGTTACCATATCTCCCATCTCAAAATCATGAATGCCCAACTTGGTGGCCAACTCCATTGATATGAAGTTGTGAGTAGAGCCAGGACCAAACAAGATGAATGCATCATGCTCTCTTACCTTTCCCCAAGCATAGGAAAGGGATGATCCTTTGCAATGAGCATCCTCTTTTGGAGCTTCGATGATGGTGGAGTCTCATTGCGAGCATTCTTTTTGTGGCAAGAGCGATAGACATGTCCTTGCTCCCCACACTTGAAACACTTATGGTCCTTGCGAAAGGCCGGCTTCAAGATTTATAGGAGAGAGTTTGTTTTGCCTTTGTAACCTCCCTTATCCTTGGACCAATTGTTGTTGTTGTTGTTGGAAGTGCCTTGGGAAGAATTTTGAGCATTGGTTTTTCCCCTTTGCATCATTTTTGTCTTTGTTTTCCATGGGCTTGACATTTTGTCTAGCCCCTTGATGGAAATTGATGCGTGAAGCAACCATGGTGTGATGGATTACTTCACTGATAGAACCAAGCCGTTGAGAGTTGATGTATTCGACCATCTCTTCAGGTAATCCCGCACAGAATTGCTACCTTCGCTCGTCAAACTCTATCTTTTGAAAGACAATAGCCTTGAGATGTAAATCTTAAAACTTGTCTACATACTTGTGGATAGACTCATGAGACAGAAGCTTCAAGTTGCTCCATTCAGTGAGCACTTTGTCCTTTGTGTTGCTTGCAAGGAATTGCTTCATGATGGAAACTCGTAGAGTTTTCCATGTCTTTGGGGTTTCACCATTTCCACAAAGGCTAGCCCACCATTGATGAGATGATTTTTGAAAGTGCGTAGCTACATGGTGTAGCTTGAAGGACTCTCTGAAGCCCTTGTCTCCAAAGGCCGCATCAAATTGCTATGGATGAAGACCGACACTTTGTCAGTAGCACCAAAGGTGCCATCATAGGTGAGAAAAGAGATACTCTTTCCTCCCTCCTTGAACTTCTTTAGCTTTTGTGACCTTCGCTATATAGGGTATGGTCTGCGATGTCCTCCCCTCTTGTATTTTCTAGGAGAATAGCCATAGCTTTCATCGAAAGAGGAGGAAGGTGAAGAAGAAGGAGAAGAGGGTGACCTCTTTCTAGCCCTTTTCCTCCTTTGTTTCCTCTCTTCTCTTTTGGAATGACGAGTAGGACTGTGTGTTGATTATTTTCTCTCGGGAGGAGTGGATGATCGTCTAGATTGCCATCTTTGTGGAGCCACATCTTCAGGGGAACTTAAATTTTCATTGATTTCTTTCTCTTTGGATTCCTCCTCTTGTATGGGAGAGAGTCTTCTTTTGGGGGTCTCTTCAAGAGGCCTCCTAAGCTCTCTCTCCTCTTGGAGAGGAAGGGAAATCCCATAAGCGCGAAGTTGTTGTGTAACTTCAACTTGCAAAGAAGGGCTTCCCATAGCTTGCTGCAACCTAGTAAGGAGATAATTGACAAACATGGGGTCATCATCATTAGCACCTTCATGTGAAAAATCAAAGCTATCAATGTTCATTCTACTCTCTTCGTTATTGTCAGCCATGTTAACAAAAATTGGTGAACGTACTTACTGTATGCTTTGCAATTTAAAAGCTTAGTTGTCACTCCTCTTAGCCTTTGAAAATTGGCTCTTAAGTATCTACAACCACGGGTCAAAGTGGTTAATTATAGAGAGTAGTGGAGTGGGTCTAACATAGCAGAGTTGTCATGGGCTAGCTCCTTTTGAACTTCTTATGGCTCAATAATGGTAAAGCCGTAGGCAAGTCTAAAAAGACTCCATAATTAAGTCCAAATCTCCCAAGGTGTGCACCATATCCCACATAGTAGGCTCAACAAAACCAATAATAGATCCCAGTTCTACTTACCCTAATATAACTAACAACATCAACCATTTATAGGCTACTTAAGGACCTCTCTTATTAAGCAAGAAAAGAGAAACCAAATGCTCTGATAGCAATGTAATGAAATTGTCCTATTAACTTGAGAGTAGCGGAAATTAATTAGAGTACTTTTTAGAAATTACTTTGTGAGCATAGCGGGTGAACATAATTGATGATAACAACATAGACATAGCAATTAGTTAACTTGGCATGAACAATACTTCTGCAAGAGAGAGAATTTGAGGACCGGATTTATGTGGAGCCGGTCCCCCCTCCAATATGCATTTGTATTATGATTTCTCCCATTAACAGAGACTTGTTACAATACAATCTTTGTGTTCCTTGGGACCTAGGTGATGCAATGAAGATGGAAAGTTTCATGAATCACAAGCATAACATAAAATTTGAAGAAAGCTTACTATCCCAAGCCTCAATCCCAAGACCTCAAACACGTTTGAAGGTGGAGAGAGCTAGCAGGGAATGAGGGTAGGGAAGAGGAAGAAGAAACATTTCATAGGAGAAAGAATTAGCTCCTCATTTATCAGAACTCTTCTTGCTAGCATGCATAATAGCATAGTAATGAAGATGTATAAGATGGCAAGCTTAAGAATTGAAGCATGTCTCTTGGTTGGATTTGCACTCCATATGCAAGAGTGTTGGTGTAGGTTCTCAACCTCTACTTGCTTGGAGAAGGAGAGGGAGCTCTTGCACTTTGCACAATGCCTAATGAGAGTGTGTGTGAGTGTGTGTGGGAGAGTATACCACCTAAGAAACCCCTTAGCTTGCTTTGGTCGACCCCCTCTTGTAGCTCATGCTTGAAGCTCATTGGACCCCTCCAAGCCTAGACAATCATAAGCAGGAGTCATACCAAGAAACAAGGGTAGCCTTGGGACAAGTGTCCCCCTTTCCCCTTTGAGAGAGAGGACTTGATAAATACAAAATCAATTAATTAAATATCCTAAATTATCATTGGACCCTTGGGAAGCCAACCAATAGGCTTCATGCACACCATGAGGGTAACATGAGGAGGAACTTGACAAGTGTCCCTTTTGCTTTGTTTGTACCAAGCATGCCTTGTGTGAGTGTGTGGGGTGTTCTCTCTCATCCCCCCTCTTGTAGGGCTTGCCCCCTCGTTGTAGGGATTGAATCTTGACTTTTGACACCTCAAGCCCCTCAAGCTTGGGCTCAATTCCCACCACAAGCTTGGCCCTTAAGCACTTCAATCTTGGGCTGGTGGGGTTCTCACCTCAAGTACAACCCTAGCATCTCAAGCATGATACGCACCTCAAGAATCTCAATTGTCAAGCACCTCAAGCATCTCAAGCACCTCATTCATCAAGCACCTCAAGCACCTTAGTCATCAAGCACGACAAGGACCTCAAGCACCTCAAGCTCAGCCCTATCTTACTATAAGGTCAAAGGAATTTTACACTAACTATTGGAGGTCTTCAATGAAGCTAACCCTTAGGTCTTATGCTCCATTGGTTAGCCTTGATCTTTGATAGAACATCTCTCATTTGGGCCCCTTTACCATAAGCCTCGTGTTGAGATAGATCTATAAGCACGTGTCTATATATTAAACCTTGTTCCTGTTTATTCTCCCACATTAAATGATCAATTTAATATGAGAAAATCATTTGGGTTGGTTAGATATTAGATTTTATGACATGATGCCCTCTACTTGTTTGACCCTGGCTCTACTCACAAGTTCATATCAATGGAGTTGGCCACTAAGTTAGGCATTCAAGCTTTTGAGACGGAAGATACTGTAACTATTGATGAAGCTTTCAAGGGATAGCAAGCCTCCATTACTCCCTTGATTGGTAAGTTGAGCCTTCATGTCCAAAGCTACGTCGACAAAGAAGACTTTTCAATCTCTCCTCTCCAACATGAGAATGTTATCTTAGGGGCACCATGGTTCAACCGCATGGCTGCCAACATGAAGTTCCCTGAAAGGAGAATCTACTTCACCTACATGGAAAAGAGCATGTATATAGATGCTACTAAGTTTGGTCGTACTATGCCACTTGTAAATTCACCTACTTTTGATAAGTCAATGAAAAGATCAGTTTTTGCGTACATGATTTTTGTCAAAGAGTCTCTAAACAATGCTAATGTTTTAACAAAGCAAAGTGTTAGGAATCAAGAATAATTAGACTTGTCTAGTTTTCTAAATGGATTCCAAGGTGTGTTCATCAATGATATCCCTATCGACTTACCTCCAAAATGAGATGATGATGACCATCAAATTGAGCTCCTACCAGGAAGCTCACCACCTAACAAGCCTCCTTATCAAGTTTCCCAAGATCAACAAGAGGAGATCATGAGGCAAGTAACATAATGTCAGCCCTTGCATTGGGGAAGAAAGAAGAACCATTTACCTTGCAGGATGGTTATCTTCTCCATGGAAATAGGCTATGTGTTACTCACTCCCTTCGTGAGAAAGTCATGTATGAGTCCCATGCTCCTCCCTATGTGGGGCATAGAGGTATTCAACCTACTCTTCAACGAGTAGAGACGTACTTCTATTGGTCTACCATGAAAGTGGACATACAAGAGTATGTTTCAAAATGTGTAGTATGCCAAAAGACCAAGTATGATAGAGGGAAGAAACTTGGATTACTCCAATAATTGCCAATCCTTAATTTACTATGGGAGAGTATATCCATTGATTTTATCTTTGGATTATCCAAGTCTATCCATGGGAATACGAGAATATGGACAATAGTCGACAGGTTTAGCAAGCAAGCACACTTTATTCTTGTCAAAAAGACTATTAAGGCACACCAAATGGCAACCCTCTTCATATCTCAGATTTTCAATCACCATGGATTGCCAACATTCATCGTGTCAGATAGAGATCCTAGAGTGACCAGTAATTTTTGGAAAGGTCTCTTTGAAAATCTACGTACAAGATTGAATTTCTCTTCGGCCTATCACCCACAAACGGATCGCCAAAGTGAGATAGCCAATCTTATGATACTCAATATACTAAAGACTTACGTTACAGAAGTAGATCAATGCTCAAAATGGGAAAAGTACTTACCCCTTGTAGAGTATGCGTACAATAATACTATTCATACTACTACAGGAAAGGCACCTTTTGAGATCATAGAGGGAAGACCTAAAATTCCCCTTGTTACTTAAAGTACATGGGAAGATCTTCAGTGCTCATGAGTATAGCTGTGACCCACAAGAATCTTTCCAAAAGATTAAGGAGCCTACATCCATCTCTCAACAAAGACCAAAAGCTGCTATTGATAAGCACAGAAGGGACTTAACTTCAAAGAAAATTATTAGGTATTACTCAAGTTTCCCAAGGCTCGATTGATGCAAACAACATGCAAAAATCCTACGGGCCATCAAAAGTATTATGCTAAACTAGAAAAAAGATACTATGGTCCTTTTCAAATCTTGAAGCCAATCAATGAGATGGCTTATCAACTCAAGTTGCCCAACCATTGGCTCATACACTATGCTTTTCATGTGAGCCTACTTAAGTCCTACAAAGGAGAGCCACCAAAAGAACCAATTATTGAAGACCCCCCGAAATTGAAGACCAAGAAGAGGTGCTACAACCCGAAGCTATCCTTCGGCATGAAGACAAGGTACTACGACATGGTAAGATTATTCGACGGTATCTTATGACACCCTTTTAGATGAATTGGAAAAATGCCGTTTCCCCAATGCTAAATTGGTGTGTTAGGATTGTGCTATTCTACTATTTTTTAGCTCAATTTGCCCTTAATTTAGATAAGATGTTGTGATTCTAGCACCCAAGTTTGATTTTTCTATATTAAGAAAATTTCTAATATAATTTTTTGCAAAAGGATTCATACTAAAGAAATGCTTTAAAACATCAATCAAAACTCATAAAGATGGATGATAAATAAGATAATGTGTCAAAACACACCAAATGATGTGGCTACTAAGAAACATATATATTGATTGTGCCAACCAAAAATATAATATCTAGACACAAAAAGCACCAACAACTCTTATCATAAAATTGGTCAAGTTAATCTCAAGTACAAGAAATAGCTAGTCCCAATTTTAAAACACTATCAAGTTTCAACTACACTATAGTATTCACAACACCCAAATTAACATTTGATAATAAAAAAACCTAAAGAATATTGTGTAGTAGCCTATGGACCTAAGACCATAACTATTCATGTATGGCATAGTGTTACAGAATATATTTTTGTGACAAAGAATCTATATTAACATGCTACATTTTCATCAATACATGCTTTGAAACTTCAATGAAGCTTCTAAACATGGTCTCTCAAAACTTCCACACATGCTTTAAACTTTAATAAAACTTCTAAGGGTGTTGTCTCAAAAAAGGAGGTGTTTAAAAACACCATTGATATGACTGATGCGGCAGCATATGAATTGATAACACCAAATCTGTATGAGTTGTACACAAAGATTTTCAACAACTCATTTTATAAAATTTATGGTCTTTATCTCATGTACAACAAAGTACTAATTAAGTGCAAGGAGTATAGTATCTTTAAGATAGAGGGTGTTCAACAAACATTATTTTTGGTAGTTTTCATCACCTCAAAAAAGCCAAGTACTAAGAAGAAAATGATAGGAGCATCAAAACATTATATTAGCAATGCTACTTAACTGAGAGGTGTCTCCTCACATAGGATGCACTTCAGAAATCCAAAATTTAACGATTTTTGAAGCTATTTTGTAAATGAGATTTTTCATTTTTCTTAAAAGAAGTTGGTAGCTAATCAAATCATTGTTCCACTTTGAATGAGATACTTGATGTAGCTTGAGAAAAACTCTTCTAGTTTATGACATTATAATATCAAACCATTTTTCAATTTACCCCCTTAAATGACAACAAAAAATCAATTCAATAGTTTCAGTCCAACATACAACAAATCAAAATATGATTAACAAACAATAGAGAACAATGTACATATAAGACTTAGTGTCTTTGAGGTTATAGGATACCTTATATAGTGAGTTCTAATTAGAGCACATTTTTGTCTTGTGGCCACAAGCTTGTAGGATTATGATACTATATGGTATGGATATGTTGGATTTCTATGGACCTAGGATCAGAGGGTTCTCTGATTCTAGATGGCATAAATTCTCTATAAAATTCTCAAATATTTTTCCTTTTTTTTGAAAGGCTAAGGTCCCCCTTTATAGCTGTCAATAGATGGAGACTAAGTGTGGCCTAAGAGAGTTGGGTTTTTCTTTGTAGTTTGTAATTAAGAGGCTTGTTCCTTATGTTATGTAGCCTACAACTAGCCTCCCATCATATTAAGGCTAAAGAGTTCTAATTGCAAGCCACACATGGTAAGCACTTTTTGGAATAACATATGTAACCTTGTGTCCTTGTGGTCATAGGGTATTGATGCCATAGGGCCATAGAGTTTTTTATGGAGAAACTAGCATGGCGCATATGTAGGATTATACAGTGCCAATAGTTTGGCTTCATGTGGAAGTGTGGCCAGAGATCAAAAGGATCCCTATGTCCCAAAGTCCATAAGGTGCCATTTGTAAATAACATAAATGAACTTTAAGAATGTCAAAAAGAATTTTATTTGTCATGAAAGGTCCATGCTTATTGTAGCTATTTATATAGAAAAATTTGAATCTTTTGATAAACTAAAATTAAGCAAATTATCTAACATGATTTACTAATTTCCTCCTTTAAGTTTTAGCTAAAATTAGTATAATTTGACTTAGATAAATATCTATCTTAATTTTTTTTAACCTTGAGATAATTATCACAACTTTTTTATCATGTAAAATAACTCTGATAATCAACACCTAATTTTCTAACTTAATTAGCTAATTTTTATTCTCAATTTAAAATCAAAATTAATTAATATTAGCTAAGGTAATTAACTAAACTAATTATCTGTACTTAATATAATTATCTTAACTTTTTAACATTGTTTTCCATCTCTAATAATTACTATGTAATTATATAAACTAACTAGCTAATTTTCCTTCTCAATTTATAGTCAAAATCAGATAATATTAGCTAAGGTAATTAGCTAAACTAGTTATATATACTTAAGATAATTATCCCAATTTTTGAATGTTGTTTTCCATCTTTGGTGATTACTATGTAGTTATACAAACTAGTTTGCTAATTTCTCCCTTTAGTTTATGCTTAAAAACAGACAATTTTAACATAATCGATTAACTAAACTAATTTTCTATGCATGACCTAATTATCGTGGCTTTATAACAATGATTTCTAGCTCTGATAATTATCGTATAATTATCTAAGTGATTAAGCCAATTTCCCCCTTTAATTTATGTTTAAAAACAGATAATTTTAACCCAATTAAATAGGTAAACTAATTTTTTGTGCATAAACTAATTATGTGGTCTTCTTAACAGTGATTTTTTGCTTTGATAATAGCTATATAATTATCTAAGTGATTTAGCTAATTTCCCTCTTCAATATATTCTTAAAAATAGATAGTTTTAGCTTAATTAACTAGCTAAACTAATTTTTTTTTCATGACAAAATTAACTCAAATTTATAATAATGATTTCTAGCTATGATAATTATTGTATAGTTATCTAAGTGATTTAGCTAATTTCTCTTATTAAATTATGCTTAAAATATATAATTTTAACCTAATTAATTAAATATACTAAATTTTTATGCATGGCCTAATTATCCCAGCTTTCTAATAGTGATTTATAGCTATGTTAATTACTATATAAGTATCTAAGTGATTTAGCTAATTTCTCCTTGTAATTTATGCTTAAAAACAAATAATTTCAGCTTAATCAAATATTTAGATTGATAATCTATTAATGAGTAAATTACACCATATTCCTAAATTTTTCCTAATTGTGATAATTAACTTAACAAATTTTGAGTTAATTAACTAGATTCTCCATTAGTGTTTTGATTAAAAAAAGCTAATTTCTATATAATTATTTATAGAAGCCAATCAAAAAATTAAGAGATAATGTTTCTAGCTTCTTGACAATCTAATCGAAGTCCTTCAATGTATGCTTAAAAACATATAATTTTAGCCTAGTTAATTAGCTAAATTAATTTTTTGTAACTATTCAAGCTTCCTAACCGTGATTTCTAGCTATGATAATTACTGTATAAGTATCTATGTGGCTTAACTAATTTCCCCCTTTAATTTAGGTCTAAAAATAGATAATTTTAGCTTAATTTAATACTTAATTTAATTATGTATTAAAAAATAATTTACCTCGTGTTCCTAACAGTGTTTTCTAACTATAATAATTAACTTCAAAAATTTTGAGTTAGTTAAGTAGGTTTTCCATCAGCTTTTTGATTAAAAACAACTGATTTTTGCCTAATTGATTACAAAAACTTAAGAGATAATTTTTTTAGCTTCTTGATAGTCTAATCTAGCTTCGATATTTATTTTATACTAATCTACGTTTAATTAGTATAATTACCCTTAACACTAGACACTTAAGTGTCCTTTTTTTACAAATTTAGATTAAATGCTACTTGCATCAGACGGTGTATATAAGAAAACCCTCTTGATATGCTTAAATATGATAGCTAGAGGGTCTTTGAAAAATATAACCTTGCATTTTAGAATCTATCATAAACAAGAGATGTACTCATCAAGTGAAACCCCATAAGACTGCGATTGATGCTTTGAAGAAATCAACTTTACAAGCTCAAGAAAAAATGAAGCAACCTTGTAGAAAATTGTACACGACTTTTCTACAATTGTGCTATAGATAATTGCAAGTTTCATGTGCACAAAAATTTACTTGAGAGTATATAAAATAATGGAAAGTTCTCTGTGTTTGATATGGCCATTTCAAGCATAACGTTGTATGGGTAGAAAAAATATGTCTTTGATGTGTTTCTTAGTTTTAGAAAGTGATACATTGCTTACCCTCTCCAATGAGGACTCAAGGTGGCAAGTAGAAGTGCTTTTTGGTAAGAAACAATTTTTGGATCATTTCAAATATTCAAAACTGCGCATGCAAAAAAATTGATATTTTAATTCTTGAGACATAAGTATGCAAAACCTCAAATAACTTCAAACTTTCCACACATATCTCCTAAATGTATCAAAGTGCATGGTATGAATACAAATGGGATACCTAAAACCTTGGTTTCAATGTTATTGTGGAGGATTCAAGATTTTCAAGAGTGTTTGCAAAATCAAAAGTTCAAGATAGGGTGTAAGCAACGAGATTTAAGTAAGTTAGGGAGCCAAAAAAATACCTAGTTTCTTGGTTTTAACATATAAAGTCATTTCATGTTATCAAATTTCACTAGAATAGACCCAATTCCATGAGAGGACCTTTGAAAGGCTAAAATTATGCTCTTAGTAAGCATGTGCTCAAGTTTGAAATTATGTTTATAACTTGCAATTAAATTTGAAGCTATTCCTTGAAGGTCATTCCATTGTTTTGTTGCACTAAGTACTCGCACTTGGCTTTTAAAAACATAAAAAAGCTCACCTCTACAAAAAGATAGAAGAATTTTATGATTTTTTTGGCAGAACACTTTGCAATTTTACAAAAAATTACGACTTAGAAATTACCACAATTCTCTCTATATGGCTTGTATTTTGTCATGGAGAAAAATCCAATGTTTTCTTTCTCTCATAACCAACATATGGTAGAAGGAAGGTGTAAAAAACTTCTTTCTAGCTTGACAAATAAATTGCCAAAACTTCGCAGAAAAACAGGATGCTTTAGTGTCCAACTATAAAACTAGTCTTAATTAATTTAAGACCAAAAAGATTAATTTCAGTCCTAATATGGCTTAGGAATTAGTTAGATTAATATCCCTAATCTTAATCTAAGTAATCAGTAGAATATTAAGAATTAAGAGAGTAATTTAGAGTGTAAATAAGTTTAATATTTTTAATTAATTAGATTAATTAATAAAATATAGCTAAATTAGCATAATTTTGCTAATTAAAAAGAGATTAGGCTAATTATCGTGGATAATCAACTAGAGGTTTGCTCTCTAGTGATTTTTGGGGAGAGTTTCTCTCTATGTGAGAGAGATTAAATGGCCAGGATTCCGAGTCTATGAAATTGTGAAGCAAAAGGGTCCTATTTATAGGCTTCTAGCACTCCTAAGCTCTCATAGGCTGAAAATGTTAGTTGCTTGCATCTCAAGTAGTCCCCAGGCTCAAGATGGGGCCCCCTGCTGCTAATTGTGTCCCTGACAGGTCATTGATGACCCCTCCCATCACCTGCCAGCTTTAACAATCAAATCTGCTAAATTTTGACCTATTTTTTGGTTAATTGGTAAATATCTATAAAATATGTGGCAGGCCTTTAGTAAAGTCTATGCTTAAATGATTATTGCAACCATTCAATTTTGCTTAATAAATTAATTTACATTGAATCTTTGAGAAGGACTAGCTAGGTCAGTTTTTGTCCGAATTTAATTCTAAAAATTTCTAGCCCAGGGTTTGTTGTGCTTAAGATCCAAAAATACCATTTTTAACTTCTTTTGAAATAGTGCTTTACCTGTTTTTATGTCCAATGCTTTTCCATAAAGCTTTGCTACTCAATTTTTCCGAAGAAGTTCTCAGAGTGTTGAGACCATCTTAAAAACCTATACAAACCAATTGAATCATCTCAGAAACCAAGTTAAATCCATTCTATAAAATATCCATATATCCACCTTGTCAACTTGAACGCGCTCAATCTAACTAACCATTCAAAGCAATCAGCATTCGATAAGTATCATGTATTCTAGCTTTGCCAATCTGAATGCGCTCAACACGTTCTTGCCATCTTGAGTAAATCTTCATTCGGCACAAGCTTCCACAATTGCACCAGAGGTACCCCCTCTGTGCTCTAACCTAGTTGACCAACAATATGTAAAGGGTTTTAAGAAGTATCATACCAAGAGTTCTTTTGGTTTCCTATTATTCTTGTGCATTAATACTTACATATCTAGGTCATTTTTCAAGGAAGGCTATCTTGTGTACAAGGAATGTGAATTGGTTTTTGGATAACTATCTCATTCATAAGATTAGAATTCATCCTCTTTATCAAGAACCTCTTTCTCAATTGCTAGATCTACCCTTAATTTCTTGATTGAATACTAACTTAACTTTAGATTCCTTAATTAATTTTGGAAAAGAAAATAATGGATAACATTATAATATATAACTAACTCAAAGGTTTTCATTATCGATTTATAGTGGTTTACAAAATTTCCTATTGTTGCTGAGCTCTAGGATTGCTAATTGTGGCCAAACCAGTGGCTCTTTAATCTTCCTTGTTCATTAAGGTTGGTTCTCCCATGATTTCATAAGCTCTGGCTCCTCTTGCTCTTCCTTTACCAGCTTGTCCTCCATTTCAACCTCCTCTTAGATTATCTCCTTGGTTTTGAGGAATAGACGTAGCAGTAGTTCAAGGGTTTTTCTCTTCAAGACAGTTATTTCTATAGTGCCCCATTTGTTTGCATCCATAGCCCCTAACGTTTGGGAAGATCTTCTCCAAGTTCATAACTACAGCTACTCCAGGTTGTTGACATCATTGGTTGAAAGTTCCTGTGGCTCTTCCCCTAAAATCCTTTATAGTTCCTTGTAGAGTTGATTCTTTCAGCTGCAAGAGGCTTGTCCCAGATGTAGGCCTCATGACTTCAAGATGATTACTCAAGGGTTTGTTGAGGCCTTGACAAAAGCAATAAATCTGCTACTCCATTGTCATCTGGATAGCCTGATGTGTAGGAGGGAGATAGCGTTCTTTGATTGCGTGCTTTATTTTCTCCCAAGACGGACTACTCGTGGGATTATCTCTGCAGTGTTGCTTCCACCAAAGTTTGGCATCTCCATTGAGATGGAACATACCCAATATTGTTTGGTTTTCTTGAGCAGTTCCTGCAGCTTTAAAATAGTCGTCCATAGCATCTAACCACGCTTCGGCACCCCACTCTTAGTTGGGGCCCTCTCCCTTGAAGGTAGGGAGTTGGACTTGCTTTAGTAGTAGTTTTTTCTCTTGAGTAAAAGGGTAAAGGTTATTTACGCGAGTATTACCTTGGGATTAAATTAGTGAAATTTAGTACTAGATGAAAATCTCTCTTACTTATTCTTTTAACTTATCTCATACTCAAAACTTTTACACACAGGATAAAGACATTGTTTATAGCATACCCATGAGAATCATAGTATGTACAAGAGTTAATACAATCCATGAAGATCGTACTATGTACAAAGGCGGCAACAATCCTATACTAGAATCTTGTGGACTTTGGGTGGACCAGATATAGGATCAAAATATACAACATCTTTTGGTCCACTATAACTAGGGCCTACACCTATGGGTCTAATTCTACCTAGGTAGATTACTTTAGACACCAGATCAAACGCCCATTGATTCTGTGATACTTGGGCACCATCCACTACAAAGGTTTCCTCTTAATTCTCTGTCCCAATGAAAAAGCATACTTCAATTACTTGAATATCTTCAGCCCAGTTGAGTCTCTGCATATTTAGTTCTAAACCTTCTAACTCTCCCAGATCAATGAAGAAAATTCCACCAGATCCTAATCAATTGATCCTCCAAGTGGAAGAAAAAATCTCTTATCTAGCCATTTCATCACGCTTTTTTGTATTGAATAGTGTCGAGATAGGCAAGCCCTCATAAACCTAATGGTGATATCCATGAATTTGCAGTAGACCTTATGGAAATCTTCCTGCAAAGATGGTGATAATTATCTCTCTTTCTTTCTCTCCCTCTTTTCAATTTAATATGTCTTTAATTTAATTTATGAAAGATCACTTATTTTAGCCTAATACTTTAAACTTTTCCTAGGTCCAAGAATTTTATTAACACATGCTCTGATACCACTTTTGAGGTCCCCAACCTGCCAACACCAAAAATCAGGATGGGGTCCTTGACAGTTCTCTAGGCCTAATAAAAAATCAGAGTCTCTAAACAAGAAAAATCCAAGGAATAGACCTTTACCATTGGCAATGGCTTGGGTCTATAGCCCTAGAAGAAGACCTAGTCCTGTCTCGCAGCGAAAACGGGACAACATATTAAAAGTCCGAAACTATTTCGGCCCTATGACTTCCACAAGTTGGGCTAAGGTATCATCAACCAACGCTAAGGTATCATCAAGACCCATGTCCATCATTCTATTCGCTTTAAGGGAGAGGCTCTTGAGATCCTTTGATTACCCTTATGTTTGCTCTTCAACATTGAGGAATTCTTTATTCCTACATCAAGGTGATCAAAGTCGCATTTGCCTTTGTTAGCTTTTGTGTGATGTGTAAATCATTATACTGCTTCTACTTGATACATGACTTAACTAAAGCCCGACAAACCCCGGTTAATTTCCCAAGTTAGTACTTTGTATCAAAAGGAATTTATATGACATGATTAGTGATAGATGACCATCAATGAGCTATCATTGTCCATCTATACCCAAAATTTATATACATGATGTACATGGTATGTAGATAGCTACTATGGATTCAGATTTGAAAACATTGCATCTTTGGCTAGCTAGGGGTTAGTTTTTTTTTTTAATCTCTATGCATAGCCTCTTGACAATGTTTAGCTTGATTTGGACTTAAATTTGGCTTTTTAAGATTATCTTTTTGAATTTCAATCTCGATAATGACTGATGGGCATCTTGGGCACCTTATGTTCTTGTCAGTATTATTAGTCCCTTTTGTTTGTTAGGCTTCATTAAATCACATACACGATAGAAGATTTACAGTATAAAGATCTACTTCATGTATACGGCCTTGTAGTCACATGAAGTTTCTGATAGACAACTTTACACTTGATGGATGCTTTTGTTAGTTGCATCACCAACTTTGTGAGGTCCCCAACTCGTCAACACCAAAAATCGGGATGGGTCCTTGACAGGTCTCTAGGCCTAATAAAAAATCAGAGTCTATGAACAAGAAAAACCCAAGGAATAGACCTTTACCATTGACAATGGCTTAGGTCTATAGCCCTAGAAGAATACCTAGTCTTGTCTCGTAGCGGAAACGGGCCAACATATTAAATGTCCAAAACTATTTTAGCCCTATGAATTTTACAAATTGGGTTAAGGTATCACCAACCAATGCTTTTTTCCCCCTAACAGATGTGAGGTCAGAGCCGCTAGTGGACTTCTCTTCCAAGTGAAGAAGTTTTCTAGATATTTTTAGTGCGCAGGGATAGCTAGTTACCTGATTCATCAGGTCCACCCATCCATGATTGACAACCTTAGTCAATCCCCACTTACCACCCCGCGCTCACACATGATTCTTTTGTTTTCTAATTACTATCACATTGTTTTAATATTTAAAATAATAGTTTCTTTTAACTTAAAATCAGAGTTATTCCTTCAATCAAGTATTAAAGACAGCATTGAAAATCATTCTTTTAGCAAACAAATATCTTTAAACTTAAGACAGGGTATTATCAATCAAAACATTGTCCATAATAACCATGACCAGTACTCTTCTTGTCTCAAGACCACCTAAGGGTGAAAAATGACACCCATTCCTTGTTCACAATCCGGGGTGGAATAAACCCCGACCCAAGGTTAAGGGTGCCCATACAATTGGGCGACTCCCCTAGGATAAAAATGGTATCCTAACTTATGTAGAGCTAGACTTAACCTTTGTATTCAATTTTAACCCAATCGATGTTAAATTTGTAGTCTTAATTGGTGAATTCTTGACCTAGTAATTCTTATTTGCCTATATCGGTATGATAACTTTTTCAAAAGCTTCCTAAGGGTTTTCTAAGTTCTCCTATTTTTCTTATAATTTTTTATATCTTTTTCCTAATTTCCTCATCGAATTTTGAGCTTGGAATTTTCTTAATATGAGCTTGATATTTATTTTATTTAGTTTCTCTTAAAGATTTTATTTTCTCAACTTTATATTATTTGTTGTAATTTTCCTAGAAACTTTTGATTGCAATGTCTATTTATTTTAACTAATCTTTAGCTAAAAATAGGAATTTGTTTAACTAACCAATTAATTATGGTATAATTATCACAAGTGAATAATGATATTTATGACCTTTTGTAATTATATTTTATTTTTTCAGCTTAATTAACTAATTTTTCTCTATCTTTTTCAATTAGAATTGGTATAATTTGGCATAGGTAAATATTTTTATTAATATTTTAATCTTAAGATAATTATCATGCCTTTTTTATTATGTAATTTAACTTTGATAAATAGCATATAATTATCTAACATGATTTACTAGTTTCCTCCTTTAATTATTAACTAGAATTAGTATAATTTGACTTAGATAAATATCTATATTAATTTTCGAACCTTAAGATAATTTTGACCATTTTTTTATCATGTATTCTAGCTCTGATAAATAGCATCTAATATTTAGCATGATTTACTAATTTCTTCCTTTACTTTTCAGCAAGAATTTGTATAACTTGACTTAGATAAATATCTATATTAATTTTCTAACCTTAAGATAATTATCATGGCTTTTTTATCATGTAATTTAACTCTCGTAAATAGCATCTAATTATCTAACATGATTTACTAATTTCTTCTTTTAATTTTTAGCTAGAATTAGTATAATTTGACTTACACAAATATCTACCTTCATTTTTCAACCTTGAGATAATTATCACAAAATTTTTGTTAATTAATCTAACTTTGATAAATAGCATCTAATTATCTAACATGATTTACTAATTTAATCCTTTAAGTTTTAGCTAAAATTAGTATAATTTGACTTAAATAAGTATCTATCTTAATTTTCTAACCTTGAGATAATTATCACGACTTTTTTATCGTGTAAACTACTCTGATAATCAACACCTAATTTTCTAACTTAATTAGCTAATTTTCATTCTCAATTTATAATCAAAATCAAATAATATTAGCTAAGGTAATTAACTAAACTAATTATCTGTACTTAAAATAATTATCTCAACTTTTTAACATTGGTTTCTATCTCTAATAATTACTATGTAATTATATAAACTAGCTAGCTAATTTTCCTTCTCAATTTATAGTCAAAATTAGATAATACTATCTAAGGTAATTAGCCAAACTAATTATATGTACTTAAGAAAATTATTTCGATTTTTGAATGTTGTTTTCCATCTCTGATAATTACTATGTAGTTATATAAACTAATTTTCTAATTTCCCCCTTTAATTTATGCTTTAAAAAAGACAATTTTAACTTAATAGATTAACTAAACTAATTTTCTATGCATGACCTAATTATCATGGCTTTATAACACTGATTTTTAGCTCTGATAATTATCGTATAATTATCTAATTGGTTAAGCTACTTTTCCCCTTTAATTTATGTTTGAAAACAGATAATTTTAGCCTAATTAATTAGAAAAACTAATTGTTTGTGCATAAACTAATTATGTGGGATTCTTAACAGTGATTTTTTGCTTTGATAATTACTATATAATTATCTAAGTGATTTATCTAATTTCTCTCTGTAGTATATTCTTAAAAATAGATAATTTTAGCTTAATTAATTAGCTTAACTAATTTTCTATTCATGACTTAATTATCATGGATAATGATTTCTATCTATGATAATTATTGTATAGTTATCTGAGTGATTTAGCTATGATCATTAGTGTATAGTTAGCTAAGTGATTTAGCCATGATAATTATTGTATAGTTATCTAAGTGATTTAGCTAATTTTTCCTTTTAAAATATTTCTTAAATAATAGACAATTTTAACCTAATTAATTATCTATACTAATTTTTAATGCATGGGCTAATTATCTCAACTTTTTAATAGTGATTTCTAGCTATGATAATCACTATATAAGTAACTAAGTTATTTAACTACTTTCCCTCTTTAATTTATGCTTAAAAATATAAATAATTTTATCTTAATTAAATATTTAGATTATTAATCTATCAATGAGTAAATTACTCCGTATTCCTAATAGTGTTTCCTAATTGTGATAATTAACTTAAGAATTTTTGAGTTAATTAAGTAGGTTTTCTATGATTTTTTTGATTAAAAACAACTGCTTTCTACCTAATTATTTATAAAAGCTTATCAAAAGATTAAGAGATAATTTTTCTAGCTTCTTGACAGTTTAATCCAGCTCTGATAATTATTTTATACTAACCTAAGTTTAATTAGTATAGTTATTCTTAATTTAAGACCAAAAAGATTAATTTTAGTCCTAATAGTGATTTAGCTAATTTTCTCCTTCATTGTATGCTTAAAAACAGATAATTTTAGCCTAATTAATTAGCTAAACTATTTTTTTGTTTATGACCTAATTATCGACTTCCTATTAGTGATTTCTAGCTATGATAATTATTGTATAATTATCTAAGTGATTTAGCTAATTTTCCCTTTAATTTATGCTTTAAAACAAATAATTTTAGCCTAATTAATTAGCTGAACTAATTTTTTGTAATTATTCAAGCTTTTCAACAGTGATTTCTAGCTATAATAATTATTGTATGAGTATCTAAGTGATTTAGCTAGTTTTCCCCTTTGATTTATGCTTAAAAATAGACAACTTTAGCTTAATTTAATACTTAAATTAATTATCTATTACTGAATAATTTACCTCGTGTTTCTAACAGCGTTTTCTAACTATAATTATTAACTTGAAATTGTTTGAGTTAGTTAAATAGGTTTTTTATCAGCTTTTTGAAGAAGAATAGTTAAATTAAGCCTAATTAATTACAAAAACTAATTAAAAAATAAAGAGAAATTTTTATTAGCTTCTTGATAGTCTAATCCAGCTTTGATAATTATTTTATACTAATCTAAGTTTAATTAGTATAATTATCCTTAACACTGGTTTGGTACCAAAACAAGACACTTAAGTGTCCTTTTTTTACAAATTTAGATTAAATGCTACTTGCATCAGACCGTGTATTTAAGAAACCCCTCTTGATATGATTAAATATGATAGCTAGAGGGTCTTTGAAAAATATAACCTTGCATTTTAGAATCTATCATGATCAAAAGATGTACTCATCAAGTGGAACCCCATAAGACTGCAATTGATGCTTTGAAGAAATCAACTTTACAAGCTCAAGAAAAATGAAGCGACCTTGTACAAAATTGTACACAACTTTTCTACAATTGTGCTATAGATAATTGCAAGTTTCATGTGCAGAAAACTTTATTTGAGGGTATATAAAATAAAGGAAATTTCTATGTGTTTAAAATGGCCATTTCAAGTATATCGTTGTATGGGTAGAAAAAATATGTTTCTGATGTGTTTTAGAGTTTTAGAAAGTGATACATTGCTTACCCTCTCCAATGAGGACTCAAGGTGGCAAGTAGAAGTGCTTTTTGGTAAGAAACAATTTTTGGATCATTTCAAACATTCAAAACTGTGCATGCAAAAAATTTGATATTTTAATTCTTGAGACATAAGTATGCAAAACCTCAAATAACTTCAAACTTTCCACACATATCTACTAAATGTATCAAAGTGCATGGTATGAATACAAATGGGATACCTAAAACCTTGGTTTCAATGTTATTGTGGAGGATTTAAGATTTTCAACAGTTTTTGCACAATCAAAATTTCAAGATAGGGTGTAAGCAACGAGATTTAAGCAAGTTAGGGAGCCAAAAAAATACGTAGTTTCTTGGTTTTAACATATAAAGTCATTTGATGCTGTCAAATTGCACTAGAATAGACCCAATTCCATGAGAGGACCTTTGAAAGGCCAAAATTATGCTCTTAGTAAGCACGTGCTCAAGTACGAAATTATGTTTATAGCTTGCAAATAAATTTTAAACTATTCCTTGAAGGTCATTCCATTGTTTTGTAGCACTAAGTATTCGCACTTGGCTTTTAAAAACATAAAAAAGCTCACGTCTACAAAAAGGTATAAGAATTTTATGATTTTTTTGGTAAAACAGCTTGAAATTTTACAAAAAATTATGACTTAGAAATTACCATAATTCTCTCTACATGGCTTGTATTTTTTCATGGAGAAAAATCTAATGTTTTCTTTTCCTCATAACCAACCTATGGTAGAAGCAAGGTGTAAAAAACTTCTTTCTAGCTTGATAATAAATTGCCAAAACTTCGTAGAAAAACAGGACACTTGATTGTCCAATTACAGAACTAGTATTAATTTAAGACCAAAAAGATTAATTTCAGTCCTAATATGGATTAATATTTAATTAGATTAATATCCCTAATCTTAATCTAAGTAATTAGTAGAATATTAAGAATTAAGAGAGTAAGTTAGAGTGTAGATAAGTTTAATCTTCTTAATTAATTAGATTAAGTTAATAAAACATAGCTAAATTAGTATAATTTTTCTAATTAAAAAGGGATTAGGCTAATTACCATAGATAATCAGCTATACGTTTTCTCTCTAGTGATTTTTGGGTAGAGTTTCTCTCTATGTGAGAGACATTAAATGGCCAGGACTCCGAGTCTGTGAAATTGTGAAGCAAAAGGGTCCTATTTATAGGTTTCTTGCACTACTAAGCTCTCATAGGCTGAAAATATTAGTTGCTTGTAGCTCAAGTAGCCCCCAGGCTCAAGATGGCACCCCCTGATGCTAATTGTGTCCCCGACACGTCAGTGATGACCTCTCCCATCACTTGCCAGCTTTAAAAATCAAATCTGCTAAATTTTGACCTATTTTTTGCTTAATTGGTAAATATCTATAAAATATGTGGGAGGCCTTTAGTAAAGTCTATGCTTAAATGATTACTGCAACCATTCAATTTTTCTTAATAATTTAATTTACATTGAATCTTTAAGAAGGACTAGCTACGTCAGTTTTTGTCTGAATTTAATTCTGAAAATTTCTAGCCTAGGGTTTGTTGTGCTTAAGATTTCAAAATTACCATTTTTAACTTCTTTTGAGATAGTGCTTTACCTGTTTGTATGTCCAATGCTTTTCCCTAAGGCTTTAAGTAGGTTCCTCTATATCTAGAAAGGTGGAGACCTTACAATCACCCCAACTTAAGAGTTTGAGATGCCCTCATGTCAACCAAAATTGGGAAAGTCTTTTAAAAAAGAGAGGTTTCATCTTCCCAAGTGGCATCTTTGGGGGGAATAATATTTCCACTTTACCAAGTGTTACTGATTACTCTAAAAGTTCTTTCTAGTTTCAAGGATACAATCTGGTTGGGGTTTCTATAATTCCTTACTAATTACTTGCTACTCAATTTTTCCCAAGAAGTTCTCAGTGTTGAGACGATCTTAAAAACCTATACAAACCCATTGAATCATCTCAAAAACCAGATTAAATCCATTCTATAAAATATCCATATTTCCACCTTGTCAACTTGAATGCGCTTGATCTAACTGACAATTCAGAGCAATTAGCATTCGATAAGTATCATGTATTCTAGCTTTGCCAATCTGAATGCGCTCGACATGTTCTTGTCATCTTGAGCAATCTGCATTCAGCAGAAGCGCTTCCACAATTGCATCAGAGGTATCCCCTCTCTGCTCTAACTTGGTTGACCAACAATATGTAAAGGGTTTTAAGAAGTATTTTACCAAGATTTCTTTTGGTTTCCTATTATTCTTGTGCATTAATACCTACATATCTAGGTCATTTTTCAAGGAAGGATATTGTACAATTAGGAATGTGAGTTGGTTTTCGGATAACTATCTCATTTCTAAGATTTGAATTCATTCGTTTTATCAAGAACCTCTTCCTCATTTGCTAGATCTACCCTTAATTTCTTGATTGAATACTAACTTAAATTTAGATTCCTTATGTAATTTTGGAAAAGAAAATAATGTATACCATTATAATATATAAGTAACTCAAAGTTTTTCACTATCAATTTACAGTGGTTTACAAAATTTTCTATTGTTGTTGCTGAGCTTTAGGATTGTTAATTGTGGCAAAACGAGTGGCACTTTCATCTTCCTCGTTCATCAAGGTTTGTTCTCCCATGATTTCATAAGCTATGGCTCCTCTTGCTCTTCCTTTACCTCGTCCTCCATTTTTACCTCCTCTTAGATTATCTCGTTGATTTTGAGGAATGACTGTAGCAATAGTTCAAGGGTTTTTCTCTTCAGGACAGTTATTTCTATAGTGCCCCATTTGATTCCCGGGGGATTCACTCTATATACAAAATGGGACGCCACCTGTGAGCGGACAACTTTGACAAAACCCCTATATACGACTCATATTAGGGAATATGACCCCCCTTTCTACGCGTATACGACAATCAATGCAAAAAAATATCATACCCCTATCTTACATATAAAATTTAGGTCTCACATGATCTAAGGCCTCTGTCAGACGTATCCGGACAGCCATGTACCGCAGTGAGATGGACCAATCCTGCATTCCGCCTTCCCGAATGTCTATCACATGGAGTAATGGACAAGCTTCCCTCTGGTGAGCTAGAAGCCATTGCATGGGCGTGCTACGAAGATTTGTGTCCGAGGGGTCTATGCTGCCTAGCCCCTCCCATCCTACACAACAACGAATCAGAGTGGAGATGCACACAGAACTTGTCAAGTTTTGTTGAAAAGGCGACCGCATCATGTGACTTCTCTGATGGACATGGTGTTTTCTCATGCAAAAAGCACCTGATCATTGCTAGCCATGGAGGCTGCGTCCACTGCCCTCATGTGACCATGGGCCTAGCTGAGTAAAACTATTCAAATAGCGTGTAGCATAGTGATTGGAAACGTACTAAGAAACCACTTCTGTTGATAACTAGATGTACCTTCAAGTGTCTTAGTTTGACTTTCAAACTATGTGCCCATTCAACCTATACTCTAGCTACTCGTCCAATTATGATCTATCTAAGTTACTCAAAAACATGGATATAAAGTTGCGTTAGGTTCTCCGTGTAAATTTGCATCTATACAAACTCTTTATAGCTTTCATCCCTCAACAAATGAACTATAATCACAAAACAAGCAATTGATACAAAGCAGTGTTAGTTCTTGTATGTATCTTTGTAGCTATTGACTCACAAGGTTGAGGGCAAACTCTTTTGCGAAGCCATGATTTTGAAACACAAATACTTTCTCTCATTTTTTCATTTTCTTACTTCTCCCCCCCCCCCCAATCCCATAAATATGATATCCCCTCCCTTATTTTCAAGCCTGGGAGATAAATTACTAGGGGCCTACCCCTAACTTATACACTTATGTAACTTGTAAAAAAACCCCTCTCCCCTGCACTTACGTGGTGCGGTAAGTTTTACATGGTGAATCCCCCGGGATTTGATTGCATCCATAGCCCCTAACGTTTGGGAAGGTCTACTCCAAGTTCCTAACTACTACTACTCCACGTTGTTGATATCCTTGGTTGAAAGATCCTCTAGCTCTTCCTCTAAAGTTATTAAATCCATTATAGTTCCTTGTAGAGTTGATTCTTTCAGCTGCAAGAGGCTTGTCCCTGAGAAGGGCGCCCTAGATTGACGTAGGCCTCATGGCTTCAAGACGAGTACTGAAGGGTTTGTTGAGGCCTTGAAAAACCCTATAAATTTGCTACTCCATTGTCATCTGAGGAGCATAGAGTCGTAAGGACACAAATTTTGTGTAGTACTCCTCCAGAGAGAGTCCTAGCTGGAGTAGACCAAAGAATTTTTTCATCTTGATAGCCTAATGTGTAGGAGGGAGATAGCGTTCTTTGAGTGCCTGCTTTATTTTCTCCCAAGACGGACTACTCATGGGATTATCTCTACATTGTTGCTTCCACCAAAGTTTGGCATCTCCGCTGAGACCGAACATACCCAACATTGTTTGGTTTTCCTGAGCAGTTCCTGCAGCTTTAAAATAGTCATCCATGGCATCTAAACACGCTTCGGCATCTCACTCTAAGTTGGGGCCCTCTCCCTTGAAGGTAGGGAGTTGGACTTGCTTTAGTAGTAGTTTCTTCTCTTGAGTAACAGGATAAAGGTTATTTACACGAGTATTACCCTGGGATTAAATTAGTAAAATTTAGTACTAGATGAAATCTCTCTTACTTATGCTTTTAACTTATCTCATACTCAAAACTTTTGCACACATGATAAAGACAATTGCCAAACCATAAACAAAAGTGCTTATAGCATACTTATGAGAATCATAGTATGTACAAGAGTTAATACAATCCATGAAGATCCTACTATGTACAAAGGCGACGACAATCCTATACTAGAATCTTGTGGACTTTGGGTGGATCAGATATAGGATCAAAATATACAACATCTTTTGGTCCACTAAAACTAGGGCCTACACCTATGGGTCTAATTCTACCTAGGTAGATTACTTTAGACACCTGATCAAACACCCATTGATTATGTGATACTTGGGCACCATCCACTACAAAGGTTTCCTCTGGATTCTCTGTCCCAATGAAAAAGCATACTTCAATTACTTGAAGATCTTCAGCCCATTTAAGTCTCTACACATTTAGTTCTAAACCTTCTAACTCTCCCGCATCAATAAAGAAAATTCCACCAGATCCTGACCAATTGATCCTCCAAGTGGAAGAAAAAATCTCTTATCTAGCCATTTCATCACGGCTTTTTGTATTGAATAGTGTCGATATAGGCAAGCCCTCATAAACCTAATGTTGAAATCCATGAATTTGCAATAGGCCTGATGGAAATCTTCCTGCAAAGATGGTGATAATTATCTCTCTTTCTTTCTCTCCCTCTTTATTAATTTAATTTATCAAAGATCACTTATTTCAACCTAACACTTTATATCTTTTCCTAGGTTCAAGACTTTTATTAACACATGCTCTGATACCAATTGTGAGGTCCCCAACCCACCAACACCAAAAATCGAGATGGGGTCCTTGACAGGTCTCTAGGCCTAATAAAAAATCAGAGTCTCTAAACAAGAAAAATCCAAGGAATAGACCTTTACCATTGGTGGCTTGGGTCTATAGCCCTAGAAGAAGACCTAGTCCTATCCCGTAGCAAAAACGAGACAAAATATTAAAAGTCCAAAACTATTTTGGCCCTATGACTTTCAAAAGTTGGGCTAAGGTATCATCAACCAATGCTTTTTCCCCCCTAACAGGTGTGAGGGCACAACCGCTTGCCCATACAACCGGGCGGCTCCCCTAGGATAAAAACAATATCCTAACTTATGTAGAAACATCGACATGACACGGAGTAGAAACTCATCGTTCAGGGGGGTAACCGACTTTGGAAAACCATCATTATTCATCAAAATATACCAAGGAGTCGGAGGTGTCTTGAGACAAGTTGTCTTAAGGATGATGAATCATATCTTTCCTAATTTAATCAGTTTTAATCCAAACAATTCATTCCTAATTTTACAAACAAATGCACGTTAGTTTCTTGGAAGATGTCTTCCATTTTCAGCTAGTTTTTATATTTCCTAATTCCTTACTCCGTATGCAATGTTAATATATAAAGAAAAACTTGAATTATCTAGACTTAATTATAACAAAGACCCACCTGGGACTGATTTGGCATTTGTTGTAGCATCGGTTCTTGTACACTCTCATCAGTAGGCCGAATACTAGGCCCGACTTTGTCATCGTGTGATGTTCTAGTTCTTTTTTGGAGCTCCATCCTCATCATCAAACATATGATTTTCTCGGGTCCTTTTAGGTGCCATAACTTCTTATCCTTTTTTAAAAAGGACATATAATCATTAGGTACATTATCAAAAGCTAAACTTAACATTTGTATTCAATCTTAACCCAATCAAGATTAAATTTGTAGTCTTAATTGGTAAATTCTTGACCTAGTAACTTCTTATTTGCCTATATAGGTACGATAACTTTTTCCAAAGCTTCCTTAAGGGTTTTCTAAGTTATTCTAATTTTCTTATAATTTTTTATATCCTTTTTTAAATTTTCTCATCCAATTATAAGCTTGGAATTTGCTTACTATGAGCTTAATATTTATTTTATCTAGTTTCTCTTAAAGATTTTATTTTCTTAACTTTTTATCATTGGTTGTAGTTTTCCTAGAAACTTTTGACTGCAATGTCTATTTATTTTCATTAATCTTTAGCTAAAAATAGATACTTTGGTCAATTATAATTTTTTAGCTGACTATTTAATATAACACTAGAATGGTAACAGGACACTTTTATGTCCTTGGACACTTTTGTGTATTGTTAAGTGACCATTTTGCTTGAATTATTTGAAGAGTATGAAAATGAATTTCTAGGTGCTATCTATCCACAAAGTTGTCTTATGAGCTGAAAAAAACTTAGCATTTTTTTTTGAGTATCGATCTCACCATTAACCTTACTCTTGCACAACATTTTTGAACCTAAACTGTGTGAAAAAACGGGTCCTGTTTTTGGCTTTTTTTTCAATTTTTGGCAACTATACCACTCTAAACTTCATGTTTGTGAGGTTTAGATGGCTAGAGGTTAGGCCTTCATAGTTCTCAACATGTTTTGATGCTTGTAGGGAGAGCTAAGTGTTAAAATTGAAAGTTATGACCAATTTACAAGAATTGCATAATCCTGTTTTTTGGCCAAAATTAGCACTTTTATGATTTTTTTGGTGGCTTTCTTGATAACCAAATTCAATTTTGATTGTGTAAGTGTAATGTATAACATAAAGCTAATCTTCCTTGAGTTTTGGGGGACCTAATATGCTATGTGTCATAGTATATGATGATGGTTGAGTTTTTTGATTGCTGAAGAATACGATACATTTTAGAGTAGCAAGTATAACTTTCTCAATACTGCTAGTTTCTTAGGCCAATTGTGTGTATTTTGTAGGTAGTGACCATATCTAATCATAGACTATAAACTTGGCTAGATATTGAGTAGTTTCTATGGGTTTCTAGAGGTCATAATGCTAAACCCAGTTTTTTCATGTTTGCTATATTTAGCACTTTATCATTGCCCCCAAGGTTCCAATTGTAACAAATCCATTATTCTTTCTACATGCTCCATGGCTCCTTTTGAATCCAGAGGCCCAAAGGGAACTAAGAAAACATCTATATAGTTTCTGTATTGAGCGTGACTATAGAAACTTTGATGATAGGTCCGCAGAATGGCAAAAATGCAACTTTTTTGTACCTATTTTTTTTGCCCAAAAAAAAATTAGTGAGGTAAAAGCAACCATATGTTTTGGTCACCAACCCATTGAAGTTAACAGCGCATTTTATCTCATGTCCTACAAAAATCTCCACTCTTATTTATATGCAATCAACCGTAAGAAATTGATGTTTTGGGCAAAATGCATTGGTCCATCAACTTTGGAGGCTTGTAGTGACCAAGGGATGAGAAAAATTACAAGTTTCTCATTTTTTCCATATGTAGTAGTTATTGAACTATAAGCTCATGAAAGGATTTTTCAAAATGAGTGGATCTACTATGGTTTTGGAAATTTTTCCCAAAACCCTGAAAGGACACTTTTATGTCCTGTTAGGTTACCATTCTAGTGTTAACTATGGTATAATTAGCACAAGTGGATAATGATACTTATGACCTTTGGTAGTTATGTTTCTTGCACTCCTAAGCTCTCATAGGCTGAAAATGTTAGTTGCTTGCAGCTCAAGTAGCCCCCAGGCTCAAGATGGCATCCCCTGCTGCTAATTGTGTCCCCAACAAGTCAGTGATGACCCCTCCCATCACCTGCCAGCTTTAAAAATCAAATCTGCTAAATTTTGACCTATTTTTTGCTTAGTTGATAAATATCTGTAAAATATGTGGGAGGCCTTTAGTAAAGTCTATGCTTAAATGATTACTGCAACCATTCAATTTTTCTTAATAATTTAATTCACATTGAATCTTCCGGAAGGACTAGCTAGGTCAGTTTTTGTCCGAATTTAATTTTGGAAGTTTCTAGCCCGGGGTTTGTTGTGCTTAAGATTCCAAAAATACCATTTTTAACTTCTTTTGAGATAGTGCTTTACCCGTTTGTATGTCCAATGATTTCCCTAAAGCTTTAATTAGACCTTACAATCTTCCTTTGTCCTTGTAGTCCATCTTGGATTTTTATGACCATTCTATTACAGTCAAAGGCTGATCAACGTTCTTTTCTTCCCTTTGACATTCTATCCGTGTGTGTATGTCTTTTGAGGCATACCTCATGAAGTGTCGTCATTTTATTGGACCTTCTTTTCTTTGTACGGCTTGACATTTCTTCAGTCTTTTCTTCATCTGGATTATGAAATTTTCCTACTCTTTTGTTTTTTGTTGAAAATCTCAAAAATAACAAAATAAAACCAAAAATCAACTCAACCCAAAAAGAAAAATCAAGTTAATAGAATTAAACGCTATGTACACTGTACACATGTCCTTAGGGGTTCATGTATGGATTTTTTTCCCGTACTCCTCTTGTAACACTATTATGACGTCAATCAAAAACATCACAATTAAACTCAAAAATTCAATACAACTCACAAAATATTTCCTTCTAATATTCATAATAATAGGTCCGCATTTAGAATGCCTGCCCCCCTCTTATTTGGAGTCCTCCTTTGGTGACAAGGTATCACCAAAGATATTTGTTGTGCTTGGGAAATTCAAAAATGTGCCTATGCAGGCCTTGTAAGGTAGCCCTATTATGCATACACAGTCAATGCATGGAAAGGTTTTATGTTGTGCAAGATGTGGGTATAAGAAATTTGTTTATTGGCATTTGCTGGTGAGGATTCCTATTCTCAGCATTTATGATCTTTGAAGCTCTTGTGAAATTTGCTTGATTGAAGGTTGTAGAGCCTTTTCAAAGGCTTGCTTATCTATTTGATGCTTCTTTGGAATCTAGCTTAGCCTTGTGGTTGGTTTTCATATTGACATTGTTCCACAGTAGTGAGTGTGTCAGTAGGGACCCTTGCTACCTATAGATACGGTTGTTCCGGTAATGTCTATTCAAGTATAGCAAAATATGTTCAGCTTCTAACTACTTATATATACTTGTCAACTTTTACAGAGGTTGATTATCTTGGACCTCAATGGATTGCTGCTGATGCGCGTGCCTCTCGGTGACACAAAACCCTTTGAGGATTTGCAAACGTTTTGGATGGGAACTTGTCGAGTCGTGGTTCGTCCAGAAACCAAGGAATTTATTCAGTTTCTTCTTCCGCGCTTCAGAGTTGCCATATGGTCTTCAATGCAAAGTCAAAACTTGTCGCCACTAGTTACAATAGTTTGCAGTGTATGCGGCGCTCACACGTCAGATTTTTCCTTTTTGTATGATCAAAGAAAATGCGTTACCGTTGAGGGCCATTACCACCCTAAAAAACCACACTTACCTCTTTTGTACAAACCGTTTAGCCAAATCGGTGTACACTTTGATGCAACTAATACACTACTGATTGATGATACTCCTGAAAAGGGAGAACTAAATCCGTCGGGAACAACTATCTCACCACCTTCTTTCGAGGGGCATTCCTTTGATTTTTACCTTGAAGACATTCTGATTCCATACTTACAGAAATTATATCTCAGTCCATTGTTCACGGACGAGTTTGTACTTTCTAATGAATTAAGATGACTCTTCTATCATGTCTTTGTCTTGTCTAACATTGACAGAGAGAGAGAGAGAGAGAGAGAGAGAGAGAGAGAGAGAGAGAGAGATTTGACATGGTAAAGAAATGTATTTCAAGCACACTTATTCACAGGGCACAATTGACAAATGAGCTCAAAAAACTTCATGTATTGAAAGTCATTTGTATACACTTGGGTTCACAAGAATATCTGTTACATTGACACTACTTCAACCTGACCATCCAACTCTTTGCACAAAATATCTTTTTCCCTTCGCCGCATCACCTTATGGCCAGCTAGGAAAAAGGAAAAATCTGATAGGTCCCTTTCCATTGACTCTTCAATTATGTCATGCCGCAACTGCTGAAGACTGCATAGCTCCCTTATTGTAACCACCAACAGTAGGCCATGCTCTTTATCAATCACTTCCACATCCACAGTAGGATTATCTTCCAAACCTGCAGAAACCTGGTCCATAGGAATGTACTTACCATTGAGCATTTGTGATCGCATATACCAAAACGAGAGTAACAGTGATTGGCTTGCAATCATGTACTTGACAACTAGAGTATCAAGCGCGACCTCGCACCGTAAGCCAATATCTTCCTTTACATACCATCCTCTGTCAAGAAGTTTGTCACAGGATGACTGCTGAAATGACTTGCACATGAACATAGTTTTCGTAACACGGATTTTGTAGCTATGAAACAACTCTATGAAGAGTGCAGCAGGACAAAAGTTTGCAATTCTAACCAGTTTGGTGGGAATAGAGCTACGTAGAGACCTCTGTATATCCTTGTAGAGCTTACTTCGCATTGCCTCCACCATTGTTTCCTCGGGAACTGGCCAGTCCACAGTGTTCCAATCGGTTGGTAGAGGCACCTTCACCAACATGGCATTCTTATTCCCTAAGCTGAGTTGGTAGAAGTGGTCATAAAAAAATATTCCTTCATCAGCCAGGTTTTTGCTGCTCCTCCCTGAATACTGTAGAGAACCAATGTGGGCATGAACAACAAGGAAGAGGCCTATTATGCACTCCACAAGCTCCCATTTCTCATAAGAAGAGGGATAAACATCTGCAATATATATGAGAAGAGTTAAACTAAGAGTATCAATGAGTAAAAATGACAAATCTAATGTAATTGAGCTATGAAGAATGGAGACATTGCTCATAAGAAGAGGGAGAAACATTGCAAAATATATAAGAAAAGTTATAATGAGAGTATCAGTAAGTTCAGATGTCAAGAGTACTTACAGATCAAATGAAGTTCAGATGTCAAGAGTACTTACAATTGCAACGTGGTTGATGTATATCTGATACATTTCCACCGTTTGCTATCACATCTGGATGGGTAAACACATGCTGAACAAGAACTTCCTTTACAGATCTTTTGCCGAGTTCAACTTTGAAATCCAACACTCTGGCCTTCCATGCTGAGCGGTAAACGTTGATACCACTAGACCTCTTGGGTCTTCTTGGTTGCATGAGGACCCATGAACCTTTGTTTATCCTTTGTCCAACCCATTGGTTCTCTGCACTTATTGAAGTTGATATTGTAATTGAGGATATGCTACTACTTGGCCTTCTAGGCAAAGTGTAGCTGTTGGTTGTTGGTGTGAGGGACAGTAAACACCCGGAGCTTCTTGGGCGAGAAGACGTGGAAGCCATACCTCTCAGAGAAAAGCTTTAGTGGAGGGAGATTCACTTTGAAAGCATTCGAATGGAGGGAAAGTGTTTTAGAATTCCAATATCTTGTGCGGGCTTATATTAATGGTCACCCTCGAGTACGTTAATGACCATAAGAGAATATCAGAAGTGGGACCACTGGCAAGCACCTAACAGCTCGGTAAAAGGAAGGAAATTACGATGCCACAATCCTAGATTCGTGAAAGTTTTATGCTATTTTCCTATTTTTTGAGTCTTTCCACGTACTTTCCTACGTAACGTAGCCTTCGTACTCATTGGACGCGCTCTATTTTTCTCTCTCTTCATATGGCCCTCCAAATGACCTCCGAAATTTCCTAATGCATTGCAAGAATGGCGTACCTGCATGCTACAGACAAAGATCTACTGTGAAAAGATGTTAAGATGCTATGAAATGCTACAACTAGAGAAGAGGCAAAGGGGTTTTGTCCACTACATACACTATCATGTAGACGTGGGTGTGTAGATTTCTTGTACCCAAAAATATAGGCATTGACCAATAAAGACGAGATTATAACCCGGTGGTTCTGATCTTCGTGCACCTCTAGACCGAGGTGTGCGGAGATTGGACATGACTAGAGAATGTAATGTAGTTTACAGTGTGAACAAAGAGAGAGAGAGAGAGAGAGAGAGAGAGAGATAAGATGAAGAATGACAATAAAAGATTAAATTTGTTGTCCATTTTATAAGGTTTTTACCCTCATTATGAGTAGTGACGAAGATGTGGGGCCGTCCAACCGAAACACCTATCTTTCAACGAGGATCTTATGTCCTTGTAATCAATGCAAGCATGTTGTGCGACGGACAAGACTCGTTTCTTTGCATCACGTTTTTGAATTTGGCGAGTTCGATCCATCTATTATAGATCGATTTTTTGCCAATTATAACTCATCGGACTCTGACGCTGGCCAACAGATAGCAATCTTGCAACCCAATAGACGTGTTCGCAGGTGCTTTGGTCAAGCAGCATATGTGAGGCCACAAGATGCAGCCTCTGACAGCTCGGGGGATGATCATGCATACCACATTTGCAACAAGGCAATGTTTAATCCCGAGATCAATGAAATGATCGAGACGATCATGGATTCAGAAAGGCTTATCTATGATGATATGAAAAGTGAAGCCGATACGCCATTGTATGATGGAGCATATTGTATGTCTAGATTGAAGGCGCTCTTGGTTCTTCTCAGCATGCAGACAAAGTTTGGATGGAGTAACACTAGCGTCATAGCGCTTTTCAGGTGATCTATTACAATGTGTTTACTTTAATAAAAAACTCTAGACGTATAATGATCTGATAGATTTTTACACAATTGTACCGTATTTTTTTCGTTGTGTAGATTGCTCAAAGAGCGCATAATGCTAGCTAATAATGTGATGCGAGATTCCAGAGAGGAAGCAAGAAAGATTTTGTGAAACTTGGGAATGGATTACAATTCGATCCACGCTTGTCCTAACGACTGCATTCTTTTCAGAGGGGAATACATAGACATGGAGAAGTGTCCAAAATGTGATTCCGAGAGATATCGAGTAGATCTCCACGGAACAAAAATTCCACAAAAGGTTTTGTGACATTTTTCTCTACTTCCTCGCATCAATCATTTCTTCGAATGTAAGTCCATGGCTGCCCTAGCATCATGGCATGAGGAGAATAATTCTTCGGATGGTGTGCTACGGATTCCTGCAGATTGTGCAGCCTGGAAACATATAGATGAAACATGGTCGGATTTTTCCAGGGAAGCTCAAAATTTGCGCCTAGGCCTGGCTATGGATGGCGTAAATCCATTTGGTCAAAGATCAACATCTTACAATGTATGGCCCGTTGTCATTGTTTGTCAACTACAACATTCCCCCGTGGTTGACTACGAAGAAGGGGCACCTATGGCTAAGCTTGATTGTGCCGAGGCGGTATAAAGTGAAGAATATGGATGTGTATCTTCGTCCACTATTGGAAGAGCTACAATAATTTTGGATTGGCATAGAAGTGGTGGATATGAGCCGACACACATGTCGACGGAATGCTTTGATCAGAGGCATTCTAATGTGGACCATGCATGACTATCCCGGACTAACAAAATGATCAGGTGATTTATACTTAAACTCAAACACTGTAAATCTTGGTTTTCCTCAAGCTTATCTATTATCATGTGTATACATACTGGGCTTCAAACAAGCGGATACAGAGCATGTGTCACATGTGGACCTAGACTAAATGTACGTTGGGCGCCCTCATTGAAGAAGAAAATCTATGAAGGCCATCCAGGGTATCTTCCAGAGAATCATGTGTTACGCAAGGATGTCTGCACAAGCATGGTTAGAGCAGAAGGAGATGTGTGATGACGGTTTGCCCCAAGGGATGAAGAGACTCTCTCTATGGTACGAGTTACCATATTGGCCCCGACTCATGATCAATCACTTGCTTGATCTAATGCACATATTCAAGAATGTGGATAATCTACTATGGGACCATGTGATCGGCAAGAAAGATACTTTGGAAGCTAGGGTTGACCTTAGAAATGTGGATCGTATGGAGCAATATTGGTTGCAGACAGCATCCGATGGATCGATAAAACTCCCTAAAGCACCATGGATTTTCACAGGAGCCCAACAAAGCAAAGTAAAAGAGACCATTTGATCTTTGCAGACCCCCACTCGCGTAATGCACTCGCTCCGAACGTGTTTCACTAAACAACGAAAGCTTACCGGTTTTAAGTCACACAACTGGCATAAATGTGTCAGGTATGTTCATAGTGGAATATATCATAGTGGGAATTGTGTAACAAATTCGTGTGTGGACTTTAATGTCATTGTTGCACGTGTTTTGCAGTTTATTTTACCGGTGGCCATTGAGGGATGTTTGTCTCATCCGTAACACAATCTACAAACTTGCGAAGTTGGTGCAATGGATCTCACAAAAGGAGATCAAGGTAGACTCCATACCGTTTGCCAAACTAAACGTTGCGAAGGTCGTGTGCATGTTTGAGAAACACTTTCCTACTACCATGCTAACCATTCAGGTGCATCTTCTTGTTCACATAGTTGATGAGGTGGAAATAGCTGGCATAGTACATTCCAGATGGATGTTCTTTTTAGAACGTTTCATGAAAACACTCAAGGGATATGTGCGTCAGAAGGCATGTTCGAAGGGTAGCATGGCAGAAGGTTGGCTGGTATTAGAGTCCCTAGTGTACATTGGAGAGTGGCTAGATGGATTTGATAAAGCCTGGGACACGCTATGGCGAACCATAGATGATTGTCATGTAGAGCGCATATATGGGATTGTCATGTGCAATCTCGGTGTTCAGAAGAAGATGATGGAAGATCTAGAGGCTAAAATCAACCGATTTTGCATGCTTCACAATCCAGTGATGCAAAAGTGGATTTTACAATATGAGGATGTAAAGCAAGAGCGACAAAGGGCACGAATCGAGTGGAGACGGGGAAGACGACCACCAATGCACTATACGACGGGTCTGGAGAGCTACCCACATGCATGAGCTTAAGATGGTTGCACAACCAATTGAAAAGCGCACAACAGTACGGTGAAGAAGTGACTGAGGAGGAATGGGAGTACTCTCGGGGTTGCATGACCAAGGTAAGTTTGCAATGTACGACTAGTGACTTTCTAGATGTTTGAATGGCCACTCATAATCTTTGTTGGTTGTAGTATAAGTCATACACAACAGCATGGTGTAAAGGTCAACATTTTAGGGTGGAACGGATCGACAAAAAGCGTTTTACTCAAGATTGTGGAATCATGGCAAAACTTGAACAGTATAGGCGACGACGGTCCTCTGATGCAGATCCTGTGGTGGTGAAACTCACTTACTTCGGCACGCTACAAGAGATTTTGAGGATCGATTATAGAGGATTTTTTGTCGACTTGTTTGACGTGCAATATATGGTTCAAGATAATCATGGAGGGTCGCAACGCTATTGTGCGTAGAGGAGAGTCTGGTTTTCTTGAGGTGGATTCAACTAAGAAATGGACTGACCGAAGAGACACCTTCATACTACCCGAGCATTGTGAACAAGTAAGTATGTAAATAGTTAACATCCAATTTTAGAAGTTATGTGCTTGGAAGCTCTCATGTAAGTTATGTGGCTCTGGCAGGTGATATTTTATCCTACAAAGTCTGCATCAAACTGGTAGTACATCATAGAGGTAGCCCCTCGTAGTGCACGGATGTATGAGGGCTACCATGTGCCAATCACAGCGGCATCAATGGAGGAGATCGGAGAAGATGCTCAGTCAGAAGCCGCTGAGGTGGTGCCAGACGAGCATCAAGCTGCTACTCTTATGGGGTGCATGCAAAGGATCTACAAAATGAAATGGAGGACATCTGTTTAAACGGAGAGCTCTATATAGATATAGGAAGTTATGCTGACCTTTGCGAGGATGAGAGAGAGACCTCTTAAAGCCATAAATATTGTATTTGAACAATCTAGCTCCGTTTTATAATGTATATTGTATTCACGTGGCTTCTTGTCCATTTTTGTCTATATGCGTCATTGCGTCATTTTATTTAATGGTCATTGCATCATTGTATTTAATGGTCATTGCGTCATTGTATTTAATGGTCTTTGCGTCCACCCCAGGTACGTATGCTCTAGGTATGTTCTCACAAGCAGGGACGACGAGCACTGCGCTCCGAGTGGGATGGAGACTGAAGCTGCAATCGTGAAGTTGGTTTGCTCAATATAGATGCTGCTCATCCCACCACTAGATCTAGCTGATCGGGTGAAAGAGACATTAAGAAGCACTACTACTGCTTCTCAGAGTCTCTTTCACCCGATCAATTAAATTTAGTGGTGGGACAAGCAACTTCTATGAGCAGACCTTCGCGATGCAGCTTCAATTTCCATCTCACCCGGAGTGCAGTGCTTTTTGAAATTCACAGAAATTCAACGAAATATCTTTACACAGGAATCCCTTCCCCTTTATGAGTCCTCTCTCTCTCTCTCTCTCTCTCTCTCTCTCTCTCTCTCTCTCTCTCTCTCTCTCTCTCTCTCTCTCTCTCTCTCTCTCTCTACTTGTCCATGTTTTCTTCTCCATTGATTCAATATTAAGTTTAAATGTTTGGTTGTTTAATGCAGGTATGTATGATGAGGAGTTTCTTTCTTCTTTGTCACCCCAGTAGAGAAAGTGGTACGTGCAGCGTCATCGCTCTGGCGCACCATCGTGCGTTCCTACTCCAACCGCTTCTCTCTCTGTTTCAGAGCATTAAGTGCGCTCCGAAGCTTCGGTGTCGACGAGACAATCTTCACACTCATCTAGGCACCGGCACTCTAGCGGTGGCGGTGGCGATTGTTGTGGGATGCCGCCATCGATGCCTCGACACCGCCTCGTGTTCGACGAGACTCTTTACCCTCCCCTTCTTTGTCCGCCCCGACACCAGCCACAACATCGCCATCTACACCAAGTTTTGCGTGGCTGATGGTCGTTCCTAGCAGCTACATACCACTAGCTACTCCTCCAGGAGTCACTCCAGTCGACACTGCTCGCTTCGGGGCCCAAAATCCAGTGGAGACACCTAATGTCCATACCCCCATAGACACGCCGCTAGAGACCCCTGCCAGGACACCCAGGTCCACGCGTCACCGGCGAGAGGGCTTGCCTTACTCCATTGACTTCAGTGGCAGCATCATCTTGGATGATGAAGGAAAGAAGGTGATCTCCCGCATGCACGGTCTTTGCTCTCAGGTGTTTAGACACTACATACTAATTAACACCTGGAGTGAAGTACCAAGTGATTTAAAAGACAGAGTCATCAGCATGCTTCATGACAAGTTTCCTGTTCCAACACGAGATGACCGCTTCAATGAAGACGTGATGAAGGTTCGAATACGCGAATACTACAAGCACAAGCATTCCGAAGTGCAAAAAGCAATTAAGCATGGGTGGAACAGACCAGATTGGCTAGCCAAAGAAGATTGGAAGAATGCGAAGAAAGCAATGCGCGAGAATCCCGTCAAGTGGAAGCAACAAAAGGATGCAGCCAGAGCGCGAGTAGAGGCAGGGAGCTCGCACCACTTGGGGAGCGGCGGGTGAGCATCATTTGAGGCCGATTTTGTAAGTATTTTTGCATTGCTCTTTAGGTTTGATAGTTTAGAGTTTAGGGGTTTTTAAATTCTAACATAATGGATTCTTTGTATGTTTTGACAGTGGTTGATGACAGGACGTGACCCGACACTGTACGAGGATGAGTACGTAGGGAGGAAGGACTTAAACACCCTGATGGACATTCTGCGTTCTCGCGGCGACATGGTTAGTATTAGGGTTTACTCTTTTCTATTTGTTGAATTGTTTTATAAACCTCGCTATATGTTTATACTTACAAAAAGCTGTCTTAATGGTTTTTTTCCAGAATCCAACAGATACGCCGCTTGGACGCAATGAGACGTCTTATTAGACGACGTCAGTCTGGCCGTAGCTAGATAGCATTATTTTCCTTTTGTCATAGCATATGTATCATGAGATGACATTTATACGTCTTTTTGAAAACCATGTATATTTTTTCAATAATGACAATGGTGTTGTAACTATTACATTTGCAAAGTTTAACAATCAAGTGTTTTGGTCTATGATGTGTACAATTGTCATAGATTTACTTTCATTGATTTACTTTCATCAATTTACTTTTATCAGTTTTGTATCTTTATTCTGCAAACAATACTATGGATGATGGAGTTAATGGTTATATTGTCTTGTGGGTGACTACTTTGGGTCTATATCTAAGCTTGCATTTTCTTCAAAGGTGAATCATTAATGAAACATTCAATATGGGTGATGGGTGGCAGGGCATTCAATGCCCTAACACCAAAAAAGAAATCTCTCGGGCGTCGCTATGACCGTCGCTATATAAGGCTCTGCAGCATCGCCATAAACGTCGCTATAGGTGGCCTGTAAACGTTGCTATGACCGTCGCTATAGGCGTCTCTATATAGTGACATCTATAGCGAAGATCGTAGCGACGCTTATAGTGACGTTCCCGTATCGACGCTCTTAGCTATGCCGGGGAGTATAAAAACCCAATGTATTCCCGTCGCTAACAGCGTCACAAGTGCACACAACCTCTTGTAGTGCCTATCCTCATTCCCTGCTAGCTCTCTCCACCTACGAAGGTGTTTGAGGTCTTGGGACTGAGACACGGGACAAGTTAATGCTTAGTTACCGGAATAATTGTGGTGCATGAAGCTCTCTGTCTGCATTGCACCATCAAGGTTTCAAGAAACACAAAGCTTGTTCTGTACCAAGTATCTCTTTATGGGAGAAACTATAATACAAAAGCCTTTGGGAGGGGGGACTGGCTCCATATAAATTCGGTCCTCTACTGTTGTCAAGTTCTCTAATTCTCTCTCTTGCAAAGTATTGTTCATGCTAAGTTAATTAAGTATAATAGTTATATTACTACCTCTAATCAAGTCCACCCTCTATTTTCAGAAAGTATTCTCATAAAAATTGTTACTACAATTTTCTTAATTCCGCTATTCTCAATGTTCATAGTCCATTTCCATTAGAGAGAGAGAGAGAGAGAGAGAGAGAGAGAGAGAGAGAGAGAGAGAGAGAGAGAGAGAGATGGATTTTGTCACAACCATTATAAGGAAGCTATCAAAACAGAAGAGGTGATTTGAGACAAGATCAGAGGAGGAGGTGAGAGCCTCATGTATAGGAGTGACCAGGGGCTATGTCCCCATGTATGTGGGACATGAGAGGAAAAGGGTGGTGATGAAGGTGGAGCTCCTTAACTGCCTACATGCCTTGGTGGACTTGGTGCCTGCTTCCAATGCTAGCGGCTTGATCAACTTGGACACTTGTTCTTCCCCTTGCTCCTCACTGGGTCCTATGTGGCTTCTTCCCTCTTGCAACCCTCACATGCTCCGCACGCTATTGACATCCTTGGAAAGTGCAGCCACCACCACGGTCCACCTCAATTTCATTGCCCTACTCCATCACAACTCCCATTCAAGCCAAATCTTTGAACTTGTGCACGTGAACGGTCTTGAGCTTCTACCCTTCTCCTGAAAATCCCACCTCCCCTCTTTCATCACCGCCTACACCACTCTCTCTCTCTCTCTCTCTCTCTCTCTCTCTCTCTCTCTCTCTCCTATATATGCCAAGCCAAAGCAAACGGGAGAGAGACAGATGCTCATGTGTTGTAGGATGAGGATACTAACAAAAGAAACAATAGCACAAGATTGATAAATGCCACTTATTGGGCATGTTAAGTCTAGTGGAACCTGGCTCTGCCATTTCCTAACCAATAGATCTATACCTAACAAATGCCTGAACTAAAAGCAAGTTTCCTTAACATGTAGATGATAGTGAAAAATAGCTTGAGAGCAACTTAAAAGTAACCAACAATTTTGAGTACCATTATAGTACTACACTTACAACAGCAGAACCACAAGGATATAAGTTACGAGTAATGACATTGAGGATTTTTGGCGTCGAATAGTAAGGATCAATGGACACATTCTCTTGTTTAGAAGAAGAGAAAGTTGTTGTCACTAGCACAAGATCAACTGATGGGTCTCCTGCAATTGCTGCTTCCAAAGTCCAAAGTGTGCGAGGGTGATCACATAACTGACTTGTCATCATTTTCCACCGGCCAAAGAGCACATAATGCTAGCTAATAATGTGATGCTCAAAGAGCACATAATGCTAGCTAATAATGTGTAGATTGCTCAAAGAGCACATAATGCTCAAAGATTGCTCAAAGGTTGTGTAGATTGCTCAAAGAGCACATAATGCTCAAAGATTGCTCAAAGGTTGTGTAGATTGCTCAAAGAGCACATAATGCTAGCTAATAATGTGATGCCAGAATCCAGAGAGGAAGCAAGAAAGATTTTGTGAAACTTGGGAATGGATTACAATTCGATCCACGCTTGTCCTAACGATTGCATTCTTTTTAGAGGGGAATACATAGACATGGAGAAGTGTCCAAAATGTGATTCCGAGAGATATCGAGTAGATCTCCACGGAACAAAAATTCCACAAAAGGTTTTGTGACATTTTTCTCTGCTTCCTCGCATCAAGCATTTCTTTGAATGTAAATCCATGGCCGCCCTAGCATCATGGCATGAGGAGAATAATTCTTCGGATGGTGTGCTACGGATTCCTGCAGATTGTGCAGCCTCGAAACATATAGATGAAACATGGTCGGATTTTGCCAGGGAAGCTCAAAATTTGTGCCTAGGCCTAGCTATGGATGGCGTAAATCAATTTGTTCAAAGATCAACATCTTACAATGTATGGCCCGTTGTCATTGTTTGTCAACTACAACATTCCCCCGTGGTTGACTACGAAGAAGGGGCACCTATGGCTAAGCTTGATTGTGCCGGGGCGGTATAAAGTGAAGAATATGGATGTGTATCTTCGTCCACTATTGGAAGAGCTACAACAATTGTGAACTGGCATAAATGTGTCAGGTATGTTCATAGTGGAATATATCAAAGTGGGAATTATGTAACAAATTCGTGTGTGGACTTTAATATCATTGTTGCACGTGTTTTGCAGTTTATTTTACCGGTGGCCATTGAGGGATGTTTGTCTCGTCCGTAACACAATCTACAAACTTGCGAAGTTGGTGCAATGGATCTCACAAAAGGAGATCAAGGTAGACTCCATACCATTTGCCAAACTAAATGTTGTGAAGGTCGTGTGCATGTTTGAGAAACACTTTCCTACTACCATGCTAACCATTCAGGTGCATCTTCTTGTTCACATAGTTGATGAGGTGGAAATAGCTGGCATAGTACATTCCAGATGGATGTTCTTTTTAGAACGTTTCATGAAAACACTCAAGGGATATGTGCGTCAGAAGGCATGCTCGAAGGGTAGCATGGCAGAAGGTTGGCTAGTATTAGAGTCCCTAGTGTACATTGGAGAGTGGCTAGATGGATTTGATAAAGCCTGGGACACGCTATGGCGACCCATAGATGATTGTCATGTAGAGCGCATATATGGGATTGTCATGTGCAATCTCGGTGTTGAGAAGAAGATGATGGAAGATCTAGAGGCTAAAATCAACCGATTTTGCATGCTTCACAATCCAGTGATGCAAAAGTGGATTTCACAATATGAGGATGCAAAGCAAGAGAGACAAAGGGCACGAATCGAGTGGAGACAGGGAAGACGACCACCAATGCACTATCCGACGGGTCTGGAGAGCTACCAACATTCATGAGCTTAAGATGGTTTCACAACCAATTGAAAAGCGCACAACAGTACGGTGAAGAAGTGACTGAGGAGGAATGGGAGTACTCTCGGGGTTGCATGACCAAGGTAAGTTTGCATTAATGTACGACTAGTGACTTTCTAGATGTTTGAACGGCCACTCATAATCTTTGTTGGTTGTAGTATAAGTCATACACAACAGCATGGTGTAAAGGTCAACATTTTAGGGTGGAACGGATCGACAAAAAGAGTTTTACTCAAGATTGTGGAATCATGGCAAAACTTGAACAGTATAGTCGACGACGGTCCTCTGATGCAGATCCTGTGGTGGTGAAACTCACTTACTTCGGCACGCTACAAAAGATTTTGAGGATCGATTATAGAGGATTTTTTGTCGACTTGTTTGACGTGCAATGGTTCAAGATAATCATGGAGGGTCGCAACGCTATTGTGCGTAGAGGAGAGTCTAGTTTTCTTGAGGTGGATTCAACTAAGAAATGGACTGACCAAAGAGACACCTTCATACTACCCGAGCATTGTGAACAAGTATGTATGTAAATAGTTAACATCCAATTTTAGAAGTTATGTGCTTGGAAGCTCTCATGTAAGTTATGTGTCTCTGACAGGTGATATATTATCCTACAAAGTCTGCATCAAACTGGTAGTACATCATAGAGGTAGCCCCTCATAGTGCACGGATGTATGAAGGCTACCATGTGCCAATCACAGCGGTATCAATGAAGGAGATCGGAGAAGATGCTCAGTCAGAAGCCACTGAGGTGGTGCCAGACGAGCATCAAGCTGCTACTCATATGGGGTGCATGCAGAGGATCTACAAAATGAAATGGAGGACATCTGTTTAAACGGAGAGCTCTATATAGATATAGTAAGTTATGCTGACCTTTGCGAGGATAAGAGAGAGACCTCTTAAAGCCATGAATATTGTATTTGAACAATCTAGCTCCGTTTTATAATATTGTATTCACGTGGCTTCTTGTCCATTTTTATCTATATACGTCATTGCGTCATTTTATTTCATGGTCATTGCATCATTGTATTTAATGGTCATTGCATCATTGTATTTAATGGTCTTTGCGTCCACTCCAGGTACGTATGCTCTAGGTATGTTCTCACAAGCAGGGACGACGAGCACTGCACTCCGAGTGGGATGGAGACTGAAGCTGCAATCGCGAAGCTGGTTTGCTCAATATAGATGCTGCTCATCCCACCACTAGATCTAGCCGATCGGGTGAAAGAGACATTAAGAAGCACTACTACTGCTTCTCAGAGTCTCTTTCACCTGATCAATTAAATTTAGTGGTGGGACAAGCAACTTCTATGAGCAGACCTTCGCAATGTAGCTTCAATTTCCATCGCACCCAGAGTGCAGTGCTTTTTGAAATTCACAGAAATTCAACGAAATCTCTTTACACAGGAATCCCTTACCCTTTATGAGTCCCCTCTCCCTCTCTCTCTCTCTCTCTCTCTCTCTCTCTCTCTCTCTCTCTCTCTACTTGTCCATGTTTTCTTCTCTATTGATTCAACATTAAGTTTAAATGTTTCGTTGTTTAATGCAGGTATGTATGATGAGGAGTTTCTTCTTTGTCACCCCAATAGAAAAAGTGGTACGTGCAGCGTCATCGCTCTGGCGCACCATCGTGCGTTCCTACTCCAACCGCTTCTCCCTCTGTTTCGGAGCATTCAGTGCGCTCCGAAGCTTCGGTGTCGACGAGACAATCTTCACACTCATCTAGGCACCGGCGCTCTAGTGGTGGCGGTGGTGATTGTTGTGGGATGCCGCCTCCGATGCCTCGACACCACCTCGTGTTCGACGAGGCTCTTTACCCTCCCCTTCTTTGTCCGCCCCGACACCAGCCACAACATCGCCATCTACACCAAGTTTTGCGCGGCTGACGGCCGTTCCTAGCAGCTACATACCACTAGCTACTTCTCCAGGAGTCACTCCAGTCGACACTCCTCGCTTCGGGGCCCAAAATCCAGTGGAGACACCTGACGTCCATACCCCCATCGACACGCCGCTAGACCCTTGTCGGGACACCCAGGTTCACGCGTCACCGGCGAGAGGGCTTGCCTTACTCCGTCGACTTCAGTGGCAGCATCATCTTGGATGATGAAGGAAAGAAGGTGATCTCCCGCATGCACGGTCTTTGCTCTCAGGTGTTTAGACACTACATACTAATTAACACCTGGAGTGAAGTACCAAGTGATTTAAAAACATCGGCATACTTCATGACAAGTTTCCCGTTCCAACACGAGATGATCGCTTCAATGAAGACGTGATGAAGGTTCGAATACGCGAATACTACAAGCACAAGCATTCCGAAGTGCAAAAAGCAATTAAGCATGGGTGGAACAAACCAGATTGGCTAGCCAAAGAAGATTGGAAGAATGCGAAGAAAGCAGTGCCCAAGAATCCCGTCAAGTGGAAGCAACAAAAGGATGCAGCCAGAGCGCGAGTAGAGGCAGGGAGCTCGCACCACTTGGGGAGCGGCGGGTGAGCATCATTTGAGGCCGATTTTGTAAGTATTTTTGCATTGCTCTTTAGGTTTGATAGTTTAGAGTTTAGGGGTTTTTAAATTCTAACATAATGGATTCTTTGTATGTTTTGACAGTGGTTGATGACAGGACGTGACCCGACACCGTACGAGGACGAGTACGTAGGGAGGAAGGACTTAAACACCCTGATGGACATTCTGCGTTCTCGCGGCGACATGGTTAGTATTAGGGTTTACTCTTTTCTATTTATTGAATTGTTTTATAAACCTCGCTATATGTTTATACTTACAAAAATTTGTCTTATTGTTTTTTTTGCAGATATCCGACAGATACGCCGCTTGGACGCGATGAGACGTATGATTAGACGATGTCAGTCTAGCCGTAGCTAGATAGCATTAGTTTCCTTTTGTCATAGCATATGTATCATGAGATGACATTTATACGTCTTTTTGAAAACCATGTATATTTTTTCAATAATGACAATGGTGTTGTAACTATTACATTTGCAAAGTTTAACAATCAAGTGATTTTGTCTATGATGTGTACAATTGTCATAGATTTACTTTCATTGATTTACTTTCATCAATTTACTTTTATCAGTTTTGTATCTTTATTCTGCAAACAATACTATGGATGATGGAGTTAATGGTTATATTGTCTTGTGGGTGACTACTTTGGGTCTATATCTAAGCTTGCATTTTCTTCAAAGGTGAATCATTAATGAAACATTCAATATGGGTGATGGGTGGCAGGGCATTCAATGCCCTAACACCAAAAAAGAAATCTCTCGGGCGTCGCTATATAAGGCTCTACAGCGTCGCTATAAACGTCGCTATAGGTGGCCTGTAAACGTCGCTATGACCGTCGCTATAGGCGTCTCTATATAGTGACATCTATAGCGACGATCGTAGCGACGCTTATAGCGATGTTCCCGTATCGACGCTCTTAGCGACGGTCTTAGCGATGCCGGGGAGTATAAAAACCCAATGTATTCCCATCGCTAACAGCGTCACAAGTGCACACAACCTCTTGTAGTGCCTATCCTCATTCCCTGCTAGCTCTCTCCACCTGCGAAGGTGTTTGAGGTCTTGGGACTGAGACACGGGACAAGTTAATGCTTAGTTACCGGAATAATTGTGGTGCATGAAGCTCTCTATCTGCATTGCACCATCAAGGTTTCAAGAAACACAAAGCTTGTATTGTACCAAGTATCTCTTTATGGGAGAAACTATAATACAAAAGCCTTTTGGAGGGGGGACTGGCTCCATATAAATTTGGTCCTCAACTGTTGTCAAGTTCTGTAATTCTCTCTCTTGCAAAGTATTGTTCATGCTAAGTTAATTAAGTATAATAGTTATATTACTACCTCTAATCAAGTTCACCCTCTATTTTCAGAAAGTATTCTCATAAAAATTGTTACTACAATTTTCTTAATTCCGTTATTCTCAATGTTCATAGTCCGAGAGAGAGAGAGAGAGAGAGAGAGAGAGAGAGAGAGAGATAGAGAGAGATGGATTTTGTCACAACCATTATAAGGAAGCTATCAAAACAGAAGAGGCGATTTGAGACAAGATCAGAGGAGGAGGAGGAGGAGGAGGAGGTGAGAGCCTCATGTATAGGAGTGACCAGGGGCTATGTCCCCATGTATGTGGGACATGAGAGGAAAAGGGTGGTGATGAAGGTGGAGCTCCTTAACTGCCTACATGCCTTGGTGGACTTGGTGCCTGCTTCCAATGCTAGCGGCTTGATCAACTTGGACACTTGTTCTTCCCCTTGCTCCTCACTGGGTCCTATGTGGCTTCTTCCCTCTTGCAACCCTCACATGCTCCGCACGCTATTGACATCCTTGGAAAGTGCAGCCACCACCACGGTCCACCTCAATTTCATTGCCCTACTCCATCACAACTCCCATTCAAGCCAAATCTTTGAACTTGTGCACGTGAACGGTCTTGAGCTTCTACCCTTCTCCTGAAAATCCCACCTCCCCTCTTTCATCACCGCCTACACCACTCTCTCTCTCTCTCTCTCCTATATATGCCAAGCCAAAGCAAACGGGAGAGAGACAGATGCTCATGTGTTGTAGGATGAGGATACTAACAAAAGAAACAATAGCACAAGATTGATAAATGCCACTTATTGGGCATGTTAAGTCTAGTGGAACCTGGCTCTGCCATTTCCTAACCAATAGATCTATACCTAACAAATGCCTGAACTAAAAGCAAGTTTCCTTAACATGTAGATGATAGTGAAAAATAGCTTGAGAGCAACTTAAAAGTAACCAACAATTTTGAGTACCATTATAGTACTACACTTACAACAGCAGAACCACAAGGATATAAGTTACGAGTAATGACATTGAGGATTTTTGGCGTCGAATAGTAAGGATCAATGGACACATTCTCTTGTTTAGAAGAAGAGAAAGTTGTTGTCACTAGCACAAGATCAACTGATGGGTCTCCTGCAATTGCTGCTTCCAAAGTCCAAAGTGTGCGAGGGTGATCACATAACTGACTTGTCATCATTTTCCACCGGCCAACCACCTCATCGTCAGTATCGCTACTGATATAACTGTCTGATTCTTCAATATCGCAAGACATATCATCACCCATGTTGCTCGATTCCTCAGCGTCGCTGATGATGTCTAATTCCCTATCATTGTTCATGTTGTCCGATAGCTGGCGTTCTGCACCTTGAGAAGAAGACGGGTTGTCTCTTTGAAGCCCTTCATCAAGCACATTCTCTAGCTTGTAAAGGGAAAGATAATCAAATTCGCATGTGTCATATGAACATGGAATTGCCTCGATTACTGCTGCAACTAGGCTGCAGCTTAATGTGGCAGCCGTACTAACTGAATTACAAATCGAAGCTGCTGTAATCTTCCGGACAGAGTCGTATCTCAAGGCCCTAATCTTCTTGGCAATGCGAGACTCTTCTTGCCAAGTGCCCAAGTTAATATCATACGAAAACACAACCTTCTGATATCCTCCTTTGGCGCTCCGGCCTTCAAGGAAGATTCTTTCTTGGAATAAGAAGGAATCATCGATTTGCAAAGGTACTGGAATGCTAGCAATGGGTGACCATTTGTCCGACAGAGAGTCGTAAACCTCTGCTCTCTGTAAGTATTCAAAACCTTCTTCATGCCCTATATAACCGCCGAATACGAATACATACCGACGCTTGTGCGTCACTGCCGCAAACCGAGACAATCTTGGACTTTCCATGGAAGCTCTCTTGTGCCAACGTCCGGTGGCCCTGTCTAAGGCATGGACGGCCGCAGAGCCAGTACTACGGCCTGTGTTGAAGTGATCTTTTCCACCGATTACTAGGACCAAGGAACCAAGCCCAACACATTTGTGGCCGCGTTTGAAAATCTGCTGCCCCTCGCGCTCACACAACGTGCTGATGAGGTGCCAATAATTACTACGCTGATTATTAGCGGTGACGTCAATCTCAAAGCAACGATAGCTAGGGTTGTCAGTGTGTACGTCCTCGCGAGGGAGGCGATGCTTCGGAGCCACCGCCAGGAAGAGTGCGGTGGAGTGGCCTTGCGAGAGCCTGATGGAGCGAAAGGTATCATCAGAGAGGAGGAGGCGCCTCCAGCTTCTATTCACTGCCCGCAGCAGCCGATCAGGAACATGTATCAAGCATTGCGTCGCCAGCTCGTTGGGCAGACCCGGCAACAGCAACGCCCCGCCAGCTTCCATGGTCGTCGCTTCTGATATTGATCAATGTATTCAATTATATATAGGCCGCTTTTCAACAAAAAAAAAAACTTGCAGAACAAGCCACTAAAGACAAGTGATACAGAAAGCGCGAAAAGTGAGGGACAACGGCGGTAGATCATAAGCGTGCCTTCAACTATCGATGAGAAGGCAAAGGCTGCTGCATCCGGCCTGCTCGTTACTTGGTGAGCCCTCTATCTGAACCCAAAAGCCACCACGTGGCAGAGCTTCAAAGCTTCAAGTATGAATTAAATTTCATAAAAAAACGGGCCGTGAAAAGCGACGCTGGTTGGCAAGCAAACAAAAGCAGTGTCGCACTTTCGTAGAGGCGCTAGTTCGGAGTTTCACAAAGCTTTGCAGGCTTGTAGACGCACAGCAATCCGGAGACGAAGCTTTGCAGAGCCAGCAGTTCAATATTCTTCAGGTAAGTCTCCATCAGCTCTGCACTCATCCCAGGCGCAACTTTATGGACTCTCATCCTCCTCTTCCTGCTGCTCCTCCTCCTGCTCATCTGCTCGTCCTACCATACCCTCTCCAGGGCCACATCACGCCCCTCATGCAGCTCCCCAAGCTCTTGGCCTCCCGCAGCTTTTCCATATTCACCTTCGTCACCACCGACTTCATCCTCAAGCACATGCTCAAAGCCAGGCAGGCCCTCCCCGCAGATGGCCTCCACCGCCTCAGCACTCAGCATCACCCTCGCCGGCATCAGGGATGGCCTACATGATTTGCAAGAGCGCAATTGCATGCTCCAACCCCTGCATTTCATCGCCTCTCTGCTCTTAATGTAGACATCCTTTGATGAGCTCGTGGGGAGAAAGGTGCAAGAGCAGGGCCGTCACATCAGTTGCATTATCTCGGATTCCTTCCTCCTATGAACTCAGGAAGTGGCCGATAAGTGTCACATTCCTCGCATTGCGTTCTGGCCAAATTCGCTTGCCGCGTTGGCGTGCAGTAGGTATATGCCAATGATCATGGCAGAGTCTCCCAATCGAGATCCTTTCAAGACTCAAGGTATTAACCATAGATTGCTTAGAAGTTTTTTTTCTCTCCACATTACACTCAAGTGCCTTAATTTGGGGAACTATTAAGGGCTCTCAATGGCAATTTCATAGAATCTCAATGCCATTTTTGTCGATCAGCAGAGAGCAGGGGTGTAGGTGATGAAAGGGCACGAGGCCTGCTTAGAAAACGTCATCGCCATGCTAACTCTCCTTTGGTTATATAGTTTAGAATCGGCTATGGCGACTCTGCACATGGGGAGGAGAGCATATCGTGAGCCCTCATTTCTTGCATTGCCTCTTATGCATGCCTCGCTCTCCCGGGATTTCTGGATGTATATGTGTTCGTGTTAAGTGTCGGCTATTCATGGTTGACTGCTTAGCTATTTATGGTTGAGTGGCCAAGACCTTGACAGGCTGGCTGTCGAGCCTTCTTGGCCTAGTGCCATACCACCCAGGCTCATGTGGATGAGGGAGTTCGTGAGAGCATTCAGTCTATGACATAGAATATGATACTCTAAGAGCTGCTCTCCACAAAGCGGCCTCCTAGAGTCCGTTCACTTAGCACTGAAAGTGAACAAGTACAACGTTCGCCAGATCCTCATTTGCAATAGTGATGAGTGGACAAAATATGTTGTCTTCCTCTATGGAAACGCCGAACTCAACATGTCATGTCATAAAATCTAATATCTAATATCTAACCAACCCAAATGATTTTCTCATATTAAATTGATCACTTAATGTGGGAGAATAAACGGGAACAAGTGTTAAGATATAGACATGTGCTTATAGATCTATCTCAACACGGGGCCAATGGTAAAGGGGCCCAAATGATAGATGGTCTATCAAAGAGCAAGGCTAACAAATGGAGCATAAGACCTTAGGGTTAGCTTCATTGAAGACCTCCAATAATGTGTACTGTAAAAGGCCTTTGATCTTAGGTAAGCTAGGGTTGAGCTTGAGGAGCGGGAACCCGACCCAGCTCGAGGTGCTTGTCTTTCTTGTCATGCTTGATGACTAAGGTGCTTGAGGTTCTTGATGATTGAGGTACTTGAGATGCTTGAGGTGCTTAATTATTGAGATGATTGGGGTGCTTGACATGCTTGAGATGCTAGGGTTGCACTTGAGGTGAGAACCCAGCCCAAGCTTAAAAGTGCTTATGAGCCAAGCTTGTGGTGGGAACTAGGCCTATGCATGAGGGGCTTGAGGTGTCAAAAAGTCAAAGATTCAATCTCTACAAGGAGGGAGCGAGCCCTACATGAGGGGGGATGAGAGAGAACACCCACACACTCACACAAGACATGCATGGTACAAAGAAAGCAAAAGGGACACTTGTCAAGTTCCTCCTCATGTTGCCCTCATGGTGTGCCTGAAACCTATTGGTTGGCCACCCAAGGGGTCCAATAATAATTTAGGAGATTTAATTAAATGATTTAGCATTTATCTATCCCTCTCTCTCAAAGGGGAAAGGGGGCCACTTGTCTCAAGGGTACCCTTGCTGCTTGTAATGCCTCCTGCTTGTGATTGGCTAGGCCTGGAGGGGTTCAATGAGCTTCAAGCATGAGCTACAAAGGGAGGGTCAACCCAATCAACATAGGGGGTTGCTTAGGGGGTATACTCACCCACACACACTCACAAACACTCTCATTGTGTGCTATGCAAAGTGCAAGAGCTCCCTCTCCTTCTCCAAGCAAGTAGAGGTTGAGAGCCTACACCAACACTCTTGGATATGGAGTGCAAATCCAACCAAGAGTCATGCTTCAATGCTTAAGCTTTCCATCTCCTTATTCTTCATTACTATGCTATTATGTATACTAGCAACAAGAGTTATGATAAGTGAGGAACTAATTCTTTCTCCTACGAAATGTTTCTTCTTCCTCTTCCCTACCCTCATTCCCTGCTAGCTTTCTCCACCTTCGAAGGTGTTTGAGGTCTTGGGACTGAGGCTTGGGATAGTTAAAGCTTTCTTCAAGTTTATGTTATGTTTGTGATGCATGAAGCTTTCCATCTTCATTGCATCACCTAGGTCACAAGGAACACAAAGATTGTATTGTAACAAGTCTCTCTTAATGGGAGAAATCATAATACAAATGCCTATTGGAGGGGGGACCGGCTCCACATAAATCCGGTCCTCAACTGTTGTCATGTTCTCTAAATTCTCTCTCTTGCAAAAGTATTGTTCATGACAAGTTAACTAATTGCTATGATTATGTTGCTATCTTCAATTATGTTCACCCGCTATGCTCACAAAGTCATTTCTCAAAAGTACTCTCATTAATTTCCGCTACTCTCAAATTAAATAGGCCAATTACATTACATGTCATTATCATGCGACCTTGCATAGGGAAAGCAACAGTGGAAGGTATTGTTTGACCGATGCAAGTTTGCAACATGGAGTTGCATAATTGAGGAGAAGCACTGCAAATAGAAGGTCTACAAGGAGAGGACACACTACAAATAGAAATAACTCTTTATGTAGTGAACCTTCGACATAGAATATAAAATTAGATCTGCTTTGCTTTAAACTTAATCAATATGCTACATCTCTTGTATTTTTGTTAATGCATGTTTTGTGTCTGGCAGGGAGGATATATATTCACAACACTGGACATTTCAATTGCACAAGCGCAACTTTACCTCGACAACACTACAAGGTTCGTTATCTATATCCAGCACTCCATGACTATGTGTTTGCTTGGCGCAACACATAAACGCTATGGAGCAGGGCACGACTTCCGTTTCTTATACTTTTTGGAGACCACAATACTAGATCTCCACCATACTTTTGTATGGCACCTCTTCCTGACGTGCATTGTATTCTTTGCAATTTCAGTCTGTGACATTTCATTGTAAGACGATATGTTTAACTATTCATATTGCTTTTTTGTAGCTTGACTCAAACATTGTTCTCCGGCTTGCACAACTAGATGACATTCATACAGGAATATCATGTCGGTAGTGTAGTTCAATTTTTATAGTCTGTTTATGCTTTCTGTATTTTTGAATTTGTAAAAGCTTCCTTAAGTTTAGTTTAGTCGTATGTTTTCCTCACTAGTGCATGCTTAATTTCGATCAACGTATCTATATATCAAATAGACAAACAAACACTCTTTTAGATGAAATAGAAAAATTCCACAACTTTGGGACTGATTTCAATGCCTATGGATTTCTATTTCCCATTTGATTTAGGAAAATTTCATTTATTTTGGGACTTGTCTTGAGGACTTGTATTAATTGATACTTTATAAAACATACATAGACACAGATAGAAAGAAAAACAATATATGAAAATGAAATGCTATTCAGTTTCTCCTATTAAGCTAGCTTGTGCTTTCTCTACAACATTGGATGGGATTTTAATTGCTTGTGCAAGTATTCCACCCCTTGGAGTCCATGACTACACAACTGCATCAACACACTCCCAACGCTTTTGGTCAGCAAGATTGCAGCACCAATTCTTTTTCCAACAATCCTTATATTGTTCTTGGATTGTGGGATTTTTTTTCCGATGTTTTGGTGCCCAATATTGAATGAAAACTTTCTTGTAGTTAGGAGATGAGCTGTCTACATCAACATTTGACTCTGCAACTCCTAGCCATATCGGATATTCTGGATCTGCTGGTCTCACAAGAACAAAATCCCCTTTCCTTACATCAATTTGAGGCCTAAAAGCTTCCCATGGCCTTGCACTTTGAGGACCAACATAGTGATCATTATTCAATTCTTCATATCCTTGAAACTCATCTGTGTCTTCCTCTATCTGTTGCATTAGATGACTCCCTATAGTCTTTGGCCAGTATGATGTATATTCACCAATTTGTTTGTTGGTTAATTGTTCAAGCTCACTCATTTTTTTTTGCCAATAGATAATAATTGGCTCCATGTATTTTGTAGAATCATGCTCCTTTCCCTTTAGTAGAGTCCATCTTTTCCAGAATTCAAGATATGTCTTAATCCCTTGAATAACAAGTGGACTGTCTCTCACATAGTCTGCTATAAGAAGCACATCTGGACAGCCTACTTGCAATTTTGGTTTCCCTTGATCATCTTTCTTCCACAACTCAATTTCTGACTCTCTCGACATCCAATCAGGTGATTTGGGATGAATTTTGTACTGCATTACTGGGAGTTCACCTTACATAAAGAAACAAAATTGAAGTGGCTTAGAGTGTCCAACAAGAGCATCTTGTCCCCATCACACATGTACCTTTTAACAAAGGATTTGTAGTCAGGAACTTGGGTCATCAAAAAGGGTGCTGGAGCTGAACTTTCACATTTTTGAAAATGTTACATCAAATGTGGAAAAGTGTAGGTCATTCCTGTTCGTAACCCCTCTGAGAACCTGCTAAACATTCCATCTATGTCCTCATGTGTATGACCCACCATTAAGAATCCCAAATGCACGGTTTTGAAAACACCTTTTGCTACTAGCAAGGATAAGTATGCAAATAAATATCGATTCTTATTCTCTCTTGCACAATTATCTAGCTGTAGCAGAAGATTCTCAGGTAATTTTTGAAACACGGGAGTGGACATGGTATCCACAACACATTGAGAGGAGGTTGATTGCAAGTTAGAAACCTCTCCATTACATCCTTCAATAGCCAACGGTGGTGTTACTGCTGCTGATGCATTCCTCTTACACTCTTTCATCATTCTGTTTTGGTGGTCTAGAGCTGTCCTTGAATTAAATGCATTGAACAATGTTACGTTGCTGCGTGGCATACCATCATGGCGTAAATCTCCTAGCCCATGGTTTTCTGTTCTTTCCAAATTTTGAAAGCATAATGTAAAGGAACCAGTTGTAGCATTTGGATCCGAAGGCCATAGACCATTCAACGAGAAATGACCATACATCCCATGCCCATGCCCATGTGTTATCATACCTATTAATGATACTTGCAACTGATATGCATTTGCATAGTCTTTTGAGTTCACTCGCAATCTAGGTATTGCTGTCTTTTTTTGGTCCATTTTATCATGTATAATGCATAAGTACTTATCCTTTTGCATTTGTGAGAACTTACGCCAGGTGTAGTACACATTTGTACAGCTTTTTTGTTGCATCATGTGAATTTTACTTTCATCCTTCAAACGTGAAATCAACTCATCATTCGTTGTTGACTCTAGTTGAGACTTTATCCGACTACACACAACACATTTGGAGAACTCGCTTGTTTTTTACAAGGTCACATTAGCAAACTCTGTATTCTAAACCCTATTGAATGTAGTGCTAGACATTGGCTTGAGACTCATACTCTCGAGTGTTTTATTGACATCATGTAAGATGTCTATTTTCTTGTACGTGTTTGGTATTGCAAGCAAGGTTTCTTTGGTACCATCTTCCATAGTTCTACTCTTATGTGGCATTTTCTCTAAGTTTTCATCTATAAAAGAGCGCATCAATGCCCTTCCCATTTCTGTATGGTCTCTTCCTTTTCTTATGACACCATCATTACCATGCACTGAGCGTCGAACCCCATTTTCAAATTGTTCACGGTAACGATAAAATGAAGTTTTTGGAATGCCATGAATTTTGTACCAAGCTCTACTACAGACCTCATTGCCATTAAACGAAAATACATAGCAAGTCTTTGTAGTTGTTTTGTTCTCACACCAAGTAGTCAACATTGTATCATACACATGGTTGGTTCTACTTTGCAAACTTTGTCCCCAAAATTCATTCCACATAGCCATGACCTTATCTCTATTGGCATATTGACAACACCTCTTAGAACAACAATCTATGGCTGAAACAAGTTGGACAGATGATAGGGATGCTTCATTGGATCTCTTAGAAGGTTTCACGGGCATTATTGACTTCCTATTCATAAAGCAATATTTTTGTTTTTTTGAAATAGGCTCTACCAAACGAGCTGATTCAATGCATGTATCTTTTAATGTGTCGCTTTTCCATCCATAGTTGTCACTCTCTTGATAGGCCAACAAACCAGACTGATGCTACATACATCAGATTGTACAGAAATAGTAGCCTCACAAGCATAGGATGTTTCAATACTAATACCGATGTTATCTTCACCTAGCTCACCAAAGTTCATGGAATCAAATGGACACACATACATGACAACCCCTTCGGCTACTACATGTCTTTTTATTTCATCCTAAAGTTGAACCCTCTTATCCTTCCAAACCTCCCTATAGATCATTCCATCAGATTGTGCCTGAATGCTCCCATTCCTTTGTGAGTCTCAGACATAGAAACCGCTTCGTACTGTATCTCAGTCATATGTTGTAGAAACCCAATACTACATTTCATAATACTGTGAAAAACATCTCCCACTATCAATGAACACCATATTAGAGAGTTTGAGACTTTAGAGCCAATTTGGTAATCACCAATGTCTTGAAGATTTGGCCATATGGACAAATCTCAAACTAGTTTTTAAGGCCAAAAACTTCCATAAGGTAGTACTTGAAAAGATCTTCTGAGCCATGCTCTCAAAACTTTGGCTAAGATTTTTCCATGTGGTCAAATCTTAAGCTTGTTTTGAAAGTGGGAACTGGGAAATTCCCAAATTCACTAATATGGTGTTAATGCATCCATTGTCGGAAATGGAATAAGTGCTTTCTTTTGAAAAGACAAATCAATTGACACTGATACATTTCCTTCCCCAATAAGCATGCCTGAGCAATATGCGTTTGGGTTTGTCTCACCTATACTCCCAAGGGCAACCTTTTGTGTGGCTACAAACATGCATACTCTATCGCCTTGATTAAAATCCATACCTACAAGAAGGTTTCAACAAATATTTGTTAAGAAAACCATCACAAAGTCATTTCATTGTGAGTATATATGTAGGTGTTTCATGATGAATACATACACACAGGGCACTATATGTGGTTGTTTCATGATGGGTATACAGAATCCTACGGACTTAGGGCCACATGATGCTATATGTAGTGGTTCATGATGAGTATGTATTCATCCTATGGCCTTAGATCCATAGATCTATTATGTAGGTGTTTTGTGTTGAGTAAATATACATTCTATGACCTAAGGGCCATAGGGCACTATATGTAGTTGTCTCATGATGTGGTGTATAACATCATGTGGCCTTAGGGCCATAGGATGCTATATGTAAGTATTTGCAACTGTACACATCCTATGGCTTGAGGGCCATAGGGCACTATATGTAGTTGTCTCATGATGGGTATATAACATCCTATGGCCTTAGGGCCATAGGATGCTATATGTAGGTGTTTGGCAATGCAACTCTACACATCCTATGGCATGAGGGCCATAGGGCACTATATGTAGTTGTCTCATGATGGGCATACAACATCCTATGGCCTTAGGGGCATAGGATGCTATATGTAGGTGTTTGGCAATGCAACTCTACACATCCTATGGCCTGAGGGCCATAGGGCACTATATGTAGGTGTTTGGCAATGCAACTCTACACATCCTATGGCCTGAGGGCCATAGGGCACTATATGTAGTTTTCTCATGATGGGTATACAACATCATGTGGCCTGAGAGTCATAGGATGCTATATGTAGGTGTTTCACGATGCAATTGTACACATCCTATGGCCTGAGGGCCATAGGGCACTATATGTAGTTGTCTCATGATGGGTATATAACATCCTGTGGCCTGAGGGCCATAGGATGCTATATGTAGGTGTTTCGCGATGCAACTGTACACATCCTATGGCCCTCAGGCCATAGGGTACTATATGTAGTTGTCTCATGATGGGTATATAACATCATGTGGCCTTAGGGTCATAGGATGCTATATGTAGGTGTTTCGTGATGCATATGTACACATCCTATGGACTAAGGGCCATAGGGCACTATATGTAGCTATCTAATGATGGGTATATAACATCCTATGGCCTTAGGGCCATAGGATGCTATATATAGGTGTTTTGTGTTGAGTATATATAATTCATATGGCCTTTAGTCTATATGATGTTTTATGTAGGTGTTTTGTGCTGAGTAAATATACATCCTATGGCTTGAGGGCCATAGGGCACTATATGTAGCTGTCTCATGATGGGTATATAACATCCTATGGCCTTAGGGCCATAGGATGCTATATATAGGTGTTTTGTGTTGAGTATATATAATTCATATGGCCTTTAGTCTATATGATGTTTTATGTAGGTGTTTTGTGCTGAGTAAATATACATCCTATGGCTTGAGGGCCATAGGGCACTATATGTAGTTGTCTCATGATGGGTATATAGCATCATGTGGCCTTAGGGACACAATGCATTTGTATACATCCTTTGGACTTAGGTCCATAGGATGCTATATGTAGGTGTCATGATATGATTATATATATATATCCTATGGCCTTAGGTCCATAGGGCCCTAGATGTAGGTGTTTCATGATGAGTATATGAACATCCTTCGGATAAAAGGCCATAGGATGCTATATGTTGATGTTTCTAGCTAAATATAAATAGATCTTATGGATTTATAACCACATGACACTATCTAGTGGTGTTTTGTGGTGAGCTATATATGCATCCTATGGACTTTGGGCCATAGGGTGCTATATATAGTGATTTCAGAAAGCTAGAGCCCACCAGGACATAAGGGGTTACGTATGAGCCGCATGATATGCCACATGGTGCATCCACATTGATTGATCATATTCCATGTGGTGTATCTGCAACCATTGATTATATATTGAAACCGTGTCTCAAGTAGTCCCATGGATCCATATGATATGTTTACGTCTTTGAAGGGACATAAAAAACGACGGTATGCACGTATCCCATGATCAAATGTGTGATCAAATTGCATATGTGCACCTTTACAAGCCTCTTCACAAATGCGCACCAACACCTTTGCAACCCATTCTAGTATGTGGCCTCCTTGTTTAAATACTATTTTTATAAATATGTGTATGTTGCATGTATGCTCACACTTTCAAAAACGTGCAATTAGTGTGCAATTGCACGTGCAAAAAAAAGACTTTTTTTTGCTTATTCCAATTTTTCCCAAAATGTGTTTTCAAGTCTCCCGATCAATACTGCACAAAAAAATATTGCAGTTTTTTCGAGAGAAAATTCTCTAATTTTGAATTCTTTTTAGTGTATTTTTTAGTATGCGATTTTTGGTCCCGGGACGGTGATTTTGACCATGGGTGTCATTCCACTTGTAGCGAGACGACACGGGCACTGACAAAGTCTCACGCCAATTTTTCAAAAAAAATCTATACTCTTCTTTTTTTTGCGGAAAGCTCTTAAGTTTCCAATCCTTTGGTATGACTCTCCCCCTTAAAAAAACGAGTTTAAACCCTTCAAAATTCAAAATAAAAGAGAGCGGGAAGTTTATGTTTAAAATTTGAAAGTAAAATTTTGAATTTTTTGAATTAACAAAGTTTATTAACCTTATCTCTCTCTCTCTCTCTCTCTCTCTCTCTCTCTCTCTCTCTCTCTCTCTCTCTCTCTCTCTCTCTCTCTCTCTCTCTCTCTCTTTGAAACCCTTCTCTGATCTCTCAAACACAGCTCTCTACACGCTCCCTGCGCCTCTCCTAACGCCCTTCGTGCGCGCTCCCTACGCCTCTCCCAAACGTCCTCCCTCCATATGCCTCTCCCAAACGCCTCCTTTGTGCTACCTCTGCTGCGTGCCCTCCCTATGCCTCGAAGTGCCTCCTCTCTCGAAGAAAGAGTGCCCCTCTATCGGCCCTTGCTGCACCTCTTCTCCCAAACAAACAACACCTCGTGTTGCCCTTCGCCGAACGAATAGCCTCCCTTTGCTGCCCTTTGCTACCCTCCGTGCGCCTCTCAAGCGTGCAACATCTAATGACATCGAACGCCTTCCTGAGCCTCTCACAAATGTGCAACATCCTCCAATGCCACCTCTCCCGCCTTCTCTCTCCCTCCATGCGCCTCTCTCCCAAACACAACAGTGCCTCACGACACCGCTTGCAAGTAAGCTCAATCTTTTTTTGTACATTTATTTGCCTCTCTCTTATTGTAAAACAGTCAAACAATAAAACAATAAAACAATAAAACAATAAAACTGTAAAACAGTAAAACAATAAAATAGTAAATAACTAATCTTTGTATTGTACGCTTTTTGTTGGTGTGAGAGAGGTCCCAGAAAGAGGAGACTTGGTAGGGGGTGCCTGAATGACGATGCTACAGGTAAACCGGTAGATATTCACGCCCAAAATTCACAAGGGTCTGCTTGCTATATGAATGGGGAGAGATGAGAAGAGGGCAAAAAAAAGTTATTTGGAGTGACTAGAGAGAAAGGAGAGGAAGAGAGACAAACAAAGGAGAGGAAGCTGAGAAAGAGGGAGGAGAGGTAATAAGGTCAAATAAACAATTTAAATCCGAGAGAGAGAGAGAGAAAGAGAGAGAGAGAGAGAGAGAGGGCACCTTGTGGCCTTGGGGCTGTAGGGTGTCAACATAGAGCATAGAGGGGTTTAGGGTAGCATAGATCAAACTGGGCCTTAGGCCATAGGGTGTCAATGTAGAGTATTTAGGTTTACTTTAGTTATTGGCATGGGGGATGACACCTTGTTGTCGTAAAGCAATAGAAGACAAACCTAGAGCAATGGTTGTTTCTTATTAGCATAGAGGACAACCGCCATAAGATGCCAAGATAGATCATGTAGAGTTTTCCCTAGTATACAAAAAACCCTATGGACATAAACAGAGCACCCTATTGCCCTGGGGCCATAGGTTGCCAAAACACCCTCATAGTGGTTTCTAGCATACAGGGGACCCTATGGCCTTCAGGCCACAGGGTGCCATATAGAGAATAGATCGGTTCTTACTCGCATAGAGCGGACCCTGTGGCCTTCAGGCCAAAGGGCCCCAATATAGAGCATGGAGAGGCTCTTACTAGAATAGAAGGGACCCTATGGCCTTCAAGTCACATGGTGGCAGTATAGAGCAAATAGTGTTTTTTACTGGCATATGGAGCACCCTATGGCTATAGGGCCATTGGTTGTCAAAAATCCATCATGAAGGGTTTCTTCAAATTGAAAACATAGAGGGCACCTTGTGGCCATTGGGGTCATAGTAGGCCATTATAGAGCATAGAGAGGTTCTTACTAACATAGAGGGGACCCTATGGCCTTTATGCCTTAAGGTGCCAATGTAGACCAAATAGTCCTTTATACCGCCATAGAGAGCACTCAATGGCCCTAGGGCCATAGGTTGCCCAACAAATCAGGGGTTTTTTGAAACAATGAGGGCACCTTGTGGCCTTGGGGCCATAGGATGTCAATATAGAGCATAGAGCATAGAGATCTTCTTACTAGCATAGAGGGAACCCTATGGCCTTCAGGCCATAGGGTGTCAATATAGAGGAAACCCTATGGCCTTCAAGCCACAGGGCGTCAATATAGAGAAAACTAAGGTTCTTACTAGCATAGAGGGGACCCTATGGCCCCAAGGCCACAAGGTCTCCTCAATATAGAGAAAATAGGGTTTTTTACTGGCATAGAGAGCACCCTATGACCCTGGGTCCATAGGTTGTCAAAAATCCCTCATGAAGGGTTTCTTCAAAACATAGAGGGCACCTTGTGGCCTTGGGGTCATAGGATGTGTAGAGCATAGAGAGGTTCTTACTAAAATACACCGACCCTATGGCCTTGAGTCCATAGGGTGCCAATATAGAGCACAGATCGGTTCTTACTAACATAGAGCACACCCTATGGCCTTCAGGCCAAAGGGTGCCAATATAGAGCATGGAGAGGTTCTTACTAGAATAGAGGGGACCCTATGGCCTTCAAGTCATATGGTGCCAATATAGAGCAAATAGTGTTTTTTACTGGCATATAGAGAACCCTATGGCCCTATGGCCATTGGTTGTCAAAATCCATCATGAAGGGTTTCTTCAAATTGAAAACATAGAGGGCACCTTGTGGCCCTTGGGGCCATAGGATGCCATTATAGAGCATAGAGAGGTTCTTACTAACATAGAGGGGACCCTATGGCCTTTAGGTCTTAGGGTGCCAATGTAGACAAAATAGTTCTTTATACCACCATAGAGAGCACTCTATGGCCCTGGGGCCATAGGCTACCAATAAATGAGGAGTTTTTTGAAACAATGAGGACACCTTGTGGCCTTGGGGCCATAGGGTGTCAATATAGAGCATAGAGCATAGAGATCTTCTTATTAGCATAGAGGGAACCCTATGGACTTCAGACCAAAGGGTGTCAATATAGAGAAAACAGAGGTTCTTACTAGCATAGACGGGACCCTATGGCCCCAAGGCTACAAGTCTCCTCAATATAGAGCAAATAGTGTTTTTTATTGGCATAGAGAGCACCCTATGACCCTGGGTCCATAGGTTGTCAAAAATCCCTCATGAAGGGTTTCTTCAAAACATAGAGGGCACCTTGTGGCCTTGGGGTCATAGGATGTGTAGAGCATAGAGAGGTTCTTACTAGAATACACCGACCCTATGGTCTTGAGTCCATAGGGTGCCAATATAGAGCACAGATCGGTTCTTACTAACATAGAACACACCCTATGGCCTTCAGGCCAAAGGGTGCCAATATAGAGCATGGAGAGGCTCTTACTAAAATAGAGGGGACCCTATGGCCTTCAAGTCATATGGTGCCAATATAGAGCAAATAGTTTTTTTTACTGGCATATAGAGAACCCTATGGCCCGATGGCCATTGATTGTCAAAATTCCATCATGAAGGGTTTCTTTAAATGGAAAACATAGAGGGCACCTTGTGGCCCTTGGGTCCATAGCATGTCATTATAGAGCATACAGAGGTTCTTACTAACATAGAAGGGACCCTATGGCCTTTAGATCTAGGGTGCCAATGTAGACCAAATAGTGCTTTATACCGCCATACAGAGCACTCTATGGCCCTAGGGCCACAGGTTGCCAATAAATGAGGGTTTTTTCAAAACAATGAGGGCACCTTGTGGCCTTGGGGCCATAGGATGTCAATATAGAGCATAGAGCATAGAGATATTCATACTAGCATAGAGGGAACCCTATGGCCTTCAGGCCACAGGATGTCAATCTAGAGAAACAGAGCTTCTTACTAGCATAGAGGGGACCCTATGGTCCCAAGGCCACAAGGTCTCCTTAATATAGAGCAAATAGTGTTTTTTACTGGCATAGAGAGCACCCTATGGCCCTGGGTTCATAGGTTGCCAAAAAACCCTCATGAAGGGTTTCTTTAAAACACAGAGGGCACCTTGTGGCCTTGGGGTCGTAGGATGTGTAGAACATAGAGAGGTTCTTACTAGAATACAGGGACCCTATGTCCTTGAGTCCATAGGGTGCCAATATAGAGCATAGATCGGTTGTTACTAACATAGAGCACACCCTATGGCCTTTAGGCCAAAGGGTGCCAATATAGAGCATGGAGAGGCTCTTACTAGAATAGAGGGGACCGTATGGCCTTCAAGTCATATGGTGTCAGTATAGAGCAAATAGTGTTTTTTACTGGCATATAGAGAACCCTAGGGCCCTATGGCCATTGGTTGTCGAAAATCAGTCATGAAGGGTCTCTTCAAATTGAAAACATAGAGGGCACCTTGTGGCCCTTGGGGCCATAGGATGTCATTATAGAGCATAGAGAGGTTCTTACTAACATAGAGGAGACCCTATGGCCTTTATGACTTAGGGTGCCAATTTAGATCAAATAGTGCTTTATACCGCCATAGAAAGCACTCTATGGCCCTGGGGCCATAGGTTGCCAATAATGAGGGGTTTTTTGAAACAATGAGAGCACCTTGTGGCCTTGGGGCCATAGGATGTCAATATAGAGCATAGAGCATAGGGCATAGAGATATTCCTACTAGCATAGAGGGAACCCTATGGCCTTCAAGCCATAGAGTGTCAATATAGAGAAACCAGAGGTTCTTACTAGCATAGAGGGGACCCTATGGCCCCAAGGCCAGAAGGTCTCTTCAATATAGAGAAAATAGAGTTTTTTACTCGCATAGAGAGCACCCTATGGCACTGGGTCCATAGATTGCCAAAAAACCCTCATGAAGGGTTTCTTTAAAACATAGAGGGCACCTTGTGGCCTTGGGGTCATAGGATGTGTAGAGCATAGAGAGGTTCTTACTAGAATACAGGGACCCTATGGCCCTGAGTCCATAGGGTGCCAATATAGAGCATAGATCGGTTTTGGCTAACATAGAAGAAAACCTATGGCCTTCAGGCCAAAGGGTGCCAATATAGAGCATGGAGAGTCTCTTACTAGAATAGAGGGGACCCTATGGCCTTCAAGTCACATGGTGCCAATATAGAGAAAGTATTGTTTTTTACTAGCATATAGAGCACCCTATGGTCCTAGGGCCATTGGTTGTCAAAAATCCTATATGAAGGGTTTCTTCAAATTGAAAACATAGAGGGAACCTTGTGGAACATAGAGGGGGCTCTATGGCGTTCAGGCCTTAGGATGCCAATATAGAGCATTGCTTTATATTGGCATAGAGAGTACTCTATGGCCCTTAGGCCATAGGTTTCCCAAACAATGAGGGTTCTTTGGAAACAATGAGGACACCTTGTGGCCTTGGGGCCATAGGTTGTCAATATAGAGTTAAGAGCATAGAGCATAGAGAGTAGTCTATGGCCCTGAGGCCATAAATTGCCAAAAAAATGAGGGTTTTTTGGAAACAATGAGATAGAGGGAACCCTATGGCCTTCAGGCCAGAGGGTGCCAATATAGAGTAAACAGAGGTTCTTATTAGCATAGAGGGGACCCTATGGCGTTCAGCCCAAAAGGTCTCCTCAATATAGAGCAAATAGTATTTTTCACTCTCATACAGAGCACCCTTGGGGCCCTTGGGGCAAACCCTATGGCCTTTAGGCCTTAGGGGGCCAATCTAGAGCAAATAGTGCTTTATACCTACATAGAGAGCACTCTATGGCCGTGGGGCCATAGGTTGTCAAAACAATGAGGGTTTTTTGAAAACAATGAGGGCACCTTGTGGCCTTGGGGCCATAGGAAGTGGATATAGACGATAGAGCATAGAGCACAAAGAAATTCTTACTAGATAGAGGGAACCCTATGACGTTCAGGCCACATGGTCCCAATATAGAGTAAACAGAGGTTCTTACTAGCATAGAGGGGACCCTATGGCCTTTACCCCACAAGGTCTCCTCAATATAGAGCAAATAGTGCTTTTTACTGGCATACAGAGCACCTTATGGCCCTGGGGCCATAGGTGGCCACAAAACCCTCATGAAGGGTTTCCTTAAAACATAGAGGCCACCTTGTATCCTGGGGGCCATAGGATGCCAATGTAGAGCATAGAGAGGTTTTTACTAGCATACAGGGGACCCTATGGCCTTCAAGCCACATTAGGCCATATGGTTTTTTACTGGAATATAGAGCACCGTATGGCCCTAGGGCCATTGGTTGTCAAAATTCCATCATGAAGGGTTTTTTACTGGCATATAGAGCACCCTATGTCCCTAGGCGATTGGTTGTCAAAAATACATCATGAAGGGTTTCTTCAAATTGAAAACATAGAGGGAACCTTGTGGAACTTAGAGGGGACCCTATGGCCTTCAGGCCTTGGGGTGCCAATATAGAGAAAATATTGCTTTATACTAGCATAGAGAGTACTCTATGGCCCTGGGGCCATAGATTGCCAAAACAATGAGGGTTTTTTGGAAACAATGAGGGCACCTTGGGGCCTTGGGGCCATAGGATGTCAATATAGAGCATAGAGCATAGACCACAGAGCATAGATCGTAGAGCATAGAGAGCTTCTTACTAGATAGAGGGAACCCTATGGCCTTCAGGCCACAGGGTGCTAATATAGAGTAAAGAGAGGCTCTTACTAGCATAGAGGGGACCCTATGGCCTTCAGCCCACAAGGTCTACTCAATAGTATTTTCCACTGGCATACAAAGCACCCTTGGGACCGTTGGGGCCAACCCTATGGACTTCAGGCCTTAGGGTGCCAATATAGAGTAAATAGTGCTTTATACCGACATAGAGAGCACTCTATGGCCCTGGAGCCATAGGTTGTGAAAACAATGAGGTTTTTTTTGGAAACAGTGAGCGCACCTTGTGGCCTTGGGGCCATAGGAAGTCAATATAGAGCATAGAGAATAGAGAATAGAGCATAGAGCATAGAGCAGAGAGAGTTTCTTACTAGCATAGAGGGAACCCTATGGCCTTCAGGCCACATGGTGCCAATATAGAGTAAATAGAAGTTCTTACTAGCATAGAGGGGACCCTATGGCCTTCAGCCCACAAGTCTACTCAATATAGAGAAAATAGTATTTTTCACTGGCATACAAAGCACCCTTGGAGCCCTTGGGTCCAACCCTATGGACTGCAGGCCTTGAGGTGCCAACATAGAGCAAATAGTGCTTTATACCAGCATAGAGAGCACTCTATGGCCCTGGGGCCATAAGTTGTCAAAACAATGAGGGATTTTTGGAAACAATGAGGGCGCCTTGTGGCCTTGGGGTCATAGGAAGTCAATATAGAGAATAGAGCATGGAGCATAGAGCAGAGAAAGTTTCTTACTAGCATAGAGGGAACCCTATGGCCTTCAGGCCACAAGGTGCCAATATAGAGTAAATAGAGGTTCTTACTAGCATAGAGGGAACCATATGGCCTTCAACCCACAAGGTCTCCTCAATATAGACCAAATAGTTCTTTTTGCTGGCATACAGAGCACCCTATGGCCCTGGGGCCATAGGCTGCCAAAAAACCCTCATGAAGGGCCACTTTGTGGCTTCGGGGCCATAGGATGCCAATGTACAGCATAGCTCGAGGTTCTTACTAGCATGCAGGGGACCCTATGGCCTTCAAGCCACATGATGCCATATGGTGTTGGTGTAGAGGCTCTAAAGGGGGATTTAAGCCATTCAAGGGATACTACTTTGAGGTTCCTCTAATGTCATAAGAGAACTTGTGATCACAGTACCATAGAAGGGCCTAGGTACACTTGTAGAACCATTTTGTTGGCACCCTTTGGACCTAGGACCACATGGTTTAACATAGAGGGGACTCTATGGCCCTAGGTCCATATGGATGTATTAATATCCATCTTGTCTAATATATGTCATTCTTTTTACAGAAAATGTCTCAGAAGAGAATGTCAAATTCAGTTGATGCAACAGGATCAACACCAAGTTCTTGGTATCTAGATTTTCACTTACCAAATGGTAGAACTGATGAGAAAGTCCACTTGTTCTTTCAAGATAAAGAGCAATTGCCCTTCGAGAATTGTGGTATTGTCAAGGAGATAAAGAAAGATTGTTTAGATCTTGAAATGTCTTCATGCCTTTGAGTAAAACTACTCAATGGTGACTCCTACTTGTTGGAGCCTGCGGCCTTTGCTCAAAAATTGGTAAAGGTTGATTATGACGGAGTGACAATGACAAAAGCGGGCTGGGTGGAGCTTTAAGACGACACTCCAAGTGAGAACTTTATAGACTTATATATTGAGGGCTTTAAGAAAGTCAATCAATATTTAGGTAAATTGAGAAGCACAAAGAAGAATAAGAACCGAAAGAATGAAGACACAAGTAAAGAAAATCAATCTACGACTCTCAAGGAGAGTCAAACTCCCTCACTTGGAGACAATGGTAGAAATGTGGCCGAAGAAAGTCTTTCAATTATACCCTTACACACTCAAGAAGCAAGAGATTCTAGTGGAGTTGCAACCCTAACAAACCCCCTCAGTGGTAGTGGTTGTGGACTCAGTATCCTTACCTGTGCTGGACTCTATTAAACAGCCCAAAGAAAAAGATCTTGATAAAAAATTTGCCAAAACTTCTAAGAGTGGGCTAGATGGATACGTTGGAATTGTACACTATTTTAAATTTGGTGTACAATTTACCCAATTGATCCCAATTGAGCAATGCAACCTTGCACCAGATGGCTATAAATGCAGACCATTGTCAGATGTGTATGTGAAATATCTCTTGAAGCAATTTGCAGGGCACTCTATGCCAGTCTCTAGTGCAGCAGATCTGATGCCTTATAACCCAGTTACAAAAATACCTTTAAAAATAGCTGAAGTGCATGGAGACAAGCTATCAACATACCACTACTAGATTCTAGTTGGTCACCATTCCATCATAGCGGCTAGAGCTTTTTTGTGTAACAACAGCACTAAGTATGCTTTGAGAAAACAGTTCCAAGTTTAGAACTGCAAGGATAGTGGTAGACGCTCCCAAAGAGGTTGTTGTTCAAATTTCCAAAATGGAGAACATGGAGAGAATAAAAGCGGTGAAACACCAGCCTTATGTGGAGGTCTTGAAGCTTGGCCTTAGTCAATGTCTTGCATATTCTAAACCAACAAAACAAGGCAGGAGTTCCTATCGGTCATACAAGTCGAACACCTTGGGATGTAAGTTCCACTTCCCTATGCTTGTTTTTGTTACAAATATGTCTTGAAATAAATTTAATTTTCTTTTCTTTATTTTGAAGGCCTTTGTAAATGTGGCGAACATCATGTTCAACCATAAATCATTTGCCAACAAAGAAGCACACATGGTCTTGTACAATGATGAAATCTATGATCATTGGACAAACATCTTGGAGAAGCATCAGACATCAATTGCTCATGGGAGACAACCAAGAATAACAACCTTTAGATGCCTAAATGGTTTAGAAGCTAATGATGCCAAGCTACTACAACAGGAGCTGACAGAAGAGAAGATCTGCTTAGTGAAGCAACCACATCAAGCAGGCATGCTCGACCTCACTGCACGTGCAGCGAACTTAAAGCAGACTAGGGTTTTTGAGCCTCAAATGTTGATAGCATTTAAAGAGATAGATCCATAAGCAATAGCAGTCACTTCATGGGATGAATGTAAGTCTCATTATAACATTACAGATGAGATTTACAAAACTCTCTTCATGAGATGTACGCAATGGCTAAATCTCCTGCAACAAAAAAGAAAGGAGAAAGAGCCAATTCCTGAGATCACTAGGGGATATGTGCAATGGATAATTGCATAAAATAATGGCACTTCTAGTTTGCAATTCATTTTACCATGGACAATCAAGTGTGTTGGAAAGTATTTGGAAGGCATTGAGTTTTTCTGCAATGAGACTAGCTCTACAATTTGTGTTGGTGTTTGCATCATAGATACAACACACAAAAGTCTTACATCTAGTGGTTGGAGTGCTACCCAATTTTTTAAAGTAATCGATGGAGTATGTGGGGTAGCACATCAACCATCAGAGTTTTTAATTTCCGGCTTAGTCAAGTATCAGCATGCTGCTTCCCTAGAGAAGGCAATTTTTGAAAAAGCTAAATGGTTGAAATGCATGTTCTACCTTTGAGATCCTTAATGGGATAGAGACCATCCAAACATGTGCTCTTTGCGAAGTAGTTTTGGGGTTTGGGCATTCTTCAGTCAAGGAGAGCAGTACACCAACTACTCTAGTGTTAAAGAGTCACTTTTGGAGCCAATGCATACTCTTTGCATCAACGACGATGAGTATGATACTGTGACCACAGCCAAAGACTTTTTTGTGCATCATACAATCAAATTCATCTGTGTCAAATAAGATGATCAAGTAATAGACATCTTCTCATTAGGCTATGGGACTAAAGAGGCACTACAACAACAGAGAAAGGTGATATCAGTTGCATGTACTAGTGATCAAATGACGCAATTGGAATCTCTTTGCCATTCCATAGTGGAAGAAGACCTTGATCTTAGAAGGTAGGCAGGTGTGGATACCACAGAGAAAGTCAATGATACCCAGGATTTAGAGGAAGAAGAAATTGAAGAACCATTGGATGCAAGTGCTTAGGCCATTCTAGAAATTCTACAGGAAACAGCTTAAGCTAGCCACCCATGATATTATATTACTGATATTTAGATTATTATTATTGTCATTTTATTTTATTTGTCCCATCTTGAATCCGCCCATGATGTTAAAAACATTGATATTTGGTTTGTTATTTTTCTCAATTTATTTTATTTGAAAAAATGTGAACTTGTGGTTTGAGTTTTTTCACAATAAATGAATTAGACTTAAGTGTATGATATTATATGGACATGTTGTGGCAAATAGAATTCTACATATATACATGGTCATAAGATATATTATGTAGTACTTTAAAGTTAAGTGGTCATATGAGGTTTGGGAAGAACACTCTATGACTTGAGGATCATAGAGTTCTTTGTAGACATGGCACCCTATGGCTCTAACGCCATAGAATCCTCCAAAAGAAAATGGGATACCCTACAACCTTACGGACGTAGAGTGATTACATCGAGTCTCTAAAAGGGCACATAAGCATTTGGGTTACTCTATAGCCTTAGGTCCATATGGTGTCAACATAGAATCCACCAAAAGCATTTGGCCTACCCTACAATCTTATGGATATAGGGTGATTACATAGATTCTTTGAAAGGGCACATAAGCATTTGGGCTACTCTATAGCCTTAAGGCCATTGGGTGTCAACATAGAATCCCCCAAAAGCATTTGGGCTACTCCACAATCTTATGGATATAGGGGGATTACATGAAGTCTCTAAAAGGGCACATATGTATTTGGGCTATTCTAGAAGGAAACATAAGTTATCCAAGAGCATTTGGGATAACCTAAGGTCTTATGGCCATAGGGTGCTGACATAGAATCTCCACAGGAACACTTAAACCACCCCATGGATGCAAATCACTTAGCTCTCTATGTACACATCTTATAAAATATCACATTACACCCTATGGCCTTTAGACCATAGGTTGGTTATTCTAAGTTACCTAAAGACTCTTTAACACTAGAATGGTAACCTAACAGGACATAAAAGTGTCCTTTCAAGGTTTTGGGAAAAAATTCCAAAACCATATTAGATCCACTCATTTTGAAAAATCCTTTCATGAGCTTATAGTTCAATAACTACTACATATGGAAAAAATGAGAAACTTGTAATTTTTCTCATCCCTTGGTCACTACAAGCCTCCAAAGTTGATGGACCAGTGCATTTTGCCCAAAACAGCAATTTCTTACGATTGATTGCATATAAATAAGAGTGGGGATTTTTGTAGGACATGAGATAAAATGCCCCGTTAACTTCAATGGGTTGGTGACCGAAACATATGGTTGCTTTTACCTCACTAATTTTTTTTTGGGCAAAAAAAATAGGTACAAAAAAGTTGCATTTTTGCCATTCTGCGGACCTATCATCAAAGTTTCTATAGTCACGCTCAATACAGATACTATATACATGTTTTCTTAGTTCCCTTTGGGCCTTTGGATTCAAAAGGAGCCATGGAGTATGTCAAAAGGATAATGGATCTCTTACAATTGGAACCTTGGGGGCAATGATAAAGTGCTAAATACAGCAAACATGAAAAACTGGGTTTAGCACTATGACCTCTAGAAACCCATAGAAACTACTCAATATCTAGCCAAGTTTGTAGTCTATGATTATATATGGTTACTACCTACAAAATACACACAATTGGCCTAAGAAACTAGCAATATTGAGAAAGTTATACTTGCTACTCTAAAATGTATCGTATTCTTCAGCATCAAAAAACTCAACCATCATCATATACTATGCTATATAGCATATTAGGTCCCCCAAAACTCAAGGAAGATTAGCTTTATGTTATATATTACACTTACACAATCAAAATTGAATTTGGATATCAAGAAAGCCCCCAAAAAAATCATAAAAGTGCTAATTTTGGCCAAAAAACAGGATTATGCAATTCTTGTAAATTGGTCATAACTTTCAATTTTAACACTTAGCTCTCTCTATGAGCATCAAAACATGTTGAGAAATATGAAGGCCTAACCTCTAGCCATCTAAACCTCACAAACATGAAGTTTAGAGTGGTACAGTTGCCAAAATTTGAAAAAAAAGCCAAAAACAGGACCCGTTTTTTCACACAGTTTAGGTTCAAAAATGTTGTGCAAGAGTAAGGTTAATGGTGAGATCGATACTCCAAAAAAATGCTAATTTTTTTCAGCTCATAAGGCAACTTTGTGGATATATAGCACCTAGAAATCCATTCTCATACTCTTCAAATAATTCAAGCAAAATGGTCACTTAACAGGACACAAAAGTGTCCAAGGACATAAAAGTGTCCTATTACCATTCTAGTGTTAAGTGTTTCAAAAACATTTTTCTTTTGCCTTACTATCTTGTGTTCATAAATATTAGGGACATATATTGCTTATCTTGTGAACAATTGATGTATGATCATTTTTGGTTGGGTGTAAGTTCTTCTATTGTGAATTGATGGTGTAAGCGTTTGAAATAAGATTAAAAATATATTCAACATTTGTTGTAAATGCCAATTATTTGCTTAGATAGTAAACATCAAGTATCAAAGTGCAATGGTTTATGAAGCATTTGTTCTTCGGATTATGTGAAGCTCTAGTTCTTTAATTGTAACAAGATTTTATTCAAAGATATAAAGTGCGAGTATTTTGTTCCAAACTATGATTTTGTTTTTCTTCTAGATGATGGAGAGAATTGAAATTCATATCTTGAATGTTTTTCAATAGAGGGAAGCTAGGACTAGTACAATTTTTTAGCTTGTCATGTAGCAATCAGAACATTGTATCAAGGTTTATTGCAAGGAAATGATTGTATAATGTATGACAATTGTTTAATTTTGTAAATTGGAAGTAGAAGGCAATGCAAGTTCCAGAACATGTGCAATGCCAGAAGGAGAATCCAACACATTAAGTATTTTTGCCCCTAGGATTTGAAAATCAAAGTGCATGGTGAGCCGGACCTTCCATCCACCAACAGATCAATGCATTTGTGAGTTAAAGTACTTGCAAATTTCATTTAAATGTTTGAATGTAATGTCGACATTTGAAGGCAAAGACCCCTTCAACTGTGTGGCAAAGCAATAGTTGTATGATGTATGATAATGATTCAATTTTGTATATTGGATTGCATATTTACCGTAGTATTAACTTACACATTTTAATAAGATCATAAATACATTGAGATTTTATAAAAAGGTTAACACTTGGATTTTTTCATGACTGTCATTGTCTAATTAAGTTGATATATACCACCTATAATTATTTTAATGTGTGTATAGACTTGGATTTTTTCATGACTATTTTATCATGAAAACTTTTAATGTGTATTCATCCTTGAAAATTATGTCAAAAAGTATATCACCTATATAAATGGTATTTAGGATCACTAAAACAACTTGAATTTTTTTATTGAAATTACTAGTATTAGAAAGAATTCTTTGTGTTCTAACAACATCGTAATCAAAATCCGTTTGTGAATGTACCGTGGATGCCTTGGCCATCCTATGTCCCTGGGGCCATAGGATACGAACTTAGAACATATAGTGTTTCTTACTAGCATTGAAGACACCCTTTGGCCCTTGGGTCATACGCCAACTTAGAGCATGGAGGATTTCCTTTTAGCATAGAAGCATAGAGGGAACCTTGTGGCCCTAGGGCCATAGGGTGCTAACATAAAGCATGTAGAACTTCTTGCTAACATGAAAGGTACCCTATGGCCCCAAGAGTGCCAACAAAGGTACCCTATGGCCCCAAGAGTGCCAACAAAGATCATATAGGGTCTCTTAATAGCATAGAGAGCACTCTATGACCCTAGTGCCATAGGGCTCTAACATAGAGTCTATGAAGAGGCACGTAAGTCACTCAATGGTCTTGGGGCCATAAAGTATTCTATATGTATGTAGTAGAGAATTCTCTTCAAGGACACCTTGGCCACCCTATGCCCTTGGGGCCATAGGGTCTCAACGTAGACAATAGATGGTTTCTTATGATAGCACCCTAGGGCCATAGGGTTCCAACATAGAGTATATGGTGTTTCTTAGTAGCATATAGGGCACCCTAGGGCTATAGGGTGTGAACATAGAGCACACAAGGTTTCTTCCTAGGATAGACAACACCTTGTGGTATCAGCACCATAGGGTGCAAACATGAAACATTAGGGGTTTATATTAGCATTGAGGGCACCTTGTGGCCCTAGGGACATAGGGTGCCAACATAAAGCATATTGAGGTTCTTATTAGCATAGAGGGACCCTATGGCCCTGGGGCCATAGGGTGCCTATATAGAGCATGGAGGGCTACCTTGTGACCCTAGGGTTATAGGGTGCCAACATTAGGCATAGAGGGTTTGCTCGCATAGAGGACACCCTATGGCCCTAGGACCATAGGATGCCAATGTAGCCCATGTATGATTTTTCTTTTACCATAGAGGACATCTTATGGATCTAGGGTCATAAGATGCCAATATAGAGCATAAATGCCTTCTTATAAGTATACACATAAACATAGTGCATGGAGGGAATTTTACTAGCATAAAGACCTCCCTATGGCCTTCGGGCCATAGGGTGCCAACATAGAGCATAGAGGACTTTTTATTAGCACCTTGTTTCCCTTGGGACGCCATAGTGCCATGAAGTGGTTTTTGTATATGTAGTAGAGAATTGTCTCACACAGGACACCTTGGACACCATCTGGCCCTTGGGCCATACGATAGTAGCATAGAGGACACCTTATAGCCCTATGGTTTCCTTCTAGCCCTAGGGCCATACACTGCCAACATATAGTATACATGGTTTCTTCGTAGAGCAAACCTTTTAGACCTACGCAATAGAGTGGAAACCTAGACCATATAATGTATTTTACTAGCATAGAAGGCACCCTATGACCCTAGGGCCACAGAGTACCAATGTAGGGCATAAACTCTCCATATAAGACATGTGGCACCCTATGGTCCTTGAGCTTACATATTGCACCCCATGGCCCTAGGGCCATAGGATTTCTAAATGGAACATAGGCAATGTATGGCCATTGAGCTTATACATTGCCACCCTATGGCCCTAGGGTCACAAGATCTCACAACATATAATAAGACAACCTAAGGCCCCTAAGCTCAAGGGTGTGGGTTTAAGGGTGGCCAAGATGCCAATGCAACCCCATGGCCCTAGGGCCGTAGGATCTCCATATGGGACATGTGGCACCCTATGGACCTTGAGCTTACATATTGCCACCCCATGACCCTAGGGTCATAGGATCTCCAACTAGAACATAGGGCAACGTATGGCTCTTGAGCTTATACATTGTCGTGACCCTAGGGCCATAGGATCTCCAACTGGAACATAGGGCTATGTATTGGATCTTATCCATTGTCACCCCATGACCCTAGGGCCATAGGATTTCCAAATGAAATATAGGGCAACTTATGGCTCTTGAGCTTATACATTGCCACCCTATGGCCCTAGGTCCACAAGCTTTCACATTGCCACCGTAGGCCCACAAGGATCTCACAAGATAGAAGAAGAAAACCCTAGGACATAGGATTTTCAAATGGAACCGAGTGCATGCTTTGATCCTTGACCTCCAACATTGCTGCCCTATGGTGTGAGCCCGGGGGTGGCTGAGGTGTTTTTTTAAAAAAATTAATTTTTTTTTAAAAAAAATTACGCTACGACAAACTTTCTCATAATCGGTTTTCAAATACACTTATTGATATTGGACCAAAAAATAGCGCACAAGTTTTGGGATAATTTTTTTAAAATTTAGCTATTTGTAGTGTATTTTTTACTATGCAAATTTTGATTCTGGAGTCAAATTTTGCTTCATAGGTGTCGTTCCACTCGTACTACAAAGATATGGACATTGACAAGGCCTTGCACCAACTTTCTTTTTTCCATACTCTTTTTTTTTTTCTGAAAAGCTCTTTCAATTTCGGAGCCGATGAGCTATGTCTCATTTTTACACAAAGCCTAGAACTCTAGTAATCTCGATTGCAACCCCGTGAGAACATCCCCTAAATTCAAAATTCGAATTTTGAATTTCTAACCTAACCTAACTAACCTTATCTCTCTCTTTCTCTCTCTACCACAATTTTTTTTGCGTTGTCGCTCTCTTTCTCTCTCTCGTTTCTTTCTCGAAACCTACACAGAGCTTGTCTTTCTCTATCTTTCTTTGTCTCTCTCTCCCTCTCTCCCTACGCATAGAGTTCTACGCCATCGTTGTGATGCGCATAGGTCTACGAGAAGCCATCGCCACAACTTCAACACAAGGACTGCTACCGCGACCTCCCAAACACAGATCTGTTACCATCATTGCCGCGGCCTCAACACACCTAAGTGACTGCTTGCTACTGCTGTAGCCTCTCTTCATCAAACACAGATTTACCCACAGGTAACCTATAGAAACCCTAATCTTTTTGCTTAATTTGGTTTTAATTGTTCTTAATCTAATTATGTTTTAGTTAAGTTGTGAATCACCTCTCTCTAAAACAATAAAGAAAATCATCTCTAAAACTGTAGACTGTAGAACTATAAAACAGAAAAATCTAATAAGAGATCTAAAACTGTAATACAGAATACTCTAATTAGAGACCTAAAAATGTAAAACAGAAAACACTAATTGGGACCTAAATTTGTAAAATGAAAAACTCTTATTAGGGACCTAAATCTATAAAACAGAAAACTCCTCATAAGCGACCTAAAACTGTAAAACTGTAAAACTCTAACTGCAAAAATCTCTAATTACAAAAAAATTATAAACCTGCAAATACAAAAAACAATAACTACAGAAGATGCTGAAACTATGGATACCTGTAATTGGGTTGTGGGGAGTTGGGCACACGTTGTAAGAGGACGAGTAGAGCGCGCTGTTGTATGAGGATGGATTAAGGTTCAGTAGTTGTAGGAGGATGGGAAAAAAAGAGACAAAAAGGTGGGAAAGAAAGTATACACTATATGTGTTTGTAAGATATGGTGTAATATAGTTTCTTAAAATTCATTGTAGTCACTAAAATAAAACTAGACATAGAATCTTTAAAAAGGCAGACAGGGTGTGGCTACAAAGGAACATAAGGCACCCTATGACCATAAGGCCATAGGGTGGTCTCACATCGTACTATAGGGTGACCAATGTCCCATCTGGCCATAGGGTGCCAATGTACAATCTCAAGGGTCATAGGGTTCCCTATGTTCCTATTGAAGATCCTATGGCCATAGGGCCATAAAATCTCCAAACATATATTATGGCACTATGGCCATAGGATCACATGGTGCTCTATGTCCAATCCAGAGACCTTGTGGCCCAAGGGCCTTAGGGTGGCAATGTACAATCTCAAGGGCCATAGGGTTCCCTATGTTCCTTTTGGAGATAGGGTTGCACTAGGGCCATAGAATCTCCAAAAGCAACATAAAGAACCTAGGGCCATAGGATCAAAGGGTGACCTATTGGAGACCTTGTGGCCCAAGGTCCATAGTGTGGGAATGTACAATCTCAAGGGCCATAGGGTTCCCTATGTTCCTTTTGGAGATCCTATGGTCCTCGGGGCATAGGATGTCCAAAAGGAACATAAGGAACCTCGCACCATAGGATCAAAGGGTGCCCTATGTCCCATCTAGAGACCTTTTGGCCCAAGGGCCATAGGGTTCCCTATGTTCCTTTTGGAGATCCTATGGTCCTCGAGCCATAGGATCTCCAAAAGAAACATAAGGAACCTCGCACCATAGGATCAAAGGGTGCCCTATGTCCCATCTAGAGACCTTTTGGCCCAAGGGCCATAGGGTGGCAATATACAATCTCAAGGGCCATAGGGTTCCCTATGTTCCTTTTGGAGATCCTATGGTCCTCGGGCCATAGGATCTCCAAAAGGAACATAAGGAACCTCGCACCATAGGATCAAAGGGTGCCCTATGTCCCATCTAGAGACCTTTTGGCCCAAGGTCCATACGGTGGCAATGTACAATCTCAAGGGCCATGGGGTTCCCTATGTTCCTTTTAGAGATCCTATGGTCCTCGGGCCATAGAATCTCCAAAAGGAACAGAAGGAACCTCGCACAATAGGATCAAAGGTTTCCCTATGTTTCTTTTGGATATCCTATGGTCCTCGGGCCATAGGATCTCCAAACTGAACATATGGCCCTATGGACATAGGATCACATGGTGCCCTATGTCCTATCAAGAGACCTTGTGGCCCAAGGGCGATAGGATGGCAATGTACAATCTCAGTGGCCATATGGTTCCATATGTTCCTTCTGAAGGTCATATGGCCCTAGCGCCATAGGATCTACAAAAGGAACATAAGGAGCCTATGGCCATAGGATCAAAAGGTGCCCTATGTATCATCTTGAGACCTTGTGGCCGAAGGGCCATAGGGTGGCAATGTACAATCTCAAGGGCCATAGGGTTCCATATGATTTTTTTGGAGATCCTATGGCCCTAGAGCCATAGGATCACAGGGTGCCCTACGTCCCATCTAGATACCTTGTGGCCCAAGGGCCATAGGGTGACAATCTACAATCTAAAGGGCCATAGGATTCCCTATGTTCCCTAGGGTCACAAGGTGCCCTACGTTCCATCTGAAGACCCTATGGCCCAAGTGCCATAGGATGGCAATGTACAATCGCAAGGGCCATATGATTCCCTATGCTCCTTTTGGAGATCCTATGGCCCTAGAGCCCTAGGTGCATGGGGCTGCCATGGTGCCCGTTAATATGCACCATGTTGTACCCTATGTACCTAGGCCACCCTTGGGCCCTTGGATGCCCTATGTCCCATCTAGAGACCTTGTGGCCCAAGGTCCATAGGTTGACAATCTACAATCTCAAGGCCACACGATTCCCTATGTTCCCTAGGGTCACAAGGTGTCCTACATTACATCTGAAACAATGAGGGCACCTTGTGGCCTTCGGGCCATAGGATCTCAATATAGACCATAGAGCAAAGAGCATAGAGAGCTTCTTACTACCATAGAGGGAACCCTATGGCCTTCATGCCACAAGGTGTCAATAGAGAAACAGAGATTCTTACTAGCATAGAGGGGACCCTATGGCCTTTATCCCACAAGGTCTCCTCAATATACAGCAAATAGTATTTTTTACTGGCATAGAGAGCACCCTATGGACCTGGGTCCATAGGTTGTGAAAAAACTCTCATAAATGGTTTCTTTAAAACATATAGGGCACCTTCTGCCCTTAGGGTCATAAGATGTGTAGAGCATAGAGACGTTCTTCCTAGCATACAGGGGACCCTATGGCCTTCAGGCCATAGGGTCCCAATATAGAGCATAGATCGGTTCTTACTAGCATAGAGAGACCAAATAGTTCTTTATAGCTCGGGCCATAAGTTGTCAAAACAATGAGGGTTTTTTCGAAACAATCAGGGCACCTTGTGGCCTTGGGGCCATAGGATGTCAATATAGAGCATAGAGCATAGAGAGCTTCTTGCTACCATAGAGGAAACCCTATGGCCTTCAAGCCACAGGGTGTCAACATAGAGAAAACAGAGGTTCTTACTAGCATAGAGGGGACCCTATGGCCTTGAGCCCACAAGGTCTCCTCAATGGCATAGAGAGAATCCTATGGCCCTGGGTCCATAGGTTGCCAAAAAACCCTCATGAAGGGTTTCTTCAAAACATAGAGGGCAAATTTTGGCCTTGGGGTCATAGGATGTGTAGAACGCAGAGAGTTACTTGCTAGCATAGGGGGGACCCTATGGCCTTCAGGCCATAGGGTGCCAATATAGAGCATAACATAGAGAGACCAAATAGTGCTTTATACATGTGGCCATAGGGTGCCAAAACAATGAGGGTTTTTTCGAAACAATGAGGGAACCTTGTGGCCTTGGGGCCGTAGGACGTCGATATAGAGCATAGAGTATAGAGCATAGAGATCTTCTTACTAGCATACAGGGAACCCTATGGCCTTCAGGCCACAGGGTGTCAACATAGAGAAAACAGAGGTTCTCACTAGCATAGAGGGGAACCTATGGCCGTCAGCCCAGAAAGTCTTCTCAATATAGAGCAAATAGTGTTTTTACTAGCATAGAGAGCACCCTATGTCCCCGGGTCCATCGGTTGCCAAAAAAACCTCATGAAGGGTTTCTTCAAAACATAGAGGGCACCTTGTGCCCTTGGGGTCATAGTATGTGTAGAGCATAGAGAGGTTCTTACTAACATACAGGGGATCCTATGGCCTGAATTAGGGTGCCAATACAGAGAATAGATCGGTTCTTACTAGCACAGAGCGAACCCTATGGCCTTCAAGCCAAAGAGTGCCAATATAGAACAAAGATCAGTTCTTACTAGCATAGATAGACCAAATAGTGCTTTATACCTGGGGCCATAGGGTACCAAAACAATGAGGGTTTTTCAATGGCATAGAGAGCACCCTATGGCTCTAGGTCCATAGGTTGCCAAAAAACCCTCCTGAAGGGTTTCTTCAAAACATAGAGGGCAACTTGTGGCCTTGGGGTCATCGGATGTGTAGAGCATAGAGAGGTTCTTACTAGCATATAGGGGACCCTATGGCCTTCAGAACATAGGGTGCCAATATAGAGCATAGATCGGTTCTTACTAGCAAAGATTGGACCCTATGGCCTTCAGGCCAAAGGGTGCCAATATAGAGCATGGAGAGGCTCTTACTCAAATAGAGGGGACCATATGGCTTTCAAGTCACATGGTTCCAATATAGAGTAAATAGTGTTTTTACTAGCATATAGAACATCCTATGGACCTAGGGGGATTGGTTGTCAAAAATCAATCATAGAAGGGTTCCTATGGCCTTCAGCCCACAAGGTCTTCTCAATATAGAGCAAATAGTATTTTTCATTGGCATACAGAGCACCCTTGGGGCCCTTGAGGCCAACCCTATGGCCTTCAGGTCTTAGGGAGCTAATATAGAGCAAATGGTGTTTTATACCGGCATAGAGAGCTATGGCCCTTGGGCCATAGAAAAAACAATGAGGGTTTTTTGGAAACAATGAGGGCACCTTGTGGTCTTGGGGCCATAGGAAGTCAATATAGATCATAGAGCATAGATGATAGAGCATAGAGCACAAAGAGATTCTTAGTGGCATAGAGGGAACCCTATGACCTTCAAGCCACAGGGTGCCATTATAGAGTAAACAGAGGTTCTTACTAGCATAGAGGGGACCCTATGGACTTCATCCCACAAGGTCTCCTCAATATAGAGCAAATAGTGGTTTTTACTTGCATGGAGAGCACCATATGGCCCTGGGGTCATAGGTTACCAGAAAACCCTCATGAAGCGTTTCTTTAAAACATTGAGGCCACCTTGTGGCCTTGGGGCCATAGGATGCCAATGAGAGCATAGATAGGTTCTTACTAGCATGCAGGGGACACTATGGGCTTCAGGCCACATGATGCCATATGGTGTTGGTGTAGAGGCTCTAAAGGGGTATTAAGGCCATTCAAGGGATACTTCTTTGAGGGTCCTCTAATGTCATGAGAGAACATGTGATCACACTACCATAGAGTGGCCTACGTACACTTGTAGAACCATTTTTTTGGCACCCTTTGGACCTAGGACCACATGGTTTAGCATAGAGGGGACTCTATGGCCCTAGGTCCATATGGATGTACTAATATCCATCTTGTCTAAATATATGTCATTCTTTCTACAGAAAATGTCTCAGAGAGAAATTCAAAGTCAGTTGATGCAACAAGCTCAACACCAAGTTCTTGGTATCTAGATTTTCACTTACCAAATGGTGGAAGTGATAAGAAAGTCCACTTGTTCTTTCAAGATAAAGAGCAATTTTCCTTCAAGGACTATGGTATTGTCAAGGAGATAAAGAAAGATTGTTCAGATCTTGAAATGTCTCCATGCCTTGGAGTAAAACTACTCAATGGTGACTCCTACTTGTTGGAGCATGTGGCCTTTGCTCAAAAATTGGTGAAGGTTGATTATGAAGGAGTGACAATGACAAAAGCAGGGTGGGTGGAGCTTCAAGACAACACTCCAAGTGAGAACTTTATAGACTTATATATTGAGGGCTTTAAGAAAGTCAATCAATATTTAGGTAAATTGAGCAGCGCAAAAAAGAATAAGAAGTGAAAGAATGAAGACACAGATAAAGCAAATCAATCTAAGATGCTCAAGGAGAGTCAGACTCTCTCACTTGGAAAAAATAGTGGAAATGTGGTCGAAGAAAATCTTTCATTTATACCCTTACAGACTCAAGAAGCAGGAGATTCTAGTGGACTTGCAACCCCAACAGTTGGAACCCCCTTGCAGGTCAACCTTTCAACAACGCTTCCACAAAGATTCCATGAAGATTCCTCAAAGATTCTCTAAAGATGCTCATGAAGTGATGAAGACGAAGATGGATGCTGTAAGGTGAAGATACAAACTCATGGACATCATCGAATATCCCGTTATTATTATTTTGAGCCATTATGGCCACTTTTGTAATGTTTACGGGAACTTCATATTTTAAGTTGACAATTGTATTTTGGCCACAGATGCTTGTTGGATGAGCAAAGCCAGCTCACGATGTAACTAAGCTCTATAGAAGCCTAGGGACAAATAAGGTCATTTTGGTCGGACATTAGGTTTTCTAAGGCTTAGTATATAAGCCAAAACCTAAAGCTTTGTAAAAATACTTCTAATAATTTGATCTTCTGTGTCATTGGGAGACTGCGAGAGAGTGAGAGTGTGTGTGTGTGTGTGTGCTATAGGAGCTATGGTGGTCGGAATCGCAAATGGAGAGCAGCAATGTGTCACCCACGAGGAGAGCTACGCATTGATGCTTACATCACGCACGTTCGCCTGTGTTTTGGCAGATTCACCCGCGAGCTACTTTTGGAGTTTCGATGAGTAACTGTTGTCCATTTTTGCATTTCAACATATCCACGTGATCAGAGCGAGTAGAGCTACACATTAGGCACTTTAGTTTTTGGAAACATCGACCTACAAAAATCGCCAGACATCCTACGCGTTTTCTGCACGGAGGGTATTGGATAGGTTTTTTTGGTCACATACCTTAGGGTGAGTGGCCTATTGGTGTTGATAGAATATCCCTCTAGTTTCGTAACGTTTTGAACGTCTAATGGGCTTTTGTCTTGCGGTAGCATCATAAGAGACTCTCACATTCGCAGAACCGATGGCATGTAGATTTGATATCTCTGTAGGAAGTAGTCATTAGTCGGTCGAGTAGAGGTTGACACCCTTTGCTTGCTTCCATGCGCATGCGGGTCGAGTTTCGTCCTCAGTTGACATTATATGTTAGGTGAGTTCTCACTATGCTGACGTTCGTCGCGGCGTATCCGTCCAACATTGGCGCCACTGCCGGGGACGAGAGCCCTAAGTAGGTGACCGAGACTAGTCCTTGAGGATAGAGGTCCCTCTGGCTTGCCAGAATACTATTTTACATTTAGATAGGATCAGAGGGTGGTGGACTCTCTAGGTCTTAGGAGGAGTCTAGGGAGCATGTGTCTGGCCTAGATCCTTCGACTTAGGCAGTATTAGGTAGGAGAGTAGGAGTTGGAGTGGTAGATGTGGTGGTAGGTTGACTTGAGAGTCCGTGTGAGTCCAGAAAGCAACCAAGACATCAAAATCACCATCTCACATTGATGAGTAGGAGTAGGGTAAGTAGGATATCTTGATTGCTGATCTAGAGTGCTTTATGCATGTCTTATTTGCTATTAGGCTCATCAGAGAAGTGGGAAACGCTAAGTAGGAAAGACGGTAAATTGTGTTTGGAAGCTGATTTGAAGTCCAAAAGTTTCTGTGATTGTTGTTGAGAGCTCTACAGAGCATAGGGAGTACTACTACCAGAAAAAATTTGCATTTTAAGACATTAGACATCCTACGCGTAGGATGTCTCTAGGGCACTTTTGGCAGGGAATTTGGGAAAAATGAGGTTACCAGTGGGTTCAGAGGGTAGGTTTTACCGTAGTAACATATTGATTTGAGTGTTTTTCCCTTTTTTTTGTTGACCAAAAGCCAAAAGGCGGAGTCAGAAAACGTAAAATTTCAGAAAAGGCTTAAAATGAGTGATTTTTGCATGTTTTTGCAATTGTGAAGCATACTTGCACTTGCTGAGAGCATAAGGAAGCATCAGGGACACTTCAGTCTGAAAAAATCAGCAGTAGACATCCTACGCGTAGGATGTCTACAGGGTGATCTGGGCACTTTTTGGAAAATCCGAGGTCACCAGTGTGTTTAGAAGGTAGATTCTACCCTATTTTCACCTGGAAAAAGAAATTTGACCAAATTTTGACAGATCAAAGCCAAAAGACGAGAATTGCCAGACATCCTATCCAAATTGTGTCCACGGCCTAATTTTGAGACCAAACCATAGGATGACTCCATAGGCATGATCTAAATGTTGTATTGAGTGCATGTGATAAATTTCATCTCATTTGGGTTAGTGAAAGGAAGATTGAACAGACTTTAGCATTTTTTACTGAAAAAGGCAAGAATAGCTAGTTTGGGGTCTTTTAGCATCCAAACTCAAATCTAAGCATACTAGTGGGTTGCTGAAGACTAGTTTGGGTTCATTCTGAGCAAAAAGACATCCTACGCATAGGATGTCTACTGCATAATTCTGAAACAAAAATTCTACTGTGACCATACCATGTTGTCATATAGCCTTAGATAAGCCTCCTAGGCAAATTTGGTCCAATTTGGAGTTGATTTGACTTGGGAATTCATCAGAACAGACATCAGGCTTTTGGAACAGATTCTTGGTCATTTGACCAACCTATAGGTGTCAGAATCAAAAAGTAAAAGTAGCTATGAGTTTAGCACATCAAGGGGAAGCTATAGTGTAAGTTTGAGCTAAAACAGAGCAAAAAGACATCCTACGCGTAGGATGTCTCCAGGGTCATAAAGTGGTCAAAATTCTACTTTGGCCATATAGGGAGGTTTCCAGTGTCTCAAGGATTCGAGAACTTTTTTCAAAAGTGAATTTGGACCTTGTTTGGCCTATTTACCAAGCAAAGACAAGAATTGTCAGACATCCTACTCTTGGAGTGCACTAGAAGCCTATGCAGCCCAAATCTTGACCTATTGGCATCCAAATTCAAATATGAGCATACCATTGGGTTGTTGAGTCCTAGGAGAATCTTGGGATCAAGTTTGGACAAAATCTGAGCACTTAGACATCCTACGCGTAGTATGTCTCTAGCTTGATTTAGGACTCCAAACCAACTTATGAGCACACCACTGTGATCAACACATCAAGGAGAAGCTGGGGTGAAATTTTCAAGTCATTCTGAGCAAAAAGACATCCTACGTGTAGGATGTCTCAAGGCCATTTTTAGGTCCAAATGAAATTCTGAGCATACCATTGTGTTGCTAGACTCAAGGGGAGTCTCTGGACCAAGTTTTAGGGTCCAACTGTAATTTTGAACATACAAGAGTGTTCACAGTGTCACAGAAATCCCAAATCTTCTTTCAAAATTGAATTTGGACTCATTTTGACCATTCTAAACTGCATTTCACTATTTTGGCCATAACTTTCACAAACGGTATCGGATCAGAAAAGGTTTTATATCAAAACGTAGCCTGAGAACGACTCTACAGATCTTAGAGCAAAACTTTGAAAAAAACATCGTTTAAGGCCTCAAAATGCATCCGGAAGTCAGGAGTGTCTAAAACCGACAGTTCGAAAGAATTGTGAGAAAACGGTCACGGTTTGAAGACTGCTAAGTTAGCAGATTGAAATTATCTTTTGGAAAAACCATTGGTCACCCGTTGGAAGGTGCTCAAGGCACAAGTGTGGCTGTCGAGGGTACATCAAGAATTTTGCGTTCATTGTGAAAAAGTTTGCCAGCTAAATAGAATTTTGCAGATTGTGTGCTAAAGTGAACACAGGTTAGCTCGACTCAAGAATCGCTATGAAGGGAGAATTCGTTGCATTATAGTGGTAAGTTGCATAACTTATCACAGTGCTTCCACTAGATCGAGGCCTGCTAAAAAGCTCTAGGCAAACCAAGCAGCCAGACAAGACAGTATCAACCCTGGCAAGCAAGGGAGCTAAGAAGTTCAAGAAGTTCAAGCAAAGCCCAGTTCAGAAAACTCAGAGATTAAGGCATCCACAAAAGCTGAAGGACCTCAAGTGAAAAAGACCGACACAAGGGTGCTAATAATTTTTATTAGCATTGAGGCAAGCAATTAGAGCTATCACTGAACAGGTACAACAAGGGAGTCAAGACGAAAGCAATGGCGTCTCAGAGTAATCAAACCAGCCGAGATGAAGCTTCAAGTACATCCACAGAAATTACAAGAGAGCAAATTTGGATCTATCTGATTGGATACTACAAAGGACTGCCATGCTATGAGGATGACAATCGGAATTTGTACATCAAGACAAAGAAAGATACAGAGGAAACTCGGACATCTCAATATGTGGAAGTTGAAACAGCAAAGAATGTACTACACCCACATCCAGATTTCATGGAAGACTGTCTGGGATCAAGTTACATGAGGCACGGAAAATACACCGGCAATGAGATAGAAATGTTGTATAAGGATCAACTTACAGAACTCTACGCATATCATCCAAGTATTTTTCTGTACAAAGCACAAGATGGAAAACGGAAAATTGGTACCCTCTATGGAGACGAAGACGGTCGATGCTACAAGGCTGTCACAAGTCATGAAGTTCCTGTAGAAAACAATCATTATTTTGCAGCAGAAGCGATTGGCTCAAGAGAAGAAGACTTCATGTCTAAAGGTGGTAATGTATACCATCTCGTCATGGGTTTACCTCTAACTACGCACCTAGAAGAATTGACACCTACAGCTGTCACTACACAAATGAGTGACACACCACATGACACACAACAAGGCACAACACAAGCCACAACATGGAAAGACACGGTACAAGTCTCGTGCACCACACCAGCACAAGACAAAGCACAAGCACACCAAATTGCACAAACAGGGAATACGTCAGAAATACCCGCTATGAAGATAGCACAACTTCAAAAAGAACTAGCTCAGTCTCAAGAGCTACTTAACAAAGCACAAGAAGTCATATCATCAGGCATTAAACAGATGCCAACATCATATATGAAACCCTCTCGGATGGGGGGAGTTCAAACTCAACAAAGAGACCCTATATCTTCAAAAGTGGGATTAAGAAGTCCAACTTTACAAGAAGCAATGTCCTTTTCAAGAGCCCAAGTGGAATTTCAAGAAGCATTGGAAGATGCCTAGCCAGAGGAGAGACCACTGGAAATTCACAATGCCCAATGTAGAAGGTCAGGTCAAGATGTCATTGTGGTCAACAAATACGATAGGCACTATGAAATAGCCAATGTGAAAAATATGGATGAGTTTATCAATTGTGGGCAACATGTAAGTCACATACTTGGACCCCGTCCAAAAGCACCATCAAGGGAAACGGAAAACAAAGATTCGGTTCGATCTTCACCCTCGGTGCAGAACTCGCCAAAATCAACTCAGAAACATAGCCCTAAGGCTATGCAGAAGCCCCACGTCAAAGACCATATACTGATGGAAGAATTAGCATCACAACTGCTAGAAAGCATGGATAGTGATTTGATCTTGTATGCAAGCTATAATGGAAGCTATTTTCAGCTTCTCAAGGACAAGACTGCTAGAAAGCATGGATAGTGATTTGATCTTGTATGCAAGCTATAATGGAAGCTATTTTCAGCTTCTCAAGGACAAGACGATGAAGGATAAAGAGACAAAACCAGTGGATACACCTAAGTCAATCGTAATCTACAGGTTAATGCCTGCAAAGAAGAGGTCATATCTGTATCTAGATACCACAGGAAACCATTATCAACAGTATTATGGAGGGCTGCCTCATCCAAAGGGTGCACATGTTGAAATAACAACATATTGTGACCAATGTGCCATTGGTCATTTAGTGAAGGACTTCCCAGCAAAGCTCTACATGGAAAGAAGAAGCAACAAGCCAAAAGCAAAGTTCATACAGTGACAACAAGGGAACAAATGCAAGAATCCCCAATAAGATCTCCGGAAAAGAAGAAGATCTTGTCGCAGAGCACAAAAGATAGGCTCAAGACACAGTTGCTTGAAGTCAAGGGTTTCAACGACATTATCATAGAGAGCCAGGCTTTCAAAAAAGATCAATTGAATCAGCTGATTCAAGATCGTTAAAGAAACCTCAGTGAGGACAAGTCAAAGCATCCACAAGGTGATGAAGATGAAGCTCGTAGTTCAAGGGTCGAGAGAAAAAGAAGCCAAGATTCTGACCATAGTGAGCCAACACAAGAAGAGGTGGCAGAGGTAACAAAAATTCTTAGTGCCACATCACAAGTGGAAGACATGCAAATAGAATCAATGGATGAAGCTGAAAGTCTACCAAATAAATTCTCTATTTTGGACTCTTCATTGGTGATTGAAAAAATCAAAGAGTATGAGAAGCTAAAAGAAGATGTAACTGAAGACATAGAATGCACAGAAGAATAGGAAATGACTGAGTCCAAGATTGACTACCAAGGACAAGAAATACAGGATATGAATGAATATTTTCTAGAAGAGACTCTACAAAAACCCATGGAACAATGGAAACCAAAGGCCACGACGACCATTGCATCAGAAGAAGAGAGTCAACCTCAACATCCTGCTACGCAAGCTTCAAAACATTTCCAAGAAGAAAAGTCACCATTGAATGACCTTCAAGTGCTAGAAGGGGCCTAGAAGAAGTAAATAGTGACAGAGAGCTTCTGAAATCAAGAATCTAAGCGTCACAGTCAGAAACTAGCAATGAACACCAACAAGTAGCTACAACAGAAGATAGTAAGCACTTGGGACATGCTACATTAACCAATCAAATGACAAAGAAGTTCAACATATAAGAGGATGATAAAGCCTTCAAGGCACAAAAGTCCAAGAAAAGTACCAAAAGCAACGAGGACATCAGCTACTTGGCAGCCAACAAGAAGATTAAATTCTCATTGGATGTGCATGAGAAACTGAAATTCAACTTTATAGCAGAGATAGATTGCACTTCCACGACTAATGTCATGTCTTATGGGTTGTGGTTACTTCTAGGTAAGCCAGAACTATATGAAATTCAGGTACAGGTTCCTATATCACATGGAATAGCTGTCACAAGTTTAGGGGTTGCAGAAGCTACCCTTACACTACGGTCAAAGGTAATCAAAGAAAGTGGTGGATTCCTCCAAAATGAGTACATAGGTAATTAACGTCGATGATAGTAGGTTCTATTAAAGACTTGTAACATCTAATGGCCTAGTAACTTGTGTGTAGCATAAAATAGCATAAACATAGTGAGTATTCCATAAGAATAGATTCCTAATGAGCATAGCAAGAGTGCTTGGATGGAGAGACCAACAAAAAAGAATAACACCTAGTTAGATAGGCATGAACAATACTTCAAAAGAGAGAGAAATTAAACTATTGACAACAGTTGAGGACCAGATTTACATGGAGCCGGTCCCCCCTCCAAAAGGCTTTGTATTATAGGTTTCCCCCATCAAGGGAGACATTTTACAATACAATCCTTTGTGTTCCTTCAATAACTAACTAGTGCAATGAAGATGAAAACTTCAAGCACTAAGCAAACACTTATAAAACACAACATCAATTCCTTCACGGTCTCAGACCCAAGACCTCACACACCTCGAAGATGGTGAGAGCTAGCGGGGTATGAGAGTAGATTGAGAGGAAGAAGGAGTAGTCTTTTGAGAAAGAAGTATATCTCCTTACATAATCACTCGTAAAATCTTAGCATAGCTTAGTAATTAGCATGGTAGAGGAGATGAGCATGCATTGAAGCTTGGATCTTGGTTGGATTTGCATCACAAAGCCAAGAGTTGTTGGTGTAGACCTCCCTTCTCACAAGCTTGGAGTAGATGATGAGCTTTCCATTAAATCTTGAGAAGGAGAGAGAGAGAGAGAGAGAGAGAGAGAGAGAGAGAGAGAGAGAGAGAGAGAGAGAGAGTCTTCTTGATTCACACATGAGATTGTGTGAGTGTGTGTGTGATAATGCCTTCACAAACCAGTCCCCTCTCTCATCTTGGTCGACCTCTCTTGCTAAATCCTCTTGCTGACTTCCCATTGGACCTCTCCAAGCTTAACCAATCATAATCGAGAAGCATAAGTGATAGCCTTGTGACATGTGTCCCCATTTCCCCTTTTGTAAGAGATTTAGATAAGTAAATAATGCAACTATCTCATTGGACCCCTTTGTTTTCTGGCCAAATGGAAGTAGGCAAGCCATTGGTCTGTTCAATGCTCATTGGACCGCTTGGGAGACTGTCCAATAGTCTTCTAAAGAGCTTAATTCTTACTGGTCTTTTATTAAGTGTTTTTAAATGAGTTAAACTAGATTTACTCTAGCCTAATTCTCATTGGTCCACCTCTATGGCCATCCAATAGGATTTGAGTGCAGGCTTGTGGGCAACTGGCTAGGGAGCTGACATGTGTCTCCTATTCCATTTGTGTAAAGGGATCCTGTGAGTGTGAGTGTGTGTGTGTGTGTGTGTGTTTCTCTCTCATCCCCTACTTACAGGTCTCATCCACTCCTATGTAGGAGTCTTGAAGACTTTTGCTTACACTCACAAAGCATCCAATTTCCCTAAGATTTGACCATTGGATAAAACCTTTGAATTTTGGAACCTTAGCATTTTGGAAGTCTTAATGGGCTGAACCTTAGGGTCTTTAAAGCCCATTGTTGCACATTTCTCTTTTGCAAATGGCCCCCCCTTTGTATCCCTATTTTCCCTCCTTTGGATCCCTACTATGGCCAGTCTGCTAGCATAACCAATATTCTAGCTTTTTCTCCCTTGGTACTTCCCCATATTAAATGATTTTAACATGAGAAAATCATATAGGAGAATTAGATATTAGTTATTATGACATTACCTCTCTCTTTAAATCATAGTCATCCTCGATTATGGGGTGGAGAAGATAAAATAGCCTATTCATGAGGCCTTTTCCAAGCGGGTAGAGGATCCATATCTTACCCTACGACATCGTTCGAGAATGGATGATTAGTTGTATCAATCTTCCATGGTAGAGTGACAAGCTCTACTTGGTGTTTGGAAGACGTCGTCTCCATAAACTTGATTCTAAGCATGCATACGTACTACTTAACATTTGTGCACAATAAATAAAAAGAGAGTCTTATAAGACAAAAACTTTGTTCATTTTAAACATTTGTACATTTTCTTACTCCAGGGAAGCATTGTAAGCATTGACAAGGTTTAGGTTATTCTTTAATTGTATGCCTTGCATCCATCTAGCATCTTCAAAATGATAATTCTTAAACTCAATAAGACACCATCGGATAGTCTTACCGCCTCTTAATACCTTGTCTTCATGTCAGAGAATGGGCTGCACCACCTCTTCTTGGTCCTCGACCTCCGGTGGGTCTTCAATTGGTTCTTGAGGTGGCTCTCCCTTGTAAGGCTTTAGTAGTCTCACATGGAAATAATTTTGTATGAGCCAATGACTGGGCAAGTTGAGTTGATAGGCCATCTCATTGATTGTTCTAAGCATCTGGAAGGGACCATAGTACCTTTTTGCTAATTTAGCATAGTACTTTTGGTGTCCCATAGTACTTTTTCCCGTTGTGTGCCTTAACCGAGCCTTGGGAAATTAGATAACTCTAATTCCTTGTGATCATTTATATTTTCTTTTGCTAAAATGTTAGGTTCATTTTGAGAAACTTTAGCAAAATCATGTACACGGAAATAGAGCTCTTTATTGACTTATTGGAAGCTTGAATATGTACAATGGTGTTACCCATCTCCTTAGCATCTATGTACATATCTTTTTCCCTGAACCTAAAGTGGAGTTTCCTTTCAGGGAATTTAACATTGGCAGCCATGCAATCAAACCATGATGCCCCTAGCTAGGATTACATCCTCGTGCTTGAGAGGAGAGATAAAGAAGTCCTCTTTGTTCACATAGTTTTGGACATGGAGCCTCAATTTCCCAATTAAGGGAGTGACTGAAGCTTCTTGCCCCTTGAAAGCACCATCGGCGGGTAGGACATCTTCCATATCATAGGCTTGGAGTGGATAAAAGCAGGGTCAAATAGAATAAAAGCATCATGTTCTCTTACCTTTCCCCAAGCATAGCATAGAGGAGATCCTTTGTGGTGAGATTCCTCTTCTTGGATTTTGACCAAGGTAGCTCTAGGAGGCTCATGGCGGGTGTTCTTTTGGGGACAAGCACGGTACACATGCCCTTGCTCGCTGCATTTGAAACAATCGTTATCCTTGCGATAACGCTCAAGATCTTCAGGAGAGATTTTTTTTTGCCTTTGTAAACTCCCTTCTCCTTAGCTTTGTCGTTATTGGAATTGCCCTTAGGAGAATTTTGGACATTGTCCTTCCCCTTAGGCTCATTAGAACCGTTGTTTTTCGTGGGCTTAGGATTTCTCTTAGCCCCTGTTTGGAAATTGATTAGTGAAGCCACCATGGCATACTCTGCAATTTCTTCAGTTAAGACAGCACAAAATTGTTGTTTTTGCTCTCCAAATCCATCTTTTTGAAGACAGTGGCTTTGAGAATGTAAATCCCAAGACTTGTCTATATATTTGTGAATGGATTCGTAGGGAGAGAGCTTCAAGCTTTGCCGATCGGTGAGTACTTTGTCTTTGGCATTGGTGGCCAAAAAACTACTTCATGATGGAAGCTCTTAAAGCTTTCCATGTTCATGGAGCTTCACTATTTGCCCGTAGGCTAGACCACCATTGCCTGGCAGACTTTTGAAAATGCATAGCTACATGGTGTAGCTTAGAGGACTCCATGAAGCCCTCATCTCTAAATGCCGCATTGAATTGTTGGATGAAAGCCAAGACTTTCTCCGTAGCACCAAAGGTGCCATCGTAGGTAAGAAAAGAGATGCTCTTTCCTCCCTCTTTGAACTTCTTGAGCTTGGACGATCTCTTCCACGTGGCATAGGATTTCCTATGACCTCTTCTTTTTGATGGTTCGAAAGTTGCACCATCACTTTCGTCAAAAGATGAAGAATTTGAGGAAGATGGAGAAGAGGGTGACCTCTTTCTTGCCTTTTTCTTTCCTTGTTCCTCCTTGTTTGCACCATCACTTTCTTCATAAGAGGAAGAGGATGAAAAAGTTCGAGAAGAGAGTGACCTCTTTCTTGGATTTTTCTTCTCTTGTTTTCTATCACCCCTCTTTGAATTATGGTGTGGAGAAGTGTGCGATGATCTTCTCCATTTAGGAGGTAATGGAGAGCGTTTCCCTGCTGTCTTCGTGGAGCCATATTCGTCGAGGTGGCAAGAGACTCACTTCTTTCTCGTTCTTTTGGTGGGGTCTCTTGAGTTCTCCTTTGGGAAGGAGATGCGTCATCAAGAAGTAGATTTTTGTGCCCTTCGTATGGATCCTCTTCTCCTTCTCGAATCGGAGAGAGGCCTCTTTTGGAAGTCTCACAAGGAGGCTTTCTTGGTACTCTCTCTTCATGGTGGGGAGCTTGGAGAATCCCATGAGCATGTAGCTACTGCTATTGCACTTCACTTTGGAGGGATGGATTGCCCATGGCTTGTTGAAGCCTAGAAACAATGTAGTTAACAAGCATAGGGGCATCACTAGTAGCCTGCTCATTTGCAAAATCAAAGCTATCAACATTAATTTCACTCTCTTTACTATTATCATCCATTCCAACAACTTCTAGGTGTAAACTTGTTTAGGTGTACTTTGGCACTTCAATCCCTAGTTGCTACTTCTCTTTACCCCTTTAGAAAAGCACTCAAGCCACTGTACCCGTCACTCCAGTATCATTAATTACAAGGAATAGAAGAGAGGGTCTTTCAACACCAAAACAATACCGGCTCCTGTCAAGCTTCTAATAGCTCAATAGTGGTTAAGCCATAGGCAAGCCCCGTAGGACTCCACTATTAAGACCATAGCTCTCGACGGTGATGCCCCGTTATCTGCACGAAGGCAAGCGCACTGCAATGCTGAAAAATCCCTATTCTACTTACTCAATTTTAATTAACAATACCAACCATTTATAGCTAGCTTGAGGACCTCCCTTCGTGAGCAAGACAAGAGAAACCTTGTGCTCTGATACCAATGTAACATTTAATGGCCTAGTAACTTGTGTGTAGCGGAAAATAGCATAAACATAATGAGCATTCCATTAGAATAGATTCCTAATGAGCACAACAGGAGTGCTTGGATGGAGAGAGCAACAAAAAAGCATAAGACCTAGTTAGATAGGCATGAACAATACTTCAAAAGAGAGAGAAATTAAGCTATTGACAATAGTTGAGGACCGGATTTACATGGATCCGGTCCCCCCTCCAAAAGGCTTTGTATTATAGGTTTCCCCCATCAAGAGAGACATTTTACAATACAATTCTTTGTGTTTCTTCAATAACTAGCTAGTGTAATGAAGATGGAAACTTCAAGCACTAAGCAAACACTTATAAAACACATCAATTCCCTCACCATCTCAGACCCAAGACCTCACATACCTTCGAAGATGGTGAGAGCTAACGGGGTATGAGAGTAGATTGAGAGGAAGAAGGAGTAGTCTTACGAGAAATAAGTATATCTCCTTACATAATCACTCATAAAAGCTTAGCATAGCTTAGTAATTAGCATGGTAGAGGAGATGAGCATGCATTGAAGCTTGGCTCTTGGTTGGATTTGCATCACAAAGCCAAGAGTTGTTGGTATAGGCCTCCCTTCTCACAAGCTTGGAGTAGATGATGAGCTTTCCATTAAAGCTTGAGAAGGAGAGAGAGAGTTTTCTTGCTTCACACATGAGATTGTGTGAGTGTGTGTGTGATAATGCCTTCACAAATCATCCCCCTCTCTCATCTTGGTCGACCTTTCTTGCTAAATCCTCTTGCTGACTTCCCATTGGACCTCTCCAAGCTTAGCCAATCATAATTGAGAAGCATAAGTAATAGCTTTGTGACATGTGTCCCCCTTTCCCCTTTTGTGAGAGCTTTAGATAATTAAATAATGCAACTAAACTCTCATTGGACCCCTTTGTGTTCTGGCCAATAGGAAGCAGGCAAGCCATTGGGCTGCTCAATGCTCATTGGACCCCTTGGGAGACTGTCCAATAGTCTTCTAAATAGCATAATTCTTATTGGTTCTCTTATTAAGTGTTTTTAAATGAATTAAATTAGATTACTCTAGCCTAATTCTCATTGATCCACCTCTATGGCCATCCAATAGGATTTGAGTGCACCTTGTGGGCAAACTAGGCTAGGGAGTTGACATGTGTCCCCTATTCCCTTTGTGTAAAGGGAGCCTATGAGTGTGTGTGTGTGTGTGTGTCTTTCTCTCTCGTCCCCTACTTAGAGGGCTCGTCCCCTCCTACGTAGGAGTCTTGAAGACTTCTGCGTACACTCACAAAGCATCCAATTTCCCTAAGATTTGCCCATTGGATACAACCTTTGAATTTTGGAACCTAAGCATTTTGGAAGTCTTAATGGGCTGAACCTTAGGGTCTTTAAAGCCCATTGTTGCACATTGCTCTTTTGCAGATGGCCCCCCCTTTGGATCCCTGTGTTCCCTCCTTTGGATCCCTATTGTGGCCGGTCTGCCAGCTTAACCAATGTTCTAGCTTTTTCTCCCCTGGTACTTCCCCATATTAAATGATCAGTTTACATGAGAAAATCATTTAGGAGAATTAGGTATTAGTTATTATGACAAGCCTTATCAAAATCCAGTAGCCTTTATTCTATTTTATCTTGATTAGTGGCTATTCACACAATTATGCATGAAATCTACTATATATGATGAAAAAATTTGCTATAAGCCCCACATGATATATTTTTCTACTGATGATGGGATTAGACATTGTCCCGGCAAGTAACATGGTTGGAGGTAGGACCTTCCTAGTTTGAGGCCCCAAGTCTTTGTGTTCCACTCTCATGAGATTAACGGGTAAACTTAAACTCGAGGTTAACTAGACTATACCAAAAACTCTAGCGTTTTGAAACCAAAAATCCGGCATGGGAGTAGCTCGGTAGTAGCACCGAGTTGTGAGAAAACCTAAAACTCGCTGTTTATGACTATACCAAAACTCATGGTTCAGAGTAAACTTCAAATTTTGTATGTCGTGAGAGTGTGATTCTAGTTCTTAAAAATTTCATGATCCTTTGAATTTATGAAAAGGAAAAGAGCTCTAGCATATTTTTTCCATATCTAACCTTGAGAATCAGAGGTATATTCTACAGCTTCTAGATTATAGGCCTCCATGTATGTATCATTCAGAGGTTTTATCTCCGTTGTTGATTTCTCATGAGTGCATTTGCATATTATAGATCTCTCTCTCTCTCTCTCTCTCTCTCTCTCTCTCTCTCTCTCTCTCTCTCTCTCTCTCTCTCTCTCTCTCTCTCTCTCTCTCTCTCTCTCTCTCTCTCTCTCTCAATCCTTACACTCACTAGATTGGAATGGCTTCATTGCTACCCATTTTGACTCGTCGGAGTTTTGCCTCTCGCTCTCACGACAATTCCCAAATGGTGCAATCTAGAAAAGAACAAAACTCTATGTGTGTGTGAGCATGCGTGTGATAGTGCCTGCTCTACAGTCTTTCTCTCTTAGCTCTTGGTTTTGGATGATAGACCTCTAGCAAGTTCTCTCTATGTCTCTCTCGACTATTCAAGCCCTTGCACCCCTTATTCGCCTCTAACTCTCCTCCACGCGAGTCCATGTTCATCTCCCACACATTGCGCTAGGAAGCTCAAAAAACTCAAAGGTTTTCTTAGCATCACACGGCAAGCTTGAAAAGGGCTCACCATTATTGGAACAAATAGATGTGAGGAGAACAATACAGAGGAAAAAGTAGCTATGATTTTGTACAATCTTTGTTGGATTTGTGTAGTTTCTCTCTCTCTCTCTCTCTCTCTCTCTCTCTCTCTCTCTCTCTCTCTCTCTCTCTCTCTCTCTCTCTCTCTCTCTCTCTCTCTCTCTCTCTCTCTCTCTCTACCATCAAACGCCCAAGATTCCTCTAGAAAACATTGCTGCATAGAATCTTCTAGAAGACTTAGCAGCATGGAAAACTTAGTGAATCCTTTGGTTTAGACATAGCAAGAAATTTAAGCCAACTCTTATATGTCATCAATAGAGTATGTTTGGCCCCACCACACCATGTTGTTGTACCAGACCCATACCTACCCTACCACCATATTGTTTCACTCACTGCCAACAATGCAGTGTGTGGGTGACGATGGCCATGCCTATCATTTCCAAATAGAAGTCCCATTGTAAATGTGGTGCAACTTGCTCTTAGGACGGTGTTGCAAAAATTTGAACAACATATTACTTTCGGAAAGCCCTGATCACCATTGACCGTTGTCAATTGCTTTTGAGTTTCCAAAGGGGTGGTCTCTTCCCCCCCAAAAAAGGGCTCAAGAGTGCAAGGAAGCCACCAAACTCAACGTTTAGGCACAACGCATGCAGACTTGATGGGGGTCAAGTGCACATCATCAAGCATGCTCCTGGCTTACACCTATCAGTTTGAATCACAACTCCAAGTCTCCTATTTCCATAATTTGTATGTTGAGAACTATTGTGGACCTATTGATTTTGGTCCCACTTGATCTCTGTAGCCTCCTTCGCCATATGAACTAAGTGTATCTGATTGTGACTTGCTAAAAGACTTGGAGAGAAGAAGAAGAATCAATTAACTTATTTTAGCATCATTTGAACAATGCCAATAGACCACAAAGTTTTACTACACACACACACACATTAGAGCTACCATTTCCTTATGCAATTGAAGAAAGATATAGAGGAAGAGGGAGAGAGAGAGAGAGAGAGAGAGAGAGAGAGAGAGAGAGAGATAAAGAGATAACAAGGGGTCAGATTCTCCAATCATTGTGAGTCACTCTTGTAATGGAATTGTATAAGTAGTGAGCAATCATGGTGGTAGCACTTGGACCTAGATTTTTCATTGCCCTCGCCCTCAGCTCTCAAGATCCCCCACATTTCCACTAATAAGCATAAGAGAGAGAGAGAGAGAGAGAGAGAGAGAGAGAGAGAGAGAGAGAGAGAGAGAGAGAGAGAGAGAGAGAGAGAGAGAGAGAGAGAGAGAGAGAGAGAGAGAGAGAGAGAGAGAGAGAGAGAGAGAGAATGACCCTTCCTTTGTCAAATGAGGATTCCAGATCTTGATGAATTTTACAATGGAGTCTTGTCGAGTGAGGTGAGAGGGTCACGTAAGTTGAGTCCACTAAGGCAAAAAGCATGGCAAGGAAGAAGTAGTTGAAAGTGAGAAGAAGCCAAACACAGATGGAGAGTGAAAGCATCGCACAACTATGTAAATAGTCAAAAGCTTTGCAAATAGTGGCGACTCTTTAGCTCATATCATTGGAATTACTCAGCTAAAGCATTCATGTAGCTCAATGTGCACATTACTCGATAGTTCTATCGAAGAGGGTTGCTCTCCATGGCCTACAAATTCCTCTTTGCATTCGTTCGTCTACATGTGCCTCTTTGACTTCCACCCAAAGGATCTTTTGAAATTTTTCTCAGCCGGCCTCCCAATCCACCAATCTCATGTGAGCTAGTCGTCCTCCCAATCCACCAATCTCATGCAAGTTGGCTCCTTCCTCCATATGTAATATGTGAGTCTGCTTGCAAGATACCCTCGCTAAAGAGAGAGAGAGAGAGAGAGAGAGAGAGAGAGAGAGAGAGAGAGAGAGAGAGAGGGAGATTTCTAACCAAGCGCCGCCTAATCTCCAAAGCATGCGATGGGGATGATGTTGGCCTCGTTACTCTAGAGTAAAAGCTGCTGGAAACTGCAAGCATTGTGGATGGCTACTGAGAAATGATGGTTTGGCAATGTGGGATGGGAGGGGTGATGAATGAGGAGATGAGCAGAATAGTGTTGGTAGCCAGTCTCTTTTACAAGATCATGTGCCTTGTTTGCAGCTAGGGGCTCATTTCTATTTGTGCTTGCCGCAGTTTTGGACGGGAAAAGCCCTATAGCAAAGGCTTTAGCCGCATCAATGTTATCTAGACAGAGTCATCCCAATGTGAGCATTCAGTTCTGGTCTTTAACAACATTGCGGTGGTGTTAATTTATCATTATCGAATCCAAAATTGAGTAATGAAAAGTTCTATTATTATTTTATCACTTGTTTTGATTTGTAAATAGAAGTTTCAATTTATGAAATGATCAGACCTAGTGTCAATGGTAGGTAGTGATTGATGTTTCAAACATGTGTACTCTTTGTGACATGTACTTGCAATTTTTAATAAGAGGCTGCCTTGTTTATGTAGTCAAATACAAATACAAACAATCATCGCTATTGAGGATGCATCGAAGGAGTTTTTGGCCAAAAGACAAAATTATGTAGCATTTGCTTTGTTCACAAGGAAGGAGTTTAGGACTAGTGCAAAAGTCAAGTTTAAACTACTTTATGCAGTTTTTTGGATTGATCTAAGTCCAATGTACACGACTTGAAGTGGAAGGATTGCAGCTTCAACATTATAGAACATTGTATATGATGGTAGTGCTAAATTTTTGAAATATTCACTTTTATTGATCATTAGAATGTTTGATATACCTACGAACTCATGTGTATTGATCATAAGAATTGTATACTGTTGTCATATTACTCGGATATCTGTTAGTTTCTTTTAAGTATGCTAAATTTTTTGATTGGCTGCCCACTCTTAAGTTTGTAAGGTATGTAGCTCTAATGTCATAAAAGCTAATATCTAATATCTAACCAACCCAAATGATTTTCTCATATTAAACTGATCACTTAATGTGGGAGAATAAACGGGAACAAGGGTTAAGATATAGACATGTGCTTATAGATTTATCTCAACACGGGGCCAATGGTAAAGGGGCCCAAATGAGAGATAATCTGTCAAAGAGCAAGGCTAACCAATGGAGCATAAGACCTTAGGGTTAGCTTCATTGAAGACCTCCAATAATGTGTGTAAAAGTCCTTTGACCTTAGGTAAGCTAGGGCTGATGAGCTTGAGGCGGGAACCCGACCCAGCTCGAGATGCTTGTCCTGCTTGATGACTAATGTGCTTAAGGTGCTTTATGATTGAGGTGCTTGAGATGCTTGAGGTGCTTTACATGCTTGAGATGCTAGGGTTGTACTTGAGGTGAGAACCCAGCCCAAGCTTAAAGTGTTTAAGGGCCAAGCTTGTGGTGGGAACTGGGCCTATGCATGAGGGGCTTGAGGTGTCAAAAAGTCAAATATTCAATCCCTACAAGGAGGGGGGGGATGAGAGAGAACACCCACACACTCACACAAGGCATGCATGGTACAAAGAAAGCAAAAGGGACACTTGTCAAGTTCCTCCTCATGTTTCCCTCATTGCGTGCCTGAAGCCTATTGGTTGGCCACCCAAGGGGTCCAATGACAATTTAGGAGATTTAATTAATTGATTTTGCATTTATCAAGTCCTCTCTCTCAAAGGGGAAAGGGGGACACTTGTCCCAAGGCTACCCTTGCTGCTTGTAATGCCTCCTGCTTGTGATTGGCTAGGCCGGGAGGGGTCCAACGAGCTTCAAGCATGAGCTACAAGGGGGGGTTGACCCAAGCAAGCTAGGGGGTTTCTTAGGGGATATACTCACCCACAACCGTCACAAACACTCTCATTGTGTGCTATGCAAAGTGCAAGAGCTCCCTCTCCTTCTCCAAGCAAGTAGAGGTTGAGAGCCTACACCAACACTCTTGGCTATGGAGTGCAAATGCAACCAAGAGCCATGCTTCAATGCTTAAGCTTGCCATCTCCTTCTTATTCATTACTATGATATTATGTATGCTAGCAAGAAGAGTTATGATAAGTGAGGAACTTATTTTTCCTCGTATGAAATGTTTCTTCTTCCTCTTCCCTACCCTCATTCCTTGCTAGCTCTCTCCACCTTCAAAGGTGTTTGAGGTCTTGGGACTGAGGCTTGGGATAGTTAAAGCTTTCTTCAAGTTTATGTTATGATTGTGATGCATGAAGCTTCCCATCTTCATTGCATCACCTAGGTAACAAGGAACACAAAGATTGTATTGTAACAAGTCTCTCTTAATGCGAGAAATCATAATACAAATGCCTATTAGAGGGGGGACCGGTTCCACATAAATCTGGTCCTCAACTATTGTCATGTTCTCTAAATTCTCTCACTTGCAAAAGTATTGTTCATGCCAAGTTAACAAATTTCTATGATTATGTTGCTATCTTCAATTATGTCACCCGCTATGCTCACAAAGTCATTTCTCAAAAGTACTCTCATTAATTTCCGCTACTCTCAAGTTAAACAGGCCAATTCCATTACATTGGTATCAGAGCATTTGGTTTCTCTTTTCTTGCTTAATAAGAGAGGTTCTTAAGTAGCCTATAAATGGTTGATGTTGTTAATTATATTAGGGTAAGTGGAACTGGGATCTATTATCGGTTTTGTTGAGTCCACTATGTGTGATATGGTGCACACCTCGGGAGCTTTGGACTTAATAATGGAGTCTGTTTAGACTTGCCTTACTGCTTTACCATTATTGAGCCATAAGAAGTTCGAAAGAAGCTAGCCCTCGGCAACTCTGCTATGTTAGACCTACTCCTCTACTCTCTATAGTTAACCACTTTGAGCCATGGATGTAGATACTTAAGAGCCAATTCTCAAAGTCTAAGAGGATTCGCAACTAAGGTTTTGAATTGCCAAATCATACACTAAGTACATACGTAAATTTTGTTAACATGGCTGACAATAATCAAGAGAGTAGAATGAACATTCATAGCTTTGATTTTGTACATGAAGGTGCTAATGATGATGCTCCTATGTTTGTGAATTACCTCATCACTAGGTTGCAGCAATCTATGGTCAACCTTGCTTTGCAAGCCGAAGTTACTCAACAACTTTGTGCTTGTGGAATTCCCCTTCCTCTCCAAGAGGAGAGAGATCTTAGGAGGCCTCTTGAAGAGACCCCCAAAATAAGACTCTCTCCCATTCGAGAGGAGGAATCCAAAGAGTAAGAAATCAATGAAAGTTTAAGTTCCTATGAAGATGTGGCTCCACGAAGATGGCAGTTTAGATGACCGCCCACTCCTCCCAAGAGGAAAAGATCAACACATAGTCCTTCTCCTCGTCACTCTGAAAAGGGAAGAGAGAAAACAAAGGAAGAAAAAGGCTAGGAAGAGGTCACCATCTTCTCCTTCTTCTTCACCTTCCTCCTCTTCCAACAAAAGCTATGGCTATTCTCCTAGAGAATACAAGAGGGGAGGACATCGCAAATCATTTCCTACATGGCGAAGGTCACAAAAGCTAAAGAAATTCTAGGAGAGAGGAAAAAGTATCTTTTTTCTCACCTATGATGGCACCTTTGGTGCTAGCGACAAAGTGTTGGCCTTCATCCAACAATTTGATGTGGCCTTTGGAGATGAGGGCTTTATGGAGTCCTCCAAGCTACGCCATGTAGCTATGCACTTCCAAAAATCAGCCCGTCAACGGTGGGCTAGTCTTCGTGGCAGCAGCGAAGGCCCAAAGACATGGAAAACTCTACGAGTTTCCATCATGAAGCAATTCCTTGCAAGCGATGCAAAGGACAAAGTGCTTACCGAATGGTGCAGCTGGAAGCTTCTTTCTCATGAGTCTATCCACAAGTATGTAGACAAGTTTTGGGATTTACATCTCAAGGCTATTGTCTTTCAAAAGATAGACTTTGCCAAGCAAAGGCAGCAATTTTGTGCGGGATTACCTGAAGAGATGGCCAAATACATCAACTCTCAATGACCTGGTACTATTAGTGAAATAATCCATCACACCATGGTTGCTTCACGCATAAATTTCCATCAAGGGGCTAGACGGAATGTCAAGCCCATGGAAAACAAAGACAAAAATGATGCAAAGGGGAAAACCAATGTTCAAAATTCTTCCCAAGGCACTACCAACAACAACAACAATCGGTCCAAGGAGAAGGGAGTTTACAAAGGCAAAAACAAACTCTCTCCTGAAGAGCTTGAAGCTTTTCGCAAGGACCATAAGTGTTTCAAGTGTGGGGAGCAAGGACATGGATATCGTTCTTGCCCCAGGAAGAATACTTGCAATCAGACTCCTAGGGCTTCCACCATCAAAGCTCCAAAAGAGGATGCTCATTGCAAAGGATCATCACTTTCCTATGCTTGGGGAAAGGTAAGAGAGCATGACTCCTTCATCTTGTTTGACCCTGGCTCTACTCACAACTTCATATCAACAGAGTTGGCCACCAAGTTGGGCATTCAAGCCTTCGAGATGGGAGATATGGTAATGGTTGATGCAGCTTTCAAAGGACAGTAAGCCTCCATTACTCCCTTAATTGGGAAGTTGAGGCTTCATGTCCAAAGCTATATTGACAAACAATAATTCTTCATCTCTCCTCTCCAACATGAGGATGCTATCCTAGGGGCGCCATGGTTTGATCACATGGTTGCCAATATGAAGTTCCGTGAAAGTAGAATCTACTTCACCTACGAGGGAAAGAACATGTATATAGATGCTAGTGAGCATGGTCGCACTATTCCACTTGTAAATCCTCTTGCTTTCGATAAGTCAATGAAGAGCTCAGTTTCTACGAACATGATTTTTGTCAAAGAGTCTCTAAAAGATCCTAATGTTTCATCAAATCTAAATGATAAGAATCAAGAAGAGTTAGACTTGTCCAATTTTCCTAAAAGGATTCCATGATGTGTTCATTGATGATATCCCTATAGACTTACCTCCAAAACGAGGGGATGATGACCATCGCAATGAGCTCCTTCCAGGAAGCTCACCGCCTAACAAGCCTCCTTATCGAGTCTCACAAGCTCAACAAGAGGTGATCATGAGGCAAGTACAGGAATTGGTAGACAAAGGTATGGTGAGGCCTAATTCCTCTCCCTTTTGTTCTCCAGCCCTTTTAGTGCAAAAGAAAGATGGTACATACTGTATGTGTGTGGACTATCGAGCTAAACCATATCACTATCAAAAACAGATTTCCCGTGCCTCGGGTAGAACTTTCTATGAGATAAGCTACAAGGCTCTACCTACTTTAGTAGGATTGACCTTAAGAGTGGGTATCATCAAATAAGGATAGTGGATGAAGACATCCTAAAGACCATGTTTTGCAAAATGTTTGGTATTTATGAATATCTAGTCATGCCTTTCGGCTTGACTAATGCACCAGCAACGTTCAATCGTCTAATGGAGAGTATTTTTAGACCTTATCGTAAATTCACTGGAGTGTTCTTTGATGATATCATCATCTACTCCAAATCTTTGGAGGAACATAAGCAACATCTCCAAGTGATTTTTCAAGCATTGAGGGAGAGTAAGATTTTTTTCAACCAAAAGAAAAGTGAAATTTTTCCTTCAAGAGATTCAATACTTAGCTCATATTATCTCTGAAGATGGTATCCGTATGGATCCATCAAAGTTAGAGGTAATAAAAGCATGGCCTAACCCAAGGAATCTACATGAGCTAAGAAGATTTTATTGGTATGTGTGCATACTATAGATGCTTCATAGAAAAATTCTCTCAAGTAGCAGGACCACTACACGACTTAACTAAAAAGAACGTTAAGTATGTATGGACTGCTAAGGAGAAAAATGATTTTGATAAGCTCAAAGAGAAGCTTACTTCCCAACCAGTCCTCGTACTTCCAGATCTCTCAAAGCCATTTAAGGTCCAATGTTTTTCTTCAAGAAGGGCATGCCATAGCATATGAGAGTCGAAGGCTCAATACTGATGAACGAGCCTTGGGCATTTATGAGAAAGAGCTTTTAGCTATTCTACATGCCCTGGACACATGGAAGCACTACTTATTGGGGACACCATACATTCTACAAACCGATCACCAAAGTCTCAAGTATTTCTGACGCAAACCAAGCTTTCCGACAAACAAATGAGGTGGGGAAATTTTCTTTCGCAATTTAGTTTTCATATTGCTCACATTGCTGGTAAGCACATTAAGTGGCCGATGCGCTTTCACGACGACCAAAAGTTAATGTGGTGTCTATAGCTACTCACAATGATCTATCTTCTATGATAAATGAGTATGCTACTGACCCTGACTATAGAGACATAATGTCAAACCTTGCTTTAGGGAAGAAAGAGGAACCGTTCACCTTGCAGGATGGTTATCTTCTCCACGGCAATAGGCTATGTGTTACACATTCCGTTCGTGAGAAAGTTATGTATGAATACCATGCTCCTCCATATGCGGGGCATAGAGGTATTCAACCTACTCTCCGAGGAGTAGAGACATATTTCTACTGGCCTACCATGAAAGTGTACATAAAAGAGTATGTTTTGAAATGTGTAGTATGCCAAAAGACCAAATATGATAGAGGGAAGCAACCTCAATTACTCCAACCATTGCCTATCCCAAATTCACCATGGGAGAGTATATCCATGGATTTCATCTTTGGATTACCCAAGTCTATCCATGGGAGTACGAGAATATGGACAATAATCGACAGGTTTAGCAAGCAAGCACATTTTATTCCTGTTAAAAAGACTATTAAGGCACATCAAATGGCAACTCTCTTCATATCACTGATTTTCAAATACCATGGATTACCTACATCCATTGTGTCAGACAGAGATCCTAGAATGACCAGTAATTTCTGGAGAAGTCTTTTTGAAAATCTAGGAACAAGATTGAATTTCTCTTCGGCTTATCACCCACAAACGGATGGCCAAAGTGAGATAGCCAATCTTACGATACTCGATCTACTCAAGACTTATGTTACAGAAATAGATCAACGCTCACAATGGGAAAAGTACTTACCTCTTGTAGAGTATGCCTACAATAATACTGTGCATACTTCTACGAGAAAAGCACCTTTTGAGATCATTGAGGGAAGACATAAAAGTCCCTTGCTACTCAAAGTACATGGGAAGATCTTCGCCGCCGATGAGTATAGCCGTGACCTACAAGAATCTTTTCAAAAGATTAAGGAGGCTATATCCATCTCTCAACAAAGGAAAAAAGCTGTTGCTAATAAGCACAGAAGGGCCTTAATGTTCAAAGAAAATGATAGGGTCTTACTCAAGTTTCCTAAGGCTCGATTAAGGCAAACGACGGGCAAAAATCCTACGGGACATCAAAAGTATTATGGTAAACTAGCAAAAAGATACTATGGTCCTTTCCAAATCTTGAAGCCCATCAATGAGATGGCTTATCAACTCAAGTTGCCCAACCATTGGCTCATACATAATGCCTTTCATGCAAGCCTACTTAAGCCCTACAAAGGAGAGCCACCAAGTGAACCAACTATTGAAGACCTCCCGAAGTTGAAGACCAAGAAGAGGTGCTACAACCTGAAGCTATCCTTCGGCATGAAGACAAGGTACTACGACATGGTAAGATTATCCGACGGTATCTTATTAAGTTCAAAAATTATCCTTTTGAAGATGCTAGATATATGCAAGGAGTACATTTTAAGGATAGTATGAACCTTGTCAATGATTACAATGCTACATTAAGCAAATGTACAAATTTCCTTCAATTGACTGATGTTTTGTCTTATAAGACTAGTCCTCTTTTTAATTGTGCACAAATTTAACTAGTATACATGCTTAGAATCATGTTTGTGATGACGATGTCTCTCAAACACCAAGTAGAATTTGTGACTCTACTTTGGGAGAATGAAATGGACCAAAGAGAAGACATGCTTGAGGCAGCTATGTCTCCCAAGCACCAAATGGATTAGTCATCCATCTTGGAAAGATGTTGTAGGGTAAAAAAGGATCCTCTACCCGCTAAGTAAAATTGACTAATGACTAAGCCTTTATATCTTCTACCTCATAGTCGAGGACGACTATAATTTCAAGAGAGAGGTAATGTCATAAAATCTAATATCTAATATCTAATATCTAACCAACCCAAATTATTTTCTCATATTAAACTGATCACTTAATGTGGGAGAATAAACGAAAACAAGGGTTAAGATATAGACATGTGCTTAAAGATATCTCAACACGGGGCCAATGGTAAAGGGACCCAAATGAGATATAATCTGTCAAAGAGCAAGGTTAACCAATGGAGCATAAGACCTTAGGGTTAGCTTCATTGAAGACCTCCAATAATGTGTGTACTAAAGTCCTTTGACCTTAGGTAAGCTAGGGCTGAGATTGAGGCGGGAACCCGACCCAGCTCGAGGTGCTTGTCATGCTTGATGACTAATGTGCTTGAGGTGCTTGATGATTGATGTGCTTGAGGTGCTTGATGATTGAGATGCTTGAGGTGCTTCACATGCTTGAGATGCTAGGGTTGTACTTGAGGTGAGAACCCAGCCCAAGCTTAAAGTTCTTAAGGGCCAAGCTTGTGGTGGGAATTGGGCCTATGCATGAGGGGCTTGAGGTGTCAAAAAGTCAAATATTCAATCCCTACAAGGAGGGGGCGAGCCCTACATGAGGGGGGATGAGAGAGAACACCCACACACTCACACAAGGCATGCATGGTACAAAGAAAGCAAAAGGGACACTTGTCAAGTTCCTCCTCATGTTGCCCTCATGGTGTGCCTGAAGCCTCTTGGTTGGCCACCCAAGGGGTCCAATGACCATTTAGGAGATTTAATTAATTGATTTTGCATTTATCAAGTCCTCTCTCTCAAAGGGGAAAGAGGGACACTTGTCCCAAGGCTACCCGTGCTGCTTGTAATGCCTCCTGCTTGTGATTGGCTAGTTCTGGAGGGGTCCAACGAGCTTCAAGCATGAGCTACAAGGGGGGGTCGACCCAAGAAATCGAGGGGGTTTCTTAGGGGGTATACTCTCCCACAACACTCACAAACACTCTCATTGTGTGCTATGCAAAGTGCAAGAGCTCCCTCTCCTTCTCCAAGCAAGTAGAGATTGAGAGCCTACACCAACACTCTTGGCTATGGAGTGCAAATCCAACCAAGAGCCATGCTTCAATGCTTAATATTTCCATCTCCTTCTTATTCATTACTATGCTATTATGTATGCTAGCAAGAAGAGTTATGATAAGTGAGGAACTAATTCTTCCTCCTATGAAATGTTTCTTCTTCCTCTTCCCTACCCTCATTCCCTGCTAGCTCTTTGCACCTTCGAAGGTGTTTGAGGTCTTGGGACTTAGGCTTGGGATAGTTAAAGCTTTCTTCAAGTTTATGTTATGCTTGTGATGCATGAAGCTTTCCATCTTCATTGCATCACCTAGGTAACAAGGAACACAAAGATTGTATTGTAACAAGTCTCTCTTAATGGGAGAAATCGTATTACAAATGCATATTGGAAGGGGGACCGGCTCCACATAAATTTGGTCCGCAACTATTGTTATGTTCTTTAAATTCTCTCTCTTGCAAAAGTTGTATTGTTCATGCCAAGTTAACAATTGCTATGTTGCTATCTTCAGTTATGTTCACCCGCTATGCTCACAAAGTCATTTCTCAAAAGTAATCTCATTAATTTCCGCTACTCTCAAGTTAAATAGGCCAATTCCATTATATCTAACTTGGGATGATTATTGTGATTTTGATGTTGAAGAACTATGCCCGCATTTGTTCTTGTTTGCAATGCAAATACTTTCTTTTAAGGGGAATGGTACTTGTTTGGTGCAAGTTCTGTGGTTGGAAGAAGATTGCACTTGGATTGTTACTACATATAGAGTCATACTTCTAAACTGTGTTCAAGTGTGGGGATTGAGTTATTTTCTACAGTTTGATATGAATTTGTTTTCCCGGATCAAGTCTCAATTGAAGGTGTGCTGAAATGGTTGGCTAAGCATAGTAGATAAGTGTTGCCGAGCTACAAAAAGTGTGGTATAATTTGTAATTCACCTAGTATTATTTCGAGTTAATATATCACACCTTGGCAATTACTTTAGTATCGATAATCTGTTATGACCACTTATGTGCCTCTCACACTTACATCAGATGGCACATAACAATCGGCTCACAAGTGGCTTGTAGGACGAGACATTGATCTGATTCTATCACATGATGCGCCCAAACAAAACCTTGCGACTCGATCCGGTTGCCAAGTTATGGTGATGATCATCTTATCTGGGTGAAACCGATTCTCCTCCCCTCCCCTTTCCCCTTCCCTTCCCCAAACCCCCCTTTTTTGTTTGGGTAACCCCCAGACGTTGAAGCACATTTTACGTTGATCGGCTGCAAGCTTGTAGTTGTGTGTTTTTTTGCTTCAAAGAGGCTTGTTGGTGTCCATATGGTTGAAAGTCATGCGAAACGCTTGAAGAAAGTCTCGTGGTGATGAGCTTGTTTCCAAGTCATGACTATGATAAACTGATATATATGTGGGCATTCCTCCTAGGCCGGCCAACCCCTACCCATCGACATGTTGAGTGGCTGCAAGCTTGTAGTCATGTGCTTTCTGGTTCAAAGAGGTTGGTTGGTGTCCTTGTAGTGCTACCAACTTGCATGGACAATGTTGTTTACCATGAAAAGTGCCCAAAGCGTGCCATACACATATGGTCGCTAGCCATGTGCGACATTGGCTTTAGACAATCTTTAAAATTTTCGAGTAAACAACTCACGTCAAAGTAAAATTTTTTATAAAATTCTTTTTTAAATAGATATTATGGCACCACTTTTCTGGTAAGGCAAGCTTCTCTTGTGTGCCAAGTGAGTTTTATTGTTAAAATATTTGAAAGTCTGTTTTTATTTTGCAACATATATTATATATATGCGGATATTCCCAAGAGGGACTTGTCATTCCCACCTTTTAAAGCTAGGAATTTAGAAGTTCCCTTTATGGGAATGTACCCTCATACACTTTTCCGTGTGAGGAAATTCTCCCTTGTGGGAAAAATAATGGGTTTTTATCTCAAAGGAAAGGGAAAGTTTCCCGGGAGTGTTTTTAATTCCCACTTTATGTATGTAGTTTCACCTCTTTTCCCATAATTTTTCAGAGATCGTTTGTGGGCAATATGGTGGGAAAGCCATCATTTTTCCCTTTAGGGAAATCGTCCAAAGTTCAACCTATCACCCGCTAAGCAATCCATTTTTACTTAACAGTTTTCTTGGTCAAATCATGTAGTGGTCCTGCTACTTGGGAGAATTTAGCTATGAAGCGTCTATAGTATGCACACATACTAATAAAGGTTTGTATCTCATGTAGCTTCCTAGATGATAATGTCATTGAAGAACACTCTAGTGAACTTGCAATACAAGGTTGAATTTGTCTTTGGCCTATCACCCACAAATGGATGGCCAAATTGAGTTAGCTAACCTTTTGATTCTTGATCTACTAAAGACTTATATTACAGAAGAAGATCAACCCTCATCCAATTCTAAAACCAATCAATGAGATGGCCTATCAACTCAAGTTTTCCAACCATTGGCTCATTCAAAATGCTTTCCATGTGAGCCTACTTAAGCCTTACAGAGGAGAGCCACCACCGGAACCAATCATTGAGGACCTGTCCGAGATCAAAGATCAAGAAGAGGTGCTTCAGCCCAAATCGATTCTTCAACATGAAGACAAGGTACTAAGACATGGTAAGATTATCCGATGGTATCTTATCAAGTTTTAAAATTATCCTTTTGAAGATGCTAGATGGATGCAAGGAACACAGCTTAAGGATAGTATAAACCTTGCAGACAATGCTTACGATGCTACACTAGAGTAAGCAAATGTAAATGTTTCTTTCAAATGATCAATGTTTTTGTCTTATAAGACTAGTTCTCTTTTTATTGTGCACAAATTTAGGTAGTATGCATACTTAGAATCATGTTTGTGATGACAACGTCTCTCAAACACCAAGAAGAATTTGTCACTACTTTGGGAGAATGAAATGGACTCAAGAGTAGATATGCTTGCGGCAACTAAGTCTCCCAAGCCCCAAATGGATTAGTCATCCATCTTGGAATGATGGCGTAGGGTAAAAAGGGATCCTCTACCCACTAAGAAACACAAACTAATGACTAAGGCTTTATCTCCTCTACCTCATAGTCGAGCACGACTATGCTTTCAAGAGAGAGATAATTTCATAATATCTAATATCTAACTAACCCAAATGATTTTCTCATAATAAATTGATCATTTAATGTGGAAGAATAAAAGGGAACAAGAGTTAAGTTATAGACATGTGCCTATGGATCTATCTCAGCACGGGACCAAATTCAATGGGTCCCCAAATGAGAGATGTGGTCTGTCAAAGAGCAATGCTATCTAATGGAGCTTGAAAGACCTTAGGTTTAGCTTCATTAAAGACCTCTAAAGGTTAGTGTATTAAAAGTCCTTAGACCTTAGGCATGCAGGGCTGAGCTTGAGGTGGGATCTGACCCAAGCTTGAGGTGCTTGTTGTGCTTGCTAACTAAGGCGCTTGAATTGCTTGTCGTGCTAGCTGACTAGAGTGCTTGAGGTGCTTGTCATGCTTTATGACTAATGTGCTTAAGGTGTTTGTCATGCTTGATGATTAAGGTGCTTGAATGCTTAAGGTACTTGGGGGCCAAGAATATGCTTGAGGTACTTGAAGTCATAGAAAGGCTTACAAGGGAGGGCGCGAGCCCCAAGAGTAGGGGGTGGGGTGGAATGATCTTTCCTTAACCCAAGGGATACCCCTTTGGTCAAAGAGGCAAGTAAGACATATGTCAAGGCCCCAGGTAGGTTGGCCCCATAGTGTGCCTAAAGCCTATTGGATGCCTTTTGGAGAGGTCCAATGATAATTTAGTTGAATGAAATAATTGTTTAAGCTTTATTTAAGTCCTCTCTCCCAAAGGGTAAGGAGGACACTTGTCCTAATGCTTCCTTGTTGCTTGTTTTACACAAAGATTGTGATTTGCGAGCCTTGAGAAGTTCCAATCATCTCCAAGCTAGAGCTAGAAGAGGGGGTCGCCTGAAGCAAGGAGTGGGTGTGCTTGATCATATACCCTCTCTCAGTCACTCACACACACTCTCATTCACATAGTGTGTTGTGCAAGAACACCATCTCCTTCTCCAAGCTTGAGAAGTTGAGAGCCTACACCAATAACTCTTGGTTATGGAATGCAAATCCAACCAAGAGCCATGATTCAATGCTATGCTAGCCATCTTCTTCATCTCCATTACTATGTACTATGCTATGCTAAGCTCTATGAGAGGACACTACTACTTTTCCGTAAGAGTATTTCTTCTTCCTCTTCCCTATCCTCATTCCGTGCTAGCTCTCTCCACCTTTGAAGTTGTTTGAGGTCTTGGGACTGAGGCCCAGGACAAGTTAATGTTTTCATTTAGCTAAGTTACGGGAATAATGGTGGTGCATGAAGCTCTTTATCTTCATTGCACCATCAAGGTTTCAAGAAACACAAAGCAGTACCATTAAAGTACTACACTTACAACAGCAGAAGAACAAGGATCGAAGTTACAAGTAATGACATTGAGGATTTTTGGCGTCAAATAATAAGCATCAATGGACACATTCTCTTGTTTAGAAGGAGAGAAAATTGTTGTCACTAGCACAAGATCAACTGATGGGTCTTCTGCAGTTGCTTCTTCCAAAGTCCAAAGTGTGCGAGGGTATTTGTTTGATGGACCTGTCAATATCATTTTCCACCCAACCGCCTCATCGTCAGTATCATTCTTCAGGTTGTCCGATAGTTGGCATTCTGCAACTTGAGAAGAAGATGGGTTGTCTCTTTGAAGCCCTTCATCAAGCAGTACATTCTCTAGCTTGTAAAGGGAAAGATAATCAAAGTCGCATATGCCATGTGACCATCGCTTTGGCTCGAGTACTATTGCAACTAGGCTGCAGCTTAATGTGGCAGTGGTAACTGAATTACAATTCAAAGCTGCTGCAAGCTTCAGGACAGAGTAATGCCTTGGAGAGGAGTCGTATCCCAAGGCCCTAATCTTCTTGGCAATGTGAGTCTCTTCTTGCCAAGTGCCCAAGTTAATATCATAGGAAAATACGACCCTATGATATCCTAAAGCTCCTTTGACGCTCCCTTCAATGAAGATTCTTTCTTGGATTAAGAAGGAAGCATGGATATTGTGCAAAGGTACTGGAATGCTAGCAATGGGCGACCATTTGTCCGGAAGAGAGTCATAAACCTCTGCTTTCTGTAAGTATTCAGAACCTTCTTCATGCTCTATATAGCCGCCGAATACGAATACATACCGACGCTTGTGCGTCACTGCCGCAAATCGAGACATTCTTGGACTTTCCATGGAAGCTCTCTTGTGCCAACGTCCGGTGGCCCTGTCTAAGGCATGGACGGCCGCGGAGCTAGTACGGTCTGTGTTGAAGTCTTTTCCACCGATTACTAGGACCAAGGAACCAAGCCCCACACATTTGTGGCCGCTTTTGAAAATCTGTTGCCCCTCGCGCTCACACAACGTGCTGATGAGGCGCCAATAATTACTACGTTGATTATTAGTGGTGACGTCAATCTCAAAGCAACGATAGCTAGGGTTGTCAGTGTGTACGTCCTCGCAAGGGAGGCGGTACTTCGGAGCCACCGCCAGGAAGAGTGCGGTGGAGTGGCCTTGCGAGAGCCTGATGGAGCGAAAGGTATCATCAGAGAGGAGGAGGCGCCTCCAGCTTCTATTCATTGCCCACAACAGCCCATCAGGAACATGTATCAAGCATTGCATCGCGAGCTCGTTGGGCAGACCCGGCAACAGCAACGCCCCAGCTTCCATGGTCGTCACTTCTGCTTGAGAGGGTAATACATTTAGGAAATGCTATGTATATTTGGTTAGAGACAAAGTTAAGTGGCATCAATTAATAGAGATTATAGGGGTGATTTTTAAGAGAGTTAGTAGGGTTTTAAAGAGAAGCATGCACATTTTAAAAGTGTTATTGTGTTCATGGGATGATACAAAGTTAAGTGCATCAATGAACTGCAACAAGAAATGCGATGCTTTACTGACCTGCAATATTGTACTTGTGCTTTTCGATTGTGAAATCTATAGGCCAATATTTGAGTTAAGCTACAAAAAAGCATTGTGAATAGTTAAACATATCGTCTTATAATGAAACCTCACAGATTGAAAGTGCAAAATATACAGTGCACGCCATGCAAAGGTGCCATACAAAAGTATGGTGGAGAGTTGGCACTATGGTCTCTCCAAAAAATTATAAGAAAGGGAAGCCATGCCCTGCTCCATAGCATTTATGTGTTGCGCCAAGCAAACACATGCGCATGAGAAATTGGATGCAAATAACGAACCTTGTAGTGTTTCGAACTAGAGACGCGCTTGCAATCACAACATCCAGTGTTGTGAATATGTCCTCCTTGCCATACACAAAACACACATTAAGACAAATACAAAAGATTTAGGATATTGATTAAGCTTAAAGAGAAGCAGATGTAACTTTATGTTCTATGTCCTTTGATCAATACTAGATTTTCTCTCTCTCTCTCTCTCTCTCTCTCTCTCTCTCTCTCTCTCTCTCTCACACACACACACACACACACACACACACATAAGCTACTTCGGTCATCAATTTTGTCTTCTTGCCTCCATGTTGACTAACCTGCGTTATGTATCCTCCTTTCTAATTGTCCATGATAATGGGTGTCTTGAGTTTGGTGTCCCCATGGCAGAAGGCACCATATTTACAGCGAACGTACTAGGAGTTGCATACTAAGCTTTACTGATCAACTTTGTTGCCAGAGCTGGTGCTCCCTCCCCCCCTCGGAACAGTTTCTACTACCATACCCTTTTCAGTGTGAAGTGCGGAGAGCATGTTTTTGGTTGCTGCAGCCAATAACGCAAAGATCAGAGGCCACCTGATTTGTTGAGGGAGTTCTGTGAGCTATTTATCTCCGCCTCCATCTAAACTAGCGAAGGAAAAAGCTTTCAAAACACAAACTTGTACTTAATATTGGCAACGTTTTGGAGGTCACCAGTAATTTTCTTGAGGTGAAATTTGTGATAGATTTTGTCTTTGTTTGTTACTCTTAAGAGTTGAAGACGAAAAACTACTTTTCTTTTTCGAGCCGATATAGAATAAGTTCTCAAGGGAGAGTTTTGAAATCGCTGGCTGACATGGGGACTAGCAACGTGACCAAACTCTTGTTTGGGGCTTATGCCCTAATGTCTAGGAGATAAGCAACCATTAACATTCCTTAATGAAAAGGATTTCAAAGGAATGGGTTTGGGTAAGTGCAAAGTATTTATAAAATCACAATTGGATCCCATGCCCTTGCTTACAACTCCTTGATTCAGAGCTTTGTGAATATTTGCATCTACTTTGTCCCTATTTGCCTATTTGCGTACAATTTTATTTTTCTAGGCATTCAGAATTCTTATGATTCCTTGCTTACAACTAATTAACGTTTACATGAGACCCACATTCTCAACACAGCTCCCGATGCCAACTTCTCAAGATTCACACCAATTCTTTTCTACGTTGTTGCCCATGAAGAAGCAAGCCGGGCAGAATCGAAAGTAGTTCCGGAGACCTTGCAAAACCTGGTTATATTTCGCAGATCATCAAGCGGGAAGGTACTTAAGATGCTTCCCGACATGATGAGCACTCTCAAAGATCAGATATTTCATGCGATCAAGCCATGGAAGAGGTCTGTTCTAGTGCTAGTGAAACAGAAGATATCAGATTTCAATCGATGATCAACTATCTGGAGTCGAATCACGAAAACTCATTGCCTTTGCAAAATATAACCAAACTCATCAAAATATGACCTTGTAGACCATGGTTATATTTCGCAGATCATCAAGCTGGAGGGTAGATCAGATATTTCCTATGATCAAGCCATTGTAGAGGTATGTGCTACTGAAACAGAAGATATCAGATTTCAATCGATGATTAGTTGGCCTAATCTGGAGTCGAATCACCAAAACTCATTGCCTTTGGCTCACCAAGTAAATATAAACGAACTCAGATGAATGCAGACGTAAGGTCTCTCTCTCTCTCTCTCTCTCTCTCTCACACACACACACACACACACACACACACACACACAAACCTGCTGCTTCTGGGCATCAACCTGCGAACTGGTTCTGTGGAGAAGTACGAAGTGCTTCTGCGAACTTCTGGGAACCTGCGACGTCTCTGTCTTCTGTCTTCTGGGAACCTGCGACGCTGTGTAAGTCTACATTGTCTACGTACAAAGATGCAGCAACGTTTTTTTATTTATTAATCGGTCATTAGCTTTTTGGTAGCGTGAAAAGCAGCCACAAGTGAGTGTGCGTTGGCTAGATTATCACTCAAGCGAATTAGGTTCCAAGATCAATTAACTTGGACACATAAACACGATCTTGAGTATTTGCTAAGCCATCACAAGCTCACCATAAACAAGGGAGATGTAATGCAAAATAGACTTGTGTTTATTCATTCATGGAATGAGATTTAAGTAGCTCTATAGCCTTGCACCACTACATGTGGGATAATTCCTTCTCTCCTCTCCTTGACTCGTACTTCACTGGGAAAAATCTCACACCTTACAATCCTCCCCTTGAGGTTTGGACTAGGAGGAATAGATAGAAGATTCTTTATCCACTAAGAATGTCAATACAAGAGGAATCCTCCCCTTGAACTTTGGGCTACAATTGATGAGGAAAGACAACACTCCAATCCAGGAGCACAAACTACATACATCCCCAATTTAGGAGACAATCAGCATAATGTTAGGGAATGTGACGTAGCTAAGTAGATATTTGAATAGTTTACTTAATAGAGAGAGATTTTTTTTCACACACGAGAGATTATAGTGTAGAGAGAGACTACACACGATATACGTGGTTCACCCAATGTGGGCTACGTCCATGGGAAAGCAGACACTCAAATGGCTTTAGTACTTCAAAACAAGAAGTACATTACAAAGGGATTATACCCTTTTGGAGCTCCTGCCATGCTTGACTCTCACCATCTCACATCTACCTTGTTGGATCAACTTCACAATGCATCACAATGCGGTTGCCCTCTCTCAGGAGAGGCAGTCATGTGTAGCCACCCTTGTGCAGACAAGTCCAAGTTGAATTCTCCCATGTGTCCATGTGTGGTCGCCCTTGAGAAGACAAGTCCGATTTGAAATCGACCACCGGCCATTGACTACCGACCCCACCGGCTTTTTTTTGACCACTTTCCGACTGCCATTCGGCCATAATATTTCGATGAAAATAAATATTCCGAGGTCGTGGAAATTTTGGGTTTTCAACGACGAATTTGTCTTCACGCATGATGGCTTCTCCTCATTACAGGGGCCTTACAAATGTGTGTTTTTAATACCAAAAATTATAAGCTGGGGTAAATCAGGCTCCATGCTTAACAATCTCCCACATGGAGACTGATCTCGAAACCAAACATGTGACTGCTTTCCATCTTGGCTTCTTATCCTTCAATGTCGATTGAAGATGAGCAACATCTCAACTTCTCCTTGTTGACTACTTTTGTAAACATACCTACAGGACTTTCACTTGTATGCACCTTTCCTAGATTTAGTTGTCCCTCTTCCAAAAGAGTGTGTATGGAGTGATATCTCACCTCAATGTGCTTTTTCCTTGAGTGAAAGGATGAGTTCTTTGTAAGATGGATAGTGATTTGGCTATCACTGTACAAGACACAATTGTCTTATTTTGAATCCAAGCTCTTCTAAGAATATTTGAAGCCACATAATTTCTTTGCTTGCCTCTATCATTGCTACATACTCTGCTTTCGTGGTAGAAAGCAAAACCACTTTTGCAGCTTTGAAGCCCAGCTTCTTGTTGTGCCTCCAACTGTGAAGACATAGTCAGTAGTGCTCCTTTGAGTATCTTTGTCACCTGCCATATCTGCATCAGCATACCCTTGCAAAAAAATATTAGTTCCTCCAAAATACAAAGCATTTGTTATTGTCCCTTTGAGATACCTAAGTATCCACTTCATAGCTTGCCAATGCTCTTTACCTAGGTTGTGCATGAACCTACTTACAACTCCCACTACATGTGCAATGTTTGGCCTTGTCGATACCATAGCATACATAAGAGAACCTATCACTGTAGCATAGGGAACTTTAGACATATAGGCTATCTCCTCTTGTCTCTTTGGACACATATCCTTGGTTAGTTGAAATTGACCAGCCAAAGGTGTAGAAACCATTTTTGCATTTTGCATCGCAAACCTTACTAGTACCTTCTTGATGTAATCCTCCTGAGATAGCTTTATTGTCTTCTTCATCCTGTCCCTTGATATCTTCATACCAAGTATCTTCTTTGCAGCACCTAAATCTTTCATTGAAAAAGATTTAGACAGCTCCTCCTTTAGGTCTTTGATGTCTTGCATGTTAGCACTTGCAGTCAACATGTCATTAACATACAACATTAGAATGATGAACTTCCCATCTCCCAAACTATTTGTTTAGACGCAGTGATCTAAGTTGCATCTTGTGAATCCATGATCCAACCTCCATTCATCAAAATTCAAGTAGCACTATCTTGACGATTGCTTTAAATCATACAAGCTCTTCTTTAATCTGCAAACCATTTTCTCCTTACCTTTTACTTCATACCCCTTTGGTTGAAGCATGTAAATTTCCTCCTGTAAGTCACTTGTGAGGGAATGCCTTGTTTACTTCCATTTGCTCAAGATTTAAATCATGAGCAGCCACAAGGATTAACACAAGTCTAATTGTGTTCATTTTTACAACATGAAAAAATATTTCATTGAAGTCAATACCTTTCTTTTGAGAAAACCCTTTTACCTCAAGCCTTGACTTGTACCTTTTCTTCGCACCTTCTTCTTTCTTCTGATTATACACCCATTTGTTCTGCAGTGCCCGCTTACCTTTAGGCAACTCAAACAACTCCCTTGTTTGGTTGTAATGTAATGAGTCCATCTCCACTTGCATGCTCTTTATCCATTCTTCTTTAAATTCGTGATGCATAGCTTCTTCGTATGATTCTGGCTCTCTAGAATCTGAGATCAAAAGATGGTTGAAGCAAGGAACGAACCTTTCTAGAGGTCTACTTGCTCTTATAGATCTTCAGGGAATAGGTTGAGACTCCTCATTTGGTTGATGTTGTTGCACAGTGTCACCGTTTGCACTCCTTGAGTCTTCATCGTCCTCAAGCTCCATGTACTCATCACTTGTTTCTTTTGTTTGTTTTCTTTCCAAGTAATCTTTGTACATATTTTGTTCATTGAAAATTACATCCCTACTCCTAAAGATTTTACCATCTTCAGGATTCCATAGGTGATACCCAAGGTCACATTCTCCATAGCCAATGAGGAAACATTTTATCTAGCTTTGGCCGTAGGCTTCTATCTATGTGCATGAAAGCCTCGCACCCAAACACTTTGAGAAATGAATAATTGACCGGTTTACCTGTCCATGCCTCTTCTAGAACTCCCCCATCCAATTTCATTGAGGGTGACCGGTTGATTAAGTACAGAGACGTACTTACTGCTTTCGCCCAAAGCTTAAGCGGTAGGCCTGTATGTAGCCACATGCTTCGTGGTGGCTCCGTGATTGTTCTATTTATCCTTTTCCAAATTCCATTTTGCTGAGGTGTCCTTGGGGTTGTCCTTTGTCTCCGAATGCCATTGCTAGCACAGAATCTTTCAAAAGCTTGGCTGCAATACTCATCTCCATTGTCGGAACAACTGAGGCCTTTAACCTTGGTACCTGCTTCATTCTCCGCAAACGCTTTCCACCTTTGAAATATGGAAAACACATCGGATTTATTTTCATTACATAAACCCATGTTTTTCTAGTTGCATCCTCTATGAATGTTACATAGTACAATGAGCCACCAAGGGATGGTGTACTTGCAGGACCCCAAACATCAAAGGGAACCAATTCAAGTTTTTTATTTTTCCTTTTATTTCTTGCATTTAGGAAATTTATCCTCTTTTGTTTACCATAAACACAACCTTCACAGAACTCTAAGTCCACTTCTTACAACCCTAGTAGAAGCTTCTTTGATTGAAGGATTTGGATTCCTTTGGCACCCATATGCCCAAGTCGTAAGTGCCACACCGCACTGTCAACATTTGTAGTTGCTGCACAAGCTGAAGGTTTTGTGCTGATAGTACACAAGTAAAGTGTACCAACTTTTTCTCCTTTCCCAACCACCAAAAATCCCTTTGAGATCTTCCAATGTTTGTTTCCAAATGAAATGTTGTGACCTTCATCGTCCAATTGTCTTGTAGAGATTAAATTCTTGCAAAGAGAAGGAACATGCCTAACATCTTTAAGCTTCCATTCATTTTCGTTAGCAGTTCTGACACAAAATGTACCTTTACCGACAATTTCATAAGCTTCATCATCTCCCAGGTATACATACCCAAAATTACCTTTGGTGTAATCTTGGAAATGCTGCTTTTGCGGTGTCGCATGGAATGAAGCCCCGAAATCTACTATCTAGGAATTAGACACATTGTCTAATGAGAGAGATAGAGCATCTTTCTTTACCTTACCTGCCACATTGGCTTATTGTCATGAGATTCCAACTCCTTCTTCTTCTTGGACCAACAACCCTTCTTGACGTGGCCCTTCTTTCCGCAGTTCCAACATTCAAGTACTGACTTTGTACGTGACTTGCTCCGCCTTCAGCGATCACGACCCTTCTGGTTTTTGAATCTCTCCTTAGACATTCCTCTTGTTTCCACTGACAATGTAGCACTTGATGATTCACCTGTGCTTCTCCTTCTCATTTCCTTACTTAAGAGAACACCCACAACATCATCAAACTTAACAGTATTTGTTCCAGAGATAGAGTTATTTACAACCATCACAAAGTTGTCCCAATTATCCAGTAGAGACGATAGTATAAGGAGAGCTCGCACTTTATCATCAAAATTGACTTTCATTGATCGACGTTGACTTATGTTGGTGTTAAATTCATTTAGGTTTTTTGCAACTGAACCATTCTGTTCCATCTTTAGATTGAACAAGCGCTTCATGAGAAATACCTTATTGGATGTTAATGGTATCAAGTGACTTCATCAAGTCCTCCGTGGTCTTCATCTCTGAAATGTTGAAGGCCACCATTGATGCCAAGCTTAACGAGATCGTTCCTAATGCCTTTCAGTCAAGGAAAATCCATTTTTCATATGCCATCGTTGCGGCCTTCTTTGCAAGACCACCTAGTGGCAAATAGAGGTCGTCCTTTTGATAGAGATAGTCTTCAATCTGCATCTTCTAGTGTTGGTAGTTCTTGCCGTTGAACTTCTCAATTTTGAGCTTCCCTTCCGCCATTACTCCCACTCAATTCAAGGAATCCTTTCCTTGAGATACTTTAGCTATGAGCAAACCTTGCTCTGATACCAGTTGTTAGGAAATATGACGTAGCTAAGTAGATATTTGAGTAGTTTACTTAATGGAGAGAGACAATTTTTCACACACGAGAGATCATGAAGTAGAGAGAGAGCACACATGATATACGTGGTTCATCCAGTGTGGGCTACGTCCACGAGAAAGCAGCCACTTAATGGCTTTAGTACTTCAAAATAATTAGTAGATTACAAAGGGATTATACCCTTTTGGAGCTCCCGACATGCTTCACTCTCACCACCTCACGTCCATCCTGTTGCATCAACTTCACAATGCTTCACCTCTTCAATCCGTTTTTGTGTGTAGAAAAGGCCTCCTTTTATAGGCCAAAAGGGCTGCCCTCTCTCATGAGAGGCAGCCGTGTGTAGACGCCCTCGTGTAAAAAAGTCCAAGTTGAATTCTCCCATGCACCCATATGTGGCCGCCCTTGAGAAGACAAGTCCGATTTGAAATCGGACACCAACCATTGAATTCGGCTACCGACCATGGACTTTCGCTCACCTGCTGTTTTCCGACCACTTTTCGGCTGCCATCCGACCTTAATATTCTGGTAAAAAGGAATATTCTGGCACCGTGGAAATTTTAAATTTTCAACGGGTGAGTTTTCTTCATGCACGATGGCTTCTCCTCATAACAGGGGCCTTATAAATGTGCATTTTTAATAAAGATAATTAGAAGGGGTAGATCCGGCTCCATACTTAACATATAACACTCCAATCTAGGAGCAAAAAACAATGCTCTAATCTAAGAGAAAAATCCTAAAAAGTGTGTGCTTTGCCCACCCTTGCACTTCTTCAATGCTTTGTATTCAACTTCTTCATGGTCTTTGTCTTTGTATCCTCCCCTTGAACAAGTGTTTCTTTCCCACTTTTGTTGTGCAGTCAGGCTTTATTGAAAAACAAATGCAATGCAAAAATACTAATGAAAAACAACTGCTAATGCGGATGCTAATTATGGTGTTGCCGGTTTTTCTCTCCCCTTGAAGTGAGTTTTGAAATTTCCCCATGGTGCCTTGAAGTGGTCTTTGCACTTGGAGACTCTCCAAGGCCAGTGTCTTGACTCCATATATCAGCACAATTATGATGTCATCCATGTAGATATATAATTACATTCATTGCAAATGGTGCTTTGGTTGCAAGAATTTCATCTTTGAATTACAAGTGTGAAAAGAATTTTTTTGAAGCTCGAGATAGAAGATTTTTGAAACTTTGTGAAGCTCCTCTTCACAACGAGGTAGTACCATTTGCTTTATATGCTTGTTGAAGGCCAAGGTGGTGCTTTAAGCCTTGCTTGGTGCTGGTTTTCTCCTCGTGGGACTACACCATGAGAATTTTGCAGGTGGGAATGGACCCCTAAAGGGGTTTGAGTGGCTTGGAGCCCCAAGATGTATAATGGTGTGGGTGCGCCACATTGTGTGGAGCTGAAGGGATTTGACGTGCGGGTGCGAGTAGCCAATGCAAGATCGCCTGCTAGCGGATCCGCCAATGCTTTATGAGTTACTTTTGACTTGGCCGTTCGTGTTCTCTTAGCGCTTCAAAAAAATTGTTTGCTTGGTGTGCAGGAACCACCGCCTACAAACCCACTGGAATATTTCACTGCAATTCACCGCCTTGTGGAAGTCGGCCAGCTTGCCTCCTTCCCATAATAGGCAAGACAACTTGAAACCCCACAATTGCAACCAATGCTCTATGTTTAGAGCATTAGCCTCCATGACAAGCTTGTTTGCTTGTGAGGGATATCCTGAAAATACAATGTTAAACCCGAGTTAGCAGGGGTCCACACACACACACACACCTAATAATAGGTGAAAATAAAAGATAGGATTAATGGAGCTCCTAAGCTTGGATTTTAGAGCTTCAAGGATCTATGGAAACCTTGTGAGGAACACTATGAAATGAGGAGAGCAATGCACGGTAATTGTAAAATTGTGGAGATTAATTGGAGATGCAAGCAAGTAGAATATTGACACAAAAAATGAATAAAAATGCTATAATGGGTGCTAAACCTCTCCCTAATCAAGCCTACCTAGCCATGGAGGGTAGTGGCCTCTTACGTGTTCCAAGGGCATGCCCACACATAGCTAGATTAGGGCTTACCACTAGTTCTGTAATCGGACACGCAAATGTCTTGACACACCAAAGTGTCTTGTTTTTCTAGCAACTTGTCATAATTATTTGGTGAATCTTGAAATAACATTCATTGGTCACGTTCATATCTTAGGTCAACTATGAGGTGAAGAACATAGCCAAATTTTACTTTTGCCAAAATTAATACCAAATTAAGGTTATAATGATAAGTTTTAAGATGAAAAATCATAGAAATTTAGTGCAGTTTTAACAAAATTTAAATTGTATATAAATTCTCATCAAAGTAGGATTTTGCATAGATTTCAAGGTGTATGGGTAGGAAAAAACTTATTATAGCAAGAAATTTTTGGTTATAATCGAAAGACTAAACTCTTGAAAATGCTGACAAAGAGGAAAATTTTGGTCTTTCAAGGCCTCTTTCATTAACATGACGAGGTTATGGGACAAAACCTAAGGTGTATAATGTATTTAAGGTCAATACCCATCAACTAAGCATTTTTCAACGGTTCAAACTTATAGGCATCTTGTAATTTAAGCTTAGTGAAAAAAAATTGTAGTGCAGAATTTCTTGCAAAAAAAACATTGCTATGAAAAACTAATGAAAGTGTGTTTATAAATCTCCAAATTGTGTCCAAATGAGGTATTTGTATACAAATAAGTGAGATGAAGGGAAAAATCGAAAAGTGGACTTTATTTTAAGGCTTATCTTTAATAAATAAAAAATCAAAATTACAACATGCGTAGTTTTTTGGATACACCATAAATCACCAAATGTGGCTTGCATAACCATTAAAAATTATCACCTTATGTAATGGAGTCATAGATCTAGTATATATGCATCATAAAACATTGTAATATAGATGAACTAAATGTTTTTTGTGATTGTTAATTGAATTTGTGAATGTTGCATATTTGACCCACTGGACTTTCTATAATCACAAAGGATTTTTTTCTCACATGACAATTGCAAAAATATCAAACACATATATAAGTAGTTACCATGGATTATTGCATGCACCCTGCTCATTTTTTCTTAGGCTACAGTACGAATTTTAATGAAACATTGAATGTTGTTTTGCGTAGGTTCTTTTCATGAGTGTAGTTACTATTGAGGTTATGACCAAAAGTGAGTGATTATAATTTCTATGAGTAGCTTGAATAACAATTTTATAAGTTTGCAAAAGCATTTCTTGATATGTGTTCTAGATTTCATGTACCATTTCATTTAAATTCGCAATAAAAGCACACTAAAGTGTCCTTTTTGGTACCAAACTAGTGTTAATTAGTGAGATATGCAACTAGTTATGAAAACGCCAATGGACCGTAATGATAATCAGTAATACACTAATGCATAATGGCATATCTAGCTAGCATAACCTAAAGCTCTGATACCACTTGATGGGAATGCGATCGTGCTAGCTAGGGTGGATGAAAGAGAAACATTGTGCACACAAGTGAGAGTGTGTTGGCTAGATTATCACTCAAGCAAATTAGGTTCCAAGACCACTTAACTTGGACTCATAAACACGATCTTGAGTATTTGATAAGCCATCACAAGCTCACCATAAACAAGGGAGATGTAATCCAAAATAGACTTGTGTTTACTCATTCATGAAATGAGCTTTAAGTAGCTCTACAGCCTTGCACCACTGCATGTGGGATAACTCCTTCTCTTCTCTCCTTGACTCATACTTCGGTACTCTAGCACAAAGCTCACACCTTACATAGTATTGTTTAGGAAGGCCAACTTGTCAAGCATAATCATGTAACCATAGTGTAGCATCCCGATTGCATACATTGAGATTCCAATGGTCTTAGTTGTCAATAGTTCTTATGTTCTTTGTCTAGTACTTTGGTAGTTGACTCATCAAAGTCAATGCTCAAATTCATTAGTATCTTGTTCTGCACGTAAGAGTTATAAGATTGAATATTGAGTGGCAATAAAGTAGAAAAATGTTGTAAGAAACCATGCAAGTTGGAGTACATGTTGCCAACTTCAATTCATTATGTTTGTATTCTTTGTTTTGGTCGTTGCATTTGTTGATATATGAGTGGAGAAGTTGAGTAGTGTGGAAGCCCTCAATGAATGCACTTGGGGACTCACCAGCAATATTTGCTAGTCTCACTTGATTTGAAGTTGGGTATACACATGTACCATGTCTTGAGTTAGTTGCTTTTGAGGCAGCGACTTTCTTCATGACCATATTAAATAGTTGCACGATGTGAGGTATATTGTGAGAGTGGATTCAATACATTAAAAGTTATGAAACAAAGTGATGAATTCATAGCGTGCAAATTTTGTTTACCTTCTATGTGTTCATGATAAATTGTTCCAAGGCTACTTGGCTAGTGACAATGTAATCTACATAAAATAAGGTGAGATTATGAGGGTGGCTTGATAGGCTATTTACATGATCTGTAGCCAATATGAGGCAAACGTGCACAATATACAAAATCTTTTAATGATAATGATGTTGGCATCATGTATGGCTGTAATCTCTCATTGGTGGGATGTATTGCTTGTGGAAAATGTTGTTTTGATGATAAAATTTTGAATTGGTGGTGAACTGGTGTCGCCGTGCTACTAAGGCGACTAGCTGCTACGCCTGTGGATGTAGTGAGGATAACATTTTTATTATCTCTTACCAAAGTTGAAGTCAAGTATTTGATGAGGAACATCTTTCCACACCCTAATGCACCTATTATAATATGTAGAGCTTTGTTCAGCCTTGATATCTCCTCAAATATGGTTTGATTCTATAAAGTGAGAACTGCATTGTTGGTCTCGTGGAATTCCTGAAGCACTTGGAGCATTCTACCACGACTTTGGGAGATTGTTGGCTCGATAGGTTGATCTACTATACGTGTGACTTGATTTTCACGATTGTTGGAAGATTCCAACAAAGATTCCCTTTTATTCTGTCTCTCATGTAATTGTAATTGTAATTGTAATCTCAAGTGATGTTGACTTCTCCCACAATCTATGTTTGTACCCGAATGTAATGTGAAGATGAGAATGTAGTTATCGATGAGATTATGGAAACACTCACTTTTGTATCATAAAACCTAGAGCCAAGGTATAAAAGGCAACCTTGTAAATTCTTTTGAATGATCATTATTATGAATGAATGAACATATAATGTTTTACGCTATACGTCGTGTGTCTTCTCTTCTACTATGCTTTTGAATTGCTCACACCGCACCGCACGGTTGTCACATTAGAATTCCAAAGGCACCATTGTGTTTGTCTTGTCAAGACCTTTGTGCAAATATTGACATTGCAAGCATCACACAAAAATGGAGCAACTATGTCTACGACCTTCCAAGTGGCATTTCTCTCTATTCGAGGGCCATTTTGAGATTTCATCAATTGCACTTGTTTTGCAGCACTTAGGAGAACCAATTAGGCATGTACGAGTTTCAAACAGCCGACCTACATCAGGATACCAAAAGAAAAATGCATTTTTTTTGGAGTCAAATTGCAAGTCTGACAACCAAGATATGTTCTATAGAGTCCCAATATGATGCCTATGAAGTTTGGACTCAATCAGAGTGGATTTGCATATGGATAGGTGAGAGATCCAAAAAAAGAGGATCAGATATTTTAGTAGATTGAGTGCACATCGAGTGTCATAATGGAGTGTGTTGTGTTCAAACAAGAGCCTGACAACCTCTTGGAGTGCCTCCATGCCCTATTCGAGTCACTTGTTTCCCAAGATTGACATTCCGTCTTGGTTCTGTCTCTTTCAGAGATGTGATAGGTGTTGCCCTGTGTAGACGCCCAGATATTGGCGCCGTTGTTGGGGAACGAGTACCTAGACTAGGGTGAACACAGCCGAGTCTGATGAGTTGCCTTAAGTAAACTTTTAGGTCAAATAGGTTAGAAAAGGAGACCAGGGTTTCCATGGTCATTGTTTCATGTGTGATTGTGGTGAATTTCTTGATGCCAAAGTGTTTGACAAGTTAAGATCAATGTTTTAGATATGATTATAGCTTAGTGCAAGGCTTCATCGATAGGTAGAGTGGTAAAGCTTGCACTAGGAGAGAAAAATGCAAGAAAATAGAAAACAATTAGAGTTCAATTAGGGAGTTGTAGGTCAAGCATTTTGAATCAATTTTTGGTTGATTTTTGTTTGTTTTAGGAGTAGAGTAAGTAAGCAAGCCTGACAAGTAATCTCTACATCTCACTGGATCTACATGTCACTAAAGGGATCTTGTTGCCAAAGGTAGGGAAAGCATGAAGAATGATAGTGCATCCAAGGAATTGAAAGATTTTGGGCATGCTTTGCATGAAAAATAGTGTGATTACTCAGCCATCATCAAAATTCTCAAAAAAACTCTTAACCAACATCTGTGAGAGAAAATTGCAATTTTCTCATGTAGGTAAGACTAGAGGACAAGAATGTGCATGATACTTCATCAGTGTCTTTGACTAATGTGGTTAAGCTCTTGTGTAAAGTTTGATACAAACTGAACATCAAAAAGTGATTATGGGGCCAAAACTTGACCTTTCTACCAGAAAAGTGTTGGAGTAGAGCTTGAGATCACTTCATTTGCCCGAGAAATCTCAAACTCCGAGAGAGTTTTCTCGAGCAATCCCAAACCGAGTAAAACACGGCAAAAAATATATATTAAAAATCAAAGAGCATTGAGGGTGTTTTCATTACTTTTAAGCATCATAATGAGAGGGTGAAAGTATGTGTTTCTATCTAATTCAAACTTTTTTTGTTAGAGGTTAAGCCTTGCTCGCCAACATAATGAAGTTGATGCATGTTCTCAAACCACGGTGGACATTCAAAAAGAAAATGTATATTCACAACTTGAAGACCCTATCCCTCCAATACCAAAAATCTCCCGTATATAAAATCTTTGTCTTTTTTTAATATACTAGTATGTAATGAGGGTGAAGGAATATGAGCTTGATAACATGCAAGTAAGTTGGATAATTATATGGCCTCATAGCCTCAATGCCAATATTGCCTTGACAGAAAGATCATAGCCATATGCATGTGTGGCAGAGAATTCTGGCATCATACTATTAAACAACTTTCGTTTGCAAGCCTTCTCATTTTGAAAGAACCATTTAAGCACATGCCAGGCAACATATTTGGTACTACCTTTTGTGAACAAGTTTAGAGCAGGGTCACACTATCAATTACTTCGTGTAATAATTATGTCTTGGTGGTTATGTGAGAAAAGGATTTGAGCATAATAGAATTGTGCAATGGCTTTTGGAACTATGCATTGCAATTAAATGGATTTGAGTGGTGCAGCTTTCATAAGATGTCAAATGCTGCGAGCATGATCTGGATTCCTAGAATTGGCTACAACATCACCTCCTTGCTCTCCTGTGTGCAGGCCAAGCCCCTCTCTCTCTCTCTCTCTCTCTCTCTCTCTCTCTCTCTCTCTCTCTCTCTCTCTCTCTCTCTCTCTCTCTCTCTCTCTCTCTCTCCATGTTAGTGTGAAGTCATGGAGAGTCCATTTTTTGCAAGAACAAAAATTTGATCAACTTGCCTCTTGCATTACTCAATTACATCCCACTTGGCTCCTCTCTCTCTCTCTCTCTCTCTCTCTCTCTCTCTCTCTCTCTCTCTCTCTCTCTCTCTCTCTCTCTCTCTCTCTCTCTCTCTCTCTCTCTCTCTCTCTCTCTCTCTCTACATTAGTGTGAAGTGCTAGAGAGGCCAATTTTTTTTATGAAAAACAACTTGATTGACCCGCCTCTTGCATTACTCAATTATATCCCGCTTGGCTCCTCTCTCTCTCTCTCTCTCTCTCTCTCTCTCTCTCTCTCTCTCTCTCTCTCTCTCTCTCTCTCTCTCTCTCTCTCTCTCTCTCTCTCTCTCTCTCTAAGAAGTTAGAGTTTCTCTTTTTTTTCTTTGGAGTCTTCTTCTCTCTCAATGAGTTAATGATCTTGAAACATCAAAAGCTAAACTTTCTCTAGCAGCACACACCAACGTGGATTGCTATAGAGAATGTTAACCTCTTCTCTCTCTCTTTCCCTCTACCCCTCAGGACTAGAAAAATACATTTTTCCTAACTAGTGAAAATAAGGGAAAACTTGAAATTCTCCTGGTTTTTAGGTCAAAATTTCAAGCTTTTAGCCATAATTACACTAAGACGTGTAAATTCCTCGATTTTCTCAAATGCAACCTCAAAATCTAACTAAGAGTGCCCACTACGCCTTAATAATCTTAGATTTCATACATAACTTGCCTACTATTTCTTCATACATCACCATTGTCAAGCCTGCAACATGCCACCATTGTCGGGTTGCAAGGGGACAAACAAAGAAATTGAGGGTTGCCCTCGTCATTTACACCAGCCTGATCAGAGATGAGGGTTGGCCCAGAGAGAGAGAGAGAGGAGGGGGGGGGGGCGGAGATTGTGAGGCTGCACTAGATGGATGCATGCATAGATCACCATGTAAATAGCGATGCATGCAAGGGATGATGTGGTAGTATGATCTTGCAAGATCGGGGGTGAGAGGCTTGTGGGGCAACGATAGCGCCGCCACACTCCCTGCTCCCGGAAGAATGCGCCTCAAAGCAAATACCTTGAAAGCAGCATCCTCTGCATAACCCTTCAGCAATACATTTTTCGTTGCCTCGTAGTATTGTGCTCATAGTGCCCTCGAGGTCCTATCCGCCCTTACGCAAGCCATCCACCATCACCCACAAATCTCTCTCTCTCTCTCTCTCTCTCTCTCTCTCTCTCTCTCTCTCTCTCTCTCTCTCTCTCTCTCTCTCTCTCTCTCTCTCTCTCTCTCTCTCTCTCTCTCTCTCTCTCTCTCTCTCTCTCTCTCTCTCCTGGTACCACAAGAAGTTTTAGACAAATTCTCACAATAATTCCCATATTGTGACTTACCTCAACGTCAATAGGGGACTGCCGGCCCAGTGGGGGGGCGACGGTCCTCTGACACCAATTGTACCTAGCTAGGTATGCGGTGCCTCTCGAGCAGAAGCTCATCATGTTATGTTTTGTATGAAAACACTGAAAAAGAGCTTAACCACATTAGTCAAAGACACTATTGAAGTATCATGCACATTCTTGTCCTCTAGTCTCACCTACATGAGAAAATCGCAATTTTCTCTCACAGATGTTGGTTAAGAGTTTTTTTGAGAATTTTGATGATGGCTGAGTAATCACACTATTTTTCATGCAAAGCATGCCCAAAATCTTTCAGTTCCTTGGATGCACTATCATTCCTCAAGCTTTCCCTACCTTTGGCAACAAGATCCCTTTAGTGACATGCAGATCCAGTGAGATGTAGAGATAACTTGTCAGGCTTGCTTACTTACTCTACTCCTAAAACAAACGAAATCAACCAAAAATGGATTCAAAATGCTTGACCTACAAATCCCTAATTGAACTCTAATTTTTTTCTATTTTCTTGCATTTTTCTCTCCTAGTGCAAGCTTTACCACTCTACCTATCGATAAAGCCTTGCACTAAGCTCCAATCATATCTAAAACATTGATCTTAACTTGTCAAACACTTTGGCATCAAGAAATTCACCACAATCACACATGAAACACAAAACATGGAAACCCCGGTCTCCTTTTCTAACCTATTTGACCTAAAAGTTTACTTGAGGCAACTCATCAGGCTCGGCTGTGTTCACTCTAGTCTAGGTACTCGTTCCCCAACAACGACGCCAATGTTTGGGTGTCCACACAGGGCAACACCTATCACATCTCTGAAAGAGACAGAATCAAGACGAAATGTCAATCTTGGGAAACAAGTGACTCGACAAGGGCATGGAGGCACACCAAATGGTTTTCAGGCTCTTGTTTGAACACAACACACTCCACTATCACACTCGATGTGCACTCAATCTACTAAAATATGTGATCCTCTTTTTTGGATCTCTCACCTATCCATATGCAAATCCTTGAGCAAATCCACTCCGATTGACTCCAAACTTCATAGGCATCATATTGGGACTCTATAGAACATCTCTTGGTTGTCAGACTTGCAATTTGACTCCAAACAAAATGCATTTTTCTTTTGGTATCCTGATGTAGGTTGGTTTTTTTAAACTCATACATGCCTAATTGGTTCTCCTAAGTGCCGCAAAACAAGTGCAATTGATGAAATCTCAAAACGGCCCTCGGATAGAGAGAAATGCCACTTGGAAGGTCGTAGACATAGTTGCTCCATTTTTGTGTGATGCTTGCAATGTCGATATCCACACAGAGATCTTGACAAGACAAACACAATGGTGCCCTTGGAATTCCAATATGGCAACCGTGGGTGCGATGTGAGCAATTCAAAAGCATAGTAGAAGAGAAGACACATGACGTATAGCGCAAAACATTATATGTTCATTCATTCATAATAATGATCATTCAAAAGAATTTACAAGGTTTCCTTTTATACCCTGGCTCCAGGTTTTATGATACAAAAGCGAGATTTTCCATAATCTCATCAATAATTACATTCTCGGCTTCACATTACATTCGGGTACAAACATAGATTGTGGGAGAAGTCAACATCACTTGAGATTACAATTACAGTGACATGAGAGATAGAATAAAAGGGAATCTGTGTTGGAATCTTCCAACAATCGTGAAAATCAAGTCACACGTATAGTAGATCAATCTATCGAGCCAAAAATCTCCCAAGGTCGTGATAGAATGCTCCAAGTGCTTCAGGAATTCCATGAGACCAACAATGCAATTCTCACTTTATAGCATCAAACCATCTTTGAGGAGATATCAAGGTTGAACAAAGGTCTACATATCATAACAGGTGCACTAGGGTGTGAAAAGATGTTCCTCATCAAATACTTGACTTCAACTCTGGTATGAGATAATAAAAATGTTATCCTCACTACATCCACATGCGTAGCAGCTACTCGCCTTAGTAGCATGGCAACACCGGTTCACTACCAATTCAAAATTCCATCATCAAAACAACATTTTCCACAAGCAATAGATCCCACCAATGATAGATTTACAGCCATACATGATGCCAACATCATTATCATTGATGAAATATCGATGTTGACAAGTACATTTTTTAGCATGATCGTTTGCCAGATAGTGAACATACATAAGCAATGGAACACTACTTGATCCATTCTATCAAAAGCTCATTCTATTGTTCCGTAATCTTGCAAAATTACCCTAGTATGCCACCACCTGTCACCATTGTGCCATGTATGCAACATTTAAATTTTGGCATACATTGCTACAACCACCGCACACAAACATGACTTTCTTAGTTCACCATGTAGTAGACCCCATTTACGTCTAGTTCTTGGACATAATCCGTGTTAATCAACCAACTAAGCAGCAAATAGTCGATATGTGATCACACTACATAATTGACGAGCATGAACTCCTCGGGACTGTTGATGAATCAAGTAAAATAATACATAAATACAACAACTTGATCTACAAAAATATTTCCCAACATGCAATTTGGTGATTGTTGCACCTAAGAACAATGTCTTTGACCAGGAATTGTTGCAACATTGGCTACATGATAAGGATTTTAATGAGTCGAACAAAGATTGCGATTGGTGCTAAGTGTACAATTACAGAGAACATTAACTTGACTATAGGTGTAACAAACAGCTCAATCTACTGAATACTATCTATATCATGTGATAGTACCAATCACATTGCTACAATACAAGTGCAAATACTTCCACTAGTGCCACCATGACCGTTCGAAGGACAAAGAATTCTATTTGGAAAAAGCAATCAACATCAAATAATACCACAAAAGAATATTTCCTCTGATGCTAGTACTCGCCACAAATAAAAAGGGGCCATGATATTGAGGAAAGCCATCCTCATCATAAAACAAGAATTTGCCCTAGGCTTGTCATACGTCACGTTCTCTCCTGTGACGGAAAGATGCCACCTCAAAATACTCAATATGCCAACCCCAAGAATGTTATGGGCTGCCAAGAGCATTCTCTCCCCATGGTCAGATATCTCCGCATGACTTCAATAAATAGATTTTGTATATTGTGCACGTTTGCCTTATATTGGCTACAGATTATGTAAATAGCCTATCAAGCCACCCGCATAATCTCACCTTATTTCATGTAGATTACATTGTCACTAGCCAAGTAGCCTTGAACAATTTATCATGGACACATAGAAGGTAAACAAAATTTGCACGCTATGAATTCATCACTTTGTTTCATAACTTTTAATGTATTGAATCCACTCTCACAATATACCTCCATCGTACACCAATTTAATATGGTCATGAAGAACGTCGTTGCCTCAAAAGCAACTAGCTCAAGACATGGTACATGTGTATACCCAACTTCAAATCAAATGAGACTAGCAAATATTGATGGTGAGTCCCCAAGTGCATTCATTGAGGGCTTCCGCACTACTCAACTTCTCCACTCATATATCAACAAATGCAACGACCAAAACAAAGAATACAAAGATAATGAATTGAAGTTGGCAACAGGTACTCCAACTTGTATGGTTTCTTACAACATTTTTCTACTTTATTGCCGCTCAATATTCAATCTAATAACTCTTACTTGCAGAACAAGATAGTAATGAATTTGAGCATTGACTTTGATGAGTCAACTAACAAAGTATTGGACATAGAACATAGGAATTGTTGACAACTAAGACCATTGGAATCTCAATGTATGCAATCAAGATGCTACACTATGGTTACATGATTATGCTTGACAAGTTGGCCTTCCTAGACAATACTATGTAAGGTGTGAGCTTTGTCCTAGAGTATTATGAAGTATGAATCATGGAGAGAAAAGAAGGAATTATCCCACATGTAGTGGTGGAAGGCTACAGAGCTACTTAAAGCTCATTTCATGAATGAGTAAACACAAGTCTACTGTGCATTACATCTCCCTTGTTTATGGTGAGCTTGTGATGGCTTAGCAAATGCTCAAGATCGTGTTTTTGAGTCCAAGTTAAGTGATCTTGGAACCTAAAATGCTTGAGTGATAATCTAGCCAACACACTCTCACTTGTGTGCACGATGTTTCTCTTTCATCCACCCTAGCTAGCACGATCGCATTCCCATCAAGTGGTATCAGAGCTTTAGGTTATGCTAGCTAGAGATGCCGTTATGCATTAGTGTATTACTGATTATCGTTACGGTCCATTGGCGTTTTCATAACTAGTTGCATATCTCACTAATTAACACTAGTTTGGTACCAAAAAGGACACCTTAGTGTCTTTTTTTTTGCGAATTTAAATGAAATGGTACATGAAATCTAGAACACATCTCAAGAAATGATTTTGCAAACTTATAAAATGTTATTCAAAGTACTCATAGAAATTATAATCACTCACTTTTGATCATAACCTCAATAGTAACTACATTCATGGAAAGAACTTACGTAAAACAGCATTCAATGTTTCATTAAAACTCGTACTCTAGCCTAAGAAAAAAATGAGTAGGGTGCATTCAATAATCCGTGGTAACAACTTTTATATGTGTTTGATATTTTTGCAATTGTCATGTGAGAAAAAAATCCTTTGTGACTAGAATTAAATATAGAAAGTCCTGTGGGTCAAATATGCAACATTCACAAATTTAATTAACCATCACAAAAAACATCTATTTTATCTAAATTTACAATGTCTTATGATGCATATATACTAGATCTATGACTCCATTACATAAGGTGATAATTTTTAATGGTTATGGAAGCCACATTTGGTGATTTATGGTGTATTTAAAATACTACGCATGTTGTAATTTTGATTTTTTATTTATAAAAGATAAGCCTTAAAATAAAGTCTACTTTTCGATTTTTTCTTTTATCTCACTTGTTTGTATACAAATACCTCATATGGACACAATTGGGAGATTCATAAACACACTTTCATTAGTTTTTCATAGCAATGCTTTTTTTGCAAAACATTCTGCACTACAATTTTTTTAAATGAGCTTAAATTACAAGATGCCTATAAGTTTGAACCCTTGAAAAATGCTTAGTTGATGGGTATTGACCTATAGATACATTATACACCTTAGGTTTTGTCCCATAACCTCATCATGTTAATGAAAGAGACCTTGAAAGACCAAAATTTTCCTCTTTGTCAGCATGTTCGAGATTTTGGTCTTTTGATTATAACAAAAATTTTCTTGCTATAATAAGTTTTTTCCTATCCATACACCTTGAAATCTATGCAAAATCCTACTTTGATGAGAAGTTATATTCAATTTGTGAAAATTTTATTAAAACTGCACTAAATTTCTATGATTTTTTCATCTTAAAACTTATCATTATAATCTTAATTTGGTATTAATTTTGGCAAAAGTAAAATTTGGCTATGTTCTTCACCTCATAGTTGACCTAAGATATGAACGTGACCTATGAATGTTATTTCAAGATTCACCAAATAATTATGACAAGTTGCTAGAAAAACAAGACACTTTAATGTCTCAGGACATTTGAGTGTCCGATTACAGGACTAGTGTTAAGTCCTAATCTAGCTATGTGTGGGCATGTCCTAGGAACACCCAAGAGGCCACTACCCTCCATGGCTAGGTAGGCTTGATTAGGGAGAGGTTTAGCACCCATTATAGCATTTTTATTCATTTTTTGTGTCAATGTTCTACTTGCTTGCATCTCCAATTAATCTCCGCAATTTTGCAATTACCATGCATTGCTCTCCTCATTCCGTAGTGCTCCTCACAAGGTTTCCATAGATCCTTGAAGCTTTGAAATCCGAGCTCAGGAGCTCCATTAATCCTATCTTTAATTTTCACCTATTATTATGGGGGGGTGTGTGTGTTTGAATTTAAAAATCCCATCATGCAGAACCATATACTGATAAACTTAAATACTGTTTGCAAAAGCACACTGTGTATAGAACAATTTCTAGATAATAAGTACATTACAAGATACTTTGATACATGACAAAGTAGGAGTTAAAGCCGGAACTCCTACCAGATGAGAGCAGGGATCTTTACCTGCCAACCAACCACAAGTACAATTAATTAGAATTAATTTTCACTAAATGGGTGACAAGTATATCAAGCAATCCCCACTTCTTGTTATTGTTGTCACACCCTGAACCCCAACCTTACTCCTATACATATTTTATGTTTTCTTTTGCTCGTCTATGTAAGTAGGGTCGATTGCAGTATGTGAAAGTTTTTATGGGTTTACATGGCTTAGAGATAGGGTCCCTAATTTCTATTAGCTTGGTTTTCTTTTTTCCATTATGTGCCACCATGAGCTTGTCCCGAATCTGCTGTAGCTTAAATATGTCCTGAGTGATGCTCATCCTAGCCGTCTGCCTGTATCCCTGTTTTCCAGCAATAATTACACACATGTGGTATATACTTATAGCTTTGTTTTTATGAGAAGGGTTTCTTTTAAAAAATTCGGCAGCATTTTGTTTGTAATAACACCCATTTTTCCAAAAAAAAAACCTTTTGTTTACCTCTGACTTATGCCCTCACAGGAGGTAGTCATAGACACTCTTTCATATCTTGCCTCATAATAAAATCCCTTCGGTACAATTAGAGGGAGATCTTTTTACTTCAAAAATTACTTTACTGGACCTTCATATACCAACTTGTTTGTAAACTGCTTTAAAAAAGGTAACTCTTAAGCCATTTATGTATCATTTTACCCGTTTACTGTTTTCCGTCGCTAATGTTATTTCTAAAACTTAAAAGTGTTTACTCTCTTATGTTGATACGTATTGCCATTCTAACTTGTGAAAAATTCGCAAGCATTTCCTTTGTACTATTACTCTTTTTTCAAAAAAATCTCAATAACTAGTCATTGTATCTTTTACCCTCACATGAGGTTTTCACAGCCCAATTGATATATCTTAATCCCTTATGTCTGCTATTCCTTCTATAATATATATCACAATGCTACCTTTTATTGAGAAATTAGCCTATATAGAGAACTTATGCATATACTCAAAGCAATGAGTGTCTTGTTACCTGAACCAAATTAGCCGTCGTCATTTGTATACGTGTACGCCTGTTTTATCACGGGAATGATTTCAACTTCGTTTCTGGACTGAAACTGGTAGCAATTATAGTACGTTGATTAGTAATGATGTGTTTAGCAGTACTCTATGCATATTATGCATATGGTTGTATCTACTTGGATATATGATATTGTGGTGTTTTTTCTTGCATTCCCTCTTTTTTGTAGTGATGGCTTGTATGCCCATGTGTATTTATACAGAAGCTATAATATGACCATGTTTTAGTCTACGATAAAAAACGGTTTTTGTGAGCCTTCATATGCTTGTACATATTGCTTTAAACTATACCTCTATGGAAGGAATATAGACTACAGAGAGTTCTTGATGCCTAGGACAAAGCCATCTATCTCAGCCACTCTTGGCGTATAGTCTTAAAACATGTAATTATGCGTAAGTGTGTATTAAATAAGTCATGCATTATGTAACCCAAAAAACAATTTTACCTTCTATATTTGCACAACCAGGTAGTCGGTTGTTAGCTTTGGCAATCCCCGAGTTTGTATTGCTTCCGTTGCTGTGGGTTTGTGAATATACGCCCGGCGTCACCCGAGGCTTAGTGTTGTTGCTTGTGCTGAGAGTTGTGTAGAGATGGAAACCATGCTTTAATTATTGCCTATGAGCACGAGGTGCTATGGAAACTCACACTATGTGTGTGTGTATGTGTTATGCGATGCTGCTATATGAGCGCAATAGAGAACTATAGAGATCTCCTTGCGGTTCTGAAACCTTGCGCAGGCTGTATAAATAGCCTAAGTGCCCATTCGGCGCATTCAATACTGGCAGCATGAGAATTTTTGGGCCAATTGTATGGCTCTTGATCTTATCAGATATGCTTTGAAGAGCTTTTTTAACTTTGGGAAGACTTAGTTATATTTAGGATTGAAAAGTTATAGAACCTCATGGTTAAGTTGTATTGTTTGGCATTTACCATCGAAACTTCATTTACTCACAGTTTTTTGGTTTAAAAAACAACCGGTATACTGTGGAATAAGCATTCATCTTGTGTTTATTGCATCCATCGAACAACCATACTCAGGGTTTAAATAAATTTACCAGATTATACTGGGAATGAGGATTTATTTATTCAGGGGTTTATTCCTTCATCTTCCACTGCCAATAAAAAATAATAGGAAAATGTTTCATGCCGGAGGTGTATAAGTTATAGATGCACGCTTATTTTACCTGGGCAATTTTGCTTACAGATATAATGGTATAAAATGCCAAAAAAAAGCGGTACCCTCCATAATTGATACTGAGAGAGTATTTTTTTATTAAAAACTGATTGTATATTTGTTGTTTTGAAACCTATACAACTGTTTCTTGTTGGAATCATTACACAAAGGATCAGTCTGGCTTGTAAATAAGCAAAACTGTATATCGCCTGGAGCCATACTCTGTCATCATTAGCATCCATCACTCCTCTGCAAGTGAAGTAGTTGCCTCCGTCATTTTTTTCTAATAAGCATCCCTCAAAACATAAGTATATCTTAAGTGTGTGTGTGTGTGTGTGTGTGTGTGTGTGTGTGTGTGTGTGTGTGTGTGTGTGTGTGTGTGTGTGTGTGTGTGCACGTGTGTGTAAGTTGTGGGATTCATCTAAATGTGGTCCATGTCAATATATTATGTGTGTGTGTGTGTGTGTGTGTGTGTGTGTGTGTGGAGCCCTGCTAACTCGGGTTTAACATTGTATTCTCAGGATATCCCTCACAAGCAAACAAGCTTGCCATGGTGGCTAATACTCTAAACATAGAGCATTGGTTGTAATTGTGGGGTTTCAAGTTGTCTTGCCTATTTTGGGAAGGAGGCAAGCTGGCCGGACTTCAACAAGGCGGCATATTGCAGTGAAAAATCCCAGCAGGTCCGTAGGCGGTGGTTCCTGCGCACCAAGCAATCAATCTTTTTGAAGCACCAAGAGAAAACGAACGTCCAAGTCAAAAGTAACTCATAAAGCATTGGCGGGTCCGCTAGCAAGCGATCTCACATTGGTTACTCGCGCCCGCACGTCAAATCCCTTCAGCTCCACACAAGGTGGCGCTCCCACACCGTTAGACATCTTGGGGCTCCAAGCCACTCAAACCCCTTTAGGGATCCATTCCCACCTGCAAAGTTCTCATGGTGTAGTCCCACAAGTAGAAGACCAGCACCAAGCAAGGCTTAAAGCACCACCTTGGCCTTCAACAAGCATATACAACAAATAGTACTACCCCTTTATGAAGAGGCTTCACAAAGTTTCAAAAATCTTCTCTCTCGAGCTTCAAAGAAAAATCTTTTCATGCTTGTAATTCAAAGATAAAATTCTTGCAATCAAAGCACCATTTGCAATGAATGTAATTATATTTTTCTACATGGATGGTATCGTAATTGTGCTAATGTACGGAGTCAAGACGCTGGCCTTGGAGAGTCTCCAAGTGCAAAGACCACTTCAAGGAACCATGGGGAAATTTCAAAACTCACTTCTAGGGGAGAGAAAAACCGGCAACACCATAATTAGCATCCGCGTTAGCAGTTGTGTTTCATTAGTATTTTTGCATTGCATTTGTTTTTCAATAAAGCCTGACTACACAACAAAAGTGGGAAAGAAACACTTGTTCTCTTGGATTAGAGCGTTGTTTTTGCTCCTAGATTGGAGTGTTATGTGTTAAGTATGGAACCCGATTTACCCCTTCTAATTATTTGTATTAAAAACGCACATTTATAAGGCCCCCGTTATGAGGAGAAGCCATCGTGCATGAAGAAAACTCACCTGCTGAAAATTTAAAATTTCCACGGTGCCAAAATATTCCTTTTTGCTGGAATATTAAGGTCGGATGGCGATCGAAAAGTGGTTGAAAAACAGCAACTGATCGAAAGTCCATGACCGGTAGCCGAATTCAATGTTCAGTGGCCGATTTCAAATCGGATTTGTCTTCTCAAGGGCAGCCACATATGGGTGCATGGGAGAATTAAACTCGGACTTATCTACACAAGGGCGTCTACACATGGTTGCCTCTCATGAGAGAGGGCATCCCTTTTGGCCTATAAAAGGAGGCCTTTTCTAGACACAAAAACGGATTGAAGAGGTGAAGCAGTGTGAAGTTGATGCAACAAGATGGACGTGAGGTGGTGAGAGTGAAGCATGGCGGGAGCTCCAAAAGGGTATAATCCCTTTGTAATCTAGTTCTTATTTTGAAGTACTAAAGCCATTGAGTGGCTGCTTTCTCGTGGATGTAGCCCACATTGGATGAACCACGTATATCATGTGTGCTCTCTCTCTACTCTATAATCTCTCATGTGTGAAAAATTCTCTCTCCATTAAGTAAACTACTCAAATATCTACTTAGCTACGCCATATTCCCTAATAGCTGGTATCAAAGCAAGGTTTGCTCATAGCTAAAGTATCTCAAGGAAAGGATTCCTCAAATTGAGTGGGAGTAATGGCGGAGGAAGGGAAGCTCAAAATCAAGAAGTTCAACGGCAAGAACTACCAACACTAGAAGATGCAAATTGAAGACTATCTCTATCGACGACCTCTATTTGCCACTAGGTGGTCTTGCAAAGAAGGATGCAACGATGGCATATGAAAAATGGATTGTCCTTGACTAAAAGGAATTAGGAACTATCTGGTTAAGCTTGGCGTCAACGGTGGCCTTCAACGTTTCAGAGATGAAGACCGCGGAGGACTTGATGAAGTCACTTGAACATCCAATAAGGTATTTCTTATGAAGCGCTTGTTCAATCTAAAGATGGCACAGAATGGTTCAGTTGCAAAATACCTAATTGAATTTAACACCAACATAAGTCAAAGTCAATCAATGAAAGTCAATTTCGATGATAAAGTGCAAGCTCTCCTTATACTATCGTCTCTACCGGATAGTTGGGACAACTTTATGATGGCCGTACAAATCTATTAAGTTTGATGATGTTGTGGGTGTTCTCCTAAGCAAGGAAATGAGAAGGAGTAGCACAAGTGAATCATCAAGTGCTGCATTGTCAGTGGAAACAAGAGGAAGGCCTAAGGAGACGTTCAAAAACCAAAAGGGTCGTAATTGCTGAAGGCGGAGCAAGTCACGTACAAAGTCAGTACTTGAATGTTGGAACTGCGGAAAGAAGGGCCACGTCAAGAAGGATTGCTGGTCCAAGAAGAAGCAGGAGTCAGAATCTCAAGAAAATAAGCCAATGTGGCAGGTAAGATAAAGCAAGACGCTCTAATTCTCTCATTAGACAATGTGTCTAATTCCTAGATAGTAGATTTCGAGGCTCATTCCATGCGACACTGCACAAGCTTCCAAGATTACACCAAAGGTAATTTTGAGTACGTATACTTGGGAGATGATGAAGCTTGTGAAATTGTCAGTAAAGGTACATTTTGTGTCAAATTTGCTAACAAAAATGAATGGAAGCTTAAAGATGTTAGGCATGTTCCTTCTCTTTGCAAGAATTTAATCTCTATAGGACAATTGGATGATGAAGGTCACAACATTGCATTCAGAAACAAACATTGGAAGATCTCAAAGGGATTTTTGGTGGTTTCCAAAGGAGAAAAGGTTGGTACACTTTACTTGTGTACTATCAGGACAAAACGTTCAGCTTGTGCAACAACTATAAAAGTTGACAGTGCGGGGTGGCACTACCGACTTGGGCAGGTGAGTGCTAAAGGAATGCAAATCCTTCAATCAAAGAAGCTTCTACTAGGTTTGTAAGAAGTGGACTTACAGTTCTGTGAAGGTTGTGTTTATGGTAAACAAAAGAGGATAAAATTCCTAAAAGCAAGAAATGAAAGGAAAAATAAAAAACTTGAATTGGTTCATTCTGATGTTTTGGGTCCTCCAAGTACACCATCCCTTGGTGGCTCATTGTACTATGTAACATTCATAGACGATGCAACTAGAAAAACATGGGTTTATGTAATGAAGAATAAATCCGATGTGTTTTCCATATTTCAAAGGTGGAAAGCTTTTGTGGAGAATGAAGCAAGTACCGTGGTTAAGGGCCTCAGTTGTTTCGACAATGGAGGCAAGTATTGTAGCCAAGCTTTTGAAAGATTTTGTGCTGGCAATGGCATTCGGAGACAAAGGACAACCCCAAGGACACCTCAGCAAAATGGAATTTGGAAAAGGATAAATAGAAAAATCATGGAGCTAGCACAAAGCATGCGGCTACAAATAGGCCTACCGCTTGAGCTTTGGGCGAAAGCAGTAAGTACGTCTGTGTACTTAATCAACCGGTCACCCTCAACGACATTGGATGGGGGAGTTCCAGAAGAGGCATGGACAGGTAAACCGGTGAATTATTCATTTCTCAAAGTGTTTGGGTGCGAGGCTTTCATGCACATAGATAGAAGCCTAAGGTCAAAGCTAAATGCAAAGTCCAAAAAATGTTTCTTCATTGGCTATGGAGAATGTGACTTTGGGTATCGCCTATGGAATCATGAAGATGGTAAAATCTTTAGGAGTAGGGTTGTAATTTTCAATGAACAAAATATGTACAAAGATTACTTGGAAAGAAAACAAACAAAAGAAACAGGTGATCAGTACATGGAGCTTGAGGACGATGAAGACTCAAGGAGTGCAAACGGTGACAATGTGCAACAACATCAACCAAATGAGGAGTCTCAACCTATTCCCTAAAGATCTACAAGAGCAAGTAGACCTCCAGAAAGGTTCGTTCCTTGCTTCAACCATCTTTTGATCTATGATTCTGGAGAGCCGGAATCATACAAAGAAGCTATGCATCACGAATCCAAAGAAGAATGGATAAAAAGCATGCAAGTGGAGATGGACTCATTACATTGCAACCAAACAAGGGAGTTGGTTGAGTTGCCTAAAGGTAAGTGGGCACTGCAGAACAAATGGGTGTATAAGCTGAAGAAAGAAGAAGGTGGAAAGAAATGGTACAAGTCAAGGCTTGTGGTAAAAGGGTTTTCTCAAAAGAAAGATATTGATTTCAATGAAATATTTTCTCATGTTGTAAAAATGAACACAATTAGACTTGTGTTAATCCTTGTGGTTTCTCATGATTTAAATCTTGAGCAAATGGAAGTAAACACGGCATTCCCTCACAGGTGACTTAGAGGAGGAAATTTACATCCTTCAACCAAAAGGGGTATGAAGTAAAAGGTAAGGAGAAAATGGTTTGCAGATTAAAGAAGAGCTTGTATGGTTTAAAGCAAGCACCAAGATAGTGGTACTTGAAGTTTGATGAATGGATGTTGGATCATGGATTCAAAAGATGCAACTTAGATCACTGCGTCTAAACAAAGAATTTGGGAGATGGGAAGTTCATCATTCTAATGTTGTATGTTGATGACATGTTGACTGCAAGTGCTAACATGCAAGACATCAAAGACCTAAAAGAGGAGCTCTCTAAATTTTTTTCAATGAATGATTTAGGTGCTGCAAAGAAGATACTTGGTATGAAGATATCAAGGGACAGGATGAAGAAGACAATAAAGCTACCTCAGGAGGATTACATCAAGAAGGTACTAGAAAGGTTTGCAATGCAAAATGCAAAAACGGTTTCTACACCTTTGGCTGGTCAATTTGAACTAACCAAGGATATGTGTCCAAAGACACAAGAGGAGATAGCCTATATGTCTAAAGTTCCATATGCTACAACAATAGGTTCTCTTATGTATGCTATGGTATGGACAAGGCCAAACATTGGACATGCATTGGGAGTTGTAAGTAGGTTCATGCACAACCTAAGTAAAGAGCATTGGCAAGCTATGAAGTGGATACTTAGGTATCTCAAAGGAACAACAACAAATGCTTTGTATTTTGGAGGAGCTGATATTTTTTTGCAAGGGTATGTTGATGCAGATATGGCCGGTGACAAAGATACTCGAAGGAGCACTACTGGCTATGTCTTCACAGCTGGAGGCACAATAAGAAGCTGGGCTTCAAAGCTGCAGAAAGTGGTCTTGCTTTCTACCACGAAAGCAGAGTATGTAGCAATGACAGAGGTAAGCGAAGAAATTATGTGGCTTTACATATTCTTAGAAGAGCTTGGATTCAAAATAAGACAATTGTGTCTTGTACAGTGATAGCCAAAGCACTATCCATCTTACAAAGAACTCATCCTTTCACTCAAGGAAAAAGCACATTGAGGTGAGATATCACTCCATACACACTCTTTTGGAAGAGGGACAACTAAAGCTAGGAAAGGTGCATACAAGTGAAAGTCATGTAGATATGTTTACAAAGGTAGTTAACAAGGACAAGTTGAGATGTTGCTCATCTTCAATCGACATTCAAGGATAAGAAGCCAGGATGGAAAGCAGTCACAGGTTTGGTTTGGAGATCAGTCTCCCTGTGGGAGATTGTTAAGCATGGAGCCTAATTTACCCCTTATAAACTTTTTTATTAAAAACGCACATTTGTAAGGCCCCCGTTATGACGAGAAGCCATCGTGCGTGAAGAAAAATCCCTCATCAAAAACCCAAAATTTCCACGACCCCTGAATATTCATTTTCATCAAAATATTATGGCTGAATGGCGGCCGAAAAGTGGTCAAAAAACAGCCGGTGGTCGGTAGTCGATGGCCGGTGGTCGATTTCAAATCGGACTTGTCTTCTCAAGGGCGACCATACATGGGCACATGGGAGAATTCAACTCGGACTTGTCAACACAAGGGCGGCTACACACGACTGCCTCTCATGAGAGTGGGCAACCCTTTTGGCCTTTAAAATGAGGTCTTTTCTACACACAAAAAAGGATTGAAAAGGTGAAGCATTGTGTTGCATTGTGAAGTTGATACAACAAGGTAGATGTGAGATGGTGAGAGTGAAGCACAACAGGAGCTCCAAAAGGGTATAATCCCTTTGTAATCTACTTCTTGTTTTGAAGTACTAAAGCCATTGAGTGGCTGCTTTCCCATGGACGTAGCCCACATTGGCTAAACCACGTATATCGTGTGTACTCTCTCTCTACACTATAATCTCTCGTGTGTGAAAAAAATATCTCTCTCCATTAAGTAAACTATTCAAATATCTACTTAGCTACATCATATTCCCTAACATTATGTTGATTGTCTCCTCGATTGGGGATGTATGTAGTTTGTGCTCTTGGATTGGAGTGTTGTCTTTCTTCATCAAGTTGTAGCCTAAAGTTCAAGGGGAGGATTCCTCTTGTATTGACATTCTTAGTGGATAAAGAATCTTCTATGTATTCCTCCTAGTCCAAACCTCAAGGGGAGGATTGTAAGGTGTGAGCTTTTTCCCAGAGTACTCTGAAGTATGAATCAAGGAGAGAAGAGAAGGAATTATCCCACATGCAGTGGTGCAAGGCTATAGAGCTACTTAAAGCTCATTTCATGAACGAATAAACACAAGTCTATTTTGCATTACATCTCCCTTGTTTATGGTGATCTTGTGATGGCTTAACAAATACTCAAGATCGTTTTTATGAGTCCAAGTTAATTGATCTTGGAACTTAATTCGCTTGAGTGATAATCTAGCCAACACACGCTCACTTGTGTGCACAATGTTTCTCTTTCATCCACCCTAGCTAGCACGATCGCATTTTCAAACATGGTGAAATAGCGTGGCAATGAATTTAGAGGGAACGACATAGCCATCTTAACCGACAAGAAGTTCACATGACATATCTCGATAGGAAAAATTTGAAGGCTCTATTTGGAGAATCCACCAAACCTTTCAGAAAATCTAAACCACTAAGTGGTGAGCAATTAATTGAATTTACTAGAATAACAATCAATATTAAATAATAACTTAGCACACACCACTGCAGTTCAAGACAACAAAGTAGATTCCAACAAGGAGCAAGTCAATCAAGCAAAAAGTTTGCAAGACCAAATCATCGACATCGTACCCCCTCCAAAGAAACGAAGACAAATGAAGAGAGCTACATACTCTACTCCATAAAGTGCAAAATCAACAATCATATTTACATAGGTATGAAAATTGATTATGAAGCCAAGAAAAGAGCACGCATCACCAATCCTCCAAAATGAATGAGAGATGATGTGTCAACCTTCCCTTCGTTCTCACAAAACTTTGAGTTCTAGATTTTGCACGAAACTAACAATAGGACTACTACAATTGTATTAGAAACATGAGAAATTATTTCTCATCATGCACCTCTAGCAAGGGATACAATAATTTAAAGGGACATCCCCCTAAGTGCTCCAAATAGTATTACTGAAAGTACCACAAAAAGATATAATATGTAGTCATTTGCTCCATTTGTTGTAGGGTAATTTCTCTAGTTTCTGATTCTACTCTTTGTCGAACATTTCTTCACCTCTCGTGTAAGTAGTTTTTGAGAGTGTCCATTTTGTTATATGGTCCACATCAATAACCTCATCATACATTTACATTTACCGATTAAACAATTCCACTCACTGTCATAGAAAGAATCCTAACTGTGTGCGCTTCTACATTATTTAGGAAATTAACATCAACGCCTATGGAACTGGATGATCCATTCCACCAGGCAATTCACTTGCTGCAATACCATTTGCCAACACAAGTCCAAATTCTCATACTCAAGAAATACATGTACTTATGGGTACAAGAACAAGCCTTGTGACTTGACAAGAGTGATTGGCTCATGACATACTACCATTACAAGTTTTGAGTCCCTTACTATGCTACGTGGAATGAAGTCACTGGGAAGATACATATAAAGGTCAATCGTTTGTAGCATTGCTCCTCTAAAGGACACCTTTTATTGTTCGTAGGCATATTGGCAAAGCTACATATCCTTAAGCACATCAGCTTTCACTTCCACAACCTAACTCCACAAGACATCATTGATTTCACACTATTTATAAAAAGGCACTGTAATTATGAAGAGCTCAAATCAACAACAACCGTCAACTTCATTTATGAGTAATAAATACTTCCATTCTTTACATATCTCTACTACCCTATTCAATTACACACTCCCAACAATTACTCCATCACAATGGTCCTCCTTGCCAATATCAGTGTACAAAGTTTTTTCCTTGCCTATTGTTACCTTGATTGTCTAATACTGATTTTGACAATGAGCAAAGGAGAGCAATGCCATGTGGTAGCAAGTGATTGGTTTTTTAGAAAATGCTTCAAATCAAGCAGTTCACCTTCGATAAACCTTGCTTGTCTTCCTTTCTATTGCATTTCACTACCTTCTCTAGCAGCCACATTCCCTTCCATTTATGTTCTACATCGATAAATTTTAAGACATTGCAACTTTTGCCTTCCATCTTGCACTTTCACAAGAGCTACTTGCTTCCACCTTCTCCTTTATTTTTCCATTCATTACTTTCACTAACATCCATTATCCCAATCAAGACTTGGCAAGTAAACTAGTGTGCCTTGAATGCTTCACTATGTATATGGTAAGAAGTAAAAAAGTGATAGTGGTGTGGATTTTTCCGTGTGGCATAGTTTGTGATGATGGCTTTATAGAATCTCTCCTCGAAGCTTTCGCCAGAAACTCCATGATCTCGCATTAGAAATGAGATTTTGCATTAAAAGATGTATGTGTGTAAACATTTTCACATTATAATAAAAATGAAATGAGATGCATTTTGTGCATTTGCGATGCTTGTGCTTGAAAAAAAAGAGCAAAAACCATACGTATTTATAGTGTGAAGTTGGCACGATTCTCCACATTTATAAAGATTTCATAGGAAACATGCCCTTCCCTTGCCACTTTTATCCCCTCTATTGTTGAAGGGGGACTTATGCTTCTCCTCCAATGTTGGAGGGACTTTTTATTGTAAAAATATTATAATTGTACAAGGAGGAACTTATTACCGATGTTTTATAAGACATGTATCATTCCACTTTGCCATGTCTTGGTGTATTGTCCGTGTGTCCCTTTGTTGGGCATAACGAGTCCTTGTCACCTTCATCTGAAATCTTTTCATCAATAAAAATGATATAAATTCATTGATTTATTGTATACATGATGTAATCTAAGAACTTTGGAGATCACATAGAGGAAATCAAACACGGAATATAAGTGTACCTTTGCTATTGGTCGTCTGCATCGAAGCACAATCTTGGATGGATCGGCTGCTAGACCTCCCTTGCATTGTTCCATCACCTTCCCACCAGTATGCGTTGTGTAATCGTCATCCCTTCCGCGACTTCTGCCAACATGTCGACTATCACATTTTTTTCTTTTATCATACCTACCATTACCTGCATTACTTTTGATGTTCGTGGTTCTTTCAACATTCATGATATTGTATACTTTTTCTCATTAACCAAACATATAATGAAACACGAATTAATATGCACGAATATTGGCCAACAGTCGTTAACTTGATCTTGGAGCAAAGATGGAGTCTTCCTATTTACAAGATAAAAAATTGAGATCTCTTGCAATTAGTGCACCTCTCTCTCTCTCTCTCTCTCTCTCTCTCTCTCAGTCATTAAATTGATGTTGGAGCAAAAACAGAGTCTTCCTATTTACAGGATACAAAATTGAGATCTCTTGCAATTAGTGCACCTCCCTCCGTCCCCCTCTCTCTCCCTCTCTCTCTCTCTCTCTCTCTCCACCATAGACACATACGCACATACATTGCCCACCACAGACAGAGCCATTGTGCTCTGGAGAGCTAGATGCCCACATCTAGGAGGGCGACCATGACATCGATGGAGGTTCCATCGGAGGATGATGACCATACTAGCACGGTATGGGAGACATCCAGTACGGCTCTTCAACGACCGATGCAATACTTTCTAGGACAAGACCTGGTCCAGGGCATCCTTAGACATCGATGGAGGCTCCATTGGAGGATGATGACCATCTAGCACAATATGTGAAACACCTAGTACGGCTCTTCAACGATCAATGCAATACTTTCTAGGACAAGACCTGGTGCATGCATCCTTAGACATCAAGGAGGATGAGGACTATTCTAGCACGATATTAAAGACACCTAGTACGGCTCTTCAATGATCGATGCAATACTTTATAGGACAAGACCTGGTGCAGGGCATCCTTAGATATCGACGGAGGCTCCATCGAAGGATGAGGACTATTTGACTATTCTAGCACAATAGGATTTCAGTCTAACGATTTTTGTCTTTTAGTTTAATCTTTCATTTTACTTCCTTTTTTTTTTGGGTGCAACGATTTTTGTCTTTTAGTTTAGTCTTTCATTTTACTTTGGGCACCGAGACATTGGATTACATCCACAAAGACTGTATTAGTTTGGTCTCATAGGCCTTTTCAAGACGTTTAACATAACATCTCTCTCTCACAGAGGAGTTCGAGGAGCCCCCACAGCATAACAACACCAGAGGCACAAGAGGCATATTGCTTGATCGGGCGATAGAGTTGGGGTGGTCCCGTCACCCACGGATGAGAGGGCCCACTCGATATCGACACAGATTGCGATAGAAGATCCATACCATACTAGCGTGACATAGGAGCCGTCCCGGATACTGATGTATATGTATATGATGCCTCGACGACTGTCAGAGAGCTCCATTGTATCAACTCACCCTTTGTCTTCCCTTTGTATCAGCTTTCATCCCACCCCTACCCACTATTTTCTTTTCAGTTCTTTGTACTTTTTGTACCCAGACCTGGTATTAGATTCACCACATGTAACCTTTTGGTCTCATAGGTCATTTTGGACTTTTAAAGACGTTAATATTACATTTCATTTCTCTATCTCTCTCTCTCTCTCTCTTTCTCTCTCTATTTTGCACTTGCTGAAAACGTCCCAGAGTGTAGAGCTGTAAGCTATCTCTTTCTATACCCTTTTGCACCTATTGAAAACGACACAGAGCCTTCATAGCTTCCTGTCTATTGCCGTTCCTAGATTCTCTCTCTACCTCCCTCGCCCTCTCTCTCACCGGCTAAAAACGCTACAGAGCGCTTCTCTCTACCCTTTTGCACCTGTAGAGCTGTAAGTTCTCTCTCTCTCTCTCTCTCTCTCTCTCTCTCTCTCTCTCTCTCTCTCTCTCTCTCTCTCGTATAAGCTGTGTGTGTGTGTGTGTGTGTGTGTTCAACCTACAGTGAGCCGAGGCAAGATGGAAGATGATGACAAAACAAGGAAGGGAAAAAAAAGTAAAATTGAAAAAATACCTCTGCAAGTGCTCTGTGTCTGCGGCAATAGCTCTCTCTCTCTCTCTCTCTCTCTCTCTCTCTCTCTCTCTCTCTCTCTCTCTCTCTCTCTCTCTCTCTTTCTCTCTCGTTCTCAGAAACACACACACAATTTCTGCGCAGTCGATTGACGAACGCTCTATGCACCCTATATGCTTCACTAAGGTAATTGGAGCCACTACTTTTATCACCTACTGGGTCTACATTTGATCCGTTAATTAATTTTCTAAGAAGATTCCTTCGGCCCTTAGTCTTTAAAAGCAAACAGCGAGTTCGAGGCGCTGCACACGCTGTGCTATATCCTCCCCCCCCCCACGCCATCCTCTGCAGACTAGTCCATCGAAGCCTGTGTTGCTCTGATCGTCCTATCTGCCACACAGCTGCAACTGCACAGGAGAATTTATCCTCCGTGCACATCCTCGGTCGTCCCTCACACAGAGTGGTCTCTGCGCGTCCTGCTTGCCTCATGCATTTCAGTCTAGCCATGACTGTTCTGTTGCTGCGTACATGCGTCCATGGCTCGAGGGCCTTGCGATTCACAACAGGAAGCAACGAGAGAAAAGCCACAGCACCCTCTCGATCTACCCCGACCCTTCTGCAACAGGAAATCTTCGAGCAGACGAACTCTGCGTCCTGCTGAGCTGCAAGGCTGTCGGCTCAGGGCGTTCAAACCACGGGGGGAGAGAGAGGGACAGAGGAGACAGAGAGATCTGTCCGCCAAAGACATGCGCACGTCTTCGCAATGCACCGTGCACTTTCCAAAAAATCATGTCTCTGGCCTCTCTCTTGTCCACACGTGCTAGAAAACGCACTTTTCTCCTGAAAGCCACCAAAGGATCTATGATGATTCTCCTTAACGAGACATGCTTCGAAGATTGCGGCCACATACTCACCAACTTTTCCAATGCTTATCCACCCGTTTTTTTCAAAACAATAGCTTCTATAGCTTTACTAACTTTTCTAACTCTATTTCTGCTCCTTCCCTTTTCCCACTTCTGTGTCCAATGAAAAACAGCCAGGTGGAGTGCAGCGTTTCCAAAATCGCTCCTAGATAATCAAGGTAAACGATCCAGTAGCTTATCCTCGCGGAGGAGCAAAACTAAATTGTATAAGCTGGAGACGGATGGTGGCCATGGCGACTGCCTTCACGGTTGCTGTTGCCAGCAGCCGCGAGGCCGGTATCGAGCTCTCCTCTCGGTTCTACTCCTTTTCATCATCTCTCCCTGTTCCGCGTAAATGCAGGCTATGGCGGCAAAATGAAACAATTTCGTCTCTGTCCCCATACATCCATCATAAGCCTCTACAGAGAACTGGAGTGCCAACCCTCTGCTTACCTGCGTCGGCTCCTATTTTGACCCCCCTATCAGATCTATACGATTTTATCTGCAGTGGCCCCCTCCTCTCCAAAGCGGGCCTTGACCCGAATGCTGTGAAGGACTCTCTCGATGAATGGCTCGAACTTGGACTTCGCTTATCCCGCAACCTTGGTTTCAACGAGCTCTTCTTGACACCCGAGGAGAAAATCAGGGTTTATCATTACTACATTCCAGTCTTCATGTGGTGTAAGCAGCAGCTAGCTCATCATCAAGCTCAATTCAAAGAGGGGGAGGACGTCCCTGCACTGGTGGTAAGAGTTGCCATAACTAATTATTCTCTGTGTGACCCAAACTGTATATCTTCAGAAAAACAGATATAACAGTCACTTGCAGGATGTGCCATTATAATTTAGGCAATCATAGTAAAGCTTGAAAAATCAGATTTTTAGGGTAAGGGTTTGCACTTAAGACAAGATCTTTTGTTCAAAATCTGGAGGGTTGTCACAACATTAGTTTTGGTGACCTCATTGTCTAGTCTTGAAACTAGTAGGTCACCTGACAAGGCGGTAAAATAATGCAACAATACCACAAGCGAGGGAAAACTCTTCAATCAGAACACACAAAGTGGTGGAGTTGCACTCTAAAGAGAGATTGGCCCCTCAAGAGGCACTTCTTGCGGTGTTTCTCTTTATATCGATTATCCATCGTGGTTACAATTGTTCTCTGTGATCCCACTCACATGATTCAAGTGCTAATGGGACTGTTGCCTCTAATTTATAGGGTTGGGGTTTGCACTTAAGATCTTTTATACAAAGTCTGGATGGTGGTGTCACCACAATAGTTTTGATGACCTAAGTGTCTAGTCTTGAAACTGGTAAGTCACCTGACAAGGTGATAATATAATGCAACAATACCATAAGTGACGGAAAATAGCAAAGCAACTCTTCGGTCAGGAAACACAGTGGTGTAGTTGCACTCTAAGAGAGATTGGCCCCTCAAGAGGCACCCCTTGCGGTATTTGTTTTTATAGATGAACCCACTCCCATGATCTAAGTGCTAATGAGACCGTTGCCTCTAATTTATAGGCACCTAACCTTAATAGCAACTCAACTCATTTTCTTTTACAATTGTGGACCAAAAGAACATAAATATATGTTGCTATTGGCCAAAAGCAGCCCATAGTAATAATCTGCATAAAAACTTGTACACCAACAGTTGTCACATCGGTAGGCCACATAGATGTCACGCCACCGTACAAAGTGTAAATTGTGGCGTGTTTTTGGGCCGCTCCAATCAGCTCTAGCCTCTAGGTTTGCTCGAGTCGAGTGTGTACGGTATGCGCATCCTCCCCCCCCCCCCCCCCCACACACACACACACACACACACACACACACACAAACAAACACACACACACACACACACACACAACCCACACATACATACTCAAACACCCTCCCAACATAAAAGACGAGTAATCACGCTCACTTAAGCTTGCAAAACGACATAGCACCTAAGATCAATAGACTTTGCTTCACGCAGACATACCAATGACATCCACTCCAAATAGTACAGTCACACAACATGGACTGGTAGAAAACCTAATCCCATTGGTTTTAGGTAATAAACGTCAGCCACATTTACATCATGGTCAGCATGGACTTGTGTACACCGAAGCTTTGGACCTGTTACAAAGTGATGATGTGGCATGGCCAATTGGAAGAGAAATGGCCAAGAGGACCAAAGAATCTGAACCCTGAAGAAAAAAAGAAGAAAGAACCGAGAAAGTTTGGCCAAGAGGTTTAAAAGGGGTTCCTTAGGGACTTAAAGAACTTATGGAACACCAGCCGTGGGGCCGAAACCCATAATATATTAAAAGCTTGACATTTGAGATGGATTTTTGTAAATCGCGCAAACTGTCACATGGCATTGCTGTATGGATTTTTGCGTTTTGTGAGCTGATTGGTTCGCAGTTTTGTGTGGGCTTTTGAGTGTAGATGCTTTTGGGCCTTGCTTTTGGGCAACCCTTGTACTCTTTATACGAGCCCCTGGGGCCTCACTCTGTAGAGCATTTGGACGCAAAGCACATAAAGTCGGGCAACGCTGCTCCATATGGGCCAAAGCCACGTGCTCCGTATAAACTCTGCTCCATAGGGGCTGAATCCCTTGGAGGTGTGCCGAGAAAGATAGTATGTTGGTTGGATAAGTCCTATTCATTTAGCTCCTAAGCTACACCTGATCTGGCATTTATCACATTTGATCACATAGCCAAAGACATCCTTGAACATTCTGAACAATCAAATGCTCTTTTAACAAAGCTGCAGGCTTGTCGAAGGCATACTGTTCTGCGTTGATGTGTAATAACACTTACAGCTTCTGCCGGTGCCAAGAGTGTCAGTCACAGTACCATTATGGAAGAAATATCTGCCATCTTTAAGTACTGTTTTAGTGGAGTTCTGTTAGAGCCATACCAGAAATTGAGTATATAGACCTTTGTATTGACCTATTCTGAGTTCTCATGTGTATGTGACTCACGAGTGTGAGAGAATATATTGATACTTGTACACCAGGCACTCACTATTGGGTACCGACGATTTTAGTATGGATGTCTTCATATTTAACAGTGCTATGCATGATGGAGCTGATAGAACTATTGAATCTAGGATTTTCTTGAATTCACGACGTGTATGCTATAAATGTATAGCTATCACGAGACGGGCACCACGTGCCAACGGAAAAGAACAGACTGAACAGACTTATAGCACTTCAACAACAACTGAACTGAAAGAGCACACGCGACACAGAGTGGCGGAATTCCACCCAAGAGAGTACTGTCCCCAAACCTTGGCGCCCTTTCGACATTTCTCTATATTACTTGAACTTAGTACAATGCCGGTACTCGCGCTCTGCACCTTCACCCGGAAGAGTGCCAGAGACTAAGCCCTCTGCACTTGTTCAAAGGCCCTTGGCCTTGAAGTAGTTTACATGAAAAGCTTGAAACTCAAAAGCAACTGGCTAAAAAGCTGGTGCCCAAAAACAAGCAGTGCGTTTTGCGGAAATCGTACAGTTGCCACATCATCAGCCTTTACGTAGGTGAGTGTGTGCATGTGGTCCAGCATTATTTTTATGCCTCTAGGTCCTTTGGGCCCCATCGGACGGGTCCCCAAAGGTTGGTGGAGCTTTTACTTCTTCTGTTGCTTCTTTTTAGGGTTTAGGCCTCTCGGCCGGGATTTGCAGGCTGGCTCTGTTCTTTAGTGGCTTGACACGTTAGCAATTTGTGACGATAGCGAACTTGCAGATTTGACATTGTTAAGTTTTCATTCGAGTTTCGACCAATTGATATTGTGGGAATTCTTTCTATCTTTAGTGGTGTATAGACTACTTTTCCACGTTGGTAATCTTTCCTTTGTAATGCTCCTTCTAGTGCTAGGCTTCTTTATGGCTGAATCTACCTGCATCTATAGACTCTTTCCTTTGCAGGTGAATATGAGCTTTCCCTGGATTTATATTCTTTTATACATGGAGTGAGCATCTTGTAACATTCCCCTCTTAGTAAGTTTAGTAGGATTAGTGAAGTTCTCCACAAGCTCTCTGGAGGAATTTATTGGAAAGGGCCTTTAAAGTTCAAAGTTTGCATGGAGAATGCTAGTTATAGATCTTTTGTTTAATTAAATCAGATTTATTTGTTTGTTCAATGCTGCCATGTTTCATTAATTATTGAAAAAAGGTTATTAAGTGACGAAGAGTCAGCAAGTTGTAAATTTTCTACATGAAGTAGAAAATTCTTGCTATATTTAATACTATTTAACTATGCCAATTGAGCTATATATGTATTCAATTGAGACACAGTTTGAGGAACTTATCAGTAAATTTCATGAAACCAATTTACTCCAGTAGTGTGGTAAAGAGCAGGGAAAAAAATAATGCAGTGTATTACTTACTCCACTGTATTTCTGTGATGTTTGTAGTTTGTTTCTGTAATGTGAAGCTTTGCGACAATGGCTGGAAGAACAATCTGCACTTCTCTTATGTCTGGATATTGCATGTACAGATGGGAATTACAGCGCCGCAAGGCTGTGGCAAAAGCACTTTAGTTTATTCTTTAGACTACCTCTTCAACTCTCTTGGCAGGTTTGTGGTACTCTTTTAATTTGTTTCTTAAAATTGATACTGAGTACTATTGTTCAATGACATGCTTATGTTCTTACTTGTCATGGCATCAGCCGGGCTGTGTCAGTGTCCATTGACGATTTTTACTTAACGGGGCAGGATCAGGTGTGTTGTGAGAAATCTCTCTCTCTCTCTCTCTCTCTCTCTCTCTCTCTCTCTCTCTCAGTTCTTTTTGATTCCGGACATGGTATCAGATTCACTATGTTGTAACAGCTTGGTCTTATAGGTCCTTTTGGCCTTTTGAAGAAGTTAAAATATCATTTCATTTCATTTCTCTCTCTCTCTCTCTCTCTCTCTCTCTCTCTCTCTCTCTCTCTCTCTCTCTCTCTCTCTCTCTCTATGTGTGTGTGTGTGTGTGTGTGCGCGCTTGCGCGTGCAAGTAAAGGAGGGGCTTGGTACCGTTTGTATTTTATAATTTATTGCAAAAGCCCGAAGGCAATAGATCAGCCCATTGGCATAACAAAATAAACAGATGTGGAAATGAAAAAACCTGGGATATACAATAACAACAAACCATAGTGGAAAGACTACCAGTGATACAAAGTTACAAAAGATAGGTACTTCAAAAGCTAGGAGCAAGGGAGAAAGAGAAGAAATTAGCAGAGAGCTGAAGCAGAAACAGGCCAATATTAGACTCTGAGTCTCTCTCTCTCTCTCTCTCAAAACTAGTCTGAAGGCAAAGAACGGGAAAAACTATCACAGCTGAGCCACCTGGGCGTATTCAGCAGAACCTGTAAAAAGCTGTAAAAGGCGGCCAGGGGAAGAAACCTCTTTAAAAGAGAGTAAAAATTTCTCTGGCTACCTAGGAAGGAGAGAGGAAGATGGTTGCCTCTGAAAGATCGGCACTCCTCAGCAGAAGTACTCCTGCATTTGTAGTCCTAAAACTCAAGAGGAACATAAGGCACCAGCAGCCTGCGATAAATGAATGTAGCTGCTCAAAGGCGGGCCGAAACCCACCAACCCACCAATCCACCAACTGGTTTAACCAGTACATCTGCAACCAAGGTTCCCAGGAAAAACAGGAGGGGTAGCAATCGATACAAGATGAGAGGGAAGAAGCAATATTTATCACCAAATGATCTGCAAAGAGAGCTCCAAACGAGAACCAACAAGAAAACTTAACTGCAACATCCTTGGAGGACTTTGGCGCTGCCGAGAATAGTCCACTTGCTGAGAGTGGCTTCTCTAATCTGTAGATGCCGAGGCTCTCTCTCCAAGGAGACAAGTAGAGATAATTTATGGCTATCTAGGCAGGTTCCGTGTCACAAGACGGGCATCACGTGCCAATAGAAAAGAATAGATTGAACAAACTTTTAGCACTTCAATAACAATTGAACTGAGAGAGACGACAGGCGACACGGAGTGGCAGAATTCCATCCCAGAGAGTATTGGCCCCAAACCTTGGCGCCCCTTTCGGTATTTCTTTATATTGCATCAACTCAGTACAAGACGGTACTCTAGACTCTACACCTTCTCCACAGGAAGCATGCCAGAGAATGAGCCCTAACCTCATATTTAAAGGCCCTTGGCGTGAAAAGCAATTACAATGAAGAGCCTTCAAAAATCAAAAGCTTCTAGTGCAAAGCAATGCCAAAAAGCTGCCAGTGCGTTTTGCGGAATTCCGTACAACCTGCCATGTCAGTGATCAGCGCAAAACGCGGAGCGTCCGTACAGTTGCCACGTCATCAGTTTTTGCGTGTGTGTGTATGTGGGTCCTGTTTTAAAACTCAAAAGCTTCTAGTCCAAAAGCAATGCCAAAAAGCTGCCAGTGCGTTTTGCGGAATTCCGTACAACTGCCGCGTCGGTGATCAGCGCAAAACGCCGAGCGTCCGTACAGTTGCCATGTCATCAGTTTTTGCATGTGTGTGTATGTGGGTCCTGTTTTATTTTACTTCCTTTATGTCACTAGGGCCCCATCGGACGGGGTCCTTATAGTTGGTAGGACTTCTTTTTTTGTTACTTGTTCTTCTTAGGGTTTAGGCCCCTCGGCCAAGATCTGCAAGCTGGCTCCATTCTTCAGGGCTTTGACACGTCAGCAGTTTGTGACATCTCCCCTTGTTGAAAGAAAGTAATCGTCCGCGATTACAGGATATCTACAAAACAACTCAAGTTAGCTCAAAAATTTCCAAGGGACATTTTGAGGGACAATCAGTTTGCTCTTTTTGTTAAGGATTTAGCTTCTTCTTTCGGCTCTTTTGATCAAGGAGTTGGCTTCTCCTTTCGTCCAGATCGAAACTCTTGATATTCCGGCATAGTAAAATTAGCCATCACACCCACACCGCATTGATCTTCCACAGGTGTCTTGATGCACTAAAATTACATACCAAACAATCTCATCCAATTAGGAATATTCAGTGGTTGGCACATCACAATGCAACACAAATGCTCACATATACATGTTACAAGACATAGAAACATAAAGTCGTCGATGAACACTCCTCCCGCATAACCTAACAAGGTCCGGGCTGGGAGATATTCAACGACTCCATCATCACTCCTCCCGCATAACCTAAAAAGGTCCGAGCCGGGAGATATAGAGGCCTTTTACAACCAAATGCCCCCCAGACCGCAGCCTATGTGTTTGGAGGTGCTGAGAGTAACCACTGCTCATACTTTTTAATACTCCTCTCGCATAACCATCCAGGTCCGGGCCGGGAGTCACAACAACAATTATTTTACATGCATACAACCAAACGCTCCCCAGGCATCAACCTGCGTCGTTTGGAGGTTTTCTAGCATACAATGGAACGCTCCCCAGACATCGGCCTGCGTCGTTCCGAGGTTCAAACAATACCAAAACAGTATTTCTCACTTCTCCACCCGGGAGTAAAATCACCAATCATTGAAACCGGTATGAAAACCAGAGTCAAACAATTCAATTCGGCACCAAGACAAGTTCAAAACAAATACCATCCATTTCAAACAAATTCCAAACAGGATCACCAAACAAGTTCTCAAATAGATTTCAAACTTAAAAAGCAATTTCGACATCAGCCGAGCTCGAAAAGTCGACTGGCTTTCCATCCTGAAACTTGCACCAAAAATTGGGGTTAGATTCCTTCCATAAGATCGTAGCCAACCACAGCATGGTCCATCAGCTCTTGGACAGGCAATGTTCTTCTGGCGGTGATGGTAGTCCGAAGACATAGCAATCACATTGGACCTCCAAGTTTACCAGCTCGAGAAGAGACATCTACTGAGAGATGTCAAGAAATTTCAAGATATAATCTGCAAGGGTTTCCATGGCAAGCATTTGAGGATACCCCACTCTGCCAGAAGTTGCACTCCGAAGGAAGATGTGAGAAACCATACAACTTCGGGTAAAATTTTTCTTGAAAGCTTGCCAAGTCCTTGGTAGCTGTAGACATCAACATCTGCATGGCACTGCTTTTGAGAAAAACAGTGACTCGAAACAAATCTTGGATCCTTCTCTTGCAAGTGATCTTTATGGCTTATGCCCTGTAAGACATGAGCGGTGAAGATGGGAGCGTGCCCGATGCGCGATGAAGTAAGGGTGGGAGTGGCTAATAAGTCCGGGGTTGGGACCTGAAGATACTTCAAATAAAATTCCATTTGTCTCTGGTTTGCTTTGTCTGCTCTTTGGTAGGATCGGTATGCTTTCAGAAAAGCACACGATTGATGCTCTGATACCACTGTCACAAGACGGGCACCACGTGCCAATAGAAAAGAACAGATTGAACAGACTTTTAGCACTGCAATAACAATTGAACTAAGAGAGACGACACGCGACACGGAGTGGCGGAATTCCACCCTATAGAGTATTGGCCCCAAACCTTGGCGCCCCTTTCGGCATCAACTCAATACAAGCCGGTACTCCAGACTTTGCATCTTCTCCACGGGAAGCATGCCAGAGAATGAGCCCTAACCTCATATTTAAAGGCCCTTGGCCTGAAAAGCAATTACAGTGAAAAGCCTTCAAAACTCAAAAGCTTCTGGTCCAAAAGCAATGCCAAAAAGCTGCAGCACGTTTTGCAGAATTCCGTACAATTGCCACGTCAGTAGCTAGAGCAAAGCACGGAGCGTCCATACAGTTGCCACGTCATCAGTTTGTGTGTGTGTGTGTGTGTGTGTGGGTCCTGCTTTATTTTACTTCCTTTATGTCACTTGGGCCCCATTGGACGGGGTCCCCATAAGTTGGTAGAACTTCTTCTTCTGTTACTTGTTCTTCTTAGGGTTTAGGCCCCTCGGCCAGGATCTGCAAATTGGCTCCATTCTTCAGGGCTTTGACACGTCAGCAGTTTGTGACATTCTGTGCCAGTGCCACATCAGCAGATTGTCACATCGAGAAATTTTTTCTGTTTACATTTTACGCTGCACCAACCAGCCCAGAGCCAATGGGCAATAGCAATAAGCAGGTGACAAGGGCGGCGGCTTGTACAACGAGCAAGGGTTGTTGATTGAAGCAGTTGTGGCTGGTGTGCATGATGAGGGTGGTGGCTTGTATGGGATCGAGGGTGACAGGCTATAGGGGATACGGCTGGTGGCAAATAGCAATTTAATGGGCACGGGCAGATGGGGAGGGTATGCAGAAGCAGAGTGGGGCAATGGAGGTGGGCTACACGTACATAAATACATAAATACATATATATTAAGATGAACCACCCCGCCCTTTGTTTCTGCCATCGCATTGCATAATCGCTTTGCTCATCAGACGGTTGTGTAAGGCGATTGAACTTGTTTTCGAATTATATTGATAAGATTAGTGCCTGTGCTTAGCTGTATGGTAAGTCTATTCAATCATAAAGCCGCTAAGATAAGCCTGTAATAGTATATCAGATTTTGAATAATCAAGCTGAATCTTGCTCAATTTGTATTAAGTCTCGAGTTTAACATTGCTCAAATGCAACAAAAGAAAATATGGTGAAATTGACTTGGGGATTGCCTCAAATTCTCAGTGAAACGATTTTAGCAAAGGGAATGCTGTGTTACAATTACCTCCAGTGGTTACACTAACCTGCTGCCAGCTTATTTGAACAGGAAAAGTTGGCTGCAGAGAACCCTGGAAATTCTCTTTTGGAGGTATGCCAAATTGCTTACAATTGGTCAGGCCCTATGTCTTTTAAAGCAAAAGCATGAAGAACTGAAAAACTGTTTCCAGCTCAGGGGTAATGCAGGAAGCCACGATCTGAAACTTGGGATGCAAACATTGGAGGCCTTGCGCCATTTGTCATCTCCAGGTAGGTCTTAGTCAATTTTTGTTGACTCTGAACTTGAAATATGTTTAGCTTTTCCTCATTTTTAAGTCAATTCCTTGGCATAGGCAGGAAAGCAAAGGTGCCTCGTTATGATAAGGTGTGTGATGCTGGGTTGTCCCAATCCATGCAGCCTTTTTGTTCTCTTTGATGCTTATGTGTACTTTCCTTTTGCTTTCTTGCTTTGCAGTCAGCGCGCAGTGGTCGAGGCGATAGAGCAGACCCTTCGTTGTGGCCAGAGATTGAAGGGCCACTGAAGGTGATGAGGTTACTCACTTGAATCTTTGCTTTGAAGCTCTCTAGCTGCAAAAGATTGTTCTAACTCGAGCCATGGGCTGCCTTCAGATTTTGCTGTTTGAAGGATGGATGCTTGGTTTTGTACCTGTTGCTGCATCAGCTTATCAAGCTATAGACCCACAGGTATTTCATGCAAATGAGTTTGTGTAAAGTTATATTTCTGAGTGTTCTTAGCCTATCGATTCTTTTCGGTTTCCTGTGAAAGTTTTAGTTGGGAGTTCTGCACAGAAAGAGGGCATTATGCTGCTGCTTAAAACGTGATTGCTGGACTAGGTTCTTGTTGATGGTTTATTATGGGCGTAACACCCATGTGATACTGTTCCGTTGCGGTTCCGCTGCGGTGTGTTAGAAATGGCTAGCCTTGAGGCTTCTACTTGGTTTGTAAGGTTGTGTGCTAGAGCTTTTCTGGTAGATGGCGGAAGAATTGCCTCTTGGCATTCTTTGGCAGCATGTTTATCGATTGTCTCCCTTTTGTGGAAAGGCTATGTAGAGTTTAGTTCGAGACATTGAATCAGGCAGGAGAGTCTCTGGCAGCTAATCCTTCTGATTTTTTGTAGAGCTTTTTACTTTTGTACAGATGAAGACATGCTTTGATTCTTTCCTTGGGAAGGGTTCGTGAGATTGCCTGGACTTCTCCCAGATTAAAGATTGAGAGGAGTCTTGAGAACCCTTTGTAGAGAAGCTACTTTAGGTTTTAGTTTGAGACATTGAATCAGGCAGAAGAGGCCTGGCAGAGAACCCTTCTGATTTTATAAGAGCTTTTTGCTACTTGCAAGATGGAGACATGCTATGAATCTTTCCTTGGGAGGGGTCCGTGAGATGGCCTGGACTTATTCTAGATTTTCATACGCAGGCTGCCCCATCAATTTGCTGAACCTTAATCTTTCAGGCCGTTATTACTGAATTTCCTGCGCTATTGTGTTTACTCAGCAGGCTGGTAACTAGAACACCTAGGTGCTCGCTGGCTCCATCCAAAGTCGTGAGTGCAGGTGCTAGCAACCTCTATCATCAGTGAGTGCTCGCTGGCTCCATCCCTAAGTCCTTTGTGCAGGTGCTGAGCACCATTTAGCTTGGCTGCCTGCAGTATACCACCATCCTGCCCGCTCACAGCCCGTTACGTTGCCCCGTCCGCCTGCCCGCCCGCAGCTGCCCTGCCATCCCACCAGTCACTGCCATCCATTTGCCACCTGCCTTTATCCATTCCACCAGCCTTAGCCGTCCCTGCTCCTCTACTGCTAAGTGAGACTGCCAACCATCACTTATTATCCGTTGCCTTAACTGCTCGTTCCTGAGCATATCTGCCACCATAATCTGTTCTCAGTGTGCCACCTACACTCCATGGAGTCGGGAGTAGCAGCCAAAGCTACTATGCCGTCGGTACCCAAATTGGATGCATGTAAGATGGATGTGAATTGCAGGCTGTTCCTCGATGACAATCGATGGAACACTCTGCTGCTCCTCGAGCATGAGGACGGGCGTGCGACCCAACAATGCTATGACAAGTTTGTTTCTGTTGCTACATTGATAGCCAAGTAGGCTGGAGCTCTTGCCATGAAGCCCCCGCCGAGGCCAAGGTCAGGTTGTCGACTCGATCCTCGGGCTCGGAGACTCATTCATGCACGCCGGAAAGCCTGGAATAAGGTGAGGAACAAATCTGCAAAAACTAGGGTCGCGTGGAAAAAGGGAATGAGGTCCTGAGGGAGGGTCAAATGAAGAAATTCTTTACCCACCTCAAGAAAATAGTTGGGAAGGGGCAAGGAACTGTTGCCAATCAACTTTGAACGCAAACGGGGAGCTAGTAACGGAACTAGAGAGGCAATTACAAGTATGGGAGGGTCACTACTCCAAGGTATTCGCCGATACGGACGGTACCAGCAAGGATCCGCTTGCATGGTATGACAAACACCTACGCATCTGGCCTGGTATACCTGAGGTATGTGACCTGTTGAACTGGTACGAAGTACGGGAGGCCTGTTGGCGATTGAAGAGGCACAAGGAAGCGGGTGGCGATGGTTTACCACCCGAATTCTTTAAGCTGCTTGTGAAGGATAAGGGGCTAAGATCGGATCCGCGTAAGCCACGATCGGAAATGGGCAAGGCATACTTGTACATGATCGAGGGTATTTATGACACTGGAGATATCCCGGCCGGCGCTAGCGACGCAGTGATTGTGTCAATCCCCAAGAAGGGCGATTTGACCAACACTGATAACTATCGCGAGATCGCGTTAATATCCGTTGCCATAAAAATCCTCACTACGGTCGTGATTAGGCGGATCACTAAGATACTTGAAAAGAGGAACTTCTTCAACCTCGGCCAAGCAGGATTCCGTACTAATGAGGAATGCATAGGGCAAGTTGCATGTCTGAAGGAGATCGTGAAACTCCGTCATAAGGATGGGAAACCAACCTATGCGGCCTACATTCATTTCAAGAAGGCGTACGACAGAGTACCGCATGAGGCGTTGTTCCTATAGCTCGCTACGGCGGGCCTGCAAGGTCGAGCACTTAGATTTTTCCAAGCGCTCTATAGGTTCACTCTGTTCAAGTCAAACACATGGAACAACTGTCGGATTCGATTCCGGTGCAGCGGGGAGTCCGCCAAGGATGCCCGGGATCCCCCTGTCTATTCAATATATATATCAACGATAATTTAGACGCAGATGGAGAAAGATGGGGCCTGGAAGTACCTAACCTCCTGAAGAGAATTAAAGGACTCTTTTTTGCTGATGACCTGGTTCTACTTGCTGACTCTCGTGAAAGCCTACAAACGAGCCTTGACAAGGTAAGTGAATGGGCAAGGAGACCTGCAGGATCTTTCTATGAGGATCTTTATTCTGGGTGGTGAGATGGTTGCAATAGGTGAAACGTACAAGTACCGTGGCATCGATGTAGACTCGACCTTTTCCATTGAACGCATCGTGAAGGAGCGAGCGGACAAGGGGAGAAAAAGCCTATTCACATGTCAGCACCTGCTGGCAAACCGAGCCATCCCAATATGGTCTCGACTGACTGTTTTTAAGGTGTGCATGTATCCAGCAATTTGTTATGGCGCGGAAATTATGGTTGCCAAAGATCAACGTGTCCTTCACTCTTTGTAGCGCCTCGTCGCCACCGGGATGCGAATGTTACTCAGAAAGGGAGCAAGGTCAACCTCTGTAGGGACGACAGCTCTCCATCACGAGTTTAACATACCACCCGTACCTGCCTTTTGTGGGGGACAATGAGCAAGGGCTTTTGACAAGTACCGCTCGGTTTCATCTACCTGGATAGGCTCCTTGGTAAACAAGAAGCCTAAGAACCAACCGTTCAAGAAGTGGACTTGGACGACAAGAACCCAGAATTGGATGAATAAGTATATCCCAACGGAATTGGATGAATAAGTATATCCCAACGGCTGACTTTAGCTCAGTTCGCTACCACACATGGGACAACTGGTACGAGAGGCATTCGTGCCTGGCATTGGAGCCCTATAAGACGGCCGGCTTTGAACAAACTCGTGGATACCTGCTGCAGCTCAATAGGAGCACTATAGTGAATAGGAAAGAGGAGAGAGTGTTGGCTCTCACGAGAGTAGGTGGGCTCAAACTGGCTGATAGTTATATGCGCGGACACAGCATTTGCACGTTGTGCTCCCAGTTAGAGGGTCGTTCGCTTTCGCATTTGCTGATGAACTGTTCGGCGGGTGATGACTCTAGGGGGCGCTGGCTAAACCGATTCAACTCCACCTTCAACGTTATCGACCCTTCATTGGACCCTGAAGAAAGGACCATTATCCTCCTTGGTGGGGAGGCTCGCGGGAAGCGGATGCCCTTTTGGGTACGCCGTGATCCGCACTCGAGGGAACGGAACCGCAGGGCACGTGCCTGTGGCAAAGTTCCTCGGTAAAGTTGTACCTCGGTACTTAGGTGCTCTGCATAGGTGGATGGGGAGATAATGCTCCCCTTCCTATGTTGTTATTTTGAATCCGATCCCTTCCGGGGGGAATGACGTAATTCTCCCCAAAAGAAGCCAGATGAGCTACAAGAGCGCCCAGGTGCCATTCCCCCCCGGGGGGTTCAACTTCACCAAATAAGGGGTTGGAAGGTGCAAAAGGGAGACATCACCAATTTTAGCGGACGCCACCTGTGAGCCGACGCCCTTCCAAGCAGGTATGGCATTTCCTAGGGGGAAACCTTCGGGTTACAAAGGCAGTTTAGTGAGGTGAGCGATAAGTTACCTGGAGGAGGCAACTCCAAAGGGAAGACCGAAGCAAGTCCCGTAGTACCTGGGCCTCTAAACAGAGGTACTTGGTCGCTGTCACGCTCGTATCAAGTTGGCGAAATGGGTCTCTCAAGGGAATAGTCATGGCCCTAAGAGTGTAAATAATTCTGGCCTCTCGTAGTCCAGAGGAAACTAGTGAGACGCCTTAGGATTCTGGGTGTTCTTCTTGTGCACTTTTCTGGTGTATGAGGAGAGCGGCCGGGAGTGCCCTACCCGACTCCTAAAACAAAACAAAAAAATCTACTCTTAGAGTTGTCCACCCCGGTGCTGTACAGGCTCCCGAGGCACACCCTGATTTGGGTAGGATTGGGTTTCAAGGGGCGAGGGTGGTATAATGTGTGTTCCTAGGGTTTTGGGATTTCTCGATTGGCTCTACTCTCTCCAATATTATGGCGCCTTCTTTGGTTATTTCAGAAGACGTGCAACAGAAAATCGGCGACCATGTTGAGGCTCTCTCAACAAAGCATGGTCGGCTGCCTAGTTGGATGTTGTCATACTCAGGTTAAAATCTGCGAGTCACTCATGTGGTGTTTAGCCGTTGTAGATGATGGTCAGGTGGAGGACGTCATCTTGCTTGGCAGAGGTACTTTCATTGCTATTTTCTAATCATAGAAGCTTACCTCTAAAGTCGTCATTCGCTCTCCTCTCACTATTGGGGACATATCGTTTTTTTTGCATTCGTGGTATGAGGATTTTATAGTAGCCGTTTTTGAGAACAGATGCCAGTCTTGAAGTATCCAGTAGAAGTTGCTTTTCTAGAGCAGTTTTGGTTACCGGACATGTTGAGGCAGAGGGATTTTATTTTTGACATACTTTTCATGTGCTTAGTATGAATCGAGACATCTGTGCGATCTATTAAGGTGGTAGCATAGAGTTTCCAGATATCATCACTTCTGCGTGGTTACAGACAAACCGAACCAATGCCTTCAGTGTCATGAGATGGGGCATTTGGTGAGAGATTGCCCTAGAGGGCGACAACTGTCACAAAGTGATGATGTGGCATGGCGTAAAGGACAAAAGGGCCACCAACTTATGGAACTTGTTAATAAAGTTGTCCCAATTCATGCTACCGTGGTCAAAGGGCCTATAACTTATAAAAATAAAGCTGGACACCCAAAACTGCGTGCAACTGATGACATGATAGGCTGTATGGACTTTCGCGATTTGCGGCGCAAATCGCACTAACATGTTGACGTGTACGAACAACCCAAGAGGGCACTAGCTTTTGGGACTTAGACTTGATGCTTTTCATGTACTGCTTTTGGCCAGTGGCCTTTATTAGTGCACCAAGGCCTTCTTCTCTGGCAGTCTTACGTGGGAGCGTTGTAGAGAGAGCAAGGACCCTCTAGCATGGTATCTTATGAAGTATAATAATAAAGGAATACCGAGAAGGAGCACCAGTCTTTGGAGCCAGCTCTTCTGGGCGCGGAACTCCGCAGTGCCATGTCGTGTCTCTCTCTCTCTCTCTCTCTGTTCTGTTCAATTCTGTGAGTTTCTCTTGCGTGTGTTGCACTAGATTTTTGGCTTGGAGTGTCCAAGTCTATTAGAGTGGTATCAGAGCTCAGACGATTCTTCTTCTACGAAGGATCCGATCCCTTTACTTGCAGCACACATGGATTCAGTTGATGAATCCCACGAGGAGGAAACTGTTGCACTCCACTACTTGGGTACATGAGAAAACAATGGAGATTCGAACGGACATCGACCACCTTCCGACGACTCGGGAGAAGAGTATGGTCCTTCTCCACCCACAAAATATGAAAGAATTGAGGTGCAGCGTCAGCAGCAGGTTGACGCGTATGCTCAACAGACGCTTCAGTACTCCAAGGACCCCCCATATGCGAAATTTTTGGCAAAACACCCACTTGATGAGGTGCACTCAATGGCATGCCGCCATCCGTTTGCCTCTCAAGTCAGCCTTGAAATAAAAATCTACACTAGCGATACCGAGGCAAAAGGTGTATTCAGAGGATGAATTTGATGAAGCTGTAGAGCACGAGTCAGCAGACTCATGAAGACCAAGGGGGATCCGTGGAAGAAGAGTTGGGAAACAAACGATCCCGGCTACTTGGGTCGAAAATCTTTTTTTGAGGCCGCCAGTATGCCAAAGAAACGTGTTCGATTTGAGGGTGTTTCTAGTTCATCCTCATCCTCTTCGAATTGTTCGGATAGTTCTTCTTCCTTGACTCCAGCGAGGAGGATAGAAAGCACAAGAAGAGGACAAAGGCTCAAAGACATAACAAAGGCAAGAAGACGGGAAAGAAGAGGAGATCCAGCAGAAGATCTCAGAAGCACTTTGACAGTTTGGATGAGGACTCTTGTCCTTCGAGAGCTCAGATTCCGATGAGCGGATGTACACAACGAAGAGAAAGTACGTATATTGAGCCAACTAGTACGACTACCTCGAGGACAAGGGCAAGAAGCCCAAGGATTTTAAGGAGGTTGGGTAGGCTTTAAAGTTTCATACGTTTTCCAGCTTTCAAGATATCCACAAAGCCCTCACTCAGAGCACTCCAAGGTACGTAGAGTGGCGTCCTATCTCAAAGGGAATGCCCAAACATGGTGGTCTACTATATTGCTACGCAGAGAAGCACGAACGAAGTGGCTACAGTTCAAGTGGGTTTTTACTTCCTCATGGCTCACTCAGGAATATGAGCAAGAATCATCTGAGGATGACCAAGGAAGACACACTGGATGTCTATTGTCAGAGATTTTGGGATACTTTTCTACCCGTCTCTTCTTTTAAGAAAATCACCTTCAAGCAACAAATTGAGCGATTCTGCTGTGGACTACCCAAAGAGATACGGAGTTATTGTCTGCAAAAGAAGTCCGAGTCCATGTAACAAACTTGGACACTCCAAGGTTAAGATTCTACCGCAACACAGCAGAGATTCACTTCAAAACAATTCACAGTTCACAATTGATTCGACATGGCCCGACGGAGTTCCGTGCCTAGAGATATTGGCCCCAAAGATTGGCGCCCCTTTCGGTATTTCTTTTTGTATCAAATTTGTGCTCAAAAGTACAAGACAGTGGGAGGGTCTCACTCTCAGACTCTGCGTCCAGATGCTCTGCAAAGTGGGAGCCCTGCCCACACTTATAAAGGTTTACAAGGGATGCCAAAAGCAGAGCCCCAAAAGCTGCCCATAAAAAGCATTCAAAAATAAAGCCATTCATCTTACAAGGCTTGCTCGATAAAGCAACTCAAAATAAAGCTCTCTTTGCGTAGGAATTTTTCAGCCATTGCGTAGAAAATGCAGCCCCTTTTGTGTAAAGAACTGTCCGTACAGCCTGCCGTACGCATCTGCCACGTCAGCTTGATTTCCCGCCACAATGCCTTACAGTTGACACGCTAGCCAGCCTGCGGATGTTCCGGGGACCAGCTTGCCAGGGAGAGGGGGTGTGTGTGCTCTGCTCTGCTGCCCCCATGTCCAGGGCCATGCCATGCCACCCATTTGTGACATACCCCCCTCTTGAAAGCATTGTAATCGCCCTCGATTATGCCTGCAAAACAGGCAGAGGCCATAAACTGTCTCAGCAGACACTGACTGTTAGTATCGACGCACTAGGAACACACATCTAGCACATGTACCAATCGACAGTCACCTCACACGACATCACAGGACATCACTTGACATCACATGACAAATCACATTCCAAATTCATTCGGATCTCAGACCATGATTAATCGGCAACGTATTTAGCAATCGCATCTAGATTTACTCGGGACCTCATAGATGCCCGATTGACTAATCCTTATTGCAACCATGTCTATCGAGACCGTTCAGACCAAAAGGCTGCAGTCATTTCGTCTATCAATTCTTGCACTTAGACACGTCAAGAACAAATCAGTATCATATTATCGGGAATTCCAGTTCATAAAGTCATACAACAGAATACTGTCAGCTCACAGTATCCCTGAAACTCAAAAGAGACATCAGTGACTTTAGTATCAAAATCGGGGCAATTTGTTGACAAAGGAGTGGAGCGACTCCCCTCTTGTGCATACCCACTGCACCAGATTCCGCCCAAGCTGAGTTCAAGGTTCCATTTGGAATAGACTATGCTAAACCAAATGCTTCAAGGTAAAGATTCACAATCTGAGGAGTATCTGCCAGGTCCTCCTTCTTTATTCACTTCGCATCCAATGCGGAATAGGTCTTTAATTTAACCAAGAACTGTCTTATTGCTTTACCTTCTATCTTTCTGTGCCCATATCTGTTGTGGAACGAGTATCTGCTCGTTTTTCTCCACTTCGGGTTGCTCATCTGGCTCCCTATCATTGGGCACATCACCTTGAAATTGCTTCAAGAGACTCACATAAAAAACATTGTGAATTGTACAAGTATCGGGCAACTTCAGTCCAAAGGAGACATCATTTATCTTTTCGGAACATTTGGAAAGGTCCACAGTATCTCATGCTAAGCTTTCAAAAAAGCCGCTCCTTTCCCTTTTTCTTTTTCAGGCGTTCTCAAAACGTAAGAGTACCCAATCGTTCTTCTTCAATTTCAAATCACGACGATGTCGATCTGCTGCCTTTTTCTAGATTTCTCCAAAGCCTTTTGGACCAAGTCCAAGTCCCTCGTGAATTGGTCGGCTTCAAAAGAAAATCGTATCTTTCGTGCTAAGGAAGGATGAAACCTTCATAGCAAATTCAATAATCTCAAATGGCACCTTCCCTATCAAAGAGTTAATCGTGTTATTGTAGGCATATTCCACCAAAGGTAAAAACTTTTTCCCATGTAGTCTTCTGATCCAAAGAAGAAGACTTAAACTAATCTAGTGTGACTGAATTTGCAATCCCAGATTGCTCATCTATCTGCGGGTGGAAAGATGACGAGAACTGCAACCGCGTGCCAAAGTTCTCCCAAATAGCCTTCCAAAACAAACTCGTAAATCGGGGATCTCTGTCGGAGAAAATTGTCTCTGGCATGCCATGTAATCTGAAGATTTGGGCCACAAACAGTCTCGCCAAGTGATCCAGCTTGACTGTTTTCTTCACTGGAGTGAAATGAGCTTGCTTACTAAATCTGTCAATAACAATGCAGACTCAAGATACCATCGTGCGCACTCTGTGTCTCGGGAGATAAAAAATGAGATCCATTGCAATACTTTCCTAGGAGCAGTTGGGTATGGGTAAAGGCTGTAACAATCCCTCTTCTTTATGCCTGTCAAACTTGACCTTCTGGCATACCAAGCAACTGCGTACAAAATCGTCGTCCACGTCCTTCTTGAGTCTCGGCCAAAAGAAGTATCTCTCGACACCTTTCAAGGTGGTAGCAATGCCGCGGTGACCGGTAAATAGTCGACAGTGGCATTCGGTTAGAACCTTTTCCCTCAATGGGTGTGTAACGCACAACATCGTTTTCTTCATCAAGTAGCCATCCCGAATGAAATATCTCGCTACGACTTCCCCGTTTCGTATCCGAGTTAAATTATTTGCAAAATCTGTATCTGTGGCATACTGATCGACCATATCCTCGAAGCTCCTATGATGTATCGCGGAAATAGCCAGAACCAACGGCTTCCGGGACAAAGCATTTGCCACCAAATTCTTCAGTCCCTGCACATGACAATCTGGAAGTGAAACTGTGACAAGATGTTTGCCCACCGCATCTGCTTTTCCGATAGCTGCTTCTGTGACGAGAAGTAGCGTAAACTCTGATGATCTGTGAAGACCGTAAAATCCGCTCCGAGTAGGTAATGTCGCCACTGAGTAAGAGCATGGATAAATGCCAAAAGCTCTTTCTCATAAATCTATGCTGTCAATTCTGGCCTTGAAAACAATCGCCTCTCATAGGCAATGACATGGCCTTCTTGCATTAAGACCGCACCTAGACTACGACCACAAGCATCACAATATACTTCAAATGACTTCTGCAAGTCCGACAAAGTCATAACTGGTCCTGTAATCAATATCTCTTTCAATGTCTGAAAGGCAGTCACCTCTGTGGATCCCCACGAGAAAGGGACTCCTTTCTGTGTCAACATATGCAAAAGGGAAGCAACCTCTGCGAACTTTCTAACGAACGGCTGGTAGTAAAAACATAAGCCCAAGAAGCTTCTTACTTCATGGACATTCTTCAAATCGGGCCAATCACGGATAGTCTCTATCTTGGCCGGGTCCATCTGCACTCCTGCTGCTGAGACAATGTGTCCCAAAAAGTGTATCTTTGGTAGGAAAAATTCACTTTTCTTTGCATTAATCACCAACTTGTGATCTCGTAATGCTTGAAAGATCTGTAGTAGATGTGCTCTATGTTCTGCCTCATCCTTGGAGAAGAAATGATGTCGTCAAAGAAAGTGCCAACAAATAGTCTGTACTCTCGTTAAATCCTGTCCATCATTTGGTTAAATGTCGTTGGAGCATTGGTTAGGCCAAAAGGCATCATCAAAAACTCAAATAAACCAAAAGTCGTTCGAAAAGCTGTCTTGTAGACATCCCCCGGCGTGATTCGGATATGATGATATCGGCTCTTCAAATCGATCCTGCTGACACATGAGGGTCCCTGTAGTCGGTCAAGAATATCATCGATCCTAGGAATTGGAAATCTGTTCTTGATGGTGATTTTATTGAGAGCTCTATAATTGATGCACATTCTCCAAGATCCGTCTTTCTTCCAAACCAACAACACTGGAGAGCACTACTGTGAAGTATACGGCTGGACAAGACCCTTTTCCAAGAGGTCTTTCACTTGGTTCATAATTTCTTCATTCTGGGGTCGGCTCACACGGTAAGGTGGCCGGTTTGGTCGTGTGCTTCTAGGTATCAGATCAATGGTATGATCCTCAGGATGAGCTGGTGGCAACTCGCCTGGCAGGCCCTCAGAAAAGCAATTGGCATGAGTGTGGAGAAAATCTAGGCGTTCTTTTTCTAGGTCAAAACATATTCGACCTTCAATCATCATTCAGTTCTCTCCAGAAAATTAAGGAATGAAACTGAATTTCATCAAGTACAATCTCTGTGCCCTTCATTTGTCAAAGTCGCTTTCGTAGCTTGAGAGTCAACCAAGGGATTGTTCGTATGTACCAAGGGATTTCGAGGAGGACGCCAAAACCTCCCAAGGGCATTACGTAGAAGTCCTCGTGCCCTAAACACCCCTGACATTGCAAACGAAGCTTGCCAATGATCGGTGTAATGGCATCATCCCGTCCGGGTGCCGCTATAACTACCTCCGCCTGTGGCCTCAGCCTGTCAGGCGTAATCCCAAATCGAGCCGCCAATTGAAGTGAAAAGAAGTTGGCCTTGACTCCTCCATCAAAGAAAATAAGGGCTTCCTGTTCTTTCACTTTGCCCTAGGTGCGACAAAGTTTGTACTTTCGTTCATCTGATTCGGTTCGGGCCCCACGCAATGTGGCACATGTTCTGTTTTCATCTGCCTTTTCTGGCACATTCCTCTGCTGCTCTAGAACTCTCTGGCTTGTCTGTAGTCTATTCTTGCTGTGCCTTTTTGGGGCACTTTGCGGAGATGTGCCCATGTTCCCCGCATCCAAAACAATTGAGATAGATAACCCTTTCTCTAAGAGTCTGTCGGGGACGTATATCATTCTTTTCGCTGTTCTGGGAACTCTTTCTCTTTCTACTCTCATTGTGAGAGCTCTGCTGGGTTCTCCGAGCCAAGATCTCATCAACTGAGGTAAGTCAAATTTCCCGAATGTATTGCAAAAACCCCGTTTCACATGACCCATCAATTCTTCAAAAGAATTCAACTTCTGTTCCAAGCAGTAGTCTCTGATCTCTGTAGGAAGTACGCAACAAAACTGCTCAATCTACTCCTTAAACAAGACCTTCATAAATGAAGAGGCTGGTAGAAAAGAGTTCCAAAGTCTCTCGCAATAAGCGTCCAAAGAATCTACCTTGGTCATCCGAAGATGATTCCAAGCAGTTCGTATATCTCGTTCGTACTCGCGAGTAAGCCAATAAGAAATAAGAAGCCTTTCAACCATTTAACCGGAGCTTCCTTTCTTGGTAGAAGAGTGAACTGCCATGTTCGAGCATCACGGAACCCAGAAAAGGATTCAAATCAACCACCTTCTTTAAATTCTTTGACCTTCTTGCTTTTATCTTCGAGGAAGTCATATTGGTTGGCTTTTAAAAAAAAATGTTTCTTCTTTGCATAAAACATTGATCGTCGGAGTCCGAAGTATCTGAGGATGAGTCCTCGATAGAACTGTGAGAAACTGGGCGGAACCTAGGCTTCTTTGCCTTTTTTCTTGCCCTTTCCGAAGCTTTTCTTTGTGCTTCGCTTGTCCACGTCTTTCTGCGAGTATAGGTTTTGCTTTTGTGCACTCGTCTGTCTTTTCGACTTTACTCCCTTCCTGAGAGTAAAAGCAATGGCCACATGTCGTCTCGAGTAAATCGTATCAATCGGATAATTCTTCAGGTGTATTACCAATCTCGAGTTCCTGGAGTACTTAATCAATGTGTTCACACATATGCCAATCTGCAGTTGACGTTTGTTACTCCTTTTCTGGCAAACTTGTCCGTTTTTTTTTTTGGGGCCCAAATCTTCATTCTTTTCTTCAATTCCCGCGCTGGATCTTCAACTTTTCTTTGCCTTCCCATTGAGAGGTGTCATCTTTGTCATATTCTTCATCAGAACCCATGTGTAATCTGTGATTTTTAATGGCTTTATGCCCTGTAAGACAGAGCGATGAAGATGGGAGCGCGCCCGATGCGGGATATATGAAGGGTGGGAGTTGCTAAGTCCGGGGTCGGGTCACGAAGATTCTTTCCCAAAAGCTGCGCTGTAAAAAGGATCGGATCTTTCGTAGAAGAAGAATCTTTCTGCGCTCTGATACCACTGTAACAAACTTGGACACTCCAAGTCGAGATTCTACCGCAACACAGGAGAGATTCACTTCAAAACAGTTCACAGTTCACAATTGATTCGACACGACCCGCCGGAGTTCCGTGCCTAGAGATATTGGCCCCAAAGACTGGCGCCCCTTTCGGTATTTCTTTTTGTATTAGATCTGTGCTCAAAAGTACAAGGGAGTGGGAGGGTCTCACTCTCAGACTCTGCGTCCAGATGCTCTGCAGAGCGGGAGCCCTGTCCACACTTATAAAGGTTTACAAGGGATCCCAAAAGCAAAACCCCAAAAGCTGCCCATAAAAAGCATTAAAAAATAAAGCCATTCATCTTACAAGGCTTGCTCGATAAAGCAACTCAAAATAAAGCTCTCTTTGCGTAGGAATTTTTCAGCCATTGCGTAGAAAAAGCAGCCCCTTTTGCGTAGAGAAATGTCCGTACAGCCTGTCGTACGCATCTGCCACGTCAGCCTGATTTCCTGCCGCAAAACGCAGAAATGCCGTACGGTTGACACGTTAGCTAACCTGCGGATTTTCCGAGGATCAGCTTGCTAGGGAGAGGGTGTGTGTGTGCTCTGCTCTGCTGCCCCCATGTCCAGGGCCATGCCATGCCACCCATTTGTGACAGTCCATGTAGCTGCTAACGGGACATGCCTAACAATGGTTTTCAATGCACGCAGGCACTCTTGACTTACCCTATGGATACGCTTGTGGCAGTTTGGACTGTGCAAGAATCGAACAACGGTAACAGAAGGAAGGGAAAAGCAATAGAAAAAGAAACCTTCGGACCCTTGATTGTCAGTAGAGGAGGCGGGTCAAGTACTACAAAGATTGTAAATGCTACGAATGCTGGGAGCAAGGGCATGTGCTTGCGAAATGCCCCAACAAAGTGTCTAATGATCAGGCAGAGGACAAGCCAGAGAGTTCCAGAGCAGCGGAGGAGCGAGCAAAGAAAGGCAAGAATGGTAGTGGATTTTGTGGGGACCGACCAAGACAAATGGATGAAAGTACGGAGCTCTGCAGGGTGTGGGGCAAAGTATGAGATCAAGAAGCCCTCATCTTCTTTGACAGAGGAGCCAAGGCCAAATTCATGTCAACCGAATCGACGGCTCGACTTGGGATTTTGCCACAGTAAATGGGATCACTGGCGGTTGAGGTAGTTCTAGCAGCACCAAGAGGGATGTTGCCATTGTACTTGTCATAGGCAAACTTCGGTTGCATTGTCAGGGGTATCTAGGGAACGAGGGCTTCTACATCATGCCGTTGGAAGTGTGTGACATCCTTTTGGGAATCCCCTGGTTCCACAAGAACAGTCCTGTGGTTGACTACAGGGCGAGGAAAGCGATATTGAAGAATGAGAAGTGTAGAGGAAGTGTGTGACATCCTTTTGGGAATCCCCTGGTTCCACAAGAACAGTGCTGTGGTTAACTACAGGGCGAGGAAAGCGATATTGAAGAATGAGAAGGGTAGAGATATAGTACTTGATGTAAAATCAAACGACAAGTCCGTCCTACTTGTATCGGCTTCGGCCATTTCCAAATTAATGAAATCCAGTCTGTTTGTGTACTCGAGATACTTAAATGAGTTAGATGATAATAAACATAAAATTTGTCTGACCTGGAGAAGGAATGACAAGTTTTTCTGCAAGCTCAAGCTGATTATTTCTCTAAGGCTTATCAGGAGAGTTGCCTCTCGCAACTGCTGACGTGTCAAAGCCCTGAAGAAGGGGGCCACTTGCAAATGTCGGCCGAGGGGCTTAAACCCTAAGAAGAACAAGTAACAGAAGAAGAAGTCCTACCAACTTATGGGGACCCTGTTCGATGGGGCCCCAAGTGACATAAAGGATTAAAATAAAACAGGACCCGCACACACCCAAAAATTGATGACGTGGCAGATTTCCAAAAATTGCGCTGGCATGATGATGTGGCAGGTTGTACGGATTTTCGCGTTTTGCGCTGGCTGATGACGTGGCAGGTGTATGGATTTTCGTGATTTACGCTGGCAGCTTTTTGGCTTTGCTTTTTGAACGAGAAGCTTTTGAGTTTTGAAGGCTTTTCACTGTAATTGCTTTTTAGGCCAAGGGCCTTTAAATATGAGGTTAGGGCTCATTCTTTGGCATGCTTCCTGGAGAAGGTGCAGAGTCTGGAGTACCGGCTTGTACTTTGATGATGCAATATAAAGAAATACCGAAAGGGGCGCCAAGGTTTGGGGCCAATACTCTTTGGGGTGGAATTCTACCACTCCGTGTCACAAAAATACCGAAGCGAAAACTGACTGTTAAATGCAATGTATATACTCAAGAGACTTTGGAGAGAAAGAGAGAAAGCTCGACACATCATTGGGGACCAGAAGATGGGCTGGTCCCCCGCATAAAGAGAATATATTTATTACTAAGGGAGAATCTTCACAAGCACAGGAACGGGGCAAAAGCCCGTCCTTTATTCTTTCTTGTCCTTTTTCTACTTCTGATTGAGAGAGTAGAAGAATTGCTCTCTGACTAGTGAGAGGATCTTTCCTCTTTATCTTCCGTTAACTGTGTCTCTTCGGACATAATCATTCCTGCAGTCAACCCGCGAAAGAAACATGCAAAACGCACGCACACACGCTTGCTGTAATTTTTGCACATAACCAGAAATTGTTACCTGAGCGCGTTCCAATGCCGAAATGGAGGTCCTTTTCGCGATGGAAACGCTCCAAACTTTGTGTATGTGTAGAGTAGGTAGAGAGGGATAAGATTCTATTAAGACTTTGCTGAAATTCACCCTAATACAGGTTATTAGGGGCTGAAAACAGAGAATTTGCAGCAGCTAGATGAGGGAGAAAGAGAGTTTTTTACTACTTTACGCGATGAAACTTCTCCCACAGCTGCCTACAACCATGAGAGGCCTTGTTCTAGGTGATGGGCGCTCAGAGGCTCCACATACACCACAAGGTGCTGCTCTCAAGCTTCAATGGAGAGCTTCACTGCGTAGAGGACGTTCAATGTAGGGGGGGGGGGGTAGTGCACTGCCAACTTGGCAAGAGGGGGAGGGGCTGCTCTCATATAGCCAGCCAGAATAGGGGGGGCTAGCTGGAGAGAGAGAGAGAGAGAGAGAGAGAGAGAGAGAGAGAGAGAGAGAGAGAGAGAGAGAGAGAGATTGCATAGGTAAGTGTGCCAAGTGGCACACTTAATAATTTAAAAATCATTCAACTTTTGACTTTAAAAGTCCTATGCGAATTAATGAAATGTACAATTATGTGCACAACTACACACATAGATGCAACCAATAAAAATGTTAGCTGCTCCCCAGCGCAATGCCGTACTAGCACTGCTCTGGCATTACCTGTTCGCACTTGCCCGGCCATTTCGTCCAACATAAACAATTTAAAATAATATAATTGACTTATCCTAAGGTCGTAAAAATAATTCAGGCATTAAGGTTACTGTTGTTCTAAGGACCCCATCTCATTCTTGTGCTTGCATTGACGCGCGTAATTTTTTGAGCTTGAAATGTGAGGCTACTATCTACCCCTTCATTGAAGACCCAATTTCTCAATCACTAGGGCTTCAAGGTATTTTCTGCTAGTGTCTCCCTGAGGTGCTCTGGCCCAAACTTGGGCGCACCTGAGGCCCCAAAACTGCTAGATCTATTCTGATGTGCAGACAACTAATTAGATAATTCTTTTCATTTACAAAGTCTGACATAGTTACATCCCTCTTGGTTCTAAACAATTGACCTCAAATGTAGAGCGTCAACATAACTGTGCAAGATGTCTGGGTAGTCCTTAAGATCGGACTCAGTCATCCACTTTGCATCTAAAGGGGTGTAATTCTTGAACTTGACTAAATACTTTCGATGTAGGCTCCCTGACTTTAGTTGTCTCTCAGAGTGGTGTATTATCTGTTCAGGTTGAAGGATTTCCTCAGTCTCTTCGACTTCTGGAGGATCTTCTTGTACTGGCGCCACTGGAGGAGGTCCAACATATGATCGGAGGAGACTTACATGAAAAGCATTATGGATACGCCAGTGAGAAGGCAAATCCAATCTAAAAGTCAAGTCATTGACTTTATCTGTAATTTTGAAGGGGCCGTAAAATCTATGGGAAAGTTTTACAACTTTCCCTTTTCGGACCCGCTTTTTCAATCTAGCTTTCTCAAACCGAAGCAGGACATATTGTCCTTTTTCAAGATTGAGATTTTTTTTGTGCTTGTCTGCTTTTCTCTTCTGTTGCTCTTGAGTACGAAGAATCGTTTGCTTTACTTGTTGATAGGCAATATCAATATTGCGCACAAATTTATCTGCGGCGAAGCTGTTTTCTTTGGTAACTATAATAAAAAGTAAGAGTGGCTTCGTATAAATAATTTCGAAGGGAGCTTTACCAGTTGAGGAATGTATGGTATTATTATACGCAAACTCACCTATCGGTAAGTACTGTTCCCATTCGGATTGTGGTTTCGAAACATAGCACTTGAGGAGGTCTAAAACAATGGCATTAGCGATTTCGCTTTGACCATCTGTTTGAGGATGATAAGCTGATGAAAAATCAAGCTTAGTTCCCAAGTTTTCGAACAATGTTTGCCAAAATAGACTAGTAATGCGAGGATCTCTATCGCTGACAATAGTCTTTGGCAGTCCATGGTGTTTAAAAATCTGAGCTAGAAATATTCTAGCCATGATATCAACCTTGATCGTCTTCTTTACTGGAAGGAAATGTGCTTGCTTACTGAATCTGTCTACTATAGTCCAGATTGCATCATTTCCATTCTTGGATCTAGGAAGATTGTAATAAAATCCATGGCAATACTTTCCCATGGCGTGTTAGGCACAGGGAGTGGCTGAAGCTTGCATAAACTTTGTCTGTCATATTTTACTTTTTGGCAGACTAAACACTCACGTACATATTTTTTAATGTCCGCACGGAGTGTTGGCCAAAAGAAATATCTTTCGAGGGCACTAGTGGTAGCAGCAATTCCTCGATGCCCGGCATAAGGAGAATTATGTGCTTCATCCATCACCTTTTGTCGTAAGGCTTGAGCTATGCATATTGCTTGTTGATGATAGAGCGTATTATCCCTAATGAAATAAGGTGGCCTTGAGTGACCAGCTTGACGATCTGCCCAAATTGTAGCGAAGGCTGGATCTTGAGGATACATCTCACTGAGAGATTCTAGTTCCTCATGATAAATTGTTGTCAGCGCATTGGTCTTTGGACGCATGGAGAGAGCATCTGCAACTGCATTCTTTGTTCCAAAAGTGTGTAAAATCTGAAAATAGAACATTGAAAGAAAGTTGGCCCATCTCATCTGCTTTTTTGATAACTTTCTTTGTGTGAGAAAGTAGCGAAGACTCTGATGATCTGTTTTGATAATAAAATCAGCTCCTAACAGATAATGTTTCCAAATGGAAAGAGCATGAATTACTGCCATTAGCTCTTTCTCATATATGGAAGCATGCAACTCTGCATCTATAAGGTGCTGACTTTCGTAGGCTATGGCGTGACCCTCTTGGTTGAAGACTGCTCCTACACAATCTCCAGATGCATCGCAGTATACCTTGAAAGTTTTGCGAAGATCAGGGACGGTGAGAACAGGTCCGTGACTGAGTAGATACTTAAGCTTTTCAAAAGCTTGTTTTTGTCCAGGCCCCCAATGGAATGGAATCCGCTTCTTTGTCAGATCATGGAGGGGACCTGCTATAGCGGCAAAGGCTCGAATGAAACGCCGATAATAGGAACAGAGGCCGAGAAAACTTCGTACATCATGTACTATAGTTGGCGTAGGCCATTCTACAACTGCTTGAATCTTATCAGGGTCCATCCTCACTTGGTTGTGAGATACTATATGGCCCAAATAATGGATTTCTTTTAGAAAGAACTCACTCTTCTTAGCATTCACAAATAATTTGTGTTTGCATAATTCTTCAAACACTAATGCCAGATGCTTATAGTGTTCGTCTTCCGTCTCTGAGAAGATTAAGACATCATCGAAGAAAATGCCTGTAAATCTTCTATATGAGTGAAAGATTCTATCCATCATTCTGTTGAATGTGGCTGGTGCATTAGTGAGTCCAAAAGGCATCACTAAGAATTCATATAACCCGAAGGTTGTTCTAAATGAAGTCTTATGCACATCCTGAGGAGCTATGCGGATTTGATGATACCCGCTCTTCAAGTCTATACGACTAAAGAGACTTGCTCCTTGTAACTTATCAAGAATGTCATTAATTCGAGGGATTGGAAATCGATTCTTGATTGTGATCTTGTTTAAAGATCTATAGTCTATGCACATGTGGAATGTGCCATCCTTTTTCTGTACTAGCAAGACAGGTGAACAATATGGAGAAGTACTAGGCCTTATTAAGCCCTTCTCCAAAAGTTCGTTAACCTGGTTGAGGATTTCCTCTTGCTGCATTAGACTAACTCGATAAGGGGACTGATTTGGAGGAGAACTTCCTGGGATCAAATCAATTGTATGATCCTCAGGTCGAGAAGGTGGGAGTTCATTTGGAAGTTCATCTGCAAAACAGTCTTTAACTTTCTAATAACTTACGTCTTTTTTGCTCTAAAGAGGAAGAAAGTTGTGAAGCAGACACATCTCTCTCTTGCAAAAATCAAGTACGCTGAAACACACTTTTTCATTGCTTTCTTGATTGCAATGTGATTGGCGATGGGGATACGCCAATCACCTGCATCCGCAAGTACAAGATATTCCTTTCCTTTATGATCAAAGAATAAAGTTTTCTGAACATAGTCAGGAATGGGATGCATCTTGTCCAAGGTATTCCCAAGATAACATCACACCCTTCAAGGGAAGCTAGTAAGAAAGACTCTTGATCTTTATAGTTGTCGACCTTTAAATTCAACTTCCCTATGATTGGAGTAGAGTTGGAGTTCTGCCCTTTGAAAGCAGATTGTGCTTGAATAGAAACTCCAAAACGGTTGGATTGTAAATTCAGGTCATCGACTAGCTTTGTAGAGATGGAGTAGTCTGTACTACCAGGATCAAACAGAATAAGAGCCCGTTGGTTGTTGATGCTACCCCATGCTTTGAGAAGTGCTCTTTCTTTTCCATCCTTGGTTGTATTTCCCTGTAAATTTGGGACTGCACTAGAAGAGGGTGGTTGCGGGGTTTTGGTAGGACAATCACCCTTCATATGTCCAATTTGTCCACACTTAGAAGCATCTTCCTTCGTTGATGTAGGTTCTCAATTCAGCAGGAGAGAGATACTTCCCTTTCTTGGGCTGATTTGGCTTTGCTTCTGCATCGGATGCGGTTCTTTTCTTCTTTTGAGAAGAAGAAGTAGAGGTAGGCTGCTCATGGAGAGCCTTCTGCTTGGCATGATAGGTGCTTTGCTCCATCTTCCTGGGAGTACCCTTATCATGTATTCCATCAGCTATGCGAGCTGATTCCATAAGTATCTGCAAGTTACCTCAAGGGTAGAGCTTCATAGCCTTTTGCAAGGCTTCATGCAATGCTGCTTCAAAGTTGCGCATCTTCTCCGAATCTTCAATCTTCTTGAATGGAGTGACTTTCAAGAGAACGTCCCAAAACCTATCCATATAGCGCGGTACAGTTTCGTTCTCTGACTGTGAGAGTCGATCCCATTCTTTCTTTACCTCTTCCTCATAGTTTGGAGGAAGGAACTGTGCGTAGAACTCCTTCTTGAAAACAGTCCGATCTTGGGGTTTGCGATTTTCTAAGATCAGGGTTAACCACCAACTGCTGGCGGTGCCTTTTAGGTACATACTGACATGGCGAAGCTTGGATCTTTCTTTAAAGTTCCCTTTTGCAAATGCAACTTCAAATTGACGAATAAAAGCCAAAGCTTTTGTCATTATCACACCGTCCATTGTAGGTGTCGAATTTTACATCTTTGTCTCGTGACTTGAATGTTTTTTGCCTGTGGTGCTTCCTCTTATGGTGCTCCTTCTTTCTATGCTTAGACTCCTTGTGGACAGGAGTCCTTTCCCTTGAATGCACTTCTTGCTGCACGACGGATCGTCAAGAAACATGTTTTCTGGAGCGACTATGTCATCCAGATCCTTCATGAAAGAAAACTGAGGAGAATCAGGAAGATCCTGCTCTTGAACCTTTGGATTAAACCGCACATGACGTTCTGGAGGTTTCCTTTGCCTCTTGTGCATGCGGGAGGTTCCAATTAAAGGATCTTTCTTTGGTTCCGGTGCCTTTGGGTTCTGCGGGATTTCTCTCGACCTGATCGGCACTTTCTCCTTCCCTTTCTCAAGAGTATGGAGAATCTTTTGGACTTCTGGATGGGAGAGAGCTTTTTGCAACTCTATCACCTACTGTTGAAGGAGAGAGAACTCTGTCCTCCCATTTTTGCAGTCTGCAAAGAGTCGTCAATCCCTTAAGGAAGAGAGAGATGACCTTGCTTTGACACCACTGTCACAAAAATACGGAAGTGAAAATTGACTGTTAAATGCAATTTATGTACTCAAGAGACTTTGGAGAGAAAGAGAGAAAGCTTGACACATCATTGGGGACCAGAAGATGGGCTGGTCCCCCCCCCCATAAAGAGAATATCTTTATTACTAAGGGAGAATCTTTACAAGCACAAGAACGGAGCAAAAGCCCGTCCTCTATTCTTTCTTGTCCTTTTTCTACTTCTGACTGAGAGAGTAGAAGAACTGCTCTCTGACTCCTGAGAGGATCTTTCCTCTTCTGTGAAATTTTGGGAAGCTCTCGTAGGTGAGAGTCTAACTTCCACAAAACTCATCGGAAGCTCTCATAAATGAGAGTCTATCTTCCACTAACTGTGTCTCTTCAGACATAATCATTCCTGCAGTCAATCCACGAAAGAAACATGCAAAACGCACGCACACACGCTTGTTGTAATTTTCTGCACAAAAACAGAAAATGTTACCTGAGCGCGTTCCAATGCCGAAATGGAGGTCCTTTTCGCGATGGGAACGCTCCAAACTTTGTGTATGTGTAGAGTAGGTAGAGAGGAATAAGATTCTATTAAGACTTTGCTGAAATTCACCCTAATACAGGTGATTAGGGGCTGAAAACAGAGAATTTGCAGCAGCTAGACGAGGGAGAAAGAGAGTTTTCTACTACTTTACGCGATGAAACTTCTCCAACAGCTGCCTACAACCATGAGAGGCCTTGTTCTAGGTGATGGGTGCTCAGAGGCTCCACGTACACCACAAGGTGCTGCTCTCAAGCTTCAATGGAGAGCTTCGATGCGTAGAGGACGTTCAACAGGGGGGGGGGAGGGGCTGCTCTCATATAGCCAGCGTGAAGAGGGGGCGCTAGCTAGAAAAGAGAGAGAGAGAGAGAGAGAGAGAGAGAGAGAGAGAGAGAGAGAGAGAGAGATTGATTGCATGGGTAAGTGTGCCAAGTGGCACACTTAATAATTTAAAAACCATTCAACCTTTGACTTTAAAAGTCCTATGCTAATTAATGAAATGTGCAATTAAGTGCACAATTGCACACATAGATGCAACCAATGAAAATGTTAGTTACTCCCCAGCGCAATGCCGTACCAGCACTGCTCTGGCATTACCTGTTCGCACTTGTGCGACCATTTGGTCCAACATAGACAATTCAAAATAATTTAATGACTTATCCTAAGGCCGTAAAAATAATTGAGGCCTTAAGGTTACTGTTGTTCTAAGGACCCCATCTCATTCATGTGCTTGCACTGACGCGCGTAATTTTCTGAGCCTGAAATCTGAGGCTACTATCTACCCCTTCATTGAAAACCCGATTTCTCAATCACTAAGGCTTCATGGTATTTTCTGCTAGGGTCTCCCTGAAGTACTCTGGCCCAAACTTGGGCGTACCTGAGGGCCCATAACTGCTAGATCTATTTTGATGTGCACAACTAATTAGATAATTCTTTTCTCGTAAATACATTAATTATTTACAAAGTCTGACATAGTTACACTCCGTGTTGCGTGTCGTTTCTCTCTTTCAGTTCAGTTGCTATTGAAGTGATAAAAGTCGATTTAGTCTATTCTTTTCTATTGGCATGTGGTGCCCGTCTTGTGACATACTACTACTAAAGGTTGCCCAAAAGGCCTTTAAGTGGGAGGTTGTTGGGGTAAAGTTCTTTTGACCCCTTATAGTGCGTACAGACTCATTATACTTCTCGTAAATGAGCCGTTCATTATTTTCTACAATTGGTTGTCCGCCCGGCCATATAAAAAGATCAACCACTGTAACGAGACAGGCACCACGTGCCAACGGGAAAGAATAAATGAGACAACTTTAAACACTTCAAAACAACTGAATTGAGAGAGAGTGCACGACACACGAGATGGGGAATGGCGGAGTTCCACCCCAAGAGAGCACTGGCCCCAAACCCTGGCACCCCTTACGTTATTTCTTTTTATTGCTTGAACTCAGTACAACCGTGCGGGACTCTGGCACTCTGCTCTGCTTCACCTTCCTGGTCGAGTGCCAGAGGAAGAGCCCAACCCACGTTTATAAAGACTCTTGGCCTCTCTAAAAAGCAGAACATGAAAAGCAGTAATTCTAAAAGCATCTAGTAAAAAACTACTAGTGTTGAAATGTGGAATTCCATACAGTCTGCCACGTCAACAACCATCCGCATAAATCATGGCGGTCCGTACAGTGCCATGTGACAGCCAACGCATTTTGCCGGTGTAGTCCGTACAGCCAACCGTGTCATCTTTTCTTATGCTGGGAAACTGTGTGCGCACGAGGATGGGTCCTACTTTATTTAAATATAGGTCCCATTGGACGGGGTCCCATAATAAGTCGGCAAGACTTCTACTTCTCCTGTTGCTCCTCTTAGGATTTAGGCCCCTCGGCCGAGATGTGCAAATCAGCTCAGGTCTTCAATGGCTTGACACGTTAGCAGTGTGTGACAATGTAAATCCACAAAGAGATCCAAACCCAAATCCAAGAATCGTTATAGAGGGGGCTTATTAGGCCTTGTAGTTCACCATATGGAACGCTTGTTTTTTTTTGTCAAGAAGAAGGATGGAATTTTTCGTATCATGTATGTGTATAGATTATAGAGCCTTGAATAAGATCACAATCAAAAACAAATTCCCTATTTTTCGGATAGATAACTTTTTAGACAAATTGCTTCAGTAAACTTGACCTCAAATCGGAATATCACGAAGTCAAAATGGTACAGGAGGACATTTACAAAACTGCATTTATAGCTGAAACAAGGCACTATGAATTTCTTGTTATGATGTTCAAGCTAACTGCTACTTTTACATATATGACGTACTGCATTTTCATAGAGTACTAAATTTTGTATTTGTTTTCTTTGTGGATTTTAGTAAGTTTGTGGATGAACACAACGAGCACTTCACACATGTTTTTGATTTGTTGCCAAAGAATAAGCTGTATTTGAATCTTAAAAAGAGCTCTTTCTTTGAATATGGCATCGAGCATTTAAAACACAGAGTCTTTAAGGTAGACCCTAAGAAAATTGAGGCTATCAAAATATAGCCAATTCCTAGAAATCTGCATGAAAAATCATTTCTTGTCTTATGTAGTTATCATAGGAAGTTTGTTAGGAATTTTGCAGATAAGGCACATTACTTCACATTGCTTTTGAAGAAAACCACACCTTATGTTTGGATTGAATTGCACGACCAATCCTTTCAAGCTTTGAAAAATCATTGACCGATGCAATTTTTTGATTTTTCTCACATGTTCTTTGTCGTTGTAAGGGATGCTAGGGGTACAGGCATAGGTGCTGCACTTATACAAGACTATCACCCAATTGCTTTTGAAAGTCAAAAATCTAAACCTTTTGAAATAAAATACATCACTTATGACGTAGAACTCACAGCCATTTTACATGCACTTAAAATTTGGAAACATTATTTGACGGGTTTCGACTTTGTCATTGAAACAAACAAACAAAGCATCAAGTATCCGCTTTCTCAGTTCTTAGTTTTTGATAGATACATTAAGCGGATCTCTTTTATTCAGAACTTTTAGCTTAGTATTTAATACCAACGTGGTAAAGAAAATGCGGTGGGTGATGCTTGAAGTAGAAGGCCCTCTCTTCATAATTTGTCCGTCATTGGAAATACATCATTTGCATCCATGCCTAACATATATGCACAAGATGAAGATTTTAAGACTACATGGTTGTATATGAATGAACATTCTAGAGATTCATTTTTTGAGGACACCATTCGAGACCAATTTTTGTATTTCAAGCAAAAACTTTGAGCTACACAACCATTTTGTCTCATGAACAGCTTTATGTCGGTCATGGAGGTTTCGCTACCACTTACCAGTATTTATGTCGTGATTTCTTTTGGCTTACTGTTGTGCATTGATGTTAAAAAGTACGCTGCTTGTTTTGTTTGTCAAAAGATTAAGTCAACCATAGGTAAGAGATTAGGTCTTTTGCATCCACTGCCTATTTTTGAAATACCTCAGGGAACATATTTTAATGGATTTCATCACTGGTTTCCCTCTTACTATACGTAAGCATGATATGGTTTGGATAGTGATTGATCGTTTGAGTAAACAAGTATATTTTATTCCATGTCTCACGTCATATTAAGCTGTACTCTTATATTTGTAAATTTTTTTTCCACATACAAACGTTACGATTTTTGATCGAGTTTTAAAGTTTTGTGGTTCATTTTGGATAATCTTTTTTTTGAAAATTTGGGTACTTTACTGGATTTCACAAGATCTTTTTACCCTGAATCTAATGGACAAATTGAAGTGTCCAATTTTTTGAAAGCAATGTGCATTCACGACAAAAAAGTAAGATGATCACTTACATAGTTTGCGATTTGCATACAACAACACTAGAGAGAGCACCTATGATGAAAAATAGAGTAGAGGTTTTACATGATATCACTTTGACCAAGGAGATCGTCTATGATATCTGAGAGCAGCAAAGGATGTTTGAGGCAGCTATTATATGAATATTAGACACTTTACAGGGTTGTTTGAAAGAGAGTTTAGTGATGCTTTGGGGAAGTTTGCATGGAGTTAGTGTGTACTCAAGATGTGGACTATGTTAGTTTTGCAGGCGTAATCGATGGTGACTACTCCTCTTTTGGGGGCGGGGTAATATTCTAAGTGATGATGTGGCATGGCGCCGCATGCTAGCAATGGACTAGAAATTGGATGACCCAAACCCCATAGGTAAAGTACCATGAACCTTGGAAAACGTGGCATGTTTCATGGGTGTTGATGTGGTGGCAGTGTGGATTGACATGGCAGCTCAAGACATGGGGACCTTTATCTTGGTTTGTGACTTTGGGTTGACTAATCCGTATTCATCGGTTGAGCCTTCATATGTTTCGTATATCGAGGATCTTGTGAATAATGAAGTGCATGCTCCATGAGAAATCCAACATTCTCTTGGCACTCATCTGGAGAATGAGGTTGTGCATTGTAGGACGGGTCTTGTCACTTTCCTCTTCGTGCCATCTCCTCATCTTAAATGGGATTGAATTCTCTGTAGAAGAAGAATCGATTGGTGTTTTGACACCGCTATAACAGTCATTGACAAGATGGTAAAACAAAAGAACAACACCACAAATTGAATTTGAAACAATTGAATGGTTACTTGAAAAAAGAAATGAATACTTCAAGCAAGACACAGTGGGCAAAGTCTCCCACTCGTATGTAGTGGCATTTCAACTTAAAAAGACATGTTTTGGGAATCGAAACTCCGCCGCTTCGTGTCGACTCTCTCTCTCTCTCTCTCTCTCTCTCTCTCTCTCTCTCTCTCTCTCTCTCTCTCTCTTCAAGTTCAATTGTTGCAATTTCTATTCGCGTGTTGCTATTGAATTTTCACGTGGGTGTCCAAGCGTGTTACTGTTGTATCGTAGCTCAATTGTTGCAATTTCTATTTGCGTGTTGCTATTGAATCCTTGCGTGAGTGGCCAAGCGTGTTACTGTTGTATCATAGCTCATACGATTTTCCTCCTAGGAAGGATCCGATTTGTTTTCTGCAGCACACATGGGTTCTAGCAATAAATCCAATAGCATCTCACCAACTATAAGTTTGTAGGGGGATGAAGAGCACTTCACTCCTAGTGGAGAAGCAGAGAGAGGCAACAAAGATTTCAACGGAGGAATCGGGAGAGGACCATGACAAGTTTTTGGGGAGGGAGCAGGTTACAAGCACTAATTGCAGGTTGACACTTGTGCAAAGTGTCTGATCAAATGCATTAAGGACTCAAGCTACTTGAAATATTTGAAGAAACATTCGCTTGATGAGGTCCACATGAGATGGAAAAGGCCATCTACACACCAGTCAAATCGGCAATGAAGACAAAAGCAAAGTCGGGTGCGAAAAGCAAAAATTGTACTCGCAACAAGAGTTTGATAAAGCTTTTGAACATAAAGGCAACTCAGCTGTTGAAAGCGAAAAAGCACTCTCGGAATTGTAGTAGGTCCAAGGATTATGCAGGCTATCTAGGTTGAAAAGAGTGGATCAAAGAAGCGTTTCGCTTCGAGGATGGTTCGAGTTCTTCTTCATCTTCTTATAGTTCCGACAGTTCTTCTTCATCTAGTTCTAGCGAGGATGAGAAGAAGGGAAGGAAAGACGAGAAAAGCAAGTCGAAGAAAAGCAAATTGAAGGAGGAGTCTAGAAAGCATAGAAAGCAATCCAGCAATTCAGAGGAGGAAACCACTTCCACCTCTGACAGTTGAGATAGTGATGTCCATACTTTTGGTACAGTTTATGGTAAGAAAAATAAGAATCATTTGTTACGAGCCACTCAGTACGACAACCTGGAAAAGAAGAAGAAGAAGACTAAGGAGTTCAAGGATGGGATCCAAGAATTAAGATTTGACACCTTATCTGGCTTTAAGGATTCCCATCGAGTCCTTTCTTTCATACAGTAGTTTGACACGGCTTTCTCCAGAGGCAACTTCTGGGAAGCCTCTAAAGTATGAAAGGTGGCATCTTTTCTAAAAGGGAATCCTCGGATATGGCGGCCGACTCTTCTTCTCTAAAGCAAAGTATCGACCAAGTGGGTGAAATCTAAGAACTTGTTTTCTTCGGTATGGTTAACAAAACAATATGAATAGGATGTGATTACAGCATGGAACCATCTGAAGATGCGGGAAGGTGACACTTTGGAAACTTATAGTCAACGTTTTGGGACACCTTTTTGCTAGTTGCTAGATATGTGTAGTTTGGTGCATGGGTACATAGAGTCGAGCTAGTTTTTGTGCTTTGTCTGTTATGTAGGTATAATCGAGGGCGATTACTCTTCTTTCAAGAGGGGGGAAATGTGACAAATGTGATGACATGGCATTTGAACTTAAAAGGATCTGTTTAAGTACCTAAAAGTGGTTGAAAATGATCGGAACCAATTTTTTCATAAAAATTGATGATGTGGCATGCAATATGTATATCTCGGAATTTGTGGCGGATTTTTAGGGAATCTTTGATTTTTTTGGGGGATTTTCCTTGTGTGTCAGCTTTTCATATTTGATGCTTTTTGCATAGCTACCCAGAACGGGGAATTGGAACGGGAAACGCGGAACGACAACATGCATGAAATGCCATTCCCTGTTTCGGATACTTATGTCTGAAACATGAAACGCAGATGTGGAACGGGAAATTGGGATGGGAACGAGGAACGGAGACCTGAAAATGACTTGCTTGTAACTATGGCTTTTTGGCCTTGGGCCTTTAAATACGAGCCTTGGGGGCCCTCTCTGGCAGTTTGAAGCGCACAAATTGCAGAGGAGGTGCTTGTCGGACGTTGTATTTTTGCGAACCATCAGTAAAGTAAGAAATACCGAAAGGGATGCCGGTCGTTGGGCTAGTGCATCTGGAAGTGGATCTCCACCGCTTCGTGTCCATTCTTCTCTCTTCTCTCTCTCTATTTAAATTTACTTATTTGACTTTCTATTCGTTTGTTGCTATTGAATTGTCGCTTGAGTGTCCAAGCCTATTGTAGGTGCCCATTTGGTACTTCTTTATTGATTGAATCTTCACAACTCCAATTTTCCAGAGAGCCTCTCTGCAATTGTACAACTCGCAAGTCTATAGAGCCTCCGCTAAGGTCTCTTATTCAAAGGCACTATGGCCCAACATTTACAAATCGCCCCCAAAAGCAACTGCTAAGAATAACTTGCACTCAAAATCGTGAGAGTTAACTTCTTTTATAATTGTACAGTAAACGCACGGGTGTCCAATTGCCACGTCACCACACCCGTATGATTGCCACACTAGCAGTCAATAAATCGCGCCACAAATCCCATTGCGTTTCACGTGTTAGTCAACTCAGATTTTGGTCTTCTCATCTGGTCATAGCTGCAGTTCAACTCTTGCTCCTTTCTTCTAATTCAGTCAGGCCATGGCACATGATCACTTTATAAGAGAACCTACAAATTGAGAACAGATTGGACCATATGAATGCTAAAAGGCATCACCTACTCAACAATTCACCAGATAGCAGTTCCTGAGGAAATGAGATTAAAAATGATTTGAGCCATTTTTGAGCAATTTAGGGAAGGGAGAAGAAAATTAATGGTACAAACAATGGCCCAAGGCTAGAGGGACACTTTTAGGTAGACAACAAGGAAAACTATTTGAAACCAGATGAGAGTCAAAGGAGGTTTCAGGGATTTGAAATTTGAATGACATTAAAAATGTGATCCAAGGTGTCGTGAGCTTGAGGTGCTGGGAATCATTATATTGAGAAATCTTAACAGATGATTCAAAAATGGTATGGGTTGGAAGGAATGATAGGAGCCAAATCTGGGAAAAACTGACCTCGCCAGCATACTCAGAGGGGTCATTTTTATTCTTAGGGGTGGTGTCAGAGTGCAATTACAATTGTGGTCACTCCTTGTGAAAATTTTGGTCATTTATAGACTGTTGCAAGTGCTTAAAGAGAACAAATGCTAACATGGCGAGTTGTAAGAGCTTTAGCCAGATAATTAGTGGAAGTTGGATAAGAACAAGTTTCATGCTTGGCGTAAGGCTATTGGAACTCCATAAAATGGAGAAAATGATAGGGGTCAATGATTCCTGAGAATCTTGAGCCGATTTTAAATAAGAAAACACTCTTGAAGATTGGAACGTGGGAGCACGGAAGGTTATGTACTTGTTGTTTGGAAGTGTACAAGACACCATGATTAGGGTTGCACAGGATGCCAATTTTCCGAAGGAGACTTGGAAAAGTATGGTTGTATTGTATCAGACCAACGTATGCAAGGAAGGTGCAGTTGAAAATGAGTTGCTCATAGTTGGAGACTAAATGCATCTTTAAATTCCTTGCGTTCGAGGTTTTAGGGATTTGAATGACATAAAAAATTTGATCCAAGGTGTCGTGAGCTTGAGGTGCTGGGAATCATTATATTGAGAAATCTTAACAGGTGATTCAAAAATGGTATGGGTTGGAAGGAATGATAGGAGCCAAATCTGGGAAAAACTGACCTCACCAGCATACTCAGAGGGGTCATTTTTAATCTTAGGGGTGGTGTCAGAGTGCAATTACAATTGTGGTCACTCCTTGTGAAATTTTTGGTCATTTATAGACTGTTGCAAGTGCTTAAAGAGAACAATTGCAAACATGGCGAGTTGTAAGAGCTTTAGCCAGATAATTAGTGGAAGTTGGATAAGAACAAGTTCCATGCTTGGCATAAGGCTATTGGAACTGCATAAAATGGAGAAAATGAAAGGGGTCAATGATTCCTGAGAATCTTGAGCCGATTTTAAATAAGAAAACACTCTTGAAGATTGGAGCGTGGGAGCACGGAAGGTTATGTATGTCACGTGACACATCCAACCCTATGTGTCCGTGGACAAGCTACAACACGACAAGGGTTCAGTCAGTCCAGTCAGTCTAGATTTAGAAGTCAGTCCAGTCAGTCTAGATTTAGAAGTGTTCTGGCACTTTTGTGAGTCTGTTCGCAGATCGTGCATGTCCAGACACTTAGTGTAGATGCATATCCTCTGGTTGTACACAACATGATCATAAGCATTCCCATCAGAATCCATCAGAATCCTTCAGGGGAATTTTCCAGTGCATTTAGCCTATTTTCCCTATTTTTGACATTTTTCACTTATTATTTTTAAGTGACTTTTGTTGGAAGTAGGGAAGGCAATTTTGCTAAGTTTGTATATAAGCAAACCAGAGTTAGCACTTTCTGGCAGAAGAGGCAGCAGGAGCACCATTGCTCAATAGGCAACTTCTCAGCAGAACCCCAAGCCCTAGCGTTTTTGCTCCATTGCAACCACCTAGCATTTTTGGACGAGATCAGCCAGCGTTTTTGCTTTTGCAGATCCCTGGGACAGAAGACTCATCAAGAGACCTAGCGTTTTGCAGTTGCAGGCCATCCGGCGACAGCAGAGCCGTTTTGAGCCCTAGCGTTTTGATTTGCAGATCAGCCCTAGCGTTTTGCAGATTTACCGCGACGGATCATCAAGAACCACCAGCGTTTTCAGTTTTCAGCCCTTAGACACCGCAGATCAAGTCCCGAACCTCGCAGATCTCACCTTCCCGCAGCAGTTCCTCGCCGCACGGTCAGTTTCCGCAAGGTTTATAGTTTCAGCCCGGAAAACGCAGATTTCAGCATCTGCTTTTTCAGCGCGTCGTCGTCGCATCGTCGCCATCGACATCGTCACCGACATAGAGTCAGAATTCAGCAGATAAAGATTTGCAGATTTCAGCGCTTAAGAGTTTTCAGATTTCAGCCGTCTCGTTGTCGTCCTTATTGTCGTCGACATCGTCGGCAAGTCCAAACATTGTAGAGATTTGTGCAATCATAAGTAGACCACTCTCGCCATAGAGAGTGGGGCCTTCGGAGGAGGGTTTTACAACGTCTCTGTTGTCGTATTCTCTTCTCTCTCTATCTCTCAGTCTCATACACTTGTACGCACAGTGTCCATTCACTTTGTTGTGATCATTGCACTCTATCATTAAGAACAGAAGGCTATCTCTTCCATAAGAACAAAAGGAACCTTGAGCACAGTTCGGAGCACTCATCTTGAGCAAAGTTCAAACATTCATTCCGCTACACCTTACATTGGTATCAGAGCTTTGGTAGTGTTTTGTATCACTCAAGGAAAGAACCACAAGAACCACATAATTGTTTTTGCTTGTTGAGGTCGCACGAACCCAAGTTCGCTTGGGCGTGTCGATTCCTAATCGTGTTTTTGAAGAGTGATAGGAAACCCAAGAAAGAAGGGCTTGTCCAGCCTCCCCTTGTGCCTCTTTTCACTCGTTTCGAGCGGACCGTGCACTTAGCGGCCGGCCAATCGACGTGAGGTGGGAAAAAGCAACCTTGGTGTGAACGCAAGGCCGCCAAGGGGTGCGCCCGCGGAAAAGAGTAGAACTCGGGTGAAGAGAAGATCCTTCTCGAACATAGATTGCAAGCGAAAGAAAACCCTCGAGAACCCAAGAACCCAAGATCCTCAAGAACCCAAGTTCCTCGTGAACTTAAGAACCTAAGATCACAAGATCCCACAAGAACCCACGACTTCAGTGGATGGTCATCACTCGAAGCGGAATGGATACTTCGCTCGGAGGTGATGAGCATGAGAGAGGCGAAGAAGAATTTTCCTCACCAAGAGGTTTTTCCGACCCTCCCCCTTCCCCATCTACGCCAAGGATTGCACTAACTCCTATGGAGGAGTTGATGCAGTTGTTTATGGACAACAAGTTCGAAAGCGAAGGAAGAGAAGCAGAGAGAAAGGCCTACGAAGAAGAAATGACAGACAGATCGTGAATACGAAGAAAGCATGGCAGCCATAGAGCGTAAGTACGACTTGGAAGACAAAGAAAGACAAGCCAAATTAGATCGCGAGAACAAAGAAAGACAAGCCAAATTGGATCGCGAGAACAAAGCAAGACAAGTAGAATTTGATCGCGAGAACAAAGCCATAAAAGAAAAGAGCGACCAACACATGAAAGAATTCTTGTGACTCTTTTCTATTGTACAGACACAGATGCAAGAGATTTGGGAAAAGGAGACTCTCTCAGTCTTGTATTCTCCAAAGCATAATACACGGGATTTGCATGATGATTTGGATGACACTGACAAGCATGATGATTTGCATTATCAAGATGTGATTTCTCACAAGCATGATGATTTGCATGATCAAGATGTGATTTCTCACAAGCATGATGAGTTGCATGAAGAAGATGTGATTGTTCACAAGAAGGATGATGAGTGGGGCCTTTGGAGGAGGGTTTTACAACGTCTTTGGTAACGTATTCTCTTCTCTCTCTATCTCTCAGTCTCATACACTTGCACGCATAGTGTCCATTCACTTTGTTGTGATCATTGCACTCTATCATTAAGAACGGAAGGCTCTCTCTTCCATAAGAACAAAAGGAACCTTGAGCACAATTCGGAGTACTCATCTTGAGCAAAGTTCGAACATTCATTCCGTTGCACCTTACAATATACTTGTTGTTTGGAAAGTATACAAGACACCATGATTAGGGTTACATAGGATGCCAATTTCCCGAAGGAGACTTGGAAAAGTATGGTTGCGTTGTATCAGATCAACATATGCAAGGAAGGTGCAGTAGAAAATGAGTTGCTCATAGTTGGAGACTAAATGTATCTTTGAATTCCTCGCGTTCTTAGGTCTTTTAGTTGATGATGAGAATGCAAGGTGGAAGTATGCTTGCATGGATTAGGGCTAGCGCATTAGCATAGTAGGATAGATTTAGGTGTCACAACTCCAATTGTAAACAAATTTTGTATTATTTTCCAAGTGTTCTCTATAGTATCTAGTCCCAAATTGTTTTCCTCTTTGATTTCAAGATATGAAGAATAATGCATTTAGGATGGCCACCGATGAGTAGTCATAGGTTAAGGTGGATCCACGCAGTGGGCTAGAACATTGATAATGCACACTTCCACTGAGATAACTTAAAGACGCCTGTGACATATAGACCATGCATATCGGGGTCCTACTTGCACACACAAAGGATTGATGCCTTGAAGTGTTGGCTATATCCACCGGAAACGTCAGTTACAATGGCATGATCATGAAAGATTGCTTGTTGTGCATGTGTGGGTTGAATGCTTATGTTTTCACTAGCATCTTGGATTTATGTTTTGAAGCTAGAATCATGATCTACACAAAAAGAGCTTTCATTTGATACCCATATTGATATTTCTTTTCGTTAACAATTTAAGGTTCTAGAAGATCCTAGAGGAGGTCTTACAGATTTCGGAGGCGGCTTCACGGATTTCGAGGTGTTCCAAAGCTCAAAGGAGACGTTAGATTTCAAAGAAGGCCTTAAATTTCAAAGGCCTTAGATTTTAAAGAAGGCCCTAGATTTCAAAGGAGGCCATTTCTACTATAAATACAACCCTTTCCTTTCACTTTGGGAACTTGAAGACTAGTACCCTTGTGACTATGGGATTTAGGTACATCTGCTGATTGCTACTTTTTAAAACAACCTCAATAATATACCATTGGTATGGAACCCCTGTATTTTAAGCGAGGACGAAGCATTTGAGGTGCACTACCATAAAGAGGGTCTCGGCTAGCAACATCTAGCTTGTCTATATGAGGACAGACGCGTAGATTGCAGATATCTTCATGAACGCGCCTGGAGTTGAGAAACTGTTATGATCTAGAGGGATGCTTGGAGTACGTTGGTGGAGTTAAGCTTGAGGGGTTGTTGAGATTTCAAGATCAACACCTGGTAGGCTTGGATCATGGATGGCTTCTCACCAACATTTATCACTAGCCTGTGGTAGCTTATACGAGGATCTCTCATCTTGGTGAGTGATAACAGAACTGAACTTCATCAACCTTCTCTATCTAGTGAGAGTGATAACACTCTTCTCTTACCAGGCACTCCTAAGCAGGTTTACATTTCCCACTGTACATTGTTATATTTACGCTATATGCTCTCTCACTTATTTTATGTAGACCTCCCCTGTCATTTTTTGTAGTGAAGAAGACTTAGCCTCCATCTTTGTGTGTCCTTGCTTGTCTCTCCTTCTCTCTCTCTTGATATTGGATAGTCGTGTCGTTAAGCTAGATCATAGAACACTGGCCTACAAGTTTCAGCACCATAAGTAGCGCTTATATGGTTTTAACGCTTAGCCTTCATTTTGGTGCTCTCCCCCAGGTAGCAGACCATTCTCGGCTAACTAGCAAAGAGTGCTGCGAACCAAACTTGTTGCTACTTCTCCAGCTCTGTCATCACCTAATGTTTCTTAATCTTGTTTTTAGTATGTTGGTGAGTTGTTTGTATAAGCTGAAGGTTGTGTGGACACTGTTGTGCAGCTTGAAAAAGTGAATCGGAACCTTGCAGCTTATCATGATGCCTGGGACAAGTATGTAGATTCCTGGATTGTTATCAAAGTGAGCAATTTAGAAGCAATCTACAAATGGCGTCTGCAGGTAGTTGAAATACTGTTTTCTAATCGAATGAAGTGTATACAACATGAAATGTCTCTTCTAACTTCGTCACATATGGCAGGCTGAGATTGGGATGAGAATGACAGGAAGGCCAGGCATGACTGACGAGGAGGTGTCGTGCCTTTCCTTCACTTTGGTGGTTATGCTTGTACATAATGCTAATTTTGTGTTTTGGCACTTCGTACAGGTAAAAGATTTTGTTTCGCGCTATATGCCTGCATATAAAGCATATTTACCTGGGCTATATGCCTCTGGACCAACGGATGCATTGCCTGGGAGGACACTGCAATTAGACATAGATGACAATAGGAACCCCATTGGTTGATTGCCTTCCCTTGGATCATATAAGGCTACGGTAAGATGATGCTCATTTTATTCCAACGAATGGGTCGAAGCTATTTTTGTGATACTATTGTGAACTTTGAAGTTCAAGGCTTAAATGTGTGCTAGTGCATGATATGCTGCTTACCTGCACACCTATCTTATGATCAAGTAAGGATGTCATGTTGTTTGAGTGCAATCCTCAAGTTGTAAATCGATGACTATCATAATCTTCGATGTAATAATGTCCTCTGAAAAAAAGTAATATAGAGAAAGTCATTTTGTCTACTTTGATCGTTAGCATGATGGACTCTCCTCAAGTTCTGGTCTATGGGAATTTAGTTTTTGCCTGCCATAAGAGTTGTAGTTTCTGTATCAATTTGCATAATATCCCATGGTAAAATGTATCCGGAGCCTATCCGAGCTGTGACTAATCCCTTGAACAATTGATGGGAAGGGAGTACAAACAAGCACTTGCTGGTGATGGTAGCAAGCTTCCCCTCGCTTAGCTGTAGAAGGTGCAATTAGAGCTTGGCCCTAGTGGGCAATGCATCCCTTAGGGTGCTTTTGGATGGTGGCTATGTTTTGAGGGGCCGGGACCAAACACACTAGGTTTTTAAATGATTCTTTGGAAACATGGTGAGGAATCACAAAGGCCTTCAAAATAAAAGGAATTGATTTACTCGTAAAAATAAACTAATGTTGCGTTAGAGTCTAGTAGTTTATTGATAAAAATTGATAAAGAGGTCTTTACTTTCAACCTGTGAGCAATAATAAACAAACAAAGAAAACTAATCTTTAAATGTGATAAGATCACAAAGCTTGCGAAACGTAATATTGGGGAAACAAACTTTTCTTCATATTGCCTTTTAAGCTTAAAAATAAGGTGTGCTAACATGCTTAGGTTCCCTTAAATTGTACGTCTTGTAAGAATTAGTTCTAGGTGAACAATTCAACCTTAGCATAACAAGATAAGCTAATGGCAAAATCATTAATTTTTCCTATCGGACGCATAGCATTTAGGATTAGGAATTTGCGAAAGAGAGAGAGAGCTCCGAAAAGTGCTTGAGGATGCGAGATAAGTAAAAGGTGGAATTAGGAACCAGTGGAAAGTGCATCCATTAGTGTGCTTTTGGATGGTGGTTATGCTTCGAGGGGCCCGGGCCAAATACACTAGATTTTTAAAAGATGCTTTGGAAACATGGTGAGGAATCACAAAGGCCTTCCAAATAAAAGGAATTGATTTACTGGTAAAAATAAACTAATATTGCATTATAGTCTAGTAGTTTATTGATAAGCTAATAGAGCGCTCTTTTCTTTCAACCCAATGAAATAGCAATAACAAACAAGCAAAGAAGGTTCATCTTTGAAAGTGATAAGATCACTTTCAAAGAAGGTTCATCTTTGAAAGTGATAAGATCACAAGGTGTGCGTAACAACCAATGCAGTAATATTGAGGAACCAAATGCTACAAATTTTTATATATATTGCCTATGAAGCTTGAAAGTATGGTTTGCCAACATGCTTATGTTCTCTTGAATTTTACTTCTTCTAAGAAATAGTTCTAGGTGAACAACTCCACCTCAGCATAACAAGCAAAGCTAATGGCAAAATCATTAAGTTTTCCTATTAGACATATAGTACATAAGATTAGGAATTTGCTAAAGAGTGAAAGCTCCGAGGAGTGCTTGAGGATGCGAAATAAGTAAAAGGTGCAATTGGGTCCCAATGGGAAGTGTATCCATTAGGGGATGGTGGCTATGCTTCGAGGGGCCAAGGCCAAATACACTAGGTTTTTAAATGATTCTTTGGAAACATGGTGAGGAATCACAAAGGCCTTCCAAATAAAAGGAATTAATTTATTGGTAAAACTAAACTAATATTATATAAGAGTCTAGTAGTTTATTGATAAGATGATAGAGATCTCTTCTCTTTCAAGCTATTAAAATAAAAATAACAAACAAGCAAAGAAAATTAATCTTTAAAAGTGATAAGATCACAAGACCTGCGTAACTGGTAATGGAGTAATAGTGGGGAACGAAAGGCTACAAATCTTTTCTTCATATTGCCTTTGAAACCTGAAAGTATGGTGTGCCAACATGCTTAGGTTCTCTTGAATTTTAAGTCTTGTAAGAAATAGTTCTAGGTGAACAACTCAATTTGAGCATAACAAGCAAATCCAATTGCAAAATCACTTATTTTTCCTATCAAACATATAGCACATGGGATTAGGAATCTGCTAAAGAGTGAAAGCTCCGAGATGTAGTGCTTGAGGATGTGAGATACATAAAAGATGCAATTAGGCCTTAGTGGGACGTGCATCCATCATAGTGCTTTTGGACGGTGGCTATGCTTCGAGGGGCTGGGCCAAATGCGATAGGTTTGTAAATGATTCTTTGGCAACATGGTGAGGAATCAGAAAGGCCTTCCAAATAAAAGGAATTGATTTACTGGTAAAAATAAACTAATATTGCATAAGAGTCTAGTAGTTTATTGAAAAGATGATAGAGACCTCTTTTCTTTCAACCTATTGAAATAGCAATAACAAACTAGCAAAGAAAGTTCATCTTTAAAAGTGATAAGATCACAAGGTCTGCATAACTGGTAATGGAGGAGTAATATTGGGGAACCAAATGCTACAAAACTTTTCTTCATATTTCCTTTAAAGCCTAAAAGGATGGCGTGCCAACATGCTTAGGTTCTCTTAAAATTTACTTCTTGTAAGAAATAGTTATATGTGAACACTCAACCTAAGCTAAACAAGCAAAGCTAATGGCAAAATCATTAGTTTTTCCTATTAGACGTATAGCACATAAGAGGAGGAATTTGCTAAAGAGTGAATGCTCCGAGGAGAAGTGCTTGAGGATGCAAGATAAGTAAAAGGTGCAATTAGGCCTCGGTGGGAAGTCCCATCCATCAAGGTGCTTTTGGATAGTGGCTATGCTTCGAGGGGTTGGGGCCAAATACACTAGGTTTTTAAGTGATTCTTTGGAAAAATGGTAAGGAATCACAAAGGCCTTCCAAATAAAACGAATTGATTTACGGGAATAAATAAACTAATATTGCATAAGAGCCTAGTTGTTTATTAATAAGCTGATAGAGAGCTCTTTTACTTCAACCTAATGAAATAGCAATAACAAACAAGCAAAGAAAATTATACTTTAAAAGAGATAAGATCACAAGGCCTGCGTAACAAGTCATGAAGTAATATTCGGGAACCAAATTCTATAAATCTTTTCTTCATATTGCCTTTGCAGCTTGTAGGTATGGTGTGCCAACATGCTTAGCTTCTCTTAAAATTTTACTTCTTGTAAGAAATAGTTATAGGTGAACACTCAACATTAGCATACCAAGCAAAGCTAATGGAAAAATCATTAATATTTTCTGTCAGACGTATAACACATAGGATTAGGAATTTGCTAAAGAGTGAAAGCTCCGAGGAGAAGTGCTTGAGTGTAACATTTAATGCACTAGTATCTTGTGTGTAGCGGAAATTGATAACATAGTGAGCATTTCATTAAGAACAATTTCCTAATGAGCATAGAGATATTGGAATTAGGGTTGCAGGAAAACACACACAACTTGGAGAAGACGAAGGAAGCTCAAGGCGCACAAGAGAGAGTGTATTACTTAGTGTGCAATGCAAAGATGGATAGCCCTAGAGTGATGGGCGTATATACAATGCACGGGGGAAAAAACCTTCTAAAGAGAGAAAAAATGCTCCGGTGGTCCAAGTGTGTTTTCACACATCACTACCACATGTATATGGTAACAAATCCCCCTGGAGTGATGCAGCGAACGAGAGCTGGCACATGAGTAAAGGGAAGTGCCATGCCGTGAGGACATAATTAGTCCACAAAGGGGAGTAAGCCCAAAGCTTTGCGAAAAGCTTCAAGTTTCTCATGAGACAATGCCTTTGTGAAAAGATCTGCAAGGTTGTTCTGTGTTGGCACATAAGCCAAGCTGATCTCTCCTGCTGAGAGCCTCTTCCTGACATAGTGGTAATGCACCTCAATGTGCTTTGTGCGAGCATGAAAAACTGGGTTCCTCGACTGCCAATGCGCTCTGACTGTCAGTGTAGATAGTGCTGGCAATGTCCTGTCCAACACCCAAATAAGCCATAAGGCGTCTGAGACATACACACTCAACCGTAGCTGTGAAGACTGCCCTGTACTCAGCCTCACAACTAGAAGTGGCCACAGTAGGTTGCTTCTAGCTCAACCATGATATACATGTGCCAAGCATGAAACAAAACCACTTGTGGACACTCGCGTGTCAAAACAACTAGCCCAATCTGAATCCGAAAAAGCATGAAAGTCTGGCGGAAATGATCCCCCCTTGGGATAAAACAAGCCAAGATGTAAAGTGCCACTAAGGTAGCAAAAAATCTTCTTGACAGCGTGCCAATGCTTAGACCCTGGGCTATGCATAAATCTACTAACCTGTGAGACTGCAAATTGAATATCTGGCCTCGTGTTACATACATAAATGAGGCATCCAACAACAGTTTTGTAAAGAGTAACATCAGCAGGATCACCAGCGTCATGTAGACTCAACTTCAAACCTGTTTCCATGGGAGTGGCAATCAGTTTGCAATCCTCAAGTTACATAGTAATATCTCTATGTAACTTTTTTGACACAAGGCAATACCACCATCATAGTGCTTAAATTGTACACCCAAGTAATGATGCAACAGTCCCAAATCTTTCATCTTGAAAGTATCAACCATTGAGATGGCATGGCTAGTAGCCATGTCCTCGACTAGCTTCTTCATTCCACCTTTGCCAAAGTTTGTACCCAAGAGCTTACTTGTTTCACTTAAGTGAATTTTGCCATCTCTAAAGAAACAAGCTCCTTTGTCAAAGCATCCTTGAAACTTTCACAATCCCTCCTTCCATGGCCAGTACTATCACACCATATGCATCTACTTACACAACCTTCTCTACTTTGAGGTCATTGCACTGTAGATTGACCTGATGGTTGCCCCTTCTCTTCTAGCCTTGTAAGCTTTAACTTCAATTCTTGCATTCCCTTAACAATATCATCGAGGATGGATTTGTCACTCTTTGGAACCACAATCACAGGCTTCATGGGACTCTCGGGAACACTTGGGGCTTGAGTAGGGTTGACGATCATCTTGTCTCTTCGTCGTTGTCGCTTGGCTAGTAGTGAAATTGCATCTTCGACCTCATTCCAATCAGTCTTTAAGCCCGGTTTCACATCCTTATCCTCAAGCAGTAACTCTAACTTCTCTTGAATATCTTTGCCTTCAGCTTGCAAAAAGAGCTCAGTCTTCTCTGAGTTTAGGGTAGCCTTCTCAGTCCTTGATCATAGCGGCGTTCAAATTCTCTTAGCAGTTCAGTAGGCAAAAGTCCCTCTTTTGGCCAAACCACCCACTCTAGAAAAGTCCTCTTTGTCACCCTTTTCGGAGTCTTCCATGAAATACTCTTCTTCAAGGCCACTTTGAATGCTTCCCAAGTGCCCCATGCTCATTTTTAATTCTCCTTACATGCTCTCTAATCTCGAGAACCACAACTAGTTCAAAACTTTGCACCATCTCTGCTTTTCGGGCACTCGATGAAGCTCCATCTCCTTTACATATCCACAAAGATACTTTGTTACATATTTACCTTAAATTGGTCCATTTTCTTCACCATAGATTGAAGCGCTTTAGTTGAGGAAAGCTCCCTCCTTTCCGCAGCTTGCTGCTCTGCTGCATAAACACCACAAAAGCTTGAAACGTTTGCATTGTGATTGGATCAAACCGAACCCCCTGTTGCTCTTGTTGCTCCATAGCTTTAAACCTTTGTTTTGATACCTTCAATGAAGCTTTTGAACCCTCACCCTAGCCTAATTTGCGTCGGGTTCACCAAAAATGTGTCAAGAAGTACGCAGTGCGACTAGGAAAGCATCGGGCCTCTGACTGTGAGGATTCGTAGCAAATTCAAGCAAGGCGTAGATGATTTGAAGCCAAAAACACACTAAAAAAGAACAAAACTCCAGCCATGAAAGATTCTCTTTGAAAAAGAACCAAGATCAACTCAAAACTCTTGTGTGTGTGATAATTTGGTGTAGCCTCACTGCCAATTACACAATTGCAGTGCTCTTTCGCCCTGATAAAACCCCTACACAAATGCTTCAATTCTCCGTCGTAGCCATTTCATGGAAGCTTCAGAACTTCATTATTTAATCCCAAGTAGGAATTTGAAGAGGGGAAACCCTAATTGATGGCCTCACAACCTCGAATACAGGATTGGAACAGCAAGGGACTGCACTAGCATACCTTAGGTGTAGGCTTTTTATTCCTTCACAGAGGAGCTTATAGTGTTGATATTGCTCTTCTAAAATGTTTCCTCACTCCTCATAGTCACGGAACTGAGAGTGATGTGGAATTTTGAGCCATTTTTGACCATTTTATGACCATTTTTGGCAATTTTTAACCCAAAAATACCCTTTTTTGCTCGTAAAAAGCCCAAACGACCTGGAAAAAATCCCTAAAATTGTGGAAAAATACATTGGGCTTAAATTTCATCTTGAGCGTCATTTTTTCACTTAGCAAGCACTCTGGATGCATCTCTTATGCCCGCGCATGAAACCTGCTATTTTTGGCCGAGATCGCCCGCATTGAACTTTCTAGGCAAAACGAGCGTGCCGCTTCGATACACTTGACATTTGTAAATTTCTAAAGAAAAATAGGCATCTTTTAATGTGATAAAACACGTGTCAATGCCACGTCCAGGTCCTCCCTGTCCCGGCAAGGTATATACAGAGCTGCAACCATGGCATCTATTTTCGCATGTATCACACTATGTACATCATAGCATTTGGTCCCACACAACAAAAGCATTGAGAGTGAGGTAGATATTTTAGTTTCACATTATGCACGTGTCACTGCACGACACCGGCCACTCGAAGCATAGCCACCATCTAAAAGCACCCTGATGGATGCACTTCCCATCGGGGCTTATTTGAACCTTTAACTTATATCGCACCCGCAAGCACTCCTCCTCGGAGGTCTTTAGCAGATTCCTATCCTATGTGCTATACGTCTGATAAGAAAAATTAATGATTTTTCCATTAGCTTTGCTTGTTATGCTGAGGTTGAGTTGTTCACCTAAAACTATTTCTTACAAGAAGTAAAATTCAAGAGAACCTAAGCATGTTGGCACACCACACTTTCAGACTTCAATGGAAATATAAAGAAAAGTTTTGTAGCATTTGGTTCCCCAATATCACTCCATGGGCCGTTATGCATGCCTTGTGATCTTATCATTTCAAACATTAATTTTTATTTGTTGGTTTGTTAAATTTCTCTTTCAACATGTTGAAAGAAAAGAGCTCTCTATTAGCTTATCAATAAACTACTAGACTCTTATGCAATATTAGTTATTTTTACCAGTAGATCAATTCCTTTTATTTGAAAGGCCTTTGTTATTCCTTACCATGTTTTCAAAGAATCATTTAAAAACCTAGTGTATTTTGCCCTAGCCCCTCAAAGCATAGCCACCATCCAAAAGCACCCTGATGGATGAACTTCCCACTGGGGCCTAATTGCACCTTTTACTTATCTTCATCTGCAAGCACTCCTCCTCTGGGGTTTCACTCTTTAGCAAATTCTTAATCTTATGTGCTATATGTATGATAGGAAAAAATAATGATTTTGCCATTAGCTTTGCTTGTTATGCTGAGGTTGAGTTGTTCACCTAGAACTATTTCTTACAATATGTAAACTTTGAGAGAACCTAAGCATATTGGCACACCATACTTTCAAGATTCAAAGGAAATATGAAGAAATGTTTTGTAGCATTTGGTTCCCCAATATTACTCAATTAATTGTTACGTAGGCCTTGTAATCTTATGAGTTTTAAATATTAATTTTTGTGGCTTGTTTGTTAAATTGCTATTTCAATATGTTGAAAGAAAAGAGCTCTATATAAACTTATCCATAAAGTATTAGAATCTTATGCAATATTAGTTTATTTTTAGTAGTGAGTCAATTCCTTTTATTCGGAAGGCCTTTGTGATTCCTCATTTTGTAGCATTTGGTTCGCCGATATTACTCCATTACCCGTTACATAGGCCTTGCGATCTTATCACTTTTAAAGATTGATCTTCTTTGCTTGTTTTTGTTAAATTTCTATTTTAATATGTTGAAAGAAAAGAGATCTCTATCAACTTATGGATAAACTACTAGAATCTTATGCAATATTAGTTTATTTTTACTAGTTAATCAGTTCCTTTTATTTGGAAGGCATTTGTGATTCCTCGCCATGTTTCCAAAGAATCATTAAAAAACCTAGTGTATTTGGCCTCTACCCCTCGAAGCATATCCACCATCCAAAAGCACCCTGATGGATGAACTTCCCATTGGGGCCTATTTGCACCTTTTACTTATCTTGCATCCTCAAGCACTCCTTCTTAGAGCTTTCACTCTTTAGCAGATTCCTAATCGTATGTGTTATACATCTGATATGACAAGTGTGGACAAAATTTTGCAGATGCAGTTGCAGATTCAAGGGTTGTTTCAGATGCAAAACTGTGGCATGCAAGTTTTGGGCATCTGAATTTTGCCAGTTTGCTGCGTTTGCAAAAAATCTGATATGGTTGCTTCTTTGCCGCCTCTTGAAGCACCTGTCAAACATGTTCGTGAAGGCTATATTTTGGGTAAAATACAACATTCTAAGTTTCCAAAGGATGGTTTAGTTAGGGCCATATTCAGGTCATAGCTTGTGCGGATAGTGATGTTTGTGGGTCCATGCAAACTCCATCCTTGGGCAATTATATGTGCTTCATGACTTTCATTGATCATTACTCCAGGCATGCATGGGTATTTTTGCTTAAAGAGAATTCCGAAGTTTTTGTGTGCTTCAAACAATTTTTGGATATGGCTGAAAATGTCTCGAAATGCACTATGGGCACCCTCCGTTCCGATCGAGGGGAGAGTATATGTCTCATGAATTCAATGCATTTCTGGCTAGTCATGGGATAAAACACCAATATAGAGTGCCTTATACACCTCAGCAAAATGGTGTAGCTGAGAGGAAAAACGGCACGACGTATGGTCAAAAGTCAAGCTTTGCCGCATTCTTTTTGGCTTGAGGCCATCATGTGTGCCACTTATGTACTTAACTGGTGTTCTACAAAAGCTTTGTAGTCTATTACTCCATATGAAGCATGGCATGATAGAAAACCTTCTATTGAGCAAATGCGTGTTTTTGGCTGTTTGGCAAATGCTTTGGTGCCACAAACACAACGGAGAAAATTGGATGATAAGGTTGTCAAATGTATTTTTGTTGGTTATAGTGCTAAAATCAAAGGTTACAGGTTGTATCATTGTATTCTAGTTTCACGGGATGTAGTGTTTGTGGAAGATTCTGTTCAGCCCTTGTTGTCATGTACTAAAGGCAGTAATGTAAGCTCACATGACATTTATGACACTTTGTTGCCTCTTTTCAGTGGTGGAAGTTCAAATGTAAATTCCAATGAGGCAAATGTACAGCCTATGGGGGTTTCCAAAAATGTTATAGATCAGCCTATTACTGATGCAGATGTACATGATGTACTTAATGAGGAAAGGGGGCTGAAAATGAGCAGGCTAGATGTATGCCAAAATCATTGGTGCATACATTGCGTGACAATAAATTGGATGCACCTTTGTCTAGTTGTACTCGTTCAAGCTCTCACCATGCATCTTATGCATCAAATTTTTATGCTTTGACCCTGTCTAGCTTACATGATGTTGAGGAACCTCTCTCTTTTGATGAAGCACAGACTTCAAAAAATTGGATGGCTCCCATGCAATCAGAATATGATGCACTTATAGAAAATGACACATGGACTTTATGTGATTAGCCTCCTGGAAAAAAAGCCATTGGTACAAGGAGGGTTTACAAGTTGAAGCGCAAGCCGGATGGTGAGGTTGATCACCATAAGGCTCGACTTGTTGCAAAAGGCTATACGCAGCAAAAAGGCATAGATAAGAAACTTTTTCTCCCACTTGTCATACGACTACTGTTCGTTTTCTATGTGCATTGGTAGCTCATTTTGGTTGGGATGTACATCAATTAGACATTGTTACTGCTTTCTTGAATGGTGACATGTTTGAGGAAGTTTATGTAACATAACCTTGCAGTTTTGTCATGAAAGGACAAGAGGACAAAGTGTGCAGATGTAAGAAGGCTTTGTATGGGTTGAAGCAATCTCCTCGTGCTTGGTATGAGAAAGTTGACACTCATTTTGTCAAACGAGGCTTTTGTAACAGTCCAATAGAAAGCACATTGTATGTAAAGAGTGAGGGTGATGTACTTCTCATTGTGGTTTTTTATGTAGATGATTTTCTGATCACTGGACCAAATGAGAGACATATTGCTCAATTTAAGGATGATTTGAATGCTACTTTCAAGATGAAAGATTGGGGGCTGTTGCATCATTACTTGGGTATACAGTTTAAGCAGTGTGATGGTGGTATTGCCTTGTGTCAGAAACGTCTTGGGATTAAAGCCCAAGTGGCCTCTTATACTGATATGGCCGGCCTCTTGCCTAACTCACTTATCACTAACTCTTTGTATATACTCACATATACTTTTGTGGATAATAAGGTTTTCGGAGATAACCCTTCAACGACTTCTCTGCGTACTCTGTAAGATCTCTGTGTATCTGTGTGTGTGTGTGTGTGTGTGTGTGTGTGTGTGTGTGTGTGTGTGTGAATCCACGCTCCGCTCCACGACTTCAATTGGTATCAGAGCGAGGTGCAGTGAGGTTTTGCGTAATCACGCGCGCGCGCACTTTTCGGGCAGATTCTGGATCCGGAGCTTGGAAATTCACACTCAGCGTTCCGGGAGCATTTCTAGAAAGTGACCTGGGGTTTTACCCCCCTTTTGAAGCCGTTTATGCCCTCAGAATTTCATTCTGAGCACTACATCAGAAGATAGGTTTCAGCCGCAAAGAAACCCGTCTTGTGTAGATTGGCAAGCAGGAGGTGGTCGGCATCAATATCGGCATCGACATACATCACTCATTCGTCTTCAAAGCATCATCTATAGACCAGGTACACATATAAATCATCAGATATATATATTGCAGTCTGCATTGCTACTTCTTGTGCTTGCCAGGTTCCAAGGGAGGTGTGGCCATACGATGGCTTGACACCACTGGCATGTATTGCAGATTGATGTACTATGATTGTGGGTCTGCTAGTTGTGAGTCACGCTAGTAGACAACCGCCGCAGCGGTCATAGGACAGTGATTGGTCTATTGTAGGATGTATGCTAGTTCTGGGCAGTTTGCTGAGCCATCTGTGAGGGTCGTGTGTGAGGTTTTTTGAAGCCCAGCACTGGGGACTGGGTTACTCAGTGTGAGGTGGATTAGGTTGCTGGAGTTCCCCTCTACACGCATCCTCTTCGACGACTTTTATCCCATAGGATGTATGACTTTGTGTAGACACTGGATTGCATCTTATGCATCAGGCCGTTGAGGCATTGTTCAGGGTTGAGTCTTGAGACAAATACAGGTTCTGTCATCGCCCAGATAGGAGATAGTGTATGCTTACAGGACAACATATTACAGAGATTTTTTAGATTTGTCACTGGTCAGCTATTTATGATTGTTTTTGAGCTATCTTTTGGTTCCCAGAGCTCAGTTTACAGGGGAGACTCTGTCAAAATTTTTCAAAATACTGACAGTTCTTGAGGAGAGGTGTTCAGCTTGTTGTTTACAGCTTGTTTATTGTGTACAGAGGCCAGTTTACAGGGGAAACTCTGTCGGATTTTTCCCAGGAGTAAATAGTTTGGAAGATATGGCATCTTCTCAAAGTGAGACTCTTTACAACATAAAGAAGTTGGATGGCACAAACTTTCTAATCTGGAAGAAGCAGATTCGGTAGGTTTTGGTGCAAAAAAAACAAGTGAAGCCACTGAAGCTCAAAGGGGAGAGACTAGAAGGTATGGCTGAAGATGAGTGGGAAGAGCTTGACGAGTTAGCTTGTTCCACAATCATGCTGACACTGGCAAAAAATGTTTACCTCAACGTAGCAGAAGAGACTACAGCGTATGACGTATGGCAAAAGCTATGTGGTATATATGAGAAACAAAGTGCTGCTTCTCAGATTTACTGGCTCAAGAAATTGGTGGATTTGAAGATGAAGGAAGGGACAGCCATGTCAAATCATCTCAATGAATTTCACACAATTTTGAGTCAGTTAACAACACAGGAGATAGTCTTTCCAGATTCAGTGAAGGCTATGTTTCTCTTAATCACTTTTCCAGACAGTTGGGATACTTTTCGCACAGCGTCGTTAAGTAATTTTGTCGCTCCAGAAGGTCTTACAAGTGCCAATGTAGAAGGCAGCTTGCTCACAGAGGAAGTGAACAAGAAGAACATTGACAAAGGCAAAGGCAATAGTGCTTTGGTCGTTCGAGGAAGACAACAGTCTAAAGAGAAGAAGGGTAAGAAGGCAAGAAGGGTCACATGAAGCGAGACTGTACGAAGTGGAAACAAGAAAAAGGCAAAACAAAGAGTTCTGAGCAAGATGAAAAAAAGAGTTCAGTGAAGATTGAAGAGGTGAATGTCACAGGATCTGGTTCAGACAGTGATTCTGGTATAGCAGCTGGTGACATCTTCCTCACAAGCAATCTTGATTCTGTTTTCTTGACTGCAGAGGATGGACATGCTATGAGTGATTGGATTATCGACTCAGGGGCATCTTTACATGTTTCTCCGCACAAAGAGTGGTTTACATCATATGTGGCTACTAAAGATTATGTCAGACTTGGCAATGAGCAGGTTTGTGACATACTTGGAGTGGGAGATGTGCAGTTGAAGTTTCAAAATGGCTCTTCTTTATGGCTCAAGAATGTCAGACATGTTCCAGCAATCTGAAAGAGCTTGATCAGTACAGGAAAGTTGGATGATGCGGGTTATGTGACAGTTTTTGGGAACAACACTTGGAAGATCTCCAAAGGTTCGATGACTGTAGTACATGGCAGCAAGTCAGGAACTCTGTACACTTTACATGTTTCAGAGGTTAAAAACCATGTAATTAATGTGATTGAGCAGCCAAGTGTGTCACTGTGGCATCGTAGGCTGGGACACATGTCAAAAAGAGGAATGGAAATACTTTCTCATTATGGTTCTTAGCCTGGCTTTTCATTTGAAGATTTCGAGTTTTGTGAGCATTGTGTTTATGGTAAGCAAACACAGGAACCGCACAGATCAAAGAGGAATCGCAGGGACAAACGGTTAGCACTTGTACACAGGGATCTCTGCGGACTAATGCCTAGTTTGTCACTAGGGGGAGCAACGTACTTTTGTACATTCATAGATGACTATTCTCACAAAGTATGGGTTTACTTCTTGAAGCACAAGGATGAGGTGCTCAAGGTCTTTAAGACATTCTTGCAGCTTGTGGAGAATCAGAGTGGTCAGAAGCTGAAGTGCTTGAGAATTGACAATGGTGGAGAGTACGTTTCCAAAGCTTTTCAAGACTTTTGTGAAGCAAACGGGAATAAGCGGGAACTTACTGCACCATATAATCCTTCACAGAATGGGGTTGCAGAACGTATGAATAGGACCATACAAGAGAAGGTCAGAAGCATGTTGTCAAATGCTGAGTTGCCTGATGGATTTTGGGCGGAAGCAGTGGCTACAGCAGTCCATTTGATCAACAGGTCTCCTAGTAGGGTTCTGGATAAGAGTGCAGTGGCCGAGATGCTATGGATAGGCAAGGCACCTTCGTATAAGCAACTTAGAGTCTTTGGTTGTGAAGCTTATAGCCATATTCCTAAGGAGTTCAGGAGTAAGTTAGAACCAAACAGCAAGAAGTGTATATCTCTTGGCTACGGAGGATCGGGCGAGATGGGTTACCGGCTTTGGGATCCTGAGTCCAGAAAAGTTATTCGTAGCAATGATGTGCATTTCAATGAAGCCAAGTTTCACGCTAAGCCAGAGAAGACAGAGGAGATCAAAAGATTTGTCTTCAGGGAAGATGGACCTAGTGCTAGCACATCAAGACAGCATGGGCAGGCTCAGGAACAACCTATAGTGGCTAGAGAGGCAGAATCAGTTGTGGTGAGACGTTCTGAGCGTGCCTCCAAACCACCTGATCGTTATGTGCCATCTCTAAATTATGTCATGCTCGTAGATTGCGGAGAACCATCTTGTTACAAGGAAGCATTACAAGTGGTTGACTCGAAAAAATGGCAGTTGGCCATGCAGTCAGTGATGACAGCTCTGCATAAAAACTAGACATGGAAGCTAGTTAAATTACCACAAGGCAAAAAGGCTCTACCTTGTAAATGGGTTTATAGGTATAAGATCACCGCTCATGATAGTCAGCCAAAGTACAAAGCAAGGCTTGTTGCCAAGGGCTTTAAGCAAGAACAAGGCATTGACTTTGATGAAGTCTTCTCTCCAGTGGTCAAGATGACTACATTGAGATGCTTTCTTGCATTGGTTGCTATATTGGATTTGGTGTTGCACCAAATGGATGTCAAGACAACGTTGTTGCATGGTGATTTAGATGTGGAAATTTACATGCAACAGCCAGAAGGGTTTGTTGAGAAAGGCAAGGAAGATTTGGTATTCCAGTTGTTAAAGAGTCTTTATGGCTTTAAAAAATCACCGAGGGCATGGTACCATAAGTTCCACCAGTTTATGCTTTCTCAAGGCTACAAACGTAGTGAGTTCGATCACTGTCTATATACAAAGAAGGCTAAGGATGGCAGTTGGCTGATCCTTATTTTGTATGTGGATGACATGTTGATTGCTGGCAAACACTTGGAAGAAATTTCAGCTTTGAAGTCAAAGATGGAAAAATCGTTTGACATGAAAGACATGGGCGAGGCAAGTCATATACTTGGTATGCGCATTGAGAGAGACAGATCAAAGAAGTTGATTTGGTTATCTCAAACAGAGGATATTGACAAGGTTTTGCAACGTTTCAATATGGAGAAGAGAAAGGCATTGAGTGTTCCATTGCCACCATATGTGAAACTTAGCAAACAAGATTGTCCTGTGTCTGAGGAAGAAAAGGCTGAAATGGATAAGATTCCATATGCGTCTGCAGTAGGTAGTTTGATGTATGCAATGATTGCTACTCGTCCGGATATTGCATTTGCAGTGGGAGTGGTTAGCAGATATATGTCAAATCCCGGCAAGAAACATTGGGAGGCAGTGAAAGGTATCATGAGATACTTAAAACATACAAAGAGTATACGCATATGCTATGGTAGTCAGGGTTTGCGTGTCAGAGGATACACTGACTCAGATTATGCAGGAGACTTGGATAAGAGGAGATCTACATCACGCTATGTCTTTACATTGGCTGGAGGTGCCATATCATGGCGATCTCGATTACAAGATTGTATTACGCAGTCTACTATAGAAGCTAAGTATGTTGCAGCAAATGAGGCATGCAAAGAAGCTATTTGGCTTGATAGATTGGTAGCAGACTTGGGAATCAAAGTAGATATGCCAAAGTTATATTGTGATAGTCAAAGTGCTATACAATTGGCAAAGAATCTAGTGTTCCATTCGAAGACTAAGCATATTGATGTGAAATATCACTTCATTAGGGAAGTACTTGAAGACAAGCAGATACAACTACTAAAGATCCACACCAAGGACAATCCTGCTGATCTACTCACAAAGGGACTTCCAGGAGAGGGCTTTGTGCATTGTCGTGAGTATTGGGCATTAGATAGATGGCAGCCATGTAAATCTTTGTACATTTATGTTCATAGATTTACAGTTACTTAAAGTGCCACATTGGACTTTAAGTGGGAGGTTGTTGGGATTAAAGCCCAAGTGGCCTCTTATACGGATATGGCCGGCCTCCCGCCTAACTCACTTATCACTAACTCTTTGTATATACTCACATATACTTTTGTGGATACTAAGGTTTTGGGAGATAAACCTTCAACGACTTCTCTGCGTACTGTGTAAGATCTCTGTGTATCTGTGTGTGTGTGTGTGTGTGTGTGTGTGTGTGTGTGTGTGTGTGTGTATGTGTGTGTGTGTGTGTGTGTGTGTGAGTCGATCCACGCTCCGCTCCGGGACTTCAAAAAGTTACATAGAGACTTTGTTGTGTAACATGTAAATAGGTTTGAAATTGAGTCTTCATGATGCTGGTGATCCTGCTGATGTAACTTTTTACCAAAATGCTGTTGGATGCCTCATTTATGTATGCAACACGAGGCCTGATATTCAGTTTACAGTTTCATAGGTCAGTAGATTTATGCATAGCCCAGGGTCTAAGCATTGGCAAGCTGTCAAGAGGATTTTCCACTACCTTAGTGGAACTTTACATCTAGGCTTGTTTTATCCCAACAGGGGATCATTGCCACTAGACTTACATCCTTTTTTGGACTTAGATTGGGCTAGTTGTTTTGACACGCAAGTGTCCACAAGTGGTTTTTGTTTCACGCTTGGCGGTTCATGTATATCATGGTTGAGCAAAAGGCAAACTACTGTGGCCACTTCGAGTTGTGAGGCTGAGTACAGGGCAGTCTTCACAGCTGCGGTTGAGTGTGCATGGCTTAGACACCTTATGGCTGATTTGGGTGTTGGACACGACACTGCCAACACTATCTATACTGACAGTTAGAGCGCATGGGCAATTTTGAGGAACCCAGTTTTTCATACTCGCACAAAGCACATTGAGGTTCATTGCCACTATGTCAAGGAGAGGCTCTCAGCAGGAGAGATCAGCTTGGCTTATGTGCCAACACAGGACAACCTTGCATATCGTGTCACAAAGGCATTGTCTCGTGAGAAACTTGAAGCTTTTTGCAAAGCTTTGGGCTTACTCCCCTTTGTGGACTGATCATGTCCTCAGGGCATGGCACTTCCCTTTACTCATGTGCCAGCTCTCGTTCACCGCATCACTCCAAGGGGGAATTGTTACCATATACATGTGGTCATGATGTGTGTGAACACACTAGGACCGCCGGGCCAGTTTTTCCCTCTTTAGGAGGTTTCCCCCCCCCCCCCCCCCCGTGCATTGTATATATGCCCATCACTCTAGGGCTATCTATCTTTCCATAATACACTAAGTAATACACTCTCACTTGTGTGCCTTGAGCTTCCTTCATCTTCTCCAAGCTGTGTGTGTTTTCCTGCAACCCTAATTCCAACAACAATAACAAACAAGCAAAGAAAATTAATCTTTAAAAGTGATAAGATCACAAGGCCTACATAACGGGTAATGGAGTAATATTGGGGAACCAAATGATACAAACTTTTCTTCATATTGCCTTTGAAGCTTGAAAGTACGGTGTGCCAACATGCTTAGGTTCTCTTGAATTTTATGTCTTGTACGAAATAGTTCTAGGTGAACAACTCAACCTCAGCATAATAAGGAAAGTTAATGGCAAAATCATTAAATTTTTCCTATGAGATGTATAACACATAGGATTAGGAATCTGCTAAAGAGTGAAAGCTCTAAGAAGGAGTGCTTGAGGAAGCGAGATAAGTTAAAGGTGCAAATAGGCCCCAATGGGAAGTTCATCCATCAGGGTGCCTTTGGATGGTGGATATGCTTCGAGGGGCCGAGGCCAAATACACTAGGTTTTTGAACGATTCTTTGGAAACATGGTGAGGAATCACAAATGCCTTCCAAATAAAAGGAATTGATTTACTGGTAAAAATAAACTAATATTGCATAAGATTCTAGTACTTTATCCATAAGCTGATAGAGAGCTCTTTTCTTTCAACATACTAGAATAGAAATTTAACAAAAACAAGCAAAGAGGATCAATCTTTAAAAGTGATAAGATCACAAGGCCTATGTAACGGGTAATGGAGTAATACCGGGGAACCAAATGCTACAAAGTGAGGAATCACAAAGGCCTTCCGAATAAAAGGAATTGATTCACTACTAAAAATAAACTAATATTGCATAAGATTCTTATAGTTTATGGATAAGTTTATAGAGAGCTCTTTTCTTTCAACATATTGAAATAGCAATTTAACAAACAAGCACCGAAAACATGATTATGAGAGACGTGATTATGAGAGATGTGTTCATTTACGGTGCACGTCATTAGGAAATTCTTCTTTGAATTTATCTTAAATGGAATTTTGTTTGTTTGTGAAATTGATTTTTCCCAAACACTGTTGCGCAGGGAGCACCAACGAGTAAAACCCTTTGTATAAAAGGTCAATGGAAACGCGTCAAAGAATTACCTTCTCCATGTAGCGATGCATGGCAGGTAATGTGTAGGGAGGGCCAGGTTGGAGAAACTCAATCTCCATGAAGAGATCCGTATCCCAAAGTAAACAATGGCACAAGATCTTTTCTTTCTTTCTCTTTCAGCGATGGAGAGCTCCTTCATTGTCGCTAGTGTCTGGGAAAAATCATTTTCCCAAACATACAAAATTCCTTTCCATGAATTTTCCAAGAGGATATTTCAAAATTTAGGGTTATTTTTCAAAAAATTTACACTATTCTTCTCTATTTAGGGGCATAATATTAAGTTGAGACACATTTTTTCCGAACACTAATTGTCCTTATGAAATCAATACGCCCCATCTCTCTCTCTCTCTCTCTCTCTCTCTCTCACACACACACACACACACACACACACACACACACACACACACACACACACACACACACACACACACACACACACACACACACACACACACACACTAACAACCCCCATGCCCATGCAGCCAGAGGCACATAACACGTAGATTCTTTGTGCATGTGTGCGTTTGAGCAAGAAAGAATTCAGCTCTTACAAGTGACTAGTCTCTCTCTCTCTACGTGTTATGTGCCTCTGGCTGCATGGGCATGGGGGTTGTTAGTAGAGAGAGAGAGAGAGAGAGAGAGAGAGAGAGAGAGAGAGAGAGAGAGAGAGAGAGAGAGAGAGAGAGAGAGAGAGAGAGAGAGAGAGAGAGAGAGAGAGAGAGAGAGAGAGAGGGAACGTCTTTGAACTCCCTATCGAGTTATTCTATTTTATGCTACCCATGGTGTTGCAGCTCCTAACTTTTATATCTGCATGTTATGGACCTGCTTGCATATGGGTTAAGAATGCCCAAATCATCATTCATACCTTCTCACACAGTAAATTGATGAAGCTCATACGGATCTCTTGATGGAGATCCAAAGAGGAGCGCATGTTGGCATACGATCATAGGTGTGCCGAGTTTTTTTGTAAGTGCTTCATTAGCAAAGTATAGGCACTTGCAGCGCACATGCGCGTGCACACACGCGCACACACACACACACACACACACACACACACACACACTTGGTCACGACATCTGACCACGATAGCTATTTCCAATTTCACTCACTCTACCTATTGGTATTGCTACCCAAACTTTGCATCCAACTAATGCTTCAACCAACACACACATAGTCTTACACTTATGGCAGTTGACTAAGCCTTTGACACTATTCCTGCATGATTACTAGTAGCTTGTCTTTAGCATAATGTGGTCCACCTTAAGAATAAAATCACTGCATAAGAGAATTGAGATTTGACTCGATACTGGCTTCCATTGCTATCTTGGTTAAGCTTGGTTGAAAGAGAACCACTAAAAACTAAACTTAGTGGGAGCAATCCCTTGAGGCTTTAACCCCTTCCCTTCATGGCTCCTCCTGGCATAAACCAATGCGAGGTATTCCATTCATTATCTGTTGCCACATATCCCCTTCCCCCTTTCACTCTAACAAGATTTACGAGTGATGCTTCCCTTTCTGATGATGTTGGCAGCTTGGCACGGCAAGAAGCTCATCCTTTCATGATAACTCGTCCTCTTTAAGGGCCTGCTCATGATCCCAATGGGATTGCTCGCAGTGGGGAGCTTGCATGGTATGGCCATACCTGTCATATTTTTGGGTGACGACTGCTGACATGCTTCTTCATTGACACATACTCATCCATTGCCCCTATATTAAGGTGAGGGACTCTTCTCCCTTCACTTAGACCTGGTTTTTTTTTTGTCTTTTTCCTTTTAGCATACAGGGAAAGCGGTTATGGTTTAGGTTTTGGGCATTGAATTGTTGCATCCCTTGCAACTTAAAAAACAACTTGATATGATCAACTTGGTTGTACTGTTAAAAAAAGGGGGAAAGAGAGAGTAAGAAGATATTGGAGTTGTGCTTGGATTTCCCCTGGCACTTTGGAGGATTTTTTGGGATTACATTTGCTCACAGGTTCTATATTTCACTCAAAAGCTCAGTTTTAGATAATCTCTAGCTCTGTATTAAAAGATTGGATGATTATGATAGGTTTTTCTTGGCTTAAAATGTTGATTCTCAAAGAGATGTTTTCTGTCCCTGTTGGTTGCTGCATGCAAGGAAAAGATGAAGTGTTTTTACCGACTTTTGCTCTAAGCTGGCATTTGTAAAATACTAATAAGACTTTAATTCCTTGCTGACAGATGCTAATTGGCCTTATGAAATCAAATAGATTCTATTTAGGGTTATTGATTTTTTTAAAAAAGAGGGTTGATTAGCTACTGCTTGAATGGTTGTTGGTTAAAGAATAGACTTGTTCACTTGGTATTCTTATCTTGGTCTTTGGATGTTGCTAGTCCTTTTTTTGGACTAGATTCTACTCTCATAAACTGGCCATATCTGGGTATGGTTTGAGGTGGCCTGCTTTCTTCACTGAACTATCCAATCTTGCTGACTTCATTCACCACACGATGAGAGTAAAGTTATAGGCAGAATTTACTGCCTCCTTTTTCCATTTTACTTGGCTTTTCTGAGGAGAACATCTCACTAGATTGGGGCTTGCTTTCTCTACGGCTGGAACTTCAAGTATTACTTGGATTCTAAAGAAAGTTCTTGTGCATACACTAGCTGGATTAATGTTTGGCTTTTCGTTCTTGGATGGCTGCCTTTAATCTGGTCCTTTCAAATATGAAATTTTACTTGCCTCATGAATAAGGTTCCTAGCTCTTGCTAATGCTGACTGTAAGATCCCCAATTTTTGGGTCCCTTCTAAAAATAAGAAAAATAACTTTCAATATCTATTTCACCAAATTTTGATTTAAGATGCTTGATTGACAGTATTGGAAAGTCATAATTATGTCGGGATATTATGGTGTGGCGTAGTGTAGCTACGATTTCCATTAGTTGGCCAAATACTGCTCAGATGGTCAATTTGCTGTAAAAATTGAATGGTAAGTGGGAGAGTTGACCACCAAAAAGAAAAGGCTTGTTTTTAGGAAAGAAAGAGTCTTTTTAGAAAAGAGAGGAGTTTAGTTTAGAACTCTTTTCTTGGAAGTCAAGCTTCTTCTTAGAGACTGAAAATCACACATCGAGATCTGTGTCCTCAAGGGAAAAAAAATTTAATTAAAAAAAAAAAAAGCCGCGAACGCGTATGGAACTTGTCTCTCTTTGCTCACTCTATTCTTGGCTTGTGCTTTTGGCCTTGGGAGCCTATATAAAGACCTCTCTCCCTTCACTTGAAGACACATGGATACACTCTCATAGGCGGAAGCTCTCTTTCCTTGACATCAGAATTACCTATCTATTATACGGAGTGGTGCAACCTCTTCATCACCATCTCCATAAGCTCTTCTCTCTCTCTCTCTCTCTCTGTCTCTCTCTCAGAAGGATACTCTCTCTCTCTCTATCTCTCTCTACTCGCTTATTATCTTCTTTCTTGTTTCACGGTGTACACCCTCTCCAGAAGCTTTCATGGAGGATACCTCTACGTAGCTCTCATCACCGCTCTCTTGCGGCAAAGCAAGAAGCCTTTCAACAGCCCCAAATAGATTCTAAAACACGGTGAGAAACTCTAAACTCCATAGTCATCATCTCTCTCTCTCTCTCTCTCTCTCTCTCTCTCTCTGTCGTTTTTCTACGTAGTCACCCTCTCGGTGATTTTTTTCGCATACAAGTGCATGAATGGATCAACCAAGTACATACAAAGTTGCCCCACGATTATTTCATCATGTTTAACATGGTGATTTATGCATATGATGCGTTTATGATCACGCACGTGCATAAAAAGCGCTTTTTGTTTCATGTTATAGAGGCGGTAGGAATATTGTTTTGGTCATAAATCATAAACTATTATGAATCAGCCCGAACCCTTTATACCAGAGATAAAATTTCTCTCTTTGATGTCATGTGAGAAACACGCACGAACTAAGAGATATGGTCAAAAAACAGATTGCTGCCCATTAACCAAATATTTTTGACTCCAGGTTCCTTGGAGAACCACTATATAGATTCACCGGATGGGCAAACCCACTTAACCAATTGAAAATCTTGATGATAAATAAATTTAGGTCTGTGTTATTACTTCGGTAATGCGAGTTATTAATCACTCTATTATCGGTTTTACCTACACGCATAGGAGTACTATCAAGGGGGGGGATACCATATGACGTCACGAGTTAACCGAGCTGTTTTGATATGTTTCATGGTTTGTTTTGGTGAGTTGATTTCAATTATTAGATGGCCATAAACTCGTGTGGGAGTATATGGTTAAACACCCCAAACCGCATATTCAAATATGAATAAAGCGACTTTCTTTTAGGGTTACCGTTTGTTGTGTGAGTACCATGTGGTCAAAGTAATGTGATGGAGTGATAGTCTATATTATGGAGCTGAATTTGATGCATTGGTTTGGGGTCAAATACTTTTATTTACATATTTTGCATGCTCCCAAAAATGTTTAAAAAATATTTTTTGCATATGTGTGAAGTTATGGTTTATGGTTGACCTAAAGGTCGGAGTTGTTTTGCATCATGTTTATGGTGTTGAATGTTATCATATGATGTATGGGAACTCATAGATTGATGTGGATGCCTCATATGCATAGTTATGAATGCTTTTCACCTTTCCAGGTCAAAACTAGCTCTATGTGCTAGAGTGGTGAATGCAGATGTGATGCATCAACTTTGCATGGTTGGATGTTGTCAAAATTGGATTTTTATATCATGATTAGTTGGTGGTTGGACTCTTTTTATGCATGAAAGAATCACATCTTAAGGGTCACATGTGTGTAGACTCCGATCGATTGCAAGAGATGGGTCAAACTCCAAGTGTGGGAGTTGGTTCAATGTGATTATGATTTATGGTTAAGGGCTAAGATTCACTCATGGATTATGGTTGAAATTTTATGGTGGAAGCCGGTGTGGCTTATGGTTTTTTTTTTGAGATATGTTTATGCTGCCGAAATGCTGTCAAAATTTTTGCAGCCATGTTATGTTCTAAAGTGGTTATGCAGGATTGGTCGTGCCTCACCCAAGTGGGGTGGAGTGTTCACTCATGTGATGTAATCAAATTATGGTTTATGGTTTTTTTGGATTGGATCATGAAGTGATCAAGATGGTTTATGGTAGACGTGTAAGGGCAGAGATCCTGTATAGTAGTCTAACTATTTGGAAAAGGATTGTTAATGCATTGGGGAAGGCTATTGTGATTGGACTCATGTGTTATGTTTCTCATGGTAGCATCGCTATAAGACTATGATCACCTACATCACTTAGCCTTAAACTAAAGGGTCGCTGACCTGGGGCTTTGCTGGATCGGGGGTATTGTACTCTAGGTCTTCTTCTTTTTGTTAGGCTCATCTACATGGTTAGTGCGTCGGGGGTTGAATGACCTACACGGCTAACATGTCGGGGATCTTGCCTTGGCTTTTCTAAACACCCGATGCTAGGCATCAAAGAGGCATGGCGCCTAAACTGGTATGGTTGGTGTAGATACCCTACCACCTGCTGGTATTTGGGATCCTTTCAGAGCTCGGGTTCATGGAGGGAGGCAAAGTAGCCTCAGCCTATGTCTGGCTCAGGTAGGTTGGAGGTGTTCTGGCTCGCTCTTAAAGAAGTGAAATTCTCTCTGTCCGTAGTAGAGCAAAAGTGGATGGGTGGACCGGTCGATCCCTACACAGGGTCCAGTGCTGTGCTAGTTGTTTTGCCACAAGCTTTTTTGATGTTATGGTATACCCAGATTTTGTGATTGCATTAATACATGGTTGCCTGCTCCATATAGATGGGCATTTAAAGATTCTCTGTTGTCATCTTCTCATGTCCCTATGCACTCTATTTCACCCTTATTATATTCTCTCTCTCTCTCTCTCTCTCTCTCTCTCTCTCTCTCTCTCTCTCTCTCTCTCTCTTCCGGCAACGCGGTGTACACATATATTCACCCTCCACAATGTTATATTTTTCTTGAGTATGCTTTCATTCATAACACCCATTCAGGGGTAGCACTAGTCGCTAGGTACCTCTGGATGCAGTCCGGCTCATGGCCTAAACTCCATGCTTGGTCAAGTGCTGAGAACTCCTCTCCTATGCAAATGATTCTGCAACTCTGATGTATATTGAAAATTGTATAAAAGTGTAAATTTTATATTTTGTGCATAGACCCCTGGGGAGGGGTATCTCTCACTGACACATGCCATGTACTAGTCTTAAAATCCTACATTCTTGCTCTTTGAATTTGGTATATGCCTATAATGGGAGAGACTTGGGCATAAAAAATAGTGGGAGTGGTTCCTAATACTGGTCTTTTATAGGTGAACTCTGGTCATGTTTTTTGTTGGGGACCTTTTTAAGAAAAGTTGATAACTAATCTAAGCTTGGACACAAAATAAGAAGCATTTTTTTTTTCTTCTAAAAAAGCTAATAGCTGGTTTTGCTGGACTCTAGTCCTGCTCACTTTACTAAGCTTGAGAAGTTATTAATCTAATCTATGCAATCTTTCTAGTAGTTTTGGTTCCCTATTATGGAAACTTATGGAAAATTGGTTTTACTACCTAAGAATTGACATAACATGTTGTACTCTTTGAGTAGGTTATGATATTGTAACATGGGAAGACTCGTGGCCTTGACTTGCAAAAAATCTGACATACAACATGCTGTTGATTACTGAATTAATGTTTGGCTTTTTGGTTCTTGGATGACTGCCTTTGATCTGGTCCAGGTTTTTTTTGGAGGCCAGGTTCATCATTGGCTTTGGCTTTAAATAAACTTGGTTTTGAGATTTTCTACCTTAGTTTGACAAACTCCATCTGCTGGTTATACTGAATTTTTTACAAGAGTGCTTAATCTGGGCTAAATCCTAGGAGATATGAGACCTTATAAAGGATTGTAATACCTTGCTGTGTATTGTCAAAGATCTAGCTTTGGTTGGTAAACCTATACATACATACATATTCTCGGATTTCAGTTAAACTCTGGTTCTTACTACCATGTTTTGATTTTTTGATAGATTTGACTCTGATCCAATAAATCTTCTACTCTCTTTTTTGGTTGCTAAGTCAAAAATATCTTCTGCTAAAATGGTTGAAACTTTGGATTTTTGCTAATACAACTTCTTGACATATGGTTGAAAAATGGATCTTTTTGATAATCTTTGATAGGGCTAGCACATCCTGATTAATTTAATTTGTGAGCTTGCTTTAACTAAAGCTTTAATATTAACCACTGTTGTATTGAAACATTTGGGTACAATGAGATTTCTAGCCATTATGTTCTACTATGGGTAGTTGGTTTGTTCTATTTGAAGGGCTCGACCTCGGAGCATATATTAGGATGTAATTACAAAACAAAGCATTGCATGCAAGTTTTTGTCCATACATTTTTTAGCTAAAGCAATACATAGAATGATATGGATTAGTCAACATTTTTAATAGTAGATGGTTATTATAAAAAAGAAGAAGTTCTTTTAAAACATACGGAGAGCAACTCTCGCAGGAATACTTTTGATGTAGAAAAACCTTGAGATTTTATCTACTTTTATATGTAGGACAACAGCTAGTCTAATAATTTTAAATTTGACATGGATAACAACTGATAGGTTTTTTGAAGCCTGTCATACGTAGCCAAGTCTAACATATCTGTTGTCTTGACTATATGGATGCAGGTGAGAATTCTATCTTGGCTTAAAAAGGTTTAGCAGGCTGTAGTCAGACTTTGAAAACACTTGATGATTCAACTGGGATAGTTCATATACCTTTGTAAAAACTCATTTGGAATGATACCTCATTCTTATTATGTTGTACAATTATGAGTCAAAGACTGAGTTGTTTATGTACAAATCTTTGCCTAAACATCTATAGCCAATTGTCTTTTGAACGTCTTGTTATTTGGTGTGTATTTATTAAAATTAAGACAGCCACACACACACACACACACACACACACACACACACACACACACACACACACACACACACACACACACACACAGAGATGCCCGTGTGAGATCACGTGCAAAGAGAGAGGAAGAAAGAAAGCAAGAGAGAGAGAGAGAGGAGTTTGCTCGCAGGTGAAAGAGTGAGGAAAGGTAGCTGGCAAGCTTGCTTTTGTGTGTAGCTATGGTGACCATTGTAGCAAGATCTTCATCCATGTTGTCTTTGCATAGTGTCGCCCTATACTCGTCCCCTTCATCATCATCCTTTTCCTTGAAGTCGTGCCCCTCTCTCTCCTTCACCCCCTCCAGTGGTTTTTGCCTTATTTGCATGGTCACCAAGAAGGTCTCTGCCTGATCCTCCGAAAAGATGTCGTGGCTTTTTGGGATTAGGGGAGGTGGCAACCTTGTCGATCTTGAATGGCTCGATGGATTACTTTTCAATGACTATGGATTTAATCCCCTCCAACTTGGAAAGGATACAACTACCAACAAAGGTGGAAATCTTTGTGGGGCAAGTACGGAGGCGTAGTCCCCTAGTTCCAAGTTGGAGGTCAACCTAGAGCAGTTGCTCCATTCTCTTTTGGAAAGTTGATACGATGGTTTGAGAGCACGATATGGGTTGACTTCTTCAACACCGGTACCCAATCTTTGCTAGAGTTTTAGTTTGCTCGGAAAATCTCGCTCGGGCTATGGTAAGACTCCCATTGCCACCACCTAAAAGTATCCCTAATGCATTTACCTTGTTCTTTGATGGAGCTTTTCCACAAGAAAAGCAGGGGGAGGGCTAGTGTTGCTCAACCCAAGTGGAGAGGTGGTCATGAAAGAGAAGGTTAATCTACCAAGTTCAACTAGCAACAATGAAGCGGAATATGACACACTACTTCATGGTTTAAAGATGTGCATTGGCCAAGGTATACGACGTCTCATGGGAAAGGGGGATGCACTTCTCATTTTGAAGCAGATTTTAGGCATTTGGGCATGCAAAAATGAAAGACTAAGGACAAAAGCTCATGCCATTCATAGGTTGTTTAACATTAGGAAAAATTTGGACTCACAAAGGGGCCTTATAAGGAGTTTGACTTCCTCTCTCATGTCCAAAACGGGCGTGCGATAAAATTTTTACAAATCAACTCTAAACTTCGTGGAGATTTGGCAGTTAGAATCTTCTCTTCAAGCTCTTTCTATTGATATATAGCACGCCATGAGATTCCTCATATTTTAAAAGATTCTATTTTTTATTCTCTAGATTCTAAACGGAGTTGTCACATCACAAGTTCTGTAGATTCTAAACGGAGTTGTTCTCTAGATTCTAAACGGAGTTGTCACATCACAAGTTCTGTAGATTCTAAACGGAGTTGTTCTCTAGATTCTAAACGGAGTTGTCACATCACAAGAGAATAAAAAATAGAATCTTTCAAAATTTGAGGAATCTCATTGCGTGCTATATATCAATAGAAAGAGCTTGAAGAGTAGATTCTAACTGCCAAATCTCCACCAAGTTTAGAGTTGATTTGTAATTATTTTACCGCACGCCCATTTTGGACATGAGAGAGGAAGTCAAACTCCTAATAAGGCCTCTTTGTGAGTCCAAATTTTCCCTAATGTCAGTTTAAAGAAGTGAAACTATACCAAATTCCTAGGAAACAAAATGAAGATGCAGATTTACTTGCACAACAAGCAGTTACATGTGTTGAGAAAGAAGTGAAGGTCATCATGGTGGCAGCAGTTGTCAAGCAACCGAGATACCAGCAATTGGAGTCATCGGCTCCCGTTATTGGCTACATTTTGGAGGGCGAGTTTCCACAAGATTTCACAAAAGCTCAGAAGAGGAGACTCATGAAGAAGGCAAGTGTCTATCTCTTCCTAGAAGGCTCCCTCTATCAAAAAGGGAAGGATCAAGTGTGCAGAAGAGCACCAACTATCAAGGGAATTCCAGCCATTCTAAAAGGTTTGCATGAGGAAGCATGTGGTGGTCATTTTTCCAAAGAGTTAACTCTGAAGAAGATTTTTCTTGCGGGGTATGTTTGGCCAAGCGTGCATGTGGACGTCCAACATTAGTATAAAAGCTATCACAACTGTCCGGTAAATGGAAATAGAAGATTTATCCATGGTCGAAGGCAAACTATGTTTACAAATAGACCCTTTGAAAAGTGGGGAATTGATGCTATGGGTCCTCTGCCTAGAACAAAAAAATAGTGGCTATAGATTACATGACTAGGTGGGTAGAGACTCAAAGTGTGGCAAAGGTAAATGGGAAAACAGTGAGCACGTTTGTCTACACTAATATTTATTGCAAATTTGGCACACCTTTGGAGATTGTTTTTGATAATTGTCTAGGGTTCAGGAAGGGTTTACTCACGGAACTTTGTGAGGCAATTCACATTCTACATCATCATAACACACCCTACTACCCATAGTCAAATGGTTTGGTGGAGAAGGCTAATGGTGTCATTGCAAGCATCATTAGAAAGATGGTGAAAAACAAGACAAAGTTGTGGGATGACTTCTTGGATGGTGCCTTGTGAGCGTATCAAACCACATATAGGGAAGCCATGGAGTGCACACCATTTCACTTGGTCTATGGTCAAGAGGATTTACAACCAATTGTGCTCAACATTCCAACAATGAAACTTCATGACAAAGTTGCACAAGATGATCAAGAGCTATGGATGGATTGACTTCTTACATTAGTGAAACTTGAGTGGAAAAGAGAAGCAGCCTATGAGTGCTACAAGAGGCACAAGCAAAGGAGAAGCTTGACAAGAAACTGAAGGACAAAGGCATCAATGAAGGAGATCTTGTGCTAAGGTATGACAATCGACTCGATAATTGTTTTGATGCCAAGTTTGAAACTAGATGGTAGGGGCCATACATAGTCAAGAAGGCTTTCAATTCAAGTTAATATCAAATTGTGGACTTGAATGGTAAAGAGCACTCCAGGAAGGTAAACAAGTATCGCCTGAAGTCCTATTTGAGTCTCTTTCTACCAAAGAATCTACCGAAGAACTATCAAAGAGTGACTATCTTATATAACTTTTGTTGCATGAAGCATGAGTGTGAAAAGAAGCCACAAAATGAAAATCCTATCAAGGGACCAGATATCATAGAGGACTCAGAAGCACTCTCTTTGGAAAAGATGCTTTACGATGGTACATGAATATACCATCATCCTGGGGGAGGGCTAATGATAGCCGTTTTTTGGCTATCCAAAATTGCCATAGTGAGCTACCTCACCCTATCAAAATCACTCAAACACTGTGGTTATGATCACCCTTTCGCTGTACATAGACGTGTGTCAGTTAGGAGACTTTCCCCATATCTCCTTAAAAACCCTCAATTAGCTAGTCACTGGGCTAGCTGAGCCAAAAAATAAATAAAATAAAAAAGAAAAGTATATTATGGACTTTTTATGTGTAAATATTTCATTGTATATAGGGCCTAAATATAGGGTTTTTTATAATTATTTTGGTATTTTATTTAAATATTTATACATAGGTGTGTGTTTTATTAGGCTATGTATGCCTTCTTTTATCCTCTTGCATCACCTCCACATTTTTATCCTCACCCTTGTGGAAACAAAAAACTGGCTCCTACTCCCTTAGTCACTTTTATTATATAATTTTCATTTTACTTGCATACTTTTTTCTCTTTCACCCAGAATAATACAAAAGAAGGACCATATCATATGATTCCAATATCTTTTTTCATATCCATAATTCTTCCATATTTTTTTATTATGTACTCATAATTCAAACACCATGTGCTCATTAAGCTAAAATCCATGAATAGTCCATACACTAGTCCCACCATGTATATATTTCTTTATTCACCAATGATCCTCCTCCATGCATGTGTAAAGATAACTTGGATGCTTTGTATTATGATATGACTCAAAGAGGGACTCACTCTCGGATGCATTGTGCAAATTCAACGAAAAAGAGGGCCACTAAAAGACTTTTGCATGCATAAAAATAGGCTTATTGGTGAGATTTTTGGCGCCTATCTATGCTCGAAATTTGAAGAAGTGACCAACATACAAAATGCAGCCCATGAGTTGAATATTCACCTCAATTTTTTGCATAATTTTTGGAGCTACCATCTCATGTAGGCCATGCTTAACCTCTGCAAAATTGGGAAATCTCATCACCGAATCATCATTTTTGCAATTGGTGATCGACATCGGCAACGAAGGTGTAAAGAAAAGAAGAAAAGAAGAAGAAGATGGACAGTCATTCTTAACAATCTACACAAGGTAAGTCCAAGCTTCTTCAAGGCTTCACTATCTCAAGGATTCTCACTTCACTCACCATCTCCTTTTACCATCAAACTCATTCTACCCATTGTAAATTGTACCACTAACTTTTTAGTGATTACTAACACTAACTACTGACCCACCCTCTACTATCTAATAAAGTGGACATTCCCAAGTTATTCACTCAAATCTCTCTTCTTTCAGCCTCAATAATTCTCTCTACTAGAGCCCACATTCAAGTGAATCAAAGGAAAAGAGAGACGCACTCTCATTTGAAATTTTAAAAAATCATAACCCATGTTACTCTTAATAAAATTGATCAGGTTTAATCCTAATCGGGGCTTCCAAACACCTATAAATAGAACTCTTCTCTTCTTTGTAAGGAGCCATTGCTGACATAACATAGCACTCTCCAACCGTAGTTGTGTGAGGAGATTCTAAGCTTTGAGGGCTCTCTGTCACATTATACTCATATGTGCATAGAGATGCTTTGAGGCTAATTGCCTTTGAAGCCTGAAAGTATGGTGTGCCAACATGCTTAGGTTCTCTTGAATTTTACTTCTTGTAAAAAATAGTTCTAGGTGAACAACTCAACCTCAGCATAACAAGAAAAGCTAATGGAAAAATCACTTATTTTTCCTATCATACGTATAGCACATAGGATTAGGAATCTTCTAAAGAGTGAAAGCTCTGAGGAGGACTGCTTGAGGATGCGATATAAGTTAACGGTGCAACTAAGCCCCAATGGGAAGTGCATCCATCATGGTGGTTTTGGATGGTGGCTATGCTTTGAGGGGTCGGGGACAAATACACTAGGTTTTCAATACTAGTTTGGTACTAAAAAGGACACTTTAATGTCCTTTTTTCACAAATTTAAATAAATTGGTACATAAAACCTAGCAAAAATCTCAAGAAATACTTTTGGAAAGTTATAAAATGTTATCCAAAGTAATCATAAAAATTATAATCCATCACTTTCATACACAACCTCAATAGTAACTACAATCATGAAAAGTACCTACACAAAACAACACTCGATGTTTTAATAAAACACGCACTCTAGTTTAAGAAAAAAATGAGCAGGGTGCATGTAATAAGGCATGGTAACTACTGATATATGTGTTTGATATTTTTACAATTGTCATGTTAATTTTTTTTCTTTGTGACTAGAATTAAATACGGATCAAATATGCAACGTTTATAAATTCAATTAATGATTACATAAAACATTTATTTTTCATCTAAATTTGCAATGTCTTATGATGCATATATACTAGATCTATGACTCCATTACGTAAGGTGATACTATTTGATGGTTATGCAAGCCACGTTTGGTAATTCATGTCATATCCCAAAAATTGTGCATGTTAAAATTCTTATTTTTTATTTATTAAAGATTAGCCGTAAAAATAAGGTTTACTTTTGGAAATTTTCATTCATCTCACTTATTTGTATATAAATACATCATATGGAAAAAATTGGGAAATTTATATACACACTTTCATTAGTTTTTCATAGCAATGTGTTCTTTGCAAGATGCCTATGAGTTTGAAACCTTGAAAAATGCTTAGTTGATGGGTGCTTGCCTATAGATACATTATAGACCTTAAGTTTTTCCTCATAACTTCATCATGTTAATGAAAGAGGCTTTGAAAGACCAAAATTTTCCCCTTTGTCAGTGTTTTCAAGATTTGGGTTTTTTTATTATCCAAAACATCTAGTCTCATAACTAAGTTATAAAGCTTGATTATCTCTATAATAAGTTTTTTCACATTCATACACCTTGAAATCTATGCAAAATCCTATTTTGATAGAAAGTTTTCACTTCATAAAAATATTGTAATTTTTTTTATAAAACTCCACTAATTTATTATGATTTTTTTATCTTAAAACTTATCACTACAATCTTAATTTGCTATTAATTTTAAGAAGTAAAATTTGGCCATGTTCTTCACCTCATATTTGAACTAAGGTATGAATGATTAGATTCATCAAATAATTATGATAAGTTGGTGAAAAAACACGACATAATAGTGTCTCGAGACAATTGAGTGTCCGATTACAGAAGTACTGATAAATGTTTCTTTGAAAACATGGTGAGGAATCGCAAAGTCCTTCCAAATAAAAGGAATTGATTTATTGGTAAATATAAACTAATATTGCATAAGAGTCTAGTAGTTTATTGATAAGCTCATAGAGAGCTCTTTTCTTTTAAGCTATTGAAATAGCAATAACAAACAAACAAAGAAAATAATTCTTTAGGCCTCCGTAACAGCTAATGGAGTACTTAATATTGGGAAACCAAATGCTACAAAACCTTTCTTCATATTGCCTTTGAAGCCTGAAAGTATGGTGTGCCAACATGCTTACATTTTCTTGAATTTTACGTCTTGTAAGAAATAGTTCTAGGTGAACAACTCAATCTCAACATAACAAGCAAAGCTAAGGGAAAAATCACTTATTTTTCCTACCAAACATATAGCACATAGGATTAGGAATCTTCTAAACAGTGAAAGCTCGAAGGGGGAGTGCTTGAGGATGCGAGATCGGTAAAAGGTGCAATTAGACCCCAGTGGGAAGTTCATCCATCAGGGTGCTTTTGGATGGTGGCTATGCTTCAAGAGGAGCCGGGGACAGATACACTAGGTTTGTAAATGTTTCTTTGGAAACATGGTGAGGAATCACAAAGGCCTTCCAAAAAAAATGAATTGATTTACTGGTAAAAATAAACTAATATTGCATAAGAGTCTAGTAGTTTATTTATAAGTTGATAGAGCGCTCTTTTATTTTAAGCTATTGAATAGCAGTAAGAAACAAACAAAGAATATCAATCTTTAAAAGTGATAACATCATAAGGCCTCCGTAACAGCTAACGGAGTACTTAATATTGGGAACCAAATGCTACAAAACTTTTCTTCATATTGCCTTTGAAGCCTGAAAGTATGGTGTGCCAACACGCTTAGGTTCTCTTGAATTTTACGTCTTGTAAGAAATAGTTCTAGGTGAACAACTCAACCTCAGCATAAGAAGCAAACCTAATGGCAAAATCACTTATTTTTCCTATCAGTAGACAGATAGCACATAGGATTAGGAATCTGCTAAAGAATGAAAGCTCCGAGGAGGAGTGCTTGAGGATGTGAGATAAGGAAAAGGTGAAATTAGGCCCCAATGAGAAGTACATCCATCAGGGTGCTTTTGTTGGTGGCTATGCTCCAAGGGGCCAGGGCCAAATACACTAGGTTTTTAAATGACTCTTTGGAAACATGATGAGGAATCACAAAGGCCTTCCAAATAAAAGGGATTGATTTACTAGTAAGAATAAAGTAATATTTCATGAGAGTCTAGTAGTTTATTGATAAGCTGATAGAGAGCTCTTTTCCTTCAACCTATTGAAATAGCAATAACAAACAACCAAAGAAAATTCATCTTTAAAAGTGATAAGATCACAAGGACTATGTAAAGGATATCGGAATAATATTGGGGAACCAAATGCTACAAAAGTTTCTTCATATTCCCTTTGAAACTTGAAACTAGGGTGTGCCAACATGCTTAGGTTCTCTTGAATTTTACTTCTTGTAAGAAATAGTTCTAGGCGAACAACTCAATGTCAGCATAACAAGCAAAGCTAATGGGAAAATTATTAATTTTTCCTATGAGATGTATAGCACATAGAATTAGGAATCTGCTAAAATGTGAAAACTCCGAGGAGGAGTGCTTGAGGATGGGAGATAAGTAAAAGGTGCAATTAGGCCCCAGTGGAAAGTGCATCCATTAGGGTGCTTTTGGATGGTGGCTATGCTTCGAGGAGTCAAGGCCTAATACACTAGGTTTTTAAATGATTCTTTGAAAACATGGTGAGGAATCACAAAGGGTGATAGCATGTTTAGGTGGTACCACTTTTTGCACCTTTTGGTGGTACCACCAATAGCACCTAGGTGGAGGGAAATTCAATGTTTTTCAAATTTGGGAAAAGAGGGAGAGGGAAATTCTAAATCTTCATGCAATATAATTTATGTACCTATAATCTAGATGCATGTAAACCATTGTGGGTCCCCTTTTTTTGAACTTACAGTCATCATGGCCTAGACACTCCTTGTCCTCTTTCTCCTTTTCTCTCATGCAACTAGCTTGTCACTCAAAATCTCGCCTGTACTTGTGTGCTCGCTCTGCTCCCATAGCTTGTGCTCCCCCCATTTCATGTTGTAGCCATCGTGCTCTGCCCCCCATTGCACCCGTTGCACTTTGCCATAGCCCTGGTGGAGCTCTACCCCCATTGCCCCCGACACAAAAGCATAAAGGCTGCAGCAACACCCTTTGTAGAGATGACTCCCAAGAAGAACACTCCCTCCAGGAAGAGCAAAACCCCGACTCAGAGCACGGAGGTGGTACAGCAGGCGGCCCCTGCAACAAACATCTTTACTTGCAACATCAGTGGAGTATTTGGTACTTTCCAGGTTTTGCTATTCTGCATTGTAGTTGCATGAGGAATATGGAGAGCATGGAGGGAAAGCTGCCCAAGGATTTAACAGACAAGGATCTGCCACCTGAACACTGGTCAATAGTGTTCAAGGTGCTAGAGAAGAAGAAGACTAAGATATTCCTCCACCAGGTGCATGACCACCTTTACGATACATGCAGGCTTTTGTATCAAAAGGTCTACCAAGATGCCCCCTCCAACAGCAAGCTCATGACGAGGTTTGCGAGGGGATTTGCATATGAATACTGCGATGCTGCCAAAGAAGACCCCAAAAACCATAAGATTGCATGGGCTTTGGTTGGGGATCAAGTATTAGAGAATGTCAAGAGCCAGAAAGGGGGGTTCAATCAGAAAATATAGAAGTTCATGTCCGATTACGGCGTGAAGGAAGCCCCGACATTTGAAGGACTGATAGAGAATGCCTTGGACGGTCCTGCAGCGTCCACCCACCCTCTACAACACATGTGGACAACCTCTCAACCCCTCTACACAACATGGGTGGATAATCTTGCCAATAACCTTGAGCAACAGGCAGTGAAGGCAAAAGAGAAGGTGAAGTCTACAAAGACAGTCCTGGCTGCAAAGCGGGACTTATGGTTGCGCAACGAAGGTACCTCCTCAGCTTGTGCACCCATCACTACAGAGGTGGAGAAACTGAAAGCCTCTTCAACAGAAAATGTAGCTGCGATTGCCAAAAAGGAGGCTAAAATTGGAGTCCTTACAAGGGTAGTCTCCAGGTCCTTTGGATTCAATGATGCTGCAAGGATGAAGGGGGAGGTGTCAGCCATGCAACTACTCCAGTATTCTCTGCCTTTAAAGTGTATAAAGTGATAGAAAGTGCTAAAAGTGGTTGAGAGTGCTCACCTTTTAAGCATTGCAAGCACTTTCAGCCACCTACAGGCTCTTTTAAGTACATTCAAACATCTGGAAATGCCTCCAAGTGCTTGCAAGTGCATAAATTGGTTAAAAGTGCTTGCAAGTGCTAAAAAATGCTTGACTATTTAGCACTTGCAAACACCTTAACCACCTGCAAGCACTTCCAAGAACTTTTAAACACCTAAAAATGCATGCAAGTGCTAAAAAGTGCCTAACTTTTATGCACTTGCAAGCACTTTGAACCACCATTTGGCACATTAAAGCACTTTGAAGCACTTTCAACCACTCACAAACTCTTGCAAGTGCTTGAAGAAGATTCAAAATAATTAAAATTGCTTCAAAATGCTTTCAAAGTGATTAAAAGTTCTTTCTGGTATCACTTCAGAGCACTTTTAACCACTTTAAAGCACTTTGAAGCAATTTTAAGACCCTGCAAACACTTGCAGGAGTTTGCAGGTAATTGAAAGTCACGCTTCAAAGTGCTAATAAAAAGAGCTTCTTAGTGCTAGCAAGTGCCTTTCAAAGTGCTGCAAGTAGACAAATTGAACACCTGCAAGCACTTCCAAGCACTTTTAAACACCTACAAATGCCAGCAAGTGCTAAAAAGTGCCTAAATTTTATGCACTTGCAAGCACTTTGGACCACCTGTTGCAGGCACATTAAAGCACTTTGAACCACTTGCAAAGTCTTGCAAGTGCTTGAAAGTGCTTAAAATTGCTTCAAAATACTTTCAAAGTGCTTAAAAGTTTATTCTGCAATCACTTCAAAGCATTTTGAGGCACTTTAAAGCACTTTTAACCGCTTTTAAGACCCTGCAAGCATTTGCAGGTGGATGAAAGTGCTTCAAAGCTAAAAAGAGCTTCCGAGTGCTAGCAAGTGCCTTTCAAAGTGCTGCAAGTGGATAGATAGAGCACTTGCAGGCACTTGCAACGAGTGTCTACAAGTACTTGAATGTTCAAGCAAGTGCTCCAAGGTGCTTGCAAGTGCCTGCTACTAGGGCCTGCATGGCCCCCATTATGGTTGGTTGTGCAATAATCTTCCTTTGTTTTTAATTTTGTATAAAAAATAGTTCAGGAAATGGATAGGAGCTTGGTGAGTTCAGAAGGCAGGCCTCCTTCATGAAAAGAGAGGGCAGGGCCCTTCTAGTGCCCACTCCACCTTCGAAGTCTAAATTTAGTGTGGATACTGTTTTATTGTCTGGAAATTGTGTGGCCTGTGGTCAATAACTATCGGGAAAATATGTGGCCAGTGTCTTTCAGCTGCCGTGTGCCCACATATAAAATTCGTTCTGCTTTTCAGTGGTCAGCGCGACTGATCCCAAGTGTGTTGTACCAGACTGTAAATGGGAGATACCCCATATAGCAAGATGCTAGGCACTTAGGAATTCTTATGAGGAGCTTGAAGGTAGGTTGGTCATTTTATACAATAGAACTTATACTAATCTGTTGTGGAGACTAATTGTGTGCGTTGGTTTAGCTGAGCCAGTGGCTGAGAAAGAAGCTTCCACATCGTCCACAGAAAATTGGTCAAGTAGTTCAAAGTGCTTGTCAGGTGATTCAGAGTGCTTGTCAAGTGGTATAAAGTGTTGGCCAAGTGGTTTTGGGTGTGGTCAAGTGGTTCATAGTTCTTGTCAAGTAGTATAAAGTGCTCGTCAGGTGGTCCTAAGTGGTCCAATGAGTTGGTCAAGTGGTATACGGGGCTGATAAAGTGGTCATAAGTGCTTTTACGTGTTTTTGGAGGCTAGTAAAGTGGTTCAGGGGGGCTGGTAAAGTGCTGGTCAATTGGCCAAGTGCTTAGAACTGCTTTCAAGTGTTTTAAAAGACGTCTTTTATCACTCTAATGTGAAAAGTGCTAGCTTTTCAGCAGGGGTGGTTAGCTGTAATTTTAGAGGACAGTAGGTCCCCCCCCCCCCCCCCTCCCCCAGCTTTGATGTAGTCCTTCCTGACTCTCTTCAATATAGTTCTCTGCCTCCTTTAGAAAAAAAAAAAGTGCTAGCTACTTTTAAAAGTGCTAGCCAGAGTCAAATTTATAGAGATAAATCTTACAAGTTCTCCTCTGGGGGCATGCTATTATAGATTTGCTCGAATATGTCATTTGAAATATCATATACATTATGCTCACCTTCCCTCGGGGACATGGAAAACCGATGCATCGCACCAAATGGGAGTAGATTAGAGTAGTGGGCTTGTTGTCCAAAAGGACATAAGTATCATCTCCGCCATTTACCTTGTCATAGAATAGGCCCTCAACCACATATGAACCTTTCTTAATGATGTTGTGCCATTGATCCCTTTCCTCTATTTTTGCCAGGAGCTTTGTGTTGGTGCATTTTAGGACGTAGAAGTCTGCACCTGCCTCCTCCTCTGCAGTCACTGCAAAGTTATGACCAACCATCAAGGCATCACTCAGGTCATCGTGGTGGCCAGCATACATGGGGGCGTATTAATCCTCATCCTCGCTCAATGATTCTCCATCGCCTTCATCCGTAAGTGTGAGTACAACCCCTGCACATGATTTTTGTTGGCACATCTCCTCCATTGACCTTTGATGCACGCACCACAAAAGCAAGAGAGCAGTATGTTTCTTAGTCCGTGCATATCCGTCTGACTGTAGCCATTGACACAATGCTAGGATTGAGACCCTGTCATGCGCTTGCAATCCCACTCTATTACTCTATCGACATCACTGAGCTTGACCTCCCAAAAAGCACGATCAAATTTCTTGTCTGTCTGTGGGCATTGATTTTTGAGAGTTGCATTGAGGAATGCAACAACACTTGAAGCATTATGCAACTCCCACCTGTCATATTTCAAATGCCTGTGTGAGGGCTCTTTTGACTAATACACCAGCCCCCATTGTGCTCACCCTTTCCATGGCCTGAAGCAAAGAAATTGTGCGTCATTTTGACACCTGTCATATTGATGAATTGTGCAACAAAATAGAATGGCCGCCTTGCTTTGAATTGGGATGCAGCACCATCCGATCACACCCAATGTCGCTTAACACTATAGCCGTTTCTTTTCAGTCATTCATTGTGAAAAAGAAAACAGTGCTACACAAACAAAATGTCATGTGTCTTGTCGTCAGAGATGTAGAAGTGAGTCGTATTTTGTAAAGCACCAAGCGCATCACGTAAGTATGAAATGTGAACAAAGATTGTGACCTAAGATGAATACCAATGTATTGACTGGATCTCGTTCTGCACCTTGAAGGAGTAATTCTCTGCAAAATCCACTATAGACACCACTACATCATCAGGAAAATTGGCTAAACACTCCTTCAACTGTTGAGCTTGCCACCTGTACAAGTAGTTGTGTTTGATGAACTTCCCTAGTTTCCCTCGGAGCACAGATATGAAACACATTGGATTGAGCTGTTGAGCCACGAGGTCTTTTTGACATTTATCTAGACCTTCTTCATCCTTTTCTTGTGTAAGAACCTTGTCAAAAAGTTTGATAGTCATTCTAGAGATACCATCACTCTCTTCAACGGGACACAACAAGAGCCTTTCAATCCCGCTTTTAGTGCATGTTCCCAAAAGAAATTTGTTGCGGTGAAAAGCACTATCAGTTGGCTTTGGGCACAATACAGACTCCCATAGTTTTTTCAAGGATGAAAAAGTGGTTTTTGATGTTGTGCATTGCGCTATTCCACCACTCGGACTGCACACAAGACACCTGCAAAAGTATGACGTTCCATGTAGCCCGTATCTTCCATGACACATCTAATCTAAGCATTCCTTCAAGTAAACAAGTTGAACATGGTATTCACAACAACAGGTGTTGTGGTCCTTCAACTTGCATACGAAGTATGGCTTCAGACCCTCAAAGCATCTAAGGGACATCCTAATGCTAGGATGAACCTCCTGGAACCACATGTACAAATCCTCTACCACATAAAAGACATTCAAAAATAGTATAAAGTACTAAAATCTAGTTGCAACACTTACATACTACCACCTTGGGGTGTATTTCACAAAAGTAGGTATGTCATTTCTCCACCTTTTTAACCAAAGTGAGGTGGGATTGGTTGAGCAGTGGGAGTTGGTGAAGAGTGGGAGTTGGTGTCCACTAGTAAAGCACTTCAGTGCACTTGGATAATTTGGAGCACTTTTAAGCACTTTGGTGCCCTTTGAAGCACTCTGCAGCACTGTGAAGCACTTTGGGACACTTGAAAGCACTCTGAAGTACTTCAATGCACTTTAAGAGAACTCTGAGGCACTTTGGGACACTTGAAAGTATTATGAAGCACTTTGTGGCACTTTCAAGCAACCTGTCATGCACTTTGGTGCCCTTTGAAGCACTCTGTACATTGTAAAGCACTTTGGGGCACTTGAAAGCACTCTGAAGCACTTCAGTGCACTTTAAGAGCACTCTGAGGCACTTTGTGGCACTTGATAGCACTTTGATAGCACTTTACCAGCACTTTGGTGCACTTTGAACTACTTTGGTGCACTTTGGAAGCACTCTTAACTACTTGGTGCACTTTGGAAGAACTCTTAACTATTTGGTCCACTTTGAACTACTCTGGTGCACTTTGGAAGCACTCTTAACTACTTGGTGGCACTTTTAAAGCACTTTCAAGCACCTTGTGACACTTCAAAGCACTCTGAGGCACTCTGTGGCACTTTTAAGCACTATGAAGCACTTTATGGAAATTTCAAGCACTATGAAGAACTTTTAAAGCACTATGAAGCACTTTGGGACACTTTGGTGCTCTAAATAGTACTGTGTGGCACTTTGAAGCATGTTGAAGCACTGTAAAGCACTTTTTGACGCTTTCAAGCACTCTGAAGCACTCTAAAGTACTTGAAGCACTCTGCAACAATTTAAAGCACTTTTGGGCACTTGAAAGCACTTTGAAGTACACTTTAAGGGCTCTTTGAAAGCACTTCAGTGCTATTTAAGAGCATTCTGAGGCACTTATGGCACTCTATAACACTCCAAAGAACTTTAGAGTTTAGAAAGCACTCTGAAGCACTCTAATGTACTTTGTGGAACTTTCAAGCACCATGAAGCACTTTATTGCACTTTGGAAGCGCTCTGAAATACTTTGAAGCACTTTTTGGCGCTTTCATGCACACAGAGATGTACTTTTTGGTGCTTTCAAGCATTTGTCGGCTCTAAGTGATGCACTTTGAGACACTTATAAATCATTTCAAAGCTTTTGCAAGCACCCAAAATTACTAAGTAAAGCATTGTGACACACTTTGAAGATGTTCTGGCTGATATACCTGAGGTAAATCAAGAAGATGCACCGGATGCACCACATGTGCCCTCCTGTCGATTCTCTTTTGAACATCTTTCTTGTTTGGGGGGATGCGGGTTTCCAATGACGAGAATTGAAACACAATTTCTCTAATTTTGATTGTTAAGGTACTGGTCCTATGTTGTTGATGTTGGCACGTGTCTAAAGGAAGTGACCCCTCCTCCATATCAATTTGCAGCTGGAAACTGGCTCCTGCGACATTTCTTCGATGAAGTTCTAATGCCTTTGCAACATCATTGTTGCTCATTACATTGTCAGCCCCATTGAGGCATGCCATGACAATAGCCCGTTTCAAAAATAACTCATTGTTTGAACGAGGAGTCTTTACCTTACAATGTATGACAATTGTTAGAGAAAATCGGCCTCCCAACTGTCTCCGATGTGGGTTGCAACACTGAGAACATTGGATGACTGAGAAGTTTCAGTAGAATGCTCCATTAAAGGCCCTCAAAAAGCCGGATTGTTTGATTACGCCAACACTTAGCAACTGCCCTACAGATTTTCTTTGCCTCCTGCTCATCAATGTCACCATCCTCTCGCACTCGTGCCATCCTTTTTTGCATGTTTCTTTGTTCCCTCTTCTTTGCAGCCCAGTAGTTTTGTAGACTCAACAGAAGATCCCTTGGGATATGCTGTGTAGCACATAATGGAGGAAGGTAAAGGGGGTTTGTACTGCCATTATGAGTATTATATTGTGATTCCATGTGGAACATGCAAGGATGCTATTGACACGACAATGAAGACAGTCAAAACAGTGCCATAGTACTCATATATATATATATATATATATATATATATATATATATATAGAGAGAGAGAGAGAGAGAGAGAGAGAGAGGGAGCATTGAGGGCGTAGACGCTGCACGAGCTCGACAACAGAGGCTATGGAGGGAGAGAGAGAGAGAGAGAGAGAGAGAGAGAGAGAGAGAGAGAGAGAGGGAGGGAGCATTGAGGGCGTAGACGCTGCACGAGCTCGACAACAGAGGCTTTGGGGAGAGAGAGAGAGAGAGAGAGAGAGAGAGAGAGAGAGAGAGAGAGAGAGAGAGAGAGAGAGAGAGAGAGAGAGAGGGAGCATTGAGGGCGTAGACGCTGCACGAGCTCGACACAGAGGCTATGAGAGAGAGAGAGAGAGAGAGAGAGAGAGAGAGAGAGAGAGAGAGAGAGAGAGAGAGAGAGAGAGAGAGAGAGAGAGAGATGGGCACAAGAGGTGGAGGGACCCATTGAGGCAGCGTTGCAGAGAGCCCAGAGGAGTGGCGGCGAGAGGGAATTTAAATGCGTAGACAATTTGCTACTTTAAGCTTTAGTATTAAAGTGAAATGGAATTTCCAGCCAAAATTCCAACCTCTCAACCAAAAAGATTTTATCTTTTCTTTATATGAAATGAAAATGAATAACCCACCACCCATTTCATCTCCTCCCAAAGGAGTGTCCAAGACACTCCTTTTTGGTATTACCTAAACATGCTATCACCCCAAAGGCCTTCCAAATAAAAGGAACCGATTTACTGGTAAAAATAATCTAATATTGCATAAGATTCTAGTAGTTTAGAAATAAGCTGATAAAGAGCTCTTTTCTTTCAACCTATTGAAATAGAGATAACAAACAACCAGAGTAAATTCATCTTTAAAAGTGATGAGATGACAAGGCCTACGTAAAGGGTAATGGAGTAATATTGGGGAACCAAATCCCTACAAAAATTTTCTTCATATTTCCTTTGAAACTTGAAAATACGGTGTGCCAACATGCTTAGATGCTCTTGAATTTTACTTCTTGTAAGAAATAGTTCTAGGTGAACAACTCAACCTCAACATAGCAAGAAAAAGTAATGGGAAAATCGTTAATTTCTCTTATGAGATGTATAGCACATAGGATTAGGAATCTGCTAAAGAGTGAAAGCTCCGAGGAGGAGTGTTTGAGGTTGTGACATAAGTAAAAGGTGCAAATTAGCCCCAGTGGGAAGTGCATCCATCAACATGCTTTGGATGGTGACTATGCCTCAAGGAGCCAAGGCCAAATACTCAGGTTTTTAAATGATTCTTTGGAAACACGGTGAGCAATCACAAAGGCCTTCCAAATAAAAGGAATTGATTTACTGGTAAAAATAAATCAATATTGCATAAGAGTCTAGTAGTTTATTGGTAAGTTGATAGAGAGCTCTTTTGTTTCAACCTATTGAAATAGAAATAACAAACAAGCAAATAAAATTAATCGTTAAAAGTGATAAGATCACAAGGTTTACGTAATGGGTAATTGAGTAATATTGGGAATCAAATGCTACAAAATTTGCTACATATTGCCTTTGAAGCTTGAAAGTACGGTGTGCCAACATGTCTAGGTTCTCTTGAATTTTACTTCTTGTAAGAAATAGTTCTAGGTGAACAACTCAACCTCATCATAATAAGAAAAGCTAATGGGAAAATCATTAATTATTCCTATGAGATGTATAGGATATAGGATTAGGAATCTGCTAAAGAGAGAAAGCTCCAAAGAGGAGTGCTTGAGGATGCGAGATAAGTATAAGGTGCACCTAGGCCCAAGTGGGAAGTGCATCCATTAGGGTGCTTTTGGATTGTGGCTATGCTTCAAGGGGCAGGGGCCAAATACACTAGGTTTTTAAATGATTCCTTGGAAACATGGTGAGATATCTCAAAGGCCTTCCAAATAAAAGGAATTGATTTACTAGTAAAAATAAACTAATATTGCATAAGAGTCGAGTAGTTTATTGATAAACTGATAAAGAATTCTTTTCTTTCAACATATTGAAATAGAAATTTAACAAACCAGCAATGAAAATTAATCTTTGAAATGATAAGATCACAAAGCATGCGTAACGGCTCACGGAGTGATATTGGGGGACCAAATGCTACAAAAATTTTGTTCACATTCCCTTTGAAGCTTGAAGTATGGTGTGCCAACATGCTTAAGTTTTCTTGAATTTTACTTCTTGTAATAAATAGTTCTAGGTGAACAACTCAACCTCAACATAACAAGCAAAGCTAATGGCAAAATCACAATTTTTTCTATCAGACGTATATCACATAGGATCAAGAATTTGCTAAAGAGTGAAAGCTCCGAGGAGGAGTGCTTGAGGATGGGAGATAAGTAAAAGGTGCAATTAGGCCCCACTAGCAGGTGCATCCATCAAGGTCTTTTGGATGCTAGCAATGCTTCAAAGGGCTGGGGCCAGGCCGGGGCCAAATACACTAGGTTTTTAAATGATTCTTTTGAAACATGTTGAGGAATCACAAAGGCCTTCCAAATAAAAGGAATTGATTTACTGGTAAAAATAAACTAATATTGCATAAGAGTCTAGTAGTTTATTAATAAGTTGATAGAGAGCTCTTTTCTTTTATCCTATTGAAATAGCAATAACAAACAAGCAAAGAAAATTAATCTTTTAAAAGTGATAAGATCACAAGGCCTACATAATGGGTAATGGAGTAATAGTGTGGAACCAAATGCTACAAACTCTTCTTCATATTGCCTTTGAAGCTTGAAGGTATGGTGCGCCAACATGCTTAGGTTCTCTTTAATTTTATATCTTGTAAGAAATGGTTCTAGGTGCACAACTCAACCTCAACATAACAAGCAAAGCTAATGGAAAAATCATTAATTTTTTCTTATAAGACTTATAACACATAGGATTAAGAATTTTCTAAAGAGTGAAAGCTCTGAGGAGGAGTGATTGAGGATGAGAGATAAGTAAAAGGTGCAAGTAGGCCCGAGTGGAAAGTGCATCCATTAGGGTGCTTTTGGATGGTGGGTATGCTTCAAAAGGGAGAGAAAGGGGGGGGGGGCGGGGGGGGGGGGGGGGGGGGGGGGGGGGGGCGGGGCGCGCAAATACACTAGGTTTTAAATGATTCTTTGGAAGCATGGTAAGGAGTCACAAAGGCCTTCCAAACAAAAGGAATTGATTTAGTGGTAAAAATAAACTACTATTTCATAAGAGTCTAGTAGTTTATTGATAAGCTGATAGAGGATCTTTTCTTTCAAGCTATTGAAATAGAAATAACAAACTAGCAAAGAAAATTTATCTTTAAAAGTGATAAGATCACAAGGCCTCTGTAATGGGTGATGGGTGATGGAGCAATATTGAGGAACCAAATGCTACAAAATTTTTCTTCATATTGCCTTTGAAGCTTGAAAGTATGGTGTACCAACATGCTTAGGCTTTCTTGAACTTTACTACTTGTAAGAAATAGTTCTAGGTGAACAACTTAACCTAAGCATAATAAGCAAAGCTAATGGTAAAACTATTAATTTTTCCTATTAGACATATCGCAAATAGTATTAGGAATTGCTAAAGAGTGAAAGCTCCAAGGAGGAGTGCTTGAGGATGCGAGATAAGTAAAAGGAGCAATTATGTCGTGGTGGGAAGTGCATCCATCACGGTGCTTTTGGATGGTGGCTATGCTTCGAGGGGACGGGGCCAAATACAGTCAGCTTTTAAATGATTCTTTGGAAACATGGTGAAGAATCACAAAGGCCTTCCAAATAGAAGGAATTGATTTTTAGTAAAAATAAACTAATATTGCATAAGAGTTTTTATTGATAAGCTGAAAGAGAGTGCTTTTCTTTCAACCTATTGAAATAGAAATAACAAACAAGCAAATAAAAATAATCTTTAAAAGTGATAAGATCACAAGGCTTGTGTAACAGGTAATGGAGTAATATTGGGGAACCAAATGCTACAAAACTTTTCTTCATACTGCGTTTTAAGCCTGAAAGTATGCTGTGCCAACATGCTTAGGTTCTCTTGAATTTTATGTCACGACAAGGGCAAGGCCAGACTAGGCAGTGTGGAAAGGGAGTCAAACTAGGGCAAAGGGCTAGGAGCTTGCTATATAGTGGGAGGTTGGGTGGTGGACTCCAAGGCATTAGTTCCCCTAGTCTTACACTGGTATCAGAGCCAAGTTGCTATTTTTGGGAAAAAGGAAGGCGTGGTGATTTTTAGCCACACAAGGCCTTGCATGATGTGGTCGAAGCCGTGGAGCCTATCTCTTGCTAAGGGATGACGACGAGATTGAACCCCGTGTGCAGGCGGGCTTGGCAAGGGGAGCCGCTGGGTGAAGGAGCACCAAACCGAGCGCGCGCAGGCTCAACAGGAGCGCACCGGGATGCTGGACAACAATCAACACAGGGTCGACGCCCGCCTCGCATCACACAACTCCCCCTCAACCTTCCCCTGCTCTCGCGCTGCCTGCTCGCTGGCTATGGCGTTTTTGAAGCCATGTGTTCACATACAAATGCCTAAGGCCAAGGGCCTTAGGACTTAAATTGATATTTAGGGTGGTTACACACCCGCAACGAGCGACAAGCTTCGTCACCGAACTTCGTGAGCACGTATTCGACTTTGATCGACGAAGGGGGCAGAAAAGTACACGGCAAGTACATAAAATCCCTGCGTGCCTATTGCAAAAAATCAGCAATTCGATAAAGCTTCTCAAAGGGATTCATTGGCGACGGTATTTCTCAAATTAATTGCGGTTGAAAGCAATACCACTCACACTCGATTTGGCTACGACGTGTCCAAATCAAGTACTTGCACGGTTGGAATTTCGGATCGATTTCAATTTGGACAATTGACGTAATTAGCACGGATAATTAACCTTGGCGGTGCCAATTACAACTACGGGATTAATTTTCCTCAACTCAAGGTATTTTTTCTTCTGCTCCTTCCACTGCACGGTGTTTCCATGGATTCAGATATCAATATGACTTTTGATTTCGAGCGTAATATATTTGATCCTGCCCGTGATGGCTCGGGGCCAGATGCTCTCACGGAGAGTGCCCACGACGCTACGGCGGGTGACGACGCTTATGAACTGCTTGATATTCAAGAATTTCGTGCACTTCAGACATGCATATCAGTCATGGAAGGAAATTTTGCATCTTTAAATGAAAACGTCACTAAATTATCCACGTTAGTGATACAATTAATGCAAAAACAGTCCAAGGGTCTTGCTGACACGCATATGCATAAGCACGTTGCTACACAGGGGCAAGGCCCCTCTGATCATGGACAAGGTCTATCTGCCGATGCTTTGCACACTCTCACTGCAAAAGAGGTGGATGAGTTGTTGAAAAACACCAAACCACCAACTTTTAAGGGAGAAGACAGAGATCGAAATAAGGATGCAGTGAATATCTTTCTCAGCAAGCGGGATGGAATTCATGCCTTACGACATACTCCGGATGCAGACAGAGCACTGCAAACAAGTTTTAACTCTAGAAGGCAAGGCCTACAAATGGTGGATGTCTCTCAAGGAGAAGAATATCATACCACAGAGTTGGGCAGCTTTTGAAACTATGTTTCACAAAGAATTATTGCCTACAAATGAGGCAGATCGAAATTGGACGGCTTGGGACGCGTGTTCCATGCGCCAATACCCATCATTACTTGAATATATATTGCACTATCGGGATGTTATCCTCAAGTTGGAAGGCCTAGACACCTTTCAGCAAGTACGTGGGTTTATTCATGGTCTGACGCCGGAGCTTAAGAAGCACGTCAAGACTCAAGACCCTAAAACACTTGAGGAAGCCATAGTGAAAGCACATATTCACGATGATCGAGATGAAAAGAAATCACATCATAATCACGTTCCTGTTAATACACATGGTAATACACGCACACAGTACAAGCACAATAAAAGGAAATTTATAGTAGCCACTTGTGAAGCATCTAAAAAACTCATGGGGTCCAGAGGTTCTCTCTCTCCTGAGGACTTTGATAAAGCTAAGAAAGAGAAATTATGTTTCCAATTCTTGGGAAGTGGTCATGGCAAAAAGGATTATCCCAAGGGGAAATCTACTGCTCATGGCAAGGAGAAAGCAGTGCACACGGTGCAATTGATGCCTCTTGAGTCTTCCTCACGATTCTCTACAATGGAAGTAACACACACCGAGGTGGTGCATGAATACTATCTCACAACTTCCATGTGGCAACATACCTTTGGACCACATGAGTTAGTACGTATGCACAGATCTCTGCAAGGGCACAAGGTGCACATCTTGGTAGATGACGGTGCTACTCACAATTTTATCAATTATGGATTGGTGAAAAAACTCAAATTGCCTCAAACTCTGGGTACCCACCGCTACAAGGTAGCAATGATGAATGGACATGATGCCGAAATCTGGGATACTCAAGTCCGAGTTGTTCCGTTGAAAGTACCAGGCTACTCCACATCCATGGATTTTCAGGTTATGAACATGGAGAGGGCAGACGTGGTCCTTGGTAGGGAATGGTTGCATAGCTTAGGACCATCACTGAAGTGTAGCTATGAGCACAACAACTTGATGTTCAAATCCCATGGCGCACGTGTTGTTGTTAGGAGAGAAGGATGTACCTTCTTCACCATTGATATGTACAGCTAAGCTTATGCAACTCGTTTTTGATAATGAAATAGATCAAGTTTTGTTGTGTTACTCATTGTCTCATTTTCTCTCTAACATTGAATCTGTTGAATATTCCTAAACGCCGCATGCTTCTCTCTCATCTCTTCCACCAATGGCTACTTCCCAACAAGCAAAAGTTGCTAGTGAGTTAAAAAATTTATTAAAGGAATTTCACGATGTTTTTCCTAATGATTTGTCACCAGGATTACCGTCGACACGATCGGTGCAACATAGCATCGATGTGGTTGTAGGCAGTAAACCTGTCAGTAAACCGCTCTACCGCATGAGTTGCTTTGAAGCTGCTGAGGTGGAACGTCAGCTTGCTGACTACCTTAGTATAGGGTTTATACAACCCAGTTTTTCACCATGGGCTTCTTCTACCTATTAGTGAAGAAAAAGGACGACAGTAAGCCCATGTGTGTAGACTACCGTGGCTTAAATGCGCTTACTGTTAAGAACAAGTACCCATTGCCACGCTGGATGAGTTGTTCAACAAACTCACTCATGCTCGTATTTTTACGAAAATAGACTTGCGGTCAGGTTATCACCAAGTCCGTATTCGACTTGCTAATATACCCAAAACTGCATTCCGAACAAGGTTTGGACACTACGAGTTTTTGGTTATGCCTTTTGGGTTAACCAACGCACCCGCAACATTCATGACACTTATGGATAGTGTCTTGAAGCCATACTTGGGCAAATTCGTCATCGTTTTTCTCGATGACATTCTAGTATACAGTGCTTCTGAAGAAGAACACTTACAACATCTGAGGCAGGTGTTCGAATTGTTATGAACAAATAAATTATATGCCAAGGAATCTAAGTGTGATTTTTTGAAAGAAGAAATTCACTATCTTGGGCATGTTATTTCAACTACAGACCTACATATGGATCAATCCAAAGTGGATACAATCCGGTAGTGGCCTTTTCCTAAAAATCTGGAAGAGTTACATATTTTTTAAGGATTTGCAGGTTTTTATCGAAGGTTCGTTAAAAACTATGCTAATATTGTTGTTCCCATGACGGACCAACTGAAAGGCAAAGGCAAAGCTTTTCAATGGGAACCCGCTCAACATCATAGTTTTGCTACGCTCAAGGATGCATTAGCTACAGCTCCAATACTAGCTATTGAGATCCTTTGAAACCATTCGTTTTGGAAACAGATGCCAGTGACCGTGCTATTGGAGCAGTCCTGTTACAAGACGGACAACCAATTATATTTGAAAGCAAAAAGCTTGATGCAGCACAACAGAAGTACTCTGCTTATGCACGCGAACTCTATGCAATAGTGTCTGCCTTAAAAACATGGCGACATTAATTGTATGGCTGCTCAGTTTGAGATTGTGTTTGACCATGAAAGCATCAAATGGTTTACACAACAAACTAATTTGAAGGGTCGGAAAGCTAGGTGGGCTAAGATTCTTCAAGAATATGACGCCAAGCTCCGGTGTCGTAAAGGACGATACAATGTGGTGGTTGACACTCTTGATCGTATGTTGAAGATCAATTCTCTCTTGTTCACGGAACTTCGTAGTGAATTTTTGGATTCTCTAAAAGGAAAATATGAGCATGATGATACATATTCCAAAGTGTGGAGCCATGTACAAATGAGGGATCCTTCTCACTCCAATGATGGTAGTGTAGCGTTAACCTCCACACATAGTTCTCCTCTGTCGAGTGATGACTTACAACGATGGAAGCATTTCACCATCGACAATGGATACCTACTCCAAAAGGGGAGAGTTTGTGTACCGACGGACACAAACATTCGACGCCAAATTCTTTATGAATGTCATGATAGTCCAAGTGCACGGCACTCGGGTATTAGAAAGACTTACGCTCTCGTACGACGATAGTTTTATTGGCCAGGTTTACATGGCTTTGTTCAAGATTATGTCTTGCATTGCCAAAAATGTCAGGTTAACAAAGCAGAGCGCCTGAAAGCAGGAGGACTCTTACATCCTTTGGAGATTCCCAATGGTAAATAGGACAGTATCTCTATGGATTTTATTGTGGGTTTACCAATCACTGTACGAGGTCATCACTCGGTATGGGTGGTCGTAGACCGGAACCATGTAAGTTTATTACAACCAAATCAACGATTAAGACTCCAGAACTAGCCAAGTTATTTGTGGACAACCTATATAAATTGTATGATTTGCCAAGTAACATTGTCAGTGATCGTGATCCCAAGTTTAACAGTCATTTTTGGAGGGCTGTGTTCAAACGATTGGGTACACAACTGAACCTCAGTACAACCGATCATCCAGAAACAGATGGTCAGACTGAACGAGTTAACCAAGTGCTAGAGGATATGCTACGCGCATATGTTAGCAAGAAACAGTCAGACTGGGCTAGAATATTTACCTATTCTCGAGTTTGCCTACAATAGTGCTAAGCATGTCACAACTAGATTTAGTCCTTTCATGCTCATGTATGGTTTTCAACCTAGGTCACCTGTTACGGTGGGGTTGGCAACCAAAAACTCCAACAGGTTAAGGATTTTCTCCAAGACCACATGGATATGCTGAAACTCGCTTGTCAGAATGTCCCACAAGCGCAGGGTCGGTATAAGAAGTACGCTGATGAGAAACGTCGGCAAGTTATCTTTGAGGAAGGGGAGCAAGTATTTTTACGTCTGCCAGAACATTCAAAAGGTCTGAAAATTGGGCCAACACCTAAATTATCTCCACGATATTGTGGGCCTTTCAAAATACTCAAGCGAGTAGGTGATCGTGCCTACAAATTATCGCTACCTACACATTCTCGTATTCATCCGTTGTTTCATGTAAGCCGTTTACGCAAGCGGTTAAATGGGGACGACAATGTCATTGGCCAACAGATTCTGGTCGATTTCGTTGAACCTCCTACCTTATCGCATGAACCTGAATGAATTCTGGACTACCATGATTTACGTATGCGTCATCATGTACGTCAACAAGCCTTAATCAAATGGAAAGATTGACCTGAGGAATGCGCCACTTGGAAAAACATTAGTGTTCTTAAGAAGAAATTTCCCACTTTTGTTTTCGAAGACGAAAACTCTTCCTTAAGGGGGGAGTAATGTCAGGACAAGGGCAAGGCCGGACTAAACTAGAGCAAGGCCGGACTAGGCAATGTGGAAAGGGAGTCCAACTAGGGCAAAGGGCTAGGAGCTTGCTATATAGTGGGAGGTTGGGTGGTGGACTCCAAGGCACTAGTTCCCCTAGTCTTACATTTTACTTCTTGTAAGAAATAGTTCTAGGTGAACAAGTCAACATCAGCATTACAAGCAAAGCTAATGGCAAAATCATTAATTTTTCCTATTAGACGTGCAGCACCTAGGATTAGGAATTTGCTAGAGTGAAAGCTGTAAGGAGTGCTGCTTGAGGATGCTATATAAGATAGACAAAGTCTTTTTTGGTAGGATACTTCCAATGATTGCATGGCTAGCCATTGCATTTTTGCTCAACTTAGAACCCTCCCGTGCAGCAAAATATTATTGTAAAACAAAAATGGCATTGTATGTTTTGCCTTATATTGCTCCCAATTAATAATACAACCCACTTATGAATCTTTATAGCAAATGAAAATTTGAAAATTCGTCGGATACTTGTGATGCTTACATAGCTCAACTAAGAGCCGTTCGACAGACTAAAAGTGCCTTTGTAGTCAACATTCGTTTTATTTGGAATGAGCAATCAAATCATGCTGCTCTCTCCATCTCTGCACTATTGCATCAGACACTTTGCACTATAGCATTGACCAGTCTGATGCATTGATAACAGTGCTGCTAGAGGTTTCTCTCTCTCTCTCTCTCTCTCTCTCTCTCTCTCTCTCTCTCTCTCACACACACACACACACACACACACACACACACACACACACACACACACACACACACACACACACACACACACACACACACACACACACACATACATGCTAATAAGCATGTACGTGGTGCACTGCTCCTGTCCACTTGGCTCGTGCATATAGAAGCCATGCTTCTCTAAAAATAGCATGGCAGTCCCTCTCTCTCATCTCTCTTTTTTTTGTCCCCAACAACCTGGCTCGAAAAACCAATTCCGAATGTCAATCCACTAACTGCTGATCCAAGAGCATTTCAGTTGGAGTTCACATCATAGAGAAATTTGAGTTGGCATCATCAGCGAAGTTTAGAGTTCAAACTCCGTGCTCAAGCCTTTTTTTCCCCACAACTGTATTCTTGAGCAAGAAATTGATCAAGATGTATTCAAAAGCATTTGCCATTCCTAGAAGACTTAACCAAGGTCAGCTCTTGCAAAAGCAAGATCACCAACCTTTCTAACCAATTTTCATAGCAAGATCTGGTAGAGACTGGTATAGTGGGAGAGGAGCTGACTCTAGAGTTTTCAGATACATGGACCTTATGTTCTTCCATTTCTTGGGTATAAATGACGCTACACCAGCTGCAACAGCATGGATGTTGGCACAAACCTCTTCTTGCTTTGTGAAAGCCAACCAACTTTGACGACTGAGCAAGTGCCACCCTTGATATAGAGAAACGTGGAGCCACAAACACTCTCTCTATCTGTTTCTTCAAATCCTTCTTTCTAAGGTCTACAGGGATGGGATGTTTCTTCTTCTCGAAGAAATTCTTCCCAAGAAGCTTCGACAGAGCATGCAGGACACTCTTGTCGGTAAGGAAGAGATCGTATGAGCCACAGAGATTGCATATTCTGCTTGGCCTCTTTCTGCTTAAGGCTCTTGCGATCGTCAATGAACAACCAGATGTCCTGAGCAACATCATCTCCAAGGGCAAAGAGAGGATGGGGCAAGGGAATTTGGTAAGGGTTGATTCGGCTCTAGTTGGGGGCAGTGTTTTTCTTTTACAGAGAGAACAAGGCAGAAGAGCTTGTCGTCCTCAAGTAGAAGGGTTCTATCTTTTCTTTGTTTCCGTGAAGATTCCCACGTGAACAACGACTGATCAGGCTTTGCAACCAAGCATGCTGAGACTCGGGCTTACTCTATCGCACGGGAGAAAATGGAACCCTAGTAACGTTTACTAAGGGTTCTCTCTCTCCTAGTCTCTCTCCTTTCTCTTCCTTAGTCTCTCTCTAGCAGCATTGTAACTAGCTCTACTCTCATCAAAAGCATTGGCCACACAATATGTCTGCTTTGTCAAGCTTTGGATAGAACATGCGATCTCTCTCTCTCTCTCTCTCTCTCTAACGTGCTTAGTGAACGTGCCAGTAAACGTGCTCCCTCGCCCTGCGACTCAGCAGCTTCCAGCGTTTTCGATTTAGCACGGCATTAGCTCGAAGCAGCAAGCGAAGAGCCCTGATCACTGCCTGTGCTGGATCAAATGGGTTTTGTAAAAGAGGTAGATGGTGGACGTAGGTCTCATTTTGCATGCAGATATGTAGGAGGCAAACACCCTATGGAGAGAGGAGTTTCGCCTGTCCCCATCATCTCCTCGAGGCTTCTGCACCAATACGTCATTTCCTGTGCCCTACACCTCTTGTGCGCTCCCCACTAGATCCATCGCCTTCGTGGCCTGACACAGCTCTTTGGGTCATTTTCACCACCCCACAGTTCCCCTTATGCACGACGGCTCATGTATCTCCTACCTGTGCTTGCCACATACATTTTTCTCTCTATGCGTGCCTCCACTAGCTCTCGAGATCGTGTGACCTGTGCTGCCCATAGCATGCAGATGCCCTCACAGAACCACCGCAACATCTCCCTACCCCTGCTTTCACACCCTCCCTAGTGTGCAACCTTGCCCTTTGCACCTGCCTTGCAAGCTGGTCATGCCCCCCTCTCTCCTGTTGTGCGACCCCTGCTCACCAGCCTCTATCTTGTGTCCACACATTTCACTGCCCTGCTCCTCCCCTTGTCACGATCACCTTCAACAGCCTGCCTGTTGCAAACACCAACTTGTTAGGATTTGACATTCATTAAATCGACATTCATAAGTCCTTGGCATGGTAAATTTTGGCCCGGCCATTCCATTGCCACCATCCTATCGTCTTCAGCAGCACTACCTATGTATACAGAGATTAATCCTCTGTTGAAGGCCCTTATATTTGACACACATATTTATGCAAATGCATGAGTCCTCAAGTGGAATAGGTGACATAGTATACCTTTATATTTTCAATAGGTTGGTTGCATCTAATAAAGCATTGTATTCTAGTAATACACAATGTTAACTGTTGGGGTATAGGCGTTTGTGTCTTGTCCGACCGTTCAGAGTCTGGACGCTCACTGACTTGTATAACTTATACATAGCATAAGTGTATAGGGGGCTGCTCACTTCAGAGTCTCCCCACCCACATCGTGTATGTATCTCCTTCTCTCTCTCTCACTCTCCGTCTGTGGTGCTCCCCGATCCCCTTCAATTGGTATCAGAGCTATGGTGACCGCGGAGAGCACGAAGGCTTTGAGAGCTTCGAAACGATAGCTCGCTCTCTCTCGACGGTAGAGAGATTAAGAAAGCAGAAGACTTGCTGTGAGAATGCAATGGGAGCTTGTGAGCTCAGTTGAGAGTGATGTATGCTCTTGTGGAAGCTCAGAAAGGAGTGTGGACGATTGTGTGTAAGTGAAAGTGCTGTCCTAAAACTATGTGCACAACAGCACAGTTTTCATATTCGTTTTTCTCCTTGTAGAATGCAGATCTGAGAATTCTATCTAAGATGCCCATCCGTTTCGACGTGGTCTACAACTTTGCAGAAGAAACTTTTTGCAAATTCCTCACCGTTTTGCTGATATTCAGCTCAGACTGACTGTATGCAGAAATTTCAGATTTTCTGTTGTCGCATTGTGTGCGAGTTTGATGCACTTTTGGAAGCACGGGAGATGCTTGAAGTTGAGTGCATAAATTCTGAGCTGAAGATGCAATTGCAGCTTGTGTTAAGCTTGTGGTTTGAGGATTTTTTGGTAGACTTGGGCAACGAAGTACGGAGACGTTTACACACCATCGAGGCGGTCTCTTGAGAGACGCAGTTTTTTGGAGCACACAGGTGGAGCTTCTTTCACTGATTTTCACAAAATACTTTGGCAGTGATTTTGTGCTTGGATTCATGGTCTTTGCGGATGGTTTGCATATGGTTATGGCACATGGTTGATGCCCATTATATATGCATTTTGGCGAGCACTTTCAAGTGCCGGTAAGCTCTCTTGAGAGCATTGTTTTCGCATTGACATTAGGAAATTTCAGAGTTCATTTGGAGGGCCATATGAAGAGAGAGAAAAATAGAGCGCGTCCAATGAGCACGAAGGCTACGTTACGTAGGAAAGTACGTGGAAAGACTCAAAAAATAGAAAAATAGCATAAAACTTTCACGAATCTAGGATCGTAGCATCATAATTTCCTTCCTTTTATCGAGCTTTTAGGTGCTTGCATGTGGTCCCACTTCTGATATTCTCTTATGGTCATTAACGTACTGGAGGCTGACCATTAAGCCCGCACAAGATATTGGAATTCTAAAACACTTTCCCTCCATTAGAATGCTTTCAAAGTGAATCTCCCTCCACTAAAGCTTTTCTCTGAGAGCTATGGCTTCCACGTCTTCTCGCCCAAGAAGCTCCAGGTGTTTACTGTCTCTCACACCAACAACCAACAGCTGCACTTTGCCTAGAAGGCCAAGTAGTAGCATATCCTCAATTACAATATCAACTTCAATAAGTGCAGAGAACCAATGGGTTGGACAAAGGATAAACAAAGGTTCATGGGTTCTCATGCAACCAAGAAGACCCAAGAGGTCTAGTGGTATCAACGTTTACCGCTCAGCATGGAAGGCCAGAGTGTTGGATTTCAAAGTTGAAATCGGCAAAAGATCTGTAAAGGAAGTTCTTGTTCAGCATGTGTTTACCCATCCAGAGGTGATAGCAAACGGTGGACATGTATCAGATATACATCAACCACGTTGCAATTGTAAGTACTCTTGACATGTGAACTTACTGATACTCTCATTATAACTTTTCTTATATATTTTGCAATGTTTCTCCCGCTTGTTATGAGCAATGTCTCCATTCTTCACAGCTCAATTACATTAGATTTGTCATTTTTACTTATTGATACTCTTAGTTTAACTCTTCTTATATATATTGCAGATGTTTATCCCTCTTCTTATGAGCAATGGGAGCCTGTGGAGTGCATAATAGGCCTCTTCCATGTTGTTCATGCCCACATTGGTTCTCTACAGTATTCAGGGAGGAGCAGCAAAAGACTGGCTGATGAGGGAATATTTTTTTATGACCACTTCTACCAAATCAGCTCAGGGAATAAGAATGGCATGTTGGTGAAAGTGCCTCTACCAACCGATTGGAATACTGTGGACTGGCCAGTTCCCGAGGAAACAATGGTGGAGGCAAAGCGAAGTAAGCTCTACAAGGATATACAGAGGTCTCTACGTAGCTCTATTCCCACCAAACTGGTTAGAATTGCAAACTTTTGTCCTGTTGCACTCTTCATAGAGTTGTTTCATAGCTACAACATCCGTGTTACGAAAACTATGTTCATGTGTAAGTCATTTCAGCAATCATCCTGTGACAAACTTCTTGACAGAGGATGGTATGTAAAGGAAGAGATTGGTTTACGGTGCGAGGTCGCGCTTGATACTCTAGTTGTCAAGTACATGATTGCAAGCTAATCACTGTTACTCTCGTTTTGGTATATGCGATCACAAATGCTCAATGGTAAGTACATTCCTATGGACTAGGTTTCTGCAGGTTTGGAAGATAATCCTGCTGTGGATGTGGAAGTGATTGATAAAGAGCATGGCCTACTATTGGTGGTTACAATAAGGGAGCTATGCAGTCTTCAGCATTTGCGGCATGACATAATTGAAGAGTCAATGGACAAGGACCTATCAGATTTTTCCTTTTTCCTAGCTGGCCGTAAGGTGATGCGGCGAAGGGAAAAAGATATTTTGTGCAAAGAGTTGGATGGTCGGGTTGAAGTAGTGTCAATGTAACAGATATTCTTGTGAACCCAAGTGTATACAAATGACTTTCAATACATGAAGTTTATTGAGCTCATTTGTCAATTGTGCCCTGTGAAAAAGTGTGCTTTAAATACATTTCTTTACCATGTCAAATCTCTCTCTCTCTCTCTCTCTCTCTCTCTCTCTCTCTCTCTCTCTCTCTCAATGTTAGACAAGACAAAGACATGATAAAAGAGTCATCTTAATTCATTAGAAAGTACAAACTCGTCCGTGAACAATGGACTGAGATACAATTTCTGTAAGTATAGAATCAGAATGTCTTCAAGGTAAAAATCGAAGGAATGCCCCTCGAAAGAAGGTGGTGAGATAGTTGTTCCCAGCGGATTTAGTTCTCCCTTTTCAGGAGTATCATCAATCAGTAGTGTATTAGTTGCATCAAAGGGTACACCGATTTGGCTAAACGGTTTGTACAAAAGAGGTAAGTGTGGTTTTTTAGGGTGGTAGTGGCCCTCAACGGTAACGCATTTTCTTTGATCATACAAAAAGGTAAAATCTGACGTGTGAGCGTCGCATACACTGCAAACTATTGTAACTAGTGGCGACAAGTTTTGCCTTTGCATTGAAGACCATATGGCAACTCTGAAGCGCGGAAGAAGAAACTGAATAAATTCCTTGGTTTCTGGACGAACCACGACTCGACAAGTTCCCATCCGAAACGTTTGCAAATCCTCAAAGGGTTCTGTGTCACCTAGAGGCACGCGCATCAGCAGCAATCCATTGACGTCCAAGATAATCAACCTCTTTAAAAGCTGACAAGTACATATAAGTAGTTAGAAGCTGAACATATTTTGCCATACTTGAATAGACATTGCCGGAACAACCGTATCTACAAGTAGCAAGGGTCCATACTGGGTCTCTATAGTGTTGATATCGTTGTTGCTCTCCTCTGCTTTAGCTTCATCATTCACATCTTCATAGTCATCATTCACATCTTCATCAGGGGTCTCCCCCATGGCTCTTTCTGCCTCATTCAAGGTTTTCTCCAAGGTCTTTTCCTCTCCCTCGGTTGACCGGCTTGCCTCATACATCCTTGCCTGATCCATATCAGTTTGCTCATCCTTAGGCCTGCTTTCCTCATCCATATCCTTTTGCTCATCTATAGACCTGCTTTCCTCATCTTGGGTTTCAGCCATAGGCTCTTTTGGCTCCTCCACTGGCTGACTTGGCTCTTTCATTGTCTCCTCTGGTTGTACACTAGCACCTTCCATATGCTCATTTGACCTTTCCTCATCCTCGGCTCTTTCATCTTCTGCTGATATGACCCCCTCGGCCCATTGTGATTCCACTGTATCGGATGCAGGGGTTTGTCGTGGTGGCACGTCATGTATTGTTAGATCAATAGTGCGGTCATCCAAGCCGCTATCTTCAAGCTCTCTGGGGCTAGACATAGTAAGCAGGTGTTGTATTAAACTTACCCGGTATCTTTGCAAATAATCATATGTGTAGTTTTTCAAAGCACTCTGCAAAATTGAAAGACCATATGGTGAGAATTCTTTTATAAACTAAACCAAAACTAACTGAATGCATTGCCAAATGGTTACCTTAGTCATGAAAGGTTTTAATGCAAAGTAGCTTTGCAGGACATATTCTGCATGGAGAAGACATCTCCAGCCGCAAGAATTTCCATCGGTTTGATTTGGGACAGGTACATCTTTGATTGGGGCCTTGTATAGTTCATACCTTCCACATAGCTTGCCATAGGCAAGCAACAACCTCTTTATACAACTGCACAAAGCAATGTCAAGATGTTAGCATGAGGCTTCAAATTTACATGGATATCTATAAGAAACACTTTTTGATACAAAACACTTACAGCCTAATTTCAGGGTGGGTTCCTTTTATTGAATTGAACACCCACACTGCTGGTTGGTCAACATCAAGGCATATGAGACTCCAGTGATGGTTGTTCTCATATGGAAAGATGATGACAATAACTTCCAGCATAGCACAGTGGAGAAACCAACTCTCAAAGGTCCCATATGGACTGTTCTTTTGTCTAATAATCACTGACATTTGTGGATCAAGAAGAAACACCTCTGTGTGGGTGTGCAGTGGGAGTTGACTTTTGATCAGGCTGCAGAGACTTTACCTGAGTTAGCAAACCTATTATCTGAGTTTTCAAAGCTAGCAAGATAGTAACACTTACTTAAGACAAGCATAGATAATTGTGTCTGAAATCTGAGCATCTGGATTCTGCAATAAATTAATGTCCACTTTTCCAGAGCTAGCTTTCTGGCTCCATCTACAAATGGTATCTCTGCAAGCAAACCATCCTTCATTGAAAATAGAGTTTCTTGATTGCTTGCCTCTATGGACAGAGTCACATTGCATTCTGTTTGCCTCTGGGACTCCACTGCTACTCTTGCTTTCTCCTTAAGCTCTGCTTCCCTCATGTCCTCTGTTTGGCGAGCAATAGTCTCTGCCCTTGCCCTTGTATTCACATCATGTGTGACATCTACAACTGTGAGTTGTGGCACTAGCTCAGGGGGGTATAACAAAATTTCCCTCATTTTCTTATCCCTGCAGACATTGGGGACCAGTAGTTTGTCATACCTCCACCTTATTCTTTTCAGTGTCTCACTATCTTTGTCCATTATAGTAACCCTGTGGGCATGGGCTGCAACAATGGTCATGTCACTGAAGTACTCCAGTAGGAAGTCCTCTGCTGCTTCTTGTAGAGCCATTAATGCCACCACCTTCCACCTTTTGGTGCCCCAGGTAGCTTCTTCACATATGGACCTCACCATCCTCTGAAAGGGCAGCTTTGGTATGCATAAATCTACACATTTCGGTGCCTTTCTGATTTCTCTGAAAAGTCCCATGCAGGTTTGTAACTTCTTCACCCTTGGACCTTTCAGAATTTTATTGGGTTTTCCAGGTCTTTTCTTTGGGGTTGCAGATCTGCTACTAGCTTTAGCTGCTAATCCTGGTCCCTTGCCTGCCTTCCTTGCAGTGGCTTTTGTTCTAGCCATTTCACTGTATACAAAAAGAGGAGTCTCTCTCTCTCTCTCTCTCTCTCTCTCTCTCTCTCTCTCTCTCCTTCTCTCCTTTCTATAGCTTAGCATATTTAAATAGAGAGAGAGTGAGAGACTCCCATTACTAAAGGCACGCGTGGAGCATGTTTTGACCTCAAAAAACACCTCCGCGCGCCGTTAGTATAAGGTAAAAGAAACACACACTCTCTCTCTCTCTTTCCCCCGTCTTACATCCTCTCTCTATAACACTCACACATACACTGGTCAATGCACAGTACTAACGGCGCGCATAGAGACATGCACACCGGTTATGCCTCTCTACGTGCGCCTTTAGTATATATATATATATATATATATATATATATATATATATATATATATATATATATATATATATATATATATATATATATATATATATATATATATATATATAGAGAGAGAGAGAGAGAGAGAGAGAGAGAGAGAGAGAGAGAGACTCTATGTGTGTGTGTGTGTCTCTGTATGTGTGTGTGTACGTTATATTTGTGTCTCTGTGTGTGTGTGTATGTTTTATTTGTGTGTCTGTGTGTTTGTGAGTGTGTGTGTGTGTGTGTGTGTGTGTGTGTGTGTTGTGTTTGTGACTGTATGTGTGTGTTGTTTGTTAAGACAGAGCTAGATATGCAATATACTGTGACATAAACAGAGAGAGAGAGATAGAGGCAAAGGCAGAGGGAAATTTCATAAGCAGAGGGAGAGAGAGAGAGAGGGCCAAACCTCATGAGGACGCAGACCTTCGTTATGTCGATGGGTCGGCTTGCTGTCGGAGACGCAGACGACGGCTCTTTCTCTCTCTCTCTCTCTCTCTCTCTCTCTCTCTCTCTCTCTCTCTCTCTCTCTTTCACTCACTCTCTTTTACGAGGTGTGGGTTTTCTCTCTCATGACCTCTATATATGACGTACAAAAGTATACGGTCTCAATAATGACCGCACGTGCGACAACATGCAATTATACTCTATTTTATAGTAACACGTGGGGCGCCGCCGTGTGTATCCGTTATAAGTGTGATTTTGAGAGAGAGAACAAGAGAGAGAGAGAGAGAGAGAGAGAGAGAGAGAGAGAGAGAGAGAGAGAGCCTCATTACTGCCAGAGAGTGATAGAGAGACAGAGAGAGAGAGAGAACCATAGAAAGAGAGAAGGAGAGAGAGAGAGAGATAGATTGAGAGAGAGATAGAGAGAGGGACTCCTTACTCTCAGAGAGAGAGAGGGAGAGAGACAGAGTCAGTTTGATAGAAAAAAATCAATGGAGGAGACACCTCCGTTGGAGTTTCTGCAAACCCCACCAACAAAAGGTGATCTCTCACTCTTTTTCTCTGTATTTCCAACAGTTGGTACAAATTGTTTTTGTGTGTGTGTGTGTGTGTGTGTGTGTGTGTTTGTAAACAAAGAAAAACCCAGACAGTTGTTCAACACACACACACACCTCAACACATACTTCCATAGACAGAGACACACACACATAGACACACACACATACACACATACACACAGACACACACACAGAGACATACACACTCTCTCTCTCCCTCCCCTCTCTGTCCCCGTTACCAACGGCGCGCAGAGCCAACTAAACACTGGCTGCAGCTCTCTCCGCGCGCCTATAGTATAGTTATGACTCTCTCTCTCTCTCTCTCTCTCTCTCTCTCTCTCTCTCTCTCTCTCAATTGTACTTAAGGCGCGCGTAGAGAGTGGCAAAAAGTATGTTGTCGTCCTTGCGCACCTTTAGTACAAAGAGACACATACAGAGAGAGAGAGAGAGAGAGAGAGAGAGAGAGAGAGAGAGAGAGACTATGTGTGTTTTTGTTTGTGCTTTGGAGAGAGACAGATATATATATATATATATATATATATATATATATAATATTATATATGGAGCGAGAGAGAGAGAGAGAGAGAGAGAGAGAGAGTGAGACTTGTCATGTTTCCTGATGAATAGGATTAAGGTCCAGTAGGCAGAAGAGGCTGAAACCAGACCCAGAGCTTGTGCCAGGATTTCAACCTTTGCAGGCTATGTTGCTTAATGTTTCTGCCAAAAGAACTGTCGACTTTTGTCAGGACATATCTGAAGAAAAGTCAATTGGTGAAGATTAATCAGAGAGGTCACCAGGGCAAGAGGATCCCTCACCCTGTACAGTACTTGTCAAGAAAAATACAAGAAAGAGGAATATAGACTTCTCAGATGATGTAGATGTGCTAGAAAGTAGTCCCTGTGCAACTAAATGTAAAGCCAAAGAGGATGTATCTTCTCTGGAAGACCCAGCTGCAACTGATGAGAGGCTGTTTGATTTTGCAGCATCTTGTGGTGTTGGGGACAAGTTTGATCTAGTTCATTCTATGTTTAATCCAAAGTTTGACATTGAAGACCTGTTAGCTCAGCACAGTAATTTCTTGCAGTCCTACAGAGATAAGTTTGAAGTGATGGTGCAGGTAGGGAGGGTTGTTCTGCCCACTATGACTCTTGTGCATTTAAATGACTGTGGTGGAAAGGGACAGGGACTGAAGAAGTATAGGGAATTACCACCTTCTTGCCGACATTCAGCCTGCCCTTTGCACCAAAAAGAATGCAAACTCATTCAGGAAGCCTTTGGCTTTATGATTTACCTGAACAGCCTGTTTGGATTCCTCATGCAGAAACCTGATGAGGTGTTAGAGGAGCAGGATGCAGCACCAGATGAAGAATGCGAGGAGACAACTCATATACAAGAATTCAAGGAGGTTGAAGATACAATCGACCTTGAGGTTGAGGCAATTGAAGTACAAAGAAGTAAGATGCTCTCTGTGAAAACCACAGAAATCAAACTTCCATTGGATGTCAGTAACTTCACTGAGAAGCATGCTCAGATGATGTTGCCTGCTGTGCGTGACTTCAGGATTGGAGAGAGGACCTATATCTTCTTACATGATGTGCAAAGCGTCTTTTATTTAAGGGAGGATTTCTCCCTGGCTATTATTTCCAGAGTCCAAGAGGAGAGGAGTGGATTTGTTTCAGAGGATAGTAGTGATGATGAGGCAATGGAAACATCCAACAATCCAATGGAATGCCTCCGAAGATGCTTTGAGAAAGCTGAAAAATACAAGGAGACACTACCTGATGAAGCCACCTTCCAAGCAATAAGACAAAGCCTAAGACCATCAACAAGTAACAAAGAAGTGGAGGATTGGTTTAACCATTCAGGTAAGGGGTCAACTACATCTGTAGACCTGTGGCAGGAAAACCTCTTTCTGCAGGATGAGAGCTTCATGGTAACTCTCTCTCTCTCTCTCTCTCTCTCTCTCTCTCTCTCTCTCTCTCTCTCTCTCTCTCTCTCTTTGTGTCACTTCTGACATGATATGTGCAGTCTTGGATTGCTGACAAGGATGACTTCCTTCGGCGGCGGATTCGAGAGTATCGTGGAAGGGATGCGGCCCTAGCGCAGTACCTTTCAAAGCTTTGCGAGTCGCCGATAGTAGTTTTTCACAATTCCATGTCACAAGAGGGTTCAATAGCAACTTACACATTCAAGACACTATCACGCTTCTTGGGTGGACCCGTGCTACCCAAAAGTGCAGATAAAGTCATTCTTGTGGACAAAGTGTTTGCTAGAGATTGTTTTGGTTACTGCCCGGGCTATACAGGTGGTCGGGCAGCGTATTACTACACCTACACATCAATGGCACTAGCTCTTGGTAGACAAAACCTAGATGAACTTTTAGAGTATGGCAAACATCTCATGATTCGTTACAAGGGTGACGTGCCAAAAAACAAAATTGAACCTTCAAAATCTTGATACACTTCAAGTAACAATTGTATAAGATCATGTATTACATAAATTTTGTACAATGTCATCCACTCAGAGTATCTTTCTCCACTTGTGATTCACATACACCATTGTCTCTCTCCACCTTCGTTGACTTTCACGAGCTCCGGAGTTGTTGTATGCCATTGATCTTTTAACTTTTTGTTGTTGTAAATGTCTGATGGCTTGTGCTGTTGCTGAATTTGCCAAGACTTCTTTTGCTTGCATTCGATGAATGATTCTACGATAGAACCATTCAAATAGTTCTCTCAAACTGTTAGCCTTGATTCGAGAGCCACCATGTCGTGTGTGCCTGAAATAAGCATTCCTCGCCATGTAATGAGACTTTTCCATCCCTTGGGTATTCCATATTGCCGGGTTCCCATACTTTTGTATAAAATATGGTAAATGATTGAAGATGATGTGCTGGATATGAAAACAGATTAGTTAGAATGTTTTACACTCACATATTTGCACATAAGAGAGAATGAAATACACGATAATACCATGTAGTGAGTAATCTGGGTGTCTGTCCATGCTGTCTTGAATGATTTTTTCAGAAGGTTGAGATTCTCCTTGAACTTGTTCATATCACCTTGTGACCAGTCATCTTTGTCGCACATCAAAAATAGGATGTCTATTGATCGCCAAACCTCAGCCTTCGTGTTACGAGTAGTTGGTTCTTGGTCTTTGACTGCAATATGTAGCTTTTTCCAGCTCTGATACTCTACCTTGCTAACATAAGATGTGTTGTATATTTTTCCATGTTTTGTTAGCTTCGGATCTCTTGTACCTTGGGGTTTAGATAAAAACCTCCGTGCCTTCACCCCACCGATGGATGGTTTGCATGGGACATCCTTCTTAGCAGTTGATCTCTTTTCATCCCGCTGGATTTTCACATTGCCACCATGAAGCCCCATATCCGACAGTACCATTTCTAAGCACTGCAGGGCTACTTGTCGTTCTGTCGATTTCTTAATCTTCCAAGCAAACCCGATATATAAGTAGACCAATTTCTCCACAATTCTACAAAGGGCATGCATTGTACAAATGTGGACATTCACAAGTGGTATTTTCAAAACCGGTCGAAAAGCAGGATCCTCAATGTGACGTGTTGGAGCTTTTCTCCACCACTTTGGGTCCATGACCTTTGTAGGCTCCATGCAGAACAAACACGGCGACTTTGCCATTGCACCCATTCCACAATTATACATGCACTTTAATGTTTTGAGGTCACCTGCAAGATGCCACTGAACTTGAAAGTCTCCCCTTCCATCTAGACGTAGTACCTCTCCCTGGTTAGTCTGTCGATCAATCACCTCCGGAATATTAGTTCGATGGAACACCCAATATAGAATCTCATGATCTTCTTTCTTTACCTGCAACACAAAATAAATGAGACTTAAGTAGATGTGAACATTTGAGCTTACCTGAGAATCTCGCTTACCTCAAACGCACCAAGCCACCGTATGTTAGATTCTGATTGAACACTAAAATATAAAGGATCATCACTGGGACACTTTGAGAGGGATCTATTCATTAAAGTAATAGTAACACGCTCTAGCTTTTTCTCTTTAACAAGCTCACACTCATCCAGTTTTAACACAAAATGTAATACCCCTCGTGACTCTTCAAATGTGATGTTGTAAAACTCCACCATTCTCTTCTGTAATATCCGCAGGTCCATAAAAATATTATTAAACTCATCATATGCCATGTTTGCTCCATGGCCACTGTAAGTTGCTTTAATATGAAAGGGCTGTCCAAGATAGTCTCCCTGTGCCTCGTTAAGCTGAAGCCTCTCTTTCCAAACACTTGAGGATGATGGTAGAAGTTTGGATTTTTATACCCTTTTTAACAAAGATGGATGAGACAGACTTTTGGATAGCCGAATATCCTCTTTTGCTTACACCAAGTGAATCAAGTGTACCTTGTATCTCTTTTGCAGGCACTGAGTTCTCTGAAATAAAACGGTCCACTACATTTCGTTGTAGGACCTTAAACTTCTTGTCATGTACTATATCTACTGCCAGGCTTCTACTTATAAGTGGCTTCAATCTCTTTTCTATATTGGCTTTGGGGTCAATGTTTTCCTTGTCAGGATAGATTGAATCTCTACATGAAGACAATGCATAAGTAAATAACAGAAAATTTGCTTCACTAACACTATTTAGGCACATGAAAACAATGCATAACAAGAAAAAACAAAAAGATTACTTAACTAAGACAATGTAGCCAACCAAGAAGCATCACCTTAATGCTCGGATTCTTTTCTTGAGACCTCCTGATGCAACCTGCAATGTTTCAAGATTGCGCAATTTCTTCTTTCGGATACGACCACCCAAGATGGTGTCATTCATTTGACAACTTCGCACCTTTCCTTTCAGTTCTTGTACCTCTGTTTTATATTGCAAAATGGTAACCTGATCTGTAGAATGTAAATGTGAAAGGCGAACAATCTCACATTGTTGAGCTTGGAGAATGCCCTTGTAAGTTTCAGCTTCTCTTGTAAGAGATTTACAATAACCCAGAAGGCCCTTTTCTCCATCACCAGCAAAGGTCCCTAAGCTTGTAGGATTGACAAACGGTGGAGACGCATTAGTCATTGGATTCTTAGGGTAGAGAGAGCCTCTCGTCCAGATATCTATGTGTTTAGCTCCCTGAGCTCTGAGCGTGTCTATGGAAGCGGGAGGTATATGTGTGTTTGTTTTACTGCGCTTAATCAATGGTTGGTACTCATTGTCCAAATCAATGTGAAGGTGATATTTAGCTCGTTTCTGGGTAACATTTGTGCCATTTGAGGAGTGCGCAATTAGCCAAATGTGCAGGTTTAATGGAAAGTGAATAGCGGCTGCGCCTTCGTCCCTCCATGTTAGCCTCATTCCCTCCATATTGACGAGGTTCATTCAATGCAACTGAAAAGAGGATTATCCCTCAATCACTACGAACGAATGTTCAGAAGAGTAAGGAATTTACTTAAAGTACACTTTTTGAACTTTTACTATGAAAGACCCAGCTCTATTATTTGCCATTTTTTCTAGAGAGAGAGTGCAAAAAATACATTTTCTTAGAAGGCCCTCCAAATGACCTCCGAAATTCCCTAATGTCAAGTTTCCGGATTGCAAATCTTTTGGCGTTTGCTTATGCGCAGTCACTCCGTTGATGTACGTTGAGTGCGGATTGCCATTGTATGTGAAAATGTGGAGCCATTTTGGCATTTCTACTCATTGGCATTGAGTAGTGTTATGGTTTATGGTAGAGATTGTACTTGAGTCTTTTGCTCACTTTTCAGGGAAAATTCTGTCGGATTTTTCCCAGATTCTCGCCATAGTTTGTGATCGAATGTTTACTCTCACTTTGATAGGTTTTGTCACTTTGGACACAGTTTTGTGTTTCGTATCCACTCTCACAAGAGTGAGGAGTTGTGTATCTTTCTTTGCTTGAGACAGTGGTTTGCTCTCAGGTGGGAGAGTCTTGTGATCTCGAGCATTGTTTGCCATAGTTTTGCAGAGCTTATGCATGTATGTTGAGTGTAGTTTGATGCACATTGATTGCTCATTGTATTGAGCTTGCAGGACAATGGTTATTTTTGTTGATAGCCATTGTGCGTCGAAACTCTGGCGAAATTTTCCCAGGAGTTTTATGCGTATCATTTATGCGATTTAGGTAGAGATTGCAGGTTGCACTCAGCATTTGCGTGCGGTGTTCTCTGCAGGTGAGAGATTTGTGCGTGTGTATGCATCGATACCGCACAGTGTGGGCTTGGTGATTAGCTCACAGATTGCAGTGTGATACTAGAGTAGGCGAGGCTTGTATTGACATTGCGGGAGCTCTATTTTGGAGTGTGTCTCATAGGTTTTACATTGTGTTTCTGGCCATATTTGTAGATAGTTTCCAGGTGTTGTTGGTGAGGTGGTTTTGCTGCTAGTTTGCTACATTGTGCTCATGGCAGAGACAGGTGATCGATCAAATTGTGACCTCTCACAGATGCGCGTGTTTGATGGGTCAGACTTTGCGGCATGGAGAGAGTGTATGCTTGATGCATTGACACAGCGAGGGTTGCATCGACCATTGAGTGGTGATGCAGGTAGACCTTCAAACATGTCTGACGATCAGTGGCAGGAGCTAGAGGAGATGGCACTATCTACGCTCTCTTTGCACCTTGCGGAATCTGTATATGCTCTTGTTATGTATGAGACTACTTCGAGAGCACTTTGGCGCAGATTACATGATATGTATGATAGATCTGAGTCATCACGGACTCGTGTGAGACATGTACATTCACGAGCACGCCGACAGGTGACATGTTGGTATTGTGGTCATTCTGGACACGTTAGACGGCGCTGTTTTCGTCGTATGCGACATCGTAGGAGACATGGCAGTCTCAAAGATGTATGTAGTGATGCCATGGACTCAGTTGCTTTGACAGTTGATGCAGATGTAGTGTCGGAGTATACTAGTGACGGGGATGTCACTTTTACCTCGAGCTATGCACGAGATACTATACATGTGGATAGTGCACTCCCTTCGCAGTGGTTGCTAGACGCAGAAGCTATATTTCATGTCACGCCGCATCGTGAATGGTTTTGTAGCTATTCTAGCGGGATGCTTGGCAGTGTACGTTTGACCGATGGATCGGTGCATGCGATAGCAGGTGCAGGAGATGTGAGACTGTCATTACCGAGTGGTGCATCTTACTTGTTACGACATGTGCGCTATGTACCAGATTTGACAGTGAGTTTGATCTCGATTGGTCAGCTTAGAGATTGTGGATGTCAGATTTCGCTACGAGAGCGAGATTTTGTGATGCATTTGGGTTCGCTAGTGATTGCGAGAGGTGTCAGGAGTGGTACAGGTTACCCATTGCATGTGGATCACGTGAGAGACGGTGTTGTCTCTGTGATCATGCAGCCAGGTAGACAGCGAGAGAGCAGGCGAGTCTCTTTTGCTTGTGGGTTGCATGATACTTTGCATGGAGTGCAGAGTAGTGAGCTCGTTGTGCACACAGTTGGGGCACGACTTGAGCAGTCACACAGAGAGGTGACAGAGTCATACATGCATGCTTTGCTAGTGACTGAGCAAAGCAGAGAGTCAGTTGTGCGAGATACTTCTATGCAGGATAGACAGGTAGAGCGGTCTTGCTCTAGTGAGTCACGACAGGAGGACGCTGTGCAAGAGTCTATGCATATGGAGTTAGAGCATGAGAGCTCTAGTGAGTCACAACAGATTGAGTGGTCATGTTTACAGTGGATGATTGCATAGGAGGCTGAGATGTCAACGATTATGCAGTCATTCCTTTCTGTGCTCGACAGTGAGCATGGGGATATAGTTGTGCAGGATATGTCTTCCAGCAGACACCTAGAGCAGCTGGTTTGCTCTGAGGTTGCACGACAGGTTGATACGTCTTTTGCGGACAGTCAGGAGATGCATGTGGCTGACACGCCTTGTCAGTCAGAGATGCCTATTGCCAGGGATATATATGTTGATGCATGCTCCGTAGAGCTAGCAGGGCCCGCTAGCATTGCATCGGCATTCGGTGGTCTCATGTATGAGATGCTGATCTTGAGATCGGATATCGCAGCTGCAGTGGGAGCATTTGCAGTTGGGGTTGTCAGTCGTTTGTTGACTGATGATGGCATAGTGCACGAGGGAGATATGCAGGTATTGCGTACATACTTGCAGTACGTGTGCGGTACGTCTGGTGGTGTATGGACTTACACGAGAGCAGGACAGCCGGATGCACACGATCATATCCAGCCAGTGGGCATCGGTTGAGAGCGGTTTTCTCTCACCTTTTGTAGTCTTTAGACTAGGTTCTCTTGCTTAAAGGCACAGTCGCCTTTAAGTGGGAGGTTGTTGGGGTATAGGCGCATGTGCCTTGCCCGACTGCCCAGAATCTGGGTGCCCACTGACTTGTATACTTTATACATAGCATAAGTGTATAGGGGGCTGCTCACTTCAGAGTCTCCCCACCCACATCGTGTGTATCTCCTTCTCTCTCTCTCACTCTCCGTCTGTGGTGCTCCCCGATCCCCTTCACTAACGCAATTTATACCTCTAGATCGTGGTGCACCCACCAAAGTTGCACCAAGGAACAGGACGAATTGATACTCATACTCATACTGACAATACAAAGAAGATACCCTTTGAGGCAGCCACGTAAGGTGCTAATAGTCATATATGGTTCTCCTCCAATGCTCGGTGCTAGATTTGCAAAGACCTACTTACCCAAGCTTAGCATCAAAGCTGTTGGCCCAACATCTCTCTGTAAAACATAGAAACGTGAAATGTCCATCATGATAAGGAAAGGACTGCAAACCCTTGCTAAAGTGCTGGAAGCTTGTAAAGCTTTGTTTTAATGCTTCCATAGTTACGCCTTACTTTGAGAAGTACCCATCAATAGTCTTTTCGTGCAAGGCACATGTTTTAACATGCGTTTCTGTGTATATAGATTTTTGATGCCATAGCTATCTCAATCTAAACCTTCAAAGAAATCCTCAAACCATGAAAAACATGCGAGACGCACTGACCACAAACCACATTGAAATCCCCAATAAATGCATCTATTGTACACTTATGGAAGTGATACATAATCAATGATGATTTAGTGCAAAATTTGTGTTGTATTAGTGTCCGATTAGTGTGAAAGTAGTGCTAAACCATTTGGAAGCAAACACAACCAAATTTCAAGCTAATGTATGCCTAAATCCACAGGCAAAATCACACACAGAGCTTGACATGGACAAAAAGAACTTGGAAGATAAATTTATCAAGCTCATTATAATTGTGTGAGCGCATATGCGCTCTATGTGTGTGTGTGTGTGTGTGTGTGTGTGTGTGTGTGTGTGTGTGAGAGAGAGAGAGAGAGAGAGAGAGAGAGAGAGAGAGAGAGAGTGATAAAGATTTTTGAAGTTTTGTTCTGTATTTTGGTGAGAGGATGTTTTTTGGCCTGGCCAAAGGGCCAAGGCCATAGTGATGTGTTCCTTTTTTTGTTAGTGAAAAATCTCATATATATTTTAAAAAATAAAATAAAGAATGAAATTGTTTGATTGGTGAGTGCAATGCAACACTCAAGAAAGAGTCGTGAGTGATAGTGGTGTGTTGTTGAAAAATGTGAAGGAAGTGCATTGAATTGATGTGCATTGAATGTGAGCCTTTAAGATTGGAAGTGGGTGTATTGGGCCTTCATTAAGTGTAAGCCTTTATGATTGGAAGTGGGTGTACTGGGCCTTCATTAGGGGTATCCAAGAAGATGGGGGGTCTCCAAGTCCTGAGGGTCTCCAAGATGATACCGCAAGGAAAAGGAAAATGCAGTTGGTGGGCAAGCCTCTGGCGGTGATACGCGACGGGCAGGTTGGGGGGAAGCAAATTGGCCATGGGGGTGGAAGCCATGCAAAGAGGCCTCAGAAGCGTGGAAGCAGGCAGGAGCGAACAAAGCTTTTTTTTGGGGACGTGGTAGAGCTGGATGGAGGTGGGGGGATTCAGCTAGGCGAGGGTGTGGACTCGGGAGGAGACGGAAGGAGAGAGATGGACCACAGTGGGGTTAGAAAGATACCTTTCTACAATTTTGTCTGATGGGGATTCTCTCTCCCTTCCTCTCTCTCTCTCTCTCTCTCTCTCTCTCTCTTTAGTGATGGCATTTTTTGTGAATGACTTCAAAGTTGACACCTATCTCTCGGAGCTCAGGACAAGCTATTGTACTTGAGATAAATAAAGCACCAGATTTGAGCAAGTGTAGTGATTACCTTTGCCAGCGTGCTCATAACTAGCCAGCTTGTCAACATAGCAAAGGTGCAAAAGGGGAAATAAGCATCAACAGATAACCCAAACGGTTGAAATGGGCTTTGTGTGTGTAGTGTGTAGATCTAAAGTAAAGACTTTAGTTCACATACCTGTGCTTGCAAAGTCCACCTCTAAATATGTAAATGTAGAATGTGAGTTCCTTGAGAAGGGTGTTTTTAATTTCATAAGAGTTACAAAATTACATAAAAATAATGGATTAAAGGTTAAAATTTGAAACAAAGTCGCACGTTTATCAAGGAAAATGGGTCATTCAATTTATGGTGGGAGTGCTCTAGTAGCATGATTTTTCGAAATACCTCTTGGATGGTCTGTGTGTGATTATTAGAAGCTTGACTCCTTGGGTAGCTCTGTTCAGTTACTGAAATATTGGCATCTCTACAATAACAATGTTTAGTAAATAAAAATTTGCTGTTAATAACATTGGAAGAGTTAGATGACAATCACTGCTCATAGATGCCAAGGGCATACAATGTCTTGATCAATACTCTCATTCAGAATTGGGCTCAGCCAATTGGATATTCCAATGATGTATTGCCAAGAACCATGTCGGAAGTAACTAAGAAGCTATTTAAAATGTATGGGGCTTTATGGCTAACGATTTGTCGCTCGATCTCCAACCTTTGCAACCGGATTTAGAAAAATTGTATGGTATAATGTGCATGCTTAATGCACAAAAACATCTTTTACCCACCATTCATGCATCGAGATACTTGTGCAGCCTCTCAATCTGCTACAAACCATCCCTGCACAATGCTTCCAAGGCCCTTCAACCTTGTTAGATTTGTGATCCCTTCCGAAAAACTTTAACACCTTACTTTTGGTTGGTGCACAAACAAATGTCACTCTGCAAGGTCTCAATTCCCAAAACAGGTAGAAATATCAAAGTCACTGTACATAAATATTTTGCTGAGACTTTTTTCTGTGAGAACCAAGTGACCACTCTTCTCATCATTAGACAAACAGAACAATAACAATTAGATTGTGTTGATGACAAGTGCAAGGATACAGTTACAAAGAGAAGAATACCATGACACTAGATATATAAGACACAATTCACTCTTCATATTTTCTACAGAAATTCCCCTCAACTGCACCCCAACGTACACCTCAGGCTTATTTAACATTGTACATTGTAAGTGATATCCTGAAATCGCCATAGGAATACTCAAAATTTTGAGGTTATTTATACTTATTTAGGCAGCATTCCTTCGTAATGCTAGACGCGATTGTATATGTATACCTAGATGAATTTAGGAAGAGCCCAAGTTCACTATGAAGGAAAGTGCAGCTATAGACTCATGGTAGTGACCCATAAGACAATATAACCATCAACTTCAGCATGCATAGTATTGATTAAATACTACAACATGCCCACGAGACACGATCGTATGTCTACCTAGCAAAATTTAAACTACAATGTGATTGGACAAGATCGTATGCTGAGGGGCATGATCCTCATCTAGAAATGCGCTCACCTTCGTTTTTATATCCTTGTTCCTGTATGAGACACCTGAAACAGCAGAGTTGCATCGTCACCATATTGACTTATTCCTGCTGTCAGATTTGTACTGAGCAAGCCATATCATCTCTAACATCCTGTCAACTTCATCTGGAGCTGCGCTCATTGAACAGATCTAGTAAAGCCAAAGTCTGCAATAACAAAAATAACAATTATCACCATGAAGACTTTACACTGCTATATTGGATCACCTACAACGGACAATCAAATTACCTCAGGAATAGATAACTGCAGTCTGAATTTGGGCCCATCGTAATGATGCAGAACAGGCCTGAAAGAATCCTCCTCCAATGGTTTGCATATCTTTCTAACACGGCTCCGAACCTGTGTATGTAGCATGGCCAGATCACCTGATTAGAGTGAGCGGGGATGTCCCGAACCCCCCCCCCCCCCCAAAAAAAAAAAGGGAAGAAAGAAAAAAAGGAAAATTACCAAAATACCCCTCAAATTTCAAAAATTTCCAAAATATCCCCAATATTTTGTCATAAATTCCTAAAATGCCCCTCAAAATGTCCAAAATACCCCTTGTTGTGAGATTAAATTTCTCCAAAGATAAAAAATTTGTAGCTTTTCATAAGAAGACTGATTATCTATCAATACAAGATGCTAAAACTAGAATTTGAGTTAATTATATAGGCTTTAAAGATGAATTGCTTCATTATTTTTAGACATAATTGCCCTTTTTTGCGAGGCAATTTGTGACAAACTACATGGTAAGGATTCAAAAACGGATCTCAATTGTCAAAAAGGAACAAAGATTAGAAAATCTTGAACAATACAACCAAAATAGATACAAGGGTATTTTGAAAATGTTATAATTTGAGGGGTATTTTGGGAATTTCCACAAATTAGAGGGGTATTTTGGTAATTTTCCCAAGAAAAAATACCTGCGCTGGAAACCTAGATTCTCCTTTACATTTCTTATCTTCCCAAGCACTTGGGTCAATGTTGGAACCCCCAAAACTTGCAGCCTGACATTTGCCCATTGTTCAAAGGCCAAAATTAGCAATTCAAAAAGAAAATTCACAACTCACGCCATAATGCTAACAAATAGATAGCCATTATACCTCAAAAATACCATGCAGTTGGTGTGTTGTATAGTTGTATAAAAACAAAGGTAGACCAGGTTGTATGGCTCGAACCGAGTCCCAATACCTCTGAGGTAACCCTACAAAATGCAATAAATCATAAAAGGTGATGAGAACTTGGTATACACCATGACAACCACCAGTTTCTTGCAATGATGTCCAGGTAAACAGACATAAAGAATTCAATGGTTACATCAATCCGGACATGCACGGATACATGCACTGCAAAGGCTAGGTCACATAGAGCAAAGCAAGATTGAGGTTTGTCAAAGTTGCAGTACCAAAGAGTTGGCGCTTGAGATCCTCCTGCATGGTGTCATTGTTGCACACAAAGATATAACCACCTAAAGTTTCACCACGGGGTAACATCTCAGCCTGTGGCAAAGACTTGAATCGCTTGTCCAAGTTATGCGCAGACTGTGGCTGCCCAGGCACAGTCAAAAGGCTACCCATCATCGATGGTTTTTCATGTACAACATTGAACTTCCAATCAGCATTCATTAGCTTACTGATAGCTTGGCTTCTTGCCTCTTCACCACCTTTATTTTTAAGCTTTCCTTTCGCAACTTTGTTGCTGTTGAGCTCACTGACAGATGGCCTCAAATATTCCACATTGTTGCCATTACCATGCTCAACTTTGGTTCGCATTCTCTCTTCAAAAGCTAGCTTGGAGGCTGCCATGCTCCATATTCGATCCTCAGCGGACAGGTTCCAATTCTGTTCATCAGAGAGCTTAAGTGATCCATAGAACTCATCTCCACGCTGAAAGAATGGGTACATATTCTCCATTCCGTCCCCTTCTTATCTGAGGTCACAGGCGAATGCAAGAGGAGATGATTTGAGTTCTTTCAACGGAAGGATTTGTACAGATAAGATCTCTGTAGCGTAGAATTGCAAGCTTGCAGAGAGAACCAGCGCAGAAGAAGCGTACCTGTTTGGATTGCAGAAACTGGGTAGGAGATGAAATGCAGTAGAGCGCGACGGAGGCAAAGCGGGCTCGCAGCGATGAAGGCAGAGAACGATGGACGCCGTCCTGGCCTTTCTCCTCGCCTCGTGGTCGAGATCCACAAAGCAGCTCAAAAATGAGCTGTTGTGTGTGTGTGTGTGTGTGTGTGTGTGTGTGTGTGTGAGAGAGAGAGAGAGAGAGAGAGAGAGAGAGCGCTTAAAGTTTTGACATGCAAACGGTCTGTGATTAAAATGCTGTAAACCCTTCAATATATACACATTATTGATAGCTCTCACAAATATGTGTAAGCATGACATGTTGAAACCCCCCCCCCCCCCCCCCCCAACACAAACACACGAAAGCAACAACTAAAATTTACGAAGGCAAACCCTTGCTTAATTGTATTCTTCTTGGTCCACCCGTCCTGGTGTAGAAGAGTGAATGGTGATGAGCGTGTGCGAATCTTTTGATTGAGAAGGCATGATCAATACTTGTTCGCAACTTGCGATTGGCCGCAACTAAGAAGGTAGTGCTGTCGTCGTGACTCATGTGTCAGTTCTCTATGCCTCCACGATGTAGTGTCCATTGTGTAATCAAATATGTTATTATTATTATTATTATTATGTTTTTTTTGTTGTCGGGTGGGGGGCAGTATTCGGGAAAAGTGTGCCTCAGCTTAGCCTTGAGCCGGTTGCAAAATCAAAGTAGCCACTTGAGGGGAGGGCAAGAAGGAGAAAATTCAGCTTAAAATACGTGAAAAATAGTGTAATCTTGCAAAAATACTGGCTAGTATTGTAAAATTTCAGGTTCAGATGAAATGTTTGTGGAAATGAATTTTCCCGAACACTGGGCTCAAGGCTAAGTTGAGACACACTTTTCCCGAACACTGGTTTTTTTTTTTTTTTGGGGGGGGGGGGGGTTGTGCACTAAGGCAACAAAAGAGATTGAAGCTATATCCTATGGATGATGGATCCTTTGAACCACCAATTAAATAGGTCACAAGTTTCTTTAGGTGTCACAAGTTTCCTCCTTGTATGGGTCAACACAAGTTTGGGTTTCTCCTCTTTTTTGGTGGCTTGTTGTGTTTTCGACCAGTGGATGGATGGAGCCCGAGATCGCGACTCTTAATTTGATGCCTCCTAAACAAGTGTTTCTCCATGCACACGGTCACTGTGCAATGTGAGCCCTAGTATTGTCAATTTTGCTCAATATATTGTGCACCCATGCTCACAGGAAACAAATTTTTCACTCAATGACAAAAAGGACACCACTTGAATTCCATTTGCCACACAAATAGGAACCTCATTGGAGTTTTTTTGGTGCTTTTAACACTTCACAATATTACACAGAGATGTTGATGCAAACATTGGCCTTGTATTCTAAGAGCTATTGACTCATTAAGAGACTCACCATTGCTTGGTTAAAACTTTCTTGGAAATCGTTAAAACTCAAGTAAAATCACATAGGCCAATTGGCTATATATTGATGAATTTTCTCAATTTTTCTTAGCAAAAGTTGCACATCTCTTAGACCTCCCTCAAAAAGAAGGCCCTCTCTCTCTCTCTCTCTCTCTCTCTCTCTCTCTCTCTCTCTCTCTCTCTCTCTCTAAATTTAATAAAAGAAAAGTCTATCTCTCAAAAATTCCTCTCTAGTCAATTAAACGAATAGGCTATATACCAAGATGGCAACCGTCACATATCCAAGAAACATTTGCCCAATTTTTCACCTACAATCGCGATGTTGCAAATGTTGAAAGACAATAAGCAGGAGCAAGAATTCTCCATTGAAAGGCAAGCAAAAAATTTGTGACGTGATGAACAGTCTTAGGCATCAATCACGCTATAAGCGGCTAAAGGTATGAATTTGTAACTACTTACTAAGTCCACACGTTTTATTCTCAAGACCACCAATCCTACTCTGCATCTGCCATCAACCATCAATCCATAGAGTAGAGTAACAATGCTCAAAGACCATAGGACATAGTAGCAATGCTTGAAGGTGAATAGCACAACCAATTCATATCTAGGCGAGTAATAGGCTCTTATATGATTGTCCAAGTACCCAACAACAACCTTTCTCATGTCTGACTGGTCCATCTAGCTGAGCACATCACAAAGAAACTTGACAGATGAGACCTGACCCCATTGTGATCCTCCACCATAATATACAATGTAGCCAAGTTATAATGTCCAATATTTGTGAGAGATGTGCACCATGATAGAGACAATGTAAGGTAGCCTGGAATGGCCAAGTTGGTTGAGGACATCAAGCTTGGGATTTTGTGCATGGCTTGAAATATCTTGCCACATAGCAAATCAATTGTGCCCACCCCATTTAAAACACATTATTAGATTTTCGATACAATGAATTGGATCTAGCAAACAAAACATTCAATCTAGATGGAGTGATTTAACAGTTGTGGACCGTGCCATATGATGATGCTCAACTGCTTGCCGTGAGTACTCGGATGAACGCAGCGAGATTTGATATGGGAAGCGCAGGTCACATACATGCAAAAAATGGTTGAGGGTGGCATCCTTCGCATTTTCCCTTGTAATGCATCTAGTTGCACCCCAACCAATCCATCACCACATGCACATCATAATTGCTCAATTTGTACTTGCGCCTCATCGTCACCAACATGCAACAGGCTACATTCTGTTATCGTGTCTCTACCATCAAAAGCCTTCCTCATTCTATAGCATGGCTTCCTTATCTTCTTCTTCTGCTTCATCTTGAAGTTGTAGCCTGCTCTTTGCATGAGTAGTAGGAGCTTGATTTTCTATCCATTGAGGTTTTGATTTAAAAGAACAAAAATCTTTGCAATCCAATTGGAAACATTACCTTTTGTAGTGGAAAATTTGCACCACCATTCACTTCACCTTCAGAATCAGTGCTATCTATGGGTGCACAATAGAAAGTACAATAGACTACGCTTTATGCTAGAAAACCCATACTCTGTACATATTCTCTTTGCATATTGCATCTTGTTAACCCTCGTGGACACCCTATCACCTTCGACGGACGCATATTATTTATTTGATTGAGTCATGGACCGGGCTTGTCGATCCAATAGGGGTGTAGGTGATCGCCGATGAGAGGCACACCACTTATCTTATTTTACAGTAGTTTTGCAACGATCGGCCACTGTGGGTCCACATGTGTGAATGGGTCAAACTCTTATAAAAGGTCCATTTGACCTAAAAATCCTCATTCTTGGAGGTGTAAGCTAAGAAGTGCTCTTGCTCCATCTCTGTCTCCTTCTCCTTCGTGTGCTCACTTGTGTATGTGTGTGTGTGTATGCTTGAGAGAGAGAGAGAGAGAGAGAGAGAGAGAGAGAGAGAGAGAGTGATCGAGCACTACGGAGGCATCGACGGCGGCGAGGCGGATAAGCGCGGCATCGCTAGTGGCTCCTTCTTCTTCGCAGCACAGGATCCTTCATGACGGAAGCATTGAGCGGTGAATGACATACCCCTGCCCCTTGAGCTTCCTAGGATCTTCTAGGTGTGTGTTTGTAGCCTTCTGAGGTTCGCACACAGTGCACATGCAAGTTCCCAGCTTTCGACACGTACGATAAAGCGTGCATTTTTGGCGTCGTTGTCAGGGACTGCCTTGCATTAAGCTTGAGGAGCACTCAGTGCTACCTCTAGAAGTCTTTCTTCCATCTATTTTCTGTTTTGTGTGAGAATTGCTAAGTGGCTGCAATGGGCAGATTAGCAGGTTTTTGCTAGCTATTGTTAAGTGACTGTAATGCGCAGTTTTAGCAAGTTTTTATCAGCTTATGTTAAGTGGTTGTAAGCTCTGTTAGTGCTACATTGTACTTGTTTTTGTTAGTTTTGCAAGATCTGTAATGTGCAGGTGTTAGTAGGTCTATTAGTGAGTGTAGACAGTGAGAAGTAGAGTAGACAATGAGCAGTAGAGTTGATTGTCTGTGAGTGTGCAATGTACTGTGTTTGACAATGTGTTAGCAGAGGTAGTTAGCATTAATTAGCTGTGTTAGTTGAAAAGAGGTTAGACAAAGCTCGTAGGACTGTTGTGGGTGCGTGTGTGAGCTCGACACCCACGCGACAACATTATCCTCAGAAAAAAGTTTTTTTGAAAGAAAGAAAAAAAACGCTCGAAAACATTGAAACCAAAAGAAAAAAAATTGAAAATAAAAAGAAAACTCAAAACAAAAATTAAAAAACCTCACTTTAAAAGAAAGGGATTGGGATCTTCCCCCAAGCCCAAGCCCTCAGTCTTATGATATAATATATACACTACTTTATATATAAAGAATAGGACCTCAAGTAAAGGGAGGGCATGTGGGACAAGTTCCTCAAGTCCTCCACCATCCCCTTCATACTCACCCTTTGGACTTACTAATTATAGCCCTCTCTCCATCTAGGAAAAGACTAGTTTTAGGATTTCGAGGGTTGTACGTAACCGAATCGGGGGCTGTAGAGCATGGCACGTCCCCCTAGCCAAGATGATGGTTTTGAGCTATCACATGCCATATTTCGTGGCTTGATTAAAAAAAGGGACCAAAAATAACAAAAAATTTGGGTTGTAAACACCTAAAAAACTAGGTGAGCAGCCTCCACGGGCACTCACCAAGACTTCTAGAGTGTTTAGGTCACATGTACCTACTCTCTGGTCGTGTTCTCGAGGACGAACACATAGAGAGTGTCTTTGTTTACGCAGGCACTCATTATTCCTCCACCTTAGGCTCTAGGTCCTCAGCAAGAACCCAAGGTAGTACCACTCATGACCCACATATTGCGTCTAGTGACTCTTCCTCTGACTACGACGTCATGGAGGGTTACCCGATGGCTAATCCCAATAGTTCAAGACAAGACATGTATGCTATGGACCCACGATGCGGGTCGAGCATGTTCAATTTCTTGAAGGAAATTTTTAGTAGAGCCACTCGCTTCGAACATGGAGCTAACGAGGTAAATGAAGGGGGTGGGGAAGTAAATTTGCCATTCATGAGCAACGTAGATCCCATGCTCCCGGAGAGTGTGCATGTGAATACTCCTTTCATTGCACCACATGACTCTTCAGGGTTATTCCTCTCCGAAATTATATTACCTGATGGTAGAAGCCTTGCTGAAGTGCAAGAGGTTGAGCGATTTATCCTTGCAGCAAGGGAAAAAGAAATCGAGAGCTTACGCAAGGCGGAGCAACGGAGAGAGCTTAAAGTAAAGGCCCCTATGTCAACATCCATTCTAGTCGAGCCATTGAGTGCTCTTGAATTAGCGACCACTAACGGTTAACCCATAGAGAGCCACATTGCATCTAGTTCAAAGGACACCCCTAGCACTCCAAGATGGAGCATTTTTAAATAAAAACTAGGAGTATAAAGTACAAGCAGAGACTTTAACCGACCTATACACAGGTCACACCTATCAGGTGGGTTGGTTAGATGTCCTATAATCCACAAAGGGTGCTACTAGAGTAGAGGATTAAGAAAAAAGAGTTTGTGAGGTTATCCATAGGGTTATTAAGCTGGAGAGACAGAACAAGGGGGATCGACATGCCTTTAACGGGTCTCATGAGATTCTTGGATACAAGGAAGGCTAAGAAACCAGCTTTATCGCAAATGGAGACTCCCTCGATAAGCCCGATGGATCCTGCATATGTTGTTTCACCAGGGGTCTCAGAACAATCTGAGCCTACAAGTGATAGCTTTGCCTTTCCAAGTCTAGCTCATGTTTCTCTTGATGACAGCATGGCTACCATGCCTACCCCAGTGATGGGAATGCCAAGAAACACGCCATGGACCTCTTTTGTTAGTAAAGCAGCGGTACATGGTAGCTCAATGCCTGCAACAATACCTACAAGTGTCATATACACCTATGGGTCCCCGTACTCATATAGCTCCTACCCCTCCCAGTGTTTCAACAACTTATGCTCCACAACCACAACATCCAAGCTCTTATTTCAATGGGACCATACTAGCTACCACTTCTAGTATGCCTAGGGCCACACATATGAACTTTAGGCCACCACATGGCATGGCACCATACCAAACTTGGAACCCAAGGGCGTTATATACGTCAAGCCCAATGCGAAACCCCATTCCACATGCAGTCTCGAGAGTGCCTGTCCCCACTATACCTGCTCACTTAGGTGACTTGGCAACCTTTGCTCAAGCTATCGGTCGATCTATTGCTGAGAATATGTGTAACACACCTGATAGAGATCCTAGAAGTAAGGCAGTACGAATAGCCAAGCTCACACAAAAATTTAGTGGAGATGGGGATGTGAGAAAGCATATCAAAGTGCTTGAACAAATATGCGATTCTCTAGGAGAACACAATGACCTGCATAAGAGTAATGCTTTAAGCCTAACCTTAAGTGGGAAGGCTGAGGATTGGTATAGAACCCTAAGGGTGGAAGAAAAAACGATTTACCCTACTCTTAGGAGACTATTCTTGAAAGAGTACATACGAGAGGGAGTACTTTGGGGTGTAGCATCTCATCTCAGAAAGCCCAACGAGAGGAAGGAGAGTCAATAAGAGACTTTATTAGTCGCTTGAAGCATTTGAATTCTTGTTGTAATCCAAATGAGCACTTCATTAATAACCAATTTCTTGATAGATTCATTAGGGGATTATGACATGAGGATATCTACAATGGCCCACTCATTAGAGTTATCACTACTTGGGAAGCAGTCACCACCAATGCGATCCAATTGGAGAATAACTTAATGATTCAAGGAGAAAGAGTGTCTATTGAGCCTAAATCTACTAGCTCGCAAGCATCGGGACATGAGCCAATGACCATAAAGCCTATTGCTAAAGAGCTAAAGATATCTAAGATGACTTTAGCAGATCTCACCAAGGCCATTCAAGAGAGTCTTAGAAACAATCGTGCTCCGCAAAACAACCATATGTATCCAAGAAGGGAGCAACAATGGTGCTTAGTTTGCTATGGTCCGCATAGTACCAGTGAATGCCCTACTTTTAGAGTAAAATTTAATGGGAATTGAAATGCATGTGGGAGGTATGGTCATCAAGCTAAGGATTGCATAGTATTTAAGTGCATGATGGCCAATAGACCAACCTTAGCATGGATGTGGACACACCTCGATTGCCTGCATTGATGCCGGCCCCACCTCTTGAACTAACGTCACAACACATGGTCCCTAGGGCCCAAATGTTGTTCAAAAAACACCCTTACCACCTCCAGTGCTAGGACCGCAACCACCACATCCGAGAATCATTTTTGTGAATCAAGTGGGTTGTGAGTCATCTATTGCTTGTTTGGAAGGCTGTGAGGAAGATATAGATCCTAATATTCCCTATGGGATTGATGCACTTGAAGAAAGTCCACAATAATACATGGAGGACTATTGGGGACAAGTCAAACATGTCTATTAAGTAGCTTCTCTTGCTTTAAGAGGCCAAAATATCAATTACACTGCCAAGACCACCTCTTCAATTCCGAGTGTGGAGGTCCACATCGTGCAGCCGAGTGTCCTATTAGGCTAGAAAAGAATGCCACACTAATGCAAACCAATCAAGCGAGCACATCTACAATGACGATACTCATGTGTAATCGATGTGGCATAGATCATTTGATTGCCCAATGGAATAATTCAAATGCACCAAAGATAACGCCATTGAATTTAATTGAGGTTACTGAGGAGCCAACACAAAGTACGCATGTGGTACCCATAAATTTACTCACACAATCGATGATCCAAAACCAAAATTATATTCTTGAAGAAAGAGACACACACCATCAATTGCCCAATCTCAGAAAAAGAAGAAAACACGAAGAAAGAGATCGCAAAAAGCAACGAAGTCAGACCCCAGTTCAAAGACCAACATAGGGACTGGTGTGACGACCCCGTATATATGAACGACGCTGAAGAGGATTCTGATTCGGGTCAATCCAAGGAGACTAAAACGACCATTAGAAAAGAAAAAAACAACAAAGATTGTCATGAGCCACAATGGCTAGGACCGAAGAAGAAGGTAGGAACTTACCCAAACCCTACAGAGGAGATCGAGCGAGTCCAACAATTAAGGAGTTTGGTAGAAGAGACCCAAAGGGATCTAGAGCCAGCACCTAGGAAGATCCAGATTACAAACACAGTGTTCCCTTCACAACAACAACCTCACAAAGTCCATAGACCACTAGCTATACCTAGTGTCATCCAAGAAGAAAGTGACTTCAAGTCATGGGAAAGTGGGCGTACACCCTTCTGGTTGGAGAGAATGTTTACAGAGGGATTACCTAACTCTATTGAAGAAATGGAGATCCCATCTTCCCTATGTCAAGTGTTAGCAGTGGCTAACACATGCTACACCGATTATGCATCAAGCAACGGGAGATATGCTATGGTTGTGCATAATATTTCCACTCACTTTGTATAAGCCTTGGGCTCACTTAGAGTTCCAAAGTTGTAAATGTTAGTTTGAGGGCTCAAGCTTAAACCCATAGTGGAAGGGATTGTTGTGAAAGCCCTTAAAAGGAAGCCTTTAGACAAGGAGGCTTCATTCTTGAGTATCCACTCTTGGGGATCCACTTTTGAGAGCTCCCTCTGTCTTGAGTGTTCACTCTATGGCATAGCCTTGAGCTTAATGTTTATGCTCGAGAGGCTACTGCTAACCATTGTAATTAGTGTAAGCTCTTCTTGATTCATCTAATCCTTATTTTCTCATTAGTCTACTTCTTCTCTACATTTCATCTTGTCATAAAGTAGTATTTTCTAGATTTGAGAGATGTATGTACTTCTTGCCAGTAACCACTCCTATTCTTCCATAAGCATTCAATTTGTGATATTTAGCATCACTAATTAGGTTGATTAAGTTGGGTCTTAATCTTGTAATTAGTGTGTGCCCTATTGTTTGCTTGTGTGTAGATAGGTTTTATGAAGCTCTAGCACCATTCACTTCGTGTGAGTAGCTATTGATGAAGTGCCGTGATTGACATGTGGTAATTAGTGTGTGCTTATCATTAGTGTGCTTGGGGTTTCTAGTCTATGGCAAGTCAGACTTCGGTGGGCTTGATGTGTATAGGAGTTGTTTGATTAGTAATTAGAGTAGGTTTAGTAGAGATTAGCCATAGCAAGACTAACTCTAAACCTACTCTAATCACTAATCAAACAACTACTATACACATCAAGCCCACGGAAGTCCGCCTTGCCATAGACTTAAAACCCCAAGAACACTAATGATAAGCACACACTAATTACCACATGTCAATTACAACACTTCATCAATAGCTACACACACTAAGTAAATGGTGCTAGAGCTTCATAAAACCTATCTACACAAGCAAACAATAGGGCACACACACTAATTACAAGATTAAGACCCAACTTAATCAACCTAATTAGTGATGCTAAATATCACAAATGGAATGCGTATGGAAGAATAGGAGTGGTTACTAGCAAGAAGTACATACATCTCTCAAATCTAGAATAATGAAAGTGTAATACTACTTCATGACAAGATGAAATGTAGAGAAGAAGTAGACTAATGAGAAAATAAGGATTAGATTAATCAAGAAGAGCTTACACTAACTACAATGGTTAGCACTAGCCTCTCAAGCATAGACATTAAGCTCAAGGATAGGCCAAAGAGTGAACACTCAAGAAAGAGGGAGCTCTCAAAAGTGGATCTTCAAGAGTGGATACTCAAGAATGAAGCCTCCTTGCCTAAAGGCTTCCTTTTAAAGGCTTTCACAACAATCCCTTCTACTATGGGTTTAAGCTTGAGCCCTCAAACTAGCATTTACAACTTTGGAACTCCAAGTGAGCCCAAGACTTATACAAAGTGAGTGGAAATATTATGCATAACCATAGCATATCTCCCGCTTGATGCACATTCGGTGTAGTCTGTGTTAGCTGCTGCTAACATTTCCCCCTTCCTAACTTGGCGCATGTCTTCGTGTGCCGGTGAAGCAAGACACGGTGACATGGTAAAAAGCAAGTCCATGGAAGAAATGTTGAGCTGCAAATCATAATAACAAGTAATGAGCATCAAAGGCCAACAAGGATACAAAACATGAAGTACAATGAATAATCATGCAAAGTGAATTTTTGCTTCTAAAAGATGGGTGAATCATAGTAAAAAACTAGACATCATAAAGCAAAACAACACCTATACTATCATGAAGATTAAACCACTTGAAATTTCAGTTTTATATATAAACACAAGCAATCAATTATGACCCTATGCTAATGGAAGTTCATAAACCTACTATCCTAAAAACTATCTGACCAATATTAATAAATCACTCAAGTCTACATGTCTATGGGCTATAAAAAAGCTCCTAATCTATTAGTACATCACAAAGCTTTTTGAAGCTCATGGAAGTTTAGTATTTGTCATTCATTGAAAAAAGTAAAACACAATACAAGGCTACCACCCCAAGGCAAGTTTAGGTGCGACTCTCGACTCCTTGAACCCTCAAGAAGGTGTTCCAAAAGTCTAGACCACCAAGGCGATGGCTAACCCCTATCAACCCAGGGCATCGGTTTAGGGCCTCGACCAAGCGAGCCAAGGTGATTTCCCTCGCCTACCAAGTGCCAATAAGGCACTAGGCCTTGCATGGACACAACATAACATAGAAATTTGATTTTCATGTGCCTAGTAGCATTTTTGCTACTTTTTCTTGACACTTTGTTGCTTCATTGTTTCATTATTTAGCACTTTTTTATTTGCTTCCAACTTGAGATATTTATGGCAATTGGACTAAAGGACTAAAGCCTAATCATAGCCCTAGGTCATGTTAAAAATGAATGGAGTATTAAGACTATCACTAAGAGTGTAGAACTAATGAGAAATGAACCTATGTTAACCTAAGGTCAAGGCCAATTACCTACGATTAGCACATATAAAACCTAATTTTTTGATGAGTTAATTTTCACAAAGCAAAGTGTTGAAACTTTTGGATGCCTAGCTTTCAAACATGAAAGAACCATAGCTTAGAAGCAAAAAATCACTTAAGCCAAGCATAGAGAATGGGAGATGAACAAAGGAGCAAAATCATGGAAGGATTACACCTATTCATGCTCTTTGTGCATCTTTGAGCAAACATCCCCTTTGTGTAGAGAAGCCTCTTGATCTTTTTATTTGCAAAAGAAGTTGATTTGAAGACAAGTGTGAACACAAGCTCCAAAGCCTTTTATTGAAAACAGAAGCACACAAAAAACATTAATGAAAACCTAAAGCTAGGGTCTTGCATACCCGAATCTGCCAAAGGGAAAAAACCCAAGGGAAAAAAATGCCTTTGGTTAAGCATATGATGCTCTTTGATAGAAAATTTATGTATACATAACAACAATGAGAGATAAAATGCTTCTACATAAGCAAATTTTGCAATTTTTACCATCTCTCATGCATGATTCAAAGTTGATTAGTTTCTAGCTCAATGAAATATGGAGTTTAAAACAAGCCAAGAGCTGAAAAATAATGCAACTTTGATGAAATGAAGTGACTCTTGAAAGTCGAGTTTTACAATTAAAAGCTTTCCAAAAAGTTGGCTAACACTAGCTCATATGAAATTTTACATTTTTAGAGCAATCTATGAGCTAGAGATGACTGCAACTTGATGAAATGGAAATGAATGGCTCTCACTAGCCAAATTTTGTACTTGAAAGCTCTCAAAAAAAAGTTGGAAAAACACTAGCTCCAAATGAAAAATTAACTTTTGACCAAGCTATGAGCTAGCATGTATACAAACTTTTAATCCAAACATTTGGAATGGCTCTAATTAGCCAAATTTTGCAATATATTACAATGATGACCCTCCTTGGATCAATGAAAGTTCAACCTTGCCACATCCCTTCAAAAACAACTCAAATCATTAGTGCTCTTAAGCATTTTGTCATTTAACACAAGCACTAAAAGCATGCTCAATCACGGCCCAAAATTTTAATGCCACCCATGGCCATTCACGGAATCTTAGTATTAAGTGCTATGTAGGGGTTTTTTAATCAAATCAAGCACTGATAATTCTTTAAGCAAATACCAAGCCCAAAAGTAGAAAGTCACATTTAATAAAAAACTCAACCTTTCTTATGGACTCCATGCAAAATTTTCAATCACGCAATGGGTGTATAGTCAATGCCCGCGTGCTCTTATGTACCAAGTTTTTCATACAAATCATAAAAAGAGAATATTTCATTGACCAATGAATGTAACAATGCGGGTAGATCATTCTCTCATGCATAAGGTTGACATAGAAGCACCACAGAAAGGGCCCCACAATTTTTAATTTCTCCTAGTGGCCCTTGTGCGGCTAACATGCATGGTTCTCGGACATTCAATGAACAAAATCTCAATGGAGATAGCCAAATTTTCAAGTCAAAAGGAGTTATTCTATGGACTACAAATCATTATTAAAATCTTTGCCTATTTGTGGCCAATGTCGGGCTCCTTCGAATCCTTCTTGTTGAGGGGTGGGAACCCATCCTAACATTCTTTTGTTTTTGTTTTTGTTTTTGTTTTTTTTCCTTTTTTAAAACATTTTTTGTAGGCTCGTTAGTGTACACGGGTGCTCGGCATTGCGCAGTCCAGAGGTCGAGGAGGAGTCGAGAGGAATGATTGAATGTGTGTGTGGGTAAGCATGGGGACTGTGGTGGGCACTAAGCCCTTGAGGATGAGCACCAGGCTCGATGGGAAGCTGGAACATCTGGTCCTTGACGTGCAGGGTTGCAGTCGCTGAGCACAAGGTGTGTACATTGTATGCGGTCAAGGTGGGACCAGTCAACATGCGCAAACGGTGTGTGTGTGTGTGGTGCACCAAACCAGGCAAGTGGGTGTGTGCAAGCCAAGTTTGGTGGATCTTGAATCAATTCTTGATAGCTGTTGACGACCTCGTGCACATTGACTAGATGAGCTCTGCAAGTGGAAAGCGTAGGCAAGCGTCCAGGGCTCGTGTTTACAGCAAGTGGGGATGTAGCTTCCAGCAAAAATGTGGGCGAATGATCGGGCGAATTGTGTGTGTGTGTGTGTGTGTATGTCCCGTATATGTCAAGCCAAAGCGGGTGGGGTCGCAACTTCGGGTCAGCAGGTGTGTGTGTCTCTCGTTGCAAGCCAAGGCGGGACCACACGCTCGGCAGTGAGTGTGTGTACAATGTGATGGCGTGGGCCAAGCCAGGCAGGTGGATGCGGGAGCTGCGGCCTACGAGACAAAACATGCATGATTCAGCATTAAAGTTGCAGGTCAGCAGAGCACCGTGTGTGTAAGTAGTGTGTGTGTGTGTGTTTTTGTGTGTGGGGGTTTTGGCAATACGCATGCCTCCAGATGGGTTTTCCATTTTGAAAAAAGTTATAAGAGGTGGTTCCCATGTCAATATGGTGTGTGTTGTGAGCTTGAGCTCAAGGCAAGCAAATGCCTGACGGACACCAAGCGCACATGTGTAGCTGAGCTTTGCATCACAAGCGGATAAGTGCATTGTGTGCGTGTGAATCGGTATGAGGCTATGGCTTGGAACGAGAGAGAAAAACACGAGTATGTGTGTGTGTATCTCATTTGTGACATTCTAAGTTCCCTAGGTTGGGAAGCATTGTTATCATTATACCAACACTTTTTTTCTCAAAATCATTCATTTAGGCTCGATACAAGCAAAAATTTTGATTTGAAATTGATTCATTTTGTGCTCATCTAGGCATACGTTCTTTGATTTGGATTAGTTCCATGTACCATCTTGACATCAAACCTATCAATTGGTTACTGCAAAGTGCATATACACTAAATGAGCGCACAAGCTCTCATCGGCCAATCCAACTTGATATTCACTCGTTAAAAAATTGCTTATATCCAATATCAAAACCATTGATCAAACCTAATTAGGTTTTTCATTGCATTGCTTCATGCTTTTGATTATGGTACTTGCAAATGCAACATGTAATGAAATTTTTTGCCATATCCAATCAAATTGGCATTCACATCACAATGGCAATGTAGATTAATCATTTTCAATTGGGTATCAACTGAATCATTTAAAGTCAATCAATCAAATACACATCGATTTTTTAGGCCAAATTAATAATCATAATTGGTAAAAAATACCAATTATTCATTCAAGCACCGGATTGCACATGCCATTGAGTAGGCACACACACCCAAATTAAGGCCAAAAATATATGCAATTAATCCATCAATTACACATTGAAATTCTCAAATTGCAAACTCAATCAAGCATAAGCGAATGCATGCATGCTTAATTTTTAAAAAATTAACACTATTTTTACCCAATAAAGCAATGCACACACTCAAATATTAAGCACAAAAATTCAAATTTGGCTCAATTGACAACGCATTAAAGCTTACACTCAATGATTGCACACATGTTTTATGAACATTTTACAATCAAAAATCATTTTGGTGCCCTAATTGACCATTGATCATAGAAAATCAAGTGGTCTTCGATAGGCATACACATTCAATTTTTGCTCAATTTTTTGGCATTTAGGCTTATTGAATGATTGAATTAGCCTAACATACACATCATTTACATGGTTTCATACTCATGTCATCAATTCAATTCCTATGTATGTACACACTCAAGATTAGGTGCACATACACTTGAATTTTTTGACAGTTTTTTTCCTCTTTGGTGCATGCACACACACAATGATTTTTATGCACTTACATGAATTCTTGATGAGAATTAAGCATTACTTGGATAAACCCAAGTTCATTAGTCACAATTTGACTATCATTTCATTTCAAGTGTATCAAATTAAGTGCAAAGTGTAGGTCAATTTGTGTTACACACCTAATTTTAGCAAATGATTAACAACATTGAAACCACATTAATCAATCAAGGATTGCATGAGCAAGTGAGTGCACTTACACCGTAATTACACTCCAAGCTATTCCTTTGCTCCACACGAAAACATATCATCGCACACATAAGTGTGTGCACCATCAAATCGGCTCCAAAATTGACCATTTGTATATCAAAATCAAACACTAAAATCATCAAATTAAGCATAAATTAGCACAATTAACTTGATTAGAGTGATGATTTCATCTCTTGTAAGGGAAATTAACATACTTTACACTTCAAATGTTAGTGGTTAGCAAGGTTAGTAAAAATTAGCATGAAATTAGTAAAATTAGCAACGGTTAGCATGAAATTAGTGAAATTGGGGGTTTGGGGTATTCATAACTCAACATTAGCATCAATTTCTTGCACAAACATCATCAAATCACATCAAAATTGAGTTTCACACACACACACACACACACACACACACACCCACACACACACTCAAAAACCAACAAAATTTGTAGTGAAATTACTCTATTCTACACATCCTAAACTCACTAGCTTAGGTTATCGATCCCTGGAAATGGCGCCAAATGTAGGGAGGCTTTGTAGAATGACCTAATTGCAACCCACACAAAATTATCAAATCCGTGGATCAGCAACCCGGCTAGGGCATGGAAGCACAAGCATTGGATGAATGGAATGGAGGATTCAAGAGATCACCTCTCCAATGCAAGTAGAGATTAGCCATAGCAAGACTTACTCTAAACCTACTCTAATCACTAATCAAACAACTCCTATACACATCAATTCCACCGAAGTCCGACTTGCCATAGACTAGAAACCCCAAGCACACTAATGATAAGCACACACTAATTACCATATGTTAATTACGGCACTTCATCAATAGCTACACACACGAAGTGAATGGTGCTAGAGCTTCATAAACCTATCTACACACAAGCAAACAATAGGGTACACACACTAATTACAAGATTAAGACACAACTTAATCAACCTAATTAGTGATGCTAAATATCACAAATTGAATGCTTATGGAAGAATAGGAGTGGTTACTAGCAAGAAGTACATACATCTCTCAATTCTAGAATAATGAAAGTGTAATACTACTTCATGATAAGACTAATGAGAAAATACGGATTAGATTAATCAAGAAGAACTTACACTAATTACAATGGTTAGCACTAGCCTCTCAAGCATAGATATTAAGCTCAAGGATAGGCCAAAGAGTGAACACTCAAGAGAGAGGGAGCGCTCAAAAGTGGATCCTCAAGAATGAAGCCTCTTTGCCTAAAGGCTTCCTTTTGAGGGCTTTCACAACAATCCCTTTTACCATGGGTTTAAGCTTGAGCCCTCAAACTAGCATTTACAACTTTGGAACTCCAAGTGAGCCCAACACTTATACAAAGTGAGTGGAAATATTATGCACAACCATAACATATCTCCCGATTGATGCATATTCGGTGTAGCTTGTGTTAGCCACTGCTAACATCAAGGGAGTGAAGCCCAAAAGGTGCTGTTAAATATTGCCAAATTGATGGATTTCATGGCTTCAAAAGTTAGAGCCACCATCATGTCTAAACTATATGGAGACCCCGAGCTATTCTTATCTCTTTGAGCTGGTCTCAATCGAGAATTGAAAGTCGGGCTACCACAATTTTCACAGATGGATGGAGCTACAGAGGTGCCAATAGAGGAGGAATACTTAGATCCACAACCCAACTTAGATGAGAACTCTGTTGTTGAAATACCTGTTGACAAGCTGGGACAATACTTTGAAGGTGATGAATCCATGCGACCATACCAATCACTACCAAGGGCTTAATTGAAAAGGAAATCCTTGATGGTGGCATTGGGATTAGCATTGTGACTAAGAATTGTTGGGAATCTATGGGAAGACCTCCCCTTGGGACCACAAACATAGTGGTAAAGATGGCCAATGGGACTATTGTTAAACATATTGGAATGCTAGAGGATCTCAATATCAAGGTCTTTGGACACAAAATAAGGAATACCTTCATTTCCATGTATTTTTCCAAGCACACTACGCCATCTGAGATGATCTTAGGACGTCCTTTCATGAGGGAAGAAAATGGTGCATGACTGGTCTAAAAACCATGTCTACTTGCAATTCCAAGATTCTGTCATTCGAGTTGATCTTGTAACTAGTCAGGCACATTCTCTAGGAAACAGATTTGTAATTGATCATAGATATGACCCCACAAATCACTCGGCCCGATTGCATTATTATTACACGTGTAAAATGGACACTGATGTTGGGAAAGATTCTCCTTATATATATGTTCTACCTGGGATGACTGAGTTTGACAATGTGGATTGGGTCCACCTAGCAGCAACCATAGACACTTGGGGAAATAGGGGGATGACCTTGGTAACACTTGAGGGGGATGAAATCCCACAACTCGTACCCTTCAATATGACAGGGTCCATGCATATAGCTTCTGATGACCTACCAGATGAAGGCTTGACTGACATTGGAACCAATAGCGTCTCAAAAGACTCTAGCGCACACGATTCAAAGTCAGAATCATCAATTGAAATTGACTCTGAGGATGAAGAATCTGAGTTAAATCTTGGTGCAAATGTGGGGACAAGCCATTCAAGACCCAGTGGTACCCTAGATGACAATCTATCCAGGAGAGTAGAAGACACAAGTAGTGATCATCTAGTGACTCTTCACTAGAGATCGATTGTAATAAAAAATTAGACAAGAAGAGTAAGAGATCTAGTGACTCTTCACTAGAGATCGATTGTAATAAAGAAGAGTAAGAGATATAAGAGGCGACGATATTGAGCAAATGTGTGTGCTAGAGTAAATGAAAAGAAATATATCGCAGAATGGCTTAATTATATAGGGGCAAGTGATGCTCATTGTAAGTTGGTAGATATTTGGGTGAATAGCTTCAAAGCGTTATGTGGTGTAGTCCACAACCCATTGACATCGCACAGCTAGAGGCTACAAAGAAACCCAAGTTGAGCTGTTTGCAGCCATGTATCTTTGGGGGGTTATCTTGACATTGTTATTCTCCCTAGGATCATCACAATAGAAAAACGTTCTTTTTAATACTTGAATAAGGACAAGAGGAACTAAGCCCACTAGAAAGGACTAACACACTGCACACAATGCTTCATAATGTCAAATTAGGAAGGCATCTTCCTATGGTATTAAAAGAAGATCTCTAATGTTCTACCTCGGTTAAACTAGCTTATAGCCAAAATTCCTGATTAATAAACTTAGACAAGGGACTATGAGATAAAATTACATTGAGTCTAAAGCAAAATAGTAAGCAAGTATGTTGGATACTTTGTTAATGATTACTCTTGAAACAAGCAATCATGAATGCTAGAAAAACAACAAAGGGACAAGAATGAACATGAAACACCCTTTTTGTGTAGGCAACCATTCCTTGATGCATTTTGGTGTGGACATGAGAAGGATATCATAATGCTAAAAAGTTGAGCTAATGCAATGTTTTTTAGTACAACTTAGCAAACCATACAATATACCTCTAGGAGGCATATCAGTGGGAAATTGCATCAACCATTTATTGAACAAAATTAACACAACATTATATAATCAAGGTAAGAGGATATTATATAGACTAGTAAAACAGCTTCGTAGGGATCACTTGTGTTCACTAAATGCTGTAACCATTCTAATTCCTCATAATCTCCTCACATGATAAATCGGTAAAATATCCCACTGAGTGAATTGAAGAGGAAAGCACATTTGGTATACTTGAGAAAAGTCTGGAGAATTCTTCTCACCAAGGGTAGAAGTGGATGACTTTGGTGAACTATCCATACCTATGAAAACAAATAGATTTTGATTAGGTTCCTCATAATTATAGGGTTGTTCAATGTGCATGATGTAACATTGTGAGTCTTGTGGATTGCGATGTCTCACTTTCATTGCTAGACGACTCTTGCTCTTTTACTAAATTTTTACTTTTTTGTTGTGTCTCTAGTGTAAGTATAAGGATGTATATATACATTCCCTAATATTTGGAGGTTAGAAGTTCAGGGAAGGAAGGATGAGAGGGAATTCATAGGAAGATACATGCTAGTTGCATTCCCCCCTACCTTAGGTAGATCATATATTTTTTAAAAATATGTCATCACCCTTTGAAACCAATTATTCTAGTGTGTAACAAGTGAGAACTTGAGCCAATAGTTTTCCACCACCTTAGGTGCCTCATCAAGTTGCAAGGGTGGTAAGGTACTTTTCCATGAATCTACTTGAAGTGTTTCATTAGGCAACAATTTTACAATGGGAGATATAAAATCTTTTGTAGCTTTGTCGAGATTGGTGATAGTAGGTGGAGGTTGTGTGGAAGCTTCTACATCAATGGTTTAATTACATGAGGAGCTAGAAGCTAGATGTGACTCCCCCCTTCCTAATCTAGGTGGAATAAATTGATCTCTCTTTAGAACCCAGACTATTTGGGAAACATGTGTGGAGTACTCTTTGATCTTTCCCTTCCCATGGTCCTTAATCAACTTTGGAGCTACAAGATTTGACTTACATGGTTCTATAGACAACAGGAAAGAACACAATTTACATTTAGGTACCCATATTGGATCATTTTTTTCCATAGTAGCCTGGGGCCTCTAATATTTGTTTATAGATCCAATGTGATAAACCTAGTATTACTTAGGTCGAGTGGATGATTTCCTACAAGGTTTCAATTTTGAGTGAGATTGAAAAGTCGGAGGCGCCGTTAAAGAAGTCTTTGGGACCCATTTATATGTTTTCTTTGTCAAGCCAAGCCAAGCGCTTGGTGTAACACTATTTATCTTAGCCATAGAAGTTGAAGCTTTAGAGGGTTGTGTCATAGGCAAAGATGTTGTAACTTCTTGTATCTATGATGTTTAATTGTCTTGCATTCCCTCAAGAGGTGATAGCTCAAGTGTTGTCCTTTTGAGTGGTAGGGCTGAGAGTTGGTTCCTCTAGACGAGACATCCATTTATGCCCTAGGTTTATGCTACCTTCCATAGTGACAACATGCATGATAAAAAAGCTTTCAACTATGGTTCATTATCATCGACCATATAAGGGTCGTTTTCCTAGCTCACACTGTTGGAATTAGGGTTGTAGAGAAATGCACACAGCTTGGAGAAGATGAATGAAGCTCAAGGCACACAATAGAGAATGGGTTACTTAGTGTGCAATGGAAAGATTGATAGCCCTAGAGTGATGGGAGTATATACAATGCTCGGGGGAAAAAACCTCCTAAAGAGGGAAAAAATGCCCCGGCGGTCCTAGTGTGTTCACACACATCACTACCACATGTATATGGTAACAAATCCCCCCTGGAGTGATGCGATGAACAAGAGCTGGCACATGAGTAAAGGGAGGTGCCATGCCCTGAGGACATGATCAGTCCACAAAGGGGAGTAAACCCAAAGCCCAAAGCCCAAAGCCCAAAGCCCAATCCGAGTCTGAAAAAGCATGTAAGTCTGGCGGCAATGATCCCCCCTTGGGATAAAACAAGACAAGATCTAAAGTGTTACTAAAGTAGCAAAAAATACTCTTGATAGCCTGCCAATGCTTGGACCCTGGGCTATGCATAAATCTGCTAACCTGTGAGACTGCAAACTGAATATCTGGCCTCGTGTTGCATACATAAATGAGGCATCCAACAACAGTTTGGTAAAGAGTGACATCTGTAGGATCACCAACATCATGTAGACTCAATTTCAAACCTGTTTCCATGGGAGTGGCAATAGGTTTGCAATCCTCAAGTCCAAACTTACATAGCAATGTCTCTATGTAACTTTTTCGACACAAGGCAATACCACTATCACACTACTTAAATTGTATGCCCAAGTAATGATGCAACAACCCCAAATCTTTCATCTTGAAAGTAGCATTCAAATCAGCCTTAAATTCAGCAGTATGTCTCTCATTTGGTCCAGTGATCAACAAATCATCTACATAAAGAACCACAATGAGAAGTACATCACCCTCACGCTTTACATACAATGTGCTTTTTGTTGGACTCTTACGAAAGCCTTGTTTGACCAAATGAGTGTCAGCTTTCTCATACCAAGCACAAGGAGATTGCTTCAACCCATATAAACCCTTATTACATTTCCCACTTTGTCCTCTTGTCCTTTCTTGACAAAACCGCGAGGATGCGTTACATAAACTTTCTCAAATATGTCACCATTCAAGAAAGCACTAACAATGTCTGATTGATGTACATCCCAACCAAAATGAGCTGCCAATGCACATAAGAAAAGCACAGTAGTTATACGACAAGTGGGAGCAAAAGTCTCTTCATAATCTATGCCCTTTTTTTGTGCATAACCCTTTGCAACAATTCAAGACTTATGGCGATTGATCTCACCATCCGGCTTGCATTTTAACTTGTAGACCCACTTTGTACCAATGGCCTTTTTGCCAGGAGGCAAATCACATAAAGTGCATCATATTCTGATTGCATGGCCAATGTTTTGAATTTTGTGCTTCATCAAAAGACATAGGTTCCTGAACATCATGTAAGCTAGACATAGCCAAAGCATAATAATCTGATGCATAAGATGCATGGCGAGAGCCTGAATGAGTACGACTAGACGAAGGTGCATCCAGATTACTATCATGCAAAGTGTGCACCAGTCATTTTGGCATACCTCTAGCCTGCTCATTTTTCAGCCCTTTCCTTATCAAGTACTTCATGTGCATCTGCATTAGTAATAGACTGATCTATAACATTTTTGAAACCCCCATAGGCTGTACATTTTCCTCATTGGAATTTACATTCGAACTTCCACCACTGAAAAGAGGCAACAAAGTGTCATAAATGTCTTGTGAGCTTACATTACTGTCTCTAGTACATGACAGCAAGGACTGAATAGAATCTTCCACAAACACTACATCTCGTCAAACCAAAATACTCTTTGTTTGCGGATGATACAACCTGTAACCTTTGCTTTCAGCACTATAACCAACAAAAATACATTTGACAGCCTTATCATCCAATTTTTTGTGCTGCATTTGTGGCACTAAACCATAAGCCAAACAGCCAAAAACACGCATGTGCTCAATAGATGGATTTTTATCATGCCATGCTTCATATGGAGTCATAGACTACAACGCTTTTGTAGGACACTTGTTGAGTACATAAGTCGCACACATGACAGCCTCGAGCCAAAACGAATGTGGTAAAGCTTGACTCTTGACCATACATCTTGCCATTTCCGTAAGAGACTTGTTTTTCCTCTCAGCAACACCATTTTGTTGAAGCGTATACGGCACTGTACATTGGTGTTTTATCCCACAACTAGCCAGAAATGCATTGAATTCATGAGACATATACTCCCCCCCTCGAACAAAACGGAGGGTGCCCATAGTACATTTCGATACATTTTCATCCATAGCCAGAAATTTTTTAAAGCATATAAAAACTTCAAACTTCGCTTTAAGCGAAAATACCTATGCATGCCTGAAGTAATCATCAATGAAAGTCACGAAGTACAGGTAATTGCCCAAGGATGGAGTTTGCATGGGCCCACAAACATCACTATGCACAATCTGCAATCTGCATGTGGCCCTAATTGAACCATCCTTTGGAAACTTAGAACGTTGCATTTTACCCAAAATACAACCTTCACAATGATGTTTGATAGGTGCTTCAAGAGGCGACAAAGAAGCAACCACATCAGATTTTTGCAAACGCAGCAAACTGGCAAAATTCAGATGCCCAAAACTTGCATCTGAAATAGCCCTTGAAACTGCAACTGCATTTGCAAAATTTTGTGGACACTTGTCATACAAAGTGAGCTTATACAGCCCACGGTACAAAAGGTGAGATGCAACAATTTTATTACCAAAACTCAGATCATGAACTGTACATCTTTCATCCACAAATTTGACTACAAGTCCAAGTCTAGCAAGTGTGGATATAGAAAAAAGATTCTTCTTGATCTTAGGTACATAAAGTGCATCGACAAGTGTGAAAGAACTGCCATTTGCAGGAGTAAGCACAATCTTTCCAACCCCCTAAACTAGATAAGAGGCATTTTGGCACAATTGACTGAATTCCCATGAGGGACAGACTCAAGAGAGGTGAACAATGTGCTTTGTAGCACCGCTGTCAAAATACCACACATGTGAATTTGCAGCAACTGACAAGCATGAATCATGGACAATAGGATTGTAAGTGCACTCTGCACTAAAAGCCCATTCTGCATCAACATCAGCATCACAGTCTCCCTTCTACAGAGGACTCGATAATGGCTGCATTTGTAGTGGAACCAGCATTTTCAGTGGAACCACCCTCTTTCTTCTTAGCCTCTTTGGCCTTCAACTTAGGACACTACTTGATCAAATGATCATTAGCTCTACAATAATGGCAATGCATCTTCTTTTTGCCCTTATCACCAGAATTTCCAGATGAATTGCTGCCAGTAGAACAAAAGTTTGCCACTCGCAGCAGAACCATAAGAAGTGGCTGCATTGCTGTTACCACCCTTTCTTTGAGAAGCAATAAAAGCCTGTTCAACTGCACATCGCCTAGTCTTGTTTTTTTGGAAAGTGACTCTTGCAATAGCAATGTGCATAATGCATCAAACTTGACAACTTAGGATTTCCTTGGGTCATTAGTCTCCAAGTACTAGCAAAAGTCTGGTATGAATCTGGTAAGGCATCAAGAATAGTCTGCACAAGGGAACTGTCTGAAATGACTTCACCTGCAGAAATAAGTTTCTCATTGATATCCTTGACACCAGCAAGGAAAGTGTCAATATCATCTTCCTCATGCATAATCTTCGATTCCAGCTCTTTACGCAGTAAAGCAATTTTAGCCTCATTGCGGCTTGCATAAGGACCTACTAGAATATCCCAAGCCTGTTAGATTTTGCTGAACGAATGTGAGGAACAATGGTGTGCTTCACAGACAACGCAATCAATGCATGAGCCTGCGCATCCTTTACATCCCAACGAGCTTGTTGTATCGTAGGCAAAACAACTCTAATAGCAGCAATCCTTGCAGCAAGACCTGCAACATCCTCAACATCGCCTACATCTTCAGAACCAGGACGTACATCAGAACCAGAAATGCACACAGCTTGGAGAAGATGAAGGAAGCTCAGACACGCAATAGAGAGTGTGTTACTTAGTGTGCAATGGAAAGATTGATAGCCCTAGAGTGATGGGCGTATATACAATGCTCAGGGGAAAAAACCTCCTAAAGAAGGGAAAAATGCCCCGGCGGTCCTAGTGTGTTCACACACATCATTACCACATGTATATGGTAACACACACCACACTCCACAGGATAGCAGATTATGTCGAGCTCCTGTGTCCAAAATAATGCGTTATATAGGATTTTTTTAATAAGAGCTATTCAACTCAATTGGGTATTGTAGAGGTGGGTCAGAGTCAATATAATCGTCATCTACTTCAACTTGGAATGCATGTGTAACTCCAAGATTAGCCTCTCATTGGTACCTAGCCCACTGTTGGTGCTCTCAAGCCTCAATTTGGGCTTGTATGTTTTCAACTTTGCTTGTGTCTTGCCTACCTTGTTTTAATGGATGGATTGTAGCTCTTCTTGGCTCGAAGGATCTTAATATCTTTTAATTTACTCCCATTGAGTAATCCAATGATTTCAACTCTGTCTATAGTCTCCACACAAATGGCACCTTGTCGGATAATCTCAAATACTCTATATGGTCCTTTCCCAATATACTATGCAATACATACATAAGGGATTTATCACCAACTTTGATAGCATTGTCCTTTAAATGACGGTCAACACCACTTCTTTCTCCTATCCTTCTCCATAAGGGAGTTCCACACATCCAATTGCCTCTCTCCTTCTAGCCTCTCAAGGATATATAAGCACTCAACTAATGGGTTACCATCCAATCTTCTTGAGAAGCTACTCAAAGACTAGGAATGATGAACTTCCATGGCACAACCGCTTCTTGGTCAGATACCATTTTAAACGGTGTGCAACTAATAGACACTTTATAAACAACACGATACTCCTATAGGGCTAATGTAAGCTTGAATTCCCGATTTGTATGGTGAGAATCTACCATCTTAGTCAAAATAGAAATTTAGAGTCTTGTTGGTACTCTTGGATTGTCCATTTTCTTGTGGATAGTAAGGTGTAGGCTTGTGGTAGGATATCATGAAACTTGATGTGACTTTCTTAGTTTCAAAGGGGCTAATGTAAGATTCAATTCCCAATTTGTATGATGAGCATCTACCATCTTAACCAAAACACAAATTAGAGTCTTGTTGGTACTCTTGGATTGTCCATTTTCTTGTGGATAGTAAGGTGTAGGCTTGTGGTAGGATATCATGAAACTTGATGCGACTTTATTATTACCTCATTTATAATATTACCATTGTCACTCACAATTTCAAAGGGACATCCAAATCATGTATAGTAAATCTTGTGTCAGCCTTGCCTATAGCTTTGGCTTTTGCCCAATTCATCACATGGTCAACGGAAATGATGATATACCGTTGATAGAGTGTTACAAGCTGTAGGAATAATTGGGCTTACAAAGTCTAATCAAATGGTTGGATTATCTCAATAAGATACAGTGGCTTCTTATCCGAGTCGTATATAGGGGTTTTACCAAAGTTGTTCGCTTGCAAGTGGCGTCCCATTTTGTATATAGAGTGAATTCCCCAGGAGATCAATCCATCGACATAATATAAAATTGATAGATCAAAACCCAACTAGTGCATGGAGGCATGGAATAAAGAGAGCTGCAAGAAGAGGATTCTAATTTTGAGAGAGAAAAGAAGAAGGGAATGCAATGCTAATCAAGAATGCTACTCAATGCCTACTCTCTAATCTACTCTAATCTCACAATTCAAGAAGACAACAGTGCACACTCTCATCAATCACTCACACACATAGATCAAAAGCTCAAAGAGCTCACAAATCAAGCAAAGCAAAAGAGAAATGAGGGTGGAAAGCAAAAATTAGAGACTAATTAACTCTAAACCACACACCATTAACACAAATGACAAAGAGAGAGAAGATCAGGAGCACCTAGTTTTCCATTGCATGCCATAGAAAGAGTGGAAGCACAATCCACTACAAGCATCACCATCTTCACCTTCTTTACAAGATTTTCAGAAAACTCTACTCTCAAGAGGTTAAGTGAAAAATGACCTAATTTTCACTTTTATACCTAGGACATAAAAAATACATCTGACCGTCCATGAGATGCATAAAACTGTGTGTATCTCTATAGCTCCTAGGAATTATGATAGGATCCAATATACAAATTTGGAACTCATGTAGAGCTTGTAAATACACCAAAAGTGCACATAAAAATTATATTTATAGAAAAAAAGAAGCACTATATGCTAAAAATAGCGTCACTCAAGGCCGTCCACTGATTCTTGTTGGTGTTGCTAACACTGATTGAAACACAAGTGATTTTATTGCTGTTTTTTGGACTTTAAGAAAGCCTTTGATATGATTTCATGTAACAATTTGTGGAGAAGGATAGAAGAACTCCAAGTGCCAAGTAATTTTATGCTTGTAGTCTATAAAAAGGTGATGTATCAATTGCACATGGGAAGAGGAAATTTCAAATATTTTTGCAAGCACTATTGGGGTTAAACAAGGATGTCCATTGTCACCAAATCTCTTTGGTCTATGCATCGATCAATGGGAAAAAATGGTACTTGACTTTATGCAAGAAGAAGGTATTGAAGAGGTCACTATTTGCAATGTGGTCATCATGCTTTTGTTGTATGCGGATGATGTAGTGCTTCTAGCATACAATTTAGACGATGCACAAAAGCTTGTGGTTGTCCTTGAGAACTTTTTCTTGCATAGTGGCTTGATTGTGAATGAATCCAAAACAAAGGTTATGCTTGTGAAAACCAACCATAAGGAGAAGCCATGCATTGTGTACAACAATGAGACACCTGAAGTTGTTGAGAGCTTTAAGTACCTTGGCCTTGAGGTTCCGGCCAATCACAAGTGACATGAATGTGCTATGCATCATTTGGAATCAGGAAAGAGAGCATACTATGCACTTGAGAACATGTGTAATGCGAGAAACATCAAGTGTTGGGTTCTCAAGAAGTACCTTTTTGACACATTGGTGACACCGGTTGATTGTGAATGAATCCAAAACAAAGGTTATGCTTGTGAAAACCAACCATAAGGAGAAGCCATGCATTGTGTACAACAATGAGACACCTGAAGTTGTTGAGAGCTTTAAGTACCTTGGCCTTGAGGTTCCGGCCAATCACAAGTGACATGAATGTGCTATGCATCGTTTGGAATCAGGAAAGAGAGCATACTATGCACTTGAGAACATGTGTAATGCGAGAAACATCAAGTGTTGGGTTCTCAAGAAGTACCTTTTTGACACATTGGTGACACCGGTTCTTATTTATGGAGTTGAAGAGTGGGGCGAGAGCATCTCAAAGTCTACTTGGAAAAAGTTTGAGAATGTCCAGAAGCATTTTCTGAAAAATTTCTCAAAGTTGCTTGCTACCTCATCATGGTCTTTCTTTTGCAAGCACATTCTTCCTCGAGCATCTACCATGACATGGCTTTGTCAGAGGCAACAAAGCTTAGGAAGGGGGAAATGTTAGCAATGCCAACATGAAGTAGTGGATGACCTTCAGTGATGCTATTTTTAGCATACAGTGCTTCATTTTGACAAACATATCATTTGTATATGCATTTTTTATTTACGAGCTCTACACGAGTTCTAGATTGTATATTGGATGCTACCATGATGCCTATGACTTGTAGAGATGCACACAATTTTATGCATCTCATGGACGGGTAGAAATATTTTTATGTCCTAGGTATAAAGGTGAAAATTAGGTCATTTTTCGCTTATCCTCTTGAGAGTAGAGCTTTCATGAAAGGTGGAGATGGTGATGCTTCTAGTGGAGCTTCCTCTTGTGCTTCCACTCTTTCTATGGCATGCATTGGAAAGCTATGTGCTCATGATCTTCTCTTTGTTTTTCATTTGTATTAATGATGTGTGGTTAAGTGTTAATTAGTCTCTAGTTATTACTTTTTGGTCTTATTTCTCTTCTCCTTTGCTTGATTTGTGAGCTCTTTGATATTTTGATCTATGTATGTGAGTGATTGATGAGAGTGTGCACTGTTGTCCTCTTGATTTGTGAAATTAGAAGATTAGAGAGTAGGCATTGAGTAACATTCTCTATTAGCATTGCATTCCCTTCTTATTCTCTCTCTTGATTAGGATCCTCTTCTTGCATTTCTCTTGGCTCCTTGCCTCCATGCACTAGCCGGGTTTCAATCCATCAGTTTGACATTATATTGGTGGATTGAGCTATGCTACAAACCGCCAACAACCGGCTTTCCTCCATGAGAACACGAGGAGTGACAAGATGATCAATGGTGCTACGGCATCAACAAAAATCCGCTTGTCCTTTTGTACGCTTGCCATTCTCTTCAGTCTAATCAATCAATTATATCTCCATTATGCACCCAAACAACTTCGCCATAAGAGAGCCAACCAATATAGTCCGTACTTGTTTACATCCTTTACATCCCCTCCTTAGGCTTGACCCAATTAGTGCTTCAATCACAATGCATACCATGTTAAAGTGCAAGGTTGAACATAGCACAGATACACTGATGTGTAAGGAGAGAGATAGAAAGAGAGAGGGAGAGATAGATAGGGAAAGAGAGAGAGAAACGGAAGAGAGAGGGAGAGGCGGATAGAGAAAGAGAGAGAGAAAGGGAAGAGAGAGATAGGGATAGAGAGAAAGAGAAGAGATATGTAAAGAGAGAGATAGAGGGAGAGAGAGATAGGAAAAGAGAGAGAAACTTGAGAGGGGGGTAGAGAGAGAGAGAGAGAGAGAGAGAGAGAGAGAGAGAGAGAGAGAGAGATAAAGAGAGAGAGGGAGAGAGAGATAGGAAAGAGAGAAATAGAGTTAGAGGGAGAGATAAGAGAGATGGAAAGACAGAGATAGGAATAGTGATAGAGGGAGAGATACAGATAGATGGAGAGAGAAGAGAGATGGACAGGGAGAGATAGAGATAGAGATGAAAAGAGAGAGTGGAGGATAGAAAGAGAGAGAGGGAGAGAGACAAATAGAAAAAGAGATATATATATATATATATATATAGAGAGAGAGAGAGAGAGAGAGAGAGAGAGAGAGAGAGAGAGAGAGAGAGAGAGAGATAGAGATGGAAAGAGAAAGAGACATAGATAGATAGAGAGAGAGATAGAGAGAGAGAGAGAGAGAGAGAGAGAGAGAGAGAGAGAGAGAGAGAGAGAGAGAGAGAGAGAGAGAGAGAGAGACATAGATAGATAGATAGCGAGAGAGAGAGAGAGAGAGAGAGAGAGAGAGAGAGAGAGAGAGAGAGAGAGAGAGAGAGGGAAAGAAAAGGGGGTATAGAGATAGAAGAGAGTTGGAAAGAGAGAGAGATGGAGAGGAAATAGAGAGGAGATATGTATGCATGTTTATATGTGTGTGTATGCATGTATATAGGTAGTAAGCAAGAGATGGTCGAACGCTTCCTCTTGGATATAGTCCCTTTTTAATCTTAGCATTGTGGTCTTTGGTCCACTCATGTATGGATTACTACAATGTACCCTTGGTTTTACCACTATTTAGATTGTGATGATATCTAAAGAGGTGCCACTAAACTATTGGCACTACTAGCCCCTACTTAGGACTAATAGTATATGTATATGCATGTTGATACATATCTATGTGAGTGAGTGTGTATGTATCTATCTCTGTGAGTGTGTATATGTGTATATACATGTATGTAAGCAATAAGTATGCTTGTATATATGTATCTATTGAGTATGTGTGTATATATGTGATAGCTTGCGTGTATACACCTAGTATACCTCTCTTTGTAGACTAGGTGTACATTAAGGTGGAAGAGTAGAGGTGTGTAGATTATGAAACGTTAAGGTGTAGATAGGGAGCTAGGGAGGAACTTCGTATGTTCAGAGCCTTGTAGGGATGGCACTGGCTTTTACCGTACCTTCTTTCCAAGCCACCTCCTTTCCATCATAGGGACCCACCTCCCTTGCATTGGAGGGCCCCACACAATTACATGTGACTCTCGCTTCAACCAAGCCTCATTGACAATCCACAGGTAGTTGAAAAATGTCTTCTAGGAGCACATGATGGCATTCGTCTCAGGGTAGCGAGCACTGTGAGAGACAGAGAGATGGGGGATCCTATTGGGATGCTTGTTTTAGTGGTGCTGGGATGATGGACTCACCTTTTTTGCAGCGTGCCACTCCAAACGCAAAGGACGAGGACATTGATGCGCTCGTGCTAGAGTGCTACTACAACGTCAAGTATGGAGGTAAGGTTGACTTTGGTACTACATAGAGCAGGGCATTTTGGCCCCATCTACAAATTCTTATACACTCGACGTATAAGAATTGTTTTATAAAATTTAAAGACCAAGTTCCTGATCATGCATGCTACATTAAGGAAGCATTGCATGCTCAATTTTCAAATGTCCTTAATGAGCGTCTCTCAACACAATGGTTGGAGGGGTATATTAAACCATTTTTAAAAAAGAAGCAATCAAGTGTATGGCACATAACAGCCAACCAAGTCGCAAATTCAGACAGGAGCTATGATGGCAACATGGTAGATGTAGAGTGGGAGTGGGCAATGCAAGAAAAGAGCAAGCGAGCTGCAATGGGCTTATCTCACAATCAATAGCGTAAATCTCCGTCTAGGCAAACTCCCATGCACTATGGTTATGGAGGCAAAGTGTCTTGGAAAGATAAATATGTAGGTTATTTTTAATGTGCAAGTCTGTATTAGAAGGTGTTTTAGCTTATGAACCTTTTTTGGTTATTGTTAACTTAGGAAAACATCACTTTGAGCCTTCCTACTAGAGAGATGATCAAGTATCAAGAGAGCCGCTACTTGGTGATGGTTGTTGGAAAGCCATAATATCTCTTGCGAGCAACTCGACTCATCAGTTGGATGTCTATAAGCGATAAGTGTAGACAATGAATATTGTATTAATCGATTTCACATTAAAAAAACTGGTTGGTGTAGAGTCAGAGAGATCAAACATATGTACGTGTGGATGAGGACGAGGACGATGAAGAGGACTAGGATAGAAATGTATTATTTTTTACTCCTCTTCTACAAGTGCAAATGTGGCACAAAAAACCCTCATGATTTTTATATAAAAATCATTTAAAAATTTGGCTTTATTTTTCCCACCATCAACCACCTATGGTCTGTAGGCCATCAATTGCAACTATTTACCTCTTGAAAAAGTATTCCTACTCATGAGAGAGAGAGAGAGAGAGAGAGAGAGAGAGAGAGAGAGAGAGAGAGAGAGAGAGAGAGAGAGAGAGAGAGAGAGAGAGCCCTTGGAAATGCGCACATGCGGAGAGCAGACCTAGCATGTGCCTCTTGATAATGTTGGAAGTAAGTATGATGCCAGGTGAAGGATTATATGATAGGGGGAGCTCTTGCAAAAATACATTTTTGAGAGGGAGAGATATGGGTTTTGTGCACCCTGGGCAACTCTCATTTCCATTATATGATACATATAGATATATGTGTGACACGTATGGGGTAATCCTTAGTAGTTTATAAGATGTAACATAGTTGTTCATATGAAACTTGGATATAGCAATGCATAATTTGGATGGGGGTGAGACCGGGAAAGGTCTTCACTTAGTGGGTTCTCTGATGGGAGGGAGCCTTAGTTTGTGGGTAGCCCTTTCTCCTCATGTTGTTATGCAACGGTTCATCTTTTTTGGAGCTCCAACACCTTGGGGGTCTCTTGTTTGTACGCAGGGAATGATGTGCTCTGCTGGCACTGGGATGATTTCAAACCTTTAGATGAAGCCCATTCTAAGGATTTGTGTCTTGACACAGGAAGAAAGCATTGCCAACCAAGTTTGGGGACTTTTGCGTTTGCACTAGACCTTCTTTGCATGCATGGCTAGGGATCTTGCAAGGTAGGGCCTGCTAAATATTATAGAATATCTTCTTGATCCTTTGGTCAACTCACATAGTAGTTGTTGTGGTAGTTGTTTGTGGATGTAGTTGGTTCTTTATGCTGGCATGTTATGGTGATTTGTTTGGCCTAGCGAGGGTCTATAGATGTAGAAAGCCTACACCTCTTGGTGGCATCATTGAGACACTCTGATGAGGTGCATGGTTCTACCTTGAAAGCTTATTCGTGTGTTCTATTGGTAGATACTTGGATTCAACTATGTTTGGGTGGGGGATGGTGTACAACTGTCGAAGCCCCCTCGATTGGTGATGGAGCTTCCAAGCTCCCCCCATATTGCAATGATACTTTCTTACTCTTCTTACAATGTTGCTCCCTTTTGGTAAAAAGTCTTCCTTATTATCTTGATCTCATGATGATTGTGGTGGGGTGGTCCCTTGATAGCCTTATGAGCACTTGTAATTCTTTTTGGTCACCTAGTTCACTTTTCTACTCACTTGTCTTTCATGGTAGTGTTTCTACATGAGATGTCTATGTAGTTTCTTATGGTAATTTATTCTCAATCTCTGATAATTGGTGGAAGTACTGCTATAAAAAAGAAGCATATTGTGGGTGACATGTGCCTACTCAAGGGCCCATGAAAATTTTGTACACATGAGTAGACAAAAATATAGTATTTCTTGCTTGTAGGGCCCACTTTAGTGACCTCTCTCTCTCTCTCTCTCTCTCTCTCTCTCTCTCTCTCTCTCTCTCTCTCTCTCTCTCTCTCTCTCTCTCTCTCTCTCTCTCACACACACACACACACACACACACACACACACACACACAGAAAATCTTTCATTGGACAAAAAAAGCTTAGCTAATAATTATTTCAGGAGCCCTTCATCTACATCTCTATTATGCCACCCATTACATGATCACACAAACAACTGTCACAGTAGTAGCAGGTGTTTGGACGCTCAGCTAAAGGTATGATACGAGTCGCCAAGGCTACCGCATATTCCTGAGTGCGGGGAGTACTGTTAAAATATCCTCTTAGTTGATGACCATAACTACGGTACAAGAAAATCTTATGAGAAGGTAGAAACTGGGCTAGCAGGTGTAACCGATCTGAAAAACCTGGCTTTATTGAATGTTCTATGTAATAATACTGTGGCGCCCCTAGGCCCAGTGTCTCAGTAACCATCGCCAATGGGATATTGTTTTTGAAATGCTCACGACCCCAAAGAGTCACTCGCGTCACTCGGTCCTGATAGGTTCACCACTTAGTTTCGGAAACAGAGGTTCCTAATTGCGGAAATAAATGAAGTTCATAACGGAGTAAGGTTGCTCTCCGAGTAGATGTACTTGACAGATAAAGATGTGCAGTTGCTATGGAAAAAACCTATTCTTGACTGTATGCCATAATTTGTTAGATACTTTGGGTAAGCAAATTAGCTGAAGATGCTAACTCCGGAATTGTTACTCTGGACTTGGTTTTTGTAAGAATATCACCCATCTTTTATAGACCCACTTTTATGACTCCTAGACCAGATTGGAAAGAAAATAGATTACCCAAAACTGATTATACTCTCACCATTAAGATCGGTGCATATTTTACCCTAGTGGATAGCTGAATGACATAAAGCTTAGTATAGGGTTGGGAAGTAGGTGTAAACCTGCTATGTATGATCATCCGAGGTCTGATACAATAAACTCGTAACAAATTTACGGACCAGGTATCGACTATGGAATAGATTGTTATCTATTGCAATTGGGTATGTGGTGTACAATATGAAGTGTCCTTGAATTTAACTTAATACCATCTTTTCATTGTTCAAAAAATGCTCTGTAACAGGGTTTGTTACACCGAGTGTGCAATGTAGCTGTAGTTGCTCCGAAAAAGTTACTCTTGACTCGGTTTTTTGTAAAAATATCACTTTCTCTTTTATGAACCCACTTTACGACTCCGAGACCAAAATGGAAATAATAAAAACTACCCAATAGTGTTTAATCTCTCACCTTTTAGCATGACATGAGCTTACTGTATGGTTCGGGGAATTATATGAGAACTGTTGGGTATGGTCTTCCAAGGCTGGATGCAATAACTCGGACCGGGTATAGACTATGGGAATACATTGTTATTTGGTGCCATGAGGTGGTGGACAATATGGCCTGTCCTTGCATGTAACTTAAAACTATCTTTACTCTTTTTTTAGGGTAAATGAAAATGTTATGTAGTTGGTTTTGTGTTCCCTGCATTAATTGATTGTGCCTCCTGCTGCACGCTACCGCCTGTACTGGGGTGTGGGTCTGTAGCCGATTAGGGTAAGCAGAAGTAGCACGAAAGGGCCTGTAACCGTCGGATCTTTGGCTGTGGGTAATCCCTGAGGATATGCCCTCATTAGCGACCTCGATTGTAGGTGACTGGTACAACTGGGTGTCGCGTCTTCTACAGATGGGCATCAACATGTATAAATGACTCACAAGGTTAGTACTCATACTCACTTAGTAGCGTTTTCCGTTTTCACCTCTCTCTGTGTGTGAGTTCAATACTGTGTGAGTGATTATCTGTTGAATGCAGTGGGCTCAACATGCTAAAAAAATCTGAGAAGACGATTGTGGAGGCTTCCTCGGCTCCTAATCTACAGGTTAACATAAATTTGTTTTTCTCTTGAGTCTATTGAAAGATTGTCTGAGCCGGAAGATCTGGCTGTAGCTTATTTCTTTGAAAAATGAAAATTTTGGAAATTTGCTCAATCTGTCCTTTTGTAAAAAGAACCAGGCTCTGAAAATCTGTTTCGTTCTTGTTTATGGTATGTAGCTCATATTGCTAAGAATCATTGGGAATTTTACTATAGGTTTACTTAATAACATATGTGAAGTAGTGATTCTCTAATAATGTTAGATTTCCGTGGAAAAAGCGGTGTGGCGAATAAAGTCTGGGTTTTGAAGACGGTTTTTTAGCTGAGATAACTGCCAGGTTTCGAGGATATGTTAATGAATGACTGTACTGATTACTATGGCATGGTGTCTAAATGGAAATTGGTATTTCTATGAAGTTTTTTTTACTTCTCAAAAGAAGGTAAGCACTTATGTAGTGGGTACTTCAGGGCTCTGAATGAATGCTGGAATTTCATAGAAAAATTAACTTAAAAATAAACTCAAAACAGTGACCCTGATGGTTCGATTACCTTGGTAAGTTGGAAAACAAATTGAATTGTAGTACTCTAGATAATGTAACAGATCTTGGACTGATTTTTTTAGAACGGACGTCTATTTTACTGATTTAACTAAAAGATATTGAGGAATTACTGAATACTTCGGGTGTATTGCCCTAGTGTCGGATATTTTGTAGGAAATGAGTGGCATCATGTACAAAAGTGTGGTAGATAGTGAATGTTAGTGAATATTAGTGAATGTTTCCTGTTATTGCTCACCAAGTCAGCATATACACTGATTTTTACTAGCCATAGTTGGACCCTCGAATATTCAATAATATTTGCTGGCCATTGACTACTAGCTTTCTATTTTCTCTCAAGTATATATTAACTAGTCTTTTTCTAACATCTTGCTGTTTATACCACAAAATGCTTCTAGTAGGTTGATTAAAAAAGGTGCTTGATACGATGAGTATGTCATAAATTTTTCCTTTAGCTGAGCCTCGCCAGAGACTTTTAAGATATTTCTTTCTCGGACGGTGTCTGAGCTGGCTCTAAGTGACTGAGTCGTCCAGTGTATTTTGGTATACAAGTGTTAGCTGACATGGGGCAGCAGTATGTTGGACATGACATAATAACAAGGTTATTTGTTGATAAAGGTAGTGAATTTATCTAAGATGGGGGTATCTCAGGTATGTAAAGTGGTAAATACTGAGTTTTTTTTGGGGATATCTCAGCTTGGTTATAAAACTGGTTCCAAAAATAGGATCAGTTTCAAAAAGTTGTATATTTACAAGAAAGTGGTAAGATTAGGTCCTGGCTTAAGATTGCTTGTGCATAAATCTATAGAATATAAGTCGCTCCAATCTGGTTAGGGATGAAGTTCTGGTTAAATTTTGATATTCTCCTTAACTCCTAAAATCTTAAGGATTGGTAAAGAAAGCTTTTTATAAAAAACAATATAATCAAGAAATAAACCAGATTTATGGCTGCTCTATGGGGTTTGTCACTTTCCGTATTAGATTGGCAGAAAAACCGAGAAACTTTTTTATCTAAAATAACAAATTACAAGTTAAGAACTTTTTTTATATTTTATGGTGACATGGATAACAACTGGGATGCCCAACATCACCTGCGTACAGTCACGTGCTAACGAATTGTTTTCTTGTGGCTATGGGTGCAGGTGAGGGCTACCTTCCTTGATTAAAACATTGTGTTCTTAACAAATGGTGGATCTCTTAATGTGAAGCAAAATTTCCCAGACTTTGGGTTTGCGGTTTCCCGAGCTATATTCTGTTATCTTCATTACCTTGTACAAAATTTATTTTCAACAGCAAATAAATTATTGTACAAATCCATTGTACTTTTCTAGAATTGTTGGTCTGTGAACAGTTAGTGTTCGTTTGCGTATATATATATAGATTTAAAACTGCTGCACACAGAATAAACGCAAAAGAGAGATTGACTTAATTGTTGACCTCTCTCAGACAATGACTCTAGAAATAATCGCCTATTATAGTATAATTTTTTATACTCTAGTAGGCAGGGGTGCTATCACACAGTCTCAGTGGTTCTTTTTAACCTGACTGGTGAAAGGTTGCTAGCACTACCATTCCACTCTATATTCATGATTCTCGTTCTCAATACTCTGATTACCAAGTTCTTTAATAATGGGTTTACAAAAAAAGATCTGCAACTCCCTAGAAAAAAAAACTGGACCTACCTTAAGTTTGACTTACAAAATTTGATAAGTCTACTTAAATCAGAACAAAATCTAACTACAGCATAGCATGTTGCAAATTAATACAAACACTTCCTGTGGTAGTAGGCCCCTATTCTATGGAGTCTACTACCTCATAGGATATGGTGCCTGGGAATGGGTGGGCACGCACACACACACACACACACACACACACACACACACACACACACACACACACACAAAATACTTCGCTCGACAAAAAAAGCTTAGCTATAATTATTTCAGGAGCCCTTCATCTACATCTCTATTATGCCGCCCATTACATGATCACACAAACAACTGTCACAGTATGTAACAAGTGTTTGGACGCTCAGCTAAAGGTATGATACGAGTCGCCAAGGCTACCCCATATTCCCGAGTGCGGGGAGTACTGTTAAAATATCCTCTTAGTTGATGACCATAACTACGGTACAAGAAAATCCTATAAGAAGGTAGAAACTGGGCTAGCAGGTATAACCGATCTGAAAAACCTGGATTTATTGAATGTTCTATGTAATAATACTGTGGCCCTAGGCCCAGTGCCTCAGTAACCATCGCCAATCGGATATTGTTTTTGAAATGCTCACAACCCCAAAGAGTCACTCGCGTCACTGGGTCCTGATAGGTCCACCACTTAGTTTGGGAAACAGGGTTCCTAATTGCGAAAATAAATGAAGTTCATAACGGAGTAAGGTTGCTCTCCGAGTAGATGTACTTGACAGATAAAGATGTACAGTTGCAATGGAAAAAATCTGTTCTTAATTGTATGCCATAATTTGTTAGATACTCCGGGTAAGCAAATTAGCTGAAGATGCTAACTCTGGAAATGTTACTCTGCACTTGGTTTTTGTAAGAATATCACCCATCTTTTATAGACCCACTTTTATGACTCCTAGACCAGATTGGAAAGAAAATAGATTACCCAAAACTGATTATACTCTCACCGTTAAGATCGGGGCATATTTTACCCTAGTGGATAGCTGAATGACATAAAGCTTAGTATAGGGTTGGGAAGTAAGTGTAAACCTGCTATGTATGATCATCCGAGGTCTGATACAATAAACTCGTAACAAATTTACGGACCAGGTATCGACTATGGAATAGATTGTTATCTATTGCAATTGGGTATGTGGTGTACAATATGAACTGTCCTTGCATTTAACTTAATACCATCTTTTCATTGTTCAGAAAATGTTCTGTAACAGGGTTTGTTACACCGGGTGTGCAATGTAGCTGTAGTTGCTCCAGAAAAGTTACTCTGGACTCAGTTTTTGTAAAAATATCACTTTCTCTTTTATGAACCCACTTTACGACTCCGAGACCAAAATGGAAATAATAAAAACTACCCAATAGTGTTTAATCTCTCACCTTTTAGCATGACATGAGCTTACTGTATAGTTCGGGGAATTATATGAGAAACGCTGGGTATGGTCTTCCAAGGCTGGATGCAATAACTCGGACCGGGTATAGACTATGGGAATACATTGTTATTTGGTGCCATGAGGTGGCGGACAATATGGCCTGTCCTTGCATGTAACTTAAAACTATCTTTACTCTTTTTTTAGGGTAAATGAAAATGCTCTGTAGTTGGTTTTGTATTCCCTGCATTAATTGATCGTGCCTACTGCTGCACGCTACCGCCTATACTTGGGTGTGGGTCTGCAGCCGATTAGGGTAAGCAGAAGTAGCGCGAAAGGGTCTATAATCGCAGGATCTTTGGCTCGTGGTAATCCTTGAGGATATGCCCTCATTAGCGACCTCGATTGTAGTGGTACAACTGGGTGTCGCGTCTTCTACAGATGGGCATCAACATGTATAAATGACTCACAAGGTGAGTACTCATACTCACTTAGCAGCGTTTTCCGTTTTCACCTCTCTATGTGTGTGAGTTCAATACTGTGTGAGTGATTATCTGCTGAATGCTGTGGGCTCAACATGCCGAAAAATTTTGAGAAGACGATTGTGGAGGCTTCCTCGGCTCCTAATCTACAGGTTAACATAAATATGTTTTGCTCTTGAGTCAGTTGAGAGATTGTCTAAACCGGAAGATCTGGCTGTAGCTTATTTCTTTGGAAAATGAAAATTTTGGAAATTTGCTCAATCTGTCCTTTTGTAAAAAGAACCAGGCTCTGAAAATCTGTTTCTTTCTTATTTATGGTATGTAGCTCATATTGCTAAGAATCATTGGTAATTTTACTATAGGTTTACTTAATAACAGATGTGAAGTAGTGATTCTATAATAATGTTAGATTTCCATGGAAAAAGCGGTGTGGCGAATAAAGTCTGGGTTTTGAAGACGGTTTTTTAGCTGAGATAACTGCCAGGTTTCGAGGATATGTTAATGAATGATTGTACTTATTACTATGGCATGGTGTCTAAATGGAAATTGGTATTTCTATGAAGTTTTTTTTACTTCTCAAAAGAAGGTAAGCACTTATGTAGTGGGTACTTCAGGGCTCTGAATAAATGCTTGAATTTCATAGAAAAATTAACTTAAAAATAAACTCAAAACAGTGACCCTGATGGTTCGATTACCTTGGTAAGTTGGAAAACAAATTGAATTGTAGTACTCAGATAATGCAACAGATCTTGGACTGATTTTTTTAGAACAGACGTCTATTTTACTGATTTAACTAAAAGATATTGAGGAATTACTGAATACTTCGGGTGTATTTCCCTAGTGTCGGATATTTTGTAGGAAATGAGTGGCATCATGTACAGGAGTGTGGTAGATAGCTGGTTTCAAATTTACTTGGACTTTTTTTACCATAGTACTTCACAATATGGGAATATTAGTGAATGTTTCCTGTTACTGCTCACCAAGTCAGCATATACACTGATTTTACTAGCCATAGTTCGTTGGACCTTCGAATATTCAATAATATTTGCTGGCCATTGACTGCTAGCTTTTTATTTTCTCTCAAGTATATATTAACTAGTCTTTTTCTAACATCTTGCTGTTTATACCACAAAATGCTTCTAGTAGGTTGATTAAAAAAGGTGCTTGATACGATGAGTATGTCATAATTTTTTCCTTTAGCTGAGCCTCGCCGGAGACTTTTAAGATATTTCTTTCTCGGACGGTGTCTGAGCTGGCTCTAAGTGACTGAGTCGTCCAATGTATTTTGGTATACAAGTGTTAGCTGACATGGGGCAGCAGTATGTTGGACATGACATAATAACAAGGTTATTTGTTGATAAAGGTAGTGAATTTATCTAAGATGGGGGTATCTCAGGTATGTAAAGTGGTAAATACTGAGTTTTTTTTGGGGATATCTCAACTTGGTTATAAAACTGGTTCCAAAAATAGTATCAGTTTCAAAAAGATGTATATTTACAAGAAAGTGGTAAGATTAGGTCCTGGCTTAAGATTGCTTGTGCATAAATCTATAGAATATAAGTCGCTCCAATCTGGTTAGGGATGAAGTTCTGGTTAAATTTTGATATTCTCCTTAACTCCTAAAATCTTAAGGATATATAATCAAGAAATAAACCAGATTTATGGCTGCTCTATGGGGTTTGTCACTTTCCGTATCAGATTGGCAGAAAAGCCGAGAAACTTTTTTATCTAAAAGAACAAATTACAAGTTAAGAACTATGTTTTTTTTATGGTGACATGGATAACAACTGGGATGCCCAGCATCACCTGCATACAGTCACGTGCTAACGAATTGTTTTCTTGTGGCTATGGGTGCAGATGAGGGCTACCTTCCTTGATTAAAACATTCGGTTCTTAACAAATGGTGGATCTCTTAATGTGAAGCAAAATTTCCCAAATTTTGGGTTTGCGGTTTCCTGAGCTATATTCTGTTATCTTCATTACCTTGTACAAAATTTATTTTCAACTGCAAATAAATTATTGCACAAATCCATTGTACTTTTCTAGAATTGTTGGTCTGTGAACAGTTAGTGTTCGTTTGCGTGTATATATATAGATTTAAAATTGCTACACACACACACATACATACACAGAGTAACTAAAGATTTGGTAGGTAAAGATTTGAAAATATCCCAAGATTTAGTGCACACACATGATCTTGAATTCACTTTCAATTTAAGCACCAAAGACACACTCAATAAATGGTGCATACAGACTGACACACGTGAACAATGTTAGCAACAAGCTAACGTGGACACCATTTTTCGGAGTTCTCCTTATAAAACAAATATTATTTTGATAAATCGGAAATATTGTAACTCCTATTTTCTTGGTAAACTTTGTAATTAATGAGCCGGGGCTACAAGCTTCCAGATTGTATCAGCCAGTCAATTCCCAGCTTTGGCAGAACTCCAAATTATTAGTTTTGACCACTCAAAAACCTTGGCTAAGGTATAAAAGTCAATTTTTGTAAGTTTTTGGATAAGAAATACAAAGCGTGAGTTAACGACGCTCACTTCTCTCCTTCTCGCGCTTCCTACTCCCTCTCCGGTTGTCACATTGCGAATGCGTTTGTTGCATTGCAACCGCAGGTAAGAGCTCTACGTATTGACGTAAGCCATTCACAATATTTCGTAGCTTTTGGCATCGCCGAACCGCGGCCTAATTTCATTATAACTAGGAATTTACACTTTCAAATTGAAAACTAAGCATAGGCGGGGTATTGGGGCATCATTGCTAAGCATTTAGATGCATTTTGGGTCGAAAATGACTAGGTTAAGAATCCACTGCTGTTAATAATCGCGATTTGGAACTTGAACTAAAGTGGGATTTGAGGCCATAGGCATGTGTGCTTAGGTCTTATAAACTTGTCCTAGAAGTTTCATTACGTTTGGATGTCATTTGATGCTGTAACGGATGTGATTTGCTTGTCGATGAACAATTGGCTTTTGGTGATTTCAGTTACTTGAGTGTAGCATGAGTTAGATGCGAGTTGTTAGTTTTTTTCCGAGAGATTGACAATCTCTTGTAGCCTCTATGCACTAGTTGAGTCAGCTTCGTCCCATGGTTTGACAAATTAATCGTGGTTCTCGCTAATACTGCAATAAGATAGGATGGTGAGGTTAGACATGCGTCCCACATTTGGCGCTGCTGACGGGGATCGAAGAGACCTAAACTAGGGAAAAACACGAGTGTCTTGTGTAGTTGTCCTTTAAATTCCTCCAGGTTCGCCTAGAGTTCAAAATTTTCTTTTAAAAACCGCATAGCTTAAGATTGTCGTCTTTTGCTGTGTAGAGGTAGCTTGGAAGTAATCGTACTTGCTGAGTACCTTTAGGACTATAGGATTGTAAATTTAGATTAGGATTTGGAGAATGATTGGTAGATGAGACAAGTCTTAAGATCAAGACTCTGAAAAACATAAAAAACACAAGAAAACGAGTGTTTGTGAACACTTTCCACAACCCCATTGCATGAGAAACTAGGATTAGGGTAAGTAGGATCCGAGGTGGATTTCAGAACATTTCTCACTCCAAACGAATCATCTGTGAGTTGTTTATGTAAAGTTACAGAATTTCAGGTCTACGGCTAGAAATAGCTTGAAAAGACTCGAATTCACTCAATCTGACTGGAGAGTAAGCCTAAGCGTTGTCCGAACCAGTGGGTAAGCTCAAAGACACTTCGAGGTAAAAATTTCAAGAAGATGACCAAAACTCAGATTATTTACTTTTCTTCACATTTTAGGCCAAATTAAGTTTTGACTTGACTTATAGGCTTAAAAAACATCATAAAAAGACTGTCGTTGAAAGAATTGCAAAAAAATGTTCATTTCAAGCCTCAAGTTAATAATCGCAATAATTAACTTTCTGCTCTAAATTGGCCAAGGTTCATACCGTTGACTTATTGCATGTGTACAAACAACTTTTGTAAAGGCCCAAAAGATTTGGATCACTAAACTGACAAAAAACAGGATAAAAACTAAAGTTTGTACTGACTTTTTGAATCTTGCTTGTAAATTGGGAAAGAAAATTATCCAAACTTGTTGAAAAATTGATCCATAGGCTTATATTGATGTGACAAACATGTGTACATGCTCAGTTGACAAAAAATTTGCAAAAATTTGTTTTTGAACTTTTTTGACCAAGTTGGCATACCACTAGCTTTACCATGTTGTAATAAGCCCACAAAACTAATTTGGTAAAGATTTGAATCACTGGATTGAAAATTGTGACTAAAATTACAAAGTTAGTCTGCGGACAGAGAAATGATGACCATTTGACCAAAAATTATCCAAACTTGATGAAACTTGGCTAGTGACCTTAACTGGAGGTGCTTAAAAGATCTGTGTCAAAGTTGGGGCAAAAACTTACAAAAATTTAGCTAGAGTAAATAATCGCGATTATTTACATCTGCTTCAAAACTTGATGATTTTGCAAATTTGAGTATACCACAAGGTCAAGCACATCAAGTAGACCCCACAAATCAATTTTGGTGAAATTTGGACCATAAAAATGAGACTTAAGCCAGATTCTCGAAATCAGAGTCTGCGGACACGGAACAGTTGGTAAACTTGATCAAATTTTATCCAAACTTATTGAAACTTGTCCAAGGGCTTTAACAAGTTGTATACTTACCAAACCAATCCGACAAAAGTAAATAATCGTGATTATTTACTTCTGCTATCCAGAGACTTCAATTTTGACTTTTGGGCTTATATAGTGTTAGACCATCATAATATAAAGCCACATGAAAATTTTGGGGTCAATCGGATCAAAATTGGTACAGATACACTCAGTTTACAGGTTGCAGATTAGACCTTTGATTTTGCTAAAGTCGAATCTGAAAGTCAAATCTTGACCTCCATAGCACGATTTGAAGTGATACACATAGACCAATCATGAGAGTTCTCCAGAGCTCCATTGTCTTTATAGAAAAATAGCTAACTTGATTAAAGCTTGTACAAGAATCAGGTAGCAAATGAGGAATCAGTGGCGTGACAGAAAGTTGCAATTGGAACGAGTGAAAATTGACGACAAGTCAATCCAAAGGTGAGTACTCTATCCAGGGCTTCATAAGTCTGTGAGGTCCCCACCCCGCCGTATCAAACGGTGGATCTGATGGTAAACCTGCTGGCCACTAGATCTATAGAAGAAGAAAACAAAGTGGTTCAGGGTTCAACTAGCGGACGATCTCTCATCACAAGGTGAGTCGAGTTCGCGCCTACTAGCAAGAGATCTAGCTCTACCTCGCAGGGGAAGCGTACTTAACCTATCTAGCAATCCTAAGACCCACCTTCCAAGAGGAGAGAAATCCCGAGTGCCTTTTTCCCCATGTTTCAGAGGCATGTACACTTGAGACTTCGCCGCTCTAGGGGCAATGAGTATTACTAGTGTCGATTTAAACACTATGGGGACAGAGAGTTCCTGACCAATCGGGACCACCCTTCTCATAGGCATTGGCAACCTGAACCAAGCCCCCAGTTTTCACCCCCACACTCACAATTCCTTGTGTGTCCTAATTACTACCACAATGGAGCTTTTCTTTTTCCATTCACATTGCTCGTTTCCGCCTCACGGTCGTGGGCACCACCGAAGCGAGTTCTCTTAACCCGGGCCATTTTATACTCACTACTTTAAATGATAAACTTGGAGAAAAGAGCTAATGTGCAAGAGCATCATAACAATCCAAATGATAGATTAGAATCATTGAACAATCCCCCTTATACAAGAGGGTTAGATTTTTCCTTCGAGACATAGTAATTTTATGGATAATACTTTACTTGTCCTATGGGAACCGGCTCTAAAGTTAATCACTTGGCTTAGATGATTAAGAATTTCAGAATTTTACTAATTAAATTACAAGAGAGATGAATTAAGCAAGCTCAATCACTTTCCTAATGCAATTAGAAAGAGCATGCATAGGTGAGAGAAAATTCTCTTCTTAGTGGCTTAATGATAGATTAATTTTACCTTAATCACATCTTAATGTATGAGAAAATTGAATCTGACTTAGTTATTGTGTGGTAAGAGAATGAATTTCATCAAATCTACATCATTACCGGCTTAACAATTAATTACTATGCTGCCTAGAGAGAGAATTCTCTTCTAATCATACATTAATCTATGATTAGGAGTGATTAATGGCTGCATATTTAACTATTGGATGATGATTATGTAATGGAATATAGATATGCAGAATTAGAGAGAAGCTATTGGGAAATATAGCTAGGATTAAGCATAGTAGATGGGGAGTTAAGAGAATGATGAAGAGGATTACAGAAGAGCATAAATTAAATCATGATTACCGTGATTAGGGGCTGAAATCCTCTCAATTTTTTGATCCAAATGAGTTCTCAAGACGAGAATCCGGCAGCATTCCCTTCTTTGCTTCTCCTCCAAAAACTATGTGAGCTCTCACATCATGGAGGGCAAGTCTAGTTTCCTGCCTACCAAGTGTCCAGTTAGCTAGTCTAACTGGCTCTCACACTCACTCTCAAGCTTGGAAACTCTCCCACAACTCCCAAAACTCCCACAAGACAAGAGGGCGCCCCCTAGCTGCTAAAGCAGGCTCTAAGTGGTCTGGGACATGTTCCCACATAGCCTGGAGCCCCTGTGCCTCAACGCACAACTTTAGGAAAAATTGGTTTTAGGCTAAAACGGCCCATACGAGTTGGAATTTAATGTTGTAAATTGCTATACTAAGCTCTAAATAAGGCGTACTGGTCCGAGTACCTACCATATTTAGCAGCCCTCGGGGTCCGAAATTGCATTTTTTCAAATTCGGGGTACGGGTGCAGTTTTTCAAAACGGTCAAAACTGGACGGTTCGGGTGACCAAAAACTTATTATTTTTGGAATTTTTTTTAAAAAATTATTTTAATTCACATTTCAAAACTTTAAAAAATTCTAAACATCATGGCACTGACAGAATTCGAAAAACTGCTAAAAATAGTAACTTTTTCCATTATATTCATTTCATGGTACAATGGTGCTCTTTTTTGGTCGGGGTCAAAGACCTTACAACCTCCCCAACGTGAATATTTTGAGATGTCCTCATCTCAAGAATGTGTTTGGGTAATCTTTTATGAGCGTTGGTTTGTTTTCCCAAGTTGCATCTTCTTTAGGGTAATCCTTCCACTTTACTAGATGCTCTGTGATAGTTCTGTTGCGTAACTTTCTTTCCCTTGTTTCAAGTACATAGTCAGGTTGGAGCTCAAGAACTCCTTGTGCTGGCATGACTATTTGATCTGAGTCCAAGAATTAATTAGGATTAGGAATATAGGGTTTGAGTAAGCTGACATGGAATACATCATGAACCTTCAAGTTTGCAGGTAACTTTAGCTTGTAGGCCTGGTCACTCACAACCTTAACAATCTCGAATGGTCCACAATACCTTGGGCTTAGTTTCTTGTATTTGCCTAGAGATAAGTTTATTTTCTTTGGTCGGACTTGCAGAAAAACCTTATCTCCTTCTTTGAAAGTTCTTTCCGAACGCTTCTTATCTGCATAGTGCTTCTATCTATCCTGAGCGGCTTGAATGTCTTGGCGAATACCTCTAGTCTGAGCTTCCATATCTTCTAACATCTTCCTAGAGGCTTCTACCCTGATGGTTGGATCTGAGAATTTCAGTGGTGCTAAACAGTCCTGTCCATAAAGAGCTTTGAAGGGTGACATTCCAATGCTTCTGTGTTCGGAAGAATTATAAGCATACTCCACCAAAGGTAGATATTGTAACCACTTCGTTGGCTCTTGCGAACAATAGGCTCCGAGAATGTCCTCAATGAATTGATTAACCCTTTCAGTTTTCCCATCTGTCTGCGGATGATACGCTGTACTGAAGGCTAATTGTGACCCAATAGATTGGAAAAGAGAAGTCCAAAATTTTGATGTAAACTTGGCATCTCTATCACTGACGATACGCTTGGGTAGACCATGTAACCTAAAAATCTCCTTGATGAATACCCGGCTAATATCTGAAGCAGTAAAGGTTGTCTTTACGGGTATTAGATGAGCCACTTTTGTGAGCATATCAACAACCACGAAAATAGAATCATAACCTCCTGTAGAAGGTAATCCCGTGACAAAGTCCATACTGATGCATTCCCATTTCATCTGGGGTATGTCAAGAGGTTGAAGTTGCCTTGGTAACTTGATTCTTTCAACTTTTATCCACTGACAAGAAAGAAATTGCCTCACATAGCGAAGTATGTCTCCTTTCATTCCAGACCAAAAGTAACTCCTCCTGACAGCATGAAGAGTCTTAGCATAGCCTAGATGTCCAGATGTAGGGCTATCGTGTGCTTCATACAAAATAACCTTCTTTAAAGCTGGGTCTCTGGGTACACAGAGTCTATGTCTGTAGTAAAGACATCCTCCCATAAGAGAGTAATCTTTAGCTTCAAGCATCTTATTCTACTGGACTAATGATACTATACGTTGGTACTGTCGATCTACCAAGGATGCTTCTTTGATTCTATCCCAGATAGGGTTATTTGGAATAGAGATAGCTCCGAGAAAATATTTTCGGCTAAGTCCATCTGCAATTGCATTCTCCTTCCCTGCTCTATACTTTATGTCAAGGTCATATTCTTGTAAAAGCTCTATCCATCGCCGTTGTCGCATATTGAGAATAGGTTGAGTAAAAATCCATTTTAAGCTCTTCTGGTCTGTAACCAGCTGAAACTTGCGTCCGAGAAGATAATGTCTTCATAACTTCAGCGCATGTATAATCGCTAAAAGTTCCAAATCATGAGTAGGATAATTATTCTCATGATCCCTCAGCTTTCGTGAAGTATACGCCACCGATCTTCTTTCTTGAGTAAGAACTCCGCCTAGAGCAAATTTGCTAGCATCGGTCGCTACTTCAAATTCCTTACTGAAATCTGGAAGCTTTAAAATAGAAGCTGAGACTAAGAATTCTTTTAGCTTAGCAAAGCTAGACTCGTGCTCGGTCTTCATTCGATCCTCATTCCTTTCTTTAGGAGTTCCGTCAAAGGTGCAGCAATACGTGCATAATCCTTGAAAAAAATCCTGTACCATCCCTATCCCAAGAAATCCTCTTACTTCGCTGACGGTGGATGGTTGAGACCAATCAAGGATATCCTTGAATTTATCTGGGTCCACTTAAATCCCTTCGGCCGATATGACAAATCCAAGATAATTGACCTTTGGTGAGCAAAAGGTACACTTGCTCTCTTTTGCGTGAAGTTGGTGTTCTCGAAGAAGTCAAGTACTTTGCGAACATGTTCTTCGTGATCTGCCTCGTTCTTAGAATAGATCAGAATGTCATCAAAGAAAACCAAGACAAAATCATCCAGATAAGGTCTGAAAATATCCAGCATAAGTCGATTGAAGCTTGCAGGAGCATTTGTTAGACCAAAAGACATTACTGTGAATTCGTAGTGTCCATACCTAGTGTTGAAAGCTGTATTGGAATATCTGATTCCTTGATCCTGATTTGGTAATATCCTGACCTTAGATCAATCTTTGTAAACATTTTGGCGTTGTGGAGCCTGTCCAGGAGTTCGTCGATCCTTGGAATTGGATACTTGTTCTTGACAGTTACCTGGTTCAGTCCATGGTAATCTATGCATAGCCTTAAGGTTCCATCCTTCTTCTTTTGAAAAAGAACTGGTGCACCCCAAGAAGAAGTACTGGGTCGAATGAATCCTTGCTCAATGAGTTGCCTAAGTTGTTCCTTGAGTTCGATGGCCTCTGGAAGTGACATTTTATAAGGTCTTTTTGAGATAGGTTCACATCCAGGGATAGTCTCAATCTCATGATCTACCTCTCTATGTGGTGGAAGATTCGTAAGATCTTCAGGGAATACATCATCATACTCCCTCAACCAGTTTGGTCGAAGTGTGGTATCTGATTGGTCCACCTTGTTGAGATTTAGCGCATAAATTTGCTGCCCCTTTCTCAGTCCCTTCAAAAGTCTGTTGGCCTTAACTAGAGTAGCCCTAGGTCTCCCATTTTCCCCCTGGATTAAGACTTCATTACCCAAGTTATCTGTAAAGGTAAAGTTCCCTTGTGCACAATGAATGTGGGCCTTATTTTGCTTTAACCAGTCCATCCCTAGTATCCCATCAAAGAATCCTAAGGGTAGGGTTTGAAATTGGGCAGAGGTTGGGTGTCCCCCTAAATCAAAGTCGATTTTTCCTGCAGAGCGTTGAGATACTACTTCCTTGCCGTTTGGTAACTCTACAACTAGTTTGCTTGTTGGATACTTATCTAGCTTTAGCTTCCTCATGCATTTGGGTGAAAGAAATGAAAGAGTACTACCACAATCTATAAGGAAGTTAACTTGTTCATCTCTGAGAGATCCTGGCGTATGAATGACTGCGTATTGCTCGCAACCATTGGGGTTGTCAATTGCAACATGCAAGGTTGCTCTCTCCACTGCTTCATCACCCACAGTTGGTTGTACCACTGCGGCATTCACTCTGGCGGTGGATCCACACCCACACCCCCTGTTCATCCTTCCACGTCCTCCTCTTCCATTAGATTGGCCACGCCCATGGGCATTCAAGGGTATGGCATTAGCGCTGGTTGCTTGAGTGTTCCTGGGACACTTGGATCTGTAATGTCCAAACTCGCCACAACCATAGCATCGAACATCTGGGAACTCCATGGTTGTGGTGGTAGCCACAATAGGGTACTGGTTATATGCTTGGTTGGCAGGTCTGCTATTCCAAGAATTTGTCCTTGCCCTCTTTGCCCAATGATTCCTCCTATTTTGATTAACTTTTTGTACTTCAAGAGCTAGAGGTTTGGCCCTCAACAAGGCATCCTGTAGTGTTGTCGGCCTGAGAGCTTCCAACCAAGTATTCAAAGGGTTGATTAGTCCTTGGCAACTACCTCTTGTTCCAAAGTCATCTTAGGAGCATATCTCCGAAGAGTGACAAACTTTGCATAACACTCTTCGATAGATGAAGTCAGCTGCCAAAGTGAAAAGAACTCGTTCATCTTCAAGGTTTTATAGGCGGGTGGTAAATAACGTCCCATTATTGCAACTTTGATGTCTTCCCAGGATTGGGAAGATACCTTAATATCCAGGTCCCTGCAATGTTGCTTCCACCATATATTGGCACCACCAGACAAGCGGAACATCGCAAGCATGGTTTGATTCACGGGTTGGGTTCCCGTAGCTTCAAAGTAATCATCCATTGCTTCCATCCACACTTCCGCATCTCTCTCCGCATTTGCCCCCTCGCCCTTAAAGAGTGGAGGTTGGGCTTGTTTGAGGAGGAGCTTCTTCTCTTGCGCTGCCGAGTAGAGAGCAGCAGGCAGTGCCTACATGGATTATACGAGATTCTTAATACCATTACTTGGATTTCAAAATGGACACGAGACTTTAAATAAAATTCAAGATCCCACTTTATCAAGCGACAGAGATTTAGAGACAAAAAGCACTTTATTGATGAAAATTTATTACAATCGAAACCCATTAAGGTTTAGGGTAATTCACTTTATTACATGGCTTTTGTTTTTGGATTGCGTATAAGATACGCCTAGGAGATTGTGTTCACATGATACTCTACTTTGTTCATGAAGTAATTTCTATACTCATCCTTGAGTGGATAATAAACTATGGTGTTAAGCCGGGACTCTTCTTTTGGTACTAGTTCTAACTCTGTTTGCTGGGATTACATTGGTGACCTTCTCCAAAAGCCACTCGTTGAGGGTTTGATTGGTGTTGTTACAGACAGTAGGGTCTAATCATGTAGGCAGCAAGTAGAATATCTCCACCACCCTCAACTCTTCTCCCCAATGTATCTTCTTCAAATTGGTAGCCAGGCATCCTAGCTTCCGAGCGTTGATGTAGTAAACCCCTCCTGCAAGTGTCCAATCAAGTCCCCATCCTCTATCGATGCGAGTGGAGTGTGGCGCATGAGCCTTCATCAGTATCTCATGACATCTCGCTTGAATTGGTAAACTGGGGATCGTCGAGCTTGCTTGTAAATAAGCTCAAACACTTGAAACTTCCGATATTCTAGCACGGGGTCTTCCTTCAACACCAATGCAAGGAGTTCGGATCAGCTACCTATATACTTTTAGTTCCTTTTAAATATTCAAACAATACGACTTTATTTCTCAACCTAACCTTGGATCTGATACCAGGTGTGAGGTCCCCACCCCGCCGTATCAAACGGCGGATCTCATGGTAAACCTGGTGGCCACTAGATCTATAGCGGAAGCAAACAAAGTGGTTCAGGGTTCAACTAGCGGACAATCTCTCATCACAAAGTGAGCTGAGTTCAAGCCTACAGCAATGAGATCTAGCTCCACCTCGCAGGGAAAGCGTACTTAACCTATCTAGCGATCCTAAGACCCACCTTCCAAGAGGAGAGAAATCCCGAGTGCCTTTTTCCCCATGTTTCAGAGGCACGTACACTTGAGACTTCGCCGCTCAAGGGGCAATGAGTATTACTAGTGTCGATTTAAACACTATGGGGATAGAGAGTTCCCGACCAATCGGGACCACCCTTCTCATAGGCATTGGCAACCTGAGCCAAGCCCCCACTTTCCACCCCCACACTCACACTTCCTTGTGTGTCCTAATTACTACCACAATGGTTGTTCAACATAAATGTTCCTTGATTAGATTCCGATTCACAAGGTTCGTTAAGACAGCCCTTCAACCAGTATTGCAAAGCAGCACCAAGACAGAAACTTTAGTAAAAATTCTACTCAAACTTATTCATTAAAATTCCAATGTTCTAGAGATACAACATCGTGTAAGAAATGCAAAATACAATAAGGATCTAGTAGCAAGGAGAGTAGAGAGAGACATGATGCAAAGTAGATTAGTGGCAAATCAAAAACTTTAGATTAGCACACTATACAAATTGATGGCGTCATCCACCCATGCACTCTCAAGGTAGAGCTTAGATGGAGATTTAGACAACTAGAGCAAGTGAATACAAGGGACTAATAATCCTTACACAAGGATGTGCTGTGTACGTCAAGTGTGCACACCATTCTACCAAAATACTCATGAAAAGGCCTCCTTATATAGTTGTAAGGGAGCCTTTAAACGCCCATGTGTAGCCGCCCTTAGATAGCCAAGTCCAAGTAGGACTCTCCCATGTGCCCATGTGTAGCCGCTTTTGGGTAGACAAGTCCTCCTAGAAATCGGCCACCGGCCAAAGACCACCGGCCGTCGACCACCGACCAAAGACCATGGACCACCGGACGGCCATTTTTCGATTGTCTTCCGACCAAGATATTCCGGCGAAAAGGAATATTCCGACAAAGGAAAAAAAAGTCTCGGGGGCTTCCGCCCTCGAGGCCCCCAAAGTTGCCCCTGAATTTGCTCCATAAAACCCACCATCACAAATAGAGATCTCATCAGCGTGCATAGCTGGAATCCACCAAATATATGTGCACCATTGGCTTCTCCTCATATGGGGGCCTTACAAACTGTGCAACATATATTGTGGTAGCAAAACTTAGAGAGGTGGGCATTGCAAGTATACCAACACATCCCCCCTCCAGCGAGAGTTTACTCCTCCCGTTGTCGCCTAGCTGCCCATACAACTAGGTATGTCCACCGCATAGAAAGCACGACATGGACATTCCCACTGCATAGAAATCAAGACGTGGGTTCCCACCACATAGAAAGCAAGTCGTGGGTAAAGGCCCTAAGCTAGTAACTCTAGCTACTGCGAAATTGTCGAGAGCCGCCCACTGTGATCAATAGGGGGATCAGGACTAATTCAACATTGGAAATAGAATGAACATGTCGAGCTAAATTTTCCCTAGCAGACATTCTTTCCTATTGCAAACAGTATACCCATCAACCATTCTTTCCTACTTTAGACTTTAATATACAATTGAATTCAAATGTCGAGGTTTCCGTCGGATTTCTCCAACATGTTTGGGGATATGTTCTTTCCTAGCTAAACGTGTGTAATGTTAAATTAAACAACTTGAATAAAATTGTGACCTACCTCTTCCATTTCTTCGTCAATGGCCCGTGAGATGGCCGGTGCTTGTTCGTCCATGGGAGCTTTTCCTTTTCCATTCACATTGCTCGTTCCCGCCTCGCGGTCATGGGCACCACCGAAGCGAGTTCTCTTAACCGGGGCCATTTTATACTCACTACTTTAAATGATAAACTTGGAGAAAGAGCTAATGTCTGAGAGCATCATAACAATCCAAATGATAGATTAGAATCATTGAACAATCCCCCTTATACAAGAGGGTTAGATTTTTCCTTCGAGACATAGTAATTTTATGGATAATACTTTACTTGTCCTATGGGAACCGGCTCTAACGTTAATCACTTGGCTTAGATGATTAAGAATTTCAGAATTTTACTAATCAAATTACAAGAGAGATTAATTAAGCAAGCTCAATCACTTTCCTAATGCAATTAGAAAGATGCAGAATTACCGCATGCATAGGTGAGAGAAAATTCTCTTCTTAGTGGCTTAATGATAGATTAATTTTACCTTAATCACATCTTAACACTAGGTTGGTAACCTAACAGGACATAAAAGTGTGCTTTCAGGGTTTTGAAAAAAACCTCCAAAACCATAGTAGATCCACTCATTTTGTAAAATCCTTTCATGAGTTTATAGTTCAAGGCCTACTACACATGGAAAAAATAAGAAACTTGTAAAATTTCTCATCTTTTGGTCACACCAAGCCTCCAAAGTTGATGGACCAGTACATTTTCATCAAAATAGTCATTTCTTATGTTTTGTTGCATAAAAATAAGATTAGGGATTTTTGTAGGACTTGAGATAAATTCCCTAGTTAACTTCAATGGGTTGGTGATCAGCACATATGAGTGCTTCTCACTCACTATTTTTTGTTTTGCCAAAAGAAATAGGTACAAAAAAGTTGAATTTTTACCAATCTGCAAACCTATCATCAAAGTTTCTATAGCCACGCTCAATACAAATAATATATGCATGTTTTCTTAGTTCCCTGTTGTCCTTTAGGTTCATAAGGAAACATGGAGCATGTCAAAATAATAATACATCTCTTACCAAGGGGAATCTTGGGGACAAAGATGAAGTGCTAAATACAGCAAACATGAAAAAACTGGGTTCAACATTATGAGTTGTAGAATCCCATAGAAACTATTCCATATCTAGCCAAATTTGATCCTTATGACTAGATATGGTTACTACCTACAAAATGCATATAGTTGTCACAAGAAACTAGAAATATTGAAAAAGCTATACTTGATATACTAGAATGTTTCGTTTTCTTCTATAATTGAAAAAATCAACCATCGTTGTGTACTATGCAAAATAGGGTATTAGGTGCCCCAAAACTCAGGGAATATTAGCTTTATGTTACAATATGCGACATAGAAAATCAAAACTGCATTTGGATATCATGAAGGCCACCAAAAAAATCATAGAAGAGCTAAAATTGGCTAAAAAACAGGATTTGATAATTTTTGTAATTTGGTCATAACTTACAACTTTAACATTTATTTATCCCTAGAAGCATCAAGACATGTTGAGGACTACTAAAGATAGTTCTCTAGCATTATAGACCTCACAAACATGAATTCTTGAGTGGTATAGTTGCAAAAAGTTGAAAAAAGCCAAAAACAGGACCCGTTTTTTCACACAGTTTAGGTTGTGAAATGTTGTGCAAGAACAAGGTTAAAGATGGAATTGATATTCCAAAAAAATGTCAAGTTTTTTTCAGCTCATGAGACAACTTTCTAGATAGATAGAACCTCAAAATCCATTTTGAAACTCTTGATATAATTCAAGGAAAATGGTCACTTAACAGGACATAAAAGTGTCCCATTACCAACCTAGTGTTAATCTATGAGAAAATTGAATCTGACTTAGTTATTGTGTGGTAACAGAATGAATTTCATCAAATCTACATCATTACCGGCTTAACAATTAATTACTACGTTGCCTAGAGAGAGAATTCTCTTCTAATCATACATTAATCTATGATTAGGAGTAATTAATGGCTGTATATTTAACTATTGGATGATGATTATGTAATGGAATATAGATATGGAGAATTAGAGAGCAGCTATTGGGAATTATAGCTAGGATTAAGCATAGTAGATGGGGAGTTAAGAGAATGATGAAGAGGATTACAGAAGATCATGAATTAAATCATGATTACCGTGATTAGGGGCTGAAATCCTCTCGATTTTCTGATCCAAATGAGTTCTCAAGACGAGAATCCGACAGCACTTTCCTCCTTTGCTTCTCCTCCAAAAATTGTGTGCCGGCAACACCTCCCCAAGGTGTGTGTGTGTGTACTGGGTGTGTCTGTGAGCATGTGTGTGTGTGTGTGTGAGCACACTCTTAAATAGGCTCCTCCAAGCTAAAAATCGACCAGCCTTGCTATTTGCATCTGAGTGAGCTCTCACATCATGCATGGCAAGTCTAGTTTCCTGCCTACCAAGTTTCTAGTTAGATAGTCTAACTGGCTCTCACACTCACTCTCAAGCTTGGAAACTCTCGCACAACTTCCACAAGACAAGAGGGCGCCCCCTAGCTGCTAAAAGGAGGCTCTGAGTGGTCTGGGACCTGTTCCCACAGAGCCTCGAACCCCGGCGCCTCCCCGCACAACTTTAGGAAAAATTAGTTTTAGGCTAAAACGACCCATACAAGTCGGAATTTAATGCCGTAAATTGCTATACTAAGCTCTAACTAAGGCGTACTGGTCTGAGTACCTCCATATTTAGCAGCCCCCGAGGTCTGAAAATGCATTTTTTCAAATTCGGGGTATGGGTGCAGTTTTTTGAGACGGTCAAAACTGGACGGTTCGGGTGACCAAAAACTTATTATTTTTGGATTTTTTTTACAAAAATTATTTTAATTCACATTTCGAAGCTTTAAAACATTCTAAACATCATGGTACTGACGAAATTTGGAAAACTGCTAAAAATAGTAACTTTTTCCATTATATTCATTTCATGGTACAATGGTGCTCTTTTTTGGTCAGGGTCAGAGACCTTACAAATTCTATATGAACCTTAGATCTGGTCGTGTACTAGGAAATCAGGACATACTCAGAGAAACCTCCAGTAGAGTATCTATCGAAAAAGCGTGAATCAAGGCAATTCCTTGCACACAATTCCTGAAGAAGTCTCAGATACTTTTTCAGATTCAACATCCGAAATGTCTTCTTACTCGACTGACTCAAAAACCGGAACAACAATGCGCTATAAGCATATACTCTCTTTTTACAAGACTAACCGTCATGGAGCCCAGGTTTACTTGGACCCTAACGAGGAGTATGCTATTCACATTGATTGCCATGGTATTGAGTTCAAAGAAGAGGTTAGGGCAATCAAACAAGGAAAATGTACATGGATCGAAAAGGAACTCAATATGTACAAGTCGAAAGTCCTAATGTGGTAGACAAATGGGGTTTAGAAGTAAGCACCATAATCCCAGATATGTCAGCAAAAGAAGGACCACCAACTTTAGAATTTGAAGGATACGATCAAGTAGATTTGAAGCCTTTGAAACGGCTTAGTACGGATAATCCTAGGATCGGAGTCTATTGTTGGGAATATAGAAACGTAAAAGATCTGTTGTGGACTTCTCATGCCAGACCAGGAAAATTAACGGCCATGAAGATCATCTATATCTTCAAGATCAAAGATAAGAGATCTGCAGATCTACCAACTTACTAGTTTAGGGATTGTTATAACAACAACTTCATTATGATGACTCCTGAGGAGGTAGAACAAACCAAATACCAGGGGTAGTCTATATGGGATTGGATATTGGGTCAAGGACCAGAAACCACTCAAAGAGACGAACATCGTGAGAGATCATCTGAGAGTAATGTGAAAAAACGAGAAACCACCTCATCATGTAGAAAATCGGGTGATGACACTAAGGCCAGTCCAGGGCTACATGAGTCACTATTTCTAACAGACTGGTTTCAAGGACTTGGAACATGACCAACTCCCAGAAGACCTGGAGTTGAACCAAATAGACGAGTCAGACCAGCTGATTTTCAGAAATGGGTCAAAAAATACAATGGATCAGGGGATCCGTATGACCACTTAGCAAGCTCTAAGCAAGTGCTAAGAGCAGAGCGTATATTCGATTTCCATACTCAATTCAAGGGGTTGGAAATGACATTAGAAGGAAAAGCTTTGACATGGTTTCAAAACATTCCACCAAGGTCAATCATGGACTTGAACACATTAGCTCAAGGATTTGTAGCTGCGTGTTCCAAAACGGGGATTAAACACAATACGATAGCTCAAATCTACAGCTTTAAACAGAAACATGGTGAGTCTGTTAGGGATTGTGTAACTCGAATGAAACAATACATTGCCAGATGCCCAGAGATGGAGATACCTGCAAAAGAACGACTGGTACCCTTGTTTCTGGAGGGATTGCTAAATAAAGAACTTCATGCTATACTCTATAGTAAAAATCATACAACCCTAGAAGCGTGTGTGTCTGATGCGATTGACCTAGGAGAAAATTGTGAGATCTTCAATGAAGAGGTTGTCCCTGTGGAGGTATCCCTCGTCCTGGTCCTCTCATAGGTGCTTTTTGCATATTGTTCATTATGTCGTTCATCCTTTTTAGCATATCTTCTATGGCTGAGAGTGGTGCCGCAACAGCCGTTCCCACTTGTGCTGGCCCAAGCTCAAAGACCACCAATGGGTATAAAAAGACCTCAACCTGTGTTGAGACAACAACTTCCGTATCCAGGAAATAATGCAGTGCCTGTAAAGTACATGCACTTGGATGGAGTCAAAGATGAACAAGCATTAGTGCCTGTTACACCCTAGGCAGAGCCTAGTCCATCTACAGTAATGGTAGAAGGAGATTGGTATAGTCCACATCCACCACCAACGGAAGACACCATGACTTATGCTCCACCACAGCTTGCAACAATGTATTATGTAGTTAATCAAGGTGTCAGACCTCCCATGGGAAGACCCATGATGAAGCCTAGAACAGAAAACTGTCATAAATGTGGTACTGAAGACCATTGGAAGAACGAATGTCCAGAGCCTGACAAAATCCTCAAACCAATTGAAGCCTATTGCATACAATGTTGCAAAAAGGGAGAACACTTTCTGGAAGATTGTCCTAAGAATCCTTTGAACAAGGAAAAAACTGTTGTAAATGTAGTCCAAGTGATGCCTAGTAGCTCATCAGAGAGCGAACCGATTGTTCCAATCAAGGTAATCACTAGAGCCCAGGTAAATAAAAAGAAACACGATTCCTCTGATGATTCGAAGAACACGAAAGTTTCTTCTCAAAGAATCAAAAGGAGAAGAAGCAAAAGATATGAGATGAGAAAACAAAAACAACGGGTTGAAAACGAAGAGAAAGCAAAAATGCTAGCTCAGGACAAGTTGAAAGAAACGGGCAATGAATTCAAGAAAACAATCGTGAAATCTGGAGGATCCATTCTGGTTGATAAAATTTTTGAGCCTATTAATGCTGCCTTGGAAGCCTACCAAGTAGGACTTAAAGCAGGCCAAAACATGGAAACAAATGGAAAAACTATCCATCTCCAGACATGGAAGCAGCAAAGCTGAAGGCTTATCAAAACTTGGTGAGAATCATGCAAGAAATGCTAGATAAACAAAAACCCAAGCTTGAAAGTATTGCAAACCTTGAAGAGCTTGCGATAGAAGAAACGAAAGCGAAATCCGATGTGGTGGAAGAACCCCACCTTGAAACAAATGAACCAGAGCTTATAGTGCCGGAAAACGAAGATGCCTTAGACGGAATTCCATTCGTAGAGGAAGATTGGCCCGGACACTTATGGGAAAAGTTGAGAGAGATCAATGATGGGAGACTAACTTTAAAGTCGGCTCCTATAGAGGAAGTCTGGTTGGATAACCTACCATATGATATGAACATGGATTTACAATCCTTGTACGAGGATTGCGGATCGGAAGCTTCAAGAATATCTAAACCATTGACATAAAAAATATTACCTTCTTACTTGGGAGATAACGAGGATGAATCCATTGTTTGCAAGACCACTCATGTAAAAAGATCCAAACAGACCCTAGAAGTAGTCAACATTCATTCAATCATGTCTACACCTATCCAATGTACTCTTACTTTGGGAGAATTGTTGAAACTCAGGCCATACTTATGGAACGAATTACAGTTAACCCTAGAGAAGGTGGGGATAACAGGGTTAATCTATAAGAATTTGGAAAAATTGAAAAATGAAATGGAAAACAAAGAGATTCGATCTGTTCCTATGAACAAGGTCGGAGAATATTATGAAGGGGAAGAAGGAAACACCACCCTCTCAGTGAAATAAGATGACATTGAAACCATGGAAATACTGGATAGTGGAGCTGGCATAGCCATAGCCACTAAAGCAGTATGGGAATTCTGAGGACAACCAGCCATTAGACAAACGCGAATGAAACTGCAGTTGGCTGACGGACACATTGAGAGACCACTAGGGCTACTTGAAAAAGTGATAGTCAATTCCTATGAAATTGAATATCAACACACTTTTGCCATAGTAGACTTTGGGAAAAAGTTCAACTATGAAATCATATTGGGAAGACCTTTCATGCGACAGGTACAGCTTATCCAAGATTGGGAAAACAACTATTTGTACTTGAAGCAGGTAGGATCTATAACAAGAGTCAATGTAAAAGACCACACTTATAGAGATATCTTGAAAACACCCATCCAAGAGTTTGATTCAGTCTCTTCGGCTGAAACTAAACTCCCATCCTGGTTAAACAAAGACACTCCTATTTGGATGTGCAAAGCTTCAAAAAATGGAAGTTTAAGACGAGAGGATTGTATCCTAGAAAGGGATTGTACAGACGAAGCCTACATACCTGAACCCTTTCCAGATCATTTATTCGAACCATTCAAGTGGACTCAAATTTCAGCGACAATGGATGTATGTGTGAATACATCTATGCCTACTCAATTTTGCAATGAGGATGGCTATGCCATAATTCCCATCCAAATGATGTCAGTCCTCAACATTGAAAACAAAGATGAGAAACCCAAGGACTTGATGAAAGATCAACAAGTCTTTTCGGACCTCTATGACATTGCAACTGATGAGTTAGATGAACACTCAGCTACCTTAGAAGATTCGGGGTCAGAAAAAGAGCATACAATAGGTAGTTACTCTTAAAGGGAGGGGAGGAAAAGTTTTTTGACTTTCCAAACCAGAAATCAAGAAGACAAAAATGGTATAGACAAAAGAGAGACACCAATATAGTGAAAACACGACCTATGCCATCAGTCTCCAGTAAAACACAATTCCTGATGCAAATAGATGCTAATGATTGTGTCAAGGACAAAATAACTAGCAGATACCCTTTAAACAGAAACTCAGAAATGTCTCAGACATCGGGAAAAGCAAGGAAGGGTACTCAAGAAAAATCGCAGGATAAAAAACCACTCATGACCAGAGTCGAGCAGAAAAAGAAATATCAAGAGTTGAAAAAAGCTCTAAAGGAGATATACACAACCAAAATGGAAACCACGGAAAAGGATGGTAAGGATGTAATGCATGTTCCATCCCATTACAAAAAGTATACTCTCCAAGATTGGAAAATCATAATTGAACAACCTGTTAGGGAACTACGGAAACAAGGCGAGTCTTATGAAGGACCTGAAAACGCTAAAAGGGTAGACTTGGCTGAACCAGGAGAAGAGCCTAGACCTGCTTACATTGCAAATGACCTAACAGAAGAAGAAGAAAAGCTTTTGTTGAGCTTGTTAAAGGAATACCGGGATATCTTCGCTTGGTCTTACAAGGATCTAAAAGGTGTCGATCCAGAAATCTATCAACATACTATACCCATGAGAGATGATGCGAAACCAAGTAGACAGAGACCATACACTTATAATGAAACATATGCCAGGAAGATCAAAGAAGAGATTCAAAAACTAAAGCTGAATTCATTTACAAAATTGAACACACATTGGGTGTCTCCAATTGTGGTAGTACGTAAGAAAAATGGAAAATTACGAGTGTGTGTTAATCTAAAAAATGTGAATGCAGCTACCATTAGAGAAAACTTTCCTCTTCCGATAACTGAGCATGTGTTAGAACAAGTGGCAAGAAAAGAAGCTTATAGCTTCTTACACGGATTTTCGGGATACAATCAACTTTTGGTTGACCCAAAAGATCAGCATAAAACTGCTTTTGCAATAGAATGGGGTATATTTGCCTACCAGGTTATGCCGTTTGGGTTAACTAATGCTCCAGCCACATTTCAGACATTGATGAGCCATGCTTTCAAAGAGTATCTTTGGAAATTCTTAGAAGTATACATGGATGATCTATGCGTACATTAGTCAATCAGGGCTGATCATTTTGAACACCTCAAAAAGGTATTCGAGAAATGTAGACTTTAAAGGATTTTCTTAAATCCTGAAAAGTGCACATTCATGGGAAGATAAGGGAAAATTCTTGGACATATCGTGTATAAAAATGGCATAGCTACTGATATTGAGAAGATTCATGTCATTGCTGATTTGCCTAGACCAATAACAGTCAAAGGAGTACAAGCCTTCATGGGACATTGTGGATATTACCAACGGTTCATCTACAGGTATGCTATAATTGCAAAACCCATCTATAGCTTGATTACGCACTTTGAATGGACCGAGGCATGTGAAGAATCCCTCATGAAGCTAAAGCAAGCTCTCACCTCAGCTCCAATATTGAAAGCACCAGATTGGGATAAGGTATTCCACGTACATATAGATGCTTCAAACTTTGCTATTGGTTGCATACTAGCCCAACCAGGAGATGAGAAAATTGACTTTCCTATTTCTTATGCTAGCCGATAATTGAACATGGCAGAAAAGAATTACACCACCACCGAAAGAGAAGGACTAGGAATGATCTATGCCGTTAAAAAGTATAGACATTACCTATTAGCCAACAAGTTTGTGTTCTTTGTGGACCACCAAGCTTTGTTATATTTGGTCAACAAGCCATGCAACACAGGGAGAATAGTGAGATGGTTCATGATTCTTCTCAACTTTGAATTCACTGTGGTTGTAAAAAAAAGTACTACACATCAACGAGCAGATCATTTGTCAAGAATTGTTTCAGGGAAGTCACCTAGAGGGGTAGACGATGATCTACGAGATGCCTATTTGTTCTCTGTGGAAATGATACCTAGATGGTCGGAAATCATTGTGTCATTAATGACAATAGCTCAAGTGGATTCACAAATACCACTTCCTATCACAATTGATTTAATCGAGCAGTTGGCTATGTATCAATTACTAGCTGGAAGGCTATATAAAAGAAATCAAGACGGGACATTTCTTTTATGTATTAACCCTGAAGAAAAAGAACAATACCAAGCATATTTTACCATAGTAAGAATTCACTTTGCGGAAGACCAAACTATGCAACGAATCTTAAGACTTGGAGTATTTTGGCCGACTATGAGGAGAGATGTTAGATCTTTTGTAAAATATTGCTCTTAATGTCAAAAACAACCACCCATTCCTCATGTAACATTGTTTCAAATGTCACCTGTTCCTAAGTGGAGTAATTATCTGGTTACTTACTTATCGAGCCGAACATTTCCTGAGGATATTAGTAAACGCCGTCAAAGAGCAATTGAAACTGAAGTAAGAGACTATGCTCTTATTGGGAACCAATTGTATCGGAGAGGTAAAGATCAACATTTGCATCTTTGTGCAAATGAAAACAAGTATATTCCGATTATAGAACAAGCACATGCTGAATTAGCTAGAGGTCACTTTTCTAGTGAGACCACCGCAAGAGCAATCTTGATGGCATGCATATGGTGGCCAACACTTTTTGCAGATGCCAAAGAATATGTTCGAAGGTGTGATGCTTGTCAATGAGCAAAAATGCCAACACGAGTATACATCATGCCCTTAAGGCCAATGATGGGGACTAGAGCCTTCGCAAAATGGAGTATAGATTTTGTTGGACCGATACAGCCACCTGCTTATAGAACCCAAGCTCAATATATCATTGTAGCTACGGACTATTTGACCAAGTGGACCGAGGCTAAAGCGACTCAAAAGAATGATGCCAGAACCACTACTGCATTCTTATATGAGTATGTATTCACGAGATATGGACTGCCAATAGAGATTGTCAGTGATCGGGGAACTCATTTCCTCAATAAGGTAATAGAGTATTTGCTTAATGAGATTATGGTCATCCATAACAAATCACCTCCCTATCACGCACAAGCAAACAGACAAGCTGAGCATACGAATAAAATTCTTAGCTCGGTACTGACCAAAGTGGTTAGTTCAGGAATGACAAACTGGGAAATGAATCTCCATGTTGCTCTATAGGCTTATCGAGTTTCACTCAAAACAACTCTAAATGCTACACCCTTTAACCTTGTTTATGGTCTTGATGCCACATTGCCAATAGAATTTCTATTGCCGACATTAAGGGTAGCACAGAATCTTGAGTGAACTGGACATGAATTGTCAGAAAGACTTGAAGATTTGGAAAAGCTAGACGAGCAAAGGTTAACTGCTGTAGCTCATATCTATGCACAAAAGCGGAAACAAAAACAGTTTCTTGATTCCCACTTGATCACAAAAAATTTCAAGAAAGGGGACTTAGTTCTAGTCTATTCCCTTAAGCAACACATTCCCAAGTTTAAGAAAAAGGGAAACGGACCATTTATAATTGAAGATGTATCTCCAAGTGGAGCAGTAAAATTGTCCACCCTAGATGGTGAACCAATGGCTAATTGGATTAGTGGATGTCGTTTAAAGAAATACAATTTTCTACTAACCAATGATTTGCTAGAAAGAATGCATGCAGCCAAACAAAGGAAGATCAAATGACAACAAGTAATTGATGAAGCCCAAGAGGAAGCTAGGCTTTGGGTACTCAAGCTGAAAGCTGCTCTCAAGTATCAACAGATACCGATTCCCATCAACACTTTTGAACTAAATGACCGACAATGGGAATTACCTAAAGACGTAGTTTCAATAGATGACGACTGGTTAGATGGAATGGATTTGCGCGTCAAAGTACAACTCAACAATCATAGCACCATTGCTTTGGTAGACACAAGAGCTAGAGTGAATGCAGTCAGTTATTCCACATAAAGAAGGCAACAAGTCAAGCATTGACAATAGGAATAGCGACAATCAAAGGATGCAACAAGAATCCAACTCCAACATTGGGGAGTAGTCAACTTGAACGTGGTAGTACATGGATGTTCATGTCCGCATCAGTTTATATGCTTGCCACATGAACACATGAATGAGACGATGATTCTTGGAATTCCCTGGATGCGCACATACAAAGCATTACCAGATTGGGATACGAATCAACTAAAGCTATCACCTAAAGGAGGGAAACTCATTGTACCAATTGCAGCAACCAAGGAGGAATGAAAAAGGAGCAATCAGTAGACCAATCCACGAAGCCAATCTTCTCCATCCCCTCGACAATCAAATGCTACAGGTAGCATGCAAGGAGTCAGGCAGATTTGGGTACCAAAAGCACAACTTAAGGATAAACCAATTCAGATTTGGGTGCTGAAACTTCACCGAAGAAACAAAAGAAGGTTCCATGGATTCGAACATAGAATCGAGTATCTCCGAGCAAGGAACCTAACATGAAAAGGGTTTGGAAGAAAAAGGAGCACTTATCTTCTCCACAAACCATGAAACCAATCAAGTAGTGGCGAGTTCAGTATCAACAGAATCCACCACACCATGCAACACCAAGCCAACCGAATAACCAATGGAGAGAAAAAGCTCGACAACAGTCTAAAGTGCTACCAACAGCTCAAGCAATCAGCATGCTAAAACACCCTGATGGTACAATCCAACAGAGAGCACAAAAGCTACAAGATTTTCTCTTTGGAAGACATCAGCAACAAACCTCGACATCAAAAACCCTTGAGTTAATTACTCAAGACCCAGCTCTTGCACAGCATATTGATTTGCATTGCATTGATCTTCATAACATGGTAGAGCCAATCACGGCTATGCATAGACACAATTGTTCAACCCATGCATGCAGTCGTCCCGAAGTACGCCATCTAGGAGGGGTGGAAGAGCGCTAAGTATTAAGTAATTAAGGGCAATGTTTGAAGAGGGAGGAGTAAGTTCGATGTTAACGTGTGATTTTTTGCAAACTTACCTAATAATGCCCTTATAATTCATCAACAAGGAAAAATTCACTGATAATATCTTGCAATGAGTGTAAATAGTGTATATACTATCAGAAAATCATAAAAAATAGTCCTTTTTGGGTATTTTTTTATCATTTTTGCTGACAGGGAGGCCTAAACATGGAGAAATCCAACAAAAAAAAATAAAGACGTGTTTTCTAAGGGATTTTCTTAATTATTGGATTTTTACTTTACTTTTTTAGAGCATTTTGCTATTTTCTTTGATTTTTTCAAATAAACAGGTCAAAATCAATAATAAATAGAAGGGAAGCTCAGATGGAAAAATTGAAGACACGATGGTGATCAGAAGGATAAGGCGGACAAACACAAAATTTCAATGAAATCAGAAGACGGAAGTGAGAAGCTTAAATTAGGCGGCCAGGCCTACTTTTGCAAAATTCTTGCAGAATGAGCCATAGGAATCCAATCAGAGAAATTTTTGAGTCTAACATAGATTTCACGGTCTAGTAGAACTAGCGGGGGAATCTAGGGAAAATTGGTTCGGGAAGTCCAGGTATAGATATCCATGGTAGGCTAAAACCACCTCATTTCCACTTGGAGCCTTTGAAGAGAGAGATTTCGACCTCTTTCGTGCGACATCTCCGGAGCCCACAGTTGATCTTTTCAACGCCGTCTCACACGAGACATGAGGGGTAAGTTCTTTACTCGATAATGATCCATTTTGTACAGCCGGTAGCTAGTCTAAAGCCTTAGAAAAAACCCTAGAAACTGAGCAGTGCACGAAGACCTACGACCTAAAACTGACCATAGCAGCCTGCCAACTTGACCAAATCGGATGGGATTTGAACCATAGCATGCCCTAACATAATAGAACCTTTCTATACCATCAGATGACCATTCGGCTGGGGTCAAGGGGGTCCCCAGTAGAAAAGTTAGGTTTTTGGCAAATGCCAGAATTTCGACCTGACTCCACAGATGGCTTGCTAATGAGGTTCATATACAATGTATATGATTGGTTTGGTGAAATCCATCAAGCAAAGCCCTCAAAAAGCAGAAAACGGCTCGAAGGTTACAAAGCGTCAAATTTGACATACGAGGCCAAACTGACTCCAAATGAGCCAGAATTGGACAGGTGGCTTCACAACTATGTTACGGACAAGTCCAAAGCCTCAAAGTTGACCGACCAACCCAACAGACAGAATAATCATTAAAAAATGGTGATTTCAGAGTCGATAGAGCACAAAGTGATGCCGGCATGACCAAACTTGACCAAATTCAATTTAGGACTTGAATTAGGTGTATGAACCATGTCTAGGTCAAAATTTGTGGGTTTTGCAAAGTTTTTGTCACTGTTGTAAATAATCGCGATTATTTACTTTTGCATCAGTTTTGCTTGGAAATTGTCAAATCACCTAACCTATCATGTGTAAACACCTATTACATGCCAAAAATCAAGTATGAGCCAAAATGACCACCCATTACTTGTAAAATTACCAAAAAACGCAAAGAAGTCTTTGCAAGCCAAATTTTGGGTTATGGACAACTTTTCTTGATCCAAATCACCTCATATCTCATACCCAAGGTCTATACCATGCCTAGAACCAGTTTGTGCAAAAAAATGTCAATTTTGGAAGAAAAGTTAATAATCGCGATTATTTACTTTTTGGTCAAAACTGGGGAATTTTGATATTTGGCCATCATACATCCAAAGACGTACATGTTGTGATAAGCCCACTAGCCAACTTTGAATCAATTTGGATTTCAAAATCTCAAATTTTCTTTATATCTACTGTTTCAGAGACCTAAAGCCAAAATCTGGTACCATTTTCAACCTGTGCATCCAAAGAAGCCCATATTCCCCTCAGAGCATGTATTTGGTATATTCTTCAAGCCTATTTAAAACCAAGTTTGCAAAAAGTTGAAAGTTTTCCTCAACTGTAAATAATCACGATTATTTACTTTGGTTGCAAATTTTTGTTTTGACCATACAATTTTGTTCCTTGCATGATTTTATGCATCTTTGCTTGTTCAAAAATTGATTTGAAGCAATTTGGACCAGATTATCAACATTTTAGTCTGAAAGGATATTCCATAAAAAAATCCGACAAATCTGCTAACATTGCACTCTATTCACTGAACAGGAGCAATGCAAGCAGTGGAGAAGGCCAAGAAGAAGCTAAACCAAAAAGAGAAACTACAAGAACTGCCCCCGTATCAACTAGACCCCGAGTTAATCAAAGCGGTAAAGGCATCCTATCTTTCTAAAGAACAGCTGGAAGAGCACCACACTACGGTCTTCACTAGCAGATTCAAGAGTGAAGAAGGGCATCAGATGGAGTTGCAACTCCTGCCTAAAGAGGTCTATGATATAGTTGCAAAGCCAAAAACCAAAGAGGCTAACCGCAGGTTGGGGCTCAGACATTTCTACGAACAAGAGCCTTGCAGAGTGGACTTTCAGAAAGCTGACGAGCTTCTGTCCACAATCAAAGAAGACGGCACCGCCTAGATATCAAATACCCAAGGGAACAAGGTGGAGGTAGTAATTACAAAAGAAATAGTGGTAGAGGCACTCAGACTGCCCACTGAAGGAATGACCATGTGGGCAAGAGACATGAAAACCATAGGCACATTTATCAAGGAAACAACCGCGGCTACATTCGCCGATCTTATCCACAAACAGGTGGAAGAGCCAGCCCGTTTGTACAATCAACACTTCCATTTTCTGGCAGAAAGGCCACCAAGGTACACGACACCAAATCACGCAGTGGCCACACCTTCACTCAGGTTCTTAAGTCAACAACAAGGCAGCCTGTGGACCACGTGCAGTATGTCTTGACAACCTTGAAGGGCACCAAGAAGGAGTGTAAAATAACATACTTGGGCGCACAAGAAGTGTTGACAAGAATAGCCTATCATGCCATCAGCATGGCTGACAACCTACAGCTTGCCCCTAATCAGAATACATGGATCTTGGCAGCACAACCCTCTCCAAGAGCTACAAGATCAAGTAAAAGATCTTTTAAATCAGGTGATGAATCAGATGACAGTTCACTAGAGCGGCATAGCAGCGAGATCTCTGACAATGAAGAAAAGAGAGCTCGGAGGGAAGAGATGAAGAGGAAAGCTGTGGTTGCCCACCAAGAGGAGCCATCTAAAAAACAAGCATGTTTCGAAAGAGAAAAAGAGGCTTACCAGCGCAGTAGGCAAGCACAAGGAAAGGACCCAAAAAAGTGGGTACCCAGAGGACTGAAAGGACCTCAAACAAATCATCATACAAGAAAAGAGGTAGATAATCCAACATATTCTTTAGAAAGAATGTACCAAGAGGCCGAAGCCCTAAAGCTGAAAGAGGTAGAAGAAGCTTCAAAGAAAGCTAAGGAAACGGCTACTCAAGAGCAAATCCAGGCATCTCCCCGACCCACCTCACCACTGCCAGAACAATAGGACCATCCCATACCTAGCCCACCACCATCACCACCAGTACAAGGTACCAATGAAGAAGCAGAGATTGAAAAAGAAAAAGATTTCGAATCCACCCAATGATCAGAATCTGCACAAAAAACTGACCACACCAAAGGACATGAGGAAAAAGAAGCTGAGCCAAAACCGGAGCAGGTAGCAGAAGAAACTCAAAAGCCGGTGGAAGAAACTGATAAGGAAGTAGATACGGAAAAAGAGAATACCACTACACATGAAACGGCACCCGAGCCAGAGCCTGGCAGAAAGGCCAGCACCTGAAGAGACAGTAAGAGTTGAGACCACACCATCAACTACTCAGCTAGAAATTGCCGAGGCATCAAAGCCTCATGATGACCAAGAAGAAGAACGACCATCTACCTCCACAGAACCACCAACAATTACAATGCAGCAAGAAGCAACACATGAGGCTACAAGCACATCCCAACTGGTAAGACAGGAGGAGTGGCAATCAAACGATGAGGTGATTTTACAAGTAAACGAGTATGCAAGGCAGATGCAAGACATGACGGAGAAACCCCGCTCAACAGCCTTAAACCGCAGCACAAAGGCCAAGGAACTAGAAATGGTAATCGACGCTCTTCAAGGAGAGCTTGAAGACAGGATAATTATCATCACTGATCTCCAAAGGCAAGTGCAGCAGCTAAAGACAGAGGCGGAATAGAATCAGATAGCCAGGGATAAACAACAAAAAGAAATGGCAGAGTTAGGTGACCTCCTCACAAAATTATCTGATGCCTGCAAGGTAAAAGACGAGCAACTGACAGAAGTCACGGATGAACTTCTTACCACCTCTCTGTTAGCTCATATAATTCAAGTGCAATTAGATGTAGCCAATGCTTCTCTGCAATATTCCGAACAGAGAATCAATGATCATGCCATTTTCTTGTGGCAAATCAGAGAAAATCCAGCCGCGGCCTCGATCAAGGGAACTAATGAAGTGTACAAAGCACTTGAAAAGAAAAACAAGGATTTAGAACTGGAATTAAAGCTCAAACAGTCACATCGCAAAGACCTGGCATTGATGCGGGTTCAAAGAGAGGAGGAGCTCCTAAAGGAGATAGCAGAACTCAAACTTATAAAGCTCCTCAGAGATGGAAGGCCAGACACGCAGGAAGAGGCAAGCACTTCAGAGCCGCCCCAAATAGACATTCCCTCGTTCTTGTTTGCTGAGTTTGAGATGCAGTCCACAACAGAGCCGAGTGGTGATGAAGATTTTCAGGTTCACGTCACAGACGAAGATACAGTGCCAATGGTCTAGCTATCAAAATCTGAAGAAGACGCATTGAAAGAGAAGATCACCTTAGAGGTGGATGAGAAGTGGAAGGCGGCTATGGATTGGGAGTTGAGAGTTTTACACTCTGTCAATGTCACTCAACTCACTCCCAATCAAATTAACTCTCAATGGCACCAACTATCCTTACCGTATCCTCTCATCAAAGTAGAACTTTTACAGGTAAAAGAAAGGCTGTACAAGGATATGCAAGAAGATGGCGCAGATAAAGAACACCCAAAGTGGCAATTAAGTTGGCTGAACAAGAATCCGAGATACGTGATTCTGTTCACAAGAGCACCTGCAGCCTTACAAAGAGATCCGACATTCTATTTTGTACCTAGAGTAAGGACATGGCAAGCGCATGAAGCAGTGCTGAAGAAGAGGCCAACTTGGCTCAACTTCCCCAGGCTACTAGCTCCAGAGAGAGGCCAAGCGACAGAGGAATACATGGTGAAAACCCTAATGAGCGCCATGTCATTCTTCAAGAGTCTGCCAAATCTCTCTTGTGCAATGCTATATAAGATATGCAGGATGCTACTCACATGCATACAAGTTTTCAATGAGCCTGAGCAGACAGGAGCTCCATGGCTCTCATTCTTGGAAGGAAACAAAGGCTTACGTTACGATATGAGTGGGCAACCTTCAGAAGAAATCCTTTACGGATTCTATGCCAGATGCATGTTCCTGCCCTCGCATAATATGCTAGCCTTTTAAGAAGCATTCTACACTAAATTCTTCACCTGGCGAACGAAGATATTTGCACCGATGATAAGCAACCTCACATCCAGATTAGTAGGCTACTCAACAATGGAACTGGAAAACCAAGTCACCATGCAATTTTTGCAAGTGCCTGACAAAGAATGAAGAATCAGATACCAAAAGGCACTGGAAGCACTTAAAGACCACCTCGCCCGCCATCAACCCGAAGACTACTTCAGCCCATAAAGCTGTGTCAAGGGACGACACAGGCGAGGAGGGGGGGAATATTAGCAGCAAGCTAACGCGGACACCATTTTTCGGAGTTCTCCTTGTAAAACAATTATTATTTTGATAAATCGGGAATATTGTAACTCCTATTTTCTTGGTAAACTTTGTAATGAATGAGCCGGAGCTACAAGCTTCCAAATTGTATCAGCCAGTCAATCCGAGCTTTGGTAGAACTCCAGATTATTAGTTTTGACCACTCAAAAACCTTGGCTAAAGTATAAAAGCCAATTTTTGTAAGTTTTTTATAAGTTTTTGGATAAGAAATACACAGCGTGAGCTAATGGCGCTCACTTCTCTCCTTCTCGTGTTTCCTACTCCCTCTTTGGTTGTCACATTGCAAATGTGTTTGTTGCATTACAACCGCAGGTAAGAGCTCTACGCATTGACGTAAGCCATTCACAGTATTTCGTAGCTTTTGGCATCGCCGACCCGTGGCCTAATTTCATGATAACTAGGAATTTACACTTTCAAATCGAAAACTAAGCATAGCCGGGGTATTGGGGCATCATTGCTAAGCATTTAGATGCATTCTCAGTCGAAAACGACTAGGTCAAAAATCCACTGCTGTTAATAATCGTGATTTTTAAACTTGACCTAAAGTGGGATTTGAGGCCATAGGCCTGTGTGCTTAGGCCTTATAAACTTGTCCCAGAAGTTTCATTACGTTTGGATGTCATTTGATGCTGTAACGGATGTGATTTGCTTGCCGATGAGCGATTGGCTTTTGGTGATTTCAGACACTTGAATGTAGCTTGAGTTAGATGCGAGTTGTTAGTTGTTTTTCGAGAGATTGACAACCTCTTGTAGCCTCTATGCACTAGTCGAGTCAGCTTCGTTCCATGGTTTGACAAATTAATCGTGGTTCTCGCTAATAATGCAATAAGATAGGATGGTGAGGCTAGACATGTGTCCCACATTCACATTCAAAGAGCACTCAATTTGTTGTGCACACACCTCATCAATTAATTCATGCACAATATACCACTAAGCATTGTTCTTAATTCCCTAATCCCTCTCGAAATTAAAAAAGTTTAGCAAAAGTCGGGGCAACACAAAGGTCCAGTAGATATCTTTGGACAAATGGGAAAAGTCAATAGGTTAGTGCTCCACCCTATGTGCTATTTCTCTTAAGGGAATCTTCCATGCTCTTCTCAAGGCTCAACATCTTCTTTCTCTGTTCCGCACATGCTAATTAACAATGGAGAAAGTTATTACTTCTTAATACCATGTATTCCTCTTTTCCAACCTGAGTTCTTTCTTAATGTCCATAGACCTTATCATTCATGAAGTGTTTAAGGCCTTGAGATTGAGTCCTACTAGTTAATTCTAGATTAAGTCTATTCACAAGATCTTACCAATTCTAAAATTTCCATATCTCTAATTTGATTAATGAGAAGTTTAACTATCATTGAAAGTAATCAAATTCTCTTTGACGGCTATGCTTGGTCATAACCAAGAGAAAAGTGCCAGTGATCTTGAACCAAGGGTGAATTAGAGAACTCCCACTAGTTGACCCTGGAAGATTGAGCTCACATTTAGTCTGATAACTTTGACTAGAAAGTTTGAATTGATAAGGAAAGATGTTGCGGGGTTAAGGGTTCCATATGAGAAAAAGTCCTTGAGTTGGCATTGGAGAGTAGGAGGAGTCATGTCTTAATGTCGGTCTCAAGTGGAAGGGATGTCATGAATCATGGTGTATCCATTCAGAGATGGGGCAGCCGATGGTCCCTAGCATGGCCCTCACAAGTGGTATCAAAGCATAGTTTCTATCCTTGGTTGGATAAAGATTTTCAGTATGAAATTTTGTAGGAAGAGAGTGAGGTATTGACAAAAATGGCATGGGACTATGGAGAAGATGAATTTTTCTAGTTTGTGCAAGAATAAATGGAGATATCTACTGTAGAAAAGAAAGAAGAAAAGAAAGAGGACATGTTTATCTCTTCTTCATGAACATATTGTTCCATTTCTCATGTATAGGTTCACGGTCTCTTTACCAGTTCCAAATTGTATCTATTTTTGGCATTTTTTGAGATTTTTTTGTGAAACTTTTGAATCTTGGATTAAAAAAAAAAACTTTTTGTAATGTTTGGAATTTTAAAAACAAAAAGAAAACACACACACACACACACACACACCCACTACCACAACATTCCATCACTTTCCCTCTCATTTCCCCTTCTCTGTGAAAATTTTGCCTAGTTTTCTTCCTCTTTTTCTTATTTTTGCCTAGTTTTCCTTATTTTTCTTATTCTTTGGCTTTAATTTTAGTTTGAGCTTTTTTCTTTTCATTAAAAAAAAAACACAAATAGCCCCCCCCCCCCCCCCCCCCCCCCCCTCAAAAAGCCTTTTTCAAACAAAAATAAAAAAAAATACATATACAAAAGAAAAAAATAAAACATTTAAAAAAAAGGGAATAAACAAAACACAAAACGAGAAAAAAACAAAAATAATTAAACCACGCATTCACACACACACACACACACATTCACATAACACTCACACACTTCACACACGAATGTGCATGCACACTAACAACCACAAAAAGACAAAAAATTATAATAAAAAAATCGAGTCTCACACTCTCTCTTTCTGTTGCCACCGAATCTCTCTCCCTCCTTTTCTGTGTTGGCATGACAATGGACCCACCCACTCCACTGCGCGCTATATACCCCCCCCCCGTCTCGGTGCCTTTTCCTCCGCCATTTGTCCTCTGCATGCACCTGCTTTTGTTTTTGCCACCTGCACGTTGTCTAGGTTGACCTTCTTAGCCTTGCTTTCTTTAATTTCATGCTTTAGATTCTTTTTATTTCAATTTCATTTAAATTTATCTTCATTTTATTTGATTTGATTTCTTATTCAATTTCAATTTCATTTCACTTGAGTTTTCATTTAGATTTATTTTCATTTAAATATCATTTTGCATTTTAACCCGCCTCCCATTCCCCCCCAAAAAAAAGAGCTGAATTTTTTTTTAAAAAAAAGAGGGGGAAAAAATAATGAAATAAAAACAAACAATGAGAAGAAAGAGGGGGGGGGGGGGGGGGGGAATATTAAAAAGGCAAAAAAAAACTCAAAGAATATAAAAAACCCATAAAATTCAAGATTTCAAAAAAAGGAAAAAAAGAAAGTTTACAACCCCCCCTTAAAAAAATTAAAAACCTACAAAAATTGACCAAAAACCTAGAAAAAAATCCAAAAAACATAGTAAACTCAAGTTGAAAAAAAACTAAAAAACTCACAAAAATTTTCTTTTAAAAAAACAGTGGCAAAAATTTCAAAAATAAAATAAAATAAAAACTCACAAAAAAACTTGCATTTGATTTTGTCTTTTGAGTAGTTTTATTTTTTATTTTGTTACCTTTTTTTAATTCATTTCTTTTTCAATTTGTTAAAAAAAAACGAAAAACTTAAAAAACAAAATTTGTATTTCTCTTCTGTGACCCTTCTCCTTGCTTGACACACGCATTTCATATCCTGTACACTCTTGGATCACACACACATATGCACAATTAGGCATATTTTACCCGATTCTACCAAATTTGAGCCGCATTACTCGGATAGACCCTGTTTGTACACAAATTTCAATTTTGGTCCAATTCATGAGCTTAAGAGCCTGTTCATACACATTATTCTAGTTTAGCTTGGTTTGACAGTAGATACCTCATTTGACTACATTTGACCCCGATTTGCTATAGAGATTCGTTTGTGGTCTTGATGTTGACCACATTATGCTAGCTAGAACCCATTCACATTCGAGATCTTGACATAGCTTGATTTTAGCTATTGGTTATATGCTTGCATATGGTTAGGGCCCAATTTGAACCGTTGACTAATTTTTGAGCCTGACGTGGGATTTTTCACATGCAATGATCCAAGCTTTATGCTTGGCTAGCCTTCGATTTCCAGATTACGCACCCTAGCTAGTGCACTTGCATAAAGACCTACTTGACACCAGATTTGACCTAGATTGACAGATTTTAGCTATCATAGATCCTGAGGCTCTATTTGATAGATTTTTGTGGGTTCATGGTGAGTTAGACGGATTGCCTATATACACATACATCTAGACACTCAATAGAGTTACATCCAGATTCAGCCTATGGACTGTCAGACACACAGTTTCTAGATGCTTAGTGCTCGAGCACACAAACACGACCTTGCTAGATCACCTTCTTGATGATTTTGGTACATCTTATAGACATGACGGAGGAGATTCCAAAGCATGTCATGTTAGCCCTTCGTGAGGATCACCCAGACACCTTTGAGCTACCACAGAATGTATCCTTGGACTTGTTTGAGACTGGACCCTTGTATGCTAATGACGATTGAAGAATGTACATGAGAAAGAAATTTAGATTTGGAGAGTACCCTCCCTATGACACAACGAGTGCTACCCCACCACGTTCCTTACGGGGTACCTATAGGAGTGTTTACAGCAGCGAGGCTACCTATACATTGTTGTATGGACTACGCTATTCCCTTTCTTGGAGTAGTGATGTTGAGCCTATAGTATACTCGATGACCATACCCTCTACATAGACAACACGACTTAGATCACCTCTAAGATTCAGATAATCCAGACCATCTAAGAGGCAAACCTTTGCTAAGACCATGGCAAAGACGAGGGCATATATGGAGCGCAAAAGCCAGAGCCTTACCAGTGCACCACCAAAGTTACCATGCACAATTACAACCACATCACATGCTACTACAACTAGTACACATGCTAGAGAGGCTGTAGAGACCACACCATAGATTGTGAGCACACTTGACATGGAGCCTCCTAGATCACATGCATCAGATACAATTTTGAGTCATAGATCACCACCTAGAGACACCATGCAGGTACCACATGAGGATAGAGTAGCCATGATGAGTAGAGAGCACCATACTGAGCTTGTGCTACATTTCTTAGGCTATAGAGGAGTCATGCCTTGGTTTGTTGACCTTGATGGTCATTCCTACACCAAAGAAACCTTCTTGGATGACATTGACCCTTCCATAAGGCAAGTAGTTAGAGGTCAGAGACATCACCTTAGTTCGATTGAGTTCTTCACTAATGAGCTCAAGGACACATACATGTCCCTGTCGATTCTAAGCCCTTACTATGTTGTAAATAGAGCACATCCCGATGATTGTTTGGACACCCAGGTACATCCTAGGATAGTGCAATTATGTAGATTGGAGCAAACATTCACTTATGTTGATGATTGTGGATGTAGATATCGACGAGAGCAGAACACAGGACGATTTGAGCTAGCCATGAGCCTTATGGTATATCTTGCTGGAGATCTTTGCAATCGGATATGTAGGGGCACAGATGGTACCATATATTTCTTGATGATGAGATTGCCCTATTCTCCACGGCATGGCCACGATCCTGTAGTGATGACCACACAGATTCCACAGGCACTTGCTAGACACACTTCCCCTACTAGGTCACCTACCAAATCTCCGTCACATAGTCAAATTTTTCCTCAAAGCACAGTTGATCAGTTGAGGTCTAGAGTGATTGAGATGAAGGAGAAGAATGCCCAGATTGACAATAGGACGAGCACACTAGAGATCACTACCATAGTGCCACCTAGAGTGACTATTCCAGAGGATGCTACTTGTTCTATAGAGGAGGTACAATCTAGTGAGATTGCTCCTATGCTAAAGACAAAACCTGAGCTAGTAGAGAATGATAGAGTGCCAAATTCTACACTTATGGCTGATTCAAGTGCACCTATCAAAGAGGTAGATGTCCCATGAGAGTCTACACTTGAGGATATTGCTGACACACATGACCACGAGAGTGCTGACATTATGAATGAGCCATTAGAGACTGGTATACCTACATATATGATAGAGATAGAGGTTTCCATTGAGATAGATGATCATTCAAGACCAGATTCACTGACGATTGAGCATCTAGATTCCACATACAAGACAGGGACAGATGAGGTACTTATAGACTATGACTGTCACCACCCCCTTAGAGTAAAGGTCACACCCAAGGATTCAGAGACCATATTTGCTAGTGTGACACCTACCACGACACTTGAGACACCTTGTCATCCTCATGCTATTGCAAATTTTAAAAATTGAGCTACTTTCATACTAAGTTAGTTCATGCTTAAGGTCTCATGTTTCCATAAGCAAGCTTTCCTATTTCTTAGAAGAACAATTTATTAAGTTTTCTCAACTAAAAACGTTACTAACCATTAACCACAATGTTATTTCAAGTTTCTTAAATTACAAGACTAATATGACATAGAGAGAGTAAAAAGCACTCTCTTTAACCATAGGTGACTAGAGATCATATTTACCTAAATAGTATGCATGATGAAAGGTGAGTAGTATCTATAATTATCCTTAACCTCTTGCAAAAACTTTTTTTTTTAACGTTACTTTTATTCTCTTCTCTAAATTACTCTTATAAAGGTAAATGCCATAAATCAAAGGCAGCTAAGTATTACAAATTTTTTGGAGCTAACCTTCTTTTTCTTAGAGAGACATTGTAATACTCTCATGAAAAATTTAGAACTTTTTCTTGATTCCTCCCTCATGCAAGCTATGGTGCAAACAAAGATTGTTGAGAATGTGGATGTGGAGGAGTTGAAGGAATGGGGACGACGTTCCAAGAACATTGTTATTTGTGGATTTCCTAAAGAGAAGTTAGAGACACCTCCTTCTCTTGCCCTTGTTATCGAAGATTTTTTCAAAACCCACTTTGGCATGTCCGAAGTTATGGTCTATGGATAACATAGAGTGGGTAAGCAAGGAGCTCCTCACTCGGGAGAACGGCCAATTGTATGCACTATGCCGGGTGAGACCAAACAAAAGATTATCCTTGATAATAGTTGGATATATTTGAGATACAAAATATTTTGTATGTGGATATCACACTATTAAGAAACAAAATATGCGTTGCAAGGCGTATGAGTAGAAGAATAAGAAAAACAAGGAGATCCCTCACAACCGAAGAAAATGTGCCCAAGGAGGAGGCAAGTCCTTCAAGCAAATAAGAATGCGCAACCTATGGGACCGAGTTACAATTGAAAATATGATTTTGGAATTGCAATGGATACCCATGGAATGCGGGGGCTGGCATGCACTAACAAGCAAAGCCAATGTTTACTTCTTATTAAAACTTGGGAGCATGATACACAAAAGATTAACAGCTTGGAGGATTACAATGTACATTCATTGATGTGGTCAAAGAAGATCAAGCAACAAAGAGGGCAAGGAGGGGTAGCATGTATGGTTAAGAAAGGATTGGAAGATTTTTTATCAATTGTGTGAAAGATGACAAGTACAAACATTATGTATGGCTGAAAATTATGACACTAAAAAGAGCACCCATTTTTGTAGCCAGTTGCCATATTCCTCATCATAATTCCTCCTTTATGCTTTCATGGATAGAGATCAACCATTTTTTGATTTAGAAGAGGACATTGATTATTTAAAAGGAGAAGGTGATGTTATTGCCTTTGGGGATATGAATGCTCGCACAAAAACATTGCAACATGATACGCAATAATTTGATATGCCATACATTTCAAGGGAGTTGGAGGAAGTTCAGTTCACTTGTATGATCGTACTTCAATGGATGAGAAAGATCCAGAACACTATGGAAAGTTACTTTTACACATGTGTAATAGCACATGTATGCTTATTGCCAATGGTGTATCTTTGTGGAGTGGAACCAATGGATTTACAAGCAGAAAACATAATGGGGATAGTGTGATTGACTATATGCTACTCTCTGGAATCATCATGTATCACATAAAGAGATTTATGTTTGGCCAATGGACACCGAAATCAGAACGTCAGACCTTATGTATTGACCTTGCATGTGGGGAAGCAAATAAGCATGATAATCTCAGCCAAAGGGAAGAGAAGTTATCAATATGCATGGATTTCAAACAGGCACCAATGTATATTAAAATGGTTAAGCAAAAGTTATGGATGACAAAGCTTCAATATGACGCACCATTGGAAACTAAATGGGAAGCTTTCAAGAAAGTTATTTGTTCTTGTACCAAAGAATTCTTTGCAATAAAGCATGTCCATGGTATCAAAAAAGATAGATCACGCAAAAGGTGGTTTGATAAAGAATGCCAAGCTTCTTGAAAGTCCTTGATAAAGCTTGATGCAACTATGGACAAAGACAACTATCAAAGTCATTTGAATACATACAAGGCATTGATTCAAAAGAAGAGAAGAAGATTGGAAGTAAAGAATCAATTTTTTCAAGTCCAAGAAAAGGCACGTGCAAGTGGAAGATTTTGGAGAAATTTGTGGGACAAGCGGGTTGAGAATTTTGGTAACTTGAGTCTTGTGGGTGTGTACATACATTGTGTGAAATTATATGCGCAACCAAATGCTGAAAAAAATCCATTTTATGGTTCACTCCCATGTATACCCTCTTTTTTTTTTACTATTGAGGATGTATGCGGTGGGCTTGAAAAGTTGGCCACTCACAAAGCGGGAGATCTTTAAGGTATCAATCCAGAGATGATTAAATGGACGGGATATTTTACACGAGTGGATCTATGATATGTTCAAGCTTGGACTTCAACATGGTATGCCTTATGATTGGAGTACTGATTGGGTCAAGCCTTTGCATAAAGGAGGGGATGTAAAGAATGTAAACAACTACCAAACTATAATGATTGGGTCTCTTATGGAAAAATTGTTTGGGTGCATAATGGAGATGAAATTGAGTGATTGGGCTGAAGAGAATGACAAGTGTGCGAAAGGACAAGCGAGTTTTTATCAATGCCATAGCACCATTGATCATCTTGTCACTCTTTGTGTTCTCATAAGGAAAGTCAATTGAAAGGCAAGTGATTGTATTGTTGCTTTGTGGAATTTAAGAAAGCCTTTGATATGATTGCACATAACAATTTGTGGAGAAGGATGGAAGAACTTCAAGCGCCAAGTAGTTTATGCCTGCGGTTTCTCGAATTTATGAGAAGGTGATGTGTCAATTGCACATGGGAAGAGGATTTAAAAAAAAAATTTGCAAGCACTATTGGGGATAAACAAGGATGTCCATTGTCACCTACTCTCTTTGGTCTATCATCGATCAATTGGAACAAATGGTACTTGACTTTATGCAAGAAGAAGGAATCTATTTGCAATGCAATAATCATGCTTTTGTTGTATGCAAATGATGTAGTGCTTCTAGCACACACTTTCAAGGATGCGCAAAAGCTTATAGTTGTCCTTGAGAACTTTTGCTTGCATAGTGTGTTGATTGTGAATGAATCCAAGACAAATGTTATGCTTGTGAAAACCAACCATAAGGAGAAGCCATGCATTGTGTACAAGAATGAGACACTTGAAGCTGTTGAGAGCTTTAAGTACCTTGTCCTTGAGGTTTCGTCCAATCACAGGTGGCATGAATGTGCTATGCGTCATTTGGAAGGAGGAAAGAGAGTATATTATGCATTTGAGAACAAGTGTAATGCGAGAAACATCAAGTGTTGGGTTCTCTTGGAAAGAGTTTGAGAATGTCCAAAGCATTTTTTTACAAGCTTTCTCCAAGTTAACACACAAACACCATACATGATCCTACTTCTTGAGTCGGGATCTCTTCCAATTGAGGTATGGGCATGGAAATGGTTGTGGACTACATGATAAAGATGCATCAAAACCCCTCACATCAACTTCCTACAATTGCATGGGAAGAAAAAGCAAGATCTTGAACACGGGATGGATGCAAGACATAAAGAAGGGGTTTGGGAGATGGGATGCATTACACTTGCTACTATGATGCCTCAATTGACTCACAAGTGAATGAAGCTTTTCTACAATGCTAATGTATTGCAGCTTGGGAGTAATCCGGTGGGTCACACCTCATACATTACACCACCCATATTGCCCCCAACTACAAAACTATGTTCTTCCCTGAAAGGGGAAACTGTACTCACACTTACATGCTTGAGACTATCCCCTTGTCAATGATACACACTATTGCAGCCATTCCGCTTAGCTCCCACTCCCTTCAATGTGAGATAGGGCGTTGGGGCAATGGGAAGAGTCAAATCGATCGTGCACATGATGCTCATTGCAAGTTTGAGAGTCTGCGTACCACACACTACTAGAGTGCTCAACTTTTGGTCACATCCGAACTTGTTTCCCTCACATTTTGAGCCATGAATTAGACCTACACACATTCCTCTCCCAACCACAATGTGGGCTCTCCATTGGACTGTCATCGCCACAATTTTGGAGCATGGAGAGTCACTCATCAGCCACACACATACTACATCACATGTAACTTGTCCCATAGGTCATTTTTGACCTCCAAGGATGATAATAAAATCTATCTATCTATCTGTGTGTGTGTGTGTGTGTGTGTGTGTGTGTGTGTGTGTGTGTGTGTGTGTGTGTGTGTGTGTGTGTGTGTGTGTGTGTGTGTGTGTGTGTGTGTGTGTGTGTGTGTGTGTTTTTGCTTCTCCCAATCCTACCATCACGATGCTTAACTGCATCCCTCTTCTACACCCTTCCTCATTGTTTCTCCCTCCATCCCTTTTTTTTTGAAAGATCCCACATCTCTCTCTCTCTCTCTCTCTCAGCCATGGAGAGGAAGGAGAGAGGGAATATAATAGAGGCAATCTCTGTGTGTGTGTGTGTGTGTGTGTGTGTGTGCTCGTATGTTCGCCACCTCCCCACTAATGATATCACTAATGGAAAAATATGGTAAAGAGAGAGCATACGGGGGCGGGATATGGGGTGGGAGGGGGCTAGAGAGAGAGAGAGAGAGAGAGAGAGAGAGAGAGAGAGAGAGAGAGAGAGAGCGAGAGAGAGAGAGAGAGAGAGAGAGAGGATGGATAGTTTACAAAAAAAATCTTAATTGAATAAAATACAAAAACATTTAAAAATATTACGTTGCGGTGATTACACTAAACTTGTAAAATTTTGCTGGTTTTCTAAGAGGCAAGCTTGGAATCTACTGAAAATTTTGTAATTTTAACTTATCAAAAATACATCAAACCTTGTTTATTCTACAAACTATATGTGAGTGTGTGTGTGTGTGTGTGAGTGAGTGAGTGAGTGAGAGAGAGAGAGAGAGAGAGAGAGAGAGAGAGAGAGAGAGAGAGAGAGAAAGAGAGAGGACCGCATGTGAGAATTAACATAATTTTTTCAAGGCAAGCTTGAAATCTATTCAAGATCTTGTAATTTTACTTTGGGCAGTGTGTGTGTGTGTGTGTGTGTGTGTGTGTGTGTGTGAGAGAGAGAGAGAGAGAGAGAGAGAGAGAGAGAGAGAGAGAGAGAGAGAGAGAGAGAGAGAGAGAGAGAGAGAGAGAGAGAATCACATGGAGGGCCCATAGTGTGGTTGGGAGAGGAAATTGTGTAGGTCTAAGTCATGGCTGAAAGTATGAGGGAAGCAAGTTTATATGTGAAAACATGTTGATCACGCTAGTATTGTGTGGTACTTATACTCTCAAGCTTATAGTGAGCATAATGTACATAGTCCATGTGAGGGTCAATGCATGCTAATGTGGTACATTTTTTGTGGTTAAAACCAAAGCTTGAATGCTTGAGATTTTTAGCACTTGTAAACCTTATACATTTTAAATCCCAAGGGGACAATGATGAAGCAAAGAGGGAACACGGCACAACTTACCTGCCACAAGCGAGCAAGCATATGAGAGAGAGAGAGAGAGAGAGAGAGAACCAGAGAGTGCGAGAGAGAAACTCTATAGACACCCAAAAAGGATTGCTCTCACAAGAACAAAAGCACATGGATGCTGAGAAGCATGTTGCCTGGAGAATTAGGCACTGAGGTGCACAGAACAGTAGGACCTTGAAAAATAGGGGAGAGAAGGTTTAGGATTGAGTGCATTCCACTGTCATGGGAAAGAAGAGCATTACGTCAACAGGTACTTGACTCATTATGTGCTTTGCGGTGCAAGTTTTTGGGTTGCATGTGAGGTATTTTGTGTGTGAAGTAGGTGGTCATTGGCGTACCCCCAAAATCAAATATCCACGCCAAGGAAAGTTATGTTGCAATAAGGAGGAGTTCCATCATGAATATGGCAAGACTAACCAGCTTGATCTTGGTACTTCACTCAAATGTATTGCCTATGGTACTAGAGCCCTAGAGGTTCCCAGTGTGGGTGCTTTTCTTTGAGAAGCAAACAGTCCCAATCATACAAAATAAGCACATACATCAAATGCTTTTAAATCAATGTGAAAAAAAGAATAATGAAAAAAAAAAGAAAAGGAAAAGAAAGAAAAATGACATGAAAACGACTTCCATTGAGCTTCAAGAAAAAAATTCAAGATTTTGTTTGGAGTTGTGAGAGTTATTGAGCTAATCAAAGCTGAAAGGCACGAACAAGGAATCTTGCATTTAGATAATCTTCCTAACTTAGCTAGTGCTAGAGTGAGTGTTTTAACCCTTTGTCAGATCTAACTATTCAAGAGACTCATCCATAAGCCCAAAACTCTTGATTGATTAATTTCAGCAAAGTGCAATTTATTTGTCCTTAATGGCAGTGTAACATTTCATAATTATCTCCAAGTTACTCATTTCCATATGGGTTTTGCATTCCCCTCATGCTTTATTGCCATATGATTCAGCTTGCTACCTCATCTACGTTTTTCTTTTGCCGGCACATCCTTCCTTGAGCGTCTACCACGACATGGCTTTGTCAGGGACGAAAAAGCTTAGGAAGGGGGGAAATGTTGGCAACATCCATCACTAGCAGTCGTTTACCTCTTCTTCACGAGCATATTTTTCCATTTATCATGTATAAGTTCACAGGCTCTTTGCGAGTTTTAGATTGTATCTATTATTTTACTCTATGTGCCTTGGATTTAGTTAGTTTGGTATAGTTGTAATTATTGGTGTTTGAGTGGTTGTGAAAGTGTTTACTAGTCCGTGTGTGGCGGTAAAGTGTTTTTCTACCCACGATTACAAAACTCCACATGATGCATATGAGTAGTTGTAGATACAACATGTGATAGTGATCTAGAGCTATCCATCATTGATAGTATTTTCTTGTATTCTTGCTTGCATTTATGATCTCTAAAAAGCTATTTTTAGGGATAACATGCAATAAATAAGCTTCAGTAGACATTTATGCTTGGTTGAGTGATGATGGATATAAAAGAACACATATGCAAGAGATCTGGATGAGAATTTTTAATTTTTCATCTGCAAACATTATACACATATGAGCCTAGTAGGAGACCAAATTTGACAAAACAAAAAGTACCATAATGTTCTAGAGCGGTGTTTCACCCTAAGTACACCTTGGGACTTAGGTTGTGATCAACATTTGGTCCCCAAGAGACAAAATTTGAGTGTGAAAACAAAAAAATAGGAAACTTGTGATTCGGTGCATATTTTTGCATTGAAAACTTGTAAAAGTGCTTTGGAAGTAGTGCTGAACACTTGCACATACCTGTGCTTAAGTACTAGACAAAATCTCCCCAGTTGACATCATACACGTATGATGTCTCAAGGGTAGAACTGACGGTCAAACTAAGCATTTGATTTGACACCCATAGTCTGCATATTATATAGAGCACATACACCAAGTTTCATCTCATTTGGGGATATGAACTGAGTATTGAGAAACTTTTACTCTTTTTGGGAAGTTTCTTGGTAAAAAGTGGTGATAAGGTGAAATTTTGATATCCAAATTTTTTCGTGAGTACTTGTGCATGCTGTACACATCAAGGGCCACCTAGGAAAGAAACAAAAATGACTCTGACCACTTAGAAATCATACGTGTATGATGTCTGAGAGGCCACATTTTGGGTTAAAAGGCACCTTTTTGTGAACCATTGTGTTTAAGAGCATCTAAGGAGTAAATAGTCCAAGTCCCTTTGAATTTGAAGCAATTTAAGGCTAGTAGAGACCAAGAGACGTATTTGAGCCACAGTGAATGCTTGATTTGACCATATCCAACACAATAGGTGTTGAAATTACATTCTGCAAGTGGCAGTGAGTTTCTTATGTGGTGGAGATCCTCTGAGTGAAATTTACTCCATTTTGACTAGACAAACATCATAAGCATATGATGTCTCAGTGGAATATTTATTGACTAGAACTGCCAACATAGCTTATCAGGGTGTTAAATACCTCAAAGCAAGCCTAAGGACCAAGTTTCAACCAATTTGGATCAATTTTGACCTAGTGAACCTCTTGGAGAAGCCGACAATGACCAAGAGCTACATAGGAGAGATTGACCTACCTACAGGGGTTAAAACTTCAAAGTGAGCCTATATTTGGACTAAAAACATAAAGGAGAGTGCATGGTTCAAGTTTGAGTCAATTATGAGAAATTTAGACATCATTCGCATATAATGTCTACAGACCGATTTTAGTGCTCACATTGAGAATCTGCTACTCCATAATCCTTTGCTGTTATCCTATCATTCCATTTGTCTTATCAGATTAGGGTTTAAAGCTCTTATAAGGATCTTGTCTTTATATACAATAATAAGTGAGCATTATTGATTTGGCAAGGAATTGCAGAGTCAAAGTTTTGTACAGATAGCAGAACCAAGGACCTTGCAAGTTGGTAATAATTAGTTGAAATTGCAAAGTACTCTACTAGTTTGAAAAGCGGTTTGGAAGCAAACCAAGACAAAGGAATAACTGCTAGCAAACTTCTAAGGTAACAGGTTTGGGTCGATAGTTGTTTGTGTAAGGATTTGATGAATTTAAGATTCAAAAGGTGTATTCAAAGAGAGTAGAGAGTGGCTAGAGATCAAGTTAGCTTAGTGTTAACAGAAGAGAGTTTAAACAAAGCAAGGATAGATCCCTTAGCACCAATCATAGAAGAGAGCAATGGTATAGAAACCTCTTCTTAAGTATCATATTAGTGGATGGCTAATTGATAACTTGCAGGTTTCTAGCAGCAAGGGACTATGGGGGTAGCACCTCTCAAAAACCCTTAAAAATGCCAAAATACACTATGATTTTTCATAAGGGAGCCAATGACCATGGGGACCTAATGTATGTTGATGTTCAAGGATGTCAATGTATTCGTACTAAAGAACGGTTTGTGAGAGGATTAACTGTAATCATGGTAATCGACGATGGGGATAGACTATGGGATGAGGAGGGAAACCACTATCTCATTGTCAAAGACCCAAAAAATTACAATCGATATGGAGACAACGTAGCAAAAGGGAAAATGGTCATGAAGAATCAATAATTGAGGAAACTAAAATAGATGCCGTCAATTATGAACAAAAAGTCAACGCAATATCTAGAAAGCTAAGAGTAGAAAGTGGGATGAGTGTGCCATCCCAATACAGAAATTTCACTATCCAAGATCGAAAGATAGTGCTGACAATGAGAGAGAAAGGATAAGGAGTTCTATGATGGGCCTAAGGATGCAAAGAAGATAGACTTGGTAGGACTTGGAGAAGAGCCACAGCTAGCCTACATAGCAATATATCTAAATCTGGAGGAGGAGAAGAAGCTCATTAAGTGTTCTCAAGGAATACAAGGACGTGATCACTTGGTCAAAAGACCTGAAGGAAGTAGATCCTTTGATATGTCAGCACACAATCCCACTAAAACCTTTTGCAAAGCCTAAATGATAGAGACTCGGGGGGTTCACTATGTGTAAAACTACCATATCACGTGCGTTCAAAACATGTTTGTAAAACCCCTTATTTGTGAATTTTTTAAGGAATATAATATACCCTTTTCTTTTAAAATCTGTAATTTTTTTCAAATTTGAAAAAATTATGCCCTTCTGTATATATATTTCTGTAAGTTTCAAGAACTTTAAATACCCTTCTGTTGAACTCACGTGATAGGTTACATTTTTATTAGGTGACCTCCCCGGGGATAGAGACCTTACACATACAATGTTATGTTTGCTAAGCGCATCAAGGAGGAGATTGATAAATTAACAGAGGCTGAGTTTATCTATGAGATAGAGCACACTGGATGGGTATGTCCCATTGTGGTAGTGCCTAAGAAGAATGGAAAACTACGCGTGTGTGAATCTAAAGAAGGTTAATGCCACCATGATAAGGGATAATTATCCCTTACCTATTACTGACCATGTCCTAGAACAAGTGGCAAGGTAAGCCTGCATACTCCTTTTTAAATGGATTATCAGGATATAGTCAACTTGCCATTGATCCTAAAGATCAATACAAGATAGCATTTGCCATGGAATGGGGTATATATGCATATACGGTGATGCCTTTTGGCCTGACCAATGCCCCAACTACCTTCCAAAAATTGATGGCACATGCCTTCTAAAAATACTTGAGGGGGATATTCTTAGAAGTATACATGGATGACTTATGTGTGCACTCTCTCTTGAGAGATGAACATATAAGGCACCTCAAAAAAGTATTCAAGAAGTGCAAGATTTATAGAATCTATCTTGACCCAAAAATATACATATTTATGGTTAGACAAGGAGAATCCTGGGCCATATTGTCCCAGAGAACAACATATCTACCAATTTGGACAAGATAAAAGTAATTGTAGAGATGCCTAGACAAAAAAATGCAAAGTAGGTACAATTATTTATGGGACATTGTGGTTATACAAAAGGTTTATACACATGTATGCAGTCATTGTCCAACCCCCGTACAGACTTATAGTAGCCTTTGTGTGGACAAAAGAGTGTGACAAATCCTTTGAAAAGTTGAAGAAAGAACTCATATCCACTCCAGTATTGAAAGAAATAGATTGGGAAAATATCTTTCATGTTCATATTGATGCTTCATCATTCGCTATTGGATGCATCTTGACCTAGCAAGGAGAAGGAAATATGAATTTCCCAATCATCTATGCAAGCAAGCAGCTAATAGTGCTGAAAAGAACTACACAACCATGGAGAGAAAGGGGATGGGGATGATATATGCTGTTTAGAAATTTTGGCATTATCTCCTTGCAAACAAATTTTTATTTTTCACCGATCATCAAGCCCTCTTATACCTCGTAAACAAACCATGAAATACCGAAAGAATTGTACGATGGCTTATCATATTGCTAGAGTTTGATTTTACTATCATGGTCAAAAAAGCAAAGATGCATCTACGAGCATATCACCTTTTTAGAGTGCCAAACGGAGAAGCTATAGAATGGGTAGACACATATCTTTTCAACGTAGGAATGATACCAAAATGGTCTCAGGAGATAGTTCCTATCCTATGGAGATGAGTTTGATAAAACGGGGCAAGAAACTAAAAGACAAACGGTTTGACAATCACAATATTTTTGATTACTTGGTAGACGTTTATACCATTTAGGCTTGAACAACATTTTGCGGTTATGCATAAGTCCGAAGGAGTAAAATTGTTATATTTTGAAAGCACATGTTCAAGACTTAGCATTTCATTGCTCACAAAGGAAAACATACCAGCACTTGCAATAGGTAGGAGTTTATTGATCGAATATGCGCAGTGATGTTCAGGAGTACATCATTGACTATGCAGCTTGTAGGTTTTAACCACTGATAGAACATGCTACACTGTTTCAAATGACAATGCACCAAAATGGAGCGAATACATAATTGTTTATCTAACAGCTAGGACGTTTCTTGAAAATACCTCTAGGGTACGTCAAAGGGCCATAGAAATAGAGGTTCGGGATTTTGCACTAATTGAACATTAATTGTATAAGAGAGGAAAGGACAATCAGCTCAGGATATGTGTAACCAAAAGCATGTATTTGCCAATCCTAGAGCAGGCACATGAAGGACTTAGTGGAGGCCGTTTTTTAGGGGATAAGACAACAAAAATTGTGTTAACCGCTACAATATGGTGGCCTAATTACACATGGACGCTGACAAATACGTTAAGAGATGTGATGCGTGCCAGCGTACCAAAGTACCAATAAGGAGAGATGAGAGGCCTCTAAGGCCAATGATGGAAGCCAGAGCTTTTGCTAAGTGGGGTATAGATTTTGTGAGACCAATTTCAGCCCCCCACTTATAGAACTCATGCCAAATATATCATTGCGGCTACATACTATCTCACAAAGGGGCTTGAAGCTAAGGCCACACAGAAAGCAAATGCGAGGACCACTGCACAATTTCTATACAAAAATATCTTAGATATGGCCTACGCATAGAAATTGTCAAAGATCATAACACACATTTCTTTAATGAAGTTATTGAAAATCTTTTGGAAAAATTCATGGTAGTTCACAGGAAATCTGCTCCATACCATCCACAGGCTAATGGACAAGTTGAAGCTACAAATAAGACTCTATGTACTATTTTGATCCAAATAGTATCCGATTCAAGAGCAAATTAGGACCAATAGTTTCACGCCACACTGTGGGCTTATAGGGTAGCCTACAAAACACCTATTGGAACAACATCGTATAATATGGTGTTTAGCCTTAATGCAATCTTGCCACTGGAGTTCCTAATCCCAACTAAGAGTAGCTCAACAACTAGGATGGATAGGCCTTGAATTGTCTTCCAGAGTCGATGATCTTGAAAAACTAGGTGAGCTTCACCTGAAGGCCATAGCCTCTATCTACGCTGAGAAAAGGCGCCAAAAGGATTTTTTTGATAAGCATGTACTCGCAAAAGAGTTTAAAACAAGAGACTATGTCATGGTTTATACATTGAAACAACATGCTAAAAAACTTAAAAAGCAAGGGATGGGACCCTTGGTGATCACTGATACATCACCAAGCGGGTGCGGCCGTCAAGCTTGCTACATTGGATGGTGAAGAAATTACTAATTGATTAGTGGTTTCCGGCTTAAAAAGTATCATTTGCCACTAACCCAGAGCATGCTTCAACAAATCCATGCAGAAAAGAAAGGATCTCAAGAAAAGTAGCGGGTAGTCAAAGAAGCTAAAGAAGAAGCCAGAGAGCACATGGAAAAATGGAAGCTTCTACAACAACAAAAATAGCGCGGACCATCCCTATGGATCAATGTGATCAAAGTGACAAATTTTGCAGAGGAGCATACGATGGATTCAACCATAAAAGTCAAGCTTGGAGGTAATCAAGTCGGGGCCAAGGCAATCCTAGATTTTGGATCTCAAGGAAATCTTATTTCCTATAGACTATACAAGAAGCTGACACTTGAGGGACAAATTCAACCAACACAACAGGACATTCAAAGTTATTTAGAGCACTCAATCAAGGCATTGGGCTGGAAGGTGCTACATGTATAGATTAAACAATACCTCTATCTGCATAAGTTTTATGTGGTAGAAGATAAGTCTACGTAGCATCCTTTATTGCTTGGTCAGCCATGGCAATGAAAGTACAAGTAAAGATTGATTGGAGCTTTAATATAGTCAACATTCAACATGTGCAACAAAATAAAATGGTTCCATTTGCGGCAGAACCAAACCACAAACCGGTGGTAACGGAGTTAAAAGTGAAGGGAAAAAAACCCTTCCCTACACCAACTCAGCAATAGATCTCAAAGAAGAAAACAAAGGAGGTTATTACCGCAAAGCTAAGCACCAAGAATAGTCTGAGGAGTCTATCTGGCAAACCTACCAGGCAATGGCCACCACTGCAGTCACAAACAACACCTGAACAATTTTAAGTTAAGAAGGTAGTGATTGCACAATTTACACAAACCAAGGTTACAACTACCAAAACAAGGGCAAATGGTAAACCCCGACAACCAACCCAAAAACACAATGATGTTTGGGTACCAAAGAAGTTGATTGCTGCGCACAAGGTCATCCAAGGCAAATTTGGATTCCAAAGTGCCACAACAAAGAAATCCCTTCAGTACAATCTCCTTGGATCCATCCCAAACCACACCCCTATCACCAAAGACCAAATGTGAAGCAGATTTCGGTATCCAAGCCATTATGGCAAGATAAAAAATACCACACTCAAATTTGGGTCATTAAACAAAGGCCAATATGACTGCCATATGTGGATCTTGGATTCAAACAAGACTTTCAACAACACTAGCAACACAAACCATAAGTACCAAAGTAACCATTGTCAATCAAATATCAAGCGGCACACTTAGAACAATTGTTATCTCACCGCTCTCTTATTGGTACTGACGTAATAGGAAACCTCAACATTGAATGCCAATAAGCACATCACTTATACCCTCCTCTTGCACAACATTAATTTTTCCCATGCTTTGACCGAATATGCATATAGGGCCGCATTCAGTGGCTAGCATTAGCACTTCTTGGTAGCCTATGCACAACACATACCTTAGCTAGGGCAATACACCGACAGACTAAGAAAAGTACTAAAAGGGCATTGTTCTCTATGTTTTTGGGTTTTGATTGCATTTGATTGCACAAATTTGGTGAACCCAATTATATATGACCTTATCTAATGTGATTCTACAGAGAGATGAGGAAAAAATGCCAGTAATGAGCCTCTAGGTGTGTGTATATATGTTAAAATAGCATCTTTTAAATACAAAAGTGAGAAAAATGAAGCAATTTGGCCAAAAGTATTACAAATTTTTGTATATAGAGATTTATTGTGTTTTTTATTCTTATTTTGATTTATCAATTTTTTGGGTTACTTTAGTTATTTCTATTTTATTTTTGCTAATTATTTGGAGAAAAACAAAGAAAAAAAGAAAAAGCAGGTGAGATGGAGTCGAGATGACAAAAGAAAAATATTAGGGTGACCAGCAAGTCAAGAACAACTTATGGTGAAGTCGAGGTGCAATTATGGAAAAATGTTGTAGAAGCCAAATCTGACCAGTTTTTAGACAAAATGGAAAATTATCCACAAAAATGGGTCAAACAGAGTACAAATAGAGAATTTTTTGAGCCTAAAGTGAGCACATATCAAATTTCATGGCAAATAGCCCGGGGACCCCAATATAAGATATTTTGGGCCCCACTTACTATCTCATTTCTCCTATTCACATTTAGAGAGAGAGAGAGAGAGAGAGAGCTAGAGAGACCTAGAGCACCTGGACTTTGACCACTTTGTACGACGCACACAAGACACTGATCGGCGCCAGACATGAGAAGTAGGATCCTCACCATGTGCCCTCCTTGTTGGTCAAGTTCCAAAATCGCAATTATTAATAACAATGGATTTTTGACATAGTCTTTTCCGACCCAAATTCATCTAAATGCTTAGCAATGATGCCCCAATACCCCGCCTATGCTTAGTTTTGGATTTGAAAGTGTAAATTCCTGGTTATGATGAAATTAGGCCGCGGGTCGGCGACGCCAAAAGCCTGCTAAGAAATACCATGATGTGTTTACGTCAATGCGTAGAGCTCTTACCTTCAGTTGCAATGCAACAAACGTGACTGCAATGTGACAACCGGGGAGGGAGTAGGAAGCGTGAGAAGGAGAGAAGTGAGCGTCGTTAGCTCACGCTGTGTATTTCATTATCCAAAACTTAACAATAACTTACAAAAATTGGCTTTTATACCTTAGCCAAGGCTTTTGGTGGTCAAAACTAATAATCTGGGAGTTTTACCAAAGATGGGTAATGACAGGTTGATACAATTTGGAAGCTTGTAGCCCCGGCTCATTAATTACAGAGTTCATTTGAGAAAATAGGAGTTACAATATTCCCAATTTATCAAAATAATAAGTGTTTTACAATGAGAAGTCCAAAAAATGGTATCCATGTTAGCTTGCGGCTAACATTCCCCCCCTCCTCGCCTGTGTGGTCCCTTGACACAGCTTTATGGGCTGAAGTAGTCTTTGGGTTGGCAACTGGGGAGGCGGTCTTTAAGCACACTTAGTGCCTTTTGGTATCTGATCTTCCTTTCTTTATCTGGCACTTGCAAAAATTGCATAGTTACTCTGTTTTTTAGCTCCACCGCTGAGTAGCCTACAAACCTTGATGTGAGGTTGTTGATCACTGGCGCAAATATTTTTTTTCGCCATGTGAAGAATCCCGTGTAGAATGCTTCCTTGAATTCCAGCATATTGTGTGAAGGTAGAAACATGCATCTGGCGTAGAAGCCGTAGAGGACTTCTTCGAAATGTTGGCCACTGAGATAATAACACAAACCTTTGTTACCCTCTTGGAATGACATCCAAGGGACACCTGCTTGCTCTGGCTCATTGAACACTTCGATGCATGTGAGCAGCATTTGGAAGATATTATATAGCATAGCGTATGACAAATCTATAGACTATTAAAGAATGACATGGCTCCCTTTAGGGTTTTTACCATGTATTCTTCAGTCGTCTCGCTGGTCCCTTTTTTGGAGCAGGCAATCTGGGGTAATTCAGCCAAGTTGGCCGCTTCTTCAGTAGTGCCTCATGTGCTATCCATGTTGTTATTCTTGGTACAGGATAGAAAGTCAGATCTTTTTGCAGGGCCGCAGGTGCTCTCGTGAACATAATCAAGTATCTTGGGTTTTTGTTCAACCAGCTCAGCCTTCACTTCGGGTGGTCTTTATCTGCACCCTCGACTTGCATGTGTAAAGACTTTCTTTTACCTGTAGCAACTCAAGTTTAATTAGAGGGTAGGGCAGGGACTGTTGGTGCCATTGCACATTTATTTGATTGGGAGTGAGTTATGTGACATTGAAAGAATAAAGTCTCCATTTGAGCAAATGATACTGAGGGTATTTCTATCTGAGGCTGCTCCGAAGTGCCTACCTCTTCTTGTTTCCCGGCCTTCCCTCTCTCAGTAGCTGGTTGATTCTTTTGAGTTCAGCTATCTGCTTCAGCAGTTCATCTTCTCTTTGGACCCGCATCAGGCCAGGTCTCTGGGCTAAGATTGCTCTAACTTCAGCTCTAGCTCAAGGTCTTTATTTTTCTTTTCTAGGTCCTTATAGACCTCGTCTGTACCCTTGATTCAGGTGACGACTCGATTTTCTTGTGTTTGCCGCAAGAATATCGCCTGATCAATTATTCTTTGTTCTGAGTACTATAGAGTACATCTAACTGTACCTGGATTTTTTGAGCTGATAGGGTGGTAGTGAGAAGTTCATTTGTAACTTCTGTCACCTGTTCATCCTTGGCTTTGCATGCATCTGACAGTTTCATAAGCAGCTCACCTACCTCCTCCATTTCTTTCTGTTGCTTATCTCTAGCAAGCTGCTGTTGTTCAGCTTCTACTCTTAGCTCCTGCACTTGCCTTTGCAGATCGGTGATGACATTAAGTCTGTCGTCTAACTTCCCTTGGAGTGTATCTATCACCATCTCTAACTCTTTGGCCAGTGTGCTACGGCCAAGTGCTGCTGAGCGAAGCCTTTCTGTCATCTCTTGCATTTTCTTAGCATATTCTTTAACCTACAGGATAACTTCGTCATTGGATGCCAATCTTCATTGCGTGCCAATTGTCTTGATGTTTTTGCAGCCTCATGGGTGTCTGTTGGTTGTGTCAAGACGGCTGGTTGCTGTTGTTCTTGTAGCTCTGGCTGTTCTTTTTCCATGGAGGTAGAGGGTAGTGCCACGGCCTTCTCTTGTTGTGCTGTGGTAGAGGGTGGTTTCTCTGCCTTTTTCTCCTTTGGCTTCTCAAACTATGTGGTGTCCTCTTTTATTGCAGGACTTGTTGCCTTTTCTGTCTCTAGTTCTTTCTCTATTGGCTACTCTTGAGTAGATACACCTGCTCGTTGTGTAGATTCAACTTCTTGTGAAGATTCAGTTGCCTCTTTGTGTTCTGGTTCTTGTGCAGATTCATCTGCCTTTTTAGAGTTTCCGGCCTTCCCTCTCTTAGTAGCTGGTTGATTCTTTTGAGTTCAGCTATCTCCTTCAGCAGTTCATCTTCTCTTTGGACCCGCATCAGGCCAGGTCTCTTGGCTGAGATTGCTCTAACTTCAGCTCCAGCTCAAGGTCTTTATTTTTCTTTTCTAGCTCCTTGTAGACCTCGTTTGTACCCGACGGCTGGATTTTCTCGCGTTTGCCGCAAGAATATCGCCTGATCATTGATTCTTTGTTATGAGTACTATAGAGAAGCATTGGCTACATCTAACTGTACCTGGATTTTTTGAGCTGATAGGGTGGTAGTGAGAAGTTCATTTGTAACTTCTGTCAGCTGTTCATCCTTGGCTTTGCATGCATCTGACAGTTTGGTAAGCAACTCACCTAGCTTCTCCATTTCTTTTTGTTGCTTATCTCTAGCGAGCTGATGCTATTCAACTTCTGCTCTTAGCTACTGCCCTTGACTTTGCAGATCAGTGATGACATTAATTGTGTCGTCTAACTCCCCTTGGAGTGCATCTATCACCATCTCTAACTCTTTGTCCCGTGTGCTACGACCAACTGCTGTTGAGCGAAGCCTTTTTGTCATCTCCTGCATTTGCTTAGCATATTCTTTAACCTACAGGATGACTTCGTCATTGGATTGCTAGTCTTCATTGCGTGCCAGTTGTCCTGATGTTTCTGCAGCCTCATGGGTGTCTGTTGGTTTTGTCAGGACAGCTGGTTGTTGTTGTTCTTGTAGTTGTGGCTGTTCCTTTTCCGTGGAGGTAGAGGGTAGTGCCTCGGCCTTCTGTTGCTGTGCTGTGGTAGAGGGTGGTTCCTCTGCCTTTTGTTCCTTTGGCTACTCAAACTACATGGTGTCCTCTTTTGTTGTAGGACTTGCTGCCTTTTCTGTGTCTAGTTCTTTCTCTATTGGCTACTCTTGAGTAGATACACCTGCTAGTTGTGTAGCCTTCATCTTCTTGTGAAGATTCAACTGCCTCTTTGTGTTCTGGTTCTTATGCAGATTCATCTGGCTTTTTATGTTCAGCTTTTGGTTCTTTCGTTGGCTCATTTGTTGTGTCTTTAACTGCCTGTGACGGTGGGTGGCTTGGCATTGGTTGATCTTGGTGTTCAAAGACAGGAGAAGAGATGCGGGGAGACACATTACCTTGGGCATGTTTTGCTTCTCCTTGTGCAGTGGTCTCCTCTACATGCTCTTGATGTTATTCCACCTCTTTTGCCTTCTTTGCTACTTCTTTCTCTTCCTCTATCTTTAAAGCTTCTGCTTCTTGGTACATCCATTCTAGTACTTTAGCGGGTTCTTCAGCCTACTTCCTGGTGTGATGCTTGGTCCTTGGTCCCTTAAGTCCACTAGGCCCCCATTGTTTTGGGTCCTTTCCTTGTGCTTGTTGGCTGTGTTGGTATGCTTGTTTCTCTCTTTCAAACTAGGCTTGCTTTTGCGCAGGCTCTTCTTGGTGTGCTGCCACGTCTTTTCTCTTCATTTCCTCCCTTCGTGCTCTCTTTTTTTCATTATCCGAGCTTTCACTGTTGTGCCTTTCCGGCGAGCTTTCAGCCTATTATTCATTAAATTTGTAGGATCTCTTGGCTGATCTTGTAGCTTGAGGAGATGGTTGAGCTGACACTATCCAAGTGTTTTGGTATGGGGCAGGTGGTAGGTTGTCGGCCATGCCGATGGCATGGTATACAATTCTTGTCGATACCTCTGTGCACCCAGTTAAGTAATCTTTCCTTCTTTCTTTGTGCCTTTCAAAGTGGTCAAGACATATTGTACGTGGTCCATCGGTTGCCTGGTTGTTGACTTAAGGACTTGCGTGAAGGTGGTGGCAGCCGCATGATTGGGCGTGGTATACCTTGGTGGCCTTTTAGCAAGGAAATGAAAGTGTTGGTGGTATAACCTAGCTGGCTCTTCAACTTGTTTGTGAATAAGGTCAACAAAGGTGGCTGCGGCGGTTTCTTTGGTGAAAGTACCTACTGTTTTTCTGTCCCTTGCCCTCATTGTCATTCCTTCTATGGGCAGTCTGAGTGCTTCTGCCACTATTTCCTTGGTTATCACCACGTCAACTTTATTCCCCTGAGGGTCAAAGATCTATGCAATTCCATCTTCTTTGATCGTGGATAAAAGCTCGTAAGCCTTTTGAAAATCCACACCGCACGGCTCCTGCTCATAGAAATCTCTGAGTCCTAGCCTGTGGTTGGCTTCATTGGTCTCAGGCTACGCGGCGACATCATACACTTCTTTTGGTAGGAGTTGCAACTCTACCTGATGTCCCTCCTCAGTCTTTAATCTTTCGGTGAACACTATGGTGTGATGCTCTTTGAGCTGTTCTTTTGAAAGATAGGCTTCCTTGGTGGCTTTGACTGAATCTGGATCCAGTTGGTATGCGGGTAGCTCTTGCAACTTTTCTTTCTGGTTGAGCTTCTTCTTGGCCCTCTCTGCTGCTTGCATGGCTCCTATTCAGTGAATAGAGTATCAAAGTTAGCAGATTTGTTGGATTTTTCTCTGAAGTGTCCTTTAGTCTGAAATGCTAACAATTTTAGTCCAATTTGCTTCAAATCAATATTTGAACAAGCATAGATGCATTAAAACATGCAAGGAACAAAAATGTCAAGTTCAAACAAAAATTTGCAACCAGAGTAAATAATCGTGATTATTTACAGTTGAGTAATTTCTCCAACTTTTTGCAAACTTGGCATCACAAGCTTGAAGGATATACCAAGTACATGCTCGGAGTGAAATATGGGCTCATTTGGATGCACAGGGTGAAAATGGTACCAGATTTTGGCTTTAGGTCTCTGAAACAGTAGATATAATGGAAATTTGAGATTTTGAGCTCCAAATTGGTAAACTTGGCTAGTGGGCTTACCACATCATGTACTTTGGATGTATGATGGCAAAATATCAAAAATTCACCATTTTGGCTAAAAAGTAAATAATCGTGATTATTAACATTTCTACCAAAATCAACATTTTTTGGTACAAATTGGTTCTAGGCATTGTATAGACTCTTGTATGAGATATGAGGTGATTTGAATCAAGAAATGTGGTTCATAACCCAAAAATTGTCTTGCAAAGACTTCTTTGCATTTTCTTGCAATTTTTCAATTTATAGGTGCTCATTTTGGCTCATACTTGATTTTTGGCATGTAATAGGTGTGTACACATGATAGATGAGGGATGATACAATTTCCAAGCAAGAATAGTGCAAAAGTAAATAATCATGATTATTTATGCTGTCACAATTTTCTTGCTAAACTTAATTTTTTTGACCTAAACACATTCTATACACCTAAAACAAGTCCTAAATTCAATTTAGTCAAGTTTGGTCTTTCCGGCATCACTTTGTGCTTTGTCGACTCTGATTTTTGTGACTATACTGCCTGTTGAGTTGGTCAGTCAATTTTGGGACTTTGGACTTGTCCGCAACATAGTCATGAAGCAACTCATCCAATTTTGGCTCATTTGGAGTCAGTTTGACCCCGTATGTCAAATTTGATGCTTTGTAGACTTTGAGCCATTTTTTTCTTTTCGAGAGCTTTGCTTGACTGATTTCAGGAAACCAATCTTATACATTGTATATGAACCTCGTAGGCAAGCTGTCTGTGGAGTCAAATTGGAATTCTGGCATTTGCCAAAAATCTAGCTTTTCTACTGGGGACACCCTCAATCCCTGCCAAATGGTCAACTGATGATATAGAAAGGTTCTATTGTGTTAGGGCATGCTACAGTTCAAATCTCATCCGATTTGGTCGAGCTGACATGCCGCTATGGTCAGTTTTTGGTCGTAGGTCTTCGTGCACTGCTCGGTTTCTAGAGTTTTTTCTAGGGGTTTAGACTAGCTACCGGCCATCAAAATGGATCATTGATGAGTAAAGAACTTACCCCTCATGTCTCGTGTGAGACGGTGTTGAAAACGGGCAACTGGAGACTCCGGAAAAGACGCGCGAAAGAGGTCGAAAAGCTCTCTCTGCAAAGGCCACAAGTGGAAATGAGGTGGTTTTAGCCTACCTTGGATATCTATACCCGGACTTCCCAAACCAATTTTCCCCAGATTCCCTCGTTAGTCCTACTAGGCCGTGAAATCTATGTTAGACTCAAAAATTTCCTTGATCGGATTCCTGTAGCTCATTCTGCAAGAATTTTGCAAAAGTAGGTATGGCCGCTTAATTTAGGCTTCCCGCTTCCATCTTCTGCTTTCATTGAAAATTTTTGTTCTTGTCCGCCTTGTCTTTTTGATCACCATTGTGTCTTCCGTTTTTCCATCTGAGCTTCTTTGCTATTTATTATTAATTTCTAACTTGTTTATTAAAAAATCAAAGAAAATAACAAAATGCTCTAAAAAAGTAAAGTAAAAATCCAATCATTAAAAAAATTCATTGAAAAACACAGCTTTATTGTTTTTTGTTGGATTTCTCTTTTTTTAAGTTTCATTATCAATAAAAATGGTAAATAATAACCAAAAAGGATTATTTTTTGATGATTTTTTGATAGTATATACACTATTTACACTAATCGAGAAGATATGATCATTGAATTTTTCCTTGATGATGAATTATAAGGGCATTATTAGGTATTATTGCAAAAAACCACACGTTACATCGAACTTTTTCCTTCCTCTTCAAACATTGCCCTTAATTACTTAGTGCCCTTCCACCCCTCCTAGATGGCGTACTCCGGGACGATTGTGTGCATGGGTTGAACAATCGTGTCTATGCATAGCCGTGGTTGTCTCTACCATGCTTTGAAGATCAATGCAATTCAAACCACTATGCTATGCAAGAGCTGGTCTTGAGTAATTAACTCAAGGGTTTTTGATGTCGAGGCTTTCTGATGCTGTCTTCCAAAGAGAAAATCTTGTAGCTTGTGTGCTCTTTGTTTTTGTACCATTAGGATGCTTCAGCACACTGATTGCTTGAGCTGTTGCTAGCACTTTTGACTGTTGTCAAGCTTTTTCTCGTCATTGGTAGCTTGTTTTGCTTGGTGTTGTGTGGTGTGGTGGAGTCTTTTGAGACTTAACTCGCCATTACTTGATTGGTTTTACGGTTTGTGGAGAATATAAGTGCTCCAAGTTTTCTTCCAAATCCATTTCAAGTTAGGTTCCTTTCTCAGAGATGCTCGTCTCTATGTTCTTCCAAATCCATTTCAAGTTAGGTTCCTTTCTCGGAGATGCTCGTCTCTATGTTTTTACCCTTGGAACCTTCTTTTGTTTTGTCGGTGATGTTTTGGGTACCCATATTTGAATCCACTTATCCTTAAGTTGTGCTTTTGGTACCCAAATTTTCATGACTCCTTGCATGCTACTTGTAGCATTTGCTTGCCGAGGGGATACAGAAGATTGATTAGTTCATGGTTTGGTCTACTGATTGCTTCCTCTCCATTCCTCCTTGCTTGGTGCAATTGGAACAATGAGTTGTCCGCCTTTAGGTGATAGCTTGAGCTGATTTGTATCCCAATCTGGTACTGCTTTGTATGTCCGCATCCAGGGAATTCCAAGAATCATCATCTCATTCATGTGCTCATCTGGTAAGCATACAAACTGATGAGGACATGAACATCCATGAACTATCATGTTCAAGTTGACTACTCCCAATGTTGGGTTTGGGTTTTTGTTGCATCCTTTGATTATCGCTATTCCTGCTGTCAATGCTTGACTTGTTGCCTTCTTGTACGTGGAATAACTGACTGCATTTACTCTAGCTCCTGTGTCGACCAAAGCATTGGTGCTATGATTGTTGAGTTGTACTTTGATGTGCAGGTCCATTCCATCTAACCGGTCATCATCTGTTGAAACTGCATCTTTAGGTAATTTCCATTGTCGGTCATCTATTTCCAGAGTGTTGATGGGAATCGGTATATGTTGATTCTTGAGAGCAGCTTTCCATTTGAGTACCCAAAGCCAAGCTTCCTCTTGGGCTTCATCAATAACCTGTTGTTCGTTTCATCCTCCTTTACGTGGCTACATGCATTCTTTCTAGAAATTCATTGGTTAGTGGCAAATTGTATTTCTTTTAACGACATCCACTAATCCAATTAGCCATTGGTTCACCATCTAGAGTAGACAATTTTATTGCTCCACTTGGAGATACATCTTCAATGATAAACTGCCCATCTTCAGATTCTTATACATATGACGTATAAGAACTGTTTTGTAAAGTTTATAGACCAACTGCCCAATCATGCACGCTACATTGAGGACACGGTGCATGCTAGATTTCCAAATGCCCCTGATCAACGTTTTTCACAATAGTGGTTGGAGGGCTATATAAAAATATTTTTGAAAAACAAACAGTCGAGTTTACGACGCATAGCAACCAAATAGGTTAGAGATCCAGAGAGGATCTATCGTGGTGGCAACATGAAAGAGCGATCAGACTGCGACGGGCTCATCCTACAGACAACAACGCGAAGCTAGTGCCAGACAAACTCCCACGCACTATGGCTCGGGAGGCAAGGCATCCTGGAACAAAAAATATAAAAGATTAATTAAATTATAACCTAAATCGATGATTATAAAGATTATACTTGATGATTTGTTATTGCTATTGCTAACTTATAAAAATATCACTCTTACTTTACCAGATGGTGAAGTATCGAGAGGGGGACATACAAAATTTGATACTTGGAGATGGTTGTTCGAGAACAACCACATCTCTCGCAAACAATTCGACGCAACAATTGGATCACTACAAGCTATAAGTTTAAATAAATAATTTTGTATCAATTGTTTTGAGTTGTTGATAATTGTTTAATTTGATTTGGGTATAGGTAGAGTCGAGGTGATCAAACGTACGTGCCTATGGACGACGACGAGAATGAGGATGATTAGATAGAAAAATATTTGTCCAAACTTTCGTAAAGTCCCAATGTGGCACAATGTATATACAACTATTTTTATTTTATTTGTAACTTTTTTAAATAGTTGATCTTTTGCACATTAAATTGTCAAGGTAAAGTAAATTCAATTTTAATCCTTTGGTTTTTTTGTACTCTTTCAAAAAACAATTGATGTTTCATTGTTTTATGCAGGTCAAAAATAAAGGTGCTCATTTGGGCCACCGGCCACCAATTTTGGGTCGCCCAAATGAGCACCTTTTGCGGGTATATTATCGGAGCTATTACCGCAATTATTGCTTTCAAACTAATACCGTGATTTGAGCCACAGTTGTTGCCACGTACGAAAATTTTCTCTTTCCATTTTCTTTTGTTTTTCTGCGGCAATGCTAGCGGATATAGACTATTCCTCTTATAGTGTGTGTGAGCTGATGTAAAATATGCTGATAAATGTGGCCTAGTTTGTAATGTCATTTTTAGGGTGTTTTCATGAGAGGAAGAGTGTGCAGAAGATACAAGAGCATATGTAGTGAATGAATCACATAAAGGGTAGAGTCGACCAAATTGGGGTACCTGAAGATTGATATGCTGGCTGTTTGTATCCTGGGCCAGTATGTTGCGCCTGTTTTTAATGAGGTGGATGATGATACCTGAAGAGGCGAGCACGCTAATAGAAATGAGTTTTTTCTTGAGACCAATTAGTACATAATAAACCTTAGACATAGTGGTACGTAAGCCATTGGGTAAGTTGATGGTGACATCGCTATACACTTCAACAAGTTGAATGCTATCATCCCTGAGACAATTTTGAAAGCTACTGAAAGTGATAGGTCATATGGTGGGTGGCACTAGCTTTATCAAACAACCAGAGATTAGGAGATGAAGTATGGATAGTAGCGGCATATACTTGCATATGATAAGAAGGGTTATTATCATACGTAGAGATGTCAACATAATGAGCTTGGCCATGGGAAGAGGCGAGGGTAGGGGCCTAGTCTCCCCTTCAGGGTATAAGGGATAAAAATGAGAATATGCAGGAGGAGGGAAAAAATAGAATTACCTTGTTCTCATGGTTGTTGACAATCCTTAGCGACATGACCAAATCGATGGCAATTTGTGCATTGCTTGGGGCTTGAATGATGCTTCTTGCCATGGTTGTGGTGTTGATGAGGAGAGCCAAAGTGGTTATACTTCTTGCTGAGGTTAGGTTTATGAGATTTGGCCATGCTGAGTTGTTGGTGTGGTTGCAAAGGGTTTCCTCCTATTGAATCTTTGCTACTAGGTTTTGTAGCTGCATATTTTTTGTTGTGGCTTGTGTGGTGATGAAGGCTCTCCATGCTGCGAGAAGGGAGGCCAATGAGAGCATGGATTGTAGCTCTTGAGGGATGGCTAGTTCTGATATGAGTACTTCATCTAGATCAAGTCTTTGTCAAGTTTCTAAGAACTTGGATGAGGATTGACCTTTGTGCATAGTGGTGTTTACGAGTTTCTTGATCAAGGAAACTTGGTAGACGAGGTTGGTATGCTCGTAGTTCTTTCAAAGAACTTCCAAATGGCGATGGTGAGTTTCTTTACCATTTGGACTTGCGGATCTTGGTAGTGGAGAATAAGCTCCATCTTGGTACTATTGTTTCTTCTTTGTCAAGAATTGTAAACATCAGAGATACCGATAGGGTGTCTTTGGGTTTGTCAGGTTGAGCTTCAACGCCTGATGTGATGTACCAAGAGCTGAACTTGTGTGAGATAAACCTCCATCCATATCTTAGAGACTGGGTGATTCCTGCCGTTGAGTTTGTCAATGACGTAGTGAGGCTTGTATGTGGCAGTGGAGGACATGGAAGATGACTCGGCCATCGTGCAAGACTCCGGATTCCTTGACATGAAGAGTGAACCTTCAAGTGCTTGGAACAGAACAGGGAGGGGCTTTATGTGCTACCAATAACTAAGATGTGAGGACGGCTAAGTTAGGTTCCTAGGCTCTACTGGTGCTCTAATACCATGTGAAATTGTAGGAACAAACAAACACACAGAGAGACAAGACCCTAAACTAACAAGCTTCAATGGAAATAATCCTAAAGTGTGCATAGAGACTTCATATATTGATGAAAAAGAAACTTGTACAGTAACTGAACTAATAAAGTACAGTCGGCCGCCAAAGCTCTCGCTTTCGATCTCCCTCTTTATCGCATGCATAGGAGCTTCTCTCACTTTTGGAATTTAGCCTTCATTCCGAAGACATTGACACTTGTAAAGGGGACTCTACCGTTATAAAATATGTCAGTCATATAGATGTAGGCAAGAGGTGTCGTTTAGAGTAAGGGATAGGTGAGCTTAAGCCTTAGATTAGGGCCCATGACTGGGATAGTGAATGCGAAGATTAAGGAGCTAATTATTGAGGAGTTCGCCGTTATACGAAAACCGTTTCACACCAACTTTATTGGGGGCAACGTGGAGAGAGAGAGAGAGAGAGAGAGAGAGAGAGAGAGAGCAAGCGCTGATGTGTCCAGGCTTGCGGTTGATTTTTTCCTTCTAACTTTGAGATTGCAGGTTCTAGGTCTCTCTGTCTCGATCGGCTCGCTGGCAGCAACACCACCACCATTTCCACCCGTGCTTTTTGGAACTAGTTGCAAGGGGTAAAAGGTAGCCAACATGAGAACAGAGGAGATGTGATGTGAGGGCACTCAAAGCTCAAGGAGGAGAATCTGGGCATCTTTGGGCGGAGTTTGAATCGCCATTGCCATTCAGTAAAGGGTTGCAATCTCTCTCTCTCTCTCTCTCTCTCTCTCTCTCTCTCTCTCTCTCTCTCTCTCTCTCTCTCTCTCTCTCTCTCTCTCTCTCTCTCTCTCTCTCTCTCTCTCTCTCTCTCTCTCTCTCTCTCTCTCTCTCTCTCTCAAGCAGAGACAAACCTTCAGAGAAACCTCCGAACTGTTGCCTAATTTGCAAACCGTGCACTCCAGCAATAAATTCAGGCTGCGTGTAAATGCACACTGTGTGGGAGGCCAAAATTAATCCTATCTCAATCGAGCAATCTGTTGTAGCAACAGGGTGAGGCTTCAGCATGGCTGCGCTTCGAGTGAGTGCACAATTTGCAATTGCCGCTCGAGTGCGCAGTTGGAAGGTGCCAAGGGCCGTCAGCGCAGGTAGGTGGGTGCTCTCTGAGAGTCCGGCAGGAGCGCGTACATCACACGATAGCATTGATCCATCTCGGAACTGCGCCTACGCCTCTTGGTGAGCCAAAGGCTCTTTTCTCCCTATCCGATCGCATAAGCCACCAAGTGGTCGAGACTCCTCACTGGCTGCTTTTCACACTACCAAAAAGCTAATGACCGATTAATAAATAAAAAAACGTCGCTGCAGCTTCGCACGTAGACAGTGTAGACTTATATTGCGTCGCAGGTTCCCAGAAGACAGAAAACAGAGACATCGCAGGTTCCCAGAAGTTCGCAGAAGCACTTCGTACTTCTCCACAGAAGCAGTTCGCAGGTTGATGCCCAGAAGCAGCAGGTTTGTGTGTGTGTGTGTGTGTGTGTGTGTGTGTGTGTGTGTGTGTGTGTGTGTGTGTGTGTGTGTGTGTGTGTGAGAGAGAGAGAGAGAGAGAGAGAGAGAGAGAGAGACCTTACGTCTGCATTCATCTGAGTTCGTTTATATTTACTTGGTGAGCCAAAGGCAATGAGTTTTGGTGATTCGACTCCAGATTAGGCCAACTGATCATCGATTGAAATCTAATATCTTCTGTTTCAATAGCACAGACCTCTACAATGGCTTGATCACAGGAAATATCTGATCTACCCTCCAGCTTGATGATCTGCGAAATATAACCATGGTCTACAAGGTCATATTTTGATGAGTTTGATTATATTTCGCAAAGGCAATGAGTTTTCGTGATTTGACTCCAGATACTTGATCATCGATTGAAATCTGATATCTTCTGTTTCACTAGCACTAGAACAGACCTCTTCCATGGCTTGATCGCATGAAATATCTGATCTTTGAGAGTGCTCATCACGTCGGGAAGCATCTTAAGTACCTTCCAGCTTGATGATCTGCGAAATATAACCAGGTTTTGCAAGGTCTCCGGAACTACTTTCGATTTTGCCCGGCTTGCTTCTTCATGGGCAACAACGCAAAAAAGAATTGGTGTGAATCTTGAGAAGTTGGCATCGGGAGCTGTGTTGAGAATGTGGGTCTCATGTAAACGTTAGTTGTAAGCAAGGAATCATAAGAATTCTGAATGCCTAGAAAAATAAAATTGTACGCAAATAGGCAAATAGGGACAAAGTAGATGCAAATATTCACAAAGATCTGAATCAAGGAGTTGTAAGCAAGGGCATGGGATCCAATTGTGATTTTATAAATACTTTGCACTTACCCAAACCCATTCCTTTGAAATCCTTTTCATTAAGGAATGTTAGTGGTTGCTTATCTCCTAGACATTAGGGCATAAGCCCCAAACAAGAGTTTGGTCAGGTTGCTAGTCCCCATGTCAGCCAGCGATTTCAAAACTCTCCCTTGAGAACTTATTCTATATCGGCTCGAAAAAGAAAAGTAGTTTTTCGTCTTCAACTCTTAAGAGTAACAAACAAAGACAAAATCTATCACAAATTTCACCTCAAGAAAATTACTGGTGACCTCCAAAACGTTGCCAATATTAAGTACAAGTTTGTGTTTTGAAAGCTTTTTCCTTCGCTAGTTTAGATGGAGGCGGAGATAAATAGCTCACAGAACTCCCTCAACAAATCAGGTGGCCTCTGATCTTTGCGTTATTGGCTGCAGCAACCAAAAACATGCTCTCCGCACTTCACACTGAAAAGGGTATGGTAGTAGAAACTGTTCCGAGGGGGGGAGGGAGCACCAGCTCTGGCAACAAAGTTGATCGGTAAAGCTTAGTATGCAACTCCTCGTACGTTCGCCCTTGCATGACTCTCGCCCTTAATTCCACTTATAGTTTCTGGATAGCACAAGGTAGTGAATTTGATGTGCATGCAACAGAGTAAATATGGTGCCTTCTGCCATGGGGACACCAAACTCAAGACGCCCATTATCATGGACAATTAGAAAGGAGGATACATAATGCAGGTTAGTCAACATGGAGGCAAGAAGACAAAATTGATGACCGAAGTAGCTTATGTGTATGTGTGTGTGTGTGTGTGTGTGTGTGTGTGTGTGTGTGTGTGAGAGAGAGAGAGAGAGAGAGAGAGAAAATCTAGTATTGATCAAAGGACATAGAACATAAAGTTACATCTGCTTCTCTTTAAGCTTAATCAATATCCTAAATCTTTTGTATTTGTCTTAATGTGTGTTTTGTGTATGGCAAGGAGGACATATTCACAACACTGGATGTTGTGATTGCAAGCGCATCTCTAGTTCGAAACACTACAAGGTTCGTTATTTGCATCCAATTTCTCATGCGCATGCGTTTGCTTGGCGCAACACATAAATGCTATGGAGCAGGGCATGGCTTCCCTTTCTTATAATTTTTTGGAGAGACCATAGTGCCAACTCTCCACCATACTTTTGTATGGCACCTTTGCATGACGTGCACTGTATAATTTGCACTTACAATCTGTGAGGTTTCATTATAAGACGATATGCTTAACTATTCACAATGCTTTTTTGTAGCTTGACTCAAATATTGGCCTATAGATTTCACAATCGAAAAGCACAAGTACAATATTGCAGGTCAGTAAAGCATCGCATTTCTTGTTGCAGTTCATTGATGCACTTAACTTTGTATTCTCCCATGAACACAATAACAATTTTAAAATGTGCATGCTTCTCTTTAAAACTCAACTAACTCTCTTAAAAATCACCCCTATAATCTCTATTAATTAATGCCACTTAACTTTGTCTCTAACCAAAAATATATAGCATTTCCTAAATGTATTACCCTCTCAAGCAGAAGTGACGACCATGGAAGCTGGGGCGTTGCTGTTGCCGGGTCTGCCCAACGAGCTCGCGATGCAATGCTTGATACATGTTCCTGATGGGCTGTTGTGGGCAATGAATAGAAGCTGGAGGCGCCTCCTCCTCTCTGATGATACCTTTCGCTCCATCAGGCTCTCGCAAGGCCACTCCACCGCACTCTTCCTGGCGGTGGCTCCGAAGTGCCGCCTCCCTTGCGAGGACGTACACACTGACAACCCTAGCTATCGTTGCTTTGAGATTGACGTCACCACTAATAATCAACCTAGTAATTATTGGCGCCTCATCAGCACGTTGTGTGAGCGCGAGGGGCGACAGATTTTCAAAAGCGGCCACAAATGTGTGGGGCTTGGTTCCTTGGTCCTAGTAATCGGTGGAAAAGACTTCAACACAGACCGTACTGGCTCTGCGGCCGTCCATGCCTTAGACAGGGCCACCGGACGTTGGCACAAGAGAGCTTCCATGGAAAGTCCAAGAATGTCTCGATTTGCGGCAGTGACGCACAAGCGTCGGTATGTATTCGTATTCGGCGGCTATATAGAGCATGAAGAAGGTTTTGAATACTTACAGAAAGCAGAGGTTTATGACTCTCTTCCGGACAAATGGTCGCCCATTGCTAGCATTCCAGTACCTTTGCACAATATCCATGCTTCCTTCTTAATCCAAGAAAGAATCTTCATTGAAGGGAGCGTCAAAGGAGCTTTAGGATATCATAGGGTCGTATTTTCCTATGATATTAACTTGGGCACTTGGCAAGAAGAGACTCGCATTGCCAAGAAGATTAGGGCCTTGGGATACGACTCCTCTCCAAGGCATTACTCTGTCCTGAAGCTTGCAGCAGCTTTGAATTGTAATTCAGTTACCACTGCCACATTAAGCTGCAGCCTAGTTGCAGCAGTACTTGAGCCAATGCGATGGTCACATGGCATATGCGACTTTGATTATCTTTCCCTTTACAAGCTAGAGAATGTGCTTGATGAAGGGCTTCAAAGAGACAACCCATCTTCTTCTCAAGTTGCAGAATGCCAACTATCGGACAACCTGAAGAATGATACTGACGATGAGGCGGTTGGGTGGAAAATGATATTGACAGGTCCATCAAACAAATACCCTCGCACACTTTGGACTTTGGAAGAAGCAATTGCAGAAGACCCATCAGTTGATCTTGTGCTAGTGACAACAATTTTCTCTCCTTCTAAACAAGAGAATGTGTCCATTGATGCTTATTATTTGACGCCAAAAATCCTCAATGTCATTACTTGTAACTTCGATCCTTGTTCTTCTGCTGTTGTAAGTGTAGTACTTTAATGGTACTGAAAATTGTCGGTTACTTGTAAGTTGCTCTCAAGCTATTTTTCACTAGCATCTACATGTTAAGAAAACTTGCTCTTAGTTCAGGCATTTGATAGGTATAGATCTATTGGTTAGGAAATGGCAGAGCCAAGTTTCACTAGGCTTAACATGCCCAATAAGTGGCATTTATCAATCTTGGGCTATTGTTTCTTTTGTTAGTATCCTCATCCTACAACACATGAGCATATGTCTCTCTCCCGTTTGCTTTGGCTTGGCATATATAGGAGAGAGTGTGGTGCACGCGGTGATGAAAGGGGGGAGGTGGGATATTCAGGAGAAGGGTAGAAGCTCAAGACCGTTCACGTGCACAAGCTCAAAGATTTGGCTTGAATGGGAGTTGTGATGGAGTAGGGCAATGAACATGAGGTGGATCATGGTGGTGATCGCACTTTCCATAGCGTGCGGATCATGTGAACGTCGCAAGTTGATCAAGCCGCTAGGAGTGGAAGCAGGCAACAAGTACACCAAGGCATGTAGGCAGTTAAGGAGCTCCACCTTCATCACCACCCTTTTCCTCTCACGTCTCACATACATGGGGACATAGCTCCTCCTCACTCCTACACATGAGGCTCTCACCTCTTCCTCCTCCTCCTCCTCCACTGATCTTGTCTCAAATCGCCTCTTCTGTTTTAATAGCTTCCTTATAACAGTTGTACAAAATCCATCTCTCTCTCTCTCTCTCTCTCTCTCTCTCTCTCTCTCTCTCTCTCTCTCTCTCTCTCTCTCATGGAAATGGACTATGAACATTGAGAATAGCGGAATTAAGAAAACTGTGGTGAACATTTTTATGAGAATACTTTGTGAAAATAGAGGGTGAACTTGATTAGAGGTAGTAACATAACCATTATATTTAATTAACTTGGCATGAACAATACTTTGCAAGAGAGAGAATTAGAGAACTTGATGACAATTGAGGACCGTATTTATGTGGAGCCGGTCCCCCCTCTAAAAGGCTTTTGTGTATAGTTTCTCCCATAAAGAGAGACTTGGTACAATACAAGCTTTGTGTTTCTTGAAACCTTGATGGTGCAATGAAGATAAAGAGCTTCATGCACCACCATTATTCTCGTAACTTAGCTAAATGAAAGCATTAACTTGTCCTGGGCCTCAGTCCCAAGACCTCAAACAACTTCGAAGGTGGAGAGAGCTAGCACGGAATGAGGATAGGGAAGAGGAAGAAGAAATACTCTTACGGAAAAGTAGTAGTGTCCTCTCATAGAGCTTAGCATAGCATAGTACATAGTAATGGAGATGAAGAAGATGGCTAGCATAGCATTGAATCATGGCTCTTGGTTGGATTTGCATTCCATAACCAAGAGTTATTGGTGTAGGCTCTCAACTTCTCAAGCTTGGAGAAGGAGATGGTGTTCTTGCACAACACACTATGTGAATGAGAGTGTGTGTGAGTGACTGAGAGAGGGTATATGATCAAGCACACCCCCTCCTTGCTTCAGGCGACCCCCTCTTCTAGCTCTAGCTTGGAGATGATTGGAACTTCTCAAGGCTCGCAAATCACAATCTTTGTGTAAAAAAAGCAACAAGGAAGCATTAGGACAAGTGTCCTCCTTACCCTTTGGGAGAGAGGACTTAAATAAAGCTTAAACAATTATTTCATTCAACTAAATTATCATTGGACCTCTCTAAAAGGCATCCAATAGGCTTTAGGCACACTATGGGGGCAACCTAGCTGGGGCCTTGACATATGTCCTACTTGCCTCTTTGACCAAAGGGGTATCCCTTGGGTTAAGGAAATATCATTGCACCCCACCCCCTACTCTTGGGGCTCGCCCCCTCCCTTGTAATCCTTTCTATGACTTCAAGTACCTCAAGCATATTCTTGGCCCCCAAGTACCTTAAGCATTCAAGCACCTTAATCATCAAGCATGACAAACACCTTAAGCACATTAGTCATAAAGCATGACAAGCACCTCAAGCACTCTAGTCAGCTAGCACGACAAGCAATTCAAGCGCCTTAGTTAGCAAGCACCTCAAGCTTTGGTCAGATCCCACCTCAAGCTCAGCCCTAGCATGCCTAAGGTCTAAGAACTTTTAATACACTAACCTTTAGAGGTCTTTAATGAAGCTAAACCTAAGGTCTTTCAAGCTCCATTAGATAGCATTGCTCTTTGACAGACCACATCTCTCATTTGGGGACCCATTGAATTTGGTCCCGTGCTGAGATAGATCCATAGGCACATGTCTATAACTTAACTCTTGTTCCCTTTTATTCTTCCACATTAAATGATCAATTTATTATGAGAAAATCATTTGGGTTAGTTAGATATTAGATATTATGAAATTATCTCTCTCTTGAAAGCATAGTCGTGCTCGACTATGAGGTAGAGGAGATAAAGCCTTAGTCATTAGTTTGTGTTTCTTAGTGGGTAGAGGATCCCTTTTTACCCTACGCCATCATTCCAAGATGGATGACTAATCCATTTGGGGCTTGGGAGATTTAGTTGCCGCAAGCATATCTACTCTTGAGTCCATTTCATTCTCCCAAAGTAGTGACAAATTCTTCTTGGTGTTTGAGAGACGTTGTCATCACAAACATGATTCTAAGTATGCATACTACCTAAATTTGTGCACAATAAAAAGAGAACTAGTCTTATACGACAAAAACATTGATCATTTGAAAGAAACATTTACATTTGCTTACTCTAGTGTAGCATCGTAAGCATTGTCTGCAAGGTTTATACTATCCTTAAGCTGTGTTCCTTGCATCCATCTATCATCTTCAAAAGGATAATTTTAAAACTTGATAAGATACCATCGGATAATCTTACCATGTCTTAGTACCTTGTCTTCATGTTGAAGAATCGATTCGGGCTGAAGCACCTCTTCTTGATCTTTGATCTCGGACAGGTCCTCAATGATCGGTTCTGGTGGTGGCTCTCCTTTGTAAGGCTTAAGTAGTCTCACATGGAAAGCATTTTGAATGAGCCAATGGTTGGACAACTTGAGTTGATAGGCCATCTCATTGATTGGTTTTAGAATTTGAAAGGGACCATAGTATCTTTTTGCTAATTTATCATAATACTTTTGGTGGCCCATTGGATGTTTTCTTGTAATCTACCTCAATTGAGCCTTGGGAAATTTGAGTAGGACCCAATCATTTTCTTTGAAAGCTAAGATCCTTCTGTGCTTATTAGCAGCAACCTTTTGCCTTTTGTTGGAGATGGATATAGCCTCCTTCATCTTTTGGAAAGATTCTTGTAGGTCTCGGCTATACTCATCCGACAACGAAAACTCTTCCCATGTACCTTAAGTAGAAATGGACTTTTAGGTCTTCCTTCAATGATTTTGAAAGGTCCATTCCCTATAGTAGTATGGAGACTGTGACTGTATGCATACTCTACAAGTGGCAGTTACTTCTCCTATTGTGAGGGTTGATCTACTTCTGTAATATAAGTCTTTAGTAGATCAAGAATCAAAAGGTTAGCTAACTCAATTTGGCCATCCATTTGTGGGTGATAGGCCAAAGACAAATTCAACCTTGTATTGCAAGTTCACTAGAGTGTTCTTCAATGACATTATCATCTAGGAAGCTACATGAGATACAAACCTTTATTAGTATGTGTGCATACTATAGATGCTTCATAGCTAAATTCTCCCAAATAGCAGGACCACTACATGATTTGACCAACAAAACTGTTGAGTAAAAATGGATTGCTTAGTGGGTGATAGGTTGAACTTTGGACGATTTCCCTAAAGGGAAAAATGATGGCTTTCCCACCATATTTCCCACAAACGATCTCTGAAAAATTATGGGAAAAGAGGTGAAACTACATACATAAAGTGGGAATTAAAAACACTCCCGGGAAAACTTTCCCTTTCCTTTGAGATAAAAACCCATTATTTTTCCCACAAGGGAGAATTTCCTCACACGGAAAAGTGTATGAGGGTACATTCCCATAAAGGGAACTTCTAAATTCCTAGCTTTAAAAGGTGGGAATGACAAGTCCCTCTTGGGAATATCCACATATATATAATATATGTTGCAAAATAAAAACAAACTTTCAAATATTTTAACAATAAAACTCACTTGGCACACAAGAGAAGCTTGCCTTACCAGAAAAGTGGTGCCATAATATCTATTTAAAAAAGAATTTTATAAAACTTTTTACTTTGACGTGAGTTGTTTACTCGAAAATTTTAAAGATTGTCTAAAGCCAATGTCGCACATGGCTAACGACCATATGTGGATGCACGCTTTGGGAACTTTTCACGGTAAACAACATTGTCCATGCAAGTTGGTAGCACTACAAGGACACCAACCAACCTCTTTGAACCAGAAAGCACACGACTACAAGCTTGCAGCCACTCAACATGTCAATGGGTAGGGGTTGGTCGGCCTAGGAGGAATGCCCACATATATATCAGTTTATCATAGTCATGACTTGGCAACCAGCTCATCACCACGAGACTTTCTTCAAGCGTTTCGCATGACTTTCAACCATATGGACACCAACAAGCCTCTTTGAAGCAAAAAAACACACAACTACAAGCTTGCAGCTGATCAACGGAAAATGCGCTTCAACGTCTGGGGGTTACCCAAACAAAAAAGGGGGGTTTGGGGAAGGGAAGGGGAAAGGGGAGGGGAGGAGAATCGGTTTCACCCAGATAAGATGACCATCACCATAACTTGGCAACCGGATCGAGTCGCAAGGTTTTGTTTGGGCGCATCATGTGACAGAATCAGATCAATGTCTCGTCCTACAAGCCACTTGTGAGCCGATTGTTATGTGCCATCTGATGTAAGTGTGAGAGGCACATAAGTGGTCATAACAGATTATCGATACTAAAGTAATTGCCAAGGTGTGATATATTAACTCGAAATAATACTAGGTGAATTACAAACTATACCACACTTTTTGTAGCTCGGCAACACTTATCTACTATGCTTAGCCAACCATTTCAGCACACCTTCAATTGAGACTTGATCCGGGAAAACAACTTCATATCAAACTGTAGAAAAGAACTCAATCCCCACACTTGAACACAGTTTAGAAGTATGACTCTATATGTAGTAACAATCCAAGTTGCAATCTTCTTCCAACCACAGAACTTGCACCAAACAAGTACCATTCCCCTTAAAAGAAAGTATTTTCATTGCAAACAAGAACAAATGCGGGCATAGTTCTTCAACATCAAAATCACAATAATCATCCCAAGTTAGATATAATGGAATTGGCCTATTTAACTTGAGAGTAGCGGAAATTAATGAGAGTACTTTTGAGAAATGACTTTGTGAGCATAGCGGGTGAACATAACTGAAGATAGCAACATAGCAATTGTTACCTTGGCATGAACAATACAACTTTTGCAAGAGAGAGAATTTAGAGAACATAACAATAGTTGCGGACCAAATTTATGTGGAGCCGGTCCCCCTTCCAATATGCATTTGTAATACGATTTCTCCCATTAAGAGAGACTTGTTACAATACAATCTTTGCGTTCCTTGTTACCTAGGTGATGCAATGAAGATGGAAAGCTTCATGCATCACAAGCATAACATAAACTTGAACAAAGCTTTAACTATCCCAAGACCTCAAACACCTTCGAAGGTGCAAACAGCTAGCAGGGAATGAGGGTAGGGAAGAGGAAGAAGAAACATTTCATAGGAGGAAGAATTAGTTCCTCACTTATCATAACTCTTCTTGCTAGCATACATAATAGCATAGTAATGAATAAGAAGGAGATGGAAATCTTAAGCATTGAAGCATGGCTCTTAGTTGGATTTGCACTCCATAGCCAAGAGTGTTGGTGTAGGCTCTCAATCTCTACTTGCTTGGAGAAGGAGAGGGAGCTCTTGCACTTTGCATAGCACACAATGAGAGTGTTTGTGAGTGTTGTGGGTGAGTATACCCCCTAATAAACCCCCTAGATTGCTTGGGTTGACCCCCCCTTGTAGCTCATGCTTGAAGCTCGTTGGACCCCTCCAGGCCTAGCCAATCACAAGCAGGAGGCATTACAAGCATCACGGGTAGCCTTGGGACAAGTGTGCCTCTTTCCCCTTTGAGAGAGAGGACTTGATAAATGCAAAATCAATTAATTAAATCTCCTAAATTGTCATTGGAACCCTTGGGTGGCCAACCAAGAGGCTTCAGGCACACCATGAGGGCAACATGAGGAGGAACTTGACAAGTGTCCCTTTTGCTTTCTTTGTACCATGCATGCCTTGTGTGAGTGTGTGGGTGTTCTCTCTCATACCCCCTCATGTAGGGCTCGCCCCCTCCTTGTAGGGATTGAATATTTGACTTTTTGACACCTCAAGCCCCTCATGCATAGGCCCAATTCCCACCACAAGCTTGGCCCTTAAGAACTTTAAGCTTGGGTTGGGTTCTCACCTCAAGTACAACCCTAGCATCTCAAGCATGTCAAGCACCTCAAGCATCTCAATCATCAAGCACCTCAAGCATCTCAAGCACATCAATCATCAAGCACCTCAAGCACATTAGTCATCAAGCATGACAAGCAGGACAAGCACCTCGAGCTGGGTCGGGTTCCCGCCTCAAGATCAGCCCTAGCTTACCTAAGGTCAAAGGACTTTAGTACACATTATTGGAGGTCTTCAATGAAGCTAACCCTAAGGTATTATGCTCTATTGGTTAGCCTTGCTCTTTGATAGATTATATCTCATTTGGGTCCCTTTACCATTGGCCCCGTGTTGAGATATCTTTAAGCACATGTCTATATCTGAACCCTTGTTTTCGTTTATTCTCCCACATTAAGTGATCAGTTTAATATGAGAAAATAATTTGGGTTGGTTAGATATTAGATATTAGATTTTATGACATTACCTCTCTCTTGAAATTATAGTCGTCCTCGACTATGAGGTAGGAGATATAAAGGCTTAGTCATTAGTCAATTTTACTTAGCGGGTAGAGGATCCTTTTTTACCCTACAACATCTTTCCAAGATGGATGACTAATCCATTTGGTGCTTGGGAGACATAGCTGCCTCAAGCATGTCTCCTCTTTGGTCCATTTCATTCTCCCAAAGTAGAGTCACAAATTCTACTTGGTGTTTGAGAGACGTCGTCATCACAAACATGATTCTAAGCATGTATACTAGTTAAATTTGTGCACAATTAAAAAGAGGACTAGTCTTATAAGACAAAACATCAGTCAATTGAAAGAAATTTGTACATTTGCTTACTCTAATGTAGCATTGTAAGCATTGACAAGGTTCATACTATCCTTAAAATGTATTCCTTACATATATCTAGCATCTTCAAAAGGATAATTTTTGAACTTAATAAGATACCATCGGATAATCTTACCATGTCGTAGTGCCTTGTCTTCATGCCGAAGGATAGCTTCAGGTTGTAGCACCTCTTCTTGGTCTTCAACTTCGGGAGGTCTTCAATAGTTGGTTCACTTGGTGGATCTCCTTTGTAGGGCTTAAGTAGGCTTGCATGAAAGGCATTATGTATGAGCCAATGGTTGGGCAACTAGAGTTGATAAGCCGTCTCATTGATGGGCTTCAAGATTTGGAAAGGACCATAGTATCTTTTTGCTAGTTTACCATAATACTTTTGATGGCCCGTAGGATTTTTGCCCGTCGTTTGCCTTAATCGAGCCTTAGGAAACTTGAGTAAAACCCAATCATTTTCTTTGAACATTAAGGCCCTTCTGTGCTTATTAGCAACAGCTTTTTTCATTTGTACAACAACATGGTGTGGTGGGGCCAAACATACTCTATTGATGACATATAAGAGTTGGCTTAAATTTCTTGCTATGTCTAAACCAAAGGATTCACTAAGTTTTCCATGCTGCTAAGTCTTCTAGAAGATTCTATGCAGCAATGTTTTCTAGAGGAATCTTGGGCGTTTGATGGTAGAGAGAGAGAAAGAGAGAGACAGAGAGAGAGGGGAGAACTACACAAATCCAACAAAGATTGTACAAAATCATAGCTACTTTTTCCTCTGTATTGTTCTCCTCACATCTATTTGTTCCAATAATGGTGAGCCCTTTTCAAGCTTGCCGTGTGATGCTAAGAAAACCTTTGAGTTTTTTGAGCTTCCTAGCGCAATGTGTGGGAGATGAACATGGACTCGCGTGGAGGAGAGTTAGAGGCGAATAAGGGGTGCAAGGGCTTGAATAGTCGAGAGAGACATAGAGAGAACTTGCTAGAGGTCTATCATCCAAAACCAAGAGCTAAGAGAGAAAGACTGCAGAGCAAGCACTATCAAACGCATGCTCACACACACATAGAGTTTTGTTCTTTTCTAGATTGCACCATTTGGGAATTTTCGTGAGAGCGAGAGGCAAAACTCGGACGAGTTAAAATGGGTAGTAGTGAAGCCATTCCAAGCTAGTGAGTGTAAGGCTTGAGAGAGAGAGAGAGAGAGAGAGAGAGAGAGAGAGAGAGAGAGAGAGAGAGAGAGAGAGAGAGAGAGAGAGATCTATAATATGCAAATGCACTCATGAGAAATCAACATCGGAGATAAAACCTCTGAATGATACATACATGGAGGCCTATAATCTAGAAACTTTAGAATATACCTCTGATTCTCAAGGTTAGATATGGAACAAATATGTTAGAGCTCTTTTCCTTTTCATAAATTCAAAGGATCGTGAAATTTTTAAGAACTAGAATCACACTCTCACAACATACAAAATTTGAAGTTTACTCTGAACCATGAGTTTTGGTATAGTCATAAACAGCGAGTTTTAGGTTTTCTCACAACTCGGTGCTACTACCGAGCTACTACCATGCCGGATTTTTGGTTTCAAAACCCTAGAGTTTTTGGTATAGTCTAGTTAGCCTCGAGTTTAAGTTTACCCGTTAATCTCATGAGAGTGGAACACAAAGACTTGGGGCCTCAAACTAGGAAGGTCCTACCTCCAACCATGTTACTTGCCGGGACAGTGTCTAATCCCATCATCAGTAGAAAAATATATCATGTGGGGCTTCTAGCAAATTTTTTCATCATATATAGTAGATTTCATGCATAATTGTGTGAATAGCCACTAATCAAGATAAAATAGAATAAAGGCTACTCGATTTTGATATGGCTTGTCATAATAACTAATACCTAATTCTCCTAAATGATTTTCTCATGTAAACTGATCATTTAATATGGGGAAGTACCAGGGGAGAAAAAGCTAGAACATTGGTTAAGCTGGCAGACCGGCCACAAGAGGGATCCAAAGGAGGGAACACAGGGATCCAAAGGGGGGGCCATCTGCAAAAGAGCAATGTGCAACAATGGGCTTTAAAGACCCTAAGGTTCAACCCATTAAGACTTCCAAAATGCTAAGGTTCCAAAATTCAAAGGTTGTATCCAATGGTCAAATCTTAGGGAAATTGGATGCTTTGTGAGTGTACGCAAAAGTCTTCAAGACTCCTACATAGGAGGGGACGAGCCCTCTAAGTAGGGGACGAGCCCTCTAAGTAGGGGACGAGAGAGAAAGACACACACACACATACACACACACACTCACAGGCTCCCTTTACACAAAGGGAATAGGGGACACATGTCAACTCCCTAGCCTAGTTTGCCCACAAGGTTCACTCAAATCCTATTGGATGGCCATAGAGGTGGACCAATGACAATTAGGCTAGAGTAAATCTAATTTAATTCATTTAAAAACACTTAATAAGAGAACCAATAAGAATTAATCTCTTTAGAAGACTATTGGACAGTCTCCCAAGGGGTCCAATGAGCATTGAGCAGCCCAATGTCTTGCCTGCTTCCTATTGGCCAGAACACAAAGGGGTCCAATGAGAGTTTAGCTGCATTATTTAATTATCTAAATCTCTCACAAAAGGGGAAAGGGGGACACATGTCACAAAGCTATTACTTTTGCTTCTCAATATTGATTGGCTAAGCTTGGAGAGGTCCAATGGGAAGTTAGCAAGAGGATTTAGAAAGAAAGGTCGACCAAGATGAGAGAGGGGGATGATTTGTGAAGGCATTATCACACACACACACTCACACAATATCATGTGTGAAGCAAGAAAACTCTCTCTCTCCTTCTCAAGCTTTAATGGAAAGCTCATCATCTACTCCAAGCTTGTGAGAAGGGAGGCCTATACCAACAACTCTTGGCTTTGTGATGAAAATCCAACCAAGAGCCCAGCTTCAATGCATGCTCATCTCCTCTACCATGCTAATTACTAAGCTATGCTAAGCTTTTATGAGTGATTATGTAAGGAGATATACTTATTTCTCGTAAGACTACTCCTTCTTCCTCTCAATCTACTCTCATACCCCGCTAGCTCTCACCATCTTCGAAGGTATGTGAGGTCTTGGGTCTGAGAAGGTGAGGGAATTGATGTGTTTTATAAGTGCTTGCTTAGTGCTTGAAGTTTCCATCTTCATTACACTAGCTAGTTATTGAAGGAACACAAAGAATTGTATTGTAAAATGTCTCTCTTGATGGGGGAAACCTATAATACAAAGCCTTTTGGAGGGGGGACCGGATCCATGTAAATCCGGTCCTCAACTATTGTCAATAGCCTAATTTCTCTCTCTTTTGAAGTATTGTTCATGCCTATCTAACTAGGTCTTATGCTTTTTTGTTGCTCTCTCCATCCAAGCACTCCTGTTGTGCTCATTAGGAATCTATTCTAATGGAATGCTCATTATGTTTATGCTATTTTCCGCTACACACAAGTTACTAGGCCATTAAATGTTACATTGGTATCAGAGCACAAGGTTTCTCTTGTCTTGCTCAAGAAGGGAGGTCCTCAAGCTAGCTATAAATGGTTGGTATTGTTAATTAAAATTGAGTAAGTAGAATAGGGATTTTTCAGCATTGCAGTGCGCTTGCCTTCGTGCAGATAACGGGGCATCACCGTCGAGAGCTATGGTCTTAATAGTGGATTCCTACAGGGCTTTGCCTACGGCTTAACCACTATTGAGCTATTAGAAGCTTGACAGGAGCCGGTATTGTTTGGGTGATTAAAGACCCTCTCTTCTATTCCTTGTAATTAATGATATTGGAGCGACGGGTACAGTGGCTTGAGTGCTTTTCTAAAGGGGTAAAGAGGACTTGATAAATGCATAATCATTTAAATTAATTAACTAAATTATCATCTAAATTATAACTAAAGTGCATAGCTACATGGTGTAGCTTGGAGGACTCTGTGAAGCCCTCGTCTCCAAAGGTCACATCAAACTGCTAGATGAAGGCCAATACTTTGTTGGTGGCACCAAAAGGTGCCATCAGAGGTGAGACTCTTTCCTCCCTTTTTAAACTTCTTGAGCTTTTGGGACCTTCGCCATGCAGGGTAAGATTTGTAATGTCCTTTCCTCTTGTATTCTCTAGGAGAATAGTTATTGCTTTCGTTTGAAGAGGAGGAAAGTGAAGAAGAAGCAGAAGAGTGTGACCTCTTTCTTGCCTTTTTATTCCTTTGTTTCCTCTCTTCCCTTTTGGAGTGACAACGAGAAGGACTATGGGTTGATTGTTTCCTCTTGGGAGGAGTTGGCGACCGTCTAGACCGCCATCTTCGTGGAGCCACATCTTCAGAGGAACTTAGGGATTCGCTTCTTTCTTGTTATTTTGATTCCTCCTCTTATGTGGGAGAGAGTCTTCTTTTGGGAGTGTCATCAATGAGGCCTCCTAGGCTCTCTCTCTCCTCTTAGAGATGAGGCCTCCTAGGCTCTCTCTCCTCTTAGAGATGAAGGGAACCAATAAGCACAAAGTTGTTGAGTAACTTTAGCTTGCAAAGCAGGGTTGCCCATAGCTTGCTGCAACCTAGTAACAAGGTAATTAACAAACATGGGGCCATCATCATTAGCACCTTCATGTGAAAAATCAAAGTTATCAATGTTCATTCTACTCTCTTGATTATTTTCATCCATCCTAACTTAACTTATGTATATGTTACTTTGTGCTTGGTATCCTCAAAAACCTTAGATGCTACTCTTCTTTACATTTGAAAATTAGTTCTCAAGCAGCCACACCCGTGGTTTAGACACTATTGATTGCAAAGACTAGTGGAGAGGGTCTAGCATTGATCGATTGATTATGGTTCGTGCTGAGCTTGCTCGTAGCTTAATAATGGTTAAGCCAAAGGCAAGCCCCAAGAGGCTCCATTATTAAGACTATAGTTCCCAACGGTGTACCTTGAACTAAGTCCTTCTCAACCAAAATAATAGATCCCTGTCCCACTTACCCTATTGTAATGAACATGTCCAACCTTTTATGGACAACTTAAGGAGCTCTGTTCTTAAGCAAGAAAAGAGAAACCAATAGCTCTGATACCAATGTAATGGAAATGGCCTATGAACTTCGAGAGTACCGAAATTAAGAGAATTAGCGTGAGCATTTTTGTGAAACTACTGTGAGAACATAGAGGGTGAACTTAATAGCAGTAGTAGCATAACCATAATACCTAATTAGCTTGACATGAAAAATACTTTTTCAAGAGAGAGAGTTTAGAGAACTTGACAACAGTTGAGGACTGGATTTATGTGCAGCCAGTCCTTCCTCCACTAGGATTTTGTATTATAGATCTCAACTTCTCAACAAGCTTGGAGAAAGAGATGGAGCTATTTTACTTTTCACTTCACACAATGACAGTGTGTGTGTGTGTGTGTGTGTGTGTGTGTGTGTGTGTGTGTGTGTGTGTGTGTGTGTGTGTGTGAGAGAGAGAGAGTATGTCCTGCAAACAAGCCCCCAGATTCCTTGGTCGACCCCCCCCTTGTAGCTCATGCTAGAAGATGACTGGACCCCTGCAAGCCTAGCCAATCACATGCAGCGTGCATATCAAGCAACCATGCTAGCATTGGGACAAGTTTTCCTATATCCCATTTGAGAGAGAGGACTTGATAAATGCATAATCATTTAAATTAATTAGCTAAATTATCATTGGACCCCTTAAGAGGTCAACCAATAAGCTTTAGGCACACCATGAGGGCAACATGAAGAGGAAGTTCACAAGTGTCCTAAATACTTCTTTAGACCATGCTTGACTTGTGCTAGGGTGTGTGAGTTCTCTCTCTAGCTCCTACAATGAGGGCTCGCCCCCCCTTAAGTAGGGATCATGTTGCCTTCTGGGAACACCTTGAACCCTTCAAGTTTGGGGAAGGTTCTTACTACAAGCTCAACTCAAGCCTTCTAGAGAAGGTTCCCACATCAAGATCAGCCCTAGCACCTCAAGCACCTTACTCATCAAGCACGACACGCACCTTAGTGAGCAAGCATGACAAGCACCTCGATCTTGGGCCGGGTTCCCACCTCAAGCACAGCCCTAGCTTGCCTAAGGTCAAGGTCAAAGGACTTTTTAACACTAACCTTTGGAGGTCTTTAATGAAGCTAACCCTAGGGTCTTTAAGCTCCATTAGGTAGCATTGCTCTTTGATAGACCATCTCTCATTTGGACCCTTTTACCTTGGCCCCGTGTTGAGAGAGATCCATAAGAACATGTGTATATCCTAACTCTTGTTCCCGTTTATTCTCCCACATTAAATGATCAGTTTAATATGAAAAAATCATTTAGGTTGGCTAGATATTAGATTTTATGACAATCCACCTGTAGCACCTTCCAGCAATGTTTCACCCATGTCCATAGCCATCCATGCACACAATATGCCCAAAGCATTTCAGCATTTCTTCGCGCATTCATCTCCCTCATCAACAAAATCTAGCCCTGCAAATATATTACTAGAACCAACCAATGTATCTAGCCCTCCCTCCAAACCATGTAAAGCAAAGCTCCCTTCCAAGGAACTCCGTACCTAGCGGATTACAAACTGCACTACTGCACTTATAAGTGTGGGACGCATGTCTAACCTCACCATCCTATCTTATTGCAGTATTAGCAAGAACCACGATTAAATTGTCAATCCATGGGACAAAGCTTACTCGACTAGTGCATAGAGGCTACAAGAGGTTGTCAATCTCTCAAAAAAAAACTAACAACTTGCATCTAACTCAAGCTACACTCAAGTGACTGAAATCACCAAAAGCCAATCGCTCATTGGCAAACAAATCACATCTATTGCAGCATCGAATGACATCCAAACGTAACTAAACTTCTAGGACATGTTTATAAGGCCTAAGCACACATGCTTATGGTCTCAAACCCCACTTCAGGTCAAGTTCCAAAATCGCAATTATTAATAACAATGGATTTTTGACATAGTCTTTTCCGACCCAACTTCATCTAAATGCTTAGCAATCATGCCCCAATACCCCACCTATGCTTAGTTTTGGATTTGAAACTGTAAATTCCTGGTTATGATGAAATTAGGCCGCGGGTCGGCGACGCCAAAAGCCTGCTAAGAAATACCGTGATATGTTTACGTCAATGCGTAGAGCTCTTACCTGCAGTTGCAATGCAACAAACGTGACTGCAATGTGACAACCGGGGAGGGAGTAGGAAGCGTGAGAAGGAGAGAAGTGAGCACCGTTAGCTCACGCTGTGTATTTCATTATCCAAAACTTAACAATAACTTACAAAAATTGGCTTTTATACCTTAGCCAAGGCTTTTGGTGGTCAAAACTAATAATCTGGGAGTTTTACCAAACATGGGTAATGACAGGTTGATACAATTTGGAAGCTTGTAGCCCCGACTCATTAATTACAGAGTTCATTTGAGAAAATAGGAGTTACAATATTCCCGATTTATCAAAATAATAAGTGTTTTACAATGAGAAGTCCGAAAAATGGTATCCATCTTAGCTTGCGGCTAACATTCCCCCCCTCCTCGCCTGTGTCGTCCCTTGACACAGCTTTATGGGCTGAAGTAGTCTTTCGGTTGGCGACTGGGCAGGCGCTCTTTAAGCACACTTAGTGCGTTTTGGTATCTGATCTTCCTTTCTTTATCTGGCACTTGCAAAAATTGCATAGTTACTCTGTTTCTGAGCTCCACCGTTGAGTAGCCTACAAACCTTGATGTGAGGTTGTTGATCACTGGCGCAAATATTTTTTTTCGCCATGTGAAGAATCCCGTGTAGAATGCTTCCTTGAATTCCAGCATATTGTGTGAAGGTAGAAACATGCATCTGGCGTAGAAGCCGTAGAGGACTTCTTCGAAATGTTGACCACTGAGATAATAACACAAACCTTTGTTACCCTCGAGGAATGACATCCAAGGGGCACCTGCTTGCTCTGGCTCATTGAACACTTCGATGCATGTGAGCAGCATTTGGAAGATCTTATATAGCATAGCGTATGACAAATCTATAGACTTTTAAAGAATGACATGGCGCCCTTTAGGGTTTTCACCATGTATTCTTCAGTCGTCTCGGTGGTCCCTTTTTTGGAGCAGGCAATCTGGGGTAATTCAGCCAAGTTGGCCGCTTCTTCAGTAGTGCCTCATGTGCTATCCATGTTGTTATTCTTGGTACAGGATAGAAAGTCAGATCTTTTTGCAGGGCCGCAGGTGCTCTCGTGAACATAATCAAGTATCTTGGGTTTTTGTTCAGCCAGCTCAACCTTCACTTCGGGTGGTCTTTATCTGCGCCCTCGACTTGCATGTGTAAAGCCTTTCTTTTACCTGTAGCAACTCAACTTTAATTAGAGGGTAGGGCAGGGACTGTTGGTGCCATTGCACATTTATTTGATTGGGAGTGAGTTATGTGACATTGACAGAATAAAGTCTCCATTTGAGCAAATGATACTGAGGGTATTTCTATCTGAGGCTGCTCTGAAGTGCCTACCTCTTCTTGCGTTTCCGGCCTTCCCTCTCTCAGTAGCTGGTTGATTCTTTTGAGTTCAGCTATCTCCTTCAGCAGTTCATCTTCTCTTTGGACCCGCATAAGGCCAGGTCTCTGGGCTGAGATTTCTCTAACTTCAGCTCTAGCTCAAGGTCTTTATTTTTCTTTTCTAGTTCCTTATAGACCTCGTCTATACCCTTGATTGAGGTGACGACTGGATTTTCTTGTGTTTGCCGCAAGAATATCGCCTGATCATTGATTCTTTGTTTTGAGTACTATAGAGTACATCTAACTGTACCTGGATTTTTTGAGCTGATAGGGTGGTAGTGAGAAGTTCATTTGTAACTTCTGTCAGCTGTTCATCCTTGGCTTTGCATGCATCTGGCAGTTTGGTAAGCAGCTCACCTAGCTCCTCCATTTCTTTTTGTTGCTTATCTCTAGCAAGATGTTGTTGTTCAGCTTCTGCTCTTAGCTCCTGCACTTGCCTTTGCAGATCGGTGATGACATTAATTGTGTCGTCTAACTCCCCTTGGAGTGCATCTATCACCATCTCTAACTCTTTGGCCAGTGTGCTACGGCCAAGTGCTATTGAGCGAAGCCTTTCTGTCATCTCCTGCAGTTTCTTAGCATATTCTTTAACCTACAGGATAACTTCATCATTGGATGCCAATCTTCATTGCGTGCCAATTGTCTTGATGTTTTTGCAGCCTCATGGGTGTCTGTTGGTTGTGTCAAGACGGCTGGTTGTTGTTGTTCTTGTCGCTGTGGCTGTTCTTTCTCCATGGAGGTAGAGGGTAGTGCCACGACCTTCTCTTGCTGTGCTGTGGTAGAGGGTGGTTTCTCTACCTTTTTCTCATTTGGCTTCTCAAACTATGTGGTGTCCTCTTTTATTGCAGGACTTGTTGCCTTTTCTGTCTCTAGTTCTTTCTCTATTGGCTACTCTTGAGTAGATACACCTACTCGTTGTGTAGATTCAACTTCCTGTGAAGATTCAGCTACCTCTTTGTGTTCTGGTTCTTGTGCAGATTCATCTCCCTTTTTAGCGTTTTCGGCCTTCCCTCTCTTAGTAGCTGATTGATTCTTTTGAGTTCAGCTATCTCCTTCAGCAGTTCATCTTCTCGTTGGACCCGCATCAGGCCAGGTCTTTGGGCTGAGATTGCTCTAACTTCAGCTCCAGCTCAAGGTCTTTATTTTTCTTTTCTAGCTCCTTGTAGACCTCGTTTGTACCCTTGATTGAGGCGACGGCTGGATTTTCTCGCGTTTGCCGCAAGAATATCGCCTAATCATTGATTCTTTCTTATGAGTACTATAGAGAAGCATTGGCTACATCTAACTGTACCTGGATTTTTTGAGCTAATAGGGTGGTAGTGAGAAGTTCATTTGTAACTTCTCTCAGCTGTTCATCCTTGGCTTTGCATGCATCTGACAGTTTGGTAAGCAGCTCACCTAGCTTCTCCATTTCTTTTTGTTGCTTATCTCTAGCGAGCTGATGCTGTTCAACTTCTGCTCTTAGCTCTTGCACTTGCCTTTGCAGATCGGTGATGACATTAATTGTGTCATCTAACTCCCCTTGGAGTGCATCTATCACCATCTCTAACTCTTTGGCCTGTGTGCTACCACCAAGTGCTGCTAAGCGAAGCCTTTTTGTCATCTCCTGCATTTGCTTAGCATATTCTTTAACGTACAGGATGACTTCGTCATTGGATTGCCAGTCTTCATTGCGTGTCAATTGTCCTAATGTTTCCGCAGCCTCATGGGTGTCTGTTGGTTATGTCAGGACGGCTAGTTGCTGTTATTCTTGTAGCTGTGGCTGTTCCTTTTCCGTGGAGGTAGAGGGTAGTGCCTCGGCCTTCTGTTGTTGTGCTGTGGTAGAGGGTGGTTACTCTGCCTTTTGCTCCTTTGGCTACTCAAACTACATGGTGTCCTCTTTTGTTGTAGGACTTGCTGCCTTTTCTGTGTCTAGTTCTTTCTCTATTAGCTACTCTTGAGTACATACACCTGCTAGTTGTGTAGATTCAACTTCTTGTGAAGATTCAACTGCCTCTTTGTGTTCTGGTTCTTATGCAGATTCATCTGGCTTTTTATGTTCATCTTTTGGTTCTTTCGTTGGCTCATTTGTTGTATCTTTAACTGCCCGTGACGGTGGGTGGCTTGGCATTGGTTGATCTTGGTGTTCAAAGACAGGAGAAGAGATGTGGCGAGACACATTACCTTGGGCATGTTTTGCTTCTCCTTGTGCAGTGGTCTCCTCTACATGCTCTTGATGTTCTTCCACCTCTTTTGCCTTCTTTGCTACTTCTTTGGCTTCCTCTAGCTTTAAAGCTTTTGCTTCTTGGTACATCCATTCTAGTACTTTAGCGGGTTCTTCAGCCTGCTTCCTGGTGTGATGCTTGGTCCTTGGTCCCTTAGTCCACTAGGCCCCATTTTTTTGGGTCCTTTCCTTGTGCTTGTTGGCTGTGTTGGTATGCTTGTTTCTCTCTTTCAAACCGGGCTTGCTTTTGCGCAGGCTCTTCTTGGTGTGCTGCCACATCTTTTCTCTTCATTTCCTCCCTTCGTGCTCTCTATTTTTCATTATCCGAGCTTTCACTGTTGTGCCTTTCCGGTGAGCTTTCAGCCTATTATTCATCAAATTTGTAGGATCTCTTGGCTGATCTTGCAGCTCGAGGGGATGGTTGAGCTGACACTATCCAAGTGTTTTGGTATGGGGCAGGTGGTAGGTTGTCGGCCATGCCGATGGCATGGTATACAATTCTTGTCAATACCTCTGGTGCACCCAGTTAAGTAATCTTTCCTTCTTTCTTTGTGCCTTTCAAAGTGGTCAAGACATATTGTACGTGGTCCACCGGTGGTTGTTGACTTAAGGACTTGCGTGATGGTGGTGGCAGCCGCATGATTGGGCGTGGTATACCTTGGTGGCCTTTTAGCAAGGAAATGAAAGTGTTGGTGGTATAACCTGGCTAGCTCTTCAACCTGTTTGTGAATAAGGTCAGCAAAGGTGGCTGCGGCGGTTTCTTTGGTGAAAGTACCTACTGTTTTTCTGTCCCTTGCCCTCATTGTCATTCCTTCTATGGGCAGTCTGAGTGCTTCTGCCACTATTTCCTTGGTTATCACCACGTCAACTTTATTCCCCTGAGGGTCAAAGATCTATGCAATTCCATCTTCTTTGATCGTGGATAAAAGCTCGTAAGCCTTTTGAAAATCCACACCGCACGGCTCCTGCTCATAGAAATCTCTGAGTCCTAGCCTGTGGTTGGCTTCATTGGTCTCAGGCTTCGCGGCGACATCATACACTTCTTTTGGTAGGAGTTGCAACTCTACCTGATGTCCCTCCTCAGTCTTTAATCTTTCGGTGAACACTATGGTGTGATGCTCTTTGAGCTGTTCTTTTGAAAGATAGGCTTCCTTGGTGGCTTTGACTGAATCTGGATCCAGTTGGTATGCGGGTAGCTCTTGCAACTTTTCTTTCTGGTTGAGCTTCTTCTTGGCCCTCTCTGCTGCTTGCATGGCTCCTATTCAGTGAATAGAGTGTCAAAGTTAGCAGATTTGTTGGATTTTTCTCTGAAGTGTCCTTTAGTCTGAAATGCTAACAATTTTAGTCCAATTTGCTTCAAATCAATTTTTGAACAAGCATAGATGCATTAAAACATGCAAGGAACAAAAATGTCAAGTTCAAACAAAAATTTGCAACCAGAGTAAATAATCGTGATTATTTACAGTTGAGTAATTTCTCCAACTTTTTGCAAACTTGGCATCACAAGCTTGAAGGATATACCAAGTACATGCTCGGAGTGAAATATGGGCTCATTTGGATGCACAGGGTGAAAATGGTACCAGATTTTGGCTTTAGGTCTCTGAAACAGTAGATATAATGGAAATTTGAGATTTTGAGCTCCAAATTGGTAAACTTGGCTAGTGGGCTTACCACATCATGTACTTTGGATGTATGATGGCAAAATATCAAAAATTCACCATTTTGGCTAAAAAGTAAATAATCGTGATTATTAACATTTCTACCAAAATCAACATTTTTTGGTACAAATTGGTTATAGGCATTGTATAGACTCTTGTATGAGATATGAGGTGATTTGAATCAAGAAATGTGGTTCATAACCCAAAAATTGTCTTGCAAAGACTTCTTTGCATTTTCTTGCAATTTTTCAATTTATAGGTGCTCATTTTGGCTCATACTTGATTTTTGGCATGTAATAGGTGTGTACACATGATAGATGAGGGATGATACAATTTCCAAGCAAGAATAGTGCAAAAGTAAATAATCATGATTATTTATGCTGTCACAATTTTCTTGCTAAACTTAATTTTTTTGACCTAAACACATTCTATACACCTAAAACAAGTCCTAAATCGAATTTAGTCAAGTTTGGTCTTTCCGGCATCACTTTGTGCTTTGTCGACTCTGATTTTTGTGACTATACTGCCTGTTGAGTTGGTCAGTCAATTTTGGGGCTTTGGACTTGTCCGCAACATAGTCATGAAGCAACTCATCCAATTTTGGCTCATTTGGAGTCAGTTTGACCCCGTATGTCAAATTTGATGCTTTGTAGCCTTCGAGCCATTTTTTGCTTTTCGAGAGCTTTGCTTGACTGATTTCACGAAACCAATCTTATACATTGTATATGAACCTCGTAGGCAAGTTGTCTGTGGAGTCACATTGGAATTATGGCATTTGCCAAAAATCTAGCTTTTCTACTGGGGACCCCCTCAACCCCTGCCAAATGGTCAACTGATGATATAGAAAGGTTCTATTATGTTAGGGCATGCTACAGTTCAAATCTCATCCGATTTGGTCGAGCTGACATGCCGCTATGGTCAGTTTTTGGTCGTAGGTCTTCGTGCACTGCTCGGTTTCTAGGGTTTTTTCTAGGGGTTTAGACTAGCTACCGGCCATCAAAATGGATCGTTGATAAGTAAAGAACTTACCCCTCATGTCTCGTGTGAGACGGTGCTGAAAACGGGCAACTGGAGACTCCGGAAAAGACGCGCGAAAGAGGTCGAAAAGCTCTCTCTGCAAAGGCCACAAGTGGAAATGAGGTGGTTTTAGCCTACCTTGGATATCTATACCCGGACTTCCCGAACCAATTTTCCCCAGATTCCCTCGTTAGTCCTACTAGGCCGTGAAATCTATGTTAGACTCAAAAATTTCTTTGATCGGATTCCTGTAGCTCATTCTGCAAGAATTTTGCAAAAGTAGGTATGGCCGCCTAATTTAGGCTTCCCGCTTCCATCTTCTGCTTTCATTGAAAAGTTTTGTGCTTGTCCGCCTTGTCTTTTTTATCACCATTGTGTCTTCCGTTTTTCCATCTGAGCTTCTTTGCTATTTATTATTAATTTCTAACTTGTTTATTGAAAAATCAAAGAAAATAACAAAATGCTCTAAAAAAGTAAAGTAAAAATCCAATCATTAAAAAAATTCATTGAAAAACACAGCTTTATTGTTTTTTGTTGGATTTCTCTTTTTTTAAGTCTCGTTATCAATAAAAATGGTAAATAATAACCAAAAAGGATGATTTTTTGATAGTATATACACTATCTACATTAATTCAGAAGATATGATCAGTGAATTTTTCCTTGATGATGAATTATAAGGGCATTATTAGGTATTATTGCAGAAAATCACACGTTACATCGAACTTTTTCCTTCCTCTTCAAACATTGCCCTTAATTACTTAGTGCCCTTCCACCCCTCCTAGATGGCGTACTCCGGGACGATTGTGTGCATGGGTTGAACAATCGTGTCTATGCATAGCCGTGGTTGTCTCTACCATGCTTTGAAGATCAATGCAATTCAAACCACTATGCTATGCAAGAGCTGGTCTTGAGTAATTAACTCAAGGGTTTTTGTTGTCGAGGCTTTCTGATGCTGTCTTCCAAAGAGCAAATCTTGTAGCTTGTGTGCTCTTTGTTTGATTGTACCATTAGGATGCTTCAGCACACTGATTGCTTGAGCTGTTGCTAGCACTTTTGACTGTTGTCAAGCTTTTTCTCGCCATTGGTAGCTTGTTTTGCTTGGTGTTGTATGGTGTGGTGGAGTCTTTTCAGACTTAACTCGCCATTACTTGATAGGTTTTACGGTTTGTGGAGAAGATAAGTGCTCCAAGTTTTCTTCCAAATCCATTTCAAGTTAGGTTCCTTTCTCGGAGATGCTCGTCTCTATGTTTTTACCCTTGGAACCTTCTTTTGTTTTGTCGGTGATGTTTTGGGCACCCAGATTTGAATCCGCTTATCCTTAAGCTGTGCTTTTGGTACCGAAATTTTCCTGACTCCTTGCATGCTACTTGTAGCATTTGCTTGCCGAGGGGATGCAGAAGATTGATTACTTCATGGTTTGGTCTACTGATTGCTTCCTTTCCATTCCTCCTTGCTTGGTGCAATTGGAACAATGAGTTGCCCGCCTTTAGGTGATAGCTTGAGCTGATTTGTATCCCAATCCGGTACTGCTTTGTATGTCCGCATCCAGGGCATTCCAAGAATCATCATCTCATTCGTGTGCTCATCTGGTAAGCATACAAACTGACGAGGACATGAACATCCATGTACTACCCTGTTCAAGTTGACATCTCCCAATGTTGGGGTTGGGTTTTTGTTGCATCCTTTGATTATCGCTATTCCTGTTGTCAATGCTTTACTTGTTGCCTTCTTGTACGTGGAATAACTAACTACATTTACTCTAGCTCCTGTGTCGACTAAAGCATTGGTGCTATGATTGTTGAGTTGTACTTTGATGCGCAGGTCCATTCCATCTCACCGGTCATCATCTGTTGAAACTGCATCTTTAGGTAATTTCCATTGTCGCTCATCTATTTCCAGAGTGTTGATGGGAATCGGTATCTGTTGATTCCTGAGAGCAGCTTTCATTTGAGTACCCAAAGCCAAGCTTCCTCTTGGGCTTCATCAATAACCTGTTGTTCGTTTCATCCTCCTTTACGTGGTTGCATGCATTCTTTCTAGCAATTCATTGGTTAGTGGCAAATTGTATATCTTTTAACGACATCCACTAATCCAATTAGCCATTGGTTCACCATCTAGAGTAGACAATTTTATTGCTTCACTTGGAGATACATCTTCAATGATAAACGGTCCATCTTCAGATTCTTATACATATGACGTATAAGAACTGTTTTGTAAAGTTTATAAACCAACTGCCCAATCATGCACGCTACATTGAGGACACGGTGCATGCTAGATTTCCAAATGCCCCTGATCAATGTTTTTCACAATAGTGGTTGGAGGGCTATATAAAAATATTTTTGAAAAACAAACAGTCGAGTTTACGACGCGTAGCAGCCAACCAGGTTAGAGATCCAGAGAGGAGCTATCATGGTCGCAACATGAAAGAGCGATCAGACTGCGATGGGCTCATCCTACAGACAACAACGCGAAGCTAGTGCCAGACAAACTCCCATGCACTATGGCTCGGGAGGCAAGGCATCCTGGAACAAAAAATATAAAAGATTAATTTAATTACAACCTAAATCGATGATTATAAAGATTATAGTTGATGATTTGTTATTGTTATTGCTAACTTATAAAAATATCACTCTTACTTGACCAGATGGTCAAGTATCGAGAGGGACATACAAAATTTGATACTTGCAGATGGTTGTTCGAGAACAACCACATCTCTCGCAAACAATTCGACGCAACAATTGGATCACTACAAGCTGTAAGTTTAAATAAATAATTTTGTATCAATTGTTTTGAGTTGTTGATAATTGTTTAATTTGATTTGGGTATAGGTAGAGTCAAGGTGATCAAACGTACGTGCCTATGGACGACGACGAGAATGAGGATGATTAGATAGAAAAATATTTGTCCAAACTTTCGTAAAGTCCCAATGTGGCACAATGTATATACAACTATTTTTATTTTATTTGTAACTTTTTTAAATAGTTGATCTTTTGCACATTAAATTGTCAAGGTAAAGTAAATTCAATTTTAATCCTTTGGTTTTTTTGTACTCTTTCAAAAAACAATTGATGTTTCATTGTTTTATGCAGGTCAAAAATAAAGGTGCTCATTTGGGCCACCGGCCACCAATTTTGGGTCGCCCAAATGAGCACCTTTTGCGGGTATATTATCGGAGCTATTACCGCAATTATTGATTTCAAACTAATACCGTGATTTGAGCCGCAGTTGTTGCCACGTACGAAAATTTTCTCTTTCCATTTTCTTTTGTTTTTCCGCGGCAATGCTAGCGGTTATAGACTATTCCTCTTATAGTGTGTGTGAGCTGATGTAAAATATGCTGATAAATGTGGCCTAGTTTGTAATGTCATTTTTAGGGTGTTTTCATGAGAGGAAGAGTGTGCAGAAGATACAAGAGCATATGTAGTGAATGAATCACATAAAGGGTAGAGTCGACCAAATTGGGGTACCTGAAGATTGATATGCTGGCTGTTTGTATCCTGGGCCAGTATGTTGCGCCTGTTTTTAATGAGGTGGATGATGATACCTAAAGAGGCGAGCTCGCTAATAGAAATGAGTTTTTTCTTGAGACCAATTAGTACATAATAAACCTTAGACATAGTGGTACGTAAGCCATTGGGTAAGTTGATGGTGACATCGCTATACACTTCAACAAGTTGAATGCTATCATCCCTGAGACAATTTTGAAAGCCACTGAAAGTGATAGGTCATATGGTGGGTGGCACTAGCTTTATCAAACAGCCAGAGATTAGGAGATGAAGTATGGATAGTAGCGGCATATACTTGCATATGATAAGAAGGGTTATTATCATAGGTAGAGATGGCAACATAATGAGCTTGGCCATGGGAAGAGGTGAGGGTAGGGGCCTAGTCTCCCCTTGAGGGTATAAGGGATAAAGATGAGAATATGCAGGAGGAGGGAAAAAATAGAATTACCTTGTTCTCATGGTTGTCGACAATCCTTACCGACATGACCAAATCGATGGCAATTTGTGCATTGCTTGGGGCTTGAATGATGCTTCTTGCCATGGTTGTGGTGTTGATGAGGAGGGCCAAAGTGGTTATACTTCTTGCTGAGGTTAGGTTTATGAGATTTGGCCATGCTGAGTTGTTGGTGTGGTTGCAAAGGGTTTCCTCCTATTGAATCTTTGCTACTAGGTTTTGTAGCTGTATATTTTTTGTTGTGGCTTGTGTGGTGATGAAGTCTCTCCATGCTGCGAGAAGGGAGGCCAATAAGAGCATGGATTGTAGCTCTTGAGGGATGGCTAGTTCTGATATGAGTACTTCATCTAGATCAAGTCTTTGTCAAGTTTCTAATAACTTGGATGAGGATTGACCTTTGTGCATAGTGGTGTTTACGAGTTTCTTCATCAAGGAAACTTGGTAGACAAGGTCGGTATGCTCGTAGTTCTTTCAAAGAACTTCCAAATGGTGATGGTGAGTTTCTTTACCATTTGGACTTGCGGATCTTGGTAGTGGAGAATAAGCTCCATCTTGGAACTATTGTTTCTGCTTTGTCAAGAATTGTAAACATCAGAGATACCGATAGGGTGTCTTTGGGTTTGTCAGGTTGAGCTTCAACACCTCATGTGATGTACCAAAAGCTGAACTTGTGTTAGATAAATCTCCATCCATATCTTAGAGACTGGGTGATTCCTGCCGTTGAGTTTGTCAATGACGTAGTGAGGCTTGTATGTGGCAGTGGAGGACATGGAAGATGACTCGACCATCGTGCAAGACTCCGGATTCCTTGACATGAAGAGTGAACCTTCAGGTGCTTGGAAGAGAACAGGGAGGGGCTTTATGTGCTACCAATAACTAAGATGTGAGGAGTGCTAATTTAGGTTCCTAGGCTCTACGGGTGCTCTAATACCATGTGAAATTGTAGGAACAAACAAACACACAGAGAGACAAGACCCTAAACTAACAAGCTTCAATGGAAATAATCCTAAAGTGTGCACAGAGACTTCATATATTGATGAAAAAGAAACTTGTACAGTAACTGAACTAATAAAGTACAGTCGGCCGCCAAAGCTCTCACTTTCGCTCTCCCTCTTTATCGCATGCATAGGAGCTTCTCTCACTTTTGGAATTTAGCCTTCATCCCGAAGACATTGACACTTGTAAAGGGGACTCTGCCGTTATAAAATATGTCAGTCATATAGATGTAGGCAAGAGGTGCCGTTTAGAGTAAGGGATAGGTGAGCTTAAGCCTTAGATTAGGGCCCATGACTGGGATAGTGAATGCAAAGATTAAGGAGCTAATTATTGAGGAGTTCACCGTTATACCAAAACCGTTTCACACCAACTTTAGTGGGGGCAACGTGGAGAGAGAGAGAGAGAGAGAGAGAGAGAGAGAGAGAGAGAGAGAGAGAGCGCTGATGTGTCCAGGCTTGCGGTTGATTTTTGCCTTCTAGCTTTGAGATTGCAGGTTCTAGGTCTCTCTGTCTCGATCGGCTCGTTGGCAGCAACACCACCACCATTTCCACCCGTGCTTTTTGGAACTAGTCGCAAGGGGTAAAAGGTAGCCAACATGAGAACAGAGGAGATGTGATGTGAGGGCACTCAAAGCTCAAGGAGGAGAATCTGGGCATCTTTGGGCAGATTTTGAATCACCATTACCATTCAGTAAAGGGTTGCAATCTCTCTCTCTCTCTCTCTCTCTCTCTCTCTCTCTCTCTCTCTCTCTCTCTCTCTCTCTCTCTCTCTCTCTCTCTCTCTCTCTCTCTCTCTCTCTCTCTCTCTCTCTCTCTCTCTCTCTCTCTCTCTCTCTCTCTCTCTCTCTCTCTCTCTCTCTCTCTCTCTCTCTCTCTCTCTCTCTCTCAGGCAGAGACAAACCTTCAGAGAAACCTCCAAACTGTTGGCTAATTTGCAAACCGTGCACTCCAGCAATAAATTCAGGCTGCGTGTAACTGCACACTGTGTCGGAGGCCAAAATTAAGCCTATCTCAATCGAGCAATCTGCTGCAGCAACAGGGTGAGGCTTCAGCATGGCTGCGCTTCGAGTGAGTGCACAATTTGCAATTGCCGAGCGCGCAGTTGGAAGGTGGTAAGGGCCGTCAGCGCAGGTAGGTGGGTGCTCGCTGAGAGTCCGACAGGAGTGCGTACATCACACGATAGCATTGATCCATCTCGGAACTGCGCCTACGCCTCTTGGTGAGCCAAAGGCTCTTTTCTCCCTATCAGATCGCATAAGCCACCAAGTGGCCGAGACTTCTCACTGTGTGCACATGTTTCTCTTTCATCCACCCTAGCTAGCACGAACGCATTCCCATCAACCTACCATGAGTTAGGCACTTTCAAACATGGGAAATAGCGTGGCAATGAATTTAGATCCAACGACATAGCCATCTTTGGAGAATCCACCAAACCTTTCAGAATACCTAAACTACTAAGTGGTGAGCAATTAATTGAATCTACTAGAATAACAATCAATTTTAAATAATAACTTAGCACACACCACTGAACTTCAAGACAACAAAGTAGATTCCAACAAGGAGCAAATCAATCAAGCAACAAGTTTTGGAGACAAAATCATCGACATCATACCCCGTCCCAAGAAACAAAGACAAATGAAGAGAGCTACATACTCTATTCCATAAAGTGCAAAATCAACAATCATATTTACATAGGTATGACAATTGATTATGAAGCCAAGAAAAGAGCACACATCACCAATCCTCCAAAATGGATGAGAGATGATGTGTCAGCCTTTCCTCCGTTCTCACAAAACTTTGAGTTCTAGATTTTGCACAAAACTAACAATAGGACTACTACTATTGCATTAGAAACATGAGAAATTATTTCTCATCATGCACCTCTAGCAAGGGATACAATAATTTAAAGGGACATCCCCCTAAGTGCTCCAAATAGTATTACTGAAAGTACCACAAAAAGATATAATATGTAGTCATTTGCTCCTTTTGTTGTAGGGTAATTTCTGTAGCTTCTGATTCTACTCTTTGTCGGACATTTCTTCAGCTCTCGAGTAAGTAGTTTTTGAGAGTGTCCTTCCATTTCTTTATATGGTCCACATCAATAACCTCATCATACATTTACATTTACCGATTAAACAATTCCACTCACTGTCACACAGAAAATTCTAACTCTGTGTGTGCTTCTACATTATTTAGGAAATTAACATCAACGCCTATGGAACTGGATGATCCATTCCACCAGGCAATTCACTTGCTGCAATACCATTTGCCAACACAAGTCCAAATTCTCATACTCAAGAAATACATGTACTTATGGGTACAAGAACAAGCCTTGTGACTTGACAAGAGTGATTGGCTCATGACATACTACCATTACAAGTTTTGGATCCCTTATTATGCTATGTGGAATGAAGCCACTGGGAAGATACATATAAAGGTCAATCGTTTGTATCATTGCTCCTCTAAAGGACACCTTTATTGTTCGTAGGCATATTGGCAAAGCTACATATCCTTAAGCCAGGGTCCCCATCAGATTGATTGGCATGATCTCAAGTCCTTGAATGTGAGTCTCGTCCTCGTGATTCACCTGTAGCCACATGATTAGGGCTGCACAGATACAGTTCGCTCCTCGCACCTGTAAATTAATACCTTTTCTCAATAAGGAGCAGAGTTGTCACCATGCTCCACACACTTCCCAACTACACTCACACCCGGTGGACATCCCTCTCTGTCTCTCCCTCTGCGCATCATTGGTTGACCACGCAACTCAAGGAAGTTAAGTAACAAAACGACTGAGGCAGAAGCTGAATTAATCCCAAGGTTAGGAGGAGGCCTTCAAGGTGCAGCTAGAGGAGAGCATGCATGGCCGTAGGAAGTGGCATGGCATCAAATGGGGGCACGGTGCTGCTTGAGGACTGCTAGGCGGTCAAAATATCAGGAATAAAAGCGAGCTTGGCGGCATCCTACCCATGAACTAAGGATACCTAGCTGTCTAGGGAGTGATCCATGTGGACCAATCATTACTGTCCACCGAGCCAGGTCAAAATCAAGGCCTTTACTAACACAAGAAGATTTAAACACTTCCTCATGTAGGAAAACGGTCTCTTTTTCAGTGTTTTTCATAGAAAACATAACATCATGAGCTTCTGCTCGAGAGGCACCGCATAACTAGCTAGGTACAATTGGGATCAGAGGACCATTTGCCCCCCCACCGGGCCAGCGGTCCCCTAATGATGTTGAGGTAAGTCACAATATGGGAATTATTGTGAGAATTTGTCTAAAACTTCTTGTGGTACCAGAAGGGGGGTGGGGGGGGGGGGGGGGAGAGAGAGAGAGAGAGAGAGAGAGAGAGAGAGAGAGAGAGAGAGAGAGAGAGAGAGAGAGAGAGAGAGAGAGAGAGAGAGAGAGAGAGAGAGATTTGTGGGTGATGGTGGATGGCTTGGGCGAGGGCGGATAGGACCTCGAGGGCACTATCAGCACAATACGAGGCAACGGAAAATGTATTGTTGAAGGGTTATGCAGAGGATGTTGCTTTGAAGGTATTTGCTTTGAGGCACATTCTTCCGGGAGCAGGGAGTGTGGCGGCGCTATCATTGCCCCACAAGCCTCTCACCCCTTGTCTTGCAAGATCATTTACCACGTAATCCCTTGCATGCATCGCTATTTACATGGTGATCTATGCAAGCATCCATCTGGTGCAGCCTCACAATCTCCCCCCCCCCCCCCCCCCCCCCCTCTCTCTCTCTGGGCCAACCCTCCTCTCTGATCAGGTTGGTGTAAACGACGAGGGCAGTCCTCAATTTCTTTGTTTGTCCCCTTGCAAGCCGACAATGGTGGCATGTTGCAGGCTTGCCAATGGCGATGTACGAAGCAATAGTAGGCAAATTATGTATGAAATCTAAGATTACTAAGGCGTAGTGAGCACTCTTCTTGTTCTTCAAGAGAAGTGTAAACTTCTGTGAACTTGACGATGTGGGTAGCAGTTGTAATCGTGATTGAGCAAAGGTTAATTTATTTATAGAGAGATCAGTATATTAATAAAGAGAGAGAGAGAGAGAGAGATGCACTAGGTTGACTAGCAAACGGCGAGGAGCCTCTACTTCCTACTTTTTGTGCACATGCACGTCATTCTAGAGAGAGAAATGAGGAGAAGTAGAATGCTGCAAAACACCAAACGAAAAAAACGGGTCCCATGTATTTTAACCATTTGAAATGATAAAATCCTAGTTAGATTTTGAGGTTGCATTTGAGAAAATCGAGAAATTTACACGTCTTAGTGTAATTATGGCTAAAAGCTTCAAATTTTGACCTAAAAACCAGGAGAATTTCAAGTTTTCCCTTATTTTCACTAGATAGGAAAAATGTATTTTTCTAGTCCTGAGGGGTAGAGGGAAAGAGAGAGAGAGAGAGAGAGAGAAGAGGTTAACATTCTCTATAGCAATCCACGTTGGTGTGTGCTGCTAGAGAAAGTTTAGCTTTTGATGTTTCAAGATCATTAACTGATTGAGAGAGAAGAAGACTCCAAAGAAGAGAAAGAGAAACTCTAACTTCTTAGAGAGAGAGAGAGAGAGAGAGAGGAGCCAAGCAGGATATAATTGAGGAATGCAAGAGGCGGGTCGATAAGGTTGTTGTTCTTAAAAAAATTGGCCTCTCTAGCACTTCACACTAATGTGGAGGGAGAGAGAGAGAGAGAGAGAGAGAGAGAGAGAGAGAGAGAGAGAGAGAGAGAGAGAGAGAGAGAGAGAGAGAGAGAGAGGGAGGGAGGGAGGGCAGAACACTCACATTTGGGTCCAAGAGAAGAATCGAGAAAGAGGGGGCAAGGTAGCAAGAGGGAAGATATGGATTCAGAGTAGATGGGGAGGGCGGTTGTTGTTCGCTATTACTCCAGCTTTCACACACACACACACACACACACACACAAGTACATGCCCGTGTGAGTCCATGTGCAAAGAGAGAGGCAAAAAGAGAGAGGGAGAGAGAGAGAGAGAGAGAGAGAGAGAGAGAGAGAGAGAGAGAGAGAGAGAGAGAGAGAGAGAGAGAGAGAGAGAGAGAGAGAGAGGGAGGGAGGGAGGGCAGAACACTCACATTTGGGTCCAAGAGAAGAATCGAGAAAGAGGGGGCAAGGTAGCAAGAGGGAAGATATGGATTCAGAGTAGATGGGGAGGGCGGTTGTTGTTCGCTCTTACTCCAGCTTTCACACACACACACACACAAGTACATGCCCGTGTGAGTCCATGTGCAAAGAGAGAGGCAAAGAGAGAGAGAGAGAGAGAGAGAGAGAGAGAGAGAGAGAGAGAGAGAGAGAGAGAGAGAGAGAGAGGCTTTTGCTCGCAGGTGAAAGAGTGAGGAAAGGTAGTTGGCAAGCTTACTTCTATCTGTAGCTATGGTGGCCATTGTAGCAAGCTCTTCATCCATGTCGTCTTTGCATAGTGTTGCCTATGCTTGTCCTCTTCATCAACATCTTTTTCCTTTGAAGTCCCGCCCCTCCCTCTCCTTCACCCCCTCCAGTGGTTTTTGCCTTATTTTCATGGTCACCAAGAAGGTCTCTGCCTTATCCTCCGGAAATATGTCGTGGCTTTTTGGGATTAGGGGAGGTGGCAACCTTGTCAATCTTGAATGGCTTGATGGATTTTTTTCAATGACTATGGCTTTAATCCCCTCCACCTTGGAAAGGATACAACTACCAATGAAGGTGGAAATCTTTGTGGGGCAAGTATGGAACGTAGTCCCCGAGTTCCAAGTTGGAGCTCAACCTAGAGCAATTGCTCCATTCTCTTTTGGAAAGTTGTTGGGTACTCAACTATTGTTGATGCGATGGTTTGAGAGCACGATATGGGTTGACTTCTTTGACACCGGTACCCAATCTTTGCTATGGTTTTAGTTTTCTTAGAAAATCTCGCTCGAGCTAAATTGGCACAAGTACTCTTGCAGAAAAGGTAGAACACTTGAGGGTCGACCAAAACTTGAGAAAGTGACCAAAAGCTAGAGTTAAGGAGAAAATCATGATTTTCTCCTAACTTCTATTAGAAAGGAAATTTTTGAATAATTTTGATACCAGGGGTTCTTCTGAAGGTGTGCATGACACTCATAAGGCTAAAATTGAAAACTTGCATTTTTTCACTTGGGTAGGGAAAAAAATGCGATTTTCTGCCTGACCCTAGACACACTAAGTTTGAGGAGCCCATATCTGCACCACAGGAAGTCCCAAGGGTAAATAGCACATTTACATAGCCGGATCTGGAATTGCCCTCTTCTGCATAAGAATAAGCCAAACTCCACTCTGAAAGCGGTCTAAAAGGAGCTCAAAGGACTCTGAGACCATCAAAAGGGTCAAAACATTGAATCTATTGCAAATATAAGTTGTTTGGACTGAGTAGTAAGTCTTTGAAACAACTGGAAGGAAAAATTACCTCAGAAGACCATAGGCAGAAGAAAATCACAATTTCTCCCACATAGTGATGTGATCAATATTTTTCAACAAAATTTGGTTCCACCTTTTTAAGCAAGACCTGTAGGGCATTACTGGGTCTAAAGATTATTAAAGTAGTGCATGAAGCCCTATAATTGACCAATTTTGGGTGTACATGAATTTCCAATTTGTCTTAACTTCATATGTGTTCAAGCTTTTACTGAGCCTTATACAGGAAGGAAGGTTGTTGCAAAAGAGGAGTTGGAGTACAAAAGGAACCACAAATGCCCTAAACACTTTTAGGAAATAGGCCACGTTTGAAATCATTAGAATTGTTCATGTTCTTGAGGTCAGGATGTTGGTATCAATCAAGTGTTAGAATACCCTGAGACCAGGTAAGTAAGGGATCCAAGGAGGAGAGTGTCAATAAAGTGACCCTAGAACCCTTAGCAATTGTGCAAGAGGATGTGGTATCAAACACTTCTTCTAAACTAGCCCTCACTATGCTTATAGTAGAAAAAGTCCTTGAAATGAGCTACCATAGTGAGAAAAAAATGGGGAGGGCATTTGACAAAAACTAGAACTTCCCCCCAGTAAAAAAATGTACTACCATTACACTAATGGTAAGGGAGCCAAAATCTATGTAGACATCCATCATAAGTGCTATGTTCAAGAGGACTTGGGGAGTCCTCAGTTCAGGGAGCAAGTTGAGGCTGTTGACGATGAAGACCAATGAGAGAGGGGTTTCCTATCTCTTAGGACGGACAATTTTGACCTTGTTGATGCTATGGGGATGACTGGAACTAAAGATAAAGTTTACAAGGGAATAGAGAGACCTCCACTAGAAAATGACCCAAGAGCTAGATTCATATCCATGAAGGAACTGGAAAGAGTGCTTGTAGACAATCATACCGTGGGATTGTACAAGTTTATGACCAAGGAAGGAGAAAATTATTACATCCAAAAAGACGTGTATATGGAGCTAGTTATAAAATAGATGTACATGTATGTCTATCCATTTGAAATGGAAAAAAGACCTATTTTGGTGGACAATAAGGGACATGCGTATAGGTATGCCTATATGGCACACATGGAAAATCTTTCCTATTGGGGAGAACCATTTTGTGTCATCTACTTAAACCGGATGGCCCATAAAAAGCCGATGGAAAAGGAGGTAAGTTTTAGGGAACTAGTCACCGAGATCCCACCCCATGTAGAAAGTGTTCATAAAACAGGGTTAAACAAACTTGAAGTACCAGATCCATGGATGACAAGAAGTAGCTTGTCATAACCAAAGCCTATCAGAGGTGGTTATTCGACCATTATAGGTTCATCCAAGACACACAATACTAAAAGGACAAGGCCATATGTACATACAAGGGAAGAATCGAGAGCCACATTTAGAATGACAACCTCTCCGTATGAGGAAGCTTTCATAGGAGCTCTTCGAATGATGAGATATGTCATTGAGCCAAGGTCTATGCACCCATCCCAAGTTGTGAAATGCATGGCTTTGAAATACAATGGATCAGGGGATCCCCATCCTCAATCAACATCCTTCAAATAGGTATTGAGAGCTGAATATGTCACAAATTTCCACATCCAGTTTGAAGGATTCAAATTATTTTTGGAAGGCACCGCCCTCACTTGGTTCCAACCTTTGAAAAAGGAAGACTATGTGAATATAGACACATTACTACAAGATTTCATAGAGGAGTTTCTGATGAGAGGAATCAAGCACATTATTATGTCGTAGATTCATTCCTTCAAGAAAAAAGAAGGCGTGAAAGTTTGGGAACCTCTCTTTGCTTTAAGCAATACATTGAGAGGTGCCCACACGCGAGAAGCCTCAAAAGGATTGTCAGTTAGTATTGTTCATAGAGGGGATCAAGAACGAACACTTCAAGAAGGGTTTGCACTTGAAAAAGTGTATGGTGCTCAACGAGGTTACTAAGGAAGCTGTCTCCGTAGTGGACAACTTCCAGATATATGGATAAGTGTTGAGAGACAGAGAAGCAAGTTCAATAGATTCTTGATCTGCAGCCAGTGGACCAAGCACTACAAAGGTTACTAAGGAAGCTGTCTCCGTAGTGGACAAATGCCAGATATATGGAGAAGTGTTGAGAGACAGAGAAGCAAGTTCAATAGATTCTTGATCTGCAGCCAGCAACAACAAACACCCATGAACACAAAAGAACTAGCGGAAGAACTTGTGAGGAGAATGGGCAGAATTTGGGGATTCAAAACCAGAGAATACGACCTTTAAGGTGATGCTTAACCTATGGAGGAGATCATCCACTGCAATGCACTATGTTGCCTCAGCCATATCCTAAGAAGGAAGTTGTGTGCCATTGAAAACAAGTGGATGAATCATGCCACTGAGAAATGCTATTATTATCATGGAAAAGTTAGGTACAATTGGGATCAGAGGACCATCGGCCCCCCCACCGGGCCAGCAGTCCCCTAATGATGTTGAGGTAAGTCACAATATGGGAATTATTGTGAGAATTTGTCTAAAACTTCTTGTGGTACCAGAAGGGGGGGGGGGGGGGGGGGGGGGGGGTGAGATAGAGAGAGAGAGAGAGAGAGAGAGACAGAGATTTGTGGGTGATGGTGGATGGCTTGTTGGGCGAGGGCGGATAGGACCTCGAGGGCACTATCAGCACAATACGAGGCAACGGAAAATGTATCGTTGAAGGGTTATGCAGAGGATGTTGCTTTGAAGGTATTTGCTTTGAGGCGCATTCTTCCGGGAGCAGGGAGTGTGGCGGCGCTATCATTGCCCCACAAGCCTCTCACCCCTTGTCTTGCAAGATCATTTACCACGTAATCCCTTGCATGCATCGCTATTTACATGGTGATCTATGCACGCATCCATCTGGTGCAGCCTCACAATCTCCCCCCCCCCCCCTCTCTCTCTCTGGGCCAACCCTCCTCTCTGATCAGGTTGGTGTAAACGACGAGGGCAGTCCTCAATTTCTTTGTTTGTCCCCTTGCAAGCCGACAATGGTGGCATGTTGCAGGCTTGCCAATGGCGATGTACGAAGCAATAGTAGGCAAATTATGTATGAAATCTAAGATTACTAAGGCGTAGTGAGCACTCTTCTTGTTCTTCAAGAGAAGTGTAAACTTCTGCGAACTTGATGATGTGGGTAGCAGTTGTAATCGTGATTGAGCAAAGGTTAATTTATTTATAGAGAGATCAGTATATTAATAAAGAGAGAGAGAGACAGAGAGAGAGAGAGAGATGCACTAGGTTGACTAGCAAACGGCGAGGAGCCTCTACTTCCTACTTTTTGTGCACATGCGCGTCATTCTAGAGAGAGAAATGAGGAGAAGGAGAATGCTGCAAAACTCCAAACGAAAAAAACGAGTCCCATGTATTTTAACCATTTGAAATGATAAAATCCTAGTTAGATTTTGAGGTTGCATTTGAGAAAATCGAGAAATTGACACGTCTTAGTGTAATTATGGCTAAAAGCTTCAAATTTTGACCTAAAAACCAGGAGAATTTCAAGTTTTCCCTTATTTTCACTAGATAGGAAAAATGTATTTTTCTAGTCCTGAGGGGTAGAGGGAAAGAGAGAGAGAGAGAGAGAGAAGAGGTTAACATTCTCTATAGCAATCCACGTTGGTGTGTGCTGCTAGAGAAAGTTTAGCTTTTGATGTTTCAAGATCATTAACTGATTGAGAGAGAAGAAGACTCCAAAGAAGAGAAAGAGAAACTCTAACTTCTTAGAGAGAGAGAGAGAGAGAGGAGCCAAGCAGGATATAATTGAGGAATGCAAGAGGCGGGTCGATAAGGTTGTTGTTCTTAAAAAAATTGGCCTCTCTAGCACTTCACACTAATGTGGAGGGAGAGAGAGAGAGAGAGAGAGAGAGAGAGAGAGAGAGAGAGAGAGAGAGAGAGAGAGAGAGGGAGGGAGGGCAGAACACTCACATTTGGGTCCAAGAGAAGAATCGAGAAAGAGGGGGCAAGGTAGCAAGAGGGAAGATATGGATTCAGAGTAGATGGGGAGGGCGGTTGTTGTTCGCTATTACTCCAGCTTTCACACACACACACACACACACACACACAAGTACATGCCCGTGTGAGTCCATGTGCAAAGAGAGAGGCAAAAAGAGAGAGAGAGAGAGAGAGAGAGAGAGAGAGAGAGAGAGAGAGAGGCTTTTGCTCGCAAGTGAAAGAGTGAGGAAAGGTAGTTGGCAAGCTTACTTCTATCTGTAGCTATGGTGGCCATTGTAGCAAGCTCTTCATCCATGTCGTCTTTGCATAGTGTTGCCTATGCTTGTCCTCTTCATCAACATCTTTTTCCTTTGAAGTCCCGCCCCTCCCTCTCCTTCACCCCCTCCAGTGGTTTTTGCCTTATTTTCATGGTCACCAAGAAGGTCTCTGCCTTATCCTCCGGAAATATGTCGTGGCTTTTTGGGATTAGGGGAGGTGGCAACCTTGTCAATCTTGAATGGCTTGATGGATTTTTTTCAATGACTATGGCTTTAATCCCCTCCACCTTGGAAAGGATACAACTACCAATGAAGGTGGAAATCTTTGTGGGGCAAGTATGGAACGTAGTCCCCGAGTTCCAAGTTGGAGCTCAACCTAGAGCAATTGCTCCATTCTCTTTTGGAAAGTTGTTGGGTACTCAACTATTGTTGATGCGATGGTTTGAGAGCACGATATGGGTTGACTTATTTGACACCGGTACCCAATCTTTGCTATGGTTTTAGTTTTCTTAGAAAATCTCGCTCGAGCTAAATTGGCACAAGTACTCTTGCAAAAAAGGTAGAACACTTGAGGGTCGACCAAAACTTGAGAAAGTGACCAAAAGCTAGAGTTAAGGAGAAAATCATGATTTTCTCCTAACTTCTATTAGAAAGGAAATTTTTGAATAATTTTGATACCAGGGGTTCTTCTGAAGGTGTGCATGACACTCATAAGGCTAAAATTGAAAACTTGCATTTTTTCACTTGGGTAGGGAAAAAAATGCGATTTTCTGCTTGACCCTAGACACACTAAGTTTGAGGAGCCCATATCTGCACCACAGGAAGTCCCAAGGGTAAATAGCACATTTACATAGCCGGATCTGGAATTGCCCTCTTCTGCATAAGAATAAGCCAAACTCCACTCTGAAAGCGGTCTAAAAGAAGCTCAAAGGACTCTGAGACCATCAAAAGGGTCAAAACATTGAATCTATTGCAAATATAAGTTGTTTGGACTGAGTAGTAAGTCTTTGAAACAACTGGAAGGAAAAATTACCTCAGAAGACCATAGGCAGAAGAAAATCACAATTTCTCCCACATAGTGATGTGATCAATATTTTTCAACAAAATTTGGTTCCACCTTTTTAAGCAAGACCTGTAGGGCATTACTAGGTCTAAAGATTATTAAAGTAGTGCATGAAGCCCTATAATTGACCAATTTTGGGTGTACATGAATTTCCAATTTGTCTTAACTCCATATGTGTTCAAGCTTTTACTGAGCCTTATACAGGAAGGAAGGTTGTTGCAAAAGAGGAGTTGGAGTACAAAAGGAACCACAAATGCCCTAAACACTTTTAGGAAACAGGCCACGTTTGAAATCATTAGAATTGTTCATGTTCTTGAGGTCAGGATGTTGGTATCAATCAAGTGTCAGAATACCCTGAGACCAGGTAAGTAAGGGATCCAAGGAGGAGAGTGTCAATAAAGTGACCCTAGAACCCTTAGCAATTGTGCAAGAGGATGTGGTCTCAAACACTTCTTCTAAACTAGCCCTCACTATGCTTATGGTAGAAAAAGTCCTTGAAATGAGCTACCATATTGAGAAAAAAATGGGGAGGGCATTTGACAAAAACTAGAACTTCCCCCCATTAAAAAAATGTACTACCATTACACTAATGGTAAGGGAGCCAAAATCTATGTAGACATCCATCATAAGTGCTATGTTCAAGAGGACTTGGGGAGTCCTCAGTTCAGGGAGCAAGTTGAGGCTGTTGACGATGAAGACCAATGAGAGAGGGGTTTCCTATCTCTTAGGACGGACAATTTTGACCTTGTTGATGCTATGGGGATGACTGGAACTAAAGATAAAGTTTACAAGGGAATAGAGAGACCTCCACTAGAAAATGACCCAAGAGCTAGATTCATATCCATGAAGGAACTGGAAAGAGTGCTTGTAGACAATCATACCGTGGGATTGTACAAGTTTATGACCAAGGAAGGAGAAAATTATTACATCCAAAAAGACGTGTATATGGAGCTAGTTATAAAATAGATGTACATGTATGTCTATCCATTTGAAATGGAAAAAAGACCTATTTTGGTGGACAATAAGGGACATGCGTATAGGTATGCCTATATGGCACACATGGAAAATCTTTCCTATTGGGGAGAACCATTTTGTGTCATCTACTTAAACCGGATGGCCCATAAAAAGCCGATGGAAAAGGAGGTAAGTTTTAGGGAACTAGTCACCGAGATCCCACCCCATGTAGAAAGTGTTCATAAAACAGGGTTAAACAAACTTGAAGTACCAGATCCATGGATGACAAGAAGTAGCTTGTCATAACCAAAGCCTATCAGAGGTGGTTATTCGACCATTATAGGGTCATCCAAGACACACAATACTAAAAGGACAAGGCCATATGTACATACAAGGGAAGAATCGAGAGCCACATTTAGAATGACAACCTCTCCGTATGAGGAAGCTTTCATAGGAGCTCTTCGAATGATGAGATATGTCATTGAGCCAAGGTCTATGCACCCATCCCAAGTTGTGAAATGCATGGCTTTGAAATACAATGGATCAGGGGATCCCCATCCTCAATCAACATCCTTCAAATAGGTATTGAGAGCTGAATATGTCACGAATTTCCACATCCAATTTGAAGGATTCAAATTATTTTTGGAAGGCACCGCCCTCACTTGGTTCCAACCTTTGAAAAAGGAAGACTATGTGAATATAGACACATTACTACAAGATTTCATAGAGGAGTTTCTGATGAGAGGAATCAAGCACATTATTATGTCGTAGATTCATTCCTTCAAGAAAAAAGAAGGCGTGAAAGTTTGGGAACCTCTCTTTGCTTTAAGCAATACATTGAGAGGTGCCCACACTCGAGAAGCCTCAAAAGGATTGTCAGTTAGTATTGTTCATAGAGGGGATCAAGAACGAACACTTCAAGAAGGGTTTGCACTTGAAAAAGTGTATGGTGCTCAACGAGGTTACTAAGGAAGCTGTCTCCGTAGTGGACAACTTCCAGATATATGGAGAAGTGTTGAGAGACAGAGAAGCAAGTTCAATAGATTCTTGATCTGCAGCCAGTGGACCAAGCACTACAAATGTTACTAAGGAAGCTGTCTCCGTAGTGGACAAATGCCAGATATATGGAGAAGTGTTGAGAGACAGAGAAGCAAGTTCAATAGATTCTTGATCTGCAGCCAGCAACAACAAACACCCATGAACACAAAAGAACTAGCGGAAGAACTTGTGAGGAGAATGGGCAGAATTTGGGGATTCAAAACCAGAGAATACGACCTTTAAGGCGATGCTTAACTTGTGGAGGAGATCATCCACTGCAATGCACTATGTTGCCTCAGCCATATCCTAAGAAGGAAGTTGTGTGCCATTGAAAACAAGTGGATGAATCATGCCACTGAGAAATGCTATTATTATCATGGAAAAGTTAGGGAAATGCCTTATCCATGTAACCCTCAGTATCAACAAAACATGCCCGTAAACCCTTACCAATAGATTAAGACCACCACCGTCGAGATACGCCTCAGGACCAATGAACCCACAACCAGAAGTAAAAAGACCAAGACCAGTGCTAGGCCAACAACCACCACTATTCAAGCAACAATGAGGTATGTATATCCCGATCAGTATCCTGAAGAGAGTGCTTTAGTGCTAGTACAAATGTTTCATGAAGAGGAACACCATGGACATTGGCATAGTGATCCTTATCCACCAAGGGCTATGGAATCCTATGACTAAGATAGTGTTGTTTCGTCTTCTAGAGCCTTAGAGCCGATGAAGAGCAACGTAAATCAAGGTAAAGGAGTTACCCTAAATCAGGGAACTCTGATGTTCATAGCTAACCAAGGTGAAACCATACCAAAGCCATATCCTCAAAGACCATATACAAAATAACCTTAACAACAAAGACATCTGGGACCTAGCTTGTTGTAGGTGCGATGGAGACCATTGGGCCAGAGATTTCCCAGAGGATAAACCAAATGCAGTAGTCAACACTCCTCATGGAAAGAAGACTGAGGGAGGATATTGTGGAGGATGCAGAATTAAATAATTATACCTAAATTTCCCTAAAACCCAGAGAAAAAATAAAAGGTGATGATGAACATTGTGGAAGCTATACCATCTTCAACCGGATCAGATTTGAAAATGAAGATACCATTGAAAGTGATGACAAGAGCACATACAAAACAGAAAATGATAGATGAGAAGGAGGGTAGTGACTCTCACAAATCTATTGGCACAAAATCAGTGCGAAAAGCCACACGAAATAGAGTGAGAACCCAATACCACAGGAAGTTAAAGGCTATTACAATTGAGTTGTCTCAAGCTCAAGAGCAATCACATCAATCAACAAAACCCAAGCCTAGTTTTATACTAGAGGAAATACATGAAACAAAACTAAAACCAAAGGAAACCATTGCAAAAGGAGTGAGTTATGGAGCTTCAGTGCTAGTCGACAAAAACTTTGAGCCATTGGAAGCAATTCTAAAGGCTTATGAAGACTGGACAATAGAGACAATGGAACATAGATGGCTAACTTATCCTAAATTGGAATGGGAAAAGCTATGATTGAAGATGTGCAAAAAGTTGATCGAGACGGCACAAACTCTTATGGAGTCTCCATTGACAATGCCCGTCCAAGAGAGGATAGATCCCCACCCATTTGCGAACTTGAAGGATCTTGACAAAACGAAAGAAGTCAGTGAACGAGAACCTAAAATTTTAGTCACAAAGAAAAACAGTAGACGAATGAGACGGGGAGAGAGAGTTGGAACACCATCCAAAAAAGGAATAAACAAACATATTCCAAAAAGACATAGCAAGTCAAGTAACCGAGAACACTACGGATATTTTTGCCTACCAACAAATATCGTTTAACGTGCCACAGGTTAGAGAAGGTGGCTGGAAGACCTCTGGAAGATGGTCAAGAACGTGAGAGGTGAGAATCAAAATGAGGGAACAACACCCATTACAGAAGTGGATCTTGACTAAGGCATGATGGATGTTGACCTTCAGAAAATGTACGGTGATCAAGGTACAAAGAAATTAGATGACAGTCGAGAGGACATCTTCAAAGAGTTACCTCCTTACTTGGGTTTATATGAAGGAAAATTCGACGTATGTGCAACCAAAGTGTGTCGATCCTAATAGAGGGCACATGCAGTGATGTATATGCTTACAGATGCATAACAAAGGACTAGAGCAGATGGGAAGAGCCTGGGCAGCCAAGTTACAGCGGAGATGTATGCTTTATGTGGTTTTCTAGGCCAAAAAATCTCCAGATAGGGCGTGACTGGGTGGCAGATGAAGGGTGATCAAAGTGCTGTTTTTTGGCCCAGATATGTAGAGCTTGAAGTGCTAAAGGAACATGTCCAAACGACTCGTCAAATGGAGCTATAGCGTGCAAGATACGGGGTTTTGAAGTTGGAGGTGGTTGCAGATCTGAGACGGATAGGCCAAGTGATGCCGGGTGGTCCATGCCAGTTTGGAGCTATGGGTGTGTAGTGCCTAATTTATGAAGCGTGTTGATATTTTCAGATAATCCATTGGAGCTACATATACCAAGTTATAGCCAGATGAAGTTTTGTCGGGGGCCAGGTTTGAGCCGGGTTGGCTGCCTCGGGAGATGTGCCATGTGATGATTTTGGAGCTCGACCAAGGATTGTATGTGTTCTGCGCAAGAAGTGAATGCCACATGAAGTGACTACCCATTGATTGGGGTCCAGAGCATGAAGCTATTGCAAATTGAAGTTGGTATCGGTTAGATGAAGTGTTGTAGCAGATGAATTTTTGTTGTTTTGGTGGTGCCAGTTGAGATGCTCGAAAATTTCAAAAAATGGCGGTGTTTTCCCACGACGAAGTTGAAAACCAGCTCTACAGTCATGATTTTTCAATTTGTCAGTTAAGTTCTCAAGCCTCAAATGGCATGCATTGGAATGAGGGCAAAAAGTGTATTTTTGGAGTAAGTTGAGAAATTTTTTGGTGCTTTAGAGGCCTTGGTAGGCTGGTCGACGGGCTGCTGCCATGTGGCCTCCTCTTATCCCACATGCACGAGTAGTTGGACAGAGTGCAAGGTATAAGGTGTGTGGCGGGCACCCAATGTGGGTATCTCCATGAGGTCGTGAGCTTGGAGCTGGGTAGCTATGGCTGCTTTGGGCGCGGCGGCCTTGGTGGCTCTGTGCGGTGATTGTTGGCGGTTTTAGGGCAGCGCATGAGTGCGAAGCAAGTGATGACATGGCATGCCAGAGGGGGCTTGTCCTGTGCCATCTTGTTTGAGAGTGAGATAGGGAGTACCAACGGCGCCATCAGTGCCCCGCTTGGATAGGAAGTTCATGCAAGACTTGGGGCCCAAGAAAGCCGGGGCTAGAATTAGAAAAAGGGGACTGTCCCATGCAAGCAGGGGGTCCGAAAATAGAAGCAGGAGGCCATACACATGCCCATAGGGCCCCCAATTTTTGTAGTTTTGGAGGAGGGTTTTTTGGAGGAGAGCGGCAAGGAGAGAGCAAAGAAGGAGAAGAGGAGCCTCCCATGCATTCAAAAAGGGAGTTTTTTTGGGTACGAAGCTCGAGAGGGAGCATCCAGCGGCAGGACAAAGGTGGTTTCAAAGACTTTTCAAGCCAACGAAGGCTCTCTTGCTTGCATTCTCAAGAAAGGAACCATTTCGAGGTGGCATCAATGATCTTCTAAACCCCTTGTTGCTCATCGTATTGGAGACGACTAAGCCGTGTGATAGTAGGGAATTCTTGGAGTTGTAGTAATTCTTTTTGTCATTAATTGAAAGAAGCCATAGCTAAGTTTGGTGTCATCTTCTTCCCCTACTTTCCCCCTTCTCGTCTTTGTTCTATCACTACTATGTGGTGTCGATTTGAGAAGTGTGTGCCTCTCCGGACCTCTAGTGTGAATGGGAGAGAAAGAGAGAGTGGTTTATGTTGTGAGGGAGCTGTCAGTAGGCCAGTTTAGTGCAAAGGTTGTGTGTATATGGTTGTGTGTAAGATTTCTAGACGCATTGTCGAGTTTCAAAGGTGAACTCTAGTGGTTCAGGGTGCAGTGGTTATCCTGGGCTATTGAGAGGGTTGCTATTTTGTGTCGGGTGTGTTCCCCTTTCCCCCCATCCAACATGATGGTCCAATTACAACAAGGACCTTAAGACCAATCATAGATTCCCAAGGGTTGCAAGAACTTATGTCCACACGAGTGAGATGCACTCTAACGGTGGTGGAACTATTGAAAATCAGACCACATATGTGGACAAATGTTGAAAAATTTCTTGAGAAAATGGGCATTAAAAAACCAGTGGAAACTTTAGACCTTGAAATAGAGAAGTGGAATCAACCAAAAAGAATGCAAAATCAATTTCCATAAACAAGGTTGGGGATTACTGCAAGGTAGAAGAAGGAAATACCACATTGCCCATTGAGCACCAAGGAGTAGAAACCATTGCTATCTTGCATAGTGGAGCAGGGGTGTCCATCGCAACTAAATTGATTTCGGAGAAATGAGAAAAACCGACCCTTAGAAAAACGAGGATGAAACTATAGTTAGTTGACGGCTATATTGCAAAACCTATTGGTATTCTAGAACAAATAGTCATGACTTCCTGTGGAATCGAGTATGAACATAGGTTCTCCATAGTAGATTTTGATATTGAGAGTAACTATGATGTTATTCTTGGAAGGTCATTCATGCATTTGTTAAAGATGGTTCAAGACTAAGGTTATGATTATATCTACTTGCACCACATGGAGACCAATATACGCATCAACTTGAACGACCACAACTACAGAGATTCACAAAGAAAACCTATAGTGGATTTTGATTTTGCAGCTGCTACAGAGTCTGAAGTATGTGCATGGTTGAACTCTAAAGCTCACCTGTGGATGTGTGGAGCCTCTGTGACAATTCTATCAAAGACAGGAGTAAGAAAGCAAGACCATTTGAAGATCTGGACTACATATCTGAGCCTTTTCCTGAAGAGAGAATGGATCCCTTAGAGTGGACTCAGATCTTGGCTACCTTAGATGTGTGTGTCAATGAAATCACACCCACCAAGTTTGCAACAAGAATGGCTTGGACTTAGTTTCCATATGCATGATTAGAATAAATCCAAGAAAAAATCACCGAGGGACCAAAGAAATTGGTGATATACAAAGAGTTGACAACGAAGTACAGTGTTTGCATATCCAAGTTGAGATTTATATTAGAGATCTTAGCATGGGAAGTGATTCGGGCTGCACCTTGGAGCAAAACAGGAATCAAATGATGAATGTTACTTTGACACCCTTGATGCTTATAGGTACAAGGAGTTTAGTACTGACGATGAAAAATTAGAAGGTCATGCGAGTGATCATGAAACAAAACCTGAAAACTTCTTTGACTTTTCAAATCAAAAACCCAGCAGACAATGACATTACAGGAACAAACAAGCCACTAGAGGGATGAGAAACAATCCAATCCCACATATCGAGGGGAAACAAATTTACTTGACACTAGTGGGAGCCCATGACTACATATGAGACAAGGTAACTAGAAAAGTGACAACATCTTCTTAGCCAAACAAGACTAAACCAAAAAAGGACAACTGATGAAACCTCCTAAAGACTCATCAAAGATTAGGGATGCTATTAGTGAACCTAAATGGACCAACGTTGAATGGAAGAAGAAATACAATGATCTGAAATGCACATTGAAAGAGGTTTGGACAACATAAGTGGAAAGTGACAACAAGAACGGGGAAGAAAAAAGGAAAAACGGAATAATTGTACCCTCACATTATACGAAGTACACTATTTAAGACTAAAAATGATTGTTGAACAGAAAATGAGGGAGAAGGCTAAAACAAGAAAGTCTTATGATGGATGCCAAAAGAATAGATTAGTAGAACCAGGAGAAGAGCCTAAACCTGATCACATTGCTATAGATCTATCACCAAACAAGGAAGAGTTGTTGATTCAAATGCTCAGAGTATAAGGATGTGTTTGCCTAGCCTTATAAGGACTTGAAAGGGGGTTGATCTTGCCATCCGTCAGCATACAATTCTCCTAAAGCATGATGCTAAGCCAAGCAGACAACACCTTTACACTTACAACGAAACATTTGCCAAGAAAATCAAAGAGAATTGACAAACTAAAAGAAGTTGAATTCATCTACAAAATTGAGCATCCCCGATTATGGTGGTACTTAAGAAGAATAGAAAATTAAGAGTTTCATCAACCTCAAAAAAGTGAACGTGGCTACTATTCACAACAATTATCCTCTTTCCATCACTGATCATGTCTTGGAAAGAGTAGCAAGAAAAGGAGCATATAGATTTTTGGATGGATTTTTAGGTTATAACCAGTCGATTAAACCATAAGATCATCACAAAATAGCTTTTGCGATTGAATGAGGAATTTTTGCTTACCGAGTGATGCCTTTTGGGTTGACGAATGCACCAGCCACTTTCAAAAGACTTTTGACTCATGCATTTGGAGAATACTTTCATATCTTTTTAGAAATCTATATGGATGACTTATGTGTGCACTCAATGTTACATGGACCATATAGAGCATCTAAAAAAGGTATTTGGAAAATGTCGCACCTACTAGATCTGCATGAATCCAAAAAATTATGTTTTCATGGTAAGATAGGACAAGAGCCTGGGGCATATTATGTCAGTAAACAAAATATCCATGGATATGAAGAAGATCAAGGTGATTGTCGATATGCCATGCTCAACAATAGGAAGAGAGGTCCAATCCTTCATGGGACGTTGTAAATAGTATTGAAAGTTTATTTACATGTACACAATTACTACTAAGCCTCTCTATGGTTTGATTGTAACCTTCGACTATTTAAAAGTGTAAGTAGGCTTTGGTATGAGCACCAATCAATGTTCATAACGATGCCTTCGCTTTTGCCATTGGATGTGTTCTGACACAACTTGGTGAAGGAACCATGGATTTGTGGTTAAAAAGGGGAAAACTCATCAGAAGCTGATCACCTATCCATACTACTAAACGGAGAGAACCCACATGGAGTTGAAGATGATTTGCCACACACATATCTCTTTAACCTAGAAATGATACCTAGATGAATTGAGAATATAATTCCACTTTTGTCTATAGGACAATTGTTGATAGACTAAAAACAAATAGCTGACAAATGCTTAAATGAGCAAAGCAGTCCTTTCCAACTGCTTAGCGAACAACTACATCATAGGGGTTTGAATGGCGCGTTGGGATTGTGCATAGAAGCCTCTGACATTCCTTTGTTCCTAGAAGAAGCACATATCACAATGGATGACATCCATCATGGGAAGATCAAAACATATCAACACTTGATGAGAATAGGAGTTTTCTGGCCTAGTATGAAGTTTGATGCGGCTTCTTCTTTGTACCTTTGTACCTTGAGGAAATGCATATCACAATGGACTTCATCCATAATGGAAAGATCAAAACATATCAAAACTTGATGAGAATGGGAGTTTTCTGGTCTATTATGAAGTTTGATGCGCACATGTGTGTTAAGAAGTGTAGATCATGTGCAAATGACACACCAAAGGAGTATGCTACACTGTACCATTTGAACATAGCACCACACTCGAGTAAGTACATTGTGGATTGTTTGAACGAGGTCTTCCATGAAAACATGTCTAAAACAACAATAAGAGCAATTAAAACTAAAGCACAATCGTATGAATTGATTGGCAACAAGTTGTACAAGTGTTGCAAAGATAATCAACTTAGACTTTGTGCATCAAAAAGTGAATATATATTGATCTTGGAGGAGGCACATTCTGGGCAATCAAGAGGTCCTTTTTTAGGAGATAAAATGGCTAAGGCTATAATGTTTGCCAAAATATGGTGGCCTACACTCTTTATGGATGTTGAAGCATTTGTGAAGCGGTGTGATGAGTGTTAGAGAACAAAACTTCCAATTAAAAAGGATGAAATGCCAATGAAACTCATGATGAGAGCACACACGTTTTTGATGTGGGGTCTAGATTTTGTGGGTCCCATAGCACCGCCACCTTAGAAAACTCATGAGAAATACATCATTGTAGCCACAGACTATTTGGCGAATTTGGTTGAAGCTAAAGCTACACAAAAAAATGACACGCGCACCACGACACAATTTTGTATGAAAATGTATTTATGGTTTGCCTATAGAAATTGTGAGTGATCAAGGAACCCATTTTGTTAACGAAGTCATGGAGTATTTGCTTAATGAGTTCATAGTTATACATAAAAAATCAGCCCCATATCACCCGCAAGCTAATGGTCAAGCTGAAAGCACCAACAAAGTCTTGTGCATAGTGCTCACCAAGATTATAAACGATAATAGATCGGATTGGGATCAATAGTTGCCTCTATTGTGTGGGTTTATAGAGTTGCATACAAGACAATTTTAGGGACTACACCTTATAACATGGTGTATGGACTTAATGCCATATTACCAATAGATGCAACTATTGATCCCAATTGGGGATCGCCACAAAACTTGAATGGTCTTGACGTGAATGGTCTAACTGTCAAAAAATGATGCATGAAAGAGTTTCATGATTAGCATGTGAAATCCAAGGACTTTGCACCAGGGGATCATGTGCTTGTCTATACTCTTAAGCAAAAAGCCAAAAAAAAAAAAAAAAGCGGGGAATGGGACCCTTTGTGAGTCATTCCATATCACCAAGCGAGGCCATTAAGCTTGCAACATTGGATGGACAGGAAATGTCAAACTGGATAAATGGATGCATACTGAAAAAATATCACTTGTCCTTGACACAAAAGATGCTTGAAAGAGCACATGCAACTAAAAGTAAGAAGGAAAAACAGTAACTCAAGATTAAACACGCACAACAAGAAGCAAAAGAGCGAGTAGTAAAACGAAAAACAAAATCTATCAGATTACCAACATTGAGGAGGATGACACAAATGAGGATCCATACCTTGCGGTAAAGCTAGGAGCTGAAATGTTACCTACTCATGCGCTAATCGACTATGATGCTCAAATGAATACAACTAGTTGGAATATTTACTAATAGATGCCAAAATTGATCATATACCCCTTGTAAAGGAAATTTACAGGATTCAAAAGAACCAACAATACCGTAACATGTTTTGTGGAGCTAGAAGTATACACATCAATGGTGGATATGAATGCCCCCATGACTTTTTTGTGCTGCCACTGAATGCTTTGGCTAATCAATTGATATTGGGTACACCATGGTAAGATAGATACAATGTGTATATCCAATCAGCCAACAATCACGTGCATGTCAGAGCAGGAATTCAAGTCATGTATGTTGATTTTGCTTCCAAGGCAGATACTAACAAAGATAGGAATGAAGCCAACAAGGTAACCAAAAGCGAGAAACAACAACCAATACAGGTCACTATTGCTAGTGGGTCCATGGATAGATGTGAAGCTGTAACTATAGGTCATCTGCTCTCTTTAGAACAGGTGCAAAAGACGCAATCATGTACCCCAAAGAATATATCAAAAAGAGTCCCAACGCACAACAAAAAACCTAAGCAAATGTGGATACCTAAACAACCAACTATGAGAGTACACCCAATGCAAAACAAAACACGGACTATAAGGCAAGTTCAGCTACCAAAAGGAACCCCACGACTTCAAGGAAATTTGGTTTGGATTCCAAAAGGCCTACTATAGTCTACAAAACAGGGGACACGATCTACTCCGATAATCATGACAAAACAGACTGTAAAGCATACTAATACGCTTCCAAAGTCATGGCTACTTCAACACAAATCCAAGTGGATATCAAAGCCCAAAGAAGTGCATCAACTGCCCAAAGAAGCTCAATCACCTTGACATTCGTCCAAAGTCACAACCAAAGAATGGTGGTCGATGCTACAATCACAACCTCTAATCTCAACTGACAAAACCCTTTGACAATGTGCCAACAAGCTATTGAGCTACAACGCTTACTACATGGTACGTGCTCATTGACAACCACAAATGTGAACGTCGCCATCAAATGCCATTAAGCACTTTGCTTAAGACCCACCTCTTGCACAACATCAATTTTTTCATGCAATGACTGAGTATGCATACGTAGGGCCTCTTACATGGCCTTGCATAGGGTGCCACTTTGCGGCCCAACACACCCTCACTAACACACTATCATTCGGGAGGACTTTGACTAGTAAGGGGAGAGAATTCTGAAGCATCCCAAATGCAAAATGTGAAACCAAAAAGGAAAAGGGCACTGTTTTCTTGATGCTTGTATTGAATTTGCGTTTGATTTCTCGTCTTTTGCCACAATAGTTGATTTTGTGCCCTAATAGTGTAGAGACTCAAGAATAAGGGACAAACATTAAAGATGAGACCATAGGTGTGTGTAAATACGCAGATAATAAGGTTTTTGGCTAAGAATGATAATAAGAAATAAAATAATTCGCTAAAAATTTGCAAATAAGAACTTTTTGTTGAAACTCAACTATTTACTACTTTTTACTGATTTTCTAAGCAATAAATGGCAACAAAAGTAGGAAAATTACCAAAAAAACCAAACATGGGTACATGGACTCCAAGAAGAGATTGAAATTTTTAGAAGTTGAGATGGAGCAACAATGAGCAAGTTGTGGCCAAAATAGGATAGGTGCGAAAAATGTTTTTTAAGTTGGAAATGCCTGATCAGACAAAACGGACGGATTGGGATCATACAGTGTCCGAACTTAGAAATTTACAAGACGGTGGTCATCGGGCACATGAGATAGGACTAACTATGAGGTGGGGGGAAAAACTGACTTGGAAACCCGGGGTATGTATAGGTGCGACCCACTTAACCCTTCATTTTTAGTTGTGAGTGTGTGTGTGTGTGTGTGTGTGTGTGTGTGTGTGTGTGTGTGTGTGTGTGTGTGTGTGTGTGTGTGTGTGTGTGTGTGTGTGTGTGTGTGTGTGTGTGTGTGTGTGTGTGTGTGTGTGTGTGTGTGTGTGTGTGTGTGTGAAAGAGAGAGAGAGAGAGAGAGAGAGAGAGAGAGAGAGCTACTTTGGAATGATTCTTCTCTTGATTCCCACGCCCTGAGCTTGGACGCTAGATATGAGAGGTATGTTCCCTACCTAGTACACTATCACTTGATGCCATTGCATGTCAAACTTTATGGCAAGGGAAAAGAGTGGTTAGACCTAAGCTGGCCCAAATCCAAAACGACGACCACAAAAATAAAAGGGAGGGTCAATTTTAGGTAGACTAACACACCCCTAACCTCAAAAATCAATTTTGGGTCACTAGAAATACCTTGCAGAAGAAAATTGCATTTTTTCCCAGCTGTGAGAATACACCCAAACTTGGCTAGTAGCTGGGGTAACAAAGCAATAAACTTTGGTAAAGGAACTTGCATAGAAGAGATGAATTTCATGGTTTCTCAATGGAAAATCTTATGTAACCCGAGAAACCGCCAAAATCAATGCAAAGTGGTAATGGGATGATGAAAGGGGCTAAAAACTTATAGGAAGCATCAAGAGAGTATTTCCAAACAATGGGGAATGGTGCATTGCATTACACAAAGCAGAGGGATCAGATGTCAAAGTCAGAGGATCTCTCCAGAGGACATAGTGGCCCTATGGTCCACCTGTCAATGAGTTCAACAATGAGCCACCATGAAAATGTTTGAAATAAGTGTATAAGTGTGTATGAATTACTGTTTATTTTTGTGTTAGATAGGGAAAAAAATCGTGCTTTTTTCTCCCTACCTTGCACCACTTGGGATATGGAACTAGAAACCTGGCACACATGTCCAACTTAGGTTAAAAAAAACACTCTTGAGAAAGATATTCTATGTTGGAAATCTCTAAAATGTTGTGAGGTAGAAGTCTCTCAGATGCAAGCCCTAAAAGTGGACCAAGCCAATGAAGGTGATTCAAAACACAGTACAAAGTCATCAGCTAGCTCATAACACTCAATGTAAGGTGTGGCATGAGTTTCACCATGTTTAGGAGGAAAATCTAAGAAACAAGGAAAAAATTGCAATTTTCTCCCTGGCAGAGTCAACTTGCAATCAACAATGGAATTTGAAGTTGTACACATAAAACCCTAGCTAATTAGGACTTATCCCAAAGGTTTCACACCTATCGGAAAAGTATAGGACCCTTTAGGCAAACTTCAGGCTTAGCCAAGTGGCCAAAATTGACGTAACCCATGTCTAGCTAAACAAATTCAAAATGCAGGTAGGGGAAAAATCTCTAATGAGTGTGAGAAGTGCACCAACCAAGTTTGGTAGCTGACAGAGGTCAGATGTGAAAAAGGTGGAGAACATCGTGATTTTCTAATCAGAAAGCTCAGAGAGAATTCAACCACAAGTACAAGTTTATGGCAGCATATGGAACATCCCTATGAAGCCAAAGTCGAAAAGACCCACATCTTCATCAACTAATGTGTCAAACACTTGAAGCAGATGACTGAAACCTCAACTACGACTAAACCTCCTATCCAAATCACACCAGATCAAAATTGGAGCCTATATAGGGGTAGTGAACATCAAGTCCACGCAGTTGGCACTTCATAAAAAACACCTGTGTATAGGCCTGAGAAAAAAACGTGATTTTTCCTCTATTTGTATGAAAATTGGCTTTTTTCCAACTTTTGAGATTGTGCATCATTTATACATGAGTTTTGAAGAAAGTGGCACATTAATCAACTTGTCAAATACATGAAAAGTAAGAACACATCACTTCAACCTCTGACTAATCTTTGAACTATGACAATTGTCCACGGGAGCTATGAAGTCCAAAGCTAAACGCAATAAGAAGAAATGGAGTCGCAAGAAGAAGCTTGAGCAAATTCCATTGTTTACTCTTCTCTGCGACTCTCTCAAGGAGGCATCCACTTACATAGAAAAAGAAAGATTCAAGCTCAGGATATAGGGATACACATAATAACATGGTTACCATCCCCATGATCCCTTGAGAAGCCTATAAGTTAGAAAGGAAGCTGTTGATTGAAGAAGCTTTGGAAAAGACAGACTTTCTTGAATATTTTAAAATGCCCCCATGCGAACTTGACATCCAAAGGGCCCATGAGCTATACACCAGCATAACAGAGGAGGGAACAACTGAAATCTCTAGGTCCATGCCAAGATCACTTCTGAGCTCATTGTTGAAGCCCTAGATTTGTCGAATAGAGGAGCAATTATGAAGGGAAAGAAGGAGATGGGGGTGGAAGTGTTCGTGAAAAAGGGACTTGCAGCCAACTTTGCAGATATGACATGCCAAAAAGTGGAGCTACCCACCCGCATATTCATGCAATTATTTGACATAAACGACAAACGACCAAGAACGTATACAACACCCAACCATAAGGTGGCAACAAATTACACCTGGGCTTGCTAGGAAAACATGTCGATGACCGTTGACCACACCCAGTACTTGCTCGAGTTGCTGACAAAGAAAAGGAAACATTCTAGGCTCACCTATCTATCAGCTCTAGAGGTTTTGACAAGAAAAGCATATCAGGCTATCGGAGTTTCTCAAGACCTTTCAGAAGCTCCAACACAAAATGATTGGATTCAGCTTCAAGAGGAAGAGAGTGAGGAGGAAATGACTAAATCGGTATTAACTTAGATCACTTCCAAAACACGCTCCAAAAGGAAAGTATGAGAATCTAACTCCTCTAAAGATGTGCAAGAAGACTGGATGGGTATGAAGCCCATGCCGATGCCCAAACTAGGGATGGAGGAGAAATCTTAGAAGCAAGCCGGAGAGGAGAGGTTAGCCAAAGAATTCAAAACAAAAAGAGTCGATTAAGTGACTTTGCAGAAAAGTGGGCGCCATGTAGAGTGCGGACAAAGAACCCATCAACTACTCCTATCGATGCAGATCACTTAGAAGAAATATGGGCACAGATGGAGCGAGCAAAGCTTGCAAAGGAAGTGACTCAAAAGGTTGCAGAGGATTCAAAGAGGTAGAGGAAAGACCCAACTCTTCTGACAACTCAAGAGAGTTCCCAATCTCAGTCAGAGCACCATTTCTATGAAGATTACGGAAATGAGACAACACAAGGGGACACCTCTTAACCCAAGGCCTTGCAAGGCAAGACACACAAGGCAAAACCAAAGATCAAGACAACTTCCCTACGCCACAAAATCCACCTATAGTAATAAAATAAATACAACAACTAGTGCCAATACTAAGCACCTCAACACATCAATGGAGCTTGGTCAACCCCTACTACCATGCGTTGCTAAGAGTGGCTATAGATATGTACAATGTGGAAATGCAAGAGCATGCTCAAGATCAAAATGCTATCCTTACACTACAAAGTGAGCTCACAAAAGTATATGTTGAACTCCATACTCTCAGAAATGAACAAGAGGAGCTGACAGTTGCTCCCACGAAAATAGAAGTTAGCTACAGCTCAGGAATAAATAGATGCAATGAAAAGAGTTGTTGTCATCCACAAAGAAGTAATTAGTGATCTGGAATCAATTTTTACGAAAGTTTACAATCAAGCAGATACACTTGAAAACCAGCTTGCAATGACAAAGATACAGCTAGTCAGTGCAGAAGAGGAGCTTAGGGCCCAATGTTGCATCGTCAAAATCAAGGCAAATTTGCGGTTGACAAGGCTGGTGGCAGAGACAAGTACAACACCATCATATGCAAGCTCAAGAATTTTTTAGCTAGAGAGATTAGTTAGGGTGCTAGAGAGGATGAGACAAGACACCACAACCATTGCCTTGGCTAGGCAAGAAGCACTTCAAATAGAGATTGCTGCCCTCAGAAAGGAAAATGAGGATTTGGAAGCACAAGTGGATGCCCTACTGGCAAACCTGGAGTGCATGCAACAAGATTTCCCTAATAAAGGAGAACATGGAAATGATGACCAAGGTTAGTAGGATGACACACAGAAAGAGGGAGGTTCCCAAGAGGGACCACCATAGACTCAACAGCAAGGGTCATCCTCTCAAGCCACTTGCCCCACAACAAGTAAAGATCGGGATAAAGCAAAGCACCATGCAACACAAGATGTTCTAGAAAACAATACAACTCAACATAGAAGAGTAGAGGAAAGAACTGCACACGAAACAATGGCAAAAAGGGCATATAGAATGATTGAGGAGGCTATATCTGAGATAAAGGGGAGAATTGCAGGCATAGAAGAACAGCACTAGAGAAAGGCCATGGAATGGGAGATCCATCTCCTCCACTCAGTCAATATGCAGCTCCTCCACCCACTACTATTGATAAAGATTGGTATACCCACTCTCTCCCATTCTCGTCTGTATCCAAAGGAAGGCGGCCATAGAGTAGGAGATGCTAGAAGTTCAACCGCAAGAAAGACAACCCAAATGGAGGTTGGAATGGCTAGATAAGCATCCAAAGTATCAAATTAACATGATGAGAGCACCAACAACAATAGAAAAGGATGTGCCCAGTGCCTAGACTGCGGACATGGATCCAGCATGAAGACATGCAAAAACAACATTTCAACTGGCTAAATTACCTAGTCTTGCGAGGACCCAAAGAGAAGCAGAGATTGAATGAAAAGTATATGCTTAGCACTCTATAGGCAACTGTCAAAATGTATGAAGGACTTCTAGATCTGACCTGCCCAATGCTAAGAAAGATTTGCAGAATGATGGCCACCTGCATAACTATGTCCTTTCCCAAAGGAAATAAAGGTTAGTTTATGATCTCAATCAATAGAGAGATGAGTGCATTTTGCATGGCTTCTTGGCCCGCTTGATGTTCATGCAATCATACTTCATGAGCACTTTTGAAGAGGCTTTCTATACAAGTTTTTTCACATTGAACACTAGACTATTTAGGTCTGAGGTCAACAACAACAGAGCGCATTTTTTTGTAAGCTATCATGCAATGGAGAAACTTTTTGCTGACACTGTGAGGCCATTTGCTCCTAAAGACAAAGATATAGCAATGAAATATCAAGAAGGGTTACAAGAAAAATCAAGGTGGTACCTCAAAAGACGACCTTACCTCCGCCATCAACTACGATTTTGACTCTTGTCAGGGACGACATGAAATAGGAGGGGGAAAGTGTTGGAATATTTCAACAAAGATTCCAACAAAGATTCTCCTAAAATCTATCACTCATGTAACTGTAATTGTAATTTCAAGCGATGTTGACTTCTCTCGCAATCTATATTTATACCCGAATGTAATGTGAAGTTGAGAATGTAATTATTAATGAGATTATGGAAAAGCTTGCTTTGGTACCATGAAACCCAAAGACAGATTATAAAAGGTAATCTTGTAATGTTTTTTGAATGATCATTATTATGAATGAATGAACAGGTAAGGTTTTGCTTTGTACGTTGTGTGTCTTCTCTTCTACTGTGTTTTTGAATTGCTCACACCGCACCGCACGATTGTCGCATCGGAATTCCAAGGGTACCATTGTGTTTGTCTTGTCTTGTCAAGATCTTTGTGCGGATACCTACATTGCAAGCATCACGCAAAAACCGAGCAACTACATGTACGACCTTCCAAGTCACTTTTATCTCTATCCGAGTGTCATTTTGAGATTCTATCAATTGCATGTGATTCTTGGCACTTAGGAGAACCAATTAGGTACATATGAGTTTCGAAATGCTGACCTACATCAGACTACCTCAAGAAAATTGATTTATGTATTTTTGGATTCCAACTACAAGTCTGACAACCAAAATATGTTCTATATAATCCCAATATGTTGGCTATGAAGTTTGGGGTCAATCGGAGTTGATTTGCTCAAGGATTTGCATGTGGATAGGTAAGAGATCCGAAAAACATGATCATAGATTTCAGTAGATTGAGTGCACATAGAGTGTCATAGTGGAGTGTGTTGTGTTCAAACAAGAGCCTGACAACCTCTTGGCATGTCTCCATGCCCTAGTCGAGTCACTTGTTTCCTAGAATTGACATTCCATCTTGGTTCTGTCTCTTTCAAAGATGTGATAAGTGTTTCCCTGAGTGGACCCCAGACAACGACCAAGGATGAATTTTTGTTTTATCAAATTTAGAGTATGCCATGCATTGAAGTCAAGTATTTGATGAGGAACATCTTTCCACACCCTGGTGCTCGTGGTATGATATGTAGACCTTTGTTCAACCTTGATATCTCCTTGAAGATGGTTTGTTGCTATGAAGTGAGCTACATTTTGGTTTCATGGAATTCTTGAAGTAGCTAGAGCATTCTATATGACTTTGGGAGATTTTTGGCTTGATAAGTTGATCTACTGCACATGTGACTGGATTTTCATGGCTGAGGAATAATTTTTGTTTTATGAAATCTATAGTATGTCTAGCATTTTTAGACACGATCATGTTGCGTTTCATGTGTTCATTTATATAAATCTCTAAGTCTTTGTCATTGAGAATTAACCCATGGATCTTGCACCTCAGAAAGTAGGAAGAGGATGTTTTTTTGGGGAGAGAACCTCCACCTCATTTCTAAAAGGAACTTTTTGTAATAAGATGTTGAAGAAGAATCCCTCTATTTGGTGGTCCGGATCGTATTCTGAAAATCGAATAAGGCATTGGATCATAATGACAATGTTGTTATAGAATGTGATTCTTCCTAGATGCAATGGCCTTGCACAATATAAATCAATTGGATGATGACGATAGCCTAGCCGTGAGATAGCAACTTTTGACCAAGTGATGGTGGGGAGGAGTCGATGTATTCAACGCATTCGCTATTGTGATAATAGGATTGGCTTTGAAAATATTGAGCCTGCAATCAATAGGAGCTTGACTTCATCTAGGCCATGAAGTCCAAGCCTTGCAGCATCATCTGTTGAGAGGTTCAGTTTTCTAAGGGCTTCAGGTTTTATTGCATACTTGGGAAGGTAATGTGATATAGATGGATTTGTGACTCATGTGTGTTTTCCATAGGAGGAGGACAATCGGACGATATGGAACAAGTTGAGGTTTTGAGTGAGCTTTTTAAATTTGTGGCTCTATGAATGTTCATGTGTTCTTTCCATAGGAGGAGGATAATGGGATGATATGGAATGAGTTGAGGTTTGGAGCGATCTTTTTTCAGATATTTCTCAACTAACCAAATTTTATTTAAAAAAACACTTTTGGAGCGAGCTTTTTTTTTCTCTCTCCCCCCCCCCCCCCCCCCCTCTCTCTCTCTCTCTCTCTCTCTCACACACACACACACACAATACCGCTCTCTGTACCTCTATCTCTCTCTTCCTCTATCCCCTCCCCCTTTTTATATACCTCCTTCTCTCTCTTCCTTCCTCTCTCTCTCTCTCTCTCTCTCTCTCTCTCTCTCTCTCTCTCTCTCTCTCTAACGTCTAGTTGAGCACCCACCCAACCTCTCCCCCATCAAGCTTGGGTGTGCACCTAGCTAGAAGTTATAGGGAGAGAGAGAGAGAGAGAGAGATTTTATTATCGTCCTCGGAGGTCAAATATGACCTATGGGACCAAAGTTACATGTGATGTAGTATGTGCATCACTCATGAGTGACTCTCAATGCTCCAAAATTGCGGTGATGAGAGTCGCAATGGAGAGCCCACACTGTGGTTAGGAAAGCAAAGTGTGTAGGTCTATGTCATGGTTAAAAATGTGAGAGAAACAAGTTTGGATGTGACCAAAAGCTGAGCACTCTAGTGATGTGTGGTACTCAGACCCTCGAACTTGTAGTGAGCATAATGTGCACAATTGATTTGACACTTTTCCATTGCCCCAACGCCCTGTCTCGCATCGAAGGGAATGGGAGCTAAGCCGAATGGATGTGAGAGTGCGTATCACCGACAAGGGGATAGGCTCTATCATGTAAAGTGTGAGTACAATTTCCTCTTTCAACGAAGAACATGGTTTTGTAGTTGGGGGCAATATGGGTGGTGTAATGTATGAAGCGTGACCCACTAGATTTCTCCCAAGCCGTAATACATTGGCGTTGTAGAAAAGCTTCATTCACTTGTTGGGAGTCAATTGAAGCATCATGTAGCAAGTGTAATGCATCCCATCTTCCAAACCACTTCTTTATGTCTTGCATCCATCCCGCGCTCAAGATCTTGCTTTTATGCGTCTTTTGAACTTTTTTACTTGCTTCCCATGCAATTGTAGGAAGTCCATGTGAGGGGTTTTGATGCATCTTCATCATGTACTCCACAACCCTTTCCATGCCCATAATCTCAATTGGAAGAGATCGTGACTTAAGAGGTAGGAGCATATATGGTGTTTGTGTCTTAACTTGGAGAAAGTTTGTAAGAGAATGCTTTTGGACATTCTCAAACTCTTTCCAAGTAGACTTTGAGATGCTCCCACCCCACACTTCAACTCCATAAAGAAGAACCGGTGTCACCAATGCATCAAAAAGGTACTTCTTGAGAACCCAACACTTGATGTTTCCCGCATATCACATGTTTTCAAATGCATAATATGCTCTCTTTCCCTCTTCTAAACGACGCATAGCACATTCATGCCACTTGTGATTGGACGGAACCTCAAGGCCAAGGTACTTAAAGCTCTCAACAACTTTAAGTGTCTCATTGTTGTACACAATGCATGGCTTCTCCTTATGGTTGGTTTTCACAAGCATAACCTTTGTTTTGGATTCATTCACAATCAGCCCACTATGCAAGCAAAAATTCTCAATGACAACCATGGCTTCTCCTTATTGTTGGTTTTCATTCACAAGCATAACCTTTGTTTTGGATTCACAATCAGCCCACTATGCAAGGAAAAATTCTCAATGACAACCATAAGCTTTTGTGCATCTTCTAAAGTGTGTGCTAGAAGCACTACATCCGCATACAAAAAAAGCATGATTACCGCATTGTAAATAGGAGTCCTACCGTATGGCGAGCGAATATTTTCGAGCAAGGAGAAAATCGAGTGAGCAATGTGTGTGTGTGTGTGTGTGTGTGTGTGTGTGTGTGTGTGTGTGTGTGTGTGTGTGTGTGTGTGTGTGTGTGTGTGTGTGTGTGTGTGTGTGAGAGAGAGAGAGAGAGAGAGAGATGCTCTAGTTGGATGAGTGGATACCGCTTGATTTTGAATTTCTACTTTTAAGGATAAGTTAGTGGATACCAAGACTCTCTGCCTCACCAATATTTCTTGCCCGCTCTTGCTATTAGCTTTTGATCCTTCTCAAGTAGGCTTCCCACATAATCTTCATAATTTGCGACACCCATATGCAAGAAATTTATAAGCTCATCTTGCACATGCATGAAAATGAGAGCCTATGTGCTTATGCTATAGCATAGAGCATCAATATCAATATAAATAGTTACTGATCGCTATATTCTTTTCAAAAAACCATCAAAATTTAATGGGGCATATCAACTCAAAAGTTCATGCATTGCAAAATAAAAGAATTGCAATTTTGGGCACTTTTTTGGGTGAATTATAATGATAGAAATCACCCTCCAATTTTTACTAGAGAAGCTTTTTGTAATCATTGTTCACCAAGAAATAGTCCTATTATTAGCATCCAAGTTATGAAATATGTTTTTGGCCAAGGCTTGCAATGGCGGTTTATACATGAGCTTAAGCTCCAATGCTGTTTTAGCATCAATCCATATTGGATTTGAGTTGACCATCAAGTTATCTAAGCCAACATGAAAGTGATCTATTCAATTAAAATACAATTTTTTTAGAGCTTAGCCCCGGAATATTGTTAGGCATGCAACAACCTACATGCACGTATGAACTTCATAACCCAAAAAAAAATCATCTCTTTCTATTACTTGTAGGTATGCGTGCCAACACAGATGGGTACATGCAATGAAAGGTGGAAAAAAAGGGAAATCCATAAGCACTAGCTTTGGTTTTTGGATGGAGAGGATTTGGCAACATGGATGGCTACATGAAATTCTTTGTGAGAAAAGCATGGCATACGACGTCAACTTAAGTCATTAAAATTAGGTCTAATTTGTAGCTTTTGGTGTGTCGATTGATTAATATCCCTCTATTGCTATTTATTTAGTGTAAGTGCTCGCAATGATGCTTGCAATGGTTGTGTCTCTAGCCATCAACTAAGTTGACATTGTGGGGTACAAATAAAGTCTTAGTAAGCAAGTACATTAGAATAGCAACAAGAAATCTATCATCATTCAAATGATGTGAATAAAAGATTGTGGGTCGTGTCACTTATGTCTGCTCCTTGGACATGTACAATTTTATGTTTGTGTACAACTTGTGGCAAGAAGCTACATTGCAAGAGACGTTTGTTGTTCAGGGCAACCTCCTCGAGAAGAAAAAGACATTCCTTTTATTAGAGTCAAGAATGACACTTAAATGTCTTTAACTTTAGATCACGAGGAGGCATCATGAACACTTTATAGTCCGATGAGACCTTCATTTTCTTCGGCTCACTGTCTATGTGTGTTAGCTAGGGTGTTCAACTTGCCTTGTAAGAGTACCCACGTGTGACAAGAAAGTTATTTGGTACATAATGGAAGTGTGTATAGCCATCTAAACCGGTGCGAATGGCTACATGCAAGTTTCTAATGGAAATCTTTACCTATGAGTTTGTACAGGTAGCTAGCAGGGTTGTTTCATTTGCCTTGTATGAGCGCCACATGTAACAAGAAAATTATTTGGTGCATAATGGAATTGCCTATAGCCATCCGCGCCGGCGTGGAATGGAAATCTTTACCCGTCACTCCTGCAAACATTGGCACGATTGTTCAAAAAATGAAGGGAAAATCACCAAAATACCCCTCTAATTTGTGGGAAGTCGCAAAATACACCTCAAATTTCAAAAATTCCCAAAATACCCTTGTATCTATTTTAGTTGGATTGTTCACAATTTCCTAATCTTTATTCTTTTTTGACAATGGAGATCCATTTTTAGTGCTTAGCATGTAATTTGTCACAAATTACCTCCCAAAAAAAGACAATTATGTCTAAAAATAATGAAGCAATTCATCTCCAAAACCTACATAACTAGCTCAGATTCTAGTTTAAGTATCTTGTATTGATAGACAATCAATCTTCTTATGAAAAGCTACAAAATTTTTAATATTCGGATAAATTTACTCTCACAACTAGGGGTATTTTGGGAATTTTGGAAAATTTGAAAGGCATTTTGGGAATTTATGACAAAGTAGTGGGTACCCAGCTGGGGAAAATCGAGAAAAACGATAGAATCATGTGAGATCCATTTTGAAGTTGAATGGGAGGTGTCGAAGTTTGCAGACAAACGTCTGAGCGAGGGGGGAGATGCGAGGCGAATTTGGCTGCTCATGCTCCAGCCACATGCTGCAGCTCCTCTGCATCCTGTCGCACAGGAAACTGGCAGCTATGGGGGCGCAGGAGGTTCAAGCTATTTTTTATATGCAGGGAATTGTGCTCAAACATCGCAACACCTATTGCATGCTGTGTTGGCTACGAGAACATTGTGAGGTCGTACCATAATTATGTCACGCATTCGAACTCCTCATCCGCCTTTTACAGTGAGATAGATCTCAACTCAGAACTCGAATCTGAGGAGTATCCGATGAATATAATATCAGCGGAGCCAGTGGCATTGGGATTCTTTTTAATTTGAAAGGTATTTTGGGAATTTCCACAAATTAAAGGGGTATTTTGGTAATTATCCCAAAAATGAACTACCTCTAGCCATCCACGCCGGCATGGATGGCTATAGGTATTTTCACGTCACTGTTTTTTCTTGCCTATTCCCATGCTACAAATCCATGCTACAGCGCAACGATGAAAGGATGCTTCTCTCTCTCTCTCTCTCTCTCTCTCTCTCTCTCTCTCTCTCTCTCTCTCTCTCTCTCTCTCTCTCTCTCTCTCTCTCTCTCTCTCTCTCTCTCTCTCTCTCTCTCTCTCTCTCTCTCTCTCTCTCTCTCTCTCTCTCTCTCTCTCTTCCTTCTTCTTCTTCTTCTTCTCCTCTCTCTCTCTGTCTAGCGACGGCTCCATATCAATCTGTTCCATCTTGTTCTTGGCTATGGTGAGAGTGAGCATGAAACGGGGCCTGTGATGACGGAGCTTGCGCTCCCCATCCTCTTAAAAAATGGGCAGCCTATAAACCCAAGCGACCCAATCTTTCCATTACCGCCTCCTCTTCCACTGCCATCATCCACTTTATCTGCATCATCAGTACCAACATTACCATCCACTGCAACTTCGACTACTTCAGGAGCAGATCCCACTACTCTTTGCAAGTACAGAATCCAGCTTGATTGGTCTTCTGCTGATGATGAGGAGTAGATTGCCCTCAAGCTTCAATCTCAGCTCATGAGTACCCTCCCTGTCCCACATGACCATGTAAGTTGCATTCTTTCTGTCGATGAAGTATCTTCCTCTACAGAAATTGTCAAAGTTCATTTTACCGTTGCCAAGAAGAGAGAGCAACTTAATGCCATCTCCGTTACCAGAACACTTGGTGGCTCTAACCCGCAAGGTGAAGGCTGGGGTGTACTTATCCGCCTAATGGGTGGCCCATCTTTGCCTCCAGCTTCAACTTCAGTCGGTATATTTTCTCTCTCTCTCTCTCTCTCTCTCTCTCTCTCTCTCTCTCTCTCTCTCTCTCTCTCTCTCTCTCTCTCTCTCTCTCTCTCTCTCACACACACACACACACACACACACGCACACACACACATAGAGAGAGAGAGAGAGAGCTTTGCATTGCATTAAAAATAAACCCTGGAATAGTAACAATGATATAAGTGGGGGAAAACCCATTAAATCAGACCATAAAAATACTTATATAATTAGTGAGAAGTGGCATGAAGTCAGAGAGAGAGAGAGAGAGAGAGAGAGAGAGAGAGAGAGAGAGAGAAGAAGGAGAGAATTTTAACTTCGTAGGAAACTATCCCAAGAGAACTTAAAAATCTATCTGGCAAGGAGAGTTGAACTCAAGACCTCTTATTCAAGAGGGAAATGGCATAACCAATCTACCACACTTCGGTGATAGAAAGATTATACCATTTTCCTCTTTATTAGCACACCCACACACACAAGAATTTTAACATCGTAGGAAACTATCTCGAGTGACCTTAAAGATCTATCCGACGAGGAGAGTTGAACTCAAGACCTGTTACTCAAGTGGGAAATGGCATAACGAATCTACCACACTTGTGTGATAGAGAGGTTATACCATTCTAGTGGTCCCCATTGTCAAGCTACATTCCACATACACTCTATCGATAGAATCAAAGACAGGGCCTAAGTATGTGTCCATTCAGAGAGAGAGAGAGAGAGAGAGAGACGGGAAAATAGTGAGTGTCACCTCGCGTGAAGTCCATGGTTTCTCTCAAGCTGCAGAAGTGCCTGGCCAGCATTCTCAAATGTGTAATGGCCCAATCCCAACGAGGTCAATGAGATTTCCTTGGCCAATTCACTTTCAGTATGGCAGGACATCACCAAGATCATCAAAGATGGTTTTGTAATTTGGAATCTAGCCAATATTTACTATAAGCCAAGGATGAAGTGTGGTTCCATCCAAGGTCTTGTGGTTGAGATGCATGTGTGTTCTACGTTGACTTCTTTGTGGAGAGTATCTACACGTCAAAGGATAAAAAGGCATGTAAGAATACATTTTCAATTCAATTTGAATATCAGAGAGCCCAAGGAAAGGCTATTTGTTAGAGGAAGGGTGCAAGAAGGGAAGAGCTATTGGTGTTGAAGCTGCTCTAGTTATAGTCGCGTTTAGCAAGACCACAAAGATATCCAAGAACTAAGCGATATTTTTTAGGACTTGAATTTTGTAGGGATTTTACATTCATACTCGCATGTGTCTATCATCAATGCAAATGACATTTGAGTCTTTGACTATGGGGGGAGAAGCATCATCAAGGAAGAAGTTGCATGTAGCAAAGGAGAAGTTAGATGATTTGGAATGTTTGCTTGAAGATGCATTAGATTATCTGTCTGAGCACAAAGATAGGAGGCAGAAGTCTTGTTCTACTAAGAAGGGAATCATGCATTTGCAAAAATCATGTGTGTATTTGAAAGAGAAATATGAAGATAGTTTTGATTGTGATCAGAGTATTAGTGATGGTGATGAATAAAGTGTGCCTACTTGGTTGCCAATGATTGAGGTCAAGGAGTTCAAAGAGATGGAGAGCCAAAAACCATCCTTGAGTGCCCCTAATCCAACATTAGATAGCATGTTGGATATTCACAAAATTCAACAAAAAGTTGATGAAAAATCAGCAAATCAAGGAATCTTGAAAAGTCAAAAAAATATAAACAATCAAGAAGATATGAGGAATCAGTGACAACAAACAAATTTAGAGAATCTCAAATTGAAGGAAGATGATGATGTGATTGATGAATTTTGCTTCATCTTGATGATGAGGAGACCCAATAGGAGTAATGGTGATTGAGAAGAAGGGAGTAGTGGAGGGTGTGAGCCAAGGAACTCACCAAAATTCCATCCAAACCCCTAAATCAATATCATGATTTAATCCTAATGAGGTAGATCTTCAATCCCATAACCTCAAGGAGAAGTGGGATCCATCTTAGATCATGAATATGCTTCAAAAAAGCAAATTCTTAAATTTTCAATCACAAAACAATAATCATGTTGAATATTCAAGTGGTGTTTCAGGCTACTTTGATTTCCAAAAGTCATTTCTATTTTGAAATTTTCTCCATGTTGCAATGCAAGAAGGAAGGAAGAAACAGAATGAAGCAGATTTGTTGATTTGGAAGTTCATTTGTCTTAAATTGAAGATCACGCTACTTTGCCTAAATTTCCAAAAGTTGAATCTAAAAGAATAGAAGCTATTTTAGAATTTTTTTTAAAGCTTTGATGGGGTTGCAGAGGGTTGAAAATGGTCCAAAAGTTCAATTCGGAGAAAATTTCTCTAACATGATTGTTCTACATGTGAAAGCGTGCTTTTGTGATGATTTTGAGAAGAAGTATGAGCAACTTGATGTTTTCCAAGATAATTCAGATTTTTTTGAAGAGTTTATGCAATTCCTAAAGGCTAAATATGATTCAGGAAGTGCTCAGATTGAAGAGGATTTTATTGAGTTGCTTGTTTATCAAACAAATTCTGATTTTTGTGATGATTTTGATGAGAACCATGGACAAGTTGATGATGTTTTGTTTGAATATGGTGAAGAAGATACCAATTTGTTGTTGTGTAGCTCTGATTTTAGATCAGAGTGGACCTAGAATACATCACTTTGATAAATTTTTGAGTCTTCATAGTCAGGATCAAGAGTTTATGGAGTTTTAGTTGGGTTGTGAAGATAGAGTTCCTCAATTACAAGATCTTTTCAATTATAAGGATTCTTGTATGAGTTTTGATGATGTTCTTGACGATCTATATTCTTTATATGAAAAATATTTTGATGCAATGTTGCTAATGGTTTTTCAATTGTTGAAGCAATGGTTTTTACTAATGATTATGTAAATTTTGTGCAAGTACCTAAAGCTAATTATTTGAATTCTCATGAAGATGCTTTAATCTCTCTATGTGACTAAGCCATGGAGGAGATGATGCTAATATTATTTTATCTTAGTGGTTTTATGTCGTTATTCTCAATGACATAAGGATTCTATAGCAAGGGAGAATTCTACATATCAAAGAGATCCTTTTATGTAGTATTTCTTATATTTTGATTGAGGAACATAATGTGATTGAAGATTTCTTGTTTTCTCTTGATGAGGAGAATGTTAAGGATGTACAAATGGAGCAAAAGCTGAGTTTTACACAATTTGAAAATGAAGGAGTACAGATTTAAAGTTCTTTGGATGAGATGTTTCTAGATTCAATAGTTCAATATCAGATGATTAACTCGAGTTTTTTTATTTTGGATAATGATCAATATGACATGATGGGAGTATTTCTTGAGTGCAAATTAATAGGAAGATGCAATCAAATTTTCAACGATCCAAGTTTTGAAACATCAGTTTTTGGTGTTTTTGATATTTTTGCAATGGAGTGAAGTGATTTGTTTTTGTCAAAATATTATAAAGTTGAGTATAAATTGTTGTTTTGGGGGTCTGAATTCAATCAGAATGTGAGGAAAACAAATCATATTGTCAGTTTGTTACTTGAAGCTCCACAAAGTCACAAAAATCAGATTTTTGAAGAAGCTGATTTTATAGTTGGATCTAAAGTTGTTAATCCATGTCTAGAAGTGGTGGAGATGTTGAACAAACATTGTTTGACAGTGACAAAGTTTATTTTCCACATTAAACCTGTTTTAATTCTCTTTGAAGTAAACTTTGATTTGTTTGAAGTGATGTTTGTTGCTAATAGGTGGATGAAGTTGATCCTAGAGATGTTTATGATGTTGGAATTAGGGTTGCAGGAAAACACACACAGCCTGGAGAAGACAAAGGAATCTCAAGGCACACAACAGAGAGTGTATTACTTAGTGTGCAATGGAAAGATAAGTTAGCCCTAAGTGATGGGCGTATATACGATGCACGGGGGGAAAAACCTCTTAGTGAGGGAAAAAATGTCACGACGGTCCTAAGTGATGTGTCTGTTCACACATCACTACCACATGTATATGGTAACAAATCCCCCCTGGGAGTGATACGGTGAAGCAGAGTTGGCACATACAGTATAGGAAAGTGCCATGCCCTAATGACATGATCAGTCCACAAAGGGGGGTAAGCCCAAAGCTTTGCAAAAAGCTTAGAACTTCTCATGAGACGATGCCTTTGTGAAAAGATTTGCAAGGTTTTCTTGTGTTGGCACATAAGCCAAGTTGTCTTGTGTTGGCACATAAGCCAAGCTGATCTCTCCTGCTGAGAGTCTCTCCCTGACATAGTGGTGAATGCACCTCAATGTTCTTTGTATGAGCATGAAAAATTCGGTTCCTTGCAACTACTAATGTGCTCTGACTGTAAGTGTAGATAGTGTTGGCAATGTCCTGTCCAACACCCAAATCAGCCATAAGGCGTGTGAGCCATACACAGTCAATTGTAGTTGTGAAGGCTACCCTGTACTCAGCCTCACAATTGGAAGTGGTGACGGTAGGTTGCTTCTTACTCAACCATGATATGCATGAGCTGCCAAGCATGAAACAAAAACCACTTGTGGACACTCGTGTGCCAAAACGACCATCCCAATCTGAGTCTGAAAAATCATGTAAATCTGGTGGCAATAATCTCCCCTTGGGATAAAACAAGCCAAGATGTAAAGTGCCACTCAAATAGTGAAAAATCCTCTTGACAGCCTGCCAATGCTTAGACCCTGTGCTATGCATTAATCTGCTGACCTGTGAGACTCCAAACTGAATATTCAGCCTTGTGTTGCATACATAAATGAGGCAGCCAACAGCAGTTTGGTAAAGAGTGACATGAGCAAGATCACGAACATCATGAAGACTCAATTTCAAACTTGTTTCCATGGGAGTGGCAATAGGTTTGCAATCCTCAAGTCCAAACTTACATAGCTATGTCTCGATGTAACTTTTCTAACACAAGGCAATACCACCGTCACACTGCTTAAACTGTATACCCAAGTAATGACACAACAGTCCCAAACTGTATACCCAAGTAATGATGCACATGGAGAACCACAATTAGAAGTACATCACCCTCATGCTTTACATACAATGTGCTTTCTGTTGGACTGTTACGAAAGCCTTGTTTGGCCAAATGAGTGTCAGCTTTCTCATACCAAGCATGAGGAGATTGCTTCAACCCATACAAAGCTTTCTTACATCAACACACTTTATCCTCTCGTCCTTTCTTGACAAAACCGTGAGGCAGTGTTACATAAACTTCCTCAAATATGTCACCATTCAAAAAAGTAGTAACAATGTCTGACTGATGTATATCCCAACCAAAATGAGCTATCAATGCACATAGAAAATGCACAGTAGTCATACAAAAAGTGGGAGAAAAAGTCTCTTCATGATCTATGCCTTTTTTCTATGCATAACCTTTTGCAACAAGTTGAGCTTTATAGCGATCAATCTCACCATCCGGCTTGCATTTCAACTTGTAAACCCACTTTGTACTAATGTCCTTTTTGCCAGGAGACAAATCACATAAAGTCCATGTGTCATTTTCTATAAGTGCATCATATTTTGATTGCATGGCAACCATCTAATTTTTTGAATTTTGTGCTTCATCAAAAGACAAAGGCTCATCAACATCATGTAAGCTAGACATAGCCAAAGCATAACAATCTGATGCATAAGATGCATGGCGATAATTTGAACGAGTATCACTAGACAAATGTGCATCCAATTTGCCGTCACGCAAAGTATGCACCAGCCAGTTTGGCATACCTCTAGCCTGCTTATTCTCAGCCTTTCCTCATTAAGTACAACACGTACATCTACATAAGTAATAGATTGATGTGTAACATTTTTTGAAACCCCATAGGATGTACATTTGCCTCATTGGAATTTACATTTGAAATTCCACCACTGAAAAGAGGGAACAAAGTGTCATAAATGTCATGTGAGCTTACATTATTGTCTCTAGTACATGACAACAAGGGCTGAACAACATCTTCCACAAACAAAACATCCCGTGAGACCAAGATACGATTTTTTTGTGGATGACAAACTGTAACCTTTACTTTTAGCACTATAACCAACAAAAATACATTTGACAGCCTTATCATCTAATTTTCTGCATTGCGTTTGTGGCACCAAAGCATATGCCAAACAACCAAAAACACGCATGTGCTCAATAGAAGGATTTCTATCATGCCATGCTTCATATGGAGTCATAGATTGCAAAGCTTTCGTAGGACACCAGTTTAGTACATAAGTGGCACACATGATGGCCTCAAGCCAAAACGAATGCGGCAAAGCTTGACTCTTGACCATACATCGTGCCATATCTGTAAGTGACCTATTTTTTTGCAACACCCTTTTATTGAGGCATATAACGCACTTTACATTGGTTTTATATCCCACAACTAGCCAAAAATGCATTAAACTCATGAGACATATAATCCCCCCCTTGATCGGAACAGAGGGTGCCCATAGTACATTTTGAGACATTTTCAGCCATAGCCAAAAATTGTTTAAAGCACATAAATACTTTGGACTTTGATTTAAGCGAATATACCCATGTATGCATGGAGTAATCATCAATGAAAGTCACAAAATAAAGGTTAACCAAGAACGAAGTTTGCATGGTCCCACAAACATCACTATGCACAAGTTGCAACCTACATGTGGCCCTAACTCAACCATCCTTTGGAAACTTCGAATGCTACATCTTACCCAAAATACAACATTCACAAAAACATTTGATAGGTGCTTCAAGAGGCGGCAAAGAAGCAACCATATCAAATTTTTGGAAACATAGTAAACTAGCCAAGTTCAAATGCCCAAAACGTGCATGCCAAAATTTTGCATCTGAAATAGCCTTAGAATCCAGAACTGCATTTGTAAAATTTTTCTCACACTTGTTATATAAAGTGAGCTTATATAGCCCACGGCATAAAATGACAAATGCAACAATTTCATCATCAAAATTGAGATCATGTATTTTACATTTGTCATCCACAAATTTGACTACAAGACCAAGTTTAGCAAGTGCAGATACAGACAAAAGATTCTTCTTGATCAACAAGTGTGAAAGAAGTGCTATTTGTAGTAGTAAGCACAATCTTTCCAACTCCCTTGACCAAATAAGAGGCATTGTTGGCACAAGTGACTGAATTCCCATGAGAGACATCCTCGAGGAGGTAAAGAAGTCATGATGAGAGGTAATGTGCTTTGTAGCACCACTTTCAAAGTACCAACATCTGTAGCAACTGACAAACATGCATCATAGACAGAAGGGTCATAAGTGAACTCTGCACTAAAAGCCCATTCTGCATCAACATCAGCATCATAGTTTCCTTTCACAGAAGACTCAACAATAGCTGCATTTGTAGTGGAACCAGCATTAGTAGTGGAACCAGCCTCTCTCTTCTTAGCCTCTTTGGCCTTCAATTTAGGACACTGCTTGATCAAATGATCACTAGCTTTACAATAATGGCAGTGCATCTTCTTTTTGCTCTTATCACCTGAATTCCTAGAAGAATTGCTGCCAACAGACGCATTAGGAACTTGCAATTTCCACTCACAGAAGAACCATGAAAGGTGGCTAGATTGTTGTTACCACCTTTTCTTTGAGCAGCAATAAAGGCCTCTTCAATTGCACGATGTCTAGTCCTATTTATTCTGGAAAGTGACTCTTGCAATGGAAATGTGCATAATGCATCAAACTTGACAGCTTCAGGATTTCCTTGGGTCATAAGTCTCCAAGTACTAGCAAAAGTCTGCTAAGAATCTGACAAGGCATCAAGAACAATCTGCATAAGGAAACTATTGAAATGACTTCACTTGTAGAAATAAGTTTCTCATCGATATCCTTGACACTTGCAAGAAAAGTGTCTATGTCATCTTCCTCATGCATAATCTTCGGCTCTAGCTCTTTATGCAGTAATGCAATTTTTGCCTCATTGCGACTTGCATAAAGACCAGCTAGAATATCCCAAGCCTGTTTTGCATATTTTTCTGAACAAATGTGAGGACTAATATGTTAGGAAATAAGACGTAGCTAAATAGATAATTGAGTAGATTACTTAATGGAGAGAGACAGATTTATATACACGAGATTATAGAGTAGATAGAGAGAGAGAGAGAGAGTACACACGATATACGTGGTTCACCCAATGTGGGCTACGTCCACGGGAAAGCAACCACTCAATGGCTTTAGTACTTCAAAACAAGAAGTAGTTTACAAAGGGATTATACCCTTAATGGAGCTCCCGCCTTGCTTCACTCTCACCACCTCACACTCACCTTGTTGCATCAACTTCACACTATAAAATGTGTGTAGAAATGGCCTCCTTTTATAGGCCAAAAGGGCTGCCCTCTCTTATGAGAGACAGCCATGTGTAGCCGCCCTTGTGCGAATAAGTCCAAATCGGACCCTCCAATCTGCCCATGTGTGGCCACCCTTGAGAAGACAAGTCCGCTTTTGAATTCGGCCACCGGCCATTGAATTCGGCCACCGACCACCGGCCATTGACTTCCGACCACCGGCCATCGGCCATTGACTACCGGCCACCGGCCAACCGACCGGTTGTTTTCCGACCACTAGCCGGCTGCCGTCCGGCCATAATATTCCGGCGAAAAAAAAGTCTTGGGGGCCTCCGTCCCCGAGGCCTTTAAAGTTGCCCCTGATTCTTGTCCGTGAAAATTTTGGTTTCTGGTGAGTGATTTTCCTTCACGCACGATGGCTTCTCCTCATAATGGGGGCCTTACAAATGTGCGCTTTTACCACAGAAAATTACAAGGGTAAATCAGGCTCCATACTTAACAATCTCCCACTTGGAGACTGATCTCCAAACCAAACCTGTGACTGCTTTCCATTCTGGCTTCTTATCCTTGAATGCCGATTGAAGATGAGCAAAAGCTCAACTTCTCCTTGTTGACCACCTTTGTAAACATGTCTGCAGGATTTTCACTTGTATGCACCTTTCCTAGCTTTAGTTGTCCCTCTTCCAAAAGAGTGCGTATGAAGTGATATCTCACCTCAATGTGCTTTGTCCTTGAATGAAAGGCTGAGTTCTTCGCAAGATGGATAGCGCTTTGGCTATCATTGTACAAGACACAATTGTCTTGTTTGAATCCAAGCTCTTCTAAGAATCTGTGAAGCCACAGAATTTCTTTGCTTGCCTCCGTCATTGCTACATACTCTGCTTCCGTGGTAGAAAGTGAAACCACTTTCTACTTTGAAGCCCAGCTTATTGCTGTGCCTCCAATCGTGAACACATAGCCATTAGTGCTCCTTCGAGTATCTTTGTCACCTGCCATATCTACATCAACATACCCTTCTAGAAAAATATCAGTTCCTCCAAAATACAAAGCATTTGTTGTTGTCCCTTTTAGATACCTAAGTATCCACTTCACAGCTTGCCAATGCTCTTTACCTGGGTTGTCCATGAACCTACTCACAACTCCCACTGCATGTGCAATGTCTGGCCTTGTCCAGACCATAGCATACATTAGAGAACCTACCGCTGCAGCATATGGAACTTTAGACATATAGGCTATCTCCTCTTGTGTCTTTGGACACATATCCTTCGTTAGTTTAAAATGACCAGCCAAAGGTGTAGAAACTGGTTTTGCATTTTGCATTGCAAACCTTTCTAGTACCTTCTTGATGTAATCTTCTTGAGATAGCTTTATTATCTTCTTCGTCCTATCCCTTGATATTTTCATACCAAGTATCCTCTTTGCAGCACCTAAATCTTTCATTGAAAAAGATTTGGACAGCTCCTCTTTTAGGTCTTTGATGTCCTGCATGTTAGCACTTGCAATCAACATGTCATCAACATACAACATTAGAATGATGAATTTCCCCTCTCCCAAATTCTCCGTGTAGACACAGTGATCCGAGTTGCATCTTGTGAATCCATGATCCAACATCCATCGATCAAACTTCAAGTACCATTGTCTTGATGCTTGCTTTAAACCATACAAGCTCTTCTTTAATCTGCAAACCATTTTCTCCTTACCTTTTACTTCATACCCCTTTGGTTGAAGCATGTAGATTTCCTCCTCTAAGTCACCGTGAGGGAATGCCGTATTTACATCCATTTGCTCGAGATTTAGATCATGAGCAGCCACAAGGCTTAAGACAAGCCTAATTGAGTTCATTTTTACAACAGGAGAAAATATTTCATTGAAGTCAATACCTTTCTTTTGAGAAAAACCTTTTACCACAAGCCTAGACTTGTACCTTTTCTTCCCACCTTCTTCTCCACTTGCATGCTCTTCGTTCATTCTTCTTTGGATTCATGTTGCATAGCTTCTTCATATGATTCCGGCTCTCCAGAATCTGAGATCAAGAGATGGTTGAAGGAAGGAACAAACCTTTCTGGAGGTCTACTTGCTCTTGTAGATCTTCGGGGAATAGGTTGAGGCTCCTCATTTGGTTGACGTTGTTGCACATTGTCACCATTTGCAGTCCTTGAGTCTTCACCGTCCTCAAGCTCCATGTACTCATCACCTGTTTCTTTTGTTTGTTTTCTTTCCAAGTAATCTTTGTACATATTTTGTTCGTTAAAAATTACATCCCTACTCCTTAAGATTTTACCATCTTCAGGATTCCATAGGCGATACCCAAAGTCTCCTTCTCCATAGCCAATGAAGAAACACTTTTTGGACTTTGCATCTAACTTTGATCTTAGGCTTCTATCTATGTGCATGAAAGCCTCACACCCAAACACTTTGAGAAATGCATAATTTACCGGTTTACCTGTCCATGCCTCTTCTGGAACTCCCCCATCCAATGCCGTTGAGGGTGACCGATTGATTAAGTACACAGACGTACTTACAGCTTCCGCCCAAAGCTCAAGCGGTAGGCTTGCATGTAGCCGCATGCTTCGTGCTCGTTCCATGATTGTCCTGTTCATCCTTTCCGAAATCCCATTTTGTTGAGGTGTCCTTGGGGTTGTCCTTTGCCTCCGAATGCCATTGCTAGCACAAAAGCTTTCAAAAGCTTGGCTGCAATATTCGCCTCCATTGTCGGATCTGAGGCATTTAACCTTGGTACCTGTTTCATTCTCCACAAAGGCTTTCCACCTTTGAAATATGGAAAATACATCGGATTTATTCTTCATGACATAAACCCATGTTTTTCTAGACGCATCGTCTATGAATGTTACATAGTACAATGAGCCACCAAGTGATGGTGTACTTGCAGGACCCCAAACATCAGAATGAACCAACTCAAGTTTTTTATTTTTTCTTTCATTTCCTGATTTTTGAAATTTTACCCTCTTTTGTTTACCATAAACACAATCTTCACAGAACTCTAAGTCCACTTCTTTCAAACCTGGTAGAAGCTTCTTTGTTTGAAGGATTTGCATTCCTTTGGCACTCATATGCCCAAGTCGGTAGTGCCACACCGCACTGTCAACTTCTGTAGTTGCTGCACAAGCTGAAGGTTGCGTGCTAACAGTACACAAGTAAAGTGTACCGACTTTTTCACCCTTGGCAACCACCAAAGATCCCTTTGAGATCTTCCACCGTTTGTTTCCAAATGCAATGTTGTGACCTTCATTGTCCAATTGTCCTGTAGAGATCAAATTTTTGCGAAGAGAAGGAACATGCCTAACATCTTTAAGCTTCCATTCATTTCCATTAGCAGTTTTGACAGAAACTGTACCTTTGCCGACAATCTCACAAGCTTCATCATCTCCCAAGTATACATACCCAAAATTACCTTTGGTGTAGTCTTGGAAATGTTGCTTGTGTGGTGTCGCATGGAATGAAGCCCCGGAATCTACTATCCAGGAATTAGACACATTGTCTAATGAGAGAATTAGAGCATCTTGCTCTACTTTACCTGCCACATTGGCCTCTGATGTTGGCTTGTTGTCTTGAGACTCTGTCTCCTTTTTCTTCTTGGACCAGCAATCCTTCTTGACGTGGCCCTTCTTGCCGCAGTTCCAACATTCAAGAACTGACTTTGTGCGTGACTTGCTCCGCCTTGAGCGATCACGACCCTTTTGGTTTTTGAACCTCTCCTTAAGCCTTCCTCTTGTTTCCACTGATAGTGCAGCACTTGATGATTCTCCTATGCTTCTCCTTCGCATTTCCTCGCTTGGGAGAACACCCACAACATCATCAAACTTAAGAGTATTTGTGCCAGAGATAGAATTACTTCCAGCCATCACAAGGCTGTCCCAACTATCCGGTAGAGATGATAGTATAAGGAGAGCTCGCACTTCGTCATCGAAATTGATTTTCACTGATCAAAGTTGACTTATGTTTGTGTTAAAGTCATTTAGGTGTTCTACAACTCAACCATTCTCTGTCATCTTTAGATTGAACAAGCACTTCATAAGAAATACCTTATTGGATGCCGATGGTTTCTCGTAGAAGTCGTCAAGTGACTTCATCAAGTCCTCCGTGGTCTTCATCTCTGAAACATTGAAGACCACCGTTGACGCCAAGCTTAACCGGATTGTTCCCAGTGCCTTTCGATCAAGGACAATCCATGCTTCATCTGCCATTGTTGCGGGCTTCTTCGCAAGACCGCCTAGTGGCAAATAGAGGTCCTTCTGGTAGAGATAGTCTTCAATCTGCATCTTCCAATGTTGGTAGTTTTTTTCGTTGAACTTCTCAATCTTGAGCTTCCCTTCCTCTGCCATAACTCCCACTCAATTCAAGGAATCCTTTCCTTGAGATAATTTATCTATGAGCAAACCTTGCTCTGATACCAGTTGTTAGGAAATAAGACGTAGCTAAATAGATAATTGAGTAGATTACTTAATGGAGAGAGACAGATTTATATACACGAGATTATAGAGTAGAGAGAGAGAGAGAGTACACACGATATACGTGGTTCACCCAATGTGGGCTACGTCCACGGGAAAGCAACCACTCAATGGCTTTAGTACTTCAAAACAAGAAGTAGTTTACAAAGGGATTATACCCTTAATGGAGCTCCCGCCTTGCTTCACTCTCACCACCTCACACTCACCTTGTTGCATCAACTTCACACTATAAAATGTGTGTAGAAATGGCCTCCTTTTATAGGCCAAAAGGGCTGCCCTCTCTTATGAGAGACAGCCATGTGTAGCCGCCCTTGTGCGAATAAGTCCAAATCGGACCCTCCAATCTGCCCATGTGTGGCCACCCTTGAGAAGACAAGTCCGCTTTTGAATTCGGCCACCGGCCATTGAATTCGGCCACCGGCCACCGGCCATTGACTTCCGACCACCGGCCACCGGCCATTGACTTCCGACCACCGGCCATCGGCCATTGACTACCGGCCACCGGCCAACCGACCGGTTGTTTTCCGACCACTTTCCGGCCGCCGGCCGGCCATAATATTCCGGCGAAAAAAAAGTCTTGGGGGCCTCCGCCCTCGAGGCCTTTAAAGTTGCCCCTGATTCTTGTCCGTGAAAATTTTGGTTTCCGGTGAGTGATTTTCCTTCACGCACGATGGCTTCTCCTCATAATGGGGGCCTTACAAATGTGCACTTTTACCACAGAAAATTACAAGGGTAAATCAGGCTCCATACTTAATATAATAGTGCGCTTCATAGACAACACAATCAATGCATCAGCTTGCACATCTTTTACATCCCATCGAGCTTGCTCATCAGTCGTAGGCAAAACAGCTCTGGAAGCAGCAACCCTGCCACCAAAACCTGCAACATCCTCAACATTTCCTACATCCTCAGAACCATGACGTACATCAATGCCCTGCACAATGTTCCAAACTCCCTTTGACACAAGGACATGTTGCATCATGTAAGCCCACATAGGGTAATTGTCCCCATCCAACCTATCCTCAACAACAAGCATCTTGAACACATCTATGTTGTTGTCAGCCATGGAGAATGCTGCACCTAATGTGAAAACTACCCATAAAAGAGGAAGGGTAGAGTGGGAACAACACGTGCTATATAGCACAAACCGTACAAGACTGTACAGAACCAGTAATGCAAAAAAGTGCACTGATAGAAATTCTACACAAAATGACAAAATAGCTTGTGTAGTACAGCCTGTAGTGGAAACAGAGACGGAAATGATCCCAAATCACAGAAATTAAAGAAAGTAAGCAGGCTGTGCTAGAGCTTCTAACGACTGAGCCCGGGAGGATGCAACCTGCTCTGATACCAATTGTTGGAATTAGGGTTGCCGGAAACACACACAGCTTGGAGAAGATGAAGGAAGCTCAAGGCACACATTAGAGAGTGTATTACTTAGTGTGCAGTGGAAATTTAAGTTAGCCCTAGAGTGATGGGCGTATGCACAATGCACGGGGGGAAATACCTCCTAGTGAGGGAAAAAATGCCCCGGTAGTCCTAAGTGTGTTCACACACATCTCTACCACATTTATATGGTAACATATGAGTTGTATGAGTATGTTCTTGAAGTCTGAAGTTGCAGATATTTCTCATGTCTGAGTTTTGAAGATCATACTTTTGTGTCTAACGTGGATAATTCAGATTTTTTGATTGCAAAGGTTGAAGATTCAATTTTGTGAATGCAAGATAATGAGTCACCAAACTTGAAGATTCATGTTTCTTATTATTTGGACTTGATTTTGAAAGATCAAGCAAAGAGGGTTTTGCTAACTCTCATTTTGCAAAATTCAACTGGATCTAAGAAAGATGCTATGTGTTGGATAATTCTTATGATGAATTTGCAGAGTTTGTTGACAAAAATGATATAGTCTCAAAGCAAGAGTTGTTCTTACGCTACTTTACCTCATATGTCTGATATTGAATAGAAGGAATATCTTTTTCGTTTAAATTTTGTGCCATTCTTGGAACCAGTTCAACTATTTAGAGAGGTTATATATAACTGATTTGATAGATTTGTAGAGCTACGCAGATTTTGTGATTTGATGCAAATTTCAAAATTTGCAGAGTTGAAGATGTTGTTAAAGCTCAATTTGTTCTCAATAAAAATTTTGTATGCTTATCCATTGTTGGTTCTACAAGTTTATCTTGTATAAAGTGGATTGGATGTAATTGTATATGATGGTTTCTGAATATTGGCATGTACCCATAGAAGTTTGCACTTGTAATTCACTTCTTGATTGTGAAGAGATGCACAATATAGGAATCCTTTGTAATCTTTTGCGAAAATTTGGGCAATTATTAGTGTCTATGTAGTTTGTATCTACATATGTTGGATTAAGTTCTAGGCACTTTGCTTTGCATCCTATCTAGTTACTAACACTAAGATGTTATTGATCAGGGGTTGTGGATAACGAGTCAAATTTTTGGGGAAAAAACAACCATCGGGTGTGCCAGTGTAAACGGGAGATAAAGCGGGCCTAAATGAACCTTAGGACAAGGGGAGTTGTGAAAAGGTAGCGTGAGGTTCAAATTTAGATAGAGGAGTTGTTTTCTTGAATTGCAAACATAACTGTGTAACTAAAATTTTGAATGTGACAAGAATGCCTTGTGTCACATTTGCTTTGTGTTTTTGTGTATTCTGAGAGTATGTGAGCGCGTTTGCTATTCAGAATGAGGGAGAAATGTGGTGCATTGCATTTTCTATAGTCATCAAATCAATATTCAATTTGTGTGTGTATTCTGATTGCCTAAAGGGTAGTGACAATGTTATATGTGTGTATGTGCCCTTGCGCTATGATAGACTTATGATTAGCCATCTCAATACCATTCTGAGAGACAATATGTCCTAAGAGCTAGCCCTTCCATACCATGAATATTGATTTTGAATGGGTTCAAGAAAATCCTCTTCTCGCTCTTCTTATTGCATCTCTCAAAGACCGTTTGTAAGAGTAGTAGATGCATTTCCTCACTGGAGAAGATAGTAAAATCATCCATAAATATTGCTAGAAATTTGTGCAAAAATTCTCTAAATTTCTCCATCATACACCTTTGAAACATAGCTGGTGCAGTACAAAGTCCAAATAACATCACTAGATACATGAATGCTCCCCATTTAGTGATAAATTTTGTTTTATCTCTATCCTCAGGTGTGATTTTAGTTGATTGTAGCCACTATATTCATCCATGAAGTTGTACAGCTCGTGGCCTACAATCTCATCAAGTAACATGTCTGTAAATGGGAGTGGAAAGGGGTATTTAATGGTTTGAGAATTCAGCTTCTTATAGTGCACACATACCCAAAACTTCCCATTTTTCTTAAGAACCACTACAATTGTAAATAACCAGTCACTACTTGCAACCACAGTGATAAACCCTACCTTCAAAAGGTTATCAATCTCCTCCTTGACCTTCTTAGCATAGTTAGGGTTCATTCTGTATCTCTGTAGTCTAACTAGTTTGGATAGAGCTTTAGTGGTATCCTATGCTCTGGCATACTTCAAGATTAACACCTTTCAAGTCGATGTGTTTTCATGTGAATACATCCTTGTACTTATCAAATAGAGCTCTCATCTTTTCCTCAATCTCTCGCTTAATATTCTTGTTGATCTGACTATCTTAGGGTTCTCATATGTGTCGAGATTCCATTCTTCCACCTCTTTATCATGTGACATCAACCAATTTGTTCCTCCTCCCTTCCTCTTGGCCAGTGATTCTACCTCCTTTTCTGTGCAAATTCCTACTGCATAATCATTAAAAGGGTTTCCTAACTCTGATAATCCAGGCTCCATCTCTATTATTTCAGTAGTTTGATCTGAACTTCCTACATTCATCTGATTGGGTTCAATTGCACATCTCAAATCAAACTTGTCATGTCCCAATTGGTTTGAATGTTCTAGCGTCCGTCCTTCCAGCTAAATTGTCCTCTTCCCAATGTTTGACTCTGTGAACTAATCTAGGTATTAATTCCTCTACCTCTTAGCCTACTCTTTATCCATCAGGTTAGTAGTCGGGTCTATTGCTATCAAAGGAAAAATGTTCATTGAGGCTAGCATCTTCTCAATTTTCTTTGTTCCATATTTTTTGGAGAGCTCCTCTAGTCTTAGAGCCTTTTTCTAGCTTCTTGTATTATATGTCTTGATTTGAATTCTCCTACTAGACCCCTAAATTGCCAGTGTCTGAGCCATGGTGTGTGTATAAAATCCCGTACGCTTCCTGCACATCTAGGACTAAGAAAGTAGTTTTGAATTTCTCCTTCCCTACCCTGATTTGCATGATCTCAATTAGCCTTGTAGCCTTGACCACCATGTGGTCAACTGTTCTCACTATGAATGGTGCTACTTTCAAATTGTGGATCCCCAATTTTTGCCTCAAAGGCTCTCCGAGGATGTTGACTCCAACTTTCCCATCCAGTATTACTCATGATAACGGTTCCCTGTGCTTACTTAGCTTGTGATCAACTTGAATGACTAAAACCTCATCATCCCTAATGGTGGCTTCTAGGTCCATTGTCTTGCTTCAACTTCTACCTTTCTTTTTTGTCTAATGAGCTTTGTAGCTTTTGGTAATGTGCATCTTATAGCATCCAACTCTACTATCAACTTCTAGATTCTTTCACAAACCTTCACATATTATTTGTCATGTTCATTACCAAAGCTACAATGTGAACTAGAAGTTTTCTCCTCCACTTGGATGTCTTTGTAGTTAAACTGGGCTGACTTTCCTTGTCTGGTAGGTGGCTACTAACCCTGTGATGGACTCTCTGGGATTGCATTGAGAGGTTCACTTGAGATTCCTTAACTTTAACACCCTTATAGTTCATAGTGAACATAAATAGTGAGACCGAGTCAATGAAGAAGATACCATGGACACCAATAGGGTACACCTCGGTTTTGCTACCCTAAACTTTTTACCTTAGAAGACTGCCATCTTGAGCATTGGTTTCCTTGTAGAAAACTGAATTGTAGACCACACTACATCTAAGTATCCCCATTCGTGAACTATGGATACTTCACGTCTAGACTTTCAAGACAATGATTTTTGAAACACATCTTGTCCATAGTCCGACAGGGAGCTTCATTTTTCCCCTTTCTGCCACTCACAAGCCTCTCTCTGGTTGAAGCTAGTTACAAAAACCACCAACTCACTAGAAATATGGTTTTTGTGGCCACTGTGGTCACTAGCATGTGTGTCATGCCTGTTGTTGGGGTAAAGCCCCATGTGGCCGGTTAGGCCAGGTGCTCGCCCATTATACTTATTAATTATGTACATAATAGAATAAGGGGGCTCACATGTAGAGAGTGAGTTTTAGCCCTGGAAAACACAAGGTCTCCTCTTCTCCTCAAGGTGCCACGGGAAGCGTGTGTGAGTGCAAGTGCAAGAGCAGAGATAGATAGATAGATAGATAGTTCTATTATCGTCCTGGGAGGTCAAATATGACCTATGGGACCAAATAATCATTTCACGTGGTGTGAGTGGAGTTCATAAGTGACTCTCGATGCTCAAAAATGGCTGAAATGAGCGTCGCAATAGAGAGTCCACATCGTGGTTGGGAGAGGAAGGTATGTAGGGAGAGCTCATGGCTGAATATATGGGGAAAAGAGGACCTAATGTGGTCAAAAGCTGAGCACTCAAGTAGTGTGTGGTACTCACTCTCTCGCACTTGACGAGGGCATAAGGTGCAAAGTCGATGACACTCCTCGCCAGTGCCCCAACGTCCTGTCTCGCAGCGTAGAGAATGGGAGCTAAGACGAATGGAGGCAATGGTGCGGATCGCACTCAACGGGATGGGCTCAAGGATGTAGGAATGGGTTCGGTTACCTCGTTCCGAGAAGAAGAGAGATTTGTAGTTTGGGGCAACGTGTTTGGTGTAATGGCTGAAGCGAGAACCTCCGGATTTCTCCCAAGCCATGATACATTGGCGTTGTAAGAAGAGAGAGAGAGAGAGAGAGAGAGAGAGAGAGAGAGAGAGAGAGAGACCTGTTGTTGGGTGGAGCGCATAGCAATGTTATCCTGTTGCAGCTCCTTATTCTATTTGTATTAAAGAATAATTGTATATGTGGTTAAGTTAGTAGATGGGTTAGTAGTAAGTGGGATGTCCGGCCAGTTGGCATGAATCCCAACACCTATCTCCTCTGTCAATTCTTTATCACCGTTATCTCTATCCAGCTTGCCTTTGCCTTTGTCCTCTTGTGAGTTCCTACTATTTCCATTGGCTTCACACTCACAAGTCAAACAAAGCGTCATCTCAGATGTATAACAATGGTTGTCGGACCTCATGGATACCGCAGTAGCTAATTGAGCATTGGTAATGTCATCCTTGTTAAGCTTGTATTTGCCTTTGTCCTTTAGAAAACATGTATATTTGCTTTTGGCTTCACAATCTCAAGCCAAACAAATTAACCGCTTTCTTGAGAGCTTTATTTATGCATAGGCCACTAACTTGGCGGTAGATGGATTTGCTTTCCATAGCCAATAGTTGGTGTTGGTCATAGGTAATTGAGCAAGGGGAGGCCATGTTGTAGGCACGAGATCAGGAATTGAATCGCCTTCCTTCTCGCACTTCAATAGGCTTGAAAAGTTCCACCAAGCTACTCCAAAAACAAATCTCTTGGCTATTTTAAAAAAAATGTGCATCAAGACAATCTCAAAAGAGCCCCTCACTTCAACTTGCAAATCTGCCATAGTTTCGCCAAAACACCCAAGTTGGCTAGTTCCTTCTCAATGCCACAACTTTCCAAAATGCTGGCAATGGGCATACCACAGTGCCAAGGCTTTCACCATTCACTGCATTTCAAAATGCAGAGGAGGAATGTTGGCATTGTTGCAGTGTAGAGTGTCGGGGAGGTGCCTACTAGTAGTAGCATTCCAAAATGTTGTAAGGGGAAAGGGCTGTCAGTGAGCAGATTAGTCTAGCATTTTCAAATGCTTTAGTCCAATGTTGTGGCCACTGGTGAATTGATACTATAGTAGTGTTTTGAAGCATTATAGAGAGTAGGGGAGTAGAGAGATGATGCCATTCTTCCTACACTTTGAATTGCTAATGATAGCAGATCCTCCTTCTATGGTTGCTTGTCCTGCGCAACAATCAAGGAGCACGAGGTTGTGATACCGTGTCAAATTTGATCATGCAAAAGCATAAAGCAATGGGGAGAATATACGAGAGAGAGAGAGAGAGAGAGAGAGAGAGAGAGAAGAGAGAGATTGTTGAACCAACCAACCTTGGCAATGAATTGATGATCATACAATGGGGGCTACGTGTGCTTATATACTCACCTTAGTAAATTTCCCTACCCCAAATTTGACAAATAGGTAAAATAAATACCTAAAGCATAAATAAATATTGGGATCGCATTGGGCGGTTCACTTGAGATGCAACAACGTGAATGGTCAGGGCATTAGCTGTTTAAGAGGTAAGAAGACTTAGAAATACTAGATGAGCAAAGACTTGTGGCCGTTGCTTACATCTATGCTCAAAAAAGAAAACAGAAATAGTTTATTGACTCTCATTGAAGGAGTTAAAGAAAGGAAAGGAGACATAGTCCTAATGTACTCCTTGAAGTAGATTATCCCGAAGTTCAAAAAGAAAGGAATGGACCATTGGTTATAGAGTATGTTTTGTCGAGTGGAGCTATAAAGCTAGCCACTTTGGATGGCGATATCATGGCCAATTGGATTAATGGTTATAAATCATGTAGATATCATTTTCCATTAACCAATAGATTTTTAGAAGATTACATGCAACTAGAGAGCACAAATTGAAAAAATAAGAAGTTATCGAGGAAGCTCAATAAGAAGCTCAAATAAGGATTATGAAGCACAAGGCAACACAACAAAGAGAAGCTCAACTTGTTACACACATAAGACAAAACCAACCAGATAAAGAATTTATGAATGGCATCAATGTCAGGATTAGAGTGGGCTCATCTATAGGTTACATCAAAAGATCTCTAGCAGGATTGCCCTTTCGCCCCTCACTAGTAGCACTAGAATGCCTATGGAATTGCCCCTCACCACCACCTCCAGAATTCCTATGGACCCTCACATATCCTCGAATCCCCACTATGGTTCCATTGTGGGTCTCAAACTATTAGATTTGGTAAAGAGGGCTACAAAGCGTCATTTGGCACCTGGGCAGCAAAAACTTGACCAAATCCTACCAAACTTCATAGACAAGTTCTGTAGACCATGGGGGACTTGGGTATCATGTCAAATTACAATTTTGGCGCTTACAAGGACAATAGACCATGAGACAATAAAAAAGATGCACTAGAAGTGCAATACAATGCAAACATGGTAGATAATGTGCAAAGTCAAGAATTTTGGGTCATGGATTCCAAGTCCTACGTATCTACATTGCTACATTTGTATTCATTGTAACTAGGTCCCCATAATTCATGGTTTTTAAGGTGATATTATGTCTTCTTTCTAAAGCTCAAAATTGCAAAATTCTAGTGTTCATCCTCTTCTAATCATGGCATTGGGTCTCTTTTCTTTTTCTCCTACTTTGCATCTTTAGGATTTTAGTCCCCCAACTTGACTACGGTGGGTTGAGATGGAGCTTCCAATAGGGGAGCACTTTTCTTTATGGTTTAGTGAATTTGATTGTTGCTTTATTGTCTCCACCTTGTATGTAAGTAGTAGGCATACCATAGTTTTTTCCTAAGCTAAAAGGAAGATCCGTGCGTGGAAAAATTGGGACCTTGGCCTTTGCATAAAATGAATCATATGCATATGTTGTTGTAGGACTCAACCCAATCACATGTTCTACATTCTCACAACACTACAATGACATCTTCCAACTATGGAGTTTTACCAAGCACCGAGCAAACTATATCGAGCGAAAAAAAAAACCGAGCGATATCCAGAGGCGAGAGAGGAGAGAGAGAGAGAGAGAGAGAGAGACCACAGCGAGTAAAACTTTGGTCAAATTAAATACAAAACACGATACTTTTGCATGAATCACTCATCATGATATCACAAGAGAAGAAATTATTTGTTGCCATTCTCAAGTCATCAGCAATAATTTAGTGAACACTGATATCATTTTTGAACAACAAATTAACTATAACATTTGGTTTCATCAAGTACAAAACATGATACTTTAGCATGAATCGCACTCATCATCGATAAAGGCATGTCTTTTATTTGGCTTGTCGGAGGTTTGAACATTGTATCATGGATCTCGCACCATCCTTTTAGCCTCAGCCTCAATGTACACTGGCAAGGCACTTCAATTAAGAAAAAAATGAACACATCAAAGCAAATAAATGGACTTTGAATAGTGCAAAAAAATATTTTTCAAAATCATTTAAAACCGCATCAATAGCCACCTAACTATTGTCAAATATTTCCATGAGCATACATAGCTTGAAAAAGCAAAATTTAAGTAAGGAGAGGCACTCAAAAAATAACATGTCCATGACCAAAAGAAATGGAATGCTCACAAATGATCAAATGGGTTCTCAGCGGGAGGTCTATTCTCCTCATCCACCACGTCTGCAGAAGTTGAGGCCTCATGTCTATCTTACCCTCTGGATTGGGGATGAAGTAGAGATGACACATATGTCGAGACCAAAGCATCATCACTATCCAATGCTGCACAAGCACGTCCTGAAGAGAGACATGCTTTGAGAACAGGAGCAGTCCCACAACCAAACTCCAAACAAAGGCCCTTCGGCCTACATAAGAGCTCAACAAGACTAGCAATGAAGTAAGAGCTATGTTGCATGCATCCTCGCCATGCAAGTCCAGAATCCATGACTATGTAAGCGGACTCTGGCAAGTAGTGTCGCATGATGGTATCTGTAGGAGTCCCACTGCAAAGAAACATGACAAACACTTAGAATGTTATAGTTTAATCATTACATACACTAGGCACAAAAGAAAATAAAAATCAACCTCTTGATGATCTCTACCCACATCCACAAATCCGTAAGATGAATGATGAATAGCAATCACTCGACGATGAATAACCATGTTAGATGCTCTACTCATCTTCTCAATCCAATGAAGAGTATCATTTACCATATAGAAATCTGATTTTCAAATGCAAATAAAGCAACAATAAGGTTTGCTTATTATAGAAGATATTGATACCTGCAATAGATCCCAAAACAACAAGCCATCCAAAATCTGCCAATGTACTGTGCGTCAAATGAATGGCGGCTCTCACATGCTCCTCGGTGCAAGTATCCCATTGGAGGTTGTGAGGGTGTAGAATGTAGGACACCTCCAAAACGCAAGTCAAGAAACACAAAATCAGCAGCCCATGGAACGAGCCTACCATCACTCCTGTATCCACCAGCATCTGTAGATCGGACTCTGACCATATGCTCGTGTAGGGGCATCCATATCAATGACTGCACACCAGAACAAAACTCACGTGCAATGGTAATATAATCCCCTGATATAGCTAAACATCTATGATCTCCCGGTGCCTGTAGAACAGACTGCTCTCTAGGGAAAACAAATCGCACCGTATGATGCAAGCTCTGTGTGCCAATAGCATCTGCCAGTTATAAACAATGAGATCACCAAACCATGGGTGCATTTTCATGACATAGTGCAATAAAAAAACAATTACAAGATTAGCAATCCTTTGTGAGTTAAGCAAACTATATTATTTATGGACACACCTCTCATGTCAAGCTCCTCCTCTACCTCGTGTTGCTTCCCCTTATGTTTTGGTAGAGAAGCTATCAAGGAACACAACCAAGCGAAGAGATTAGTGAGCCATAGCAAAGAGATCAATAAAAGTACATGCTCACACATGTCATAAGATTAGTTAACCTTTTCTTTTATGCTCACACCTGTCATTTCTGTTGCAACGATTGTCTCATGTTGCTTCCCTGTATCTTTAGGGAGCGAAGCTGTCAAGAATACATTAATCATGCTCAATAGCCATGCACAAAATTCAACAAATATTGTGTTATATCTCACAAAACATAGACAAACTCATTAAAGAGACTCATGTGCATGAACGGATCTATTATCATGTATGGTCTTGCTCCTTGCATTTGCATCAGATGTGTCAACAGCTGTAGAGGGATTTGAAGTCCTCTGTGCATCGTGGATCTCTCTCTCACGACCCAACAGATAATTTTGATCCATAGGCTATCCACCAAGGACAATGATCTAGCTCCCATTGTGATCGATGATGCATAGTGGGAGGATACATGCTATCCTCACTATCAACACAGACCCAAGATCGAGCAAGCAAAGGAATGACTAGAATGTGTTGTTTCTCCAACAAATGATAGAAGTATCTAACAAAAAATGTATAGCAAACTTTTAGATTATCACAATGAAACTCACAAATTACAAAATAAAGTTACATTTCAGTGACCACTACCTATATAACAGTCTTTGTGAAGCCATTCAATAGTAGTCGATCTTCTTAAGAGCTTACAGCTCAGCATCACTATTTCTGCCCTCCAAAGACACCTCTATTGGAAACATGAATTTACGAGCCTCTACTATCATCTCTCCATAGTAGAGCTCCAATGTAGCTGCTAGAGGAATTGTGATTCCATCCGGTACATCCACATAGTCAAGCAAAAGTATCTCAGCACCATCAAGCACTCTTTGTATAGCACCCTCTCTTTTCAACCAACTATAACAATCAAGTGATATAATTTACAAAAAGATAAATTATAAAAGAAACAACTAAAGATAGAAACCCAAACTCATGTTACCTACCTACGGAATCTATGGTCACCTCAAGTCAATCCGTAAGCCACTCATGTAATCTTGCTAGACTCCAGCAATGATAACCATAAGATCTTATTTTTCATTTTTGCATCGTGAAGAGCAATTAAATTAAGCTTCTCTAATGTCTCCCAACTCTCTTGGCCCCATTTCAAACTCATTACTTTATCAAACCACTCTTTACCATGTCAAGGATCAACAATATTCAAAATTTGTCACATAACTTTCATTAAAAAAAGCACTTAAAGACAAACAATGCAACCTAGTCAAAAGAACCATACCTTTCCAACACGATCCCCATATTTTATGTATGAGTCTCCGATTATTTGTTTCTCTTCTTGTTTCAGAGCTTGTGGCGATAGAGTATCTTTCTTGCTCTCTATCTTACTTTGGAGCTCCTTTGACATTTGAACCTTTCAATAAGTATTCAATAAAAACATTAAAATCACAAAGAAATTATACTTAAATTCAAGAATGTAGTACACTTACATCAAATAACAAACGAGCAAGATATCTCCGTGTAAGAGGATGCCAAGGCTCTTCCCCTTTTGTCCCTCTTTTTCGGAGAGTGTCAATGAGTTTCTGATCTGCCTCTGGTAGTGCACGGAGATAATCTTCATGATCGGCCGCACAAATATTTGAGCAATTGACAAGTTCATCTCTCAAGTGAGAGGTAACCAAAGCATGTGTGTTCATGCTACAGAAACAAATAATTTGTTTTTAAAGAACTGGCAAAATAATATAAATACATCAAACAATGCACTTGATTTAGCATTTTACTTACAAGTTCATTCTTTGAAGACTAGTCAACAATGCAACCTCTGACACCTTTGTAGTATCAATTATTGTACATAAAACTCTACAATGCCTCTCTTTGTTAGTAGAGTACATTTCATTAATGGCTTCTCGCCAAGCAACTGTCCGATGATTCCCTTCCCACACATAGAACATTTTGTGGGCAAGGGATTCAAATTGTGGATGTGCAGCTACCTCTTCTTCAAACTCTATATTGACTTGTTTCCATATTGGATCCCATCCATCAATAATAGAATCTTACAAAAAAAAAGACATACGTTTACTTATGATCATCAAAAGAAATGAAGAAAGGTAAAAATAAGAAAGCATACCTGTGACTAGAGTTTCTTCCATTTGACATGTAGACAATGAAACTATAAATGCACCCTTCTCTTTGATGTAGCCTTCTCTAGCAAATGCAGACCTCAAGCCACTTACATCTGGCCTTAAACCACGAACTTTAGCATGAGGTATAAGCCTGCAAAGAGGTATGGGAGGACATTCAAAGCAACTAAAAACACTTGTTTTACTTAGAATATCCTCTCCTCGATCCAAGTGCAATGTACTATCATCCTCATCTGCAACACTTGGATGTATTTCAGGTCTCATTCTAAATGGCACTATTTGCATAGCAGCTTCAACATTAGCTATCTCTTGGTCCACTTCATGTAAAGAACCCAAACCAATATCATGACTATCGCTCTCATCTGGCAACTCCGTCTCGGCCACCGAGCTAACTTGATCACTACAAACAGGTTTTGAAACTGATGCACTCCTGCCGCGTATTCTTGAACCTCCCCTAGCAGTGGAGGGGCTACATTAAAAAAAAAAACCTTCAAAAATAACACTAATAAACTTTTTATTAAACAGACCTAATAATAAAGACATTTGTACATTTCATTTAAAAATTCATGTTTGATAACTAAAGGTCATACAAACTTATGCAAACTCTATACTTTGAGACACTACTCTAAACTATCCCGCGTCGACGTAGGACTAGTTATGCCACTATCCCGTTGAAGAAAAGTATTGCATGCTTGACATAAAAATATTCCATTGTTGTAATACCAACCTAGCCGGACACAGGCCTAGAACATCCCGCGTCGGCGCGGGACTGGTTAGACAAAAACCCGGTAGACAAAAACCCACAAAGTAGAGCCTATACAGATCAGCAAACAATGTGAAACCATGTTGTTAGGGCTCCCCTCACTAATGGGCGCTACAAGGATCAGCAAGGCAGTGTGCTAAGGACCCTTGTGGAAACACAAAATAATGCAATGAGTGTCCCTATTACTGCACACTTTGTAGATTATCCCATAGTAGAGAACCCTTTAAAATGTTTAAAGCTCCTTGCAGTCAACCTAAAGCAACTCCTCAAAACACTTACAGACAATGTCTTCGCATGGGGTCTCCTAGAAATTCATATGACAGTGCCCAAGATCACACCACAGCCAGTGGATCAAAACACCTTCATAACCTTTGGAGACTCTGCCCCTCTTGGCAATACTCCCCAGTTTGATAGCTTAGGGGGAGGTGAAATGCGTGACCATCAAGCTGGACATCAACCTTTCCCAGAATCTAAAACCGGGACTCTACCCTAAACAGTCGCGCGTCGACGAGGTTGCAGTTAGGGCAGTGTCCCAAAACATTTCAAGTAAGTAAATTTTGTGGAGGTTATGTGCAAGTTTGTGGAGATGAGTCCAATGCTCGAGCCCGACATGTTGAGTGCAGTAATAAAGAATGTGTTTTCTGTAGTGATCAACTTTAAAGTGCAGTGATCAACTTTAACGTTTTCTGCTGTTTGTTGTCGAAGCGCTTTCGGCACCAGTTGTGCTCTCTTTATCTGAATGTATCCCAAATTGCTGTGCAGAGACCAATCACAAATTGCCAAAATAAAACCTAGACTACCATATAACAAATTTGCAAGCAAGCAATAATATACGCAGTATTGACATACAAGCAAAAAAGAAACCCACGGCCAACCCTCCAGCTGCTCCTTGCTACGACGGGCCTCCCAAAACAAGTGAACACATTGGTGAATTGCTTATTTGACTTGGCGGCCACCGTTCTCAGCAAGCCATCACGCTCTGGCAGCCAGCCTTGATGTCTTCACCATAAATACCAGCTTCATGCTACACTAAAAAAGAGGAAGTCTTAACAACAAGGCTTGAGGCTTCCATGACAACATGGCAAGGGCACAGTACCGACCAGGAGTCTTTAGAGTCAAGATGCAATAGATTGGTCAAATTGATATATCGGCTACAAAATGAAATCCGTAGTATCTCAAAACACTGGAGATCGTAGGTGCAGCAAGCAATTATTCATGACACAGCTACCTATAATACGGTGACCCCAACCCTGTAGTTCTTGTATCTCTATAGCGCTCTCAAAAGCTCACCAAGCTCTACTCCCTCGTGTTGATGACCAGCTCTCTGACAGCCTCTCTGTGCACTCTTAGATGCCGGTAAAGGGGACCAAAGACTTGATAGAGACAGCAGACCCTGCAAAAAACATCACCGCCTTGCTACGACGGGCCTGCCCAATAAAAAAAGGCCTACTGAAATAACCAGTAATTAACAAGGTCTACTGAAATCACCGCCTTGCTACGACGGGCCTGCCCAATAATTTATTGAAATAACCAGTAAATAACAAGGTCCATTCTCGTTATCTGAAGCTCAGTGCAGTAACAAGATTTCGCCATACAGAGATACATAGCCGAACTCTTAAGCGCAGAATAAACTTGAAAAAAAAAACGGGACTCTACCCTAAACAGTCCTGCGCCGACGCGGTATCAGTTAGGGCAGTGTCCCAGTGCTTCTACCTTGTGGGGGGATGAAGTTTGGGCGCCATCGACTTCCGTGTACGGCTTGCAAGGCGCAAGGCTTCTTGCAAACGGCGACCACGAGCAGAGCAGAGCAGAGTGCAAGCTTTTAGAAAATCCCAAACTCTAAGTCCAGATTAAAACAATAAAATGCAAATTTCAAATAATATCAAGCTTATGAGATGTTGTTGGGCAAAATGTGTCTCGGCAGGTTGTGACTAAGGGGAAAAAGAAAAATTGCGCTCCAAAATAAACTAAAATAATGCAATAAAACAAATTCTGTATAATGAGAATATATCGAGGGACATTTACATTGCAATAAAAATACGTTAATGCTTTCAATAGGTTTAAAGTTCGAGACAAATCAGTACAAGTTGAGCATACATGTGTAGGCAAATCAGTAAACGTTTAGCATAGGGTGTATTTATCTAATGTTGAAGCCGATATATCTCCTCGTGCAGAGTGGAATAGAAAAACAAAAAAACAACGTTTTTTTGCCCTAAGTTTTGGCCTTTTCACACTTAATATCAAGACGTGCGTGGCATAGGTGATTTAATATAGACATTTTGTCTTTTCCAAAAGATTGTTGTCTGGAACAATCGCACTCTGTTACTCTCCAGGTTTACTTTTGTTCAATCCATGCAATGGCTCGTCATATCACTATCTTCGGTCCCAAGCATAAGCAGAAGCTTGTGCTAATGTTTGAAAGTAGGTATTGCACTATCACTATTGAAGCTTTAATAGAACATTTTGAGCTAGAGAACAAAAATTTCTCTTTGCGTCCACTTACATTACAAGGTGAGCAGGTTAGAATTGAACATGCACGTAATGATTCAAATGAGTTGTTTTACCATTTGGATCACGAATATTTGCAGTTTTACAAGGTACTTTGCAACGAACAGCCATCAACGTCAAATGCTAGCTCAAAAGATTCTCCAATCAATGTTGAAGATGGCACTGCATGCATCAGAAGTGTACTTGATGTTATTCGTTCTCTTCCTTTGCAAACCAATCTATATATTGCACTCTCCTCTGCTACAAGTGTCACTAAGGTTTTGGAAATGACTACTTATTATGATGGGTATGTTGCCTATGAACTTCCTCCTCAAAATGACAACTCTGCTATGTATGGAATGGAACATAGATTTGATGGGCATGTTTGTACAGAATATGTTACCTGCAGTAATGATATATTCAATGGGACTGTGTGTTTTAGTCGGTGTGGAGGGCATTTGAGATGCTCCAATATAGAATGTCCATACTATCAGGGAAGGAGACAATTTAATGAGTCTCAATGGCGAGGAAAATTAGCATGTGCTCCTAGTAAAGGCCACTTGGATGTTGGTAATGGAAAGTTTATATGCTTTCATTGCCGTCAAATGCCAAAGTGCATTGACACTTGCCTTGCAGTTACATATTATTGTATTCCATCTGAAAAGACTGGAGTTACTAGATGTGTATTGCATTTAGGTTTTCATAAACACCCTGTTGTTGCAGAGGAGAAGAGCAGAGTTGCAGACCAGTCAATATCTGATGCCTTAATGCATCGAGCTGCCTTTGATACTCTAACAACTGCCAAACAGCTTGAAAGAAAACTATAGAAGACCTAATTATGGACAATCTTGTTTCTCAAGTAGTTGATGGTGACTCACCAATGACAGATGGAGAGTTCTCTTGTTTTCTAGATTCCGTAACCCCATTGTCAGACAAGTGGCGTGTTCAAAGAACCTTAGAGTCAGCTAAACGGGCAAAAGGAATTACACCTCTTGGCTTGGAGTCTATTTTGAATTTAAAGTCAAAATCAAGATATCCGTTCCTCCACAGTGTTCTTTTTCCAGGTCAGCTTGGACCTGGACAACAACCTCATATATTTAAAATGTCTACTATGGGACCAGGGAGTGGTGTTGATTTGGTGAACCGTATGTGCCCTGGTGGAAATTTGCAAGATATGTGGGTGCATTTTGATCATGTTCATCGTGTGGAGGGCTGGCCTACTATGTCGGCGCATGTTTATGACCCATATGTAAGAGAGCTATTAACATTGGCAATATGTGAATTTACTGTGGAAAACAAGCATGCACAGATAGAGTTTTGGAAAATGCTTAATAAGGTTGTAGTTGATCACGGTTTTGATAAGCCCGAATTTCGAGGTTTTATGGCAGATGAGGCAAATGCAAATTGGATTACAGTTCGTACTGTCTATTTTGGTGGAGCCAAAAAAAAGATGCCTGAGAAAGAGAGATCATGTGTTTTTCATTGGGAGCAAAGTATGGTTAAGCACACCGTCAAGTGTATACGTTCCTCTTATCAAGAGGAGCATAAAATATTGTGTCAAAAATGGTTACATGCACCTTCAAAACATGCAGCACAAGTATGCAAGGATGAACTCAAACAGTTTTGGAAAATGGGCCATGCTATTTTGGATGAGATTCCAGCATTGGAAACATGGTTGTCATGGTGGGATGTTAGAGTGCCACATTGGGGAGACAGATTTGTTGCTCAAGATGAGACAAGTGCTTTTGTCCCTAGAACAAATCTTTCTGAGGCAAAACATGCAAGTATGCATGCTTCAATTGGTTATAAGAATAACATTGGTCTATATGAAGTCACTTGTGCAGATATGTCACTAGCAGTTCTTCAAAGTGTGCGCTACAATGCCTATTTGAAGGGCATGCATTCATCCACAGGACCAATGATGGCAGACTTGGCAGCCAGATTTATGAGCAATCATTCAGCATCAACATCGAATAGAAAACTTCTTGATGTAGCTCAGTCAGCAATTTTAGAAATGCAAATACCAAGTCCAAAGATGAATAGAGCTCCAGTAAGGAAAAAGAGTGTGCAAAAATCACGCTCAATCTTTCTTGATGCCGATGAAACTCTTGAAGAAGACTCTCATAGGCCAGAGTTTGTTACTATCACTACTCCAATTTGCAATGTACCACATAGCCAGCAAAATGCTTCCGCTACTCCTAGTCTTTGGCCAGAGAAAAAGGTGCCTCGGACTGTTTGGGTGATTAGGCGCACCGAGTCTCGCAGAAAAATGACGTGTTTTGGTGTTCTCCCCGGAGAGAAAGTACGTTGTGGTAGGTTCATAAACAACAATTTAGATAATGTGCAAAATGGTGTTCCTGCCCCTTGCTTTTGGGGAAGGAGAAAATATCCCGCAGTGGGTGCCAAACCAGAAGGAATTATTGAGGGGTTTGTATGGTTTTGCAATGACAGTACCACTCATGCATGGAATATTGATGGGATGATTATTGGACCTCCTGGCCCAGCTTCGGGGATGTGGGTTGTGGAAGAGGGAACGTGTCTGCTTCCATGGGAGGTTGAGATGCTGCACAACAACGGATTTGTGCTTCAGGGAGATAATACGACAGCACAACAGAACCTCCATATTGGTGGGCAATGTGGAACACAACCGAGCTCTTTCCGTGCTAGATTTAGAGATGGAAAGCATGTAAGGTGGAGGACAAAATTAACCAAAGACTTCAATGACAGGATAGCATTGGGCCAAAGCATGGAAGCCATCTAGTGAGAGAGATTATATTGGTACCAAATGCATCGCATGTTTTTCATGTTAGCACTCCAGGCTCAGTTCAAAAGGGGGTTACTTATGCAATGACCATTGCAGACTTTCCTCGATGTACTTGTGAGGATTTCCAAAAAAGAGATAGCAGGCGTCTCACGTACGTGCCGTGCACACACATGTACTATGTGTATTTTTGAGTCCTTGGTTTGGATTCTGCAGCTCATGAGTTTGTGCATCAGGCAGCACTGACAAAAGTAGAGTTGTTCCAGCCAGCATATCATCGACTTCTTGAGCTAAGGTTTGTAGTTCCTATGGATTGGGCATTTTTTTGGATTCCCTGCAATTTCCATTGTAGGATGAGCACCTATTATACTTACATTGTTTCGATAGCTTGTGTTACTTAATCAATTTGGCGTTTATATTGTTGCAATGATCACCTTCTATGGATTGACCGTTTTGTTGGACTGGCTGCACTTGACATTATGGTAGAGCTTTTTTGTGTTATAATTTTCCCTACTTTTGCTCAAAAAAATGCCACGCTCGGTTTTATTCGATCGGTGTATGGTTTTCTCCCAATTATGGGTTCTTTGTTCTCAGAAGGCAATCTCTCTCTAGCACTCCACATCGGTGTGGATTGCTAGAGAGAGAGAGAGAGAGAGAGAAATAATAATAGAGGAGGGTCCAAATCGTAATAAAGGAGGATCAAGTCAACTACATGAAAATTTAAATTATTGGCTCAATGCAATCTATCTCTAGCATTCCACGTCAACGTGGATTGCTAGAGAGAGAGAAAGAGACAAATAATAATGGAGGAGGGTTCAACCAACTCTAGGAAAATGTAAATGCTACTCACTTTATGCAATCTTTCCCTAGCACTCCACACTAGCATGGACTTCTGGAGAGTAACAGAGGAGGCTTTAGGGGGGGAGAGAGAGAGAGAGAGAGAGAGAGGGAGGGAGGGAGGGAGGGAGGGGGGTGGAGATTTAGAAATCTCTTTAACAACATACACTGAAAGGGAGTGCTATGGAGAGTTTAGCTTTTGATGATCTAAGAACAAGTATTTGAACCATTTTCTTATCCTCATCTCTACCAATATGAGCAACACAACTTAGATATGCTCAACTCTTCTAGCTTGAGTGCAAGCCTATTGAATATGACTCTTAGCATGCATAAAACAAATTTATTTTGGCATCATAAAAGGTAGTGTGTGTCTTTTATGGGTGAAGTGATGTGATAAGGTGATAGCCTACTACATAGGGTTGAGCTAGATGCATTGGTATGAAGTTATACTCTACCAATTATGTGTTATGCATACCCCTGAAATTAACAAAAAAATGTTTCCACATGTAATTGGATTTGTTGTTGTCCCATGTTAGTGGTTTAAGTAACTCTAAGCCTTATGTGTAACAAAAGGATGGAAGCTTTTAAGTAACAAGAGGCTTACGTGCAACGTGTTTTGGTGCTCATTTTCCATTTATGCTTCAATGGCTTTGATGAGATGTAATACTTTTGTAAAAGAGAGGTCTAAATTTTTGGCACAAGGAACTTAAAAATAAACCATAAAATACTCAAGGAGTCCAAGTGTGACCATGTAACTTGGAAGCTATGATTTTAGGCCATTGTTGTGTGACATACTCAAAGTTTTTCCCTTTCCAATCTCTTATTGGGTTATGGAGTAGCTATGTGTGTCTCTATCTCCTCTATCATGCTATAAAATTGTAAGAGCTTGTTTACCTCTCTCGTACATCTCACTATTGGGAAGATGTGTGTGTGTGTGTGTGTGTGTGTGTGTGTGTGTGTGTGTGTGTGTGTGTGTGTGTGTGTCTCTCAAGCTCAAGAGTCTCTTTCATGCTTATGGGTCTGTGCAAGAGGGAAATTTCATGCCCAAGCATGTGTTTTGGCAGTGACGATCTTCATGTTTTCTAACAGTGGTATCAAAGCTCTAGTTAAATGGCCTTGATAATAGCTAATGATAAATCTGGTAGCGATTGCAAGCAAGAATTTTCATTGCAACTATATACTGATTAATCTCATTATTTTTTGAGAGGGTTTCGTTATTTTTATTCTTTTTATGAATCAAAGGTCATCACTCCTTCAGTTTCTATTGAATGAGATCATACGTTATAAATAAAGATAATAAGTGACCCCATTTTTCAAAAAAGAGTTTATATTTATTTAAATAGAGTAAATTTTGATCACAAGGCGAGTAACCCTTTTGATCGAAATTTCTTACCAAACTCACTGTCCCATAGGTTTTTTTTTGTTTATTTTGCCTTATTTATGATTATTTAAATCCATCAGGGTAACAAAATGCCTCAAAAAAATTGTTGTAATTTGCATTTAGAGCCATGAGATCTCAATCGTAGCATACTCAAAGTTTTTCCCTTTCCAATCTCTTATTGGGTTATGGAGTAGCTATGTGTGTCTCTATCTCCTCTATCATGCTATAAAATTGTAAGAGCTTGTTTACCTCTCTCGTACATCTCACTATTGGGAAGATGTGTGTGTGTGTGTGTGTGTGTGTGTGTGTGTGTGTGTGTCTCTCAAGCTCAAGAGTCTCTTTCATGCTTATGGGTCTATGCAAGAGGGAAATTTCATGCCCAAGCATGTGTTTTGGCAGTGACGATCTTCATGTTTTCTAACAGTGGTATCAAAGCTCTAGTTAAATGGCCTTGATAATAGCTAATGATAAATCTGGTAGCGATTGCAAGCAAGAATTTTCATTGCAACTATATACTGATTAATCTCATTATTTTTTGAGAGGGTTTCGTTATTTTTATTCTTTTTATGAATCAAAGGTCATCACTCCTTCAGTTTCTATTGAATGAGATCATACGTTATAAATAAAGATAATAAGTGACCCCATTTTTCAAAAAAGAGTTTATATTTATTTAAATAGAGTAAATTTTGATCACAAGGCGAGTAACCCTTTTGATCGAAATTTCTTACCAAACACACTGTCCCATAGGTTTTTTTTTGTTTATTTTGCCTTATTTATGATTATTTAAATCCATCAGGGTAACAAAATGCCTCAAAAAAATTGTTGTAATTTGCATTTAGAGCCATGAGAGATCAATCGTAGCATACTCAAAGTTTTTCCCTTTCCAATCTCTTATTGGGTTATGGAGTAGCTATGTGTGTCTCTATCTCCTCTATCATGCTATAAAATTGTAAGAGCTTGTTTACCTCTCTCGTACATCTCACTATTGGGAAGATGTGTGTGTGTGTGTGTGTGTGTGTGTGTGTCTCTCAAGCTCAAGAGTCTCTTTCATGCTTATGGGTCTATGCAAGAGGGAAATTTCATGCCCAAGCATGTGTTTTGGCAGTGACGATCTTCATGTTTTCTAACAGTGGTATCAAAGCTCTAGTTCAATGGCCTTGATAATAGCTAATGATAAATCTAGTAGCGATTGCAAGCAAGAATTTTCATTGCAACTATATACTGATTAATCTCATTATTTTTTGAGAGGGTTTCGTTATTTTTATTCTTTTTATGAATCAAAGGTCATCACTCCTTCAGTTTCTATTGAATGAGATCATACGTTATAAATAAAGATAATAAGTGACCCCATTTTTCAAAAAAGAGTTTATATTTATTTAAATAGAGTAAATTTTGATCACAAGGTGAGTAACCCTTTTGATCGAAATTTCTTACCAAACTCACTGTCCCATAGGTTTTTTTTTGTTTATTTTGCCTTATTTATGATTATTTAAATCCATCAGGGTAACAAAATGCCTCAAAAAAATTGTTGTAATTTGCATTTAGAGCCATGAGAGATCAATCGTAGCATACTCAAAGTTTTTCCCTTTCCAATCTCTTATTGGGTTATGGAGTAGCTATGTGTGTCTCTATCTCCTCTATCATGCTATAAAATTGTAAGAGCTTGTTTACCTCTCTCGTACATCTCACTATTGGGAAGATGTGTGTGTGTGTGTGTGTGTGTGTGTGTGTGTGTGTGTGTGTGTGTGTGTGTGTGTGTGTGTGTGTGTGTGTGTGTGTGTGTGTGTGTGTCTCAAGCTCAAGAGTCTCTTTCATGCTTATGGGTCTATGCAAGAGGGAAATTTCATGCCCAAGCATGTGTTTTGGCAGTGACGATCTTCATGTTTTCTAACAGTGGTATCAAAGCTCTAGTTAAATGGCCTTGATAATAGCTAATGATAAATCTGGTAGCGATTGCAAGCAAGAATTTTCATTGCAACTATATACTGATTAATCTCATTATTTTTTGAGAGGGTTTCGTTATTTTTATTCTTTTTATGAATCAAAGGTCATCACTCCTTCAGTTTCTATTGAATGAGATCATACGTTATAAATAAAGATAATAAGTGACCCCATTTTTCAAAAAAGAGTTTATATTTATTTAAATAGAGTAAATTTTGATCACAAGGCGAGTAACCCTTTTGATCGAAATTTCTTACCAAACTCACTGTCCCATAGGTTTTTTTTTGTTTATTTTGCCTTATTTATGATTATTTAAATCCATCAGGGTAACAAAATGCCTCAAAAAAATTGTTGTAATTTGCATTTAGAGCCATGAGAGATCAATCGTAGCAGAGAGAGTAAGGTATAAAAAGAACCACTTAAAGTAGTACTAGTCCAAGAAATCACTTGGGTAATTAGTCGAAGTATGGTATAAGCTAGTACGACTCTACCCCTAAATATGATATTTTACATAATTTATATAGGCAAGTAAGTAATGGTGAAAAATAATCTTGTATCATAATGCAAGAACACCAAGCAAGGTGATTAAGTGCTCTATGTTTTATCTATAAGTAATATGCAAGTGTTTTTAGGAAACCAATCATATAGTGTGTGATGAAACGTGGTAGACTAATATACCTTAAATGATCACATAAGATGAGAGTCTTTGAACACACATGTTATGATTGAGACAGTAGTATGGAGTGTTTTAAGCAATGCAACTAATAAATGCCCAACAGCAAGGTGATCAATCCTCTTAGCAAAGCCAATAATAGTCATATATGGTGTGGTCAAAGTAAGCATTATACTGGTCAAGCTTCCAAAAACTTGTGTCATTTTGACTCTTCAACAGAAATAGTTATGTGTGATGAGAAGTGGTAGAAATCAACTTCATTCCTCTAAATGATCCCATGAGAGTCTTTAAAACACAAATGTCAACCCCGAGTATGTAATGCATTGTCGAATCCCCAATACCACTGTGATTCATTCCCCTAAATGATCCCATGAGAGTCTTTAAAACACAAATGTCAGGCCCAAGTATGTAATGCATTGTCAAATCCCCAATAGCATTGTGATTCATTTATGAAAAAAACCAATATTAACATTTTCAAAGCCAGCCAATAATGTCAAGGCCAAAAAAACCAACATGGGAATTAGAACACACCGACAGATCTCAAATTAAACTTCATTTCACTGTTATAAGAGCTAATAAACCACCTGCTCGCCACCAAATCAAGGGGATGGAGCCACATTTGCTCAATCAATACCCCAACACATTTTTTATATAAAATATTTACATTTTTCAACGTAAGTTTTTATAAAGAACTAAAAAAACAGATGGCAGTATACTGCAGTTTGTTTCAGTAAACTGAAAATACCATTTATGCTTTCAAAGTAAGTGCAACACCAACTTGTGAAGGAGGATTTTGCTCAATCAATTCCATAGAGTTTATGTTTAAGCAATGAAGCGACATTGTAGCAACAAGCATTCACCACACTCAACTCTTTTTCCATAACACACACACACAAGTATGCCAAGGCTAAGTGAAGTGAAAAGCATCCCTCACCTTCATTTATAGTGTTTGAGGAATGAGGTGGCATTAATCCATAGAGGAGAGAATCCCACCAGTCAAGCTTCCACAATCGGATCAGCGCCCAAGGGCACCAGCCAAGCAAAGCAGGTTTAGTAGTAGAAATAGAGTAGAAAATTATGTTGCATGATACCTCAGAGAGAGATGCCAACTGCAAGTAGTATGCAGACCGCCTAGGTATAGGAGGGAGGAAAGAGAGATAATTATCACGCCTGTTCGTGGGGGGAGAGGGTATTAAAATCCATGTACCTATTGAGGTTAAGGTAAAAAGCCCACCCACTTTTAACCTTCGTGTTGTTTTGAAGATTTCATGTCCTCTCATCAACACTGTAAGGCTCAAATATCTGGCACAATGCGAAAGCTCCTATCGGCATATCCAATATTCAATTTGAGTTTATAATCAACTCGCATGTACACCAAAATATAAGGATATCCTTTGAGATTTGAAGATGTCATTCAAATTTCAACATCTTCACTATATAGACTCCTAACACCAACATTGCAAGGCTCAAATCTCTAGCAAACTTATAACATGTGGCCTTTCTCACAAGGATTCTCTTCTTTGTGTTCTCCTCTCTCATGCCCCAAAATTGAGGCCAAATGCACCTTCATAACTAAAAAATTGGTGCAAGACATCATTCTTTCACCCACAACACAAGCACTAACCTTCTAATTAAGGTAAGCAACTTCCCATACAAGTCAAACATCATGGGGTATTGCTGATACCTATCCCATACAGCTTTCTTGAGCAATGAATTCTTCTATGATACTTATGTGTCCAACCCATGCATAACAAGTTTGTGAGCGAGCCTCGTACACTTGCTCAAAATATTCTTCCTTTTAATGTTTGAAACTAAAGTGAAAGTGCAAAATATACATAGACTACGCACAAACAAAACCACCACAATATTTGTTAAACAAACTAGAAATATTGAATTGTAAGAAATTGAGGGATTATGGTGGGCTTCAAAGATGTTCAAGGGTGCTTGGACAAGATGTAGAAGATGACCCTAGTGCATATCAATGCTAGGGGGACAATGTTAGGTCCACCTAAGGGTTGTAGTTCCTCAATAATTTCTTTATAGTCAATTTTGACTTGCTGACTGGAAACACTTACTCACATTTTGATGAATTGGAGGAGGCATTAGATGTTAATTTGATATAAAATTCAATGCTTTAACATAAGTGTAGGAGAACCTTTGAAAAAACAATAGTAAGATTTTGGGAGTACCAAGAGCCCCGCCGTGCCTAGCGCAACGGGGGGTTAGAGGAAATTTCCCTCTCATGTGCCACAACCTCCTACACACAGTCACACATGCAAAGAACTTTGCAGTTTGTGGCAATAGATTTTTTGATGGAAGCATCCGATTGGTTTACAACATCATGCGTGCACAAACTTTCACCATAAGAGATCACTTCATTACCGACGTCAAGTTATCGATGTTGTTGGTGGGCGTTTGTATATGCATTGCTAAAACTGAAGAGTGACCCAATTTTTTAAAAAAATCAAAATTTTAAATACCAATGCTGATATCGACGCCCATGTCAATGCTTATATCGACACCTATACCAATGCCACTTACAAAACAGAACCCGCGGCTTCATTTTTGTTAGGGTTAGCCGCTTAGAGTGACTAGTTTGTTTCATTCTAGTCCGCTTAGGGTTAGAGACATTTTCTTTGCTAATGTACTTAGTTTTTGTGGCTTTAAATCAACTTAGTCAACCAACAAATTAAACCAACTTATTTTGGTCAATAGGAGTTTTAGGTTAGACTGTTGCAATATTAGGGTTTGTCCTGGATTGTCATATAATCATTATCTAATTCTCCGAAATGATTTTCTCATGTTAAACTGATCATTTAATATGGGGAAGTGCCAAGGGAGAAAAAGCCAGAATATTGGTTAAGCTAGCAGACCGGCCACAATAGGGATCCAATTGAGGGAAAATAGGGATCCAAAGGTGGGGGCCATCTGCAAAAGAGCTATGTGCAACAATGGGCTCAAAAGACCCTAAGGTTCAGCCCATTAAGACTTCCAAAATGCTAAGGTTCCAAAAGTCAAAGGTTGTGTCCAAAGATCAAACATTAGGGGAATTGGATGCTTTGAGTGTGTCCCAAAAAGTCTTTGTCAAGCCCTACATAGGAGGGGGCGAGCCCAAGAAGTAGGGGATGAGAGAGAAACACCCACATACACTCACAAGCTTCATTTGTACACAAGGGTAAAGAGGGACACATGTCAGCTCCCTAGGCCAAATGCCCACAAGGTGTACTCAAATCCTATTGGATGGTCATGGAGGTGGACCAATGAGAATTAGGCTAGAGTAAATCTAGTTTAATTAATTCAAAAACACTTAATAAAAGAACCAATAAGAATTAATCTCTCTAGAAGACTATTGGACAGTCTCCCAAGGGGACCAATGAGCATTCAGCAGCCCAATGGCTTGCCTGATTCCTATTGGCCAGGAGGCAAAGGGGTCCAATGAGAGTTTAGTTGCATTTATTAATTACCTAAAGCTCTCACAAAAGGGGAAAGGGGGACACATGTCACAAGGCTATCACTTATGCTGCTTAATTTCCATTGGCTAGGCCTGGGGAGGTCCAATAGGGTTGTAGCATGAGCATTTAGCAAGGGGGGTCGACCAAGAGAGAGAGGAGGCTGATTTTTGCAAGGCATTATCACACACACACTCACACAATCTCATGTGTGAAGCAAAGAAGACTCTCTCTCCTTCTCAAGCTTTAATGGAAAGCTTACCACCTACTCCAAGCTTGTGAGAAGGGATGTCTACACCAACAACTCTTGGCTTTGTGATGCAAATCCAACCAAGAGCCAAGCTTCAATGCATGCTCATCTCCTCTACCATGCTAATTACTAAGCTAAGCTATGCTAATATGAGTGATTATGTGAGGAGATGTACATCTTTCTCGTAAGAATATTCCTTCTTCCTCTCAATCTCCTCTCATACCCCGCTAGCTCTCACCATCTTCGAAGGTGTGTGAGGTATTGGGTCTGAGACGGTGAGGGAATTGATGTTGTGTTTGATAAGTATTTTTCTTAGTGTATGAAGTTTCCATCTTCATTGCACTAGCTAGTATTGAAGGAACACCCAAAGAATTGTATTGTAAAATGTCGCTCTTGATGGGAGAAACCATAATACAAAGCCTTTTGAAGGGGGGACCGGCTCCATGCAAATCCGGTCCTCAATTGTTGTCAATTGCTTAATTTCTCTCTCTTTTGAAGTATTGTTCATCCTATCTACCTAGGTGTTATGCTTTTTGTTGCTCTCTCCACCCAAGCACTCTTGTTATTCTCATTAGGAAGCTATTCTAATGAAATGCTCACTATGTTCATGCTATTTTCCGCTACACACAAGTTACTAGACCATTAAACGTTACATTGGTATCAAAGAACAAGGTTTCCCTTTTCTTGCTCAAGAAGGGAGGTCCTCAAGCTAGCTATAAATGGTTGGTACTATTAATTGCATGTGAGTAAGTAGAATAGGGATTTTTCAGCCTTGCAGTGCGCCTGCCTTTGTGTAGTTAACGGGCCATCACCGTCGAGAGCTATGGTCTTAGAGTCCTACGGGGATTGCCTACGGCTTAACCACTATTGAGCTATTAGAAGCTTGACAGGAGCCGGTGCTATTTTGGTGTTGAACGACCCTCTCTTGTATTCCTTGCAATTAATGGTATTCGAGCCACTGGTACATTAGCTTGAGTGCTTTTTCTAAAGGGGTAAAGAGGAGTAGCAACTAGGGCTTGAAGTGCCAAAGTACACCTAAAAAGTTTACACCTAAAAGTTGTTAGAATGGCTGACAGTAGTAAAGAGAGTGAAATTAATGTTGATAACTTTGATTTTGCTAATGAGCAAGCTACTAATGATGCCCCGATGCTTGTTAACTATCTTGTTTCTAGGCTTCAACAAGCCATGGGCAATCCATCCCTCCAAAGTGAAGTGCAATGGCAGCTTCGTGCTCATGGGATTCTCCAAGCTCCCCACCATGACGAGAGAGCACCTAGGAAGCCTCCTTGTGAGACTTCCAAAAGAGGTCTCTCTCCGATTCGGGAAGAAGAAGAGGATCCCTATGAAGGGCTCAGAAATTTGCTCCTTGATGACGCATCTCCTTCTCAAAGGAGAACTCAAGAGCCTCCACCAAAGGAACAAGAAAGAAGTGAGTCTCCCGGCACCTCGGTGGAGATGGCTCCACAAAGACGGCGGGCTAAACGCTCTCAATCGCCTCCAAAATGGAGAAGACCATCGCATACTTCTCCACACCATACTTCAAAGAGGGATGACAAAAAGCAAGAGAAGAAAAAGGCGAGAAAGAGGACACCCTCTTCTCCATCTTCTTCATCCTCTTCCTCTTATGAAATTGATGGTGAAGACAACAAGATCAAGGCGAGAAAGAGGTCACCCTCTTCTCCATCTTCCTCAAATTCTTCATCTTCTGAAGAAATTGATGGTGCAACCTTTGAACCATCAAAAAGAAGAGGCCATAGGAAATCCTATGCCGCATGGAAGAGGTCATCCAAGCTCAAGGAGTTCAAAGAGGGAGGGAAGAGCATCTCTTTCCTTACCTACGATGGCACTTTTGGTGCTACGGACAAAGTCTTGGCCTTTATCCAACAATTCGATGCAGCGTTTGGAGATGAGGGCTTCACGGAGTCCTCTAAGCTATGCCATGTAGCTATGCACTTTCAAAAGTCTGCTAGGCAATGGTGATTTAGCCTACGGGCCAACGGTGAAGCTCCATGAACATGGAAAGCTTTAAGAGCTTCCATTATGAAGCAGGTTTTGGCCACCGATGCCAAAGACAAAGTACTCATCCAATGGCGAAGCTTAAAGCTCTCTCCTTACGAATCCATTCACAAATATGTAGACAAGTTTTGGGACCTACAACTCAAAGCCACTGTCTTCAAAAAGTTGGATTTTGGAGAGCAAAAGCAACAATTTTGCGCGGGCTTAACTGAAGAAATGGCGGAGTATGTCAACTCCCAAAGGCCACACACCATATTGGCGGTTATACACCATACTATGGTGGCCTCTCGAATCACTTTCCAAGCAGGGGCTAAAAGAAATTCTAAGCCCACGAAAAACAAGGGTTCCAATGAGCCTAAGGGGAAGGACAATGTCCAAAAGTCTCCTAAGGGCAACTCCAACAAAGCTAAAGAGAAGGGAGTTTATAAAGGCAAAAATAAACTCTCTCCTGAAGAGCTTGAGTGTTATTGCAAGTATAACCGTTGTTTCAAGTGCGGCGAGCAAGGGCATGCGTACCGCGCTTGTCCCCAAAAGAACACTCGCCATGAACTTCCTAGAGATACCTTGGTCGAAATCCAAGAGGAGGAAATTCACCACAAACGGTCTCCTCTATGCCATGCTTGGGGAAAGGTAAGAGAACATGATGCTTTTATTCTCTTTGACCCTAATTCTACTCATAATTTTATATCTAGAGAGTTGGCCACCAAGCTAGGCATACAAGCCTACGAGATGAGAGATGTCCTACCCACAGATGGTGCTTTCAAGGGGCAAGAAGCTTCAGTCACTCCCTTAATCGAGAAATTGAGGCTCCATGTCCAAAGCTATGTGGACAAAGAGGACTTCTTTATCTCTCCTCTCAAGCATGAGGATGTAATCCTAGGGGCACCATGGTTTGATCGCATGGCTGCCAATGTTAAATTCCCTGAAAGGAGAATCTCCTTTAAGTTCAGGGAAAAAGATATGTAAATAGATGCTAAGGAAATGGATAACACTATACCCATTGTACATACACAAGCTTTCAACAAGTCAATAAAGACCTCTATTTCCGTGTACATGATTTTTGTTAAAGATTCTCAAATTGAACCCAATGTTTTATCAAAAGAAAATATACACAATCAAAAGGAATTAGAGTTATCTAATTTTCTCAAGGGGTTTCAGGATGTCTTTGACGACATCCCTTGTGAGCTACCTCCTAAACGAGGTAATGATGACCATGCAATTGAACTTCTTCCAAGAAGTTCACCGCCTAACAAACCTCCTTATAGAGTTTCTCAAGCTCAACAAGAGGAGATTATGTGGCAAGTGCGTTAGTTAGTTGAGAAGGGCATGGTTAGGCCTAGCTCATCTCCATTTTGTTCTCCTGTGCTACTAGTGCAAAAGAAAGACGGCACATATCGTATGTGTGTCGACTATAGAGCACTAAATAGGATCACTATCAAAAATAGGTTTCCCGTTCCACGAGTAGAAGACCTATTTGATAAGCTACAAGGGTCCACCTACTTCAACAGGATTGACCTAAAAAGTGGCTATCATCAAATAAGGATAGTTGATCAAGATATTTTAAAGACTGCATTTCGCACTACGTTTGGTCTTTACAAATACATTGTCATGCCTTTTGGCTTGACCAATGCACCAGCCACATTCAACTGCTTGATGGAGAAGCTATTCAGGCCTCACCGAACCTTTACTGGAGTGTTCTTTGATGATATCATCATCTACTCTAATTCATTAGACGAACACAAGCAACACCTCCAGGTAATATTTCAAGTTCTAAGAGAGAATAAACTTTATGTTAATCGAAAGAAAAGTGAATTTTCTTGCAAGAGATTCAGTATTTAGGTCACATTATCTCTCAAGATGGCATCCAAATGGATCCATCAAAGTTAGAGGTAATAAAAGGATGGCCTAAACCAAGGAATCTTCATGAGTTAAGAAGCTTTATAGGTATGTGCGCATACTAGAGACGCTTCATAGAAAAGTTCTCACTAATAGCAGAACCATTACATGACCTAACAAAGAAAAACATTAGGTACACATGGTCTGCCAAGGAGAACAATGCTTTCGAAAAGCTTATCTCGCAACCTTTGCTTACACTACCGGATCTCTCAAAGCCATTTGAGGTCCAATGTGATTCTTGTGGTGATTGCCTTGGAGCTGTTTTGCTTCAAGAAGGGCACACTATAGGCTATGAAAGTCGAAGGCTCGACCCTGTTGAGCAAGCTCTAGGCATATATGAGAAGGAAGTCCTCACATTTCTACATGCCTTAGACTCATGGAAGCACTATTTATTGGGGACTCCTTTCATTCTGCGAACGGATCACCAAAGTCTTAAGTACTTCATGACACAGACCAAGCTCTTCGACAAACAAATGAGGTGGGCAAATTTCCTTTCACAATTTCATTTTCATATTGCTCACATTGCTGGCAAGCATAATCAAGTAGCCAATGCACTCTCAAGAGGGCCGAGAGTGGATGCGGTTTCCTTAGCAAATCACAACGATCTATCTTCTATGATAGATGAGTATGCTATTGATCCCAATTTTAGAGATGTGATTTCAGCCCTTGCACTAGAGAAGAAAGAGGAACCATTTACTTTACAAGATGGTTATCTTCTCTACAGCAATAGACTATGTGTTACTAGCTCACTACGTGAGAAAGTAATGTATGAATCTCATGCTCCTCCTTATGCAGTGCATAGAGGGATTCAGTCTACCCTAAAGGGGATTGAAACATATTTCTATTGGCCTACCATAAAAACAAACATACAAGAGTATGTTTCTAAATGTGTGGTATGCCAAAAGACGAAGTTTGATAGAGGGAAGCAACCTGTATTGCTTCAACCTTTGCCAATCCCTAATTCACCATTGGAGAGCATATCCATGGATTTTATCTTTGGATTGCCTAAGTCTATCCATGGGAATACGGGAATATGGACGATAGTGGACAGGTTCAGTAAACAAGCTCATTTTATACCTGTCAAAAAGACTATCAAAGCCCATCAAATGGCAACCCTCTTCATTTCACAAATCTTCAAGTACCATGGCTTGCCAATGTCCATAGTGTCGGATAGAGATCCTAGAATGACCAGTAATTTTTGGAAGGGTCTATTTGAGAATTTAGGAACAAGGCTAAACTTCTCTTCGGCCTATCACCCGCAAATGGATGGCCAAAGTGAAATAGCTAGCCTAACAATTCTCGATCTACTAAAAGCCTATGTAACGGAAGTAGATCAAAGATCCCAATGGGAGAAGTACTTACCCTTAGTGGAGTATGCCTACAATAACACTGTACATACTTCCACGGGGAAAGCACCTTTTGAGGTAATTGAGGGAAGATCAAAAAGTCCCTTGCTACTTAAGGTATACGGGAAGATCTTTGCTACAGATGAGTATAGCCGAGACCTAAAAGAATCATTCCAAAAGATTAAGGATGCTATCTCTATCTCACAGCAAAGGCAAAAGGCTGTTGCTGACAAGAACATAAGAGCCCAAGCCTTTAAAGAAAATGATTCGGTCTTATTAAAATTTCCCAAGGCTTGATTAAGGAACACGACATGCAAGAATCCTACGGGACACCAAAAGTACTATACTAAGTTAGCAAAAAGGTACTATGGTCCCTTCCAGATTCTTAGGCCAATCAATGAGAGGGCCTATCAACTCAAGTTGCCCAGTCATTGGCTCATACACAATGCTTTCCATGTGAGCCTACTAAACCTTACAAAGGAGAGCACCTCAAGAACCAACTATTGAAGACCCACCGGAGATCGAGGACCAAGAAGAGATGCTGCAGCCCGAGTCCATTCTCCGACATGAAGACAAGGTACTAAGAGGCGGTAAGACTATCCGACAATATCTTATTAAGTTTAAGAATTATCCTTTTGAAGATGCTAGATGGATGCAAGGCATACAATTAAAGGATAACCTAAGCCTTGTCAATGCTTACAATGTTTCCCTAGAGTAAGCAAATGTACAAATGTTTAAAATGAACAAAGTTTTTGTCTTATAAGACTCTCTTTTTCTTTATTGTGCACAAAAATGAAGTAGTATGCATGCTTAGATCAAGTTTGCGGAGACGACGTCTCCCGAACACCAAGTAGAGCTTGTCACTCTACTATGGAAGACTGATAGGAATAATGTGCAGACATGCTTGCGACAGCTTAGGCTCTCAAGCACCAAATGGACTAGTCATCCATTCTAGAACGATGTCGTAAGGTAACATAGGGATCCTCTACCCGCTACAAAAAGGACTAATGAATATGCTTTATCTTCTCTACTCCATAGTCGAGGATGACTATGATTTCAAGAGAGAGGTAATGTCATAATAATCAATTTCTAATTCTCCTAAATGATTTTCTCATGTTAAACCGATCATTTAATATGGGGAGTGCCAAGGGAGAAAAAGCTAGAATATTGGTTAAGCTAGCAGACCGGCCACAGTAGGGATCCAATTGAGGGAAAATAGGGATCCAAAGGTGGGGGCCATCTGCAAAAGAGCTATGTGCAACAATGGGCTCTAAAGACCTAAGGTTCAGCCCATTAAGACTTCCAAAATGCTAAGGTTCCAAAAGTCAAAGGTTGTGTCCAAAGATCAAACATTAGGAGAATTGGATGCTTTGAGTGTGTCCCAAAAAGTCTTTGTCAAGCCCTACATAGGAGGGGCCGAGCCCAAGAAGTAGGGGATGAGAGAGAAACACCCACACACACTCACAAGCTTCATTTGTACACAAGGGGAAAGAGGGACACATGTCCGCTCCCTAGGCTAGATGCCCACAAGGTGTACTCAAATCCTATTGGATGGTCATGGAGGTGGACCAATGAGAATTAGGCTAGGGTAAATCTAGTTTAATTAATTAAAAAACACTTAATAAAAGAACCAATAAGAATTAAGCTCTCTAGAAGACTATTGGACAGTCTCCCAAGGGGACCAATGAGCATTCAGCAGCCCAATGGCTTGCCTGATTCCTATTGGCCAGGAGGCAAAGGGGTCCAATGAGAGTTTAGTTGCATTTATTAATTACCTAAAGCTCTCACAAAAGAGGAAAGGGGTACACATGTTAGAAGGCTATCACTTATGCTGCTTAATTTCAATTGGCTAGGCCTGGGGAGGTCCAATAGGGCTGTAGCATGAGCATTTAGCAAGGGGGTTCGACCAAGAGAGAGAGGGGGCTGATTTTTGCAAGGCATTATCACACACACACACACACTCACACAATCTCATGTGTGAAGCAAAGAAGACTCTCTCTCCTTCTCAAGCTTTAATGGAAAGCTTACCACCTACTCCAAGCTTGTGAGAAGGGATGCCTACACCAACAACTCTTGGCTTTGTGATGCAAATCCAACCAAGAGCCAAGCTTCAATGCATGCTCATCTCCTCTACCATGCTAATTACTAAGCTAAGCTATGCTAATATGAGTGATTATGTGAGGAGATGTACATCTTTCTCGTAAGAATACTCCTTCTTCCTCTCAATCTACTCTCGTACCCCGCTAGCTCTCACCATATTCGAAGGTGTGTGAGGTATTGGGTCTGAGACCGTGAGGGAATTGATGTTGTGTTTGATAAGTGTTTTGCTTAGTGCATGAAGTTTCCATCTTCATTGCACTAGCTAGTATTGAATGAACACAAAGAATTGTATTGTAAAATGTCTCTCTTGATGGGAGAAACCATAATACAAAGCCTTTTGGAGGGGGGACTGGCTCAATGCAAATCCGGTCCTCAATTGTTGTCAATTGCTTAATTTCTCTCTCTTTTGAAGTATTGTTCATGCTATCTAACTAGGTGTTATGCTTTTTGTTGCTCTCTCCACCCAAGCACTCTTGTTATTCTCATTAGGAAGCTATTCTAATGAAATGCTCACTATGTTCATGCTATTTTCTGCTACACACAAGTTACTAGACCATTAAATGTTACATGGATCTAAATGCATTGTCATGTAGACGTGGGTGTGTACTTATGTCGCACCCACGACTATAGGCATTGACCAACAAAGACAAAAGTATAACCCGTGGTTTTGATCTTTGTGCACCTCTAGACTAACACGTGTGGGGATCAGGCATGGCTAGAGAATGTGAGATAATTTACATTGTTATCTACTTTTGGTTTGTCCAATTAGGGTTGGCCATGCAAAGATGCTTCTGGTTTGGCCGATTAGGGCTAGCGGATTTTGGTTTGGCCGATTAGGGTTGGCCTTGTGAAGACGCTTATGGTCTAGCCGATTGGGGCTAGCGGCTTTTGGTTTGGTTGATTAGGATTGGCCGTGCAAAGACGTTTATGGTTGGTATGTGGTCCGCTTAGGGCTAGCTAGACATTTGTTCAAATTTATGTGTTAATTGTTATACGCTCTAATAACAGTCGAGCCATGTGCACTCACTATTAGTTAAATTATTTCGCAATCTTTAGATTAAATATGGACGATAGGATGGCATGCCCTTGTATGCTATGTAAGCATCAAATCTTTCAAAAACAAAAGATTTGTGATCAACATATATGCAATAACGGCCTTTTTCCCGTAGAACAACTACAAGGTCTGCATTATCAATCTCATGGTCAGGAGAGGATTGGTCATCAAATTTTTACAATTTATCTTACCAATTGCCATCAAAGATTGTTTGATAGATGACATAGAAACACAATTTACAAGATTAGTGAGTTAGTGCATTGGATCTCATCAAAAGAGATCAAAAGAGACAACATAGATGTAGCTTGCTTAAATGCTATAGAGGTAGTGTGTATGGTGGAGAAGTATTTTCCAACCAACATTCTTACTATCCAAATGCATTTACTTGTGCATGTGGTTGATGAAGCTGCAATAGCTCAAATGGTCTATTATAGCTAGATGTTCTTCTTGGAGAGATTCATGAAGACGTTAAAAGGGTTTCGTTCGTCAAAGGGCTTGCCCTGTGGATACCATACCCAAGGGATGGCTTGTGCAAGAGTCTCTTGTTTTTATTAGTGAGTTCTTGTGTTCAATTGACCCAGGGATGCCCCGATTATGGAGGAGCCATACTCTCCCGGATTTAATTTTCTAGTTACTCCAGCTAGCATTTCGTCTGAGCATATGTGTACTTTTTCTCATACTTTTTGTCACATTAGTGTGCATATGCATAGCAGTTTTGGAGAGCTGGTCCTTCTAGACCATATACAATTGCTCCAATCCCTTAGACTAGCCTTCTAGTCACACTGACCGGTGGTGTCACACCTTTGACAAGTGTCCCAGTTACACCGACTGGTCAAGATACACCAAAGACTACGCTCTCTCATTCTTCTCGGAGACAATGCAGGTCTCATTGTTTAGGTGGTGGCGGTGGTGGTTCTACTGATGCGTCCACATTTTTGAGAGAGCATCCACCTCTCTCTTCAATAGACCACTTAGAACACCACGTACACCTTGGGGATCACATGAGTTGAGCCTAGCAAGGTGTACAAGACCACGGATTGGGCGCCAGTTATGGATAGGGCTGCAAAGGCCATGTGACATAGGGTTCACCAACTTTGTACGGTGCAGTTTGGGTATTCTGTGATGGAGCATTGGGATGCTCAGGATAAGGAGAGAAAGTGTTAATCACTGATGCTATTCATAGAGAGTACATGCTAGCAGATGGGTATGATCCAATCTCCAATGACTGGGTCTTGGGTGTGGCTATTACGATGATGTCACATTGTCGATCAGAGGCACAAAACAGATACAAGATTAATGACCCAAACCCGGCATGGTTGTACGTAGAGGAGTGGACAGGGATCACGTGAGAGGCACAAGAGCATCCAGATAGATTTTAGCAATAGCAAGATGCAACCAGAGCATGCATGGAGTCTGTAGGATCTTCTCATCTTGGGAATGAAGGATACGAGACTCTTTGACATGAGTTTGTAAGTGTCATACACTATTTAAATAGCATATGTACATATGTTTTTCTAATGTTTATCTTATGGTTATGTGCTTATATTATAGGAGCTTGCCATGAAGCATCCTCCGATGGGTAGAGAAGAGAAATATGGATTCAATCATGGACTATTAACTATTCTCCTGCAACTTCATGATTAGGGAGAGACCGTCAATTGGGAGGCCTTATCTTGATCATTATATTCTATGTATATATTTTCATCGAGACATGTTGATGTATAGCTAGTTCTATTTATGTTTTTGGTTCATGTATACTTTGATACGGTAGCCATGGTTTTAGATATATTCATATATGTTCAGTTTTGGTTTTGGTTATGATTATGAAGATTGTTATGGTTATGGTGATGGTTTTGATCGTGTTATGGTTGTGGTTAAGGTTTTGGATTTGGTTATGGCTATGGTTTTGAAATCATGTTATGGTTATGGTTTGGGAATTTGGTTATGGTTATGACTTTGAAATTCGCTTAAGGCTATGGTTATGGTTATGGTTTTGGAAATTGCTTAAGATTATGGTTATGGTTTGAGAATTTGATTATGGTTTTGATTTGAGAATTTGGTTATGGTTATGGTTTTGGAACTCGCTTAAGGTTATGGTTATGGTTTTGGAACTCGCTTAAGGTTATGGTTATGGTTTTGGAATCCACTTAAGGTTATGCTTATGGTTTGAGAATTTGGTTATGGTTAGGGTTTTGGAACCCGCTTACGGTTATGGTTATGGTTTTGAAATCCGCTTAAGGTTATGGTTATGGTTTGAGAATTTGGTTATGGTTATAGTTTTGGAATCCGCTTAAGGTTATGGTTATGGTTTGAGAATTTGGTTATGGTTGTTGGAATTAGGGTTCTAAGAGAACACACACAGCTTCGAGAAGACAAAGGAAGCTCAAGGCACACAACAGAGAGTGTATTACTTAGTGTGTAATGGAAAGATAAGTTAGGCATAGAGTGATGGGTGTATATACAATGCACGGGGGAAAAAAACTTCTTAGTGAGGGAAAAAATGCCCCCGCGGTCTTAAGTGTGTTCACACACATCACTACCACATGTATATGGTAACAAATCCCCCGTGGGAGTGATGCGATGAATGAGAGCTGGCACATAGAGTATAAGGAAGTGCCATGCCCTGAGGATATGATCAATCCACAAAGGGGAGTAAGCCCAAAAGCTTTGCAAAAAACTTCAAACTTCTCACGAGACATTGCCTTTGTGAAAAGATCTGCAAGGTTGTCCTATGTTGGCATATAAGCCAAGATGATCTCTCCTGCTAAGAGCCTTTCTCTGACACAGTGGTAATGGACCTCAATGTACTTTGTGAGAGCATAAAAAATTGGGTTCCTCGCAATTGCCAATGCGCTCTAACTGTCAATGTAGATGATGTTGGCAACGTCCTGTCCAATACCCAAATCAGCCATAAGGCGTCTGAGCCATACACACTCAATCGTAGCTGTGAAGACTGCCCTGTACTCAGCCTCATAGTTGAAAGTGGCCACAACAGGTTTCTTCTTGCTCAACCATGAGATACATGTTTTGGTCCAGTGATCATCAAATCATCCACATACATCACCCTCATGCTTTACATACTATGTGCTTTCTGTTGGACTGTTACGAAAGCCTCGTTTGACCAAATGAGTGTTAGCCTTCTCATACTAAGCATGAGGAGATTGCTTCAACCCATACAAAGCTTTCTTACGTCAACACACTTTATTCTCTCGTCCTTTCTTGACAAAACCGTGAGGCTGTCTTACATAAACTTCCTCAAATATGTCACCATTCAAGAAAGTAGTGACAATGTCTGACTTATGTACATCCCAACGAAAATGACCTGCCAATGCATATAGAAAATGCACAACAGTCATACAACAAGTGGGAGAAAAAGTCTCTTCATAATCTATGCCTTTTTGTTATGCATAACCCTTTGCAACAAGTCGAGCCTTATAGAGATCAGTCTCACCATCCAGCTTGCGTTTCAACTTGTAAACCGTCTTCGTACCAATGGCCTTTTTGCCAGGAGAAAAATCACATAAAGTTCATGTGTCATTTTCTATGCAACAACAATGTGCATAATGCATCAAACTTGACAACTTCTAGATTTTCTTGGGTCATGAGTCTCCAAGTACTAGCAAAATTCTGGTAAGAATGTGGCAAAGCATCAAGAACAATCTGCACAAGGAAACTGTCAGAAATGACTTCGTCTGCAGAAATAAGTTGCTCATTGTCTTATCCTTGACATCAATAAGGAAAGTGTCCATGTCATCTTCCTCATGCATAATCTTTGACTCCAGCTCTTTAAACAACAACGCAATTTTAGCCTCATTATGACTTGCATAACGACCAGTTAGAATATCCAAAGCCTATTTTGCAATTTTCGATGAACGAATGTGAGGAGTAATAGTGCGCTTCACAGACACAACACAATCAATGCATGAGCTTGCGCATCTTGTACATCCCAACGAGCTTGCTCAGCCGTAGGTAAAACAAGCCCACATAGGGTAATTGTCTCCATCCAATCTATCCTCAGAAACAAACATCTTAAGTACATATGTGTTGTTGTCGGCTATGGGGAATGCCTGCACCTGATGTGAAAATTGCCCAAAAAGAGGAGAAACGAAGCGAAAACAACACGCGCTATATAGCAAAAACCATAGAAGATTGTAAAGGACATGTTATGCAAAAAACAACACTAACAAAAATTCAGCACAAAATGACAAAATAGCCTGCAAATCTCTGCCTGTAGTGAAACGGAGGCCGAAATGAGACCAAATCAAAAAATCTGAGCAGACCCAGCTCTATGAGCATTCCCAAAGTATTTGTCGACCTGCTGACGCTCACCAAAGCTCACAAAAATTGGAGAAAGTGAGCAGGCGTGTGTTGGAGCTGTTGGTGATCAAGCTCGGGAGGATGCAACCTAATCTAATACCAATTGTTGGAATTAGGGTTGCAAAAAAACACCCACAACGTGAAGAAGATGAAGGAAGCTCAAGGCACACAATAGAAAGTATTTTACTTAGTGTGCAATGGAAAGATAAGATAGCCCTAGAGTGATGGACGTATATACAATGCACGGGGGAAATAACCCCTTAATGAGGGAAAAAATACCTCGGCGGTCCTAAGTGTGTTCACACACATCACTACCACATGTATATGATAACAATGGTTATGGTTTTGGAATCCGCTTAAAGTTATGGTTGTTGTTTTGGAATCCCCTTAAGGTTATGGTTATGGTTTTGGAATCCGCGTAAGATTATGTTTAGCGTTTGCGAGTCTTGTGATGGTTATGGTTTGTGATTTTTATCATGGTTATGGTTATGGTTTGCGAGTCTTGTTATGTGGGTTTGTGATTTTTATGATGGTTATGGTTTGCGAGTATTATTATGGTTATGTTTTGTGAATCTTGTCATGGTTATAACTGTTATGGTAATGGTTACATTGTCAAAATGTACTCACACATTTGCTCAATTTTCAGGCAAAATGAAGGTGGAGTGCGATTGCTTTTGCACTCTTTCCTTTGAGTAGAGAGGGCTAGTTTTGGTACCGCAGTACATGCAACACCAATTGCTAGGCCTCTTTGCTCAATTTTTTTTGGTAGGTTTTGGCTTCGGTATACACGTCTCTACTCTTTCCTTTGAGTAGAGAGGGCTGATTTTGGTGCCGCAGTACATGCAACACTAGCTGCCAGGCCTCTCTGCTCAATTCTTTTTTTTTTTGTAGGTTTTGGCTTCGGTACACGCGTCTATGTAGGCATCGATATGCACATTTTATATTTCAACGCATATATAGATGCTGTATATACTGACAGTATGGTTTCAACGCCTATACCGATGCCTTGTAATTTTATAAGCCGTTTATTTCTTTCGGTATAGTCGTCGGTATCCGCACAATGTGTTGTAGTGTTTATTTGTTTTTTTTCGTTTTAGGCTTCAGAACTTCGAATGTTCTACAAAAAACTAGTTTGGAGAGGACTTTTGCAGAGGCTGCAACGACAATGTCTAAGCGTTGCGTGTGGTGTAGGTAGCCAATGTGACCACCTTTGCTAATAGTTTTGGAGCATCCAACCCCCCAAGCACCACGCAGGACGGAGCTCTATGAGTTCTTCCAAAATTGACTCTAGTTACTAGTATCTACATACCAACGTGACCTATAGGCTAGCCGAGAGACCATGCTGAGAATGTGAAAAAAATCAATCATGCACGGGAAAAATGAGTGCTCAATAAAAAGCTCGTGCCAAATCTTAACCTCGTAATGTGAGGTTACAGGTAAACTCCAAAGACAGAGCTTTTGAAGCCTAGTGGCTGATCCAGCTCTTGGGAGGAGTTGATTGTGGCTTGCGTCTGCCACTAGAAGGTATGTGGCGTCAAAGTTGAAGCTGATCTCGTGAGTGAAATATGAATGTGTTCCACCTGTAGTGACGCTGATAATGAGTATCACAATGTCAGCAAGAAGAGAAAATGTCTGTCACATGTATATGTGTGGCCGTTAATTGGTTGTGTCGTATGCTCAGTAGCGGCCCAGATCATTCATGGATTTCCAGCAGGATTTGCGCAGGCCATAGTACCTACTGTTTTTGAGACCAGCAAAGGGGGCAGTTTGCTGATAGACTTTGAAAAGGCTTACGATATGGGCATCTTGTGAGTCTTGGCTTTCCTTGTTAGTGGATTGCAGGCTTTTCATGTTGTGGAGACAGCTACTAGCAAGGTGGTGATTGCAGGCATGCTTCAATGCCTCTAGCCTACTACAAAGATCTGTGGAACAACAGTGTCCCTTGGCCTGATTGTTTCATGCACTGAGGCCATGTCTTGGTACTTGTGAGACAGACCTAGGGGGACCATGTATGGCTTGGCCCTACTTGATTTGGGGTATCTCAACAATATTTCCTTGGAGTTCAAGATAGTGAGGAGGCATTCAAATTGTTCAAGTTGCCTTGCACATCTTTTTGCGTCGCCAATCATCTAGAATAATTGACTTGATACTCTGACTCATCCAGCCTCTACTTCTACATGTGTAGAACAACGTGGTTTTGCGAAAGGATTGTCCCTTTAGATACTTTGGCTTTTAGATGTCTCTTCACTAAAGGAACACGTCACATAGATAACAAGACTTAACGCACGTAAGTGACTAGATCGTCCCTTGGAGAAAAGCTCAAGCTTTATCAAACAGGAGCCCCTTTTTACTGTCCTTGTTTATTTACAAGCCACAAGAGGTGCAAGTATAGGAGTTTCACCCAGACTCTAGTGGTTTTCAAAATCTGATGCCCATAAGCTTGGCCTAAAAATTTAAATTACTCAAAAGGTCAGTGGAAGGTGTGGTGGCACAAGAGCATGGCACCAAGAGACGAGGAGAGTAGAGAGCAAAATCCATGAGGAAAGAGAGTGAGATGGACAAGCCTCGTGGGGCAACCTTGGCAACAAGAGCTTATACAAGGCTCTCCGTCTCCTCCTCCCTCCCCCCCACCCCAAAAAATAGGGATGCTCCTACACCAACACGTACCCCAACACCATAAAATGTGAAAAAATGGAATATCAAGGGTCACTGGCCCAAAACAGGGTGCCCACGAATAGTGGCCTGAAAATTGACAAATCCAAACAACATCTAGGCACTTCCCAAGACCTACGCAGGTGAGGAAGACCTCAAATGAAGGAATTTGACAAGTGCAGTTGCCAACAACAAAGAACACCACCTTGGTCCTCTTAAGAGAAACTCATAGGGCACTAGGATAGCCAATCTTGTCCACGAATGGCAAACAAATGTAGTGGGTGGTTCAAAAACCGCATCAGTGTTTGCGAGGTCCATGGAACCTTTGTCACTTGTATAGGCTAGCGTTCCACCGCTTGTATACCATGCCTCGTGGGCAATCAATCAATAGTTATAGTTTATAGGAACAACAGTAGGAGATCGATTGCACCTCTTCTGGGAATGAGTCGAGCCAACTTGCCTTATAAACTAGTTCTCAATGCTAGAAACCAATTTACATGTTTTTTGTGACCTAGTATCCCATGTACAACTTGTGACTTATCTGCCATATGATTCTCTAGAGACTGGATAGGTCCTCCAGGCTCTGTCAAGGAAGTAGGAGCAACCGCCTAAGCTTGATGTTGGGAATGAAATTGGCAAGAGTGCTATCCTTTTGCAAGTCTTTGATCGTTGGTGAATAGACAAGCAGGTAAGCTAGATTGTGAAAGCCACAACATTAGTTGTCTCAGTGGAACCAAAATTTGAGGCAAGGTTGTCCGATTTAGACTTCTTCGGACTATTCCTCCGAATATGTTGTGGATCACCACACTTGTGACAAATCACCTCGTTTTTCGACCTTCCACTAGATTCGGAGGTATCGTCCTTTTGTTGCTCTTGCTTTTGCTTTGACGCCATGGAGGATTGTCTCGTCAAGGCCTTAGAGCTTGCTCTAAATCTAGAGTTCTGTGATTGATCCTCTTGATCCAACACCATGGGAACAAGCTCTTCCCAAGTTAAATTATTGATCTTCCCTAAAGTAATCAAGTAAGAGTAAAAGCTTTGTACTTTGAGCATCCTTGGACACGTATTTGATACATCCTTGGACATGTATGCCCATTCTATGGTGCTATTTGTAAGCAATATTTCCTTCCAAGTAACTCCATGATGCGAATTTGGATTTAGTTTTTGCACTGAGTGAGTAACATTGCAGGTGTGTACACACTTTTAGAGCTCATTAGAGTGTGATTTGATGCGTTTTTGGGCTGAGCCATTGAGGACTAGCTTGTTCTTGGTGGGAGACTGATACATGTGTCTTGTAGGTTCTTTTTAGTAGTGAGCAAAGCTTGAATATGCTCTTGCTCTTGATGCTTATGGTTATTCCCTCGCGAAGTTGCATATGCCATGTTGATGCTCCTATAGCTTCTTGATTCATGTATGTACAATTATTGTATGCTTATGATGTGGCTTTGTGCATTAGGTTTCATGTCATTCATAGTTGATGTCTTGCTCTTGATGCTTATGGTTATTCCCTTGCGAAGTTGCATATGCCATGTCGATGCTCCTATAGCTTCTTGATTCATGTATGTACAAATATTGTATGCTTATGATGTGGCATGTCATTCAAAGTTGATGTCACTGATTCAGAATGTGTAGAACACTAAGCTTAAGTGCTTAAGGACTAATAATACCTCTAGTGACTTTCAACATTTGGGAGACATTAATGGCATTAAGGGAGAACTTATTGCTCCTCATAAACTTGCTTAGAATGGAGATGGAGAGAGTATGAAGGCATTATGCTTTCCCAAGAAAACGTTCGAAGTTGCATTTGCCGTGTTGATGCTCCTATAGCTTCTTTATTCATGTATGTACAAATATTGTATGCTTATGATGTGGCGTTGTACATCGGGTTTCATGTCATTCAAAGTTGATGTCTCTGATTCAGAATGTGTAGAACACTTAGCTCAAGTGCTTAAGGACTAATAATACCTCTAGTGACTTTCAACGTTACAGAGACATTATGGCATTTTAAGGGAGAACTTATTGCTCCTCATAAACGTGCTTAGAATGGAGTTCGAGAGAGTATGAAGGCATTATGCTTTCTCAAGAAAATGTTCGCAATATGCTTTCCCATGCAAACTTGTCAGATGGTTTCTTGGCTAAAGCAAGGAGCCTTCTTTGTCTTGAAGGCTAGTCCTTCGGTGAACAAAGCATAGTACATACTCATCCTTAGCATGTGCCATCATCCCCTATATGTGTTAGGTGTAGCGGAAGCGATTGATGATGATAGCTCAGGATGAGTGCTCAATACGTACACAAGGTTCCTTCTAAGAGAGAGAGAAGAGAGACTGCTACTGAGTGAAGGTTCTGTGCGTGATAGAGAGAAAAATAATACTAACACCAGATGGGGTCCCAAACCCCCCTCCAAGGGCCCCCCTCTCTATTGCTAGAGTGGTATTTGCTTTAGATTGCACAAGTGCAGATACAATGGACCTAGACATTGAGGCGCCGATGGATTTTGCGGTAGATGCTTGGATTTGCAAGGGTAAGGGCTGAAATCTAAAAATGCTAGCGATGTTGACTTGGATCTGCAAGTTGCCGAGGCTATGGGCTGAAAATTGAGAGGCTGATCTGCTGTTGCAAAACGCTAGGGCTGAAATCTGATTGGTTGTTGCAAATTGCTATGGATTTACAATTGTGGAAGATGCAGGCAATGATGCGGATCAAACGCTAGGCTGAATCTGCTAACACTAGGCGATGAGGATGCTTGGCGAGGATGTTGATGAGAACGCTGAGGTTGTAGGTTGATGACTGTCAATGGTGATTATGGCAGAAACGCTAGTCCTTGGTGCTTCTTGCAGAGGGTGTGGCTGGCCCCTGTGGGTATTGATCTGATATGCAATGGTGAGCCCCAAGCTCACCTTTATAGCTCTTGAAGGCTGGGTCGAGCAACGGTGTCAGGTGCAACGGAATTGAAATGGTGAAGATCTAGACTTTACACTTCACACATCTTTACTTCTTTCCTTGTGTTAATGCTTGCTTCTTAGCATGAATGATGGTTCCTTTTATTTCCGTGAATAGAGGGAATGAGAGAGAGAAGTAGAGATGTGCAGAGGGAGAGAGAGAAAAGAGGGTCTCAACCAACCCTCTCAAGGGCTCCCCACACCGTTGCCGACGTGGTATTTGCTTTTGATTGTGTAAATGGAATGTACACACATGCAATACCTCAAGTGCAGACTTTACTGATTCGAATGGGGAATGTCACCGTGGTAACTCTTTAAGATGAAGCACCTCCAGGGCTGATTTGATGCACCTTTGGATCCGTCTCAATGTGGAATTGCTGATGGCCACCAAGGGGTAGATCTGGGGCTGAATTGCGCTCCCGATGTGAGAGGAATGAAGGGCTGAAAATGCAGATCTCGATGATGCTGATGATGGGCAAGAGTGGGAGCACTCGATGTGGCAAGGGAATGGCCAAGGAGAGGCTCAATGGGCTGCCAAAGTATCGGACCACCAAGGGGTAGATTTGAGGCTGAATTGCGTTCTGGATGTGAGAGGAATGAAGGGCTGAAAACGCAGATCTCGATGATGCTGATGATGGGCAACAATGGGAGCACTTGATGTGGCGAGGGAATGGCTGAGGAGAGGCTCAATGGGTTGGCGAAGTACCGGACCGCGTTTGGATGGCTGGGGCTTGCAGATCTTGTGCACCTCTGGCAAGGGAAGGGCTGAAAACTGAAAACACTGGCTGATCAGAGGAGATTCTACTAGCGCTAGGCTGAAAATTGCAAATTGTTGACTGTTCTGCTGCCAAAGTTGGTCTGCTGCTAGCGCTTCTCCATCTGCTGCAAGTGTTGGCCTGCTGCATCCTTTATAGGTGAGACTTGGGCCTTTTGAACTGCTTAAGGTTTAGGTAGGGCAAAACCTCTATCAAATTCTTATAAAATAAATCATTGATTTATTAATAAGTTTGATTAGGGTTAAGTTTCTGGGTGAAACTGTTGTACATTTGCCACCCAGGAATCTGATTTACACGGGGAATGGCTCATTTTATTCCTCTATCCTAAAATTACATGCATGTCATCAGACGCTTGTCGTAGTGTAATAACATCTTATAAAACGCGTGTACAAACTATTTATGCAAGAGGGTTCCAAAACTGGAAAATATGATCTAGTGGACACGTTTGGACATGCACGTCCTGCAAGCAGTCTCACAAAATCGCTGATACTAATCCTCCTAAGTTTCTAGACACTCCTATCTAGGGATAGGTGGAAAACTGGCTCTGGAAGTCGATGAAGCCATAGTAAGATGAAACGGCGGGTCGCGGTTGGCAACGGGGACGGGGAAGAGGGTTTGGAACGGCAAAAAAAAAAGAGAGTTTTTTGGGCATTTTTTGACCTACACACATGCCACACACAGAAAGCACTTTGATCACAAATTTACACTAAATAGACCAAAGAACATGAGTCATAGTGACTTATATAGACGCAGAGGGTAGATCGTAGAGGTGAAGGTAGAGAGGAGAAGCTAGACCGTAGCGGCGTAGAGCAATTGGCTCGAGAGTTGAGGTGGAGAGCTTGAGAAATGAGGACCCAAAGGGTGGCTTTTATAGCCATTGGGATGAGCTTCAAAGTTAGAAAATATGGTCGTTGGAGAAGAACTGGCCGTTAGAAACGATCAGTTTTCCAAATTTTAAAAAATGTTGACTGCTTGATTGCCGTCTCCTGTTGTCTTTGGGACGTTCTGGATTTTCCCATCTGGTAGGCAGTCTGCCATCCGTCCCCACCCGTCCCTTGCCGGCCCAGTCCTAGATCCGGGCGTCCCCCGTCTCTAGGCTCTGTCCCCTCCGTTCCTTGTTACCATGGATGAAGCATGTCCACGTGGAACACAAAGCCATGTACACGTGACAAGTAGCCTTTACTTCACGACTTCTAAAATGATTAATAAATTAACTATCAATAAGAGGTGATTCACATGAACTAAACTACCCAGGCCAATACTAATACTAAGGTCCTGTAATGTGACAACTGCCAAGTGCCTACACCTAGCAAACATCGATGGTGACCTTGTGTAATCAGAGGGTATGGAACTAACAAAAGTGCCTGGACATGCATGTCCTGCGAACAAGCTCACAAATGTGCCGTAACACTTTCTAGCATGTCCTAAAGCCTAGAAGTGGGAGTTATAGCTTGTCCACATGCACACAGGGTTAGATGTGCACGTGACATCCCCCTTTTCAAGGTGAGGTACTCGTACTGAGCTGCATGGCTTCCTTGTAATCTGCCAACAACTTTGGGTAATCTGTAAATAAATCTTTGTCAACCCACACTACCTCGTGGGTTCCGCGATCCTCAAACTTCAAAAAGTACTACCGTGATTGCGTTTTGGAGCCATATTGAAAGTGATGCAGTAAAATTTACTACAGCTCCATGACTTCAGCTTCATCTACGATCTCGGGTTTGTCTTTTTCAAAAATCTCCTCTGGTGGGTTCCCCTGAAACAATTGCAACCAAGAAACATGGAAAATGTTGTGCGTTGACCATGAATTAGGTAACCGCAATTTCATAGACACATCATTTATCTTTTTAATGATCGGAAATGGACCATCCATACAAAAAGGCAACTTGGGGCGCTTCTTTCTTACTTTAAGCAAAGGCCTAATGATTCTAAAATACACTGACTGTGGATGAAATGCAAATGAAAGATTTAACTCAGTACCAAAGTTTCCAAAGAGTGCTTGCTAAAAATGTGACGTTAACTTAACATCTCTATTTGAAACAATTGATTTTGGTAAATCACAAAGGGAATACTAATGCTTAATGAACAAACTTGCTACATCGTGTGCTGTGATTGCGGCCTTCTGAGGAATGATCATGCAAAACTTACTGACACAATCTATAATTCTGAAACTCACATGCGCATTGCATTGGAGCCGTGTGGACAAGCTACTGCTACAGGGAAGTGTCTGTCTTAGTCTAGTATATCTTAGGATCTATCCTGGCAACCTTGGGAGCCTCTAGAAGGACATGCATGATCAGGCAGGTCATAGTTGCATACCCTCACTTGCATAGTACAGTCGCTTAAGCATATAGACATATGAACAGTGTCACCTACACATCTATCTCAGTTCTAGGGTTTAGGTCAGCTTAGGAAGTGTTCTAGCACCTTTGTGAGCCTGTGAGTAGGCCGTGCATGTCCAGGAACGTAGAGTAGTCGCATATCCTTTGGTTGCACACAACATGATCATCAGCATGACAGTTAGTACCCATCATGAGCATTTTATATTGCATAGAACCCATTTTTTCTATTTACTTTTTTTTCACTTATTTATTAATAAGTGACTTTGTTGGAAAAGTGAGTAGGGCAAATTTGCTAAGTCACTATATAAGAAACCTAGCGCTAGCACTTTCTGGCAGAAGAGGCAGAAGATGTTCCAGCAACTTGCAGTGCACCTTCTTAGCAAGACCGGTAGGAGAGCTAGCGTTTTCAGCCAACAGAAGCGGATCAGCCTAGCGTTTTCAGTTGCAGTTTCCCTAGCTGTTTCAGCAACAGATTCAGCCTAGCGTTTTGCTACAGATCTGCTTGGCGTTTTCCAGTTTGCTGATTCAGCCTAGCTTTTTGCAGATTCCGGCGTCAGATCAGCCCCAGTTCATCAACGTTTTCAGTTTTCAGCACTTAGCCTCGCAGATTCAGCCATTAGCCTCGCAAATCTCACCTGCCCGTCGCAGATCCTCGCCGTAACGTCGAGTCAGCCTTCGCCGATTTCTAGCAATAGAAGAGTAGCAGATTCAGCCCATAAAGAAGTAGCAGATTCAGTCGGAAAGACCATTAGTTTTCAGCCTAAAGACACCTCAGTTTTCAGCCTAAACCTACAGATTTTCAGCGACAAAGACCCACAGATTACAGCCCCCAAATCAGCGTTTTTGAACCCGCAGCAGATTTCAGTCCATAGCGTTTTTGGACAGCAGTAGAAAGATTGCCGATTTCAGCCCTTAGATCGACTTCATCGTCACCGTCGTCATCGTCAACATAGCTTAGACTTGCATCAGTCTCTTGCATACCATTTGTACCAGATTGTGCAATCATAAGTAGACCACTCTCGCCGACGAGAGTGGGGCCTTCGGAGGAGGGTTTTACAACGTCTCCAGCGTCGTATCTCTCTTCTCTCTCTAACTCTCAGTCTCATACACTTGCACGCACAGTGTCCATTCACTTTGTTTGTGATCATAGCATTCTCTGATTAAGAACGAAAGGCTCTACCTTCCATAAGAACAAAAGAAACCTTGAGCACAATTCGGAGCACTCATCTTGAGCAAAGCGCAAACATTCATTTCGCTGCACCTAACATTGGTATCAGAGCTTTGGCAGTGTTTTGTATCACTCAAGGAAATAACCACAAGAATCACAAGAATTTTTTTGTGCTTGTTGCGGTCGCATGAACCCAAGTTCGCTTGGGCGTGTCGATTCCTAATCGTGTTTTTGAAGAGTGACAGGAATCCCAAGAAAGAAGGGCTTGTCCAGCCTCCCCTTGTGTCTCTTTTCACTCATTAAGAGCGGACCGTGCACTTAACGGCCGGCCAATCGATGTGAGGTGGGAAAAAACAACCTTGGTGTGAGCGCAAGGTCTCCAAGGGGGTGCGCCCGCGGAAAGGAGTAGAACTCGGGTGAAAAGAAGATCCTTCTCAAACGCGGTTTGCAAGCGAAAGAAAACCTCAAGAACCTCAAGACCCTCAAGAACCCAAGAACCCAAGAACCCAAGACCCTAGTGCATGGTCATCACCCGAAGCGGAATGGATACTTCGCATACATGTGGAGAGCATGAGAGAGGTGACGAAGAGTTCTCCCCACCAAGAGATTTTTCCGACCCTCCCCCTTCGCCATCTATGCCACGAGTTGTACCAACTTCTATGGAGGAGATGGTCAAGTCAATGTTGGACATGATGGCACAACAACAAGAAATGAATCGAGTTGCATTGGCATAACTAGCAAGAAAAGTAGAACAATAGGAAGCTAAGGACCGCGAGCACGACGAAAGAAACGAAAGAATTGCCGCACAACAAGAAGCAAATCGCATTAACATGATAGCCAAACAAGAAGACTCGCATTGCTTTGGAACCGAACGCGACGAACGAAAAGGAAGAAAAGAACAAAGAAAGGAGGAAGCAGCAGCATGAAGCGTAGCCCTGGCAGCCGAGCGTGAAGCTCAAAGAGTGGCCTTGGAGATCGAGCGTGAGGCTCAAAGAGAACTACGCACTCAAGAGTTGATTCGACAAGTACTTGCCTCGAAATCCAAACCAACCAAAGATCGTTGGAGTTCCTCAAGTGGCGCAAGCCACGATGCGGATTCCAACCATCCAGTCACAGAGAAGTTGACTTTCAGTAAGTATGATGGTAAGATGGATGCTACGGTTATTCATTCTTGGTTGCATCAATTTAATGCTTATTTTGCGACAACTAAGAAGACAGGAAATAGCAAAGTTTTGACTGTAGCCATGTACCTTGCCGGTGATGCCATTAATTGGTACCACGCATGGCAAGAGGCATAGTTAGCTGCGCACCTAGAGTAAGCTGACGAATTCACGTCCCTTTCCTTCAATTGCACTGATTTCCAAGACAAGCTCAAGGCGCGGTTTATACCACCTCAGTACCTCGCACGATTGGCGCGCTCTCAAGCAAAATGGTACGTCGGTTATGTCTTTTTCTAATCGTGTTTTGCAGCTAGGTACCCAATTACGCAAGTCGGATGATGAACGCAAAGAGGCATTCCTTTTTGGGTTAGACGACTATATCAAGTTTGATGTAGAAGTCTTCGACCCAATCGATCTCAACAAGGCGGTAGCGATTGCTCTCACACAGGAGATGAAGCACAACAAGGGAAAGCCTAAGGAGAACAAGACTTCCACAAGTACCTCGCAAACTTCTCAGAACCCTTAGAACGGTAAGAATGGTAACTCTTCTAACCAATCTTCCAACAGTCTCTCAGAAAAGAATTCTTCCAATGAATCTAAGGGTAAGGCTAACATAATTGCTAAACCTAAGCTTACTCCAGATAAAAAGGTAGCACAAGGAATTGTAGGAGGATACATCACGTCGGAAGAGCAAAGCACTTATTCTAAGGAAGGTCGTTGTTTTCATTGTCACATTAAGGGTCACATAAAAAGAACATGTTCTAAACTTGAATCGAATGAATCTAAAGAATCCATAGAACCCACTTCCTCTGTCAATGCAATTAATGATAACACGAGTGTGCCCCAAGTTTCTCTTGACCCTCCCATTGATGATGCTCTCATTAAATATTATGGTCAAGTGTCGGGGCAGCGTTTTGTCAAATTGTTTGACCCAGGTAGTATGCATGATGTGATCAGTCCCTCTCTTGTTGAGAGAGCCCGCCTAGAAGTTAGTCAGAGATCTCCTCTCGAGGTCTCTGGCTGTATCAATTAATGCTTATTTTGGGATAACTAAGAAGATAGGAAATAGCAAAGTTTTGATGGCAGCCATATATCTTGCCGGTGATACCATTAATTGGTATCAAGTGTGGCAAGAGGCACAGTTGGCTGCGCACCTAGAGGAAGCCAAGGAAGGCATGCCCCTTTCTTTTAATTGGGCCGACTTCCAAGACAAGCTCAAGGCGCCGTTCATGCCACCTCAGTACCTAGCGTGGTTAAAGGAAGATTGGTGCAATCTCAAGCAAAATGGTACCCCAGTCATGTCCTTTTCTAACCGTGTTTTACAGCTTGGCACCCAATTACACAAAATGGATGCGAAGCGCAAAGAGGCTTTTATTTTCGGGTTGGACGAGTATATCAAGTTCGATGTAAAAGTCCTCGACCCCATAGATCTCAACAAGGCGGAGCGATTGCTCTCGCACAAGAAATGAAGCACAACAAAGGAAAGCCTAAGGAGAACATGTCACAAAATGGTGACATGGCAGCAGACTTCGGACACTCACCGTACGACAGACACGTGGCATGCCGCCCACATTTTTCAGCGCAAAATCCGACAGGCTGACGTGGCAGTTGTACGGAAATCCGCTCTTTCAGCGCTTACTGATTTTTGGACAGTTTTTGCGATAGCTGCTTTAAAATTAAAAGCTTTTAAAGCTGAATGCTTTAGAGGCTCTGCTTTTGGGTATCCCTTGTATCAATAAATAAGTGGGCAGGGCCTCACTTCTCAGAGTATCTGGACGCAGTGTCACAAACTGCTGACGTGTCAAAGCCCTGAAGAATGGAGCCAACTTACAGATGCCGACCGAGGGGCTTAAACCCTAAGACAAGTAACATAAGAAGAAGTCCTATCAACTTATGGGGACCCCATTCTATGGGGCCCCAAGTGACATAAAGGAAATAAAGCAGGACCCCCACACACACACATAAGAAATTGCGTAGCTATTGATGACGTGGCAGATTTTTGAAAATTACACTGGCTGATGATGTGGTAGGTTGTACGGATTTCTGCGTTTTGCGCTGGTTGATGACGTGGTAGGCTGTACGGATTTTCGTAAATTACGCTGGCAGCTTTTTGGCATTGCTTTTGGACCAGAAGCTTTTGAGTTTTGAAGGCTTTTCACTGTAACTGCTTTTCAGGCCAAGGGCCTTTAAATATGAGGCTAGGGCTCATTCTTTGGCATGCTTTCCGGAGAAGGTGTAGAGTCTGGAGTACCGGCTTGTACTGTGGTGATGTAATATAAAGAAATACGAAAGGGGCGCCAAGGTTTGGGGCCAATACTCTCTGGGGCGGAATTCCGCCACTTCGTGTCGCGTGTCGTCTCTCTCTCTCTCTCTCTCTCTCTTTCTCTCTGTTTAGTTGTTATTGAAGTGCTAAAAGTCTGTTCAGTCTGTTCTTTTCTATTGGCACTGGTGCCCGTCTTGTGACAGTGGTATCAGAGCATCAAGCGTGTGCTTTTCTGAAAGCATACCGGTCCCACAAAAGAGCAGATAGAGCAAACCAGAGACTTTTGGAATTTATTTGAGGTATCTTCGGCCTCCGACCCCGGACTTACTAGCCACTCCCACCCTTACTTCATCGCGCATCGGGCGAGCTTCCGTCTTCACCGCTCATGTCTTGCAGAGCATAAGCCATTAAGATCACTTGCAAGAGAAGGATCCAAGATTTGTTTCGAGCTGCTGTTTTCTCAGAGACAGTAGCATGCAGATGTTGATAGCTACCAAGCAACATACTCCAAGTACTTGGCAAGCTTTCAAGAAAAAATTTGCCCGAAGTTATATGGTTTCTGACATCTTCCTTCGGAGTGCAACTTCTGGTAGAATGGGGTATCCTGAAATGCTTGCTATGGAAATCCTAGCAGATTATATCTTGAAATTTCTCAACATCTCTCAGTACATATCTCTTCACGAGCAGATGACCTTGCAGGTCCAGTGCGATTGCTACCTTGGGACTACCATCGCCGCCAAAGAAACACTGTTTGTCCAAGAGCTGATGGACCATTCTGTGCTTGGCTATGAACCTATGGAATGAACCTAACCCTAATTTTTTTGGTGCAGGTTTCAGGATGGAAAGTCAGTCGACTTTTCGAGCTCGATTGATGTGGAGATTGCTTTTCTAAGTTTGAATTTTGTTTGAGTTCTGTTTGAGAACTTGTTTCGTGATCTTGTTTGAAATTTGTTTGAAATGGATGGTATCTGTTTTGAACCTGTCTTGGTGCCGATTTGAAATGTTTGACTTTGGTTTTAATATTGGTTTCAATGATTGGTCATTTTACTCCCGGGTGGAGGGTGAGAAATGATGTTTGAGAATGCTTGTTCATACTCATGGCCCAGACCCTTGTGGTTATTTGCGGGGGGAGTTTTGAATGATCGAAAAGTGCTGTTTTTACTCATGGCCCAGACCTGGATGGTTATGCGGGAGGAGTATTAAGATTTCTGAGCAGTGGTACTCTCAACACCTCCAAACGACGCAGGCTGCGGTTTGGGGGGTGTTGGGTTGTAAAAGGCCTCTATATCTCATGGCTCGGACCTTTTTAGGTTATTTGCGGGAGGAGTGATGAGAGAGTCGTTGAACAGCTCATGGCCCGGACGTGGATGGTTATTTGCGGGGGGAGTGTTCATCTGCGGCTTTATGTTTCTATGTCTTGTAACATGCATATGTGAGCATTTGTGTTGCATTGTGATGTGCCAACTACTAAATATTCCTAATTGGATGAGATTGCCTGGGTATGTAATTTTAGTGTATCAAGACACCCGTGGAAGATCAGTACGGTCTGGTGCGATGGCTAATTTTACTACGCCGGAATATCAAGAGTTCCGATTTGGACGAAAGGAGAAGTCTACTCCTTGATCAAAAGAGCCGAAAGGAGAAGCTAACTCCTTAACAAAAAGAGCAAACTGATTGTCCCTCGGAAATTTTTGAGGTAACTTGAGTTGTTTTACAGATATGTTGTAATCGCGGACGATTACTCTCTTTCAAGAAGGGGAGATGTCACAAACTGCTGACGTGTCAAAGCCCTGAAGAATGGAGCCAACTTACAGATGCCGGCCAAGGGCCCTGAACCCTAAGAAGAACAAGTAACAGAGGAAGAAGTCCTACCAACTTATGGGAACCCCGTCCGATGGGACCCCAAGTGACATAAAGGAAATAAAGCAAGACCCACACACACACATAAGAAATTGCGTAGCTGTTGATGACGTGGCAGATTTTTGAAAATTACGCTGGTTGATGACATGGCAGGCTGTACGGATTTTTGTAAATTACGCTGTCAGCTTTTTGGCATTGCTTTTGGACTAGAAGCTTTTGAGTTTTGAACGCTTTTCATTGTAACTGCTTTTCAGGCCAAGGGCCTTTAAATATGAGGCTAGGGGTCAGTCCTTTGGCATGCTTCCTGGAGAAGGTGCAGAGTCTGGAGTATCGGCTTGTACTGTGTTGATGCAATATAAAGAAATACCGTAAGGGGTGCCAAGGTTTGGGGCCAATACTCTCTAGGTGGAATTCAACCACTCCGTGTCGTGTGTCGTCTCTCTCTCTCTCTCTAGTTGTTATTGAAGTGCTAAAAGTCTGTTCAGTCTGTTCTTTTCTATTGGCACATGGTGCTTGTCTTGTGACACGCAGAGTCTGAGAGTGAGCATCTACCCACTCTCTTGTACTTTGAACACAGATTAATACAAAAAGAAATACTGAAAGGGGTGCTAGTCTGTGGGGCCAATATCTCCAGGCACGGAACTACGCCGGGCTGTGTCAACTCAATTGGGAAATTGTGATTGTTTTGAAGTGAATCTCTGCTGTGTCGCGGTAGAATCTTGACTCGGGGTATCCAAGTTTGTTATAGTGGTATCAGAGCGCGACCGATTTCTCTTCTACCGGGAAATCCGATCTTTTTCTCGCGACACTTATTGATTCCAACAGAGATCAGTCGACTTCTTCTGCATCTGGGAATGCGGGAGATCACGAACAAGATTCTCATGAAGAGTACGGCCCACCTCGGCCAACTTAGGGTGAGATTAAAGAGATGGAACGTCGACAATTGGTTGACGACGCAACAAAGATGATGATTAATGTCACCAGGAGGTGTATTTTTCCTGTTGCCTTCCGTAAATAAGTATTAGATATATTTATTTTATTTTTACTTATTTGTCCCAAAACCCTTGAAAAGGTGCAAGTGGACATTGCATGGCCAGTGTGAAACGGCTGCAGCCAAATGGGTTTCTCACATCGGGGATCTAGGTCGGTCAGACAGGGACTGCCCGGGCCAGTTAGCACTGAATTCTGATGAGTATGGAAGCTCGTGTGCGCCAAACTGGAATTTGGGCCACTCGTCAAGTCACTGCAACTTTATAAGTTGAAAGGGGCCAGTAAATTAACCCACATTGTAGATGTTGGTCAAATGGTAGTCTTCAATGATGGTCAGGAGACCGATAGGGATGCCATGGAAGCATCTCCTAAAATTTAGGGAACTGCTATTTTTGACCGGAAAATGTGTTCGCGTCATTAGCTCTGGAATGACAAGGGGAACATTTTATTGCTCTGCTGCCAAGTCAACTGACGCACCAGTTGAGATATTCTTAGCAGGGAAAGCCCAAACTCGGAAACTCGGTGACGTGTCAGCCTGTGAGCGATTCTGCCACTCTGGGAGGCAAAAACGAGCTGCATATCAACAAAGGGGGCGCCATTTTCAGCCTCAGGTGGATTGTAGCAGGTACAGAAGCTATGGAATGCTTACCTTGCCCTCTATGCACAGTATGGTGACGGGAGTGATGCCCTGCATGCTACATACTGCTCTCTTTCTCCCCTACGTACAGTATGTTATGCCCCACTAGTGGGCTTCTCATTTGACCTATGTACAGTTCTGGGGGTTTATGCGCGTTTGCCAAGGCAAGAGCCTTCTGAACAGGAACCGGATTAGCTAATTGCTAATCCCCCACAGGTACGCACAGTTCCATCACAAAAGATTGCGAGTTTGGAGAGTTTTCTCGCGTGAAAACTCGTCCAATTCACAGGGGAACTGTCCCATTGCGTGCGGGAGCCCTTGGGACACGCGTAGGCGTGTTCGCTCCGCTAAAAACGATCCGAAACAGGGAATTACAGCCTGCTGTGTTTTTCTGCAGGTTTAGGGTTTCGCACCTAAACTGCAAGGGAACATCGGGGGAGTCTCGTGAGAGCCTTGGGATGCGTGTACAAGCTTTTGGGCACCCGGCAGTGAAAAACAGAGAATTACAGCCCGCTGAATTTCTGTGACAGCTCACCAGAAAGCTTCTAGATATCGAGGGAATCCGTCCTAGACAGGTGTTTTTGACCTACAGGGGTTTTTGCGTCGTTATGTTGTCGAAATCCGGTCGAAAACCTGCGTTTTCAGCCCTCGCCAGGTTTGGACAGCTTTGTGAAAGCTTGTGCTAAGTGGTCGGATCGTCTACCTTAATTTGAATAAAGAAATACCAAAAGGGGCGCCAGTCTTTGGGGCCTACAGGGTGTCGGTCTCGTGTGCGCAGTGACATTCTAGTCGATGGACGCAACTGTGTTCTCTTCCCTTCTCAGTGCTCTGTGTAAAGTTAACAGGTAATTGAAATAGTACCGCCCTCTACGTTGTACGGGCCGGTTATATGGTTCCATCGACGGGAAAGTCACTTCTTCTTCAAAAAGTGTAGCGTGGATTGTTGTGGGTGAAAGCAACACAGAGCTTGTCGATATGGCAGAGAAGAGAGACCAAGTACCTGAAGAGGGATCTTCCTCACATGGCACAGAGAAAATTCCTTCAACTCTTCAAGAAGAGGACAGGTTGTTTAGAACTCAACTGCGTTGTTGCATGGACATGTTTCAGCAGTTGGCTAACAACCCAAGGATGCAGGAATTCTTACAGGCTCCGACATAGGGTTTTCAGCCTCCTACACAGGGCATGACTGAGCCGTTGCAAGAAAAGGAGATTTCCAATGCGCAGAGGACTCATGATGCTCGAGGGAAAGCCCATGTGGTTGAGCAACTAGCGGTGTCCAATGATCCAAAGCAACTTGCTTTAGCTGGACAGGAACCGTTTGTGAATGGTCAAGGGAGCAATGAAAAGGCTATGCGTCAGACCCTTCCATGACCTAATACTTATCCTGGTTATTTTGGAGGTGGTTCAGTGTTTCAAGCTATGGCTGGACCTTCCACAGGTTATATGCCAGGGAATGTGTTCGGGACAATGCAAACAGGCATGGGTAACCCTATGTACGCGAACATGGGTGTTCAACCAGGTTTTCAGGGTGCCTATGGCCAGTTTCGAGTGCCTGGAACACAATTTGGTATGGCTTGTTTTTCGCAGCCATGCGTACAAAATGCAGATATGACAGGGAAAACAGTTGATGCGAGTGCTAGAATGAACACTCATGGAGCACCACTGTTACAGGCACCTGTTTATGATAATGTGGCTCCTTTGAGTCAGCCTAAGGATTACAAGGAAGGTGGGCAGGGAGTGAAGTTTGAAACTTTCAGAGGAAGTGAGGACCAATTGAAGGCTTTGACCTTCATACAGCAGTTCGATGCAGCTTATGTTGGAGGAAACTTCACGGAATCTTCAAAGATACGCAAGGCTGCCACTTTCTTGAAAGGGAATGCGCTCCAATGGTGGACCGCATTGTTGAACCAGGGTCAAGCCCCAACAACGTGGGTTCAATTCAAACAACTTTTTGCGCCTGCATGGTTGACAAACACTTTTGAAGTGGATGTGATGACAGAATGGCATGAGTTGAATGCTAAACAGTGTGCGAATCTGGAAGAGTACAATAAACGGTTTTGGGCCGCACTGTTGCCAGTCACCTCTTACAGGTTTGTGCCTTTGTCAGAACAAATTGAGAAGCACTGTTGCGGATTGCCCAAGAAAATCAGGGACTACTGCACAAAGACTACTGTCATGAATATGTTTCAATTGATAGAGAATGCAAGAGTGGCCAACAATCTGTCGAAGGGAGATTGCGATGGATTTAATAGCCACAAGAAAGGGGCCCAGGGCAAACAGTTTTCAGCCAAGGGCAATGTTGCAGCAAAGCCTTTTGAGTCTCCTGCAAAGAAGCCCTCCACTGAAGAAGCCGATACGTCCAAGAAGCAGTCTAAATCTTCTTCGGAACGAGGACAAGGACAAAAAAGGCATTTTTCTGGCAAAACTTTTCAAGAAAGGAAAGCTCTTAGGGAGGCCAAGAAATGCTACATTTGTGAACAGGAAGGACACTTTGCAAATGAGTGGCCACAGAAGAAGTCACAGGATAAGGATGACAAGTCTTAGTGGAGAAGAAGGATGGTTCATGGCGCATGTGCATTGACTATCGCGCCTTGAATAAGAATACCATCAAGAACAGGTTCCCCATACCGAGGATAGATGACATTCTTGATCGGCTTGAGGGAGCGTCATTGTTTACAAGAATAGACCCAAAGAGCAGGTATCATCAGATACGCATCAGACCAGAAGATGTCCATAAGACTGCGTTCAGGACAACATTTGGTCTCTATGAGTTTCTTGTCATGCCATTTGGTCTCACAAATGCTCTTGCCACATTTAATAGAATGATGGATAGAATTTTTAGACCACATAGAAACTTCGTGGGTACCTTCTTTGATGACATGATTGTCTACTCAAAGTCTGAAGAGGAGCATAGAGATCACTTGACCGCAGTTTTCAATGAGCTACGCAAGAATAGGCTACTCATCAATGCGAAGAAAAGTGAGTTCTTTTTGCAAGAAATTCACTTCCTTGGGCACCTTGTTTCAAAGGATGGGGTACGCATGGATCCCGCTAAAGTGGAAGCAATTAGGTCATGGCCAGACTTGAAGTCCGTACATGACATTCGAAGCTTTCTAGGCTTATGTTCCTATTACAGGAGGTTCATCCGAAATTTTGCTGAGATTGCTTCTCCACTCCATGCACTGCAAGGAAAAGGAGTTACTTTCAAGTGGACAGCCAAGGAAATTTTAGCGTTCAAACACTTGAAAGAGAAGCTGACTTCAGATCCGGTAATTATTTTGCCAGATCTTTCTAAACCTTTTGTGGTTCAATGTGATGCGTGTGGCCATAGTCTTGGTGCAGTTCTAATGCAGAATGGCCGAGTAGTCGCATATGAGAGCAGAATTCTTTTGAAGACTGAAAGGAACTTGCAAGTCTATGAGAAAGAATTGCTGGCAGTAATTCATGCTCTCACTAGTTGGAAACACTATTTGCTAGGGGCTGATTTTGTTGTCCAAACGGATCATCAAACCTTGCGATATTTTCTTACACAGACGAAGTTGTCTGAGAAGCACATGCGATGGGCAAACATCTTGTCAATGTTCCATTGTCAGATTATGCATCCGCAAGGGAAAAAGAACGTGGTGGCCGATGCGTTGTCACGAAAGCCCCAAATTTCAGCAGTGTCAATTCCGTACCATTGTGAACTAGACGAAATGAAGACACAATATGCTGAAGATTCAGATTTTGCAAGGATCTATGACCAGCTTGTTGATGGGCAACATCATGAGCACTATATGCTTAAGAATGACTTTCTCATGATGCATGGAAAGTTATGCGTTACTAAACAATTACGGCAAAGATTTTGATGGAAAGTCATGCTCCACCTTATGTTGGGCATCGTGGAATTGATGCGACAGTGAAAGGGGTTGAGGCATTCTTCTATTGGCCAGCTTTGCGTCAAGATGTTGACACATTTGTAAGATCATGCTTAGTATGCCAAAAAGTCAAATTTGACAGACAAAAGCAACCGGGATTGTTGTAGCTATTGCCGATCCCTGATAGGTCATGGGAAAGTATAGCAATGGACTTTATCTTTGATCTTCCAAGGACGCAAACAGGAAATGATGGGATTTGGACTATCATTTGTAGGTTCAGTAAGCATGCCCATTTCATTCCTGTTAGGAAGAAGATAAAGCCAGAACACATGGTCAAGATATTCATGAGCGATATCTTTAAATATCATGGGATGCCTCAGTCAATTGTCAGTGACAGGGATCCACGTATGACGAGTCTTTTCTGGAAGGCATTGTTTGAGAACATGGGCACTACGCTCAAGTTCTCTTCTTCGTTTCATCCGCAAACTGATGGACAGTCAGAAGAGGCAAATTCTACTGTCTTGGACCTGCTCAAATGTTATGTGTCAGAGCACAAGGCAACTTGGGAACACCATCTTCCATTGGTTGAATATGCTTACAATAACACTGTGCATACGTCAACAGGTAAGGCACCATTTGAGATAGTGGAAGGAGGAAAGAAAGTCCCGCCCATTTTGCAGACTAAGGACAAGATATTTGAGGCAGACAAGTATGTGCAAGATATGGATGCAACATACAGGAAGATAAAGATTGCTCTTGAGAAGACTTAGGCTAAGCAAAAGAAAGCTGCTGATCGTCACTGTCGTGAACTTGTATTTTCACTTGGTGATTGGGTACTTTTGCGCTTTGAAAAGGCCAGGTTAAGGAAAAGGAAAGGCAAGGAACGCTTGTTTCCTAAGCTCAGTATGCGATATTATGGTCCTTTTCAGATTTCAGAAAAGATCAACGATGTAGCTTACAGGTTAAAGCTACCAGAAGGCTGGAAAATACATAATGCTTTTCATGTCAGCCTTCTAAGGCCCTTTGTTGGTGATGTGCTAGAGAATATGCTTGATGAGGAACAACCCGAAGTGGAAGAATTGGATGAAATCCTTGTTCCTGAACAGATATTGGCACATAAAGAAAGAAAGGTTAGAGGAAAAGTTGCAAGACGCTATTTGGTGAAGTTCAAGAACTATCCATCATTAGATGCCAAATGGATGGAAGAGTCTGAATTGCTTGATTCACCTCAGCTATTGGAATTGTATCTTGAAGCCTTTCAAATGGAACCCAAAGTGACTTGATGCAACCTTTTTGGAGCAAGGCAAGAGCATGGTTCATGATGCTCAAGAGAGTAGTTAAGCAATTGTATCTACTCTTTCCATACAGAATTTAGCTAGAGAAGTTTGTGCTCAAGAGTACACTAGCAGACTTCTATGCTTGATATATGTGTCGTAGCCAGGTTGGTGGGATTGTTTAATCGTCCAACGCTACATTTCCGGAAGCATGTATATCTTGGATTCCCATCATAGAATATATGTGATATCAGGAGATATCCGTATGTTTTATTGGTATGCAAGCGAGGTCGCTTGCAGTATTTCAAGGGTGGGGTGTGTCACCAGGAGGTGTATTTTTCCTGTTGCCTTCCGTAAATAAGTATTAGATATATTTATTTTATTTTTACTTATTTGTTCCAAAACCCTTGAAAAGGTGCAAGTGGACATTGCATGGCCAGTGTGAAACGGCTGCAGCCAAATGGGTTTCTCACATCGGGGATCTAGGTCGGTCAGACAGGGACTGCCCGGGCCAGTTAGCATTGAATTCTGATGAGTATGGAAGCTCGTGTGCGCCAAACTGGAATTTGGGCCACTCGTCAAGTCACTGCAACTTTATAAGTTGAAAGGGGCCAGTAAATTAACCCACATTGTAGATGTTGGTCAAATGGTAGTCTTCAATGATGGTCAGGAGACCGATAGGGACGCCATGGAAGCATCTCCTAAAATTTAGGGAACCGCTATTTTTGACCGGAAAATGTGTTCGCGTCATTAGCTCTGGAATGACAAGGGGAACATTTTATTGCTCTGCTGCCAAGTCAACTGACGCACCAGTTGAGATATTTTTAGCAGGGAAAGCCCAAACTCGGAAACTCGGCGACGTGTCAGCCTGTGAGCGATTCTGCCACTCTGGGAGGCAAAAACGAGCTGCATATCAACAAAGGGGGCGCCATTTTCAGCTTCAGGTGGATTGTAGCAGGTACAGAAGCTATGGAATGCTTACCTTGCCCTCTATGCACAGTATGGTGACGGGAGTGATGCCCTGCATGCTACATACTGCTCTCTTTCTCCCCTACGTACAGTATGTTATGCCCCACTAGTGGGCTTCTCATTTGACCTATGTACAGTTCTGGGGGTTTATGCGCGTTTGCCAAGGCAAGAGCCTTCTGAACAGGAACCGGATTAGCTAATTGCTAATCCCCCATAGGTACGCACAGTTCCATCACGAAAGATTGCGAGTTTGGAGAGTTTTCTCGCGTGAAAACTCGTCTAATTCACAGGGGAACTGTCCCATTGCGTGCGGGAGCCCTTGGGACACGCGTAGGCGTGTTCGCTCCGCTAAAAACGATCCGAAACAGGGAATTACAGCCTGCTGTGTTTTTCTGCAGGTTTAGGGTTTCACACCTAAACTGCAAGGGAACATCGGGGGAGTCTCGTGAGAGCCTTGGGATGCGTGTACAAGCTTTTGGGCACCCGGCAGTGAAAAACAGAGAATTACAGCCCGCTGAATTTCTGTGACAGCTCACCAGAAAGCTTCCAGATATCGAGGGAATCCGTCCTAGACAGGTGTTTTTGACCTACAGGGGTTTTTGCGTCGTTATGTTGTCGAAATCCGGTCGAAAACCTGCGTTTTCAGCCCTCGCCAGGTTTGGACAGCTTTGTGAAAGCTTGTGCTAAGTGGTCGGATCGTCTACCTTAATTTGAATAAAGAAATACCGAAAGGGGCGCCAGTCTTTGGGGCCTACAGGGTGTCGGTCTCGTGTGCGCAGTGACATTCTAGTCGATGGACGCAACTGTGTTCTCTTCCCTTCTCAGTGCTCTGTGTAAAGTTAACAGGTAATTGAAATAGTACCGCCCTCTACGTTGTACGGGCCGGTTTTAATTAACATTGTGAAGGATCCAAAATTTGCTATATTTTTAACTCAGCAATCCTTCAAAGAAGTGCACACCCAATGGCACAAGGTTACAGAGCCACCCATCAAACCGACACTCAAGAAACCTCCTTCTCCGAGGATGTTTACAGAGTAAGAATTAGAAGAGGTGGTTTAGACATAGATCAGCTAGCTTTTGGACGCGAACAATAAAGCCAAAAAGAACGACAAAAAGCAGAAGAAAGGAATTGACTTTCTGGGTTATTTGGGTCGTCAATCTACTTTTGCATCTACTTCATCTGACAGTTCTTCTAGCTCTTTTGACTTGAGCGAAGAAGACAGAAAAGGGAAAAAGCGAAGCAAAAAGCAAAGCTTCGGAAGGGGCAAGAAAAAGGCAAAGAAGCCTAAGTTTTGCCCAGTTTCTGACAGTTCTACTGAGGACTCATCCTTTGACAGTTCGGACTCAGATGATCACATGTTTTATGCAAAGAAGAAGCATTTCTATAAAGCCAACCAGTATGATTTGCTCGAAGATAAAAGCAAGAAAGTTAGAGAATTCAAAGAAGGTGGACAGTCAATTAAATTTGACTCTTTTTCTGGATTTCCAAATGCTCCGAGGGCTTTGGCCTTCATACAGCAGTTTGACATAGCTTTCTCTGGAGGGCATTACTCAGAGCACTCGAAGATTCGGAGGGTTACCTCTTTCTTTAAGGGAAATACTCGAACATGGTGGTCCACTCTTCTATTGAGAAAGAAAGCTCCGGTTCAATGGTTGAAATTCGAAAGGCTTTTTATTTCTTCTTGGCTGACTCGGGAGTTCGAACGAGATATACCAATTGCTTGGAATCATCTTCGGATGACCAAGGAAGATTCTCTGGACGCATATTGCGAGAGATTTTGGAGCTCTTTTCTACCCTCCTCTTCATATAAGAAGGTCTGGTTTAAGGAACAAATATGAGCGGTTTTGTTGTTGACTTCCTACAGAGATCCGACAAAGCAACATTATAGTCGTGATTCACAAATGTCCTGAATGTAGAATATCTTGTATCTATCTTGGAGCCCCAGAGTCTTTGGGAGAAAATTGATGTTAGGTGCAGCGGAATGAATGTTGTTTTTTCTCAAGATTAGTGATCTTTATTGCTCAAGGTTCCTTTTAGTTCTTAGGGAAAGAGAGAGCTTTCCGTCTTATGGAGAGTGCTATGATCACCAACAAAGTGAGTGGATATTGTGCGTGCAAGTGAATGAGACTGAGAGAAGGAGAGAGAAGGGATACGACACCCGAGAGGTTGTAAAACCCTCCTCCGAAGGCCCCACTCTCGTCGGTGAGAATGGTCTAACTTTGATTGCACAAGGTGTACAATGCGTATGCAATGGACTGATGCAAGTTGGACTATGCCGATGACGACGGCGGTGATGGCGATGACGACTTGATGGCTGAAATCTGTGATCTTCTAATGACTGAAATTCATGGCTGTTTCAGTGGCTGAAAATGACTGTTTTGGCTGCGTTTTTCAGGCTAAACTTGGGGAATCATCTGCAACCTGAATGGGGGCTGATCTGCTACTGTTCCTTGGCTAAGAATCTGCGTTTGTAAGGGCTGAAATCTGCGTTTCTGCAATGGCTGAAATCTGCGCTTTCTTCTATGCTGAAACAGAGGATCTGCTGGTGTTTTTGATGGGCTGAAAAACGTTGGGAAGAGCTGAGGTTTGCTGGCGTTTTTGCATGAGAAAACGCTGGCTGAAAATGGGGTTTCTTGGCGATGAAAACGCTGGCTGAATGCCTGTAGGAGTCGCTAGGCAATGCCAATCGACGGCGAGGCTGACTGCTGTGGAGAAAACGCCAAGGGAGGGATGGGGATGGCGAGGGTCTACTGCGGGGGGGGGGGTTCTGCTAAGAAGTTGCCTGTTGAGCGGGAAGCTCCTGCTGCCTCTTCTGCCAGAAAGTGCTAACTTGGGTTTGCTTACATATTAACTTAGCAAAATTGCCCTACCTACTTTTGTTGGAAAGTCACTTAAAAATAATAAGTGAAAATAACCAATAAATAGGGAAATAGGCTAAATGCACTGGAAAATTCCCCTAACTGAAGCTAATGGATTTTGATGGGAATTCCGATGATCATGCTGTGTGCAATCGGAGGATATGCATCTATGCGAAGTGACTGGGCATGCATGGTCTACGAATAGACTCACAAAAGTGCCAGATCACTGCTAATCTAGACTGACTGAACCCTGCTGGGGTGTAGCTTGTCCACGAACACATAGGGTTGGGATGTGTCACGTGACATCCCCTCCTTTTCAAAGTGAGGTACTGGTACCGAACTGTATGGCGTCGGGGGAGATCGCCAACAGCATCCGGAATCTTGGAAGGGACTCTTCGCCAGCCCACTCTGATGTGTGGGTCGTGTGGTACTTGAACTTCATAAAGGTCTGCAACGGTTGCTTCTTTGGGCCGCGCCGAAAGCGACACAAAGTCTTCTGAATCTCCTTTCTTGCTTCAACTTCGTCCAGAGTTCTGCGTCTTTCGTCTTCAAGAATCTCCATGGCTGAAAATTCCTGAAACCATCTCCAACACAAAACCATGAACATACCCATTCCATGTAAAGTGAAGGGAAAAAATCTTGTCTTCGCTAAAGACTGTGTATGCAATGTAGATGAACATAAAGACGGAGTGACAACCCGTTCATCAAACACATGCAAACAATGCGCTCGAATCTTTTCTGTTTGATCAAAATCAATCAACTGTGGCAAATCACAATGGAAATGCCCATGCTTGGTGCTCATACTATCATGTGCTCTGTCTACAACTGTGTCATGCCAAGGAAGAGACAAGGAATGTGACTTCCTGACATACATACTTTTCAGCTTTTCACGAAAAATCCGCATACATTCGTGCTCATCCATGAGAGAAACGTGCTTAGCATACAATATGTCATGCCTAGGAAAAGGGATCACATAACGATGTTGACTAAAATACAGGAAATGATCACGAATGAAACATTTGAACAATGCGTGGGTATTAATCATGCGAACACATAATACTTCCTGTGATGGTTCTTTGGACCAAGGCTCGAGAGCCAAGATCGGTTCGTCCTCAATGATCGAATCATCCTGTGGGGGTTCTTTGGACCTTGACTCGAAAGCCAAGATCGGATCCTCGTGACTGCTCGAATCTACAATGAGGTTAGCTTCGTTAGAAAAAGCATCAACTAACACATCATCCTTGTGAACAATCACATCATCTTCATGCAACTCATCATGCTTGTGAGAAATCACATCTTGATCATGCAAATCATCATGCTCGTGAGAAATCACATCTTGATCATGCAAATCATCATGCTTGTCATTGTCATCCAAATCATTATGCAAATCATTGGCATCCAAATCATCATGCTTATCATTGTGCTTCAAATCATCATGCAAGTCATTGTCAATCAAATCATCATCATGCTTCACACCATCGTGCAACTCCTGTGTCATGCTGTGGAGAAGAAGGGACTGAGAGAGTCTCCGTCTCCTGAATCTCTTGCATCTGTGTCGGCACGGGATACAAGAGTCGCAAGAACTCTTGCATGTGTCGATCGCGCCGTTCTTGGCTTGCCTTTCTTTCGCCTTCTCTTTTTGCTTTTTCTTCTGCGTGTCTGCGTTTCATTTCTGCCATTCTTTCCTTAAACATCTGCTTTAACTCCTCCATAGGAGTTAGTGCAGTCTTTGTCGTAGATGGGGAAGGGGCGGAAAAACCTCCTGGTGGGGAAAATTCTTCTTCGCCTCTCTCATGCTCATCACCTCCGAGGGAAGTATTCATTCCGCTTTGAGTGATGATCATTCTGAAGTCGTGGGTTCTTGTGGGTTCGTGGGGGTCTTGGGTTCTTAAGTTCGCTAGGAACTTGGATTCTTGAGGGTCTTGGTTCTTGGGTTCTTGAGTTCTTGAGGGGTTCTTTCGCTTGCAAATCGCGTTGGAGAAGGATCTTCTCTTCACCCGAGTTCTACCCTTTTGTGCAGGCACACCCCTTGGCGGCCTTGCGCTCACACCAAGGTTGCTTTTTCCCACCTCACGTCGATTGGCCGGCCGCTAAGTGCATGGTCCGCTCTCAATGAGTGAAAAGAGATAGAAGGGGAGGCTGGACAAGCCCTTCTTTCTTGGGATTCCTGTCTCTCTTCAACAAAACACGATTAGGAATCGCCACGCCCAAGTAAACTTGGGTTCGTGCGATTGCAACAAGCAAAAAAATTCTTGTGGTTCTTTCCTTGAGTAATGCAGAACACTTCCAAAGCTCTGATACCAATGTTAGGTGCAGCGGAATGAATGTTGTTTTTTCTCAAGATTAGTGATCTTTATTGCTCAAGGTTCCTTTTAGTTCTTAGGGAAAGAGAGAGCTTTCCGTCTTATGGAGAGTGCTATGATCACGAACAAAGTGAGTGGATATTGTGCGTGCAAGTGAATGAGATTGAGAGAAGGAGAGAGAAGGGATACGACACCCGAGAGGTTGTAAAACCCTCCTCCGAAGGCCCCACTCTCGTCGGCGAGAGTGGTCTAACTTTGATTGCACAAGGTGTACAATGCGTATGTAATGGACTAATGCAAGTTGGACTATGCCGATGACGACGATGGTGATGACGACGACGACTTGATGGCTGAAATGTGTGATCTTCTAATCGCTGAAATTCATGGCTGTTTTGGTGGCTGAAAATGACTGTTTTGGCTGCGTTTTTAGGGCTAAACTTGGGGAATCATCTGCAACTGAATGGGGGCTGATCTGCTACTGTTCCTTGGCTAAGAATCTGCGTTTGTAAGGGCTGAAATCTGCGTTTCTGCAATGGCTGAAATCTGCGCTTTCTTCTATGCTGAAACAGAGGATCTGCTGGTGTTTTTGATGGGCTGAAAAACGTTGGGAAGAGCTGAGGTTTGCTGGCGTTTTTGCATGAGAAAAGGCTGGCTGAAAATGGGGTTTCTTGGCGATGAAAACGCTGGCTGAATGCCTGTAGGAGTCGCTAGGCAATGCCAATCGACGGCGAGGCTGACTGCTGTGGAGAAAACGCCAAGGGAGGGATGGGGATGGTGAGGGTCTACTGCGGGGTGGGGGGGGGGGTTTCTACTGAGAAGTTGCTTGTTGAGCGGGAAGCTCCTGCTGCCTCTTCTGCCAGAAAGGGCTAACTTGGGTTTGCTTATATATTAACTTAGCAAAATTGCCCTACCTACTTTTGTTGGAAAGTCACTTAAAAATAATAAGTGAAAATAACCAATAAATAGGAAAATAGGCTAAATGCACTGGAAAATTCCCCTAACTGAAGCTAATGGATTCTGATGGGAATTCCGATGATCATGTTGTGTGCAACCGGAGGATATGCATCTATGCTAAGTGACTAGGCATGCACGGTCTACGAATAGACTCACAAAAGTGCCAGATCACTGCTAATCTAGACTGATTGAACCCTGTTGGGGTGTAGCTTGTCCACGGACACATAGGGTTGGGATGTGTCACATGACAACTGAGCTCTGTCTAGTAGTGCTCCATAAAGCTAGGCTAATAAAATATCCCTACATGACTGTACTACACTTAAAGTGACGAGGCTGACAACCACTTACTTTAGTTCTTGGTTTCTGTCCCTTGAGACGCTCTTTTTGAAGTCACAAATGGCTCGACATTGTATGGCCGGTGTGAAACGGCCGATAGCCGAGAGTTTCACCCGCAGCAGTGAAGGCCAGGTCGCCACGAGTTGGTCAGGCAAATTTGAGTTGGAAAAGAGTGGGTAGGCTTAGTTCAAAGTCATTTAGGCCCCTCGCGACACTTTATAAGTTGGTGGGTTCTAGGAATTTAACTTAAAAGTGCAAACGAGACACATGGCAGCTCTAGATGCATTTGGCGCCCAAAATCAATCAGGGCAAGAGAGAGGACAATTTTGACTTCATAAGTGCCTTTAGTGTGTGTGTGAGTAGTGGGTGCAGGTTTACAGCTTCATTGGAAAGCTTGCCTTCTCCTCTGTTCTATGTAGCACGATGATTCCGCTCTTGTAAACCTCTCTCCGCTTTTTGAATACCGAAACGTGATGCCCAACTCAAGGGCTACTCATCTGTATGTACAATTCTGTGGGTTTATGCGCGATTGCCAAGGCAAGCCATAGTTACATGGGACGGCGGGTCGGGGTCGGGAACGGGGTCGGGACGGCAAAAGTCAGGAAACGGGGACGGGGGTCGGAACGGCAAAAAAAAAAAAGAGAGTTTTTTTTGGCATTTTTTGACCTACACACATGCCAACACACATATAGCATCACTTTTGACCATAATTTACACTAAATAGACCAAAGAACACAGTCATATAGGCTGAAATGTGCTAATAAAATATCGATGATCGATGGATACAAAATGAGAAGTGCATGCACAAGGGCTCAAGAGTCAAAAAGCCTAAAGGACTTAGGACAAGCCTGAGGCCTCAAGGAAACAAAAAGTACAAAGGGCTATGTAGTAGGTATAGTCGTAGACTCAAGAGTCTAGACTCGAGAGTCGAGTGATCAATGATCATCAACTCAAGAATTGCTCGCCTGCTGAATCTCCACATCGTCGTCGTAGTCGAGGTCGTCAGCAACGTATGAGGCTCCGGCTCGGGAGCTCCATTGAGGCTCGAAATCCTCCTCTAGCTCCTCCAAAAGAGTATCGCCCATAGATGATTCTCTTGTGCCATCTCCCACTCAGTGAAAGGATCTGCCTTGTGTGTGAATGCTCTTGGCAAGCATGCGCAAGTTAGCGCTCACAAACACCAAATCAATGGCCCTCTGAACGCCAAGGCGATTCCTCTTCTTAGAGGCAATGTGCTGTACACACTCCATAGTTGCTCCAAGCAACTAGTGGTACATGCTTGGCTAAGGACACACGAACAGCCAAGCGCTGCAAATGTGGGCCATCTCCTCCATAGTCCTCCCACCCACCACAAAACCGAGCCAATCTATGTTGCGATCAAGCGTGCATCTACACATCCATAGGAGCCCTTCTTTTGCCTGTAGTTAGTAGCTCGTCTCTAATCTTGCGCCTAATGTCAACTGCTAGGCTCAAGGCGCTCCAATGCAAGCCGCCATCCTTTGCTCACCCTCCTTGTCGGTCTCTTGACGCCTTCCTTGAAACTCAGGGTCAAGCACATAAGCTGCCGCATGAAGTGGAGAGTAGTATCCATTCCACCTCGACTCACACAAGCCATGAATCTCCGCATACTGAACAGGGTCAGGCACAAGCTTCTCAAGTGCCTCTATCATCCGATCCATGGCTTCGTAGACTTTGCCAATGCATGGCTGCAAGCCATCCACCACTCGAAGTAGGTGTAGAATAGGCTTGACCATGGCGTCAAGAGTCTTCACCTCCTCCCACCAAGCGGCGTCGTCGGCCCATTCTCGGCATTTCAATCCTATTGCTGATGTAGACTCCGGCATGGCCTGGAACTCATCACTGAGAAAGAGGCCCCTTAAGGCTCCGCCACATGTAGACAAGCGGCCTAGCATAAGCCAATTGAATGCAAATCTTGTCTCTGAATATTTGAGCAAAGACAACTGGCTCCTCTTTGAGAATTCATGGCGCACTTTTTGATGGTTGAGCACAAGGAGACAATTCGAGAGGCGTCACCAATGTGGGTGAAATCCATGACAAGTTCCCTATGTCCTTGAGGAGGTTATTGAGGCCAATGCGCTATGCAAAATGTGACATGGATGCTGGGATACTTGCCTCAATGATAGCTCCGGCTGCCCTTTTTGACGCCTCTCCATCTGCAACCATACAAAGGACATTCTCCGGGCCGGTGATCTCTATGGTGCTTGTCCACTCCGCAGCAAGCTTCTCGGCGGCCTTGCCACTATCGGATGCATCATGTGACTCCACAAAGTACATCTCCCCCCAAGAGTAGGCCACCACCCCGTGGATGGACCGCTTGCGGGTGTCGCTCCATCCATCTACAAGAAGAGAGACGCCATTGGTCTCCCACAAATCCTTTGTTGCTTGGCCGCTTGCTCCACGGCAAGCTTCTCTTTGTCAAGAAGGGTGGTGCGAAGCCTCTCCGATGAAGGTGGCACATAAGAGGAACCATATTCCCCTATTTTCGTAACCATGGTTCGAAAGTATGGAGACCTATCCACACAAAATAGAGCATGTTGCGTTAGTATGGAGAGTCGAGAAATTATAACCCATTATGAATACAAAATGGAAGATTGCAATGTGCATATGCCAAGGGAAACTCACCGCGAAGCATGGAAGGCAATGTGGTCGTGGAAGAAGAATCGGGCAACCGACCTATCTACCTCTTCCTTCAATTTAGGATTCCAATTTTCGTTGAGAGTGGTTTGGCGATGCGGAAGGGAAGAGGACGGTGTAGATCCATGGCTCTTGAAGGTTCGAGAGATGTCGTCAAGGTTGGCTTCCCTTTGCTCTCGCGGTGTCGCCGTGGCGGAGGGATCAACGGCAACAAAACGGCCCCTCTTGGCCGCTTCCGCAACCTCATACACCGTGAGTTTCTCAAGAAGATCCAACCTCTTCTCGGGAGCTACATGAGGGCAAAACTTCACCTCGTGATCGGGTTCATGAAGAAGATGGGCTCGCACTTTGTTTGAACCACCCGTTCTCTTGTATGGACATAGCTTGCACGTCCATGGTCTTGCACCGCCACCTTTGCCACGCGAGCTAAAGTCGACTTCATCCCACCACGACCACGTTTGCACGGCGGGTCTCCTTTGAGAAGAAGCGGCTTGAGAAGTGGAGTTGGCTTGAGATGACATGATGGTGGAGAGACTCGAGAGAGTAGAGCTTAGAAGTTAGAAGGGTTAGAGGAGAGCTTGTGTGGAGAGAGAGTAAAGGAGAGCTTCAAAGTGGGTAGAAGAGGGAGAGGAGAGCTTCAAAGTTCAAACTTGAGCCTTGAGCTTGAGGGAAATGGAATGAGCTTGAGCCTTGAGCTTGAGAGAAATGGAATGAGCATTGAGCATTGAGACTATGAGTATTAAGAGGCCCAAGGGAGCCTTTTATAGCCTCCCAAGGGCCAAGGCTTAAAAAATATGGCAGTTGGGGCTGCACAGAGCCGTTGCAAACGGTCAAAAACGGTCACTTTTTTGAATCCGACCCCGGCCGACCCCTGCCGTCCCTGTCCGGTCCGTCCGACCCTGGTCCGGCCCCGGCCGTCCCCGGTCCGTCCCCCCTGCGACCCGCCCGTCCGGCCCGTTTTCCGTCCGTCCCTCGGCGTTCCCAGCCGTTCCCGGCCCGGTTACGGCCGTTCCCCGGCCCTAGGGCCCGTCCCCCCCGTCCCCTGTAACTATGAGGCAAGCGCCTCTGCAGGCACATGTTGGTTCAGAGAGTTTCCTTACAAGAAATCTCGTCCAAATCAAAGGGAACTCGAGGGCTTGCTACGGATGCGATCGACACACGAAATGGAGCCCAAAACAGAGGATTACAGCCTCCTGTGTATTTTTGCAGGTTTAGGGTTTTGGTTGGTTTTGTTGCCTAATAGTACCAGGAGCTTCAAGGAAGCTAGGGAGTTGTCATACAGGTGTTGAGGTGCATTTTAGAGGCCATAAACAGAGAATTCAATGTTCTGTAATTTCTCGCCAGGTTTAGGAAAGTGCTCTGATGCGCTGGGAAAGTCACCTACTGCATGGGGATTTTGTGTGTGAAGTCTTCTACTGTCGTTATGTTGCCGACATTGGGTTAGAGTAGACCATTTTGAGCCCAATAAAAGTGGGAGAGCACGTAGGAGTTTACTGGTTTGCTCCAAAGTTTAATTGGAATAAAGAAATACCGAAAGGAGCGCCAACCTTTGGGACCAACGCGGTGTCATTGTCTACTTGGGAGCACTTTGGTTGCCAAGTCGTGCTTTGTTTGAAGTGTTGAATTCAAGTCTCAAGTTTATTCGAGAAGTTTTCGTTTGTTGTGAAGTATAGGTAAAGTTAATCAAAGTAAAGATCGGGTGAAAGCCAAAGACTACCGCCCTTTAGTGAGTCTAGTAGCTGGTTACATGATTCCGTTGTTGGGACATAATCACTTTTTCTCAAGTGAGGCTTGGTTCGTTTTTGGCGAAGACACAAAGCTCAAGAACTTGGAATTCCACTATGGCTGACAGGACGAATGACACCAGGAAGAGGGTTCCTCTTCACAGGCCAAACAGGCTGTTCCTCCGGTGTTCGGGGTTGGCGAGAGTTCGCGGCTACCCTTGTCTGTACCTTTCATCAATGTGAATGCTCCATAAGTTCAAGGGTTTATGACTGGGCAACTAGAGGAGGATGCGTTCAGGACACAATTGGTTGCTGCTATGAATGTGTATTCTCTGTTGGTGCAAAATCCCAGGTTTATGGAATTTTTGCAAGCTCCACCAGTGTCACAACAGACAAGGCAACTTTCACTTGTAGTAGAGCCCGTTGAGGCTCAAGTCTTGGTCTCTTATGCGTCTGAGCAGGGCAGGGAGCATTCCCATGTTGCGGAGTCAGTTGGGGTTCCAAGAAAAACTCTTTCTGCCCACGAGCAGGTGGCTAGAACACCAATTCCACAAGCTATATCAATTCAACTAGCCACCTTTGAGAGTCCAAATGTTGGATTAAATGGATAGGGAGCTAATTTCCAGACTATGCATAAGGTTTTTCCACCACCCATGGTACATCTTGGGAATTTTGGGGGTGGATTTTGTTTCAAGGCATGGCTGGTTATGCGCCTGGAAACTAGGAGTACATGCGAGGAACACTCTTTGGGGGTATGCAAGGCATGATGCCAGACCCCATGTATGGTAATATAGGGCTCACAATTAGGGTTTTAGTGTAATCAGGGCCAACCTGGGGTGCCACAGTCCGCTTTTGGTACGGCTGGTTTTTCCGATGAGTAGGTAAATATGGCATGAGGGAACCAAAAGGTTAACAACCAGGGGGACACAGATGATCCTTACCCACTTTCCTATGATAATTTGGGAGTGCCAAAACCATACAAAGAAGGTGGTGCAGTTGTGAAGTTTGATACTTTTAGCAGATTTAAGGACAAGCGGAGGCTCTACTTTCCTCCAATAGTTTGATACGGCTTACAGAGGCCTCCAAGGTAGGAAAGCTACCACTTTCTTGAAAGGAAATGCACGTTCATGGCAGTTGACTCTGTCGATGCAAGGGTAGGCATCCGCACATGGGTTTACTTCAAGCAAATGTTGCATCTGCATGGCTGTCAAATGAATTTGAAGCCGATGTCATGACAAATTGGCACCAACTCAATGCAGCTACTTGCAAAATCTTAGAGGAGTACAATCGGAAGTTCTATAAAGCGTTGCTTTAAGTAACTTCCTATAGGTTCGTACCATTGACAGAGCAGATAGAGAAGTATTATTGTGGGCTCCCTAAAGGACTCAAGAACTACTGTACAAAGAACAGAGTGGCCATCTTTACTCAACTTATGGAAGTTGCCAACACTGGTCATGCCTTGTTGAAGGGTGAAGACAGTGGATTCCAAGGCAATGTGAAAGGGGGCCAGCCAAAGAAAAATTCATCAAATAAGCCCTTTGCAAAAGCGACTCCTGAAGCGTCCCAGGGGTCAGAAAAGGCAGAGAAAGCTAAGGACTTGGCGGAGACATCTAGAGAACCGACAAAGAAACAGAAAAAGAAGCCTTTTGTGCGAAAGTCTTTTGAAACGAAGAAGGCTTTAATGGCTGAGAATAGATGCTCTAGTCATTTTGCAGGATTGCTCACAGAGAAAGAGGCCAGCTGACTTAGAGGACAAAGAGGACAAGAAAGGGAAGAAAACCAAACCCACGGTAGGTTTAGCGCCAGATATGGTGGGCAATAGGCCAAACTTGGATGCCAGTGAGTTATGTAGAGCTTGGGGTAAAGTTAGGGATCAAGCAACGCTTATTTTCTTTGATCCAGGTGCTAAGGCAAACTTTATCTCTCCGAAGTTGTCTATCAAATTGGGCATCAAAGCTGAAGAGATTGGGTACACAACAGAGGCAGGTTTGGCATGTCCTGGCCATTCAGAATGTGCTACTCTCATCATTGGAAAGCTGCATCTGCATATTCAGTTGTATGTGGACATAGAGGAATTTTATATCATGCCATTGGAAGGGTGCGATGGGTTGTTGGGAATCCCATGGATGTTCCGTGTACATGGAGTGTTGGATGTCTTCAACAAAAAGGTCACCCTGTAGCATAATGGCAAAACTCACATCTTGGATGTAAAGCTTATGCTATCACTTATGTAATTGAGAATCATCTTTCTGCATGCTTGATTTTTGCACGTGATGTTTCAAATTATTGTCAAAAATCAAATTTATCTGTGTTAGTTAAAGTAAGGTCAGCATTTTTGCGAGAGTTTTTAGTGATTGTTTTTCGAACTTATTACCGTCTCGGTTGGCGCTGGAGAGGCTTGAGGATCATGCGATAGATTTGGTGCCAGGTGATAGCCCACCAAATAGACCTCCTATAGGGTTAGCGTGGCGTAACAGAAAGAGATTATGAGCTAGGTAGAGGAGCTGTTAGAAAAAGGGTTGATTCAACCTAGTTCTTTACCCTTTTGTTCCCTAGTGCTTTTAGTGCAAAAGAAGGATGGCTCTTGGCGCATGTGTATTGACTACCGTGTGTTGAATAAGAATACCATCAAGAACAAGTTTCCTATTCCAAGGATTGATGATGTTCTTGACTGTTTAGAGGGTGCGGCAATTTTCAGCAGGATAGATCTTAAGAGTGGATACCATCTGATTCGTATTAGGCCAGAGGATGTGCACAAGACTGCGTTTAGAACAACGTTTCGTCTATACGAGTTCTTAGTGATACCATTTGGTCTTACAAATGCTCCTGCTACGTTCAATAGGATGATGGATCAGATTTTCCTCCCACATCAAAAGTTTGTCGACACATTCTTTGATGACATGATAGTTTGTTCGAAGAATGAAGAGAAGCATAGAGGTCATTTGACCATGGTGTTCAAAGAACTACGCTGTCACAGGTTGTTCATCAACCCTAAGAAAAGTGAATTCTTCTTGGAAGAGATCCACTTTTCATGCCACATAGTGTCAAAGGATGGTGTCCCAATGGATCCTGCCATGGTTGAAGCGATCAGACATGGCAGACTTGAAGACTGTGCATGATGTCTGCAGCTTCTTGGGATTATGCTCTTACTACAGAAGGTTCATCGAGAACTTTGCCGAGATTGCATCACCCCTACATGCTCTGCAAAAGAAAGAGGTCACTCTCAAATGGACACAAAGAGAGATTTCAACTTTTAATCTCTTGAAAGAAAAGATGACTTCGGATCCAGTAATTGTTTTGCCAGCTCTCAAGAAGTCATTTGTGGTCCAGTGTGATGTGTGTGGCAATAGTATTGGGACATTGCTAATGTAGGATGGTCGGGTAGTAGCCTATGTAAACAGAATCTTGCAAGGACTAGAAAAGACTATGCAAATCTTTGAGAAAGAGCTACCGACCGTGATTCATGCGCTTTCAAGTTGGAAACACTACCTATTAGGTGTTGATGTTGTTGTCCAAACAGACCATGAGACCTTGCGATACTTCTTGACACAATCAAAGCTATTAGAAAAGCATATGCAATGGGCCAACATTCTCTCTATGTTCCACTTTCAGATTGTCAGATTGTGCATGTTGAAGACAAGAAGAATATTGTGACTGATGTGCTGTCAAGAAAGCCACAAATTTCAGTTGTGTCAATTCCTTACCATCATGAGCTTGATGATATGAAGGAACAATATGTTATTGGTGAAGATTTTGCAAGGATTTTACTTTGCAAGATAGACAACGCCATGAGCGACGGTTTTATGATGATGCATGGCAGACTATGCGTCACTAGACCATTGCGACATAAGGTTATGTTAGAAAGTCATGTCCCACAGTATGTAGGGCATCGTAGTATAGATGCGACAGTGTGAGCGGTCGAGACATTCTTTTATGGCCTACTTTGAGGAGAGATGTGGATGTCTTTGTGTGAGCATGCGTAATTTGCCAAAAGGTCAAGTTTGACAGGCAAAAGGAACTTGGGTTGTTACACCCAGTGCCTATTCTAGATAAGCCATGGGAAAGTATTGCTATGGATTTTATCTTTGATCTCTCAAGAACATCGAAAGGAAATGATGGTATGCAGGTTCAACAAACAGGCTTGTTTTAATCTTGTCAGGAAGAAGATAAAATCTGATCAGATGACACGATTGTTCATGTAGCACGATGATTCCGCTCTCGTGCACCGCTCTCCCCTTTTGAACACAGAAACGTGATGCCCAACTTAAGGGCTACTCATCTGTTTGTAGAGTTGTGTGGATTTATGCGCGATTGCGGAGGCAAGAGCCTCTTGTATAGATACGGATTAGCGAATTGCTAATTCGCTGTAGACAAAGGTTGATTCAGAGAGATTTCTTGCGAGAAATCTTGTCCAAATCAAAGGGTAAGTGGCCCTATAGGTGCGGGAACTCAAGGGCTTGCTATGGATGCGATGGGCACAAAGAATTACAGCCTACTGTGTATTTTGCAGGTTTAGGGTTTTGGGCGTTTTGGTCGCCTAACAGTCCCAGGAGCTTCGGAGAAGTTAGGGAATCGTCGTACAAGTGTTCTGGTGCATTTTAGAGGCCGAAAACAGAGAATTCAGCGTGTTGCAATTTCTCACTAGGTTTAGGAGAGTAGGCCATTTTCAGCCCAATAAAAGTGGGATAGCACGCAGGAATTTAAAGGTTTTCTCCAAAAGTTTAATTGGAATAAGGAAATACCGAAAGGGGTGCGCACCTATGGGGCCAACACAGTGTCACTGTCTACTTGGGAGCACTCTAGCTGCCAAGTCGTGCTTTGCTTGAACTTGAATTTCAGTCTCAAGTTTATTTGAGAAGTTCCTCTCTGTTGTGAAGTACAGGTAAAATTAAAGTAAAGATCGGGTGAAAGCTAAAGTCTACCGCCCTTCAGTGAGTCTACTGGCCAATTTCACTTAACCTGGATTCAACTCTGGATTAATACCACTGCAACCTTTCCTGTTGTTTTGTATGTTCGAAAATTCAGAGCAAAAGAAGGCTCAAATCTTTACAAGCCGCCCCCCCCCCCCCCCCCCCCCCCCCCCCCCCCCCCCCCCCCCCACACACGCGCGCGCGCACACACACACACACACACACACAAATAGATAAATGAAATTCCCCTCTTACCCTTTTCCCCCATCCCCTAAGTATGCACACACACTCGACCACCACCACTACCAATGATTTATCTGCAAGCAGGGTTTCAATTGTTAATTGCTTGGATTAAAATTAATCCTTAAAGTTTGCAAATCCAGATAAGTCCTTATCGAGCAATTTATACAGCAAGATCACTCGTTGCTAGCAATAAGATAACGTCACCCATTGTGTTTAGCAGATAAAAAGTATCGCATTGTATCAACTTACATTAAAGATTGCTACCGTACATAGAGGAAGAGACTGTCCAGGCATAAGCAGGAGAGAGAATTCACACAATGCCTACTTTCATCAATAACAAGGTACCTATTCAAACTCTCTTCTCATTAATGTTTTCCCTTATGATTTGAGTGCATGTAAGTGTTGGAGGGCAAGGGTCTTGCACGTGAGTGGTGGGTCTTGCGTATCACATTGGGGCTCAGCTTCAGGACAAAAATGATCCTGGTTGAATACCTTTACTTTTTTTTTTGCAGAGAGTCCCATTTTTTAGGGGACAATGGCACCCTGCTGCCTGTGTTTCACTTCCAAAGGTCTGGTGGTGGTCAAAAGTGTGACCAGCTGTGAGGTGTTGTTACCTTCGTCAACTTTGCAGAGAGCGTTTACTAGCATTGCCTTCCCACAGGATAGCTACAAACCACCTCACAAGTCAAAAAGATGTTGTATTTCCTCTTCTTTCTATTTCAGGTGTGTGGATATTCTCTGTCCATCTTGTATATCATTTATGATATCTTTAGCTAGACCAAAACAACTTGTTGTAATGGTGAAAGTTCCTCAATTTCAAGCTTGCTACAGTTCTCATGCAATTTTTCTTGCTTTTCCTGCCTTTTATTTGGAATCTCCTGCAATTAACTGTTCTTTTCAGCATGGTCGCAATTTTTGGTCCATCTTATAGGGAACGTTGTCCAACAGAGACAAGTGAATACTGAGGCCGGTAATTATTCTTGAGATCATTGCTGATTATGGAGTGCATATTCTTTTAGCCTTTGACTTGGGTTCAACCACTTACTGAAGAATGTAGTGGGAGACTACCTGTTGGACCATTCTTCACAAGGTAGTGACTCAGTAGCCTGTGGTGGTGCTCTTACTGGCAACGAAACATTATTTGAAATAGCAAAGTCAGCTTTGTAATTCTGAACCTGTTGTTCCTTTTATTGTCTTGCCTCAAGCACTATGGTCTTTTTAAAGGATCTGCTCAAGCTTGAGTGCTATATGCAAAGCACAACTTGGGAGAATTAAAGGGAACAGAGAAAAAGGACGAAGGTTCATGTGAAACGAGTTGTGCTTGGTTGGCCGGTCTTTGCTACATGCAAAACGCAACATGGAAAATTAGAGGAAACAAAAAAAAAGATGACACCAGGATTTCCATCTTTGCAGGAAACAGAAACTTCACTCTTGTGCTAGAAATGCCATCCATCTCCTATGCTTCAGGACAGTGCTCCACATGTTGGAGATAAGCGGTGGGATAACGTTTCATGGTCAACATCAACTGGTTTAAGAAGTGAATATATGGACTTAGGAAAACAGAGAGCACATGACGGCTGCTGCATGAAGCAAGGTACCAACTTAGCTGCTGTTGTAGACAGTCCGCTAACAAATGACATGGGACTTGAGGTGCCCGATGCATTGGAAAGAAGTGAATTGACGAAGGTTTTGGCAAACAGAATTATCAAATAGTATCCACTCGTCTAGAGCATTAAATGAGGAGGAATATTTTACACCAGTTTTGCTAATGAAGCACATGGTACCGGCAGTGCTGAAATTGTTTTCACAGCATGGGCTGGTTATTGATCGACTCCCCTCCTTTTGTCAGGTCTCACATTGTGATGAGGTAGGTCCCTAGGTTACCTCAGAGTATCATTACATGCACTTGAGACGGAGGCTGAGAGTCACAGCGGAGATGCAGGAGGACGTATATGCAGACTTTGTCACTAGGTGGTGGAGATGGAATGGCATTAAATTTTCAGATGTCCTACCGTTAAAGGGATTTTAGGGAGATTTCATTGTTTATATAGAGAGGGAGTTGGCCGTGTGAGAAGGGTAAAGGAGTAAGCAGATCAGAGATGGCCCAGATTACAGCTGAGAGAGATTTTACAGGGAGGTATTTGGCCCTTTGACTCCCCTTCGAGAAGGGTGACAGTAGCCAGATCACAGATTAGTTGTCTGCTATCTTTCTTTCTCTTGCTTTCTTTTGACATCTCTTTCTATCTTTGTTTCTATTCGTCTGCTCTCTCTCTCTCTCTCTCTCTCTCTCTCTCTCTCTCTCTCTCTCTCTCCCCTGCACATGATCATATCTTCATGCTTAGAATGATCTTGAGAAGGGCAGAGCATGTGGGAGGAGGATTTATTGTAGCTTTGTGGATTTCCGCAAAGCCTTTGACACAGTCTCAAAAGCCAGATTGATATGGAGACTACATGACTTGGGAGTCCAGAAGAGCTTGTGAGGGGTATCATGGCACTCTAAGAGACAGTTATAGGGAGAGTCATAGACAACAAAGGGTCTTTCAGAGCTTGTTCACTCTACTATTGGCGTGAAGTAGGGATGCCCACTTTCTCTGACTTTGTTTGGATTGTATATTGATGAGATTTCTGACTTCTTTTGAGACTGTGGGGTAGAGGGGCACAGTTGTCAAGTACAGGGATACCACTATTGCTTTATGCTGATGATGATGTCCTTATTTCAGTCTCCCCAGAGGGTATGAGAAGACATCTTGATGCGTTAAAATGCTAATGCCCATGATAGTGGGCTCTCCACCAACCTTGGCAAAACAAGGTGATGATGGTATTCAGTCTTGCAATGTGGGTCCGGAGATCAGCACCTATTTTAACATATGGATAGGAGATATTGGAGTATGCAGACTCCTATACATATCTTGGTGTTACTTTCTCTATGAGAGGGGTTGCAGAGGCGAGATTGACAATGGGATATATAGCATTAGGAGGACTAGAGAGGGTATGTTCATTGATGCAGTTTCAGGAGCTACAAGCTGTGGCTATTTCACACTTTGGTCACTTCTACCATGCTTTATGGAGTGCAGATATGGGGGCCCAGCTTGGATCATCATAGTAGATCAGGGTGAACATATGGTGGATGAGATCCATGGAGAGACCACTTGTATCCACGAACTCTAGGCTTATCCAGGCAAAAGCCTCAGTGCCAAATGAAATTACCAGCGTTGAGATGAGTGCACCATTGATTGTAGTGGAGGCTCTTGCTTAATCACTATCTTTCATTCATAGAACATGGGAGCTCCCACATGACATATATGCACGACTAGCGCTGGAGTCATCACGACAGTCGGCTAGGGAGGGTGATACTTTATGTTGGTTTGCACAAATATCATCTTGGTTTGAGCTACATGGATTTAGTATGGACAGGCTGCTCCCTTTTCAATATGCCCTAGATGCACCATTTGCACCCTCCCACATTCAAAGATAGGAGGATTATCAAACATGATCTCAGATACTAGGAGGACTTGGTTCTCTCCGTCATGTGAGTTGGGGACAAAGATGGCTTTTTATCGAGACCATCTTCTTCATACAACAGATGATGGGTTTATATCACGCCCTAGGTATATGGAGTCTGGACATCCACCATCTCATGGCATTGGATGTGTTATTGGTCAGCTACGCACCTCATCTCACTTGTTGGAGATAGGGACTAGCCGACACAGGTATACCCTCAAAGGAGAGATTATGCTAGGTTTATTAGAGAGAGCCAGCGACAAAGGAGCATTATATCTACAGTGCACAACATTCGGTGTTTTCATTGCTTATTCAAAGAGGGATTGGCCTCTTATCGCGCATCATGGATTACTATGATTAGAGGTGCCTATGTCTCTTCTTGCTGGAGATCCGGACTTAGAGACTACCCCTAGGAATAGAGGACCTAGGAACAGAGGATCCATATAGAGGCAGATCACTAGTTTCTATAGAGGGACTACTCACGATGGCCACCCTTGGCCGCCCACGACGCTCGAGGATTTTCATACGGTAGATGAGGTCTACATCGGAGGCTATGGAGCGACATGGAACACGTCCCTTCAAAGAGCTGACTATGGAGAACATCAAGGCCATACTGCATAGACCCATGAGAGAGTTCATGGGATGATCACCTGTGTACACTTTCTCCACTTTACATGCATTAGCCATGATTGTACCCCTCCCCATGTGTTTCGAGATGATGTATTATGTGATGTTGATGATGATTTAGGATAGGCTTACATACCTACCCACTCTAGGTGCCCTCATTTATTTTATTTTTATGTTCCCTAGACATTCTACTAGAGGCATACATGAATGTAACCTTTTGGTCTTATAGGTCATTTTGGCCTTTTGAAGACATTAGTATAACATTTCATCTCTCTCTCTCTCTCTCTCTCTCTCTCTCTCTCTCTGTGTGTGTGTGTGTGTGTGTGTGTGTGTGTGTGTTGATTAACAGGGCTCGAGTTCAACTCTCGTCAGATAGATCTTTGAGGCCTCTTGGGATTCCTACACCTTCAAAATCCTCTTCTTCTCTCTCTCTCTCTCTCTCTCTCTCTCTCTCTCTCTCTCTCTCTCTCTATTTTGGAGAGAAAAATGGGACATGGTATTCTTTATATTTATTTCAAGAAACACTTGAAGACCATATTTAAAAATTGTTTTAAAGGGAGAAACCCCAAAGATACAATACAAAGTACAAACTTCATGGGGAAAGAATCACAATACATCATAGGCAACAGGCAAAAACTCTCTTTTTGCGTGACACCTACATAAATGTGCCAGGTGCCCTATTGCCACTAAGTGATGGAGAGAGCTCGCCAATCTAGCATCCTAGCTATTGTAGAACTAAACTAATAAGTATAGTCTTGCTCATGAAAAATTGTACCTACTCACATACTCCAAGTAATATAAACCCACAGAATCCCTGTTCCGGACCCTTACCGTGCTCAAAACGCGTTCCCTACTTCCAAATTGTTGTTCGGACTTGTGCCATTTCAATTGGCGCACATCATGATCCCGCTTCGGGATGTGTTTCAATTTTGTTTTGGCTGTTGAATGTCCGTTATGAGATTGCAAAGTGACCAACAAAGTTTTTTAAAGAGCTATGTAGGTAATGCTCACCCCATTTTGGGCTTCTTTGGGGGCCTTGTGGCCATTAAAACCTAGCTCCTCAATAGAATCTCCACTTTATCAATCTCCTCTAGGCTACCTACTACGTGCCCCCCCCCCCCCCGCCCTCCCTTTTTGTTGCTACAGTTCCGGTTCCATGTTCCAATTCCATGTTTCTATGCTGAAATTTGATGCCTGCTCCATAATCATATGTTGCATACACTCGTTAGAAACTCTTTGCTCAACATCATAGAAAGATGTAGCTATCCTCAGCCTCCACAACTCAAATGTCCATTGCGTCATCAAACTGCTGTTATTATGTATAGAGTACTCATATCCAATAAGTGCCTCCATATGTATCCAAATCTAATTCCACATGGCCTTCCAAACTTGGAAGACTCCCAAGGTTTGTCATGTGGTGTCCCAACTATAAGAGTATACATCAGGGCTGCACTCACGCCATGGAAAGCTAGACTATGTCTTTAAGAAAATGGCATGAAAAAAGAGCTATCTACAAAAACCATGTCACTCGTGTGCGCGTGTTGTCTGACAATCCATCACATACAATTTTTGGGAGGTGTGACACATCTGCACCACCACAAGTGAGAACACCCTCTAGTTTGGAAGCCTACACACGTGACATCATTGATTAGGTCACTAGATGCCCTCTCCCAACTCTATTAAAGAAGCCCAAAGCTACACACTTTGTATCCCCTCATTAGCCATCATTTGCACCTACTTTGTACCCACCATTTGCATGTAGCATTTTCTCTCAATTCAATCATGATTTGCTATTAGCATTAGTGTTAATCTCTCTCTAATCTCTCCTTGTAATTAACTTACTAGTCACGCCATGATTGGCTCACTAACATTTCTGCCATAAATGCCATTCCTTTCATGTAGTATCAGAGCCGATGGTTCACTCCTAGGCATTATTTTCTATGCTAGATCTTGTGAGCTCTCCTCTCCCTCACAAGATTGAATCAATTTCTCATGCATGAGCATTTAGATCAGCATTGTCCTCTATGCTAATTGCTCTAGTTATTGGGCACATTCTTGGTGAGCCACTACCCTTTCTAGAAGTGCTTGGGAAGGAGGGCATGCTAGATTAAGAGCATCATTAGTTATCTTCCATCAATCATCAATTCATTTGCATTTGCATTGCATTTTAGTCATTAATTTTGTGCAAGTTTTGCTTCATAATTAGCCTCTATTCGTGTTTCAACTCATGGCATTGTGAGTGTGTGCAACATGTGCTTACCAAGAGCTCTCCATAGAACTATTAAACTCTGCATTTGGAGGTTGAGAACCCTCTCAACCCCATCATCCAATATTTGCTATTTTAGGGTGTGTGTATGAGCTTTTGTGTATGAGGTCTACCTCTGGTAGGCCGAATTCAAATACGTTAATATCAGAGTCCCTCTCAAGCTGTTCACATGGGGTGAGTTGGTTAGGGCACTTCTTATAGAGTCATACCAAGTGGGTCATGTGCTCAAAACGTGCTAGCCTATATTTAGTAAACAGGGAACGCGGGCGGACGTGAAGGATGATCACAAAAGTCGATTGTTTTACCTGTCGGGATCGGATGGAGCTTCACAACCGATTGGTCTTTTGCCTCACATTTTTGCTCATATTACAACCGACAGAGTAGATCCCGACTACTACCTAGTACCACCGCGTGCCAGTAGATCCCAACTGGGCGGTCGGTGCCCTCATCGAATACCAAGAGGCGTTTTTTACTGTTGGCCCCCCTTACAAAGGCCCCGCCACAAGGGTTCTTTCCCATTGCTCATTGCCACCACAAGTAAATTTTGGCCTCAATGCTTACGTGGCCCCCCTTCCCACGAGTCTACTTGCCACATTTGATTTATAGCATTGAACCCGCCAATTGCAAGGGTGCATCCACAAAGCACACATTGCCTCAAAATTTTGTCTTGATGGAGATCATTCCTACCGGTTGCAGTACACAAGTGTTTCGTATATGATGTGTATGTATTACCCAATTCCAAGATTACCACAAGCCCTTGCACATGTGTTGAAATGTATGATTTATCCAATCTCCAGATTAGCAAAAGCACCCACACCATGCATTTGCACACACATGTCCTCACATTTGCACCAAAACCCTATACATCTACACATTTTGCACGGACACAAAACACAACATTTGGCTTCACAAAAAATTATGATTGTACAAGGATCACAGACACTGCCCGACATAGGGTAAGACCATCCTCACACACATTTGCACAAAAATCTGTTTTGTATGCCATGCCGACATCGGCATCCACTTTGATTTTGATGACACATTTGGAGGGGAGGAGCATCAACAACGACGACATTTTGCAGCTGAACCGGCAATAAAGCTTAACACAAACTTTTGACAATTTGCAGTAGGACTTCACCTTGACAAAAACCCCATTTGTATCTTGTTTGGACCTACCACCTAGTTGCCTAGGGATAGGTGCACACTTTGATCCTACACCCAATCGACAATTCTTTGGGGAGGATGTTGTGACTTTGATCTTACACCTAGTTGACAATTCTTTGGGAAGGACAACTTTGTACTTTTGGGTGCTACTATATCACACACGGGGAGGCTTGTTGGGGTGTGTGTCACGTCCGCACCACCACAAGTGAGAACACCCTCTACTTTGGAAGCCTACACACTTGCCATCATTGATTAGGTCACTAGATGCCCTCTCCCAACTCTATAAAAGAAGCCCAAAGCTACACACTTTGTATCCCCTCATCAACCATTATTTGCACCTACTTTGTACCCACCATTTGCATGTAGCATTTACTCTTAATCCAAGCATGATTTACTATTAGCATTAGTGTTAAATCTCTCTCTAATCTCTCCTTGTAATTAACTTACTAATCACGCCATGAATGGCTCACTAACGTTTCCGCCATAAACGCCATTCCTTTCAACAATGGAAGAGCTATACCTCTTCCATGTATCTTGTATGCTTATGATTTCTTTGTCAATACATCTAGCAACAATCAACTCCTTTTCACGCAAGTGATATGAAGGAGACATGCAGCTCCGACCTCCATTGTTGATTGCTTGCACCATCTCTAGAAAATATGGGCTCCTCACCTTCCAATGAGGGATATCCTCCACATAAAAGAAGCTAAGCAAGGCAATAATAGCTTGCTTGCGTGCTTGCACGCTCGAAGCACTTGAATCTCCTTGTTTCTAGCACTCTTACTTGCTTGCATGGTCATGGATGCAAAGACCGTGACCTCGGCATTTTGAGAGCCTTCACCCAAATCAAGCACTTGCGCATTTACATTGTCCTCTCTAGTAGTGTCCTCGCGACTTGCAAGAAGAATTATGCACATAGCTTTAGCATTTAGGTGCTTTAAAACTTCTTGCCGCTCAATGTTCAACCAACTTCTAGTTGTGGGCCCTAATGTGGTCTGGCTCACCATCCAAATGATGACCACAAAACTTACCTTTACATGTATACTTGTCACATAGAAGAAAGACTCATGTCCTTGATGTAAAGGTGAAAGGCGAGTCTATTCCAATTGTTTCTGCTTTTGCTATTTTATCTGTAAAAAAGAATCATCTTTCTGCATACTTGATCTTTGCAAAAGAAGTACATGAAGTTGTATCTAATTTGTTGTATCTAATTTGTCTACCTTAGATAAAGATAGGACAACTTTCCTGAGTGGTTTCGGTGATGTTTTTTCGAACTCTTTTCGAGGGGAATTACCTCCTGAGAGACTCGAGGATCATAGCATAGATCTTGTGTCACATTGTAGTCCACCGTATAGGGTTAGTGTAGCCCAACATAAAGAGATTATGAGTCAGGTCAATGAGCTTTTGGAGAAGGGGTTGATTCAACCTAGCTCATCCCCTTTTTGTTTGCTTGTACTCCTAGTGCAGAAGGATGGTTCATGGCGCATGTGCATTGACTACTGTGCTTTGAATAAGAATACCATCAAGAACGGGTTCTCCATACCGAGGATAGATGACATTCTTGATCGGCTTGAGGGAGCGTCACTATTTAGCAAGATAGATTTAAAGAGTGGGTACCATCAAATACGCATTAGGCCAAAGGATGTCCATAAGATTGCTTTCAAGACAACATTCAGTTTTTATGAGTTTCTTGTCATGCCATTCAGTCTCAGAAATACTCCTGCCACATTCAATAGAATGATGGACAGAATATTTAGACCACATAGAAACTTCGTGGGTACATTTTTTGATAAGGTGATTATCTTTTCAAAGTGTGAAGAGGAGCATAGGGATCACTTAAGTACAATTTTCAATGAGCTATGCAGGAACATGCTACTCATTAAAAGGATGGGGTACCTATGGATCTTGCTAAAGTGGAAGCAATTAAGTCATGGCAGGTTTGAAGTCTGTACGTGCCATTCAAAGCTTTCTAGGCTTATGTTCCTATTACAGTAGGTTTATTCAAAATTTTGCTGAGATTGCTTCACCAATCCATGCACTACAAGCAAAGGGAGTTGCTTTCAAGTGGACAGCCAAGGAAACACGAAAAGCTGACTTCGGATCCAGTTATCATTTTGCAAGACCTTATGAAACCTTTTGTGGTTAGATGTGATGCATGTGGGAATAGCCTTGTGCAATTCTAATGCAAAATGGTCGAGTAGTGACTTATGAGAATTTGCAAGTTTATGAACAATGCTTTCCAAAAAAGACTCGTCATATGTGGATCCCTATCACTGACAATTGACTGAGGCATCTCGTGATACTTAAAGATATTGCTCTGGACCTACAAATGATAGTTCAAATCCCATCATTGCATGGTTTCATTCTTGGAAGATCAAAGATAAAGTCCATCGCTATGCTTTTCCATGGCCTATCAAGAATTGGCAATGGCTGCAACAATCCTGGTTACTTTTACCTGTAAAATTTGACTTTTTGGCATACGAGGCATGATCTTACAAATGTTTCAACATCTTGGCATAAAGCTGGTCGATAGAAGAATGTCTCGACCGCTTTCACTGTCGCATCAATTCCACGATGCCCAGCATATGGTGGAGCATGACTTTCCATCCTTTGGCCGCAATTGTTTTAGTAACACATAACTTTCCATGCATCAAGAGGAAGTCACTTTTAAGCATATAGTGCTCATGATGTTGCCCATCAACAAGCTGATCATAAATTCTTGCAAAATCTGCATATTCTATCTTCATTTCGTCTAGTTCACAATGGTACGGAATTGACACTGCTGGCTTTCGCGACAACACATCAGCCACCACCTTCTTTTTCCTTTCCACATGCACAATCTGAAAATTGAACATCGACAAGATGTTTGCCCATTGCATGTGTTTCTCTGATAACTTGGTTTGTGTGAGAGTATTGCAAGGATTGATGATCTGTTTGGACAACAAAATCAACCCCTAGCACATAGTGCTTCCAACTAGTGAGAGCATGAATTACTGCCAACAATTCTCTCTGCTACTTGGTGAAGCTCAAGAACTATCCATCATTGGATGCCAAATGGATGGAAGGATCTGAAGTGGTTGATTCACCTCAGTTATTGCAACTATATCTTGACGCCTTTCAAGTGGAACCCACAATGACTAGATGTGGCTCTATGGAGCAATGTGAGACCATGGTTCATGATGCTCAAAGGAGTAGTTAAGCAATTGTTATCTATTTGTGCCAAACACAAAATGAGTGCAAATTTTTTACTGTAGAGTACACCAGAAGACTTCTATTTTTGATGTATGTGTGGTAGCCAGGTTGGTGGGATTGTTAATTGTCCAACGCTACATTTCCGGAAGCAAGTATATCATTGATTCCCATCATAGAATATATGTGATATCAAGAGATATCAGCATGTATTATTGGCATGCAAGCGAGGTCGCCTTTCAACAATGGGGTATGTCACCAGGAGGTGTATTTTTTCTTTTGCCTTCTCTAAATATGTATTGCATATTTCTATTTATTTTATTTTGCAATTGGACATTGCATGGTGAAACGGTTACAGCTAAACGGATTTCTCATAATGGGAATCTAGGTCGGTCAGTGGGTGATTGTTTGGGCCAATTAGCATTGAATTCTGATGAGTATGGAAGCATATGTGCGCCTAAATAGAATTTGGGCCACTCGGCAAGTCACTGACTACTTTATAAGTTGGGAGCGGTTAGGAAGTTGAACCATAAGGGGCATAGTGGACACATGTCAGTAGGAGAGCAAGTTGCTAGTCAACACACACTCCTAGAAGGTCATTCCCTGTTGGGGGCACCCAAATATGAGAGAGAAGGCTGATTTTCAGTTTTGTGAGTGGATTTTTAGGTTCACAGCTATAATGGAAAGATCCACTCTTGTGCATCTCTCTCCCCCTTACACATATGGTAATGCATTATGCCCCACTAGTTGGGCTCCTCAGACGACTATGTACAATCTTGTGGGTTTTATACGCGTGTGCCAAGGCAAGAGCCTTTTGAAGAAGAACCGGATTAGCTAATTGCTAATCTCCCACAGGTATGCACAGTTCCATCACAACAGATTGTGAAACAGGAGTTTTCTTGCGTGAAAACTCGTCCAAATCAAAGGGGAAGTGTCCCCTTTCTTGCGGGAACTCCTGAGACACACATAGACGTGTTTGCTCCGCTCAAAACGATCCAAAACAGAGAATTACAGCTTGTTGCATCTATTTGCAGGTTTAGTGTTTCGTACCTAAACTTCAAAATAACACTAGGGAAGCCTTGGGGAGGCCTTGGGGTGGTTATACAGGAGTTTGGCACTTGTCAGAGACCAAACAGAAAATTATAGCATGCTGAAATTTACTTACAACTCACCGGAAAGCTTCTAAGATGCAAGGGAATCTGTCCTAGATTTGTCCTTTTAAGCTACAGAGATTTTGGCATTGTTATGTTACTGAAATTGGGTCAAAAACCTGCAATTTCGCCCTTGACAAGTGTTGACAGATTGGTGAGAGTTTGGTCTAAGTGTTTGAATTGTTGGTTTTCAATTGAACAAAGAAATGCCAAAAGGGATGCTAATCTTTGGGGCCTACAGGGTGTCGGTCTTCATGTGCACAGTGACATTCTAGTTGCTAGACGCATCTATGTTCTCTCTACTTCTCAATCCTCTACGTGAAAATTAACAGGCATTTGAATTAGTACCGCCCTCTATTGAGTACAGACCGGTTATACACACACATCCTCAATACTAGAAAAAGAGGGCATACACGGGAGTGAACCATAAAATGGCATCTTTACGGCATTTGGTTGCTGATATAGTTGCCTATAATGCGTGTACATATCCATAAGACTCAAGTTACCAGAACTCTGAGCTTGCTTGTCCTTCAATTTTTTCCAAAATCTTCCACATGCACGTGTCTTTTCTTGGACTTGACACGTTACTTCCCATGTTCTTCTCTTCTTTTGAATCAATGCCTTATTCTTCAATTTTCTCCAAAATCTTCCACATGTCCATGCTTTTTCTTAAACTTGAAAAAATTGATGCGTTACTTTCCATGCTCTCTTCTTTTGAATCAACGCCTTGTATGCACACAAATGACTTTGATGGTTATCTTTGTCTATAGTTGCATCTTGGTACTCTTTATCAAACCACCTTTTGCGTGATCTACCTTTGTTAATACCATGGACATGCTTTATGGCAAAACATTCTTCGACACAAGAACAAATAACTTTCTTGAAAGCTTCCCATTTAGTTTCCAATGGTGCATCATATTGAAGCTTTGTCATCCATACCTTTTACGTGACCATTTCAATATACATTGATGCCTAGTTGAAAAGCATACAAAGAGGTAACTTTTCTTCACTTTGGCTGAGATTTTTATGTTTATTTGTTCTCCACATACATAAGGTCTGATGGTTTGATAATAGTTAGACCATGATGGCTTCAAAGAGTAGCATATGGTCAATCACACTATCCCCATTGTGGTTTCTATATGTAAACCCATCAGTTCCAATCATACAGATGTACATTGGCGATGTGCATATCCGTACTTTTGTACATGTGTCAAAGTAGCTTTTATAGTGATCCATCTCTTTGTCATCCATTGAAGTATGATCATACAAGCGAACTTCCTCTAACTCTCTTGACATGCATGGCATATTAAATTGTTGTGTATCATGTTGTAATATTTTTGTGTGGGCATTCATATCCCCAAAGACAAAAACATTACCATTGCCTTTATTATAAGAAGTGTCCTCTAAATCAACAAATGGTCGATCTCTATCTATGCATGCATAAAAGGGGAAATCATGGTGAGGGATGTAGCAACCGGCTACAAAATACATGCTACCGCTCCTTGCCCTCTTCGTTGCTTGAGACTCTTTGACCACATCAATTAATGTACATTGTATTCTTTGGCCCTATTAATTCTTTGTACATCATGCTCCCAAGTTTCAACAAGAAGTATAACATCCGCTTTGCTAGTTAGTTCATCTATGCCAATCTCCGCATTCCATGGGTTTTCATTGCAATTCCAAAAGCATACTTTCAATTGTAACTTCGTCTCATAGGTCACGTGTTACTATCTGCTTGCAAGACGACTTGCCTCCTCCTTACGCATGCTTTCTTCATGTGATATGTCCATGTTTTCTTGTTGCTATTCTCATATGCCTTGCGACACACATTTTATTGCATAATAGTGCGATTTTCACATCCAAAACATTTTGTATCTCTCAAATAAATCCAACTATGAAAGAGAGAGAGAGAGAGAGAGAGAGAGAGAGAGAGAGAGAGAGAGAGAGAGAGAGAGAGAGAGAGAGATGCTTGTTGCCATTACATTGTGGAACGGTTGGCGAGCTCCTTGCTGTCTCGTTCTTAGTGCTGCACCGTGCTTTATTGTGGACAGCCTTGTAGACATTTGGGTGGATATTATCCACACCCTACGTAGCGAGTGGGATTCAACAACGGGTTCCTCAAGGGCAACTAGGAAGCGCAAGCTTGTTTTTCTCAAACAATGGGCTCACTATGTTTTTCACGTTTGTCAGAGGTCACATTTAGTGGCATTACTTCCCACCATAGTGGTTCATCCTGCACTCCTCTCATACTCACCTTGAGGAGTTGCATTTAGTGGATCCCTCCATATCCACCTTTGGTTTTCTTCACCTGTGTACATTGTGCTGAGATTTATATGAATGATCTTTGCGCGCGCGCGCACACACACACACACACACACACACACACACACACACACACACACAGAGAGAGAGAGAGAGAGAGAGAGAGAGAGAGAGAGAGAGAGAGAGAGAGAGAGAGAGAGAGAGAGAGAGAGAGAGAGAGAGAGAGAGAGAGAGAGAGAGAGAGGATTTCTTTGCACATATCAGGGACCAAGGTTGTCTTCGGACATATGTATGTACAGATCTGCACAGTACCTTATGTCGTATAATACGTACGGGTTTTATATATATAAAAAAAGAAAACTCCCAGGCTTATCTAGCACTTGTTATCGCCCTTGTTCTAGTTATTTTGGGTGCCTTATTCCGAATAGCTTTCTCTGCAACACATCCAAGAAGCTATCTGCATAGCCTTGCATAGGAAGATTACGGACCGTATTGTATGTTTTGGCTTAAAAAAAGAACATACGAATTTTACGTACCTAACAACTCAATCCATTTGGTACTACGTATAGGTTTGATCGAATACGTACCGTACCTTACATACCTTTCCACCTTGTTAGGGACCGTCCCAAGGGGATTGAACGGCCATGCTTGCCTAGCGCTTGTTTTGGCCCTCGTTCTGGGTTATTTGGGCGCTTTTTAGTCGTTTGATAAATTGAAATGCGGTTTTAAACTTGACCTTTTCTTTCTGTTTTTTCTTGGAAAATTGGGGATTTGGGGTTTTAAATGATGTTGATGATGAGACTATGATGATGATGACGAGGAGGATGAGGATGGCTCCTTGCATGAGGAGGAGGGGGAGGGAGAGATGGCTTTGGCTTTACTTTCAAGTTTAAAGAATGATGAGCGGTAGTGTTTGCAATCTGTACACTTGTCTCTAGGCTACTGTACTCGTGTTTGCAGTCTACATCTATAATTCCATGTTGGGGTGTGGGCTCCAGCCTTTGCCACCATAGTCACAAGAAATGCCGTTTCTTGCGCTGTTTCTTTCTTGAAGAAATGGACCGCCTATTTCCCACCGTTCCATTTGAGGAGAAACGGCGTTTTTGACCCTTTTTTTTTTTTTGAGTAAAAAATCTGCATGTCACTTTTTATTCTTAATCAATTATCTTTTAGCCTTATTATCATTTTTGTACACTTTTTATTCTCAATCAATCATCTTTTAGCCTTAGTATCATTTTTATACACTTGCATTTCTTTGTATGCAGACTCTTGTGCTCTATGTGTAACGCTTTCCCTCTCTCCCCAAGGTTTACCGGGTACTTGAGAGTGAGTCTTGTGGCTTCTTTTTTTTTTTCCGAGAAAAAGATCCTTCTATTAGTTACTGAAACTGCCCATAGGGCTACAATCACCTCTTCAAGAGAGGGCTACAACAACCATGGTGGGAGACTCTCCCAATGAAAAAACCAGCATATGTACAATGGGGCTAAATCAAGAAATGGGGGGAGGGAAAAGCCACACAGGTGGTCAGTAGTGCCATCGGAGTACACCCTGGACCATGGTTTAGAAAGGCCCAGGATGCCAGAGTTGAAGGAAAGCCTCTCTGCGCTCCCGCATGCGGTCGGAGCTGCCATGTAGTCCCTCGAGTTGTCCTCTGAGTGTGTGGATCAGCTCTAGCCAAAAATCGCGAACAGTCTCTGCTGGTGGCACAGGGCGAGCCTCAAAGATGCGGAAGCAACGGGCCCGCCAGATGAACCAGTGTCAGGCCACTGATGAGCTCCCAACACTCCTCTCTCTCACTGCACCACTCCTGTGGAGTAAGCTCTGTAGCAAGCTGGAGTGTAGGTCGCCCCTCCTGCATCACTATCATCCTGCTGGTGGAAGATAGCTCAAACTGAAGTGCCGGGCCCGTGAGGGTGGACCAAGCCGTTGCTCCCCAAGTTAACTGTCAAGCCGTGGAGAGAGTAGGCATCAGCCGAAGAACTCGAAGCCACACCTGTTGGGCCGAAGGACAGTCCCAAAGACAGTGACACTGACTCTCCACAAGATGGTCACAAGCTGCACATGCGGCCGAGAGACCACTATGCACTAGCCAGCTCCCAACTGCTGTAGCTCTGTGTGCGACCAGCCACTGGAACAAGGTGACTGGCCTCGGGTGTCTGGAGTCCCACAACCTCTCCCAGAAGGCTACCAAGAACTCAGCTGTGAGACCCTCCTCCTGCCAATGGGGTGCTGCAGCGGGGCTGGCCTCCCTCTGTGCTGCTAGTATATGACGTCCCAGTCGAACAGTGTACTGAAAGAACGGGACACCTGGGTGGTATGCAGAAGAGAAGGGGTCCCTTCAGAGCCACTCACCAGGATCCCACTGTACTCGTGCCAGTGGACAGCACTCCCAAGCCCACAGCCTGCATTGTCCAGTCTCAAGAGCTGCTGGGTGAAGATCGATGACACAAGTCCTCCCACAGATGCCCACTACTCTGATCCTCTGAAAACAACACTCTGCCACCTGCGGGGCCTCTACTGCAACCCGCTGTAAGCGTCCCCCACCCTGAAGCTCGAAGAAAAGGGTTGGAACAGTCTCTGAGCAGTCCCTGACTGAGATGAGAACCTCCAGTCGTGTGAAGGCTCCCATCCACCTGGGTGCTACTGGCTCAATAGGCATGAGCCACTCAGCTGGAACTGCCTCTGAGATGTCCTGGCACATGCTCTGCACCCCTCTCATGCCCTGTAGCTGGAAACCCTGCACCTCTGACAAGGCTGTGAACTCTAACCAGTCACCTAAAGAGCGCGCTGGACCTGCTGCCATGGGACCCCAGGAAACATGAGGCCGACTACCAACCAAGTGGCCTCTCTGAGTGCTAACCATAGGGTTCAAGACAAGGGGCTGCCTAGGCGCTCCCCCATGCAAGTAGGCTGTCTCTGCTCCAGGCCTCGCCGCAAGAGCTCCTAAGATCGAAGCAAGCTCACAGCGAAGCGATCCTCCAGTCTTCTGCTCAAACCAACTCTGCGCATCTCTGTGAAAATCCATCTGGTCGAAGGTCGCCAGGGGCCTCCAGCCTGAGGCACCCTAGCACGAAGCCACTGTAGCAAGAACTCCTTCCAGGGCTCCTTAGCTAGAAGAAGTCCTCTGACTATGAACTTACCAAGAAGGGCTCTGCTCTGCTGTGCTGGGTCAATGATCCCAAGCCCTCCCTGTGAACAAGGAAGAGTGATGACTTGCCAAGCCACTTTGGCTCGGGCTATCTGAGTGTCACGTCCTCACCAAAGGAAGTTCCTGATCAGCCTCTCTACCTGGCTGATACAAGAACTCGATAAGATCCAGCAAGAAGTGATGTACCACATAGTTGCCAACAACACCTGGTTGGCCACTACTACTCTGCCAGCCAAAGAAAGTCGTGCTGAGTTCCAATGTAACAACTTCCTCTTGATAGACAAGAGGAGGGGATCAATCTGCTACTTGGGAGACAAGTCCAAACCAACCTGACAGCCCAAGTACCGAACTGCAGTCCCTGGGGGAATCCACCTAAAACCCTCTCCTGGCATCCAATCGGGCACAGGAGCACTACCAACCGAGAAAGCCACTGTCTTTCTCCCGTTGATCAGTGCGCCCAATGCACAATAGAAGGTCTCCAGAGCCTGCTCACACCTGTGAAGGTTGGCCTCCTGGCCATCTAAGTACAAGGTTGAGTCCTCGGCAAACTCAACGTCCAGTAGCTCATCTCCCCGAATAGAGAGTGCTAAGCCCCGTAGACCAACCTGCTGCGACACCAAAAACCTGCTCATCGCCTCCACATAGAACAGAAAGAGGAAGGGGGCAAGAGGACAACACTGTCTGACCGAACGTGTGAGCATGAAGCGATCACCTCTACCTCCTGCCAAAAGTATCTGACTGTGAGCCTGCCTGTACAAAGCTGACACCCCTCTGATCCAAGCATCTGAGAAGCCCATCCTGCGTAGAGTGCCCTCTAGAAAGTCCCAGTCAACTCTGTCGTATGCCTTCTCAAAATCGAGAAGAAGAATCACTAGGTCCTCACCACGGAGCCGTGCTAGGGCAGAAGCCTTCCAAAAAGTAAAGATGTTGTCAAGGATACTACGTTCCTTGACAAAACCTGTCTGAGTCCCATGTATAATGAAACCGGCCTGTTCAATCCAAAAAGGGCGGTAGACTTTACTTCAAACCTTGATTTAGCTTTCACCCATTATTAGTCGTCTATTTTACCTCTACTTTCAAGACACAACAAAGGGGAGAGGGATACAGGCTGCTAGATTGCACCTGTATGAGTAGACGGACACCAGATTGGCCCGTAACTTAGGCGCCCCTTTCGGTTTAGGGCCAAAACCCTAAACCTGCAAAAATACACAGCAGGCTGTAATTTACTGTTTCGGGCTCCGTTTCGCGTGCCGGTCGCATCCTTAGCAAGTCCTCGAGCTCCCGCACATGTAGGGCTACTTGCCCTTTGACTCGGACGAGATTTCTGGCGTGAAACCTCTCCGAATTCACCTGTACCTGCGGGGGGATTAGCCGCTAGCTAATCCAATACCTGTGCAAGAGGCTCTTGCCTCGGCAATCGCGCATGAACCCACACAACTGTACATTGGTCAAATGAAGAGCCCACTAGAGGGGCATAACATACTGCCAAAGGGGAGAGAGAGGGCAGTGCGTAGCGTGCAGGGCATCACTCCTGGCACCGCACTGTGCATAAGAGGGAAAGCAAGCACTCCATAGCTCTTAACCTGTGACAAATCTGAAAATGAGGCTCTCCCCCTCCTAAATTCAGCGCCACTTCTTGTTGCATGAGGCAAGTGCACCAGAAGGTGCCACTTGGCACATTTACAAGCATTTTCCCGTTTCGGGGTTGCCGTCTAAAAATATCCCAACCGGTTGCCCAGTTGACTTCACGGCAGAGTAAGAAAATGTTCCCCTTGTCATTCCGGAGATAATGACGTCAACACATTTTCAGGTCCCAAAATAGCAGTTCCCTAAATTTTAGGAGATGCTGCCATTGTATCTTTCTAGGTCATCCGACCCTCTTTGTACACTGCGGCCACATCCAAAACTGAAATGTAGCCTTTGTAGCAAAGGATTCCACTTTGGCTAGTCAATGACCCCACTTGGCTAACCATAGTCCTTGTCCAACTTTAGTGCTCTCTTGCCCTCAGGCCTGGACTCCCTCTGGACAGTTCCACAGTAGCTATGCAATGCAGGGCAGTTAGATTTCCCGAGGGGTATTTCCAAAAAGTGAAAGTAAATAGATAATAAGAAAGAAATCAACAAAAAGGATAGATAGTAGTCACACGTTGGTGACATACCCCCCTCTTGAAATCTCAAACGTCCTCGTTTGCATCTATGTCGTACATGCTTACTGTCAACACTGATGTATTCAACACGTGTCGACACATATACGACACATACATGCTCATTGTCAACCCTGGTGTATTCAACACCTCGTCGACACATGTATTGCCTGCGTGTGAACCCTGTCCCAATGAAATAGTGGTAGCTTCGCACTCTGCCATTGCTTTGAGTCACTAACTTTCCAATGACAAAATGGTAGCTGCACATTTTTCCACTGTCTTATAGTACACGTTGGATCCCGTAACACTTTCGAGCATACCCAAACCGACAGTTTAAGAATGCAGTTACACATGTACTCTTCAATAGAAGCAATCACTGTATCCTTGACAAACTGACAAGAAATACTCACTTCTATAGCACTAACCAAACTTTTGGACATTCCATAAGAGCAATTGCCAAACTGACAATTTGTACAGCTCTAACATTCATGTAACAGGTATTTGATTTGAGCTCACTTTAAATACCATGTACATCATTTGTTTCAGAAGCCATTGTCACACTGACAATCCATTTAGCTTTGAAACTCAAGGGGTCAAGGTAGGTTGCAAATCGAAGGCTTCCAGGTAAAGTGATAACACAGTTGGTGACTCTGCAAGTTCACCTTCTTCCATCCACTTAGCATCCATTGGTGGATAGTTTCTGAACTTTACCAAGTAACGCCTAGCAACCTTGCCTTTCACTTTCCTTTCTTTGTGTGCCAAAATCTGTTCAGGGACCAAGATCTCGTCAAGTTCCTCGACTTCCTGCTGATCTTCAGCTGGCATATCTTGTGGCACATCACCCACATAGGGTCTGAGAAGACTCACATGAAACGCATTGTGAATCTTCTAACTGTCAGGCAATTTCAGCCTATATGCAACATCACTGATTATGTCGCACACTTGAAAAGGCCCATAATAACGCATGCTGAGCTTTGGAAACAATCTTTCCTTGCCCTTCATCTTCTTTAACCTTGCCTTTTCAAAGCGTAAAAGCACCCAATCACCAAGTGAATATACCACTTCACGACGGTGACGATCAGCTGTTTTCTTTTGCTTTGTCTGAGTCCTTTCTAAGGCCACTTTGACCTTCTTGTACATTTCATCCATGTCGTGAACATACTTATCTGCTTCAAATATCTTGTCCTTTGTATGCAGTATGGGAGGAACTTTCTTGCCACCTTCAACTATCTCAAAGGGTGCCTTGCCAGTTGATGAATGCACTGTATTATTGTATGCATATTCCACCAATGGCAAATACTGCTCCCACTTTCCTTTATGCTCTGACACATAGCACTTCAGCAGATCTAGGACAGTAGAATTTGCCTCTTCTGACTGCCCATCTGTTTGAGGATGAAATGACGAAGAGAATTTGAGCGTGGTGCCCATATTCTCAAACAAACCTCTCCAGAACAAACTTGTCATGCGTGGATCACGGTTGCCAACAATCGACTGTGGCATGCCATGATACTTGAAAATATTGCTCATAAACAAGCGTGCCATCTGATCTGGCTTTATCTTCTTCCTCACAGGAATAAAATGAGCTTGTTTGTTGAATCTGCAAATAATGGTCCAAATACCATCGTTTCCTCTCTGCGTTCTCGGAAGATCAAAGATAAAATCCATAGCAACACTTTCCCATGGTTTATCTGGAATAGGTAGTGGTTGCAATAACCCTGGTGCCTTTTGCCTGTCAAACTTGACCTTTTGGCATATTAGGCATTCTCGCACAAAGGCATCCACATCCCTTCTCAATGTAGGCCAATAGAAGAGTGTCTCAACCGCTTTAACTGTAGCATCGATACCACGATGCCCTGCATACGGTGGGACATGAATCTCTTCCATAACTTTGCGTCGCAATGGCTTTGTGACACACAATCTGCCATGCATCATCATGAACCCGTCTTTAAGAAGATAGTGTTCATGACGTTGTCCATCCATTAGCTGCTCGAAGACCCTTGCAAAATCTTCATCATTTGCATACTGTTCTCTCATATCATCAAGTTCATGATGATAAGGAATTGACACAGCTGAAATTTGTGGCTTCCTTGACAAGGCATCAGCCACAACGTTCGTCTTGCCTTCCACATGCACAATCTGAAAATGGAACATGGACAAGATATTTGCCCATCGCATATGCTTCTCAGATAACTTTGTCTGTGTCAAGAAGTACCGCAAGGTCTGATGGTCCGTTTGGACAACGAAATCTGCACCTAGCAGGTAGTGTTTCCAACTTAAGAGCGCATGAATCACAACCAGTAACTCTTTCTCATAGACCTGCATGGTCATCTCTGGCCCTTGCAAAATTCTGCTCTCATAGGCTACTACCCTGCCATCTTGCATTAGCACTGCACCAATGCTACTACCGCAGGCATCACACTGGACCACAAATGACTTCCTAAGATCTGGCAACACAATGACTGGATCTGAAGTCATCTTTTCCTTTAAGAGATTAAAAGCTGAAATCTCTTTTTGTGTCCATCTAAAGGTAGCCTTCTTTTGAAGAGCATGTAAAGGTGAAGCAATCTCAGCGAAATTTCGGATAAACCTTCTGTAATAGGAGCATAGTCCCAAAAAGCTTCGGACATCATGCATCGTCTTCAAATTTGGCCATGACTTGATCGCTTCAACTTTTGCAGGATCCATTCTGATACCATCTTTTGAGACAATGTGTCCCAGAAAGTGAATCTCTTCGAGAAAAAACTCACTTTTCTTTGCATTGATGAGCAACCTATGACTGCGTAGCTCTTTGAACACAATGGCCAAGTGATGCCTATGCTCCTCTTCATTCCTTGAGTAGACTATCATGTCATCAAAGAATGTACCAACAAACTGCTGGTGTGGACGGAAAATTCTGTCCATCATCCTATTGAACGTAGCAGGAGCATTTGTGAGACCAAAGGGCATCACTAAAAATTCGTAAAGGCCAAACGTCGTTCTAAAAGCAGTCTTGTGCACATCCTCTGATCTAATGCGGATCTGATGGTACCCACTCTTTAGATCTATCTTGCTAAACATAGCTGCTCCTTCTAATTTGTCCATAATATCATCAATTCTAGGTATAGGGAACCTATTCTTGATGGTATTCTTGTTCAGTGCACGGTAGTCGATGCACATACGCCATGAGCCATCTTTTTTCTGCACCAACAACACTGGAGAACAGAATGGAGATGAACTGGGCTGAATCAGCCCCTTTTCTAACAGCTCCTGTACTTGGCCCATTATCTCTTTCTGCTGAGCCACACTAACCCTGTATGGAGGCTTATTTGGTGGGCTACTGCCTGGCACCAAATCTATCGCATGGTCCTCGGGTCTCTCTGGCGGTAATTGAGACGGTAATGAATCGGAAAAACAGTCACTATACTGTTGTAAAAACATCGACCTTTCTTTATCTAGCATAGATAAATTTGATTCATCACAATCTGACACTTCACGTGCAAAAACCAAGTACGCAGAAAGATGCTTTTTCATTACAGAAGTAATAGCAGAAGCTGATACAATAGGAATAGACTCTCCTTTAAGCTTTACATCCAGAATGTGAGTCTTTCCCCTGCTCTGCACAGTGATCTTTTTGTTGTAGGCATCCATGATTCCCTGTACACGAAACAACCAAGGAATACCTAACAACACATCACATCCGTCCAGTGGCATGATATAAAATTCTTCAGCATCTACATAAGATTGGATATGTAGACGCAACTTTCCAATGATGGGTGTCACAGCCTCTTTATGGCCAGGACATGCCAAACCTGCCTCTGCTGTATACCCCATCTCTTCAGGTCCGATTCCCAACTTTGAAGCCAATTCTGGGGAAATAAAGTTGGCTTTGGCACCTGGATCAAAGAAGATAAGCACTGTTTAATCCCTGACCTTTCCCCATGCTCTGCAAAGCTCACTTGCATATGAATTTGGCTTGTCGCCCACCATATCTGGCACTAGACCAGCCATGGGCTTCTTTCCTTTCTTGTCTTCCTTGTCTTCAGAATCAGCTGGCCTTTTCTTTGTAGGACAGTTGTAAGCAATGTGGCCAGGCTGCTCACATATAAAGCATTTGTTTTCTGTCCTCAGGACCTTCTTTTGCTCTTCTGACTTGCGAGGAAAACGTCTTTTCCATTTCTTTGCTGGTCCTTTTTCTGATTCAGCCGTAGCTTTGTCTTTCCCTGCGTTGGCTGATTCCTGAGTCCCTCTAGGAGCCTCATTGGGAACGTGCTTCTTGGCTGAATTTTTCTTGCCTGATCGTGCCTTGACGCCAGTGTTAAATTCACAATCTTCTCCCTTGAGCAAACCATTGCCAGTGTTTGCTACCTCGATGAGCTGCGTCAAAGTAGTGACTTTTGTCTTCGTGCAGTATTTTCTCAATCCTTTGGGTAGGCCACAACAGTATTTTTCAATCTGTTCTGTCAATGGCACAAACCTATAGGAAGTTACTGGAAGTAGAGCTTTCCAAAACTTCCGATTGTAATCATCCAGATTTCTGCAAGTGGCAGCATTAAGCTGGTGCCATTCTGTCATGACATTTGCTTCAAAGTCATCAGATAACCATGCTGCTGCAAAAATCTGCTTGAAGTAAATCCATGTGGACGGAGCTTGCCCTTGAAGCAATAAAGTTGTCCACCATTGTCCCGCATTCCCTGTCAAGAAAGTGGCTGCCTTGCGGACCTTTGAAGCCTCTGTAAAGTTTCTCCCTGTATAGGCCTTGTCAAATTGCTGGAGGAATGAGAGAGCCTTCTTCCTGTCATCAAACCCTGTAAAGGTCGTGAAAGACACACCTTTGCCACCTTCTTTGTACGGAGTTGGCCTCTCCAGCGGCGTTAAATTGTCATATGGAAGTGACTGAAACATGGGAACACTATTAGGGTTCATCTGTGTTCCTTGGCCACTATTAACTTGACCTGGAAATGCCATATTTGGCTGCTGATTTGTAATTCCAGCCATACCAAAATTTGCCTGTGGCATCCCAAATTGGCGCTGAGTGCTCTGAAACCTTGGTAGCATGCCTGTGACACCATACATGGGGTTAGGCATCATCGTTTGAGCACCCCCAAACACTGTTCCTGGCGTGTAAAACTGATTTCCAGGTGCATGACCAGCCATGCTCTGGAATACCGATCCACCTCCAAAATAGCCAGGGTGTATTGAAGGTGGTGGGAAGACCTGTTGCATAGCCTGTAGGTTGCTTCCCTGCCCATTAGAACCAGCTATAGGCTGCTGAAAGGTGGCGGGCTGAACTGGTATAGCCTGAAAGACTGGCATCTTAGCCACCTGTTCTTGCACCTTAGGCATAAGTTGTGGAGACTGCATGTTCTCCGTTAAGTGTACAGGTGTTTCCATTGACTGTGCGGTATGAATCACCTGTGCTCGAGCCTTAACAGGCTTTTGAATATGATCCAGTGACCCAACTTGCTGAGACGGAACAGGAGGTTGCAGAAAGGCTAAAAACCTTGGGTTCTGCATTACTTGTGTAAACATAGCCACAACAGTAGCCAACTGGGTCCTGAATATATCGTCATCTGTCTGTGGTGGTCTTGAGGACTCACCCACTTCATGTGTCTGTTGACCCTGTGAAGAGGAAACCTCTTCAGTCACATCATCTGGTCTGTCAGCCATAATTGCAATTCCCTGTGTTTGGTCTATGATCCCCTGTGTCTTCAAGCCCAAAACTGACCAAGGCTCACTTCTATGGGAAAAAGTGATTTAATCCCGGCAATGGAACCATGAAACCGGCCTGTTCAATCCAAAAAGGGCGGTAGACTTTACTTCAAACCTTGATTTAGCTTTCACCCATTATTAGTCGTCTATTTTACCTGTACTTTCAAGACACAACAAAGGGGAGAGGGATACAGGCTGCTAGATTGCACCTGTATGAGTAGACGGACACCAGAATCGCCCCTAACTTAGGCGCCCCTTTCGGTATTTCTTTATTGTTCAAAAGAGGGAATAAACGCTGTGGTTCCCTACAAGCTGCCCCGCACAAACTCGGCTGAATTTCCACTGTTCCAGCCCGATTTGGGCAGCATAACTGTACTAGAACCATTCACGGTCAGTATTCCCACGCATTAAATGACTTTCCCGACGCATACGGGCACTTTGCAAAACCTGGCGAGAATCTGCAGCACGCTGAATTCTCTGTTTTCAGCCCTGAAAATGCGCCAGATCACCAGTACAGCGGTCCCCTTGCGTCCCCGAACCTCCTGGGGGTATTAGGGTCCGTTTAGGGCCAAAACCCTAAACCTGCAAAAATACACAGCAGGCTGTAATTTACTGTTTCGGGCTCCGTTTCGCGTGCCGGTCGCATCCTTAGCAAGTCCTCGAGCTCCCGCACCTGTAGGGCTACTTGCCCTTTGAATCGGACGAGATTTCTGGCGTGAAACCTCTCCAAATTCACCTGTACCTGCGGGGGGATTAGCCGCTAGCTAATCCAGTACCTGTGCAAGAGGCTCTTGCCTCGGCAATCGCGCATGAACCCACACAACTGTACATTGGTCAAATGAAGAGCCCACTAGAGGGGCATAACATACTGCCAAAGGGGAGAGAGAGGGCAGTGCGTAGCGTGCAGGGCATCACTCCTGGCACCGCACTGTGCATAAGAGGGAAAGCAAGCACTCCATAGCTCTTAACCTGTGACAAATCTGAAAATGAGGCTCTCCTCCTCCTAAATTCAGCGCCACTTCTTGTTGCATGAGGCAAATGCACCAGAAGGTGCCACTTGGCACATTTACAAGCATTTTCCCGTTTCGGGGTTGCCGTCTAAAAATATCCCAACCGGTTGCCTAGTTGACTTCACGGCAGAGTAAGAAAATGTTCCCCTTGTCATTCCGGAGATAATGACGTCAACACATTTTCAGGTCCCAAAATAGCAATTCCCTAAATTTTAGGAGATGCTGCCATTGTATCTTTCTAGGTCATCCGACCCTCTTTGTACACTGCGGCCACATCCAGAAGTGAAATGTAGCCTCTGTAGCAAAGGATTCCACTTTGGATAGTCAATGACCCCACTTGGCTAACCATAGTCCTTGTCCAACTTTAGTGCTCTCTTGCCCTCAGGCCTGGACTCCCTCTGGACAGTTCCACAGTAGCTATGCAATGCAGGGCAGTTAGATTTCCCGAGGGGTGTTTCCAAAAAGTGAAAGTAAATAGATAATAAGAAAGAAATCAACAAAAAGGATAGATAGTAGTCACACGCTGGTGACATATAAGGCTCTCTAGAAGTGGCTGAATCCTCAAACTCAGAGCCTTGGCAAGAATTTTGTAGGCTGAGTTGAGGATGGTGATGGGGCGCCACTGTCGAATCTCATCCAAGGAGCTACCCTCCTTGGGATTGAGGTAGATCAAGCCCTTACTAAATGCTGTCAGGCATCACTCTTGTGTGCAAAATGTACTGAAAAGCACTACCGAGATCTGGGCCAAGCAGGTCCCAGTACTCCAAGAAAAAACTGGGAGTCAGCCCATCCTCATCGGGACAGCTACCATGGGGGAGGGCCCTAAGAGCCGTGTGCAACTCCTCAAGCTGAAGTGGCAACTCAAGCCTCTGACGCATCTCCTTAGTCACAAGACAAGGCATCTGTGCCCAAACCTACTCCCTGCATGCATCCTGACGCTCTGAGTGGGGCTGTGTAGACAGTAGCTCACGGTAAAAGTCAGTAGCAACTGCACGCATATCCTCGGGCTCAGAAGCAACTGACCCGTCGGGCCTCCTCAATTGATTGACCTTGGCATGCGAGTGTCGAGGTCCCACTGTCTCAAAGAAAGCACCAGTCACTCTGTCGCCCACATGTGTCCACTGACATGCCTGATGGTGGAAAGCAAATTCATGTCACCTCTCCTCTGTGCTAACAAGCTCTTGTCGAGCCTGTTGAAGCTGCTCCTCCAACCAAGGACTGTCTGGATGCTGCTCCTGCATCCTTTGTAACGAAGCAATGCTCCGTCCGAGACGTTGCTCCTCCTCTCTCGTTGCAGCCCGACGAGCCAAAGACTCCTGGAGAAAGAAACGGCTAATATGAGCTAGTCTTGAGGCCACTATGTCAGCGGGAGAATCTTGCCTGTCTAAGCTCTCTGTCCAGAGAGCCTCTACTCGCTCTCTGAGTGCAGAGTCCAACAAGACCCTCTCTGGGATGCGAAGCATCGTGCTCCCTCTCCTCTGCCTGTCTGTCACTGTGAGGATCACTGGTGCATGGTCCGAGAAGGAGGTCCTTGCCAGAATGCCAACTGTCCCTCCGAAGTCACTGAAATGGTCACTTGTGTAGAAGCGATCTATCCGCGATAGATTCACTCCTCCCACTCTGCGGTCCGAACGAGAGAAGGCAAGGCTGTCTGGGGGCCTCACAAAACTAGAGTGTTGCCAAACATCCGAGACCCTCAGAGTCATACAAAACCTCTCCCAAGCTGCCAGCTCAACTCCATGCACAGTAGCATGGCCACCACCAATCCTGTCAGAAGGGTCCTCCAACATGTTGAAGTCCCCTCCTATGCACAAGTGTTCCGCCTACGGCAGAGACTCAACTATCTGTGACCAAAACTCTGCTCGAGCACTCGCCACATTGGGCGCATAGATGTTCAGGAAGCCCACCAGGCAACCCTGAACTTGCATAGTAATCCACTGAGCCCTGCCTGGCACAATAATCCCTTTGCCCACAATAGCCTGCTGCAAAGAGTCCGCAATAGTCATACATACCCCACCTTGGATGCCTCCAGGTCCAAAAGCAGCTGACCAAAAGTATCATATCGTCCACGCAAGAGCTGACCACAACGTCTAATGCGGCTCTCATACAGATGGTGCTCCTGAAGCATACGGAGATCAATCTCTCCTCCCACAAGGCAGCGTTGAAGCTCCTGACGCAGTCGGCCCCGCTGACGCTGAAACTGGGGCCCACCTAGTCCCTGCACGTTCCATGAGACGATCCTCATGGGGAGCGAGAGAGAACAGATGCTACCGCAACAGCTAGAGAGGCTATCTTCGAGGCTGGCTTGGATGGGGAGTAATCTGCATCCGAGCGTCCTCTAGATAGGCGTGACTGCAACGAGTACCTGGCCCAAGCCCAAGCAGAGTGGGCCGTACGTAAAGCAACCTCCTTTGTCCAGGAGTCCTCATGAATGTGTACATAGCATGGCAAGCACTGTGTATCGGCAAAGAAGTAAACCACAATGTGTCTAATCCTGCTGTATCTGGAGGTGTCACCGTAAACTTGGCCAATGGCCACAAAGTCTGAAGCATGTCTGTAACTCCTAGTTCTCCCATGTGGTGAGAGAACTCTAGGACCTGTGTGTGCAACCATCCCAACAATGAGTCGAGAGTCCACTCAGTCTGGTCCTTGCCGCAAAGAGGAAAGTAGAAGCCAACTGCTGAGTCCAAGGTCTCTGTCCCCCTAGCTGCAAGGAACAGAACATGGACCCTGAAGCAGGCTGCCTCATGGTTTGCTGAGGGGTCGCCGAGAAAACGAGTAAAGTCGTAGTCGAAGAAGTCCCATCGGCGCCGGATGTCGATGCTCGTCAGACCACGAGGGATAGCTGCAAGGGGGGACGTTTGTACCTGTAGAGGGGGTCGCAAGAAAGGCTGTCCCTCTCTCGCCAAGCGACTCGTGGCAAAGGCGCTGCCAAGAGATCTCCTAGTAGCCGGAGAAAGCCCTGCCCACGGGGTCGACTGTGGAACTGAAGCGGGAGAGGGGGGGGGGGGGGAGTAGGAGCAGGGGGGAGCGGTGGAGAAGAGGGACAGGGGGGAGTGGCAGAGGTAGAGGGGCGGGGGGGGAAGAGGCGGCGGGAGCAGGAGGCGGGGGGGAGGATGATGAGGAGGGGGGGAACTCTGGGGGGGAGGGGTTGTCGAGGGTGAAGCTGGGGTGGGGGCGGGAGCAGGGACCTCATCCTGCTCAAGAGGACCAAACCGGTTCCCCGTGGGAACCCATTGCTGCTAAGTAGGCGCCTGAGGACCACTCTGAGTGCCACGCTGTCGCTGTGGCCCCTGTCGTCGTCGACCACGTACCTGCTGCCATCCCTCCCCGCTGGAGCCCCAGGCTTAGAGTGCGGCTCTGCATGTGTGCGCTGTCTCTGTCTGTGGCTGCTGGCCAGCCCTTGCAGGCTGGGGCTGAGGCTGTGGTGTAGGTCGAGGCCTCCTCCGTGGACAGGCCTTTGCAAGATGGCCCATCTGTCGACAAATGAAGCACTGGTTCGGGGGGCCCGAATACTCCACACTCTGTCTAAACCAACCCCCACTCACCCGAAGCAGAAGAATGACCTTCGGGAGCGTGTGAGTGTCTTTGACCAAAATGCGCACTAAGAGAATGCCAGCCACCTTGGCAGCTACTGAGGCTGCCGTGCGAGGTGTCTCTAGGACAGTCCCAATGGTTGAGCCTATCCTGGACAAAAGTGGTAAGTACTCCCTCCGCAAACCCGGAAAGCAGACGGAGATGGGGATGTCTGCCTCCTCTACTAGAACATCCGAAGTAGGGTCGAAACCATGCCTCCACTGTCGAAAGTGGGCTCGTGCTGCTCGGATGGTTAGTGGACTCATGGCGATGACCTTGGACGCCATCTCGGAGGTCTCGAACTCGATTTGATAGTAACCTTGTCCGAGTATCTGTACGTCCAAGATCTTGCCCACCTCTGTGAGAAGGCGGGCCTGGAGAAGGTCACGCAGCTCTCCTCTGCTAGGTCGGGTGCCGAGAATCTTGCAAATGATAGAAGTCGCCTGCAAGCGCTCTACCTCTGCGGCTAGGCTCGCTTGCTCTGTCGGTGAAAGAGCAAGTCGAATGGTGGGCTCAGCGGGGTCGGGCGAGGGGGCTTCTGACGAGTCCCTCTGTGGCGGAGTTGGAGCCTCCATCTGTGTCTATTGCTGTGGCGAAGAAGCGGACGGAGAAAGGACTTTGCAACCGAGCGTGCCGAGCACTGTCCAAAGAACACTGCCACAGAGCCAATTGCAGGTTGAAGACGGGAAAGAGGGGGGGGGGGGAGTGGATAAGGCGGGCAAGGGGGTGGAAGCTCAAGAGGTAGCGGGCGGGGGGGTAGCGGCGCGAGAAGGCAGCGGGCGGTGGGGTGGCGGCGCGAGAGGGGGCAGCGGGCGGGACTGTAGCGCGCAGCAAGGGAGGGAGGCGGGCTGGGCTGCCGCGCGCGAGGACAGGCGGCAGCGCGGGGGCAGCGAGGGGAAGGGGGGGGGGCGAGAGCAGTAGCGAGCACGCAGATCCTGGTAGTTCAGTCTTGTGGCTTCTTTACACACTTTTTGTGGCTTTTAGAGCAGGCACTCTACAAATGATTCCAGATGTAGGTCTTCTTTTGGACCTTTCCCATAGGCATGGAGTGTTTACTATGATCTGCAGCATCACTCTCTGGACCATGTGGAAAGCTTGTTGTGCTCACATTCTGGGTTCAGTCTTCCCCTACATCCACCACTTTGACAACTATCTGGACTGAGCTGCTACATACTCTTCTTAGCTAGTGGGACACTTCAGTGGGTTCCTCTAGGGCAGCGGAGAGGCGTTGCTACTCCTTTCTTCGGACACGAGCAAGATCTTCAGTCCTTTCCAGTCTGGACCATGGTCACATTACATGGCACTACACATCCACAATGATTCATTTTACATTCTTTATATAGGCCGCCTTAATGTATACATAGCCCTCACATTGTACCCCCCATCTTGTACATCCTCTGGGTGATATGATTTCGAGCATCTGCAGAGGTCCCGCCCGCGTATGCCGCATGGTTGACGTTAGAAAAAACTATGTTCACAATCTACAGCCATTGTTTGTGCACAGAGACAGACACACACACACACACACACACACACAGAGAGAGAGAGAGAGAGAGAGAGAGAGAGAGAGAGAGAGAGAGAGAGAGAGAGAGAGAGGTACAGGGCGTGCTTTTTCATGAACTTCAAATTTGCAAGCATAGAAGGGAGGCTGAAATAGTCGTGTATTGATGACAACCGTGAGTTCGTAACTTGTGCTTTCTGTTTAAGGTGAATTTGGATATTTTCAAGGTAAACGGTGTCAGGCTCAATTCCTTTCTGTGAGCAGGTTATTCAAGTGTTGCTGTCGCCATTGAGAACAGGATTTTGAACTGTTACCATTATTTTCTTTCAGGAGTGTTTGTTATGCAAGGTCTCAAGTAATGGATGAGGGAAGCTCAGAAGATGGATTTGCAAAAAAGAGCAGGGCTGAAAAAGTTGAGGGTGGCACACGCCTCTCTAGATTATTAGTGTCCTCATGGAATTCCTTCCTCAACAAATTAGTGGATGCTCGGAAACAGGTTCCCTTGAAATTATTCTCTCTTCTTCTGGGTTATTATTCGGCGAATGCTCTATCCACTTTGGTAGGCCAGACAGGAGATTGGGACGTTATCGTAGTTGGCATAACAGTGGCTTTAATGGAGGTGATCAGTTTTCTTGCATACCGCCTGCCAGCAATGTTAAGCAAGTTTGAGGATTTTCTAAGCATGCTCAACTTCTGGAAAATTGGTTTATCGCTAGGCTTCATATTGGATAAATTCAAGTTGGATAGTGGGATGTTCAACTTCTAACATTCTTTTTTGTAATCATGCAAGCCTTCAAAACTTTTTGATATGTAAAAATGTATGTGTTCTCAGCAGCCTCAAGACACTCAAAAGTAATTACATTAAACGCCTTTACTCAAATCGATACATCAAAGAACAAAAAGCAGCAGCTTGATAGAGAACAAATAGCATGAAAGGTGCATCTGATGAGGGCCACTTACATGGGATGATGGGGGAAGTCTTCGATGCTTCTGTTTTTAAAGGAGTGCTAGGGCAGGTGAGGTGCTTGTCGGATAAATCTTTGAGGCCTTTTAGATTGCTCCTGTGACGTTAAAATTCTCTTCTTCTTCGGCTGCGCGTGCATGGGTGGATGTGGTGTAAGGGTTGCGCTTATGATCGTGGCTAGGTCTGCCAGCATCAGAGCAAATTTCTCATGGGCTGCCTGGTGGTGACGAGTGTGAATCTCTTGGATTTGCATGCAATGAGTCTTGGAGCCATGTATCTGGAAGAAGTCTGTAAGCTCCGAGTGTGTGCCACTCTCTAGTGCTGCTGTAGGTGCCAACAATGTCTCTCTATGTCTATTTATCTTCACCAGAAAACATTCAAAATGGCGTTGGCGTTCATCTTTAGACTACATGATCTTTTGTAGGGTGGGTTGTCCTATGAAAAGAGTCTCATATCTGCCTTTGATACTCTCATATGCTCTACATCTTTAGACACAATACTCCCCGTCCTCAATCAGCCTCTTTGTGCAAGGCTGGTAGAACCTCTCAACTTGGGGGATATGGGCAGCTCTTCTCGTCTCTATCTCTAGCCGGTATGTGGCAACTCGTGAGCTATGTGGCATGTATGTGTCCATGTAGCGCGGTCTTTGGATAAACCTCTCGTCTAGCATAGTGAAGTGCTCACTGTAGTAGTACGTCTTTGGGAAAGAGGCTGTCTAGGTGCAATCCATGCCTCTTTGGTGTAAAGCTGCCATAAATTTTGTCGGAGGATTGTGTTCCTCTCATTGTGTGAGATCTAGATGAAGGGTGAGTCCGGATCATACTGGAACGGTGGTAATCTATCCATTCTAGCGCATGTGCTCAATTCACTCTCTCACTTGCGAGTACCATGACTTTGAAATCTATATGGAGACCTCGAAGGCTTTGCGTGTGAGTCTATTGATGGCATCTCTTCATCCTCTGAATGAGGAAAATTGCTTGGAAAATAGCCTCAACTAGCATGGCTGGAGTGGTGGGCTTGCTGTGGAACAAGTGTGATATCATATATATTTGTGGTCCCTCAATTTGTGTCCATGCGGTGGTTGATAGTCCAAGGGACCATACTGTTGTAGCATACATCAAAGCTAGGGTGACCAATTGTCCAAGAGGCACCCCCTTGCTCTTGAAAGCGTGCTTGATGACATCCCTAGCATGGCCACAAGTGCATATCCTTTGGTGAGTTTGCTCGTAGCCGCCTTTGCAATGGTGAGGCGCCCAAGTGGACTGGCAAAGGTGACTCCTAACTATACATAAGACTTCACCACCTCCACTTGTCCACATGTAGCCATAAAGATTGTCTTGATTTCCTTGGAAGTATGAAAGATCATGGCCTTGATTTTCCCAAGGTTCATTGTCAGCCCTCTATATATTCAAAACTTGTCAAGAGCCTCGAGGTGTCGTTGTAAGCCCTACTATCATTCTGAGATCAAAACAATATCTCAACATCAAGCATGATATGTACTTGGGTACCTCCATGGTCTGCACCCTCATTACCCGCTCGCTTATGTAATCAAAGATCTCATCAATGTAGATCCCGAAGAGGGTCGGAGAGCATGGGCATCCTTGCTTCACACCAATGGTGCTAGTAATAGGGTCTGATAAGCCTCTAGGGCATCACACTCTCCTCGTCACTTGCTCATATAAAGCATATATACCTTAGGTCATTTGTGAAGGCATACCCAAGCTTTGAAGGTGCTAAAAGAGCCTCTACGTGGAACTGTATCAAATGCTTTGATTAAGTCCACATAGCAGCAATGTAGTCTCTTCTTCCTTATTTTTGCCCCCACTGTGGCAACGTAGAACCAAGATGTGATCTACAGTAGAGAAGGCTCGTGCAAAACCTACTTGGATGTGGGCTATGAGTCCCTCCCTTTTTGCATATGAGTTGAGCTTTGCCTCAAGTGCTGCTTCGTAGAGTTTGACCATGGTGTGTGGCCAATCATGATGGTCTTGTAATTTCCTGGTCCAGGGTTTTGCCCGACTTGGGGATATGCACAATGGTGTCTCTAGTCCACCTATTTAGGAAGCCCTCTATTGTAGCCCTGTTGAAGATGGGTGCAATCAACAGGGCTATGGTGTCGGTTGTGTAAATGTGGTGCTCACTTTGTAGTCTTGTGTGGTTAGCATATTTGCAGTGATGGCTAATTTTACCAATATTTTTGGGGAAGAAGTGTAGATGGTAGGCTATCGCTCAAGTGGTTTTGGGATCAGAGGTGCACACATCATCGGGCGGGGGTACAGCTAGTGTGAGCAGTGTGTGGAAAGGAATAAGCGATGATGTGTGTAAGACGGATGAGATCTGAAAGGTGAGTGTGGACAATGGTGCAGATGGGTCGAGTCAACAAAGGTCCGCATGAACCTTTGTTAAGTATATAGGGATTGTCCTTGTGTGAAATGGATGGTAGAGTGTGGAGTAGGTGTAGCAGGTGCATGGGAGATGGTTGTTCTAGTGAAAGAAAAAGAGTGGTAAGGCATGGTCGGCTCTGATGAGGATGGGTTGGGGACGATGAAAGAGCTAATGAGATGTATAGCCTCTCGAGGTGCCATAATATAATCCATTGTACTCCCCTCCTCCCCAGTCTGCGATTCCATGTTGCGTGCATGTTAGACCTCCATAAGTAGGGCAAAGTGCCATCCGATTATATATAACAAGACGATGCTGGGAGCTTAATTTGAGTAAATGGCATACTTAGGTAGTGGTATGGGATGTGTTATTGAGACTCGGATGAGGCCCTCCTCTTTTGTAGCATGTAGTATTTCTTGGTCTTTGAAAGCATAGGTTTCACACTAGTGATTGCATGTCTAGGTGTTGAAGTCTCCCATGAGGAAACCTTCTCTGAGTGTAGAGTATTCTGTAACCCCCTTCATCAAACACGTGTAGGGTGATTCCCCCCCACCACTCTCCCCTAACCAGTGATAGAAAATTTGGATGTGGATGCAAAGTAACAAAGGGTGATGTATATAATCTGCTCCTGTGTAATCTAAGTGGATCCAGATGAAATGTGCCTCTGGATGTCATGCTATAATTTGTATCTTGCTTTGCAAGTCCAGTTTGAAGAGAACGACGACTCCTCTAGGCCCTTGGGAAGTGTTTTGGTATGTACAGTTCCGATGAGTGGACTCCCACTGGAATCCATGGATTCTCGATACACCCCTCTCTAGACTCTTGTGTGTCTTTGTGAGTAGAACAATGTCTGGACTGCCCATCATCTCCTCTAGTTGCTTTAGGTGTGTCCATAGATCACCATTGCTATTCCAAACCGCAACGCAAGGTGAATCTCCTCATGTTGTGTCCCACATCATGAGAAATTTGGACCCAAATTTCGTTCTTGTAAGAAATGCCATGTCAGCATAAAAAGATAATGGGAAATTGATTCTCTCCTTTTTCATACGATTTTAAAAAAAATCCAAAATCTCCTTCATTACAAGGTACATTTATAAAAAAACCCAAAAAATAATTGGATAATGATAGCGCTTCAGATTTGGGGTTGCCAAAAATTTAATGTCAATTATCTCAAATCTTTTACATTTTTGAAACTAAGCACCGTTCTCTTAGTGTTTTTGGACGTCCTTTCATAGCATATGCAATACCATTTCCACCCCCCATTTCCTTCTGCACGCATCAAGAATCTTGAAAGTTCTTTCCTCCATTGCCCTCCCCTCGTCATGCAAGTAGTTTTGAGCAATCATCTATCTAGCGAGGCTTATAGATTCCCCACACAGAGTTTCTATGATAAATCAGAGAGATTTGTATCATATGCACGTAGAGACCTCCCGAGAGTATGAGCCCCTTCGCAAGAAAAATAAACAATTTTTGAAGCATTGAAAGAGAACTTTATGTCACATGGCATGAAAAATATGGACCTTTGGGTGGATGATAGAATGTATCGTAAGTATCTTGTCTCACAAACTCCACTCCAAATTTTAATTAACTAGATAATTGTGCATTGTGCTCAGAAAGTCAAAGACATCAACAAGAACATCAAGGAGCTTATGCAACAACTCAAAGAAAAAAAAATGGTAAGTCTTTAACAAAGAGAAAAAAGACTACGAGACATCGAGGACTTTAAGATTTACTCAGGATAAATTTGCTCAGGAGTAATCTATCCGTGCGTATTTGCGTAATCGCGCGTGCACACACTTCTCGGATAGAGTCTGGATTCGGAGCTTGGAAATTCACACTCGGCGTTCCGTGAGTATTTTCATCAGGTGACCTGGTGACCTGCGGTTTTACCCCCCTTTCGAAGCCGTTTATGCCCTCAGAATTTCATTCTGAGCACTACATCAGAAGATAGGTTTTAGCCGCAAAGAAACCTGTCTTGTGTAGATTGGCAAGCAGGAGGTGGTCGGCATCAATATCGGCATCGACATACATCACTCATTCGTCTTCAAAGCATCATCTATAGACCAGGTACACATATATATCATCAGATATATATATTGCAGTCTGCATTGCTACTTCTTGTGCTTGCCAGGTTCCAGGGGAGGTGTGACCATACGACGGCTTGACACCACTGGCATGTATTGCAGATTGATGTACTGTGATTGTGGGTCTGCTAGTTGCGAGTCACGCTAGCAGACAGACCGCCGCAACGGTCATAGGACAGTGATTGGTCTATTGTAGGATGTATGCTAGTTATGGGCAATTTGCTGAGCCATCTGTGAGGGTCGTGTGTGAGGTTTTTTGAAGCCAAGCACTGGGGGCTGGGTTACCCAATGTGAGGTGGATTAAGTTGCTGGAGTTCCCCTCTACACGCATCCTCTTTGGCGACTTTTATCCCATAGGATGTATGACTTGTGTAGACACTCGATTACATCTTATGCGTCAGGCCGTTGAGGCATTGTTCAGGGTTCAGTCTTGAGACAGATACAGATTCTTTCATCGCCCAAACAGGAGACAGTGCATGCTTACAGGATAGCATATTACAGAGATTTTCAGATTTTGTCACTGGTCAGCTATTTATGATTGTTTTTTGAGCTATCTTTTGGTTCCTAGAGCTTAGTTTACAGGGGAGACTCTATCAAAATTTTTCAAAATACCGACAGTTCCTGAGAAGAGGTGTTCAGCTTGTTATTTACAGCTTGTTTACTGTGTACAGAGGCCAGTTTATAGGGGAAACTCTGTCGGATTTTTCCCAGAAGTAAACAGTTTGGCAGATATGGAATCTTCTCAAAGTGAGACTCTTTACAACATAAAGAAGCTGGATGGCACAAACTTTTCATTCTGGAAGAAGTAGATTTGACATGTTTTGGTGCAGAAAAAACAAGTGAAGCCACTGAAGCTCAAAGGAGAGAGACCAGAAGGTATGGCTGAAGATGAGTGGGAAGAGCTTGACGAGTTAGCTTGTTCCACAATCATGTTGACACTGACAGAAAAAGTTTACTTCAACGTAGCAGAAGAGACTACAACGTATGGTGTATGGCAAAAGCTATGTGGTATGTATGAGAAACAAAGTGTTGCTTCTCAGATTTACTGGCTCAAGAAATTGGTGGATTTGAAGATGAAGGAAGGGACAGCCATGTCAAATCATCTCAATGAATTTCACACAATTTTTAGCCAGTTAACAGCATAGGAGATAGTCTTTCCAGATTCAATGAAGGCTATGTTTCTCTTAATCACTTTGCCAGACAGTTGGGATACTTTTCGTACAACGTTAAGTAATTCTGTTGCGCCAGAAGGTCTTACAAGTGCCAATGTAGAAGGCAGCTTACTCACAGAGGAAGTGAACAAGAAGAACATTGACAAAGGCAAAGGAAATAGTGTTTTGGTCGTTCGAGGGAGACAACAGTCTAAAGAGAAGAAGGATAAGAAGGCACAAAACCGAAGTAAGTCTTGTGACTCGAAGTCAAAGGATGACATAGAACGCTACCATTGTGGCAAGAAGGGTCACATGAAGCGAGAGTGTATGAAGTGGAAACAAGAAAAAGGCAAAACAAAGAGTTCTGAGCAAGATGAAAAGAAGAGTTCAGTGAAGATTGAAGAGGTGAATGTCACAGGATCTGGTTCAGACAGTGATTCTGATATAACAGCTGGTGACATCTTCCTCACAAGCAATCTTGATTCTGTTTTCTTGACTGCAGAGGATGGACATGCTATGAGTGATTGGATTATCGACTCAGGGGCATCTTTACATGTTTCTCCGCACAAAGAGTGGTTTACATCATATGTGGCTACTAAAGATTATGTCAGACTTGGCAATGAGCAGGTTTGTGACATACTTAGAGTGGGAAATGTGTAGTTGAAGTTTCAGAATGGCTCTTCTTTATTGCTCAAGAATGTCAGACATGTTCCAGCAATTCGAAAGAGCCTGATCAGTACAGGGAAGTTGGATGATGCAGGTTATGTGACAATTTTTGGGAACATCGGTTGGAAGATCTCCAAAGGTTCGATGACTGTAGCACATGGTAGCAAGTCAGGAACTCTATACACTTTACATGTTTCAAAGGTTAAAAACCATGTAATTAATGTGATTGAGCAGCCAAGTGTGTCACTGTGGCATCGTAGGCTGGGACATATGTCAAAAAGAGGAATGGAAATAATTTCTCATTATGGTTATTTGCCTCGGTTTTCATTTCAAGATTTAGAGTTTTGTGAGCATTGTGTTTATGGTAAGCAAACACAGGAACCGCACAGATCAAAGAGGAATCGTAGGGACGAATGGTTAGCTCTTGTGCACAGTGATATATGCGGACCAATGCCTAGTTTGTCACTAGGGGGAGCAGCGTACTTTTGTACATTCATAGATGACTATTCTCGCAAAGTATGGGTTTACTTCTTGAAGCACAAGGATGAGGTGCTCAAGGTCTTTAAGACATTCTTGCAGCTTGTAGAGAATCAGGGTGGTCAGAAGCTGAAGTGCTTGAGAACTGACAATGGTGGGGAGTACGCTTTCAAAGCTTTTCAAGAATTTTGTGAAGCAAAAAGGATTAAGCGGGAACTTACTGCACCATATAATCCTTCACAGAATGGGGTTGCAGAATGTATGAATAGGACCATACAAGAGAAGGTCAGAAGCATGTTGTCAAATGCTGAGTTGCCTGATGGATTTTGGGCGGAAGCAGTGGCTACAACAGTCCATTTGATCAACACGTCTCCTAGTAGGGTTTTGGATAAGAGTGCAGTGGTCGAGATGCTATGGACAAGCAAGGCACCTTCGTATAAGCATCTCAGAGTCTTTGGTTGTGAAGCTTATAGCCATATTCCTAAGGAGTTCAGGAATAAGTTAGAACCAAAGAGCAAGAAGTGTATATTTCTTGGCTATGAAGAATCGGGCGAGATGGGTTACCGGCTTTGGGATCCCGAGTCCAGAAAGCTTATTCGTAGCAATGATGTGCATTTCAATGATGCCAAGTTTCACGCTAAGCCAGAGAAGACAGAGGAGATCAGAAGAGTTGTCTTCAAGGAAGATGGACCTAGTGCTAGCACATCAAGACAGCATGGTCAGGCTCAGGAATAGCCTATAGTGGCTAGAGAGGCAGAATCAGTTGTGGTGAGACGTTCTGAGCGTGTCTCCAAACCACCTGATCGTTATGTGCCATCTCTAAATTATGTCATGCTCACAGACTGTGGAGAACCATCTTGTTACAAGGAAGCATTACAAGTCGTTGACTCGAAAAAATGGCAGTTGGCCATGCTGTCAGAGATGAGAGCTCTGCATAAAAACCAGACATGGAAGCTAGTTAAATTACCACAGGGCAAAAAGGCTCTACCTTGTAAATGGGTTTACAGGTATAAGATCACCGCTCATGATAGTCAGCCAAAGTACAAAGCAAGGCTTGTTGCCAAGGGCTTTAAGCAAGAACAAGGCATTGACTTTGATGAAGTCTTCTCTCCAGTGGTCAAGATGACTACATTGAGATGCTTTCTTGCACTGGTTGCCATATTGGATTTGGTGTTGCACCAAATGGATGTCAAGACAGCGTTCTTGCATGGTGATTTAGATGTGGAAATTTACATACAGCAGCCAGAAGGGTTTGTTGAGAAAGGCAAGGAAGATTTGGTATGCCAGTTGTTAAAGAGTCTTTATGGCTTAAAACAATCACTGAGGGCATGGTACCATAAGTTCCACTAGTTTATGCTTTCTCAAGGCTACAAACGTAGTGAGTTCGATCACTGTCTATATACAAAGAAGGCTAAGGATGGCAGTTGGGTGATCCTTATTTTGTATGTGGATGATATGTTGATTGCTGGCAAACACTTGGAAGAAATTTCAGCTTTGAAGGCAAAGATGGCAAAATCGTTTGACATGAAAGACATGGGTGAGGCAAGTCATATACTTGGTATGCGCATTGAGAGAGACAGATCAAAGAAGTTGATTTGGTTATCTCAAACAGAGTACATTGACAAGGTTTTACAACGTGTCAATATGGAGAAGGGAAAGGCATTGAGCGTTCCATTGCCACCATATGTGAAACTTAGCAAACAAGATTGTCCCGTGTCTGAGAAAGAAAAGGCTGAAATGGATAAGATTCCATATTCGTCTGCAGTGGGTAGTTTGATGTATGCAATGATGGCTACACGTCCGGATGCAGTGGGAGTGGTTAGCAGATATATATCAAATCCTGGCAAGAAACATTGGGAGGCAGTGAAAGGTATCATGAGATACTTAAAACATACAAAGAGTATGCGCATATGCTATAGTAGTCAGGATTTGAGTGTCAGAGGATACACTGACTCAGATTATGCAGGAGACTTGGATAAGAGGAGATCTGCATCAGGCTATGTCTTTATATTGGCTGGAGGTGCCATATCATGGCGTTCTCAATTACAAGATTGTGTTACGCAGTCTACTACATAAGCTGAGTATGTTACAACAAATGAGGCATGCAAAGAAGCTATTTGACTTGGTATATTGGTAGCAGACTTGGGAATCAAAGTAGATATGTGAGAGTTATATTGTGATAGTCAAAGTGCTATACAATTGGCAAAGAATCCAGTGTTCCATTCGAAGACTAAGCATATTGATGTGAAATATCACTTCATTAGGGAAGTACTTGAAGACAAGCAGATACAACTGCTGAAGATCCACACCAAGGACAATCCTTCTGATCTACTCACAAAGGGACTTCCAGGAGAGGGCTTTGTGCATTGTCGTGAGTTACTGGGCATTGGATAGATGGTAGCCATGTAAATCTTTGTACATTTATGTTCATAGATTTACAGTTGCTTAAAGTGCCACATTGGACTTTAAGTGGGAGGTTGTTGGGATTAAAGCCCAAGTGGCCTCTTATACGGATATGGCCGGCCGCCCGCCTAACTCACTTATCACTAACTCTTTGTATATACTCACTTATACTTTTGTGGATAATAAGGTTTTGGGAGATAACCCTTCAAAACGATTCTCTGCGTACTGTGTAAACTCTCTGTGTATCTCTGTGGGTGTGTGTGAGAGTCGATCCACGCTCCACTCCGTGACTTCACAACTTCAACATTAGGAAAAGTTTGGACTAAAAAATGGGCCTTGTAAGAATCGTTGATGTGGCATAGCTTTCAAAAAGTGGGGATCGGTAAATTTTTTGCAAATAAGATCCAAACTTGTCGGAGGTTGCATATTTAGAATCTACTCTTCAAATGCTATCTATTGATATATAGCATGCATGTATCGGACATTGCCTTCATGTAGATCTAGAAAAAGGTGAGTTTAGATTACCGTAACGGTAACAAAACCTGATTGATTGAAAAAAAATGGCATAACTTTCATAGAATTCATCCAAATTTTTTGGACCTTGGCTCTTTAGAATCCATTTTTCAAGAACTTTCCAATGATAGGTCATATCATGGGGTTCTAAGCAATATTTAGAGGGGTCTACCGGGTTGCTTTCTTTTGTACAACTTGATGATGTGGCACTCTTAAAAGGCCCAAAAACGAGTTCAAAATTTTCCTAATGTGAAATGCAAGAGAGAAGCAATAGGACTCAACTTCAATGCATGCATTAATCAGTTTGTGATGAAGAGAGTATATGCGGTTCCAAACCTCCATCTCCATAGTCTCCTTCTTCTTCCTCTTTACTTTACAATGATCTCTCCTTTCACATAAAATACCATTTACTTATATGTTTAGGATTTAAAAAAGAAATGGGCCGTTGGCCCAAGGCACATAGAGTAAATTAATAGATACGACTTAGAACTCATAGGAACCCGTGATTCTATACATAGAAAAAAAAAATGTATGCATGAAGAAGGTGAAAAATGGTTCCTGGTGATGGATGCTTCCAACATTCCACCTTCCTAAACTTTGTCGTCCATGGCAAAGCCATGTCATGATAGACGCTTGAAGAAGAATGTGCCTGCAGAAGAAAGAAGTCGATGAGGTAGCAAACTTAATTATATACCAATAAAGCATACTTATGGTAATGAGTAAATGCAAAGAATTATCAAATGCGACAATGCCAATAAGGGCAAATAAATTACACTTGCTAAAATTAATTAATCAAGAGTTTTGAGTTTATGGATGAATCTATAAATTAGTTAGCTATGACTAAGGTTTAAAACAATTACTCTAGTACTAGCTAAGTTAAGAAGATGATCTAAATGCAAGACTCCCTAATTGTGTCTTTCAGCTTAGATTAGCTAACTAACTCACACAATGCCGAATAAAAACTTGATTTTTTCGCTTTTGAAGCTCAATGGAAGTCTTTTTCATTTTTTTTCTCACAATAATTCAAAATCACTTGACATGTGTGCTTATTTTGTATGTCTGGAGCTTTTGCTTCTCAAAGAAAAGCGCCCACACTGTGAATCTTTAGGGCTCTAGCACCATATGCAATACATGCGAGTGAAGTATCAAGTCCAAGACAGGATTTCTCTTCCAGCTTAAGATTGTATATTTGGGGCACTTTTGTTTTTGGTTCCATTTCGTTTGTATTCTCACTAGTATTCCTTTTTGTTTGAGTGAGCAAGCCTTTCTATGCCTAAAACACTCGTAAGGTCTCAAACATTCAAACGATTTTACCCTGGGGCAGTCACTTATCAAAAGCTTCCTATATCACGTGCGTTCAAGAGGTTATTAATAATACCTCAATATACATACTATATTTACACTACGTGCCTATTTAAAAAACCCCCACCCCCCTCTGTATGTATACATTTTGATACATTTTGATCTTTTAATAATCCTCTCCGGTTAACTCACGTGATAGCATACACATTCTAAAAAGTGACCGCCCCGGGGATTTTACCAACTAGGACTTACAATCAAGTAAATGAGTTAATCTAAATTCATGGCCTACTAATCTCAAGGCTCATCAATAATATTGAACTCTAAGTCAATTAACTAAAGCAAGAACAACTTTACATATCTTTAACGAAAAATAACAAAAAATTAAATGCACTCAATCAAAACATGAAAAATCACAATCATCCGATATAAATATCCACAAACATGAAACATAAAGAGTAGTAGTCCTGGAGGTATGTGACATGTCTCCTCAATAACGGTGGAAATAACCATGCATTGCTGAAGCTCGATATATCCACATTGTGTGAGAGGTGAAGTCCATCTATACTATAAAATCATAAGCAAAACACTACCACCTGGAAAGATGTGTCAGCGTAGAAATGAGAGTTTTATTACTTAGATATAAGTGAAAACAAATCCTATACTAAAGTCTCAAACCTAAATGTCTAGAGAGAAAAGACCCAAAGAAAACAATAGTATATGTGCATGTATTTAGTGCACTATAGTTAGTTTGTACAAGTGAAGGGTCTAGTGCAATTAGAAGGGATACGAGAACTCTCTCCAAACAATAAAACTTGCAATCTCTTAGCTCTCTGTCTAGGTCATCGGATGGTTAGCACCTATCGCCATATGGATGGTAGAATTTGTAGCAGGACTAATGGGTCTAGGGATGACATGAGCTTGTGACTATGTGGTCAATGAACTCTGTGGCTCAAGATCCCTCAATGTCTGACTCATGCCTAGCCCTAAATCAATAATATGGTCAATGGAACTCTTAAATGAGCTTTGGCTTGTGTCAAGCCATGCTGTGATAAGTGGTCGGCTCTTCCGTAGCCAAATCTTCAATGTCCGTGGTATCTCAATGAATGTATGTCCATCTCTCCTTATATGTGGTCATGGTTTCTTAGCTCGTGTCGGCACTCATCATGGGGTAGGTCTCTCTATATAGGTCTTGAACGTGGTCTAAATCTCCGTCGCATGTGTGTGGTCAACAAAACTGTAAGAGAGAGGATATACTACCGCGTGTGGTCTAGGAACCCAAATTTGTCTATGTCCTCTATAGAATCATTGCGATATATCTAATGACTATCTAGATGTGAACCAACCATGAGACAAACCATCATGTGTACTATGGCTCTCCATCCAAATTAGTGTACCATCACTAGATAATGGTCTAGTTGGTGTCATCATGCGGGATACATAAATGTGTCTTGTGGCCCTACTAGTGATGAACTATAGGCATGATATGTCCTAGGTCCCTCATAGGTAGTACTACTTTTGTGAACGTTCTCTAAGGTAGGCTTTACCTAATCCGGTGGTGTCTCAAGGATTGTGGTAGAAGGAGTCTTACAAGATGGCGAGCGTGTTTTTTCGAGCAACAAAAAAAAAGAGTGAGTCCCTTAACACTAGCTTGGTACCAAAAAGGACACTTTTAGTGTCGTTTTTTCGCGAATTTAAATAAAATGGTACATGAAATCTAGAACACATCTCAAGAAATGCTTTTGTAAATTTAAAAAATGTTATTCAAAGTACTCATAGAAATTATAATCCCTCATTTTTTTAATCATAACCTCAATAGTAACTACACTCATGAAAAGAACCTACGCAAAATAGCATTCAATGTTTCATTAACACTCGTACTCAAACCTCATAAAAAAATGATCAGGGTGCATGCAATAATCCTTGGTAGCTACTTATATATGTGTTTGATATTTTTTCAATTGTCATGTGAGAAAAAAATCCTTTGTGACTAGAATTAAATATAGAAAGTAATGTGGGTCAAATATACAACGTTCACAAATTCAATTAATGATCACAAAAAATTTAGTTCATCTAAATTTACAATGTCTTATGATGCATATATACTAGATCTATGACCTCATTACATAAGGTGATAATTTTTAATGGTTATGCAAGCCACATTTGGTGATTTATGGCATATTCAAAAAATTGTGCATGTTGCAATTATGATTTTTTAAAAATCAAAGATAATCCTTAAAATAAAGTCCATTTCTGGATTTTTCCGTTCATCTCACTTATTTGTATACAAGTACCTCATATGGACACAATTGAGAGACTTATATACACCCTTTCATTAGTTTTTCATAGCAATGTTTTTTGCAAGAAATTACGCACTACAAATTTTTTCAAATGAGCTTAAATCACAAGATGCCTATGAGTTTGAACCCTTGAAAAATGCTTAGTTGATGGGTATTGACCTATAGATACATTATACACCTTAAGTTTTGTCCCATAACCTCATCATGTTAATGAAAGAGGCCTTGAAAGACCAATTTTTTTCTCTTTGTCAGCATTTTCAAGATTTTAGTCTTTTGATTACAACAAAAATCTAGTCCCATAATTAGGTTATGAAGCTCAATTTCTTGCTATGATAAGTTTTTTCCTAACCATACACCTTGAAATCTATGAAAAATCTTGTTTTGATGAGAAGTTATATTCAATTTATGAAAATTTTCTTGAACTGCACTAAATTTCTATGATTTTTTCATCTTAAAACTTATCATTATAATCTTAATTTGGTATTAATTTTGGCAAAAGTAAAATTTGGCTATGTTCTTCACCTCATAGCTAACCTAAGATATGAACACGACCTATGAATTTTGTTTCTAGATTCACCAAATAATTATGATAAGTTGCTTAAAAAACATGACACTTTAGTGTCTGAGGACATTTGAGTGTCCGATTATTACAGAACTAGTGTTAACACTAGTTTGGTACCAAAACAGGACACTTCAACACTAGAATGGTAACAAGACACTTTTATGTCCTTGGACACTTTTGTGTCCTGTTAAGTGACCATTTTGCTTGAATTATTTGGAGAGTATGAAAATGAATTTCTAGGTGCTATATATCCACAAAGTTGCCTTATGAGCTGAAAAAAACTTAGCATTTTTTTTTGAGTATCATTAACTTTACTCTTGCACAACATTTTTGAACCTAAACTGTGTGAAAAAACGGGTCCTGTTTTTGACTTTTTTTCAATTTTTGGCAACTATACCACTCTAAACTTCATGTTTGTGAGGTTTAGATGGCTAGAGGTTAAGCCTTCATAGTCCTCAACATGTTTTGATGCTTGTAGGGAGAGCTAAGTGTTAAAATTGAAAGTTATGACCAATTTACAAGAATTGCATAATCCTGTTTTTTGGCCAAAATTAGCACTTTTATGATTTTTTTGGTGGCTTTCTTGATATCTAAATTCAATTTTGATTGTGTAAGTGTAATGTATAACATAAAGCTAATCTTCCTTGATTTTTGGGGGACCTAATATGCTATATAGCATAGTATATGATGATGGTTGAGTTTTTTGATTGCTGAAGAATACGATACATTTTAGAATAGCAAGTATAACTTTCTCAATATTGCTAGTTTCTTAGGCCAATCGTGTGTATTTTGTAGGTAGTGACCATATCGAATCATAGACAATAAACTTGGCTAGATATTGAGTAGTTTCTATGGGTTTCTAGAGGTCATAATGCTAAACCCATTTTTTTCATGTTTGCTGTATTTAGCACTTTATCATGGACCCCAAGGTTCCAATTGTAAGAGACCCATTATCCTTTTGACATGCTCCATGGATCCTTTTGAATCCAGAGGCCCAAAGGGAACTAAGAAAACATGTATATAGTATCTGTATTGAGCGTGACTATAGAAAGTTTGATGATTGGTCCGCAGAATGGCAAAAATGCAACTTTTTTGTACCTATTTTTTTTGCACAAAAAGAAATTAGTGAGGTAAAAGCAACCATATGCTTTGGTCACCAACCCATTGAAGTTAACGGGGCATTTTATCTCATGTCCTACAAAAATCTTCACTCTTATTTATATGCAATCAACCCTAAGAAATTGTTGTTTTGGGCAAAATGCACTGGTCCATCAACTATGGAGGCTTGTAGTGACCAAGGATGAGAAAAATTACAAGTTTCTCATTTTTTCCATATGTAGTAGTTATTGAACTATAAGCTCATGAAAGGATTTTTCAAAATGAGTGGATCTACTATGGTTTTGGAAAATTTTCCCAAAACCCTGAAAGGACACTTTTATGTCCTGTTAGGTTACCATTCTAGTGTTAAGTGTCCTTTTTAAACAAATTTAAATTAAATGCTACTTGCATTAGACGGTTTATTTAAGAAAACCCTCTGATGTGCTTAGATATATTAGCTAGAGGGTCTTTTAAAAATATAACCTTGCATTTTAGAATCTATCATGATCAAGAACTTTACTCATCAAGTTGACCCTCGTAAGACTGCGATTGACGCTTTGAAGAAATCGCCTTTATAGGCTCAAGAAAAAATGAAACGACCTTGTAGAAAATTTTAGGTGACTCTTCCACAAATTTTCTGTAGATAATTGAAATTTTCATGTGCAAAAAATTGACTTTGGAGTATATAAAATAATAGAAAGTTCCATGTGTTTGATATGGTCATTTCAAGCATATCGTTGCCTACAAAGAAAAATATGTTTCTGATGTATTTGTGAGTTTTAAAAGGTGATACATTGATTGCCCTTTCCATTGAGCACTCAAGGTGGCAACTAGAAGGGCTTTGGTATGCAACAATTATTGGATCATTTTAAATATTCAAAACTACATAAGAAAAAACTTTCATATTTTCATTCTTGAGACATAAGCATTCAAAACCTCAAATAATATTAAACTTTCCATGTATATCAACTAAATGTATCAAATTACGTGGTACATACACAATTGGGGTACCTAAAACCTTGGTTTCAATGTTATTATGGAGAACTCAAGATTTTCAAGAGTTTTTGCACGATAAAAAGTTCAAGATAGAGTTCAAGCAACGAGATTTAATTAAGTTAGGGAGCCCAAAAAATACGTAGTTTCTTGGTTTAAACATATAAAGTCATTTGTAGTTGTCAAATTGCACTAGAATAGTACCAATTTCATGAGCGGACCTTTGGAGGACCAAAATTATGCTCTTATTTACCACGTGCTTAATTAAGTATGAAATTATGTCTATAGCTTGTATGTGACTTGAAAACTTATCTTTGAAGTGCATTCCAGTGTTTTGTAACACTAAGTGCTAATAGTTGTCTTTTATAAACATAAAAAATGCCATCTCTACAAAAAGATATAATAATTTTATGATTTTTTTTGGCAAAACAGCTTGAAATTTTACTAAAATTTATTTCTTAGAACTTACCAAAATTCTCTCCATACAGATTTTATTTTGATATGGAGAAAAATCCAGTGTTTTCTTTCCCTCATAACCAATGTATGGTAGAAGCAAGGTGTAAAAAACTTCTTTCTAGCTTGACAAATAAATTACCAAAACTTGGTAGAAAAACAGGACACTTTAGTGTCTCAGACACTTAAGTGTCCAATTACAGAACTAGTGTTAATAACGTTATTTGTGAATTACAGACATTTTCAAAAGTGATAAGGAAAGAGAGACAAAACAAGTGTGATAACATTGTGATAAGTGGTCATAGAGTATGATAAAGACAATTCAAGAGATATAGCAAACCACAAATACAGACCAAAAGAGCCTTACACAAAAATCAATGTATGTTAAGTCACATGACAATACATTTTCGAACACTATAGTACACAAGAGCTATAGAGCACAAGATATTGCAAAACGGACGACCATCCCATATCATCTCATCATTGTTTATGGCTGCACATAATTTAACTTGAATCACACTCATCATCAATTAAACAGCTGTCGCCTTCAAGGCCTATCTTTCAAGAAATCATCGTATAGTGGGTCCGAAATCATGCGGATCACATTGCCTATAGGTATATCTGCAATGCACTTCATCCAAACAAAATGCACAACATACACTTCAAGAGACCATGGCTGCCATGCTCACAACTTGAAATGTACAGACACTTAAAAGTGGTAATAGAAATGTCTGTCAATGAATTATAGAATGAAATAAAACATAATAAGAAGATATCCAACAAAACAATGGAAGTATAATAGCCTACTCAAAACAAGTACAAATTTATGCAACTCTCAAGTGATGGATAGAGACGAGTTAATTTTCTCTTGTAAACTAGCAGTATCTCGGTGTAGTACATCTCCATGGTGAAGCTAGGCAGGATATCAATCCCTTGAGAAAAATCAATGTAGTTAACAAGGACCTTGCTAGATCTATCTAAGATTCTATCTCTTTTCAACCAACTTTGAGAACAACACTTCTATTTGTAGCCAACACCTTTATTTCGTTATTATTGATCACCTGTCAATGGGGTTTATTTTCACATGTGTGTACTAAAACGATAAAATCTTTTTTCTCTTTAATGTAACAATATCTCGCAAAAGGTACCTTTAGACCCAAAACACTTGATCTGAGACCACGAGCACACGCATATGGAATAAGTCTGCATAAAGGCACACCTAGACACTCAAAGCAGCTAAAGACCTTGTTGTCTTTAGGATGTCCTCATCTTTGTCCACATTTAAGTGGCTATCATCCTCCTCATCCACACATGGAGCCACCTCAAGAACTATCATGAATAGGGACAAGCTCCAAAGTAGCTTTTTGACTGGCCATCTTTGGAACTTCATCCATTGAACCCAACCCAATGTTTGTACTCTCACTTTGATGTACATGACTCAAAATCATCAAAACATGTGGAAATAGACACTAAATTGACTTGATCATTATAAAGAGAATCATCAGTCAAGGAAGCCCTTCCCCAAGAACCACGATCAATTGCTAGACTACATAATTAAATGCCCTCATTGTAATAGAATTTGATTTTTATGTGTGTGAGAGATACACTTTCATTTGGCAAATAACGTGAATGCATTTATATGAATGTATTAATAATCGATGAATTTATTAAACTTGAGAGAATTTGGATTACATTTGGAGAAGTCGGATAGCTGTCATAACATATTCGTGGCATAGTATTTATGTGTATGCATTTTTCTCATTGAGGTAATTATAATTGTAATTGATGGAGCTTCTATTGATGTGGTACCATAATTGTAGTGGGGCATGGCTTCATCATTGAGGTTATTTCATCATTGAGGTTATTATAATTATAATGGTTGTAATTGTGCTTCACATAGTTATAGGTGCGTTTGAATGGATGATGCTGGAGGATATGGCTATCAAACTATGAGGAAGGTTTTCTATAGTTATAATTGTTGCTATAGTAGCTCGTGGGGCTATAAGTACTCCCATCATCTGCATCATAAGATGAATGATTGTGAAACTCGTTAAATGCTTCTTGCAAGAACTCTTCCCTTTTTCCTCTATTCCTCATAGCTTTCAAAACTTTCCTCCTATCCACATATCCGAGTACCTGTCACTTTGTTCATTCTTATGTCAATCTCAACACTATCTACACTATGAAAACAAAAGCATCTTAATTTATTTTAGTACAAAAGTGATCCAATTTACCAAGGAGCCGATTTTGTTAAAAAAGGCAAAAAATTGACCAATATAATACTGCCCGTATCCTTCGATGGTGGCGGTGGCACCGCCCCGTGCTAGAATTCGCCCGTACCGGCATGGAATGGTTTGGACTAGTTTCACCAAGGACATATGTGGTGATTATCTGGATTTGTATATATAGCTTGCTGGAACCTTTTTTTTTTTTTGCTTTGAATATAGTGCAAATGAGCTGAGTAGGTGTCTCAAACATCTCTTTTAATGTGAATCTGGAAAGAATACCCATTCTCGATTGAAAAGAAAAAATGTGTATGCTGCCAGATGGCGGCGAGGGTGACAGTATTGCATGAGAGAGCAGGAGCGCAGCTCAACATTGCGAGTGTGCAAGCATCAGGCGAGGGGGTTTTATTTGTATGTTGAAGATGCTGCATTGTAGGCAGCATTCTCGTGGTGCTAGGATATCGCATAGATATGGTTCGCTAGGTTGGCTGGTGAAGTTTCAAGTTTGTGTCCCGTTCGTGCATAGCTAGTTTTAATTGTCGTCGAGACATCGACCGTGGGGAAGATTAAGAGAGGATATGCCAAGAATCTAGATAATGAAATGAGAAACGAGTAGTAAGCAACCCATAGTATGTAGTATGTATTGGGGTTTGTATAGCATGCTGAAACCTGCTAGAACCGGTCCGCGCCGGTGCAAACTGGGTTCATTAGGTTTCACATGGTAGAGACAAAGTGGAGTGGGGTGGGGCTAGGCCCATTATCATGAGCTAATATGGACACAGCCCACGCTGCATCTGCACTGCAGGATAACTTGGCAGCGGAAATAACTGATCTTAATACCACAGCAAAGCCGATGCATAAATTGCCTCAACTCCAACACGCAGAAAAGCTAAATAGAAACGCAATAACCCTAAAGGTATCGCCGTTAAGCTGTGTGAGGTGAACCATCACCTCAAAACAGGTTGCAGAAACCGATAGAGAGGGAACGGTAAATAAACAACCAACCCATGTGTGATCTCTCAGACGCTGCAGTCAAAAACTCGTAGCTCCTGCCTGTATTCGACCCTCGGCTCCGGAACGCGTGAGTTGTACTCTCCTTCTGTATCCCAGCTCCTTTGTTGGTGATGCGCGTGATGATGACGCTGGTGACAATGCAGCATCCCTGCCGTGCAGGTATAGCCCAAGCCTAAGCTCCACGTAGCTCAAGCCTGAACTGCTTCGTCCCTCGTCATTCTCTTCTGCGCCCGGTGGAAAGCGGCTTTCTAGAAACGCAGCTGTCAAAAACTCAGTTTTGGGGCTCAAGCTTTAAGTAGTACGTCGAAGTTTTAACTTTTGTTCATTCTTTTCTTAGTGACGCTATGGCTCAGCTCCAAAACCCATCTCTCATGATTCCCATGATGACCATGTGAGAAATCCCAGCCCTCCTCGAAGCTACCTCGGCCATCCCTGCAACCGTGTACCGGTTCATGCAGAGAATTTTGACACAGAGAAAGCACCGGTTTATGCTAGTCAGAATGTTGAAAAGGATGTCGAAGATTAAATTCCAAGGTAAACCATGCAAGTTGGGCTTCAGAGTCTCCTTCCTTCATTATGGGCAAAAACAATGTGCATGACAATGTAGAGGCCCATGTGCTTTGTAAGAAAAAAGGTAATAGTACTGTTGGATAGCTTATCTACATCATTTGCAGAAAAATCCAGCGAGAAAGTAAGAGAGCTTGTACAAGCCATGCTCGCGTTCAAGGTTCAACAAGTCTCTCCCAATGTCTCGCTCTCCCAAAGAAGACAAAAAACACATACACATTCGTCTCTCTCTCTCTCTCTCTCTCTCTCTCTCTCTCTCTCTCTCTCTCTCTCTCTCTCCCCCCCCCCTTCTCTCTCTCTCTGTGCACCTACATGTACAATAGGTACATTAAAGTTCCAATTTGCAAGCCCAGAAAGAGTTAAAGAAAGCTAGCTGCTCATCCAGATGGCTCCCTCGATGTTGACTGCTATCGCCAGCTTGCAAGAAAAACCACTTGGCTTATAAGTAAAAAGAACATGTCCATTAGCCTTAAAAAAATTATAGGATTGGTTTGTATGAAGTGACATGTGCAGATATGGCTTTACCTACATTGCAAAGTGTGATGTACAATGCATATTTAAAAGAAACTCACACATACACTTGACCATTTGTGGTAGATTTGGTTGCAAAGTTTATGAGCTAGTGCGTAGTCGGTGGCTTGGGAAAGAAGCTTATAAACGTGGACCACTATTCTTTGCATGAGATGCGTGTGCCAAGTCTAGAAATGATCAGAGAATCCGTGAGGGAGAAAAGTGTTCAAAGATCTAGCTCACCAATACTAGTGGAAACTAGGGAAATATTGGAGGAGGACAACCACATGCTTGAGTATACTACAATCCCAAGAGAGGTTGGTGTATTTAAGAGTGGTTAGCATGAAGCTTGCACTTTGCAGCATAGGTGACTTGAGATACTTGTGCCCCAAACATTGTGGGCAATTAGGCATACAGAGCCTGGAAGGAAAAGGACATGCTTTGATGTTCTTGTAGAGGAAAATGTTCGTTGTTGTAGGTTCATAAATGGGATGGAAACGACTGTGAGACATGAAATTGCTGCATTGTGCTTTTGGGCAGGTAGAACTATCCCGCTAAGAGATCCAATCCAAGAGGTTTGGTTGAGGGTTTTGTATGGTTCTTCAACAGTAGTAATACTCATAGTCGGAATATGGATGCCATGATTTCCTAGAACTTGGGCAGTGGTAGAGGGCACTAACATGCAGCCATCCAAGGTTGAAATGTTAGAGCACAATGGGTTTGTTCTTAAAGACATTGATGCAAGCATAAAGTGAAGCTGCAATGTCAGAGTCGGTGGATCTGTACCCGAGTTTGGTTTGCCCCAAGTTCAGAGACAACAAGCTTGTTAGATAGAGATCAAAGCTAGCCATAAATTTTCAAGGTAGAATTGCATAGGAAAGAAGCATGCGTGCCACTTTGGTGCAGGAGGTAATACTGGTCCCCATCACCTCACAAGTGTTCCATGTGACTACAACTCGGTTATTGGAGAAAGGAGTTACTTGTGCTGTCACCCTTGCAAAATTCCCTCTTTGCACGTGTGAGGATTTCCAAAGGTGGTACAACAAACATGCTACATTTGTTCCTTACAAACACATCTACTTTGTATTCTTTTGCATCCTTGGTTTGAAATCTGTTGCCCATGAGTTTGGGCATCATGTTACACTCACAAAGGTGGAGTTGTTTCAAGCCTTGGTCGGTACCAGAGTGGCCTCATAGACATGTTGGTGGAAGTTTGTTAGCTTTAACCTTTCTTGGTGTTTGGGATGCATCCACAATTAAGCGCTTTATATGTAATTATGTGACTTGTTAGGGCCTCAACATGTAAGAAGGTTTGATATTTTGAACCCTCTGATGCTTTGTGGTAATTTTAGATGTATGACCCTTTTGGGTTGAGATTCTGGGTGGTTGAATCTTTCATGACATGATTATTTTCTTCAATATACCTTGAACTTGCATCATTTTGTCAAGGGTGTTGCTCATATTTGCTCAAAAATTGGATTTGCGCGGTTTTTTTTTTCTTGTTAATTGGAAACCCTCTGGTAGAAGTTACTCTAGGAATATTGGTCTTTGAATCCTTGGGTGTGATCTCTACTCTAGGGGGTGACATTCATGGTCTATAAGTACCTCATATGTCCTTGGAAATCTACATGCTCAATTGTTGGTAAATCTAGTTGTGGATGCATATGAGCATCTCTCTCAATGCCAACATCTGTCTCTATGGTATCTGTAGGTATCTCGGTCTCTAGTGACTCGTTGTAATGTCTCTAATCTTTGGTAAATCTAGTTGTGGATGCCTATGAGCATCTCTCTCAATGCCAACATCTGTCTCTATGGTATCTATGGATATCTCGGTATCTAATGACTAAGTCGTAATGTCAGCACTCTCGTGCCCATATTCGTCAAAAATCTCCTCAAGTGTAGGCTCAAGTGGGACATCTATGTCTATGATAGGTGCACAAGCATCATCAATAAGTGTCAAATTTGGCACGCTATCTATCTTTGCTGGCTCAATACTTGTCTCTCACATAGGAGCAATCCCACTAGGCTGTATATCCTCTATTGAACAAGTAACAACATTTGGAATAGTCACTCTAGGTGACTCTAATGTAGTGCTGTTGGGTATACTCGTCGTGTTGTCAATCTGGGCATTCGTCTCCTTCATCTCAATCACTCTAGACCTCAACTGATCAACTGTGCTCTAAGGCAAAATATGTCTATATGATGGAAAGTGGGCATTAGGAAGAGAATCGGGTGTAGGAGGACCTCTTTATTTGGCAATTTAAGGGAGTCAAACCTCTAGGATTAAGAAAACAATCAAAGGAGACTTTTTGAATTCAAACATGCAAAACGGCTAGTTTATTTGAATTCAAATTTCCCCTCCAAAGTGAAATTTAAAATCTAGAGAGAAAAACCTTATCCTATAACATATCTACGAAAAGAGCTCAGTATGTGATCACAGATCTATAATCTCCACTCAAATCGGAGATTGTATGTAGGAGTTATGAAAGGCCAAAAATCATAAAATTGTCCACCCCTTTTTTGGGAGGAAAAGTGCATCCTTTGACTACTCTTACACCTCCCGTACACAACCACCATTCTTGCACACATGGCGTGCACCTATTTGTCAAAATGTTAATCACCTCCATCATCTCATGGAAAATAAAGAGGCCCTCCTAGACCCCATTCTCTTCCTAATGGAGGTGATCTAGTAGAGGAAGTCTGTCTAGAAAGTTTTTGTGGAATCTGTGTGGTCATCACTGTAGGATTTTGGCCATGGCATGGAGAATAGGGCAATCCAATCATCAAGGAATGTTTAGTACCATCTATATCTCTATATATCCTATGTCGAGGATCTCCAACAAGACATACCACAATATCATGGCTGGCTCAACACATCCTATGGTTTGCTCTCATCGATATCTACGTCCACAATCATCAACATAAGTCAATCTACGCAAGTGCACTATCCTAGGATGTAACTGGGTGTCCAAAAAATCATTAGGATGTGATCTGTCTACAACATTATATGGGCTAATTGACACAGACATGTAAGTGCCCTTGAGCTCATCAGTAAAGAACTTGCTCGAACCAATGTGACGTTTATGAACTGTGACTACCTGCTATATCGAAGGGTCAATGCTGTCTGAGAAGGTGCCTCTGGTGCACTACAAGAGGTTGTGTGCTCTTGTGACGCTGTTAGCGATGGAAATACATTGGGTTTTTATAACCCCCGGCGTCGCTAAGACCGTCGCTAACAACGTCGATACGGGAACGTCGCTATAGGAATCGCTATAGCGATCGATATACACGTCGCTATAACCGTCACTATATATCGACGCCTATAACGACGATTATAGTGACGTTCGCAGGCCATCTATAGTGACGTTTATAGCGACGCAACAGAGCCTTATATAGCGACGTTCATAGCGGCGCCCGAGAGAATTTTTTTTTGGTGGCAGGGCATTCAAGCAGGGCATTGAATGCCATGCCACCCATCAACCATATTGAATGTTTCATTAATTGATTCACCTTTGAAAAGAAGTGCAAAGGTAGATATAGACCCAAAATAGTCATCCACAAGACAATATAACCATTAACTCCATCATCCATAGTACGTATTGTTTGCCAAATAAAGATACAAAACTGACAAGCGTAATTGATGAAAGTAAATCAATGACAATTGTACACATCATAGGCAAAATCACTTGATTGTTAAACTTTGCAAATGTAATAGTTACAACACCATTGTCATTATTGAAAAAATATACATGGTTTTCAAAAAGACGTATAAAAGTCGTACATGATATATAAGCTATGACAAAAAGAAACTAATGCTATATAGCTACGGCTAGACTGACATCGTCTAATCAGACGTCTCATCACGTCCAAGCGGCATATCTATCGGATTCTGGAAAAAAAAACAATAATACAGCTTTTTCTAAGTATAAACATATAGCGACGTTTATAAAATAATACCTCAACAAATAGAAAAGAGTAAACCCTAATACTAACCATGCCGCCGCAAGAACTCAGAATGTCCATCAAGGCGTTTAAGCCCTTCCTGCCTACGTACTCACGCTCGTACGGTGTGGGATCACGTCTTGTCATCGACCACTGTCAAAACATACAAAGAATCCATTATGTTAGAATTTAAAAACCCATAAACCCTAAACTATCAAACATAAAGAGCAATGCGAAAACACTTACAAAATCGGCCTCAAATGATGCCCACCCACCGCTCCCCAAGTGGTGCGAGCTCCCTGCCTCTACTCGTGCTCTGGCTGTCTCCTTTTGTTGCTTCCACTTGTCGGGATTCTCGTGTGCAGCTTTCTTCGCATTCTTCTAGTCTTCTTTGGCCAGCCAATCTGGTCGTTTTCACCCATGCTTGATTGCTTTTTGCACTTCGGAACGCTTGTGCTTGTAGTATTCGCGCATTCGAACCTTCATCACGTCTTCATTGAAGCGCTCATCCCGTGTTGGAACGGGAAACTCGTCATGAAGCATGCTGATGACTGTCTTTTAAATCATTCGGTACTTCACTCCAGGTGTTTAGTATGTAGTGTCTAAACACGTGAGAGCAAAGACCGCGCATGCGCGAAATCACCTTCTTGCCTTCATCATCCAAGATGATGCCGCCGCTGAAGTCGACGGAGTAAGGCAAGCCCTCTCGCCGCTGACGCGTGAACCTGAGTGTCCGGACAGGGGTCTCTAGCGGCGTGTTGACGGGGGTACGGACGTCAGGTGTCTCCACTGGAGTCTGAGCCCCGAAGCGAGGACGCACTGGAGTGACTCTTGGAGGAGTAGCTAGTGGTGTGTAGCCGCTAGGAACGGCAGTCAGCCGTGCAAAACCTAGTGTCGATGGCGATGCCTTGGCTGGTGTCGGGGTGGGCAAAGAAGGGGAGGGTAAAGAGCCTCGTCGAACACGAGGCGGTGTCGAAGCATCGGTGGCGGCATCCCCACAACAACCGCCACCGCCACCACTAGAGCGCCGGTGCCTAGACGAGTGTGAAGATCGTCTCGTCAACATCGAAGCTGCGGAGCGCACAAATTTAAAAATCTTATAACCTGGACAACAAATTTAATCTTCTATTGGCATTCTTCATCTTTTTTATCTCTCTCTCTCTTTGTTCACACTGTAAACTACCTCACATTCTCTAGTCATGTCCAATCCCCGCACACCTCGGTCTAGAGGTGCACGGAGATCAGAACCACCGGGTTATAATCTCGTCTTTATTGGTCAATGTCTATATTTGTGGGTACAAGAAATCTACACACCCACGTCTACATGATAGTGCATGTAGTGGACAAAACCCCTTTGCCTCTTCTCTAGCTGTAGCATTTCACAGCATCTTAACATCTTTTCAAAGTAGATCTTTTCACCGTTCGTCTAACTCTAATTTTTTTACCGTAATCTCGAAGGTAGACTCTAATATAAAAACACAATCCAAAATATTATCTTAAATCTAACCTAATTGAACATGTGGTGATTCGCTCCATTGAAGGGTAAAAGACATACCAATGGGGCTACTAGCTGTGTAGATGTGAATGGGCCTCACATATACAAATACTTCAATGCAAGAGTTTAATACTCTCACCTCTCCATCCCGTCGATCCATGACCGAGGTGATGGGACAAAATCCTCCTCGAAGCTGGCCCAACCACCACTCCCCAGGTGATGGGATAATCCCATCTTGATGCAAACTCTTGCTGCGTCACTTTGCTGCCACCACCTGTCTGGATTGGTCGTCTCATCGGACATATGATTGATGAGGTAGGCATATCACTTTGGCATGTCCCTCTCGTGAACTATAGCAACCCTGTCCGATGAATGCTCATCATCCAGGCCTCTAGGTGGCCCCGACGCAGTGTTCGGGTCACTCCTCAGCATCTCTGACGCAGTGACCGTGACACCACTCTCAAACGCGTTGGCAGTATAATCCTTCGGTGTACTAAAAAATAAACCTAAATCTAATCTATCTAACCTAAATAAACCTAAATCTAATCTAACATAAATCTAAATCTAACCTTATCTTAAACGATAAAAAGAGGAAAATGGTATAACCTTTCTATCACCCAAGTGTGGTAGATTGGTTATGCCATTTCCCTCTTCAATAACAAGTAAATAACGTAAATAAACCTAAATCTAATCTAATACAACGTAAATCTAAATCTAACGTAAATAAACCTAAATCTAATCTAATATAACGTAAATCTAAATCTGACGTAAATAAACCTAAATCTAATTTAATTTAACTTAAATAAACCTAAATCTAATCTAACGTAAGTCTACATCTAACCTAATCTTTAACGTCATTTGGGATAGTTTCCTACAATGTTGAAACTCTCTTCTTCTCGTGTGTGTGTGTGTGTGTGTGTGGGTGTGTGTGTGCCAATAAAAAGAGAAAAATGGTATAACCTTTCTATCATCCAAGTGTGGTAGATTGGTTATGCCATTTCCCTCTTGAATAACAGGTCTTGAGTTCAACTCCTCGTCGGCTAGATCTTTAAGGTCTCTTGAATTAGTTTCCTACAACGTTAAATTAAACTCTCTTCTTTTCAGGTGTGTGTGTGTGGGTGTGTGTGCACGCCAATAAAAGGAGAAAAATGGTATAACTTTTCTATCACCCAAGTGTGATAGATTGGTTATGCCATTTCCCTCATGAATAACAGGTCTTGAGTTCTCCTCGTCGACTAGATCTTTAAGGTCTCTTGGAATAGTTTCCTATGACGTTAAGACTCTCTTCTTCTTCTTCTTCTCTCTCTCTCTCTCTCTTTGTTTTATATCTTTCTCTCTCTCTCTCTCTCTCTCTCTCTTTTCCTCTCTCAATGTGTGTGTGCATTCTTTGTTTATGCATGTGTGTGTGCGTTTTTGTTTATGCATGTGCTCTCTCTCTCTCTCTCTCTCTCTCTCTCTCTCTCTCTTTTCCTCTCTCAATGTGTGTGTGCGTTTTTTGTTTATGCATGTGCTCTCTCTCTCTCTCTCTCAAAAACACAATGTGTGTGTGTGTGTGTGTGTGTGTGAGAGAGAGAGAGAGAGAGAGAGAGAGAGAGAGAGGGAGAGAGAGAAAGAGGGGAAGGGAACATGAGAGTGAGGAGAGGGAAGGAGCATACCCGGCTCTCCTTCCTCTCCTCGTGTGTGTGTGTGTGTGTGTGTGTGTGTGGAGAAGAAAGAGAGAGAGAGAGGGAGAGCGCGCGTTACCTTTGCTTGTTTGAGCGCGCGCCGAAAACTCAGATGTGAGATCTGAGTTTTCGGACGCTCTCAGTTATTTTTTTCCCCCTGACGGCGTCGCGATGAGCGTCACTAAGTTACTTATAACTTAGCGACGTGCATAGCGACACCGTGTGTTTTCGCATTTGAGCATCGCACTGCGAGCGTCGCTAATATTAAGTACCTCTTGTAGTGGTGTAAGAATCTCCATCAAGGTCAACAAGCCAAGGCATGACTCGGCTATAGCCTAAGAAACATAGCTTGATCTCTGTCTGGTGCTCTCCACTAGTTGTGGCCACTCTATCCGCAAGTGGTACCTGCTTGGCTGACTTGTTAGCATATCTGATGCATGTGGTCTAGCAAGCTCTGTGTCTAGTGTGCTCGTGGTTTGTGGTGTGGTCTCTACGACTCTCTAGCATGTGTACTAGCAATAGTAGCAGGCAAAGCCTGTGATGTGGTTGTCTCTGTGCATGGTAGGTCTAGTGGTGCAGTGGTAAGGCTCTACTGGCTCCTGTGCTCCATATTAGTCTCGTCACCTCTGTCATGACCGCAACAAAGGTATGTCTTTTATATGGTTTGGATGATGTAAATCCTAGAGGTGATCTAAGTCGTGCCAGCTATGTGGGGTATAGTTATCGGGTGTATTGTAGGCTCAACATCACTACTCATAGAAGGAGAATAGCATAGTCCACACAACAACGTATGGGTAGACTCATCATAAATGCTCCTATAGGTACCTCATAAGGAACCTGATGGGATAACACTAACTGTGTCATAGAGAGGGTACTCTCTTGGTCTAGCTATCTCTCTCATGCACATCCTCTGATCCTCATCAACATACAAGGGTCAAGTGTCAAACAGGTGCAAAGATATAGCCTGTGGTAGCTTAAGGGTGTCTAGGTGATCCTCACGAAGGGCTAACATGATATGCTATGGACTATTGTCTATATGATGTACCAAAACCATCAAGAAGGTGATCTAACAAGGTCGGGTTTGCTTGGGCTCTAAGCATTTGGAATCTAGGTGTTTGACGGTCTGTGGGCTGAAGCTTGATATATCTCTGTTGGATGTCTATGTATGTGTACATATAGGCAATCCATTTAACTTTCCATGGACCCACAATAGCCTTTCAAATAGAGCCTCAGGATCCATGATCACTAAAGTTTGTCAATCCAAGTCAAATATGGACGGTCAAGGAGGTCTTCGTGTAAGTGCACTAGCTAGGGTGTGCAATTAGGCAATCACAGGGCTAACCAAGCACTAATCTGGGGTCCCTACGTGTGAACTAGCTCTAAAAATTGTCGCTAGTTCCAATTCCGGTTAAAAATCAATCAATGGATCAAATCAGGATTTAATCATGCACAAGCATGTGATCAATATCCAAAATCAAGCGAAGTCAAAATTTCGTATGCAAATGTGCTCTAAAGCTCCTCAACATGCAAAATAGAGGTTAAAATCGAAATCCGTGTAAGAACAGGATATGCGTGCAGTCTAGCTCAAAGCTGGTCAAGTCGGATGTGATCTGGAAAAATCAAACACTCCAAAAATATTTAGTCCAAATGTGCCTAATCATATATAAATGCACATGAACGGAGCATATACAGAGCGTGTGATGCATGTGTGAAGCAGAGGGAAAAATCGAGATAGAGAAATACAATTTTTTTTTGTTTTTCCACTTCTTGGATTTTTTTGGAAGAAAATATAAAGAAAAACAAAGAAATAAAAACAAGTAAATGCGAAAATAAAGAATATATAAACGAAAAAATAGAAAAGAAAATCTCAAATAAACATATGTAAATTTTTAAAAAAACTTACAAGCTATGTTATGATTTCATGGTTTTTACTTTTTTTTTGGGTTTTTTGTATGTTCTATTATTTTTTAATTTTTTTTTGATTTCTTGAAACGAAATAAAAATCAAAGAAAATAAAATAAGATAGACATGAAATTTTAATAAAAAAGTGATTGAAATATAATAAAATTTAAAAAAGGATTTAAGCTAAGGTACAAAAAGTCAATGTTGAATAAAAACAAAATGTAATATGGCAGTGTGGAGTGGCACGATGAAATTGGGAGCGGAGCACAAAGCAGGGAGAGAAATAAAGGAAGAAGGGGCCCACCGACGTGTAGAGAAAGGGGGTGGGGGACTTCTCGATGACATAGACGGGGAAAGGGAGAGGGAGAGAATTGCGAGTGTGTGAGCATGTGCGTGTGAATGCGTGTGTGTGTGTATGTGTGTACAACGTGTGTGTAGTTTTCACTTTTTTGAATTTTTTGGTTTCTAATTTTTTGTCCAATTTCTCTATTTTTATAATTTTGTTTTGTGTTGTCTCTTTTTCTTTGTTCAACTCTCTCTCTCTCTCTCTCTCTCTCTCTCTCTCTCTCTCTCTCTCTCTCTTCTATTGTTTTTTTCTTTTTTTTGGTTTGTTTTTTTTGTTTTTGTATGTTTTAAATTTTTTTCTTTGAAAATATTTTTTGGGAGGGAGTTTCTTTTAAAGAATAAAAAATAAATAAATACAACAAGAGAAATAACACAAATAAAAAATATTACACAAATAAAAAATAAAACTTAAAAAATAGAGAATATTTCATTAAAAAAGCCAAAATAAAAAAAAAGAAAAATAATAATAATAATAAAAAGAGATGAGATGATATGGGGATGCTATGGGGGTGGGGTTTCTTCAGCTATTTTTTAAAATACACACATGCAAAAAAGTTTTTTTATCTTGAGACTCCAAAAATTATCCAAAAAAGCCAAAATTAACCAAAAAATTTGTGAAACTTCACGGGTTTGCAACGTACACTTCAAATCAGCTCTTTCTATCAATTTTATATATTTTTGAAAAAAGGCAATAAACTAGCAAAAAAATCATAAGAATTAGTCAAAAAATACTATTTAAAAAAAACGTGCACCTAGTTTGCTTCATATATTAACACTAGCAATGCAATTACAACATTGAAATAATAATCCATCAACTTGCTAATCGAAATCGAATTGTTTTAGATCATTTTTATTGTTTTTTTGACTCAATTTTGTCCCAAAAATTAGTCTAACAAATGGTTTAATTAAACAAATTGTTGCGCATCGGTAAAACACCCTTTTTATTCTATTGCTCCACCTTTTTGGCCCCTTCGTCTTGCCTTTCATTTGTGGCACCTTTCTTTGTAGTTGTAACTTAAGCAAACACCTTCAACTGATTCTTGGTTGTTGAGGTTTGGTTTCACACTTGAATGTCCATCTTTTCTTGGCAGTTCTTGGCATGCAATTGAGCCACTAAGTGATTGATCATATCTCTTTAGGGCTTGAGTATTCAAATATTACAAACATGAAATTCCATGTTATTGACTTTTGTGATATACCTTCTGCAAACACAAAGATGTACAATATCAAAAGCTAAATACAATGCAAGCCTCGTAAATTCGTAGCTGAATTCGATGCAATACAAACATTCAACACTTTTATCTCTTCCAAGAGCAAGTAGTTTGAACATTGTTGATTTTAGACCAATCCATACTTGTGGTCTACATTACTGAAATGCATTGGAGTCAAGTTTTCCAAGACAATGATTATCACCTTATAAATGAATCTTTTGGAGGTACTAGTACTAGTTTCCAATGTTTTTGAATATATAGAAGCTGCTAAAACAAGAGATGAATAATAAATTATCCTTTTGGTTTTTGTTAATAAAAAGCTCCAATAAGTCATCCATGGGAAAAATACGCTAATGACACATAATTTGCAAGAACTAGTACTTACCTCAGGATCCTTTGCCAACATTGAAAATTTGTGCCCCTTGATAAACCTTACATACACCCCTTGCATTCCACTGCATTGGCACCATCTACAATTGATCTGTACTCCATTGTAATCCTTTGGTAGCTATGAGCAAGCACACTCTTGCTAAAAATTACTTGCATAGTGCATCTGTGTGTGTGTGTGTGTGTGTGAGAGAGAGAGAGAGAGAGAGAGAGAGAGAGAGAGAGAGAGAGAGAGAGAGAGAGAGAGAGAGAGAGAGAGAGAGAGAGAGAGAGAGAGATGTTATAACAAGTGTGGAAAGAGATCTCAAAAGGGATAGAGAGCTAGAGTAGGAAAGTTGATGCTGCACATCAAGAAAAAGGCTATGGAACTCGAAAGAGAGATGCAAGCTTAGGAAGAGAGAGAAAGTGGGATCGGGAACCTTGATCAAGGAAGGAGAGGTTAGAGCTATGGAGAAAGAGGCTGCAGATCTAGAGGGAGATGTTGTAGCTATGGAGAAAGAGGTTGCATATCTGGAAGAAGGTGTTGGTTCAACTTGGAGCTATGGATAAAGAGGTTGCAGATCTCGAAGGAGATGTTGGAGCTATGGAGAAAAAGTTTGAAAATCTAGAAGGAGATGTTGTAGCTATGGAGAAAGAGGTTGCATGTCTAGAAAGAGATGTTGTAGCTATGGAGGAAGATGTTAGAAATCTAGAAGGAGATGTTGTAGCTATGGAGAAAGAGGTTGCATGTCCTAGAAAGAGATGTTGTAGCTATGGAGGAAGAGGTTACAAATCTAGAAGGAGATGTTGTAGCTATGGAGAAAGAGGTTGCATGTCCTAGAAAGAGATGTTGTAGCTATGGAGGAAGAGGTTACAAATCTAGAGGATGTTACAGAGCTAAAATGATGTGTGGTAAACTGCTTTACAAAAAGATGCCCTAGCATGAGAATAAGAGGAGAGAGATGTGTTTGTGTGTGTGTGTGTGTGTGTGTGTGTGTGTGTGTGTGTGTGAGAGAGAGAGAGAGAGAGAGAGAGAGAGAGAGAGAGAGAGAGAGAGAGAGAGAGAGAGAGACTTTCAGAGGGGGATAAAGAAGAAGAGAAACAAGATAAAGAAGACAAAGAGGGATTAAGAGAGGAAAACTTCTAATATTTGAAAATCGAAAAGATACTGTTGGGGGGAGAGTAACTGCAACCAAATCTATAAAATTTGCATATACTCTCCACGAAAAAAAGCAAAAGTATTTATGTAGGCATGTCTAGGCTATCCACCCCACCATTCTAGCCTTTGAAAATCTTGATTAAGTTTTAACTATTTTCTTAAACTGTTAAATACCAAATATGGAAGAATCCACTTCGTTGTGTATTGGTATGTATTGATTCTATATTGTACCAAAGAAGGTAGAAATGAATCATTTTGGTTACCCAACATGACAATTTGGTACTCTGGATTTCTAAAGTTTGGTAGACTACCAAAGATGGTTCTACAATACCATATTTGGTACTCTTTAGAGCAAGTTTTGGCATTGCTGCATGAGTGGAATTTTACCATTTGCATGAAGTTGGAATTTTCTAACCTTCTTTGTTTTGGTGCCATAGGTTGAGCTATACCAAAGATTCAAGATGGCTCACCCTATAGTGGGAGTGTCTCTTAGATGCTTTGAGGCATTAAAGCCATACTTAATTCGAAAGCTAAAAGATCAGTATACTTGCTGTTGTTATTCCATTTGTAGATGCTCTATTTCAAAGATGCTTTTAATCAAATGTGACAAAACAAGTTTGGGCATCAAGAAAAACCCACCTTTCCACTTGCTCCATATGTTGTAGAAGTGATGATATAGGAGAGTGTTTTGCAAACCAAGCAGTATGTCAGCACATCATTGGTATGTGGGAATCCATGATGTACCCAAAGCCTCCAAATAGTGAATACTATGCCAAGAAATTCTTGATGCGGGAATGCTCCCAATGTGGTGTACAAAAGTTAACATTTTGTCTCAATGAGATAGCAAAGGATAGCAAGGAGGTGTTTGTGAAGGTTTTCATGGATGTTGGAACGGGATAGGTTGATGCAGGTGGGAGTGAGAAGAAGAGAAAGAACTTGATTGTGCAACGAATGAAAAGTGTGATTTTTTGAGCCTATTTTTAGCCCACCTTACAAGCTTCATCAAGCACAACTTTGTCTTCCACTAGCAAGCCTAACAATTCAAGGATTGTTTGATCAAGTTTCCTAGCAATGTCGTTATATTAATTATTGACTTTGCAGAGAATTATTCTTTTAAAATTGAGAATGAGATTCAGTCAATGCATTGGTAGTCTACTCAAGTCACAATACTTGTGCACATCAGTTATGTAAGAAATGCAGCAGGTGATGTTCAAAAGACGCTACACTTTTACATATCAGATGATAGGCGTCATGTACATTGTTTGTACAACATTGTTTCATGTTTCATGACAAGTGGTTGAAACAACATGGACATTGTTTACAACACCATTGGGTGTAATCAGATGGTGTTGCTTCACAATTCAAAGCCCGTAGATCGTAATATTTTCTGGCGAGGTACTATCAGTTGACACGCTTGCACATGATACATAACTTCTCAGCATCCGTCCATGAAATAGGAGAGCATGATGGGACAAGGACAGTCATCAAGAGAACCTTGATGCATGAGTAACTGAGACCAGATGACTGGCCTATGAAGTGTGCGGCTGATGTGGTCAACTTTTTGAATGCAATTTTTCAGCCAAGAGAACCGTCTCACAAGTGTAGTACACAGAATTTTCTGGCTTATTGGTGCAGATGATGTGCAGCACAACCTCTAGTGGGACTGTGAGTGCGTCATGGACTCCCGCTTGTTTCATTGTTTTGATGGGTATTCAAAGGATAACCTATCATCCCAGGGGATTCACTCTATATACAAAATGGGACGCCACCTGCGAGCGGACAACTTTGATAAAACCCCTATATACGACTCATATTAGGGAATATGACCCCCCTTTCTACGCTTATACGATAATCAATGAAGAAAACTATCATACCCCTATCTTACATATAAAACTTAGATCTCACATTATCTAATTGAGTAAAACTAGTCAAAGAGTGTGTAGCATAGTAACTAGAAACGTACTAAGGAACCACTTCTATTGATAACTAGATGTACCCTCAATGTATCTTAGTTTCAAACTATGTGCCCAATCAACCTCCACTATGTCTACTCCAATTCGGACCCATCTAAATTACTCAAATAACATGGTTATAAAGTTGTGTTAGGTTCTTTGTGTAAATTTGCATCTATATAAACTCTTTATATCTTTCATCCTTCAACAAATAATAATAGAAAAACAAGCAATTCATACAAAGCAGTGTTAGTTCTTGTATGTATCTTTGTAGCTATTTGATTCACAAGTTCGAGGGAAGACTCTTTTGGGAAGCCATGATTTTGAAACACAAAAACTTTGTCTCATTTTTCCCTTTTCTCACCCCCCCCCCGGAAAAAAAAATGATACCCCCCTCCCTTATTTTTAAGCTTGGGACATAAATTATTGGGGGCCTACCCCTAACTTATACGCTTATGTAGCTTGTAAAAAAAACCCCCCTCCCCTCCACTTACGTGGTGCGACAAGTTTCCATGGTGAATCCCTCGGGTCTGTCATAAAAACTAATATCTAATACTCCCAAATGATTTTCTCATGTTAAACTAATCACGTAATATGGTGAAGTACCAGGGGAGTAAAAGCTAGAATATTGGTAAGGCTGCTAGATCGGTCTCTGTCAGGGATCCAAAGGGGGAGAGTCTGCAAAAGAGCAATGTGCTTCAATGGGACTTAAAAGACCTAAGGTTCACCTCCATTAAGACTTCCAAAGGCTAAGGTTCCAAAAGTAACTCAATTATCCAATGACCAAAGCAAGGGGAAAATTGGAGGGCCATGGGAAAACTAAAAAGTATTCCCACATCCCCAGGAAGGAGGGGGTGAGCCCTTTTAGTAGGGGATAAGAGAGAAACACACACACACACACACACACACACACACACACACACACACACACACACACACACACACACACACTCCAAGGCTCCCCCTTTACACAAAGGGCATACTAGACACATGTCAGGTTCCTAGGCTAGTTGCCCCCAATCTCCCCTCAAATCCTATTGGATGGCCATAGAGGTGGACCAATGAGAATTAGGCTAGAGTAAATTTAGTCTAATCAATTTAAAAGTTGTTGATAAAAGAACCAATAAAAATTAAGCTCCCTAGAAGACTATTACCAAGGAGCCCAATGAGCATTCAACAACCCAATGGCTTGCCTGGTTCCTTTTGGCCAGAAGACTAAGAGGTCCAATGAGAGTTTAGTTGAATTATTTAATAACCTAAATCTCTCACAAAAGGGGAAAGGGGGACACTTGTCAAAAGGCTATCAACTATGTTTCTAATTTGTGATTGGCTAAGGTTTACAAGAGCCAATGGGAGGCGAGTATGAGCAAATAGTAAGAGGGGTAGACCAAGATGAGAGAGAAGGCTACATTTTACTCTAACACAATGATACACACACACACACACGTGCGCGCGCGTACACACGCACACACACAAAACTCATGTGTGCAAGAAGAACTCCATCTCCTTCTCCAAGCATTGATAAGTAGAGGCCTACACCAACAACTCTTGGCTATGGAATGCAAGTTCAACCAAGAGCGAAGCTTCAATGGCATGCTCATCTCCTCTACCATTCTAATTACTAAGCTAAGCTATGCTATTAGAGTGATTATGTGAAGAGAATACTTCTTTCTCGTAAGATACATCTTCTTTCTCTCAATCTATCTCATTCCCTGCGAGCTCTCACCTTTTTTGAAGGTGTGTAAGGTCTTGGGGCTGAGGCTAGGGACACTAGGTGTGTTTTTCAAGCATAATTTGGTGTATGAAGGTTCCATCTTCATTACACCACCTAGTTTTATCATGGAACACAAAGATTGTATTGTACAAAAGGCTCCTTTGATGAGAGAAGCTATAATATAAAGCCTTTATGGAGGATGGACCGGGTCCATGTAAATCTGGTCCTCAACTGTTGTCAATTGTTCTATTTCTCTCTCTTTTCAAGTATTGTCAATGCCAAATTAGCTGGGTGTAAATTGATATGTTGCTTTCTCAAATTGAGGACTTGGAATTGGTCCAAATGGATGTGAAGAGAAAGTTTCTTCGTGGGGATCTTGAAGAGGATGTCTACATGAAACAACCAGAAGGTTTTGCGATAAAGCTTGAGAAACCAACACGGGCAGAATTGGTGTGTAGACTCAAGAAAATTGTATGGATTAAAGCACGGCTCAAGGAAATGGTACATCAAGTTTGATAAGTACATTTAGTCCAGGGTTACATACGGAGCCAAGAGGATCACTGCATCTACACAAAGAGGTTGAATGATGGTTCCCTCATCATTTTGATTTTGTACATTGATAATATGCTCATAGCTGGGAATTCAAAAGATGAGATTGCACTTCTTAAGGATGCCTTAAGCTAGCAGTTTTCTATGAAAGATTTGGGTGATGCACATCACTTTCTTGGCATGCGTATCAAGAGACATCACAAACATGGTATACTTGAACTTTTGGAGGAAGAGTATATTCATAAGGCCTTGCAACGTTTTAATATGCAAGGGGGAAAAGCATTGAGTACCCCAATGGATGCATATAAAAAACTTAGCAAGCATGATTGTCCCAAATTGGATGATGAAAAGATAGAGATATCAAAGGTGTCATCTTCTTTGGCAATTGGCAATCTTATGCTCGCCATGGTTAGCACACGGCTAGACATTGCATATGCAGTGGGAGTGGTTAGCAGATTCATGGAAAATTCAATCAAAAAGCATTGGGAAGCAGTGAAGCACATCTCAAGGGCTTAGCTAGCAACTGCTTATGCTTTGGGAACAGTGATGTATCCATAGTTGGATACACTGATTTGGATTATGTGGGTTGTGTGGACACTAGGCGATCCACATCTGGCTACGTTTTCTTGTTTACTGGAGTGGTAGTTTCTTGGAGATCATGTATCTAGAATTTCACTTCATCTTCCGCCACTGAGGCAGAGTATGTTTCAGTTTCTAGTTCTAGTAAGGAAGCTGTGTGGTTATCTTGTCTAGTGGGAGATTTTGGTATACACTAGACTCCAGTGCTACATTGCAAAAGTTAGAGTGTGATTGCATTAGCAAAGAACCACGTGTTTTACTCCAAGTAGAAACACATAGAGGTCAGGTACCATGTGATACGGGATAATTTGGCTAGCAAACACATTGAGTTAGTCAAAGTTCTCACGGATGAAAACCTAGCGGATGCTCTAACAAAGAGCTTAGCCTCAGAGCGGTTCAAACATTGCATAGAGATGATGGGCGTAGGGTGAAGCTACAATCACACTTCATGTTTTGTATATTTGTACATAGTAGCCCCTACATTATTTAGCCACTTGGACCACGTTGGCCTTCAAGTGGGCGATTGTTGGGTTTCAGGCCCCGTGGCCGACGGGCGCCCGCCCACTTTACTTGTATTCTTGCTTATATAGTAAATAAGGAGAGTGTGAGAAGATCCTCTCACAAGATCCACCAAACACAACATCTGTGCTCCCCTTCCCCGTCTCCTTCCCTCTCTTGCACATATCATTGGATCCATCAGTGCACAAGCCATGTAATACATGTAGAATAGTAAGATTATCATCCTATTGGAGTTTGATTTCATAGTGGTAGTTAAGAAGGGAACCACTCATTAATGAGCGGATTAACTATCAAGGATCATCTCGGGGGAACATCCGAAAGGAGTAAACAATGATTTGCCATATGCTTACCTATTCTGAATCCTAGATGCCTGGAAGATCTTGTTTCTTTCATGACCATAGATCAAGTAAATTCACAGATCCCACTTCCAATTACACCATGACTGATAGAGAAACTAGCTTTGCATCAGCTGTTGACTGGAAGGTTGTATTGAAAAAACAAAGATAGGATTCTACTTCTGTGTATTAGCCCTAAGGAACAAGCAAACTACTTGAATGAAGCTCATGCCATTTTAGTAGGGATTCATTTTACTGAAGACCAAACTCTGTGACAATTGACTAATTGGTTAGGAGTTTATTGGCCTACCATGAAAAAATATGTTCATGCTTCCATAATCAATTGTTCCCAGTGCAAAGAGAAAGTAGCCATTCCACATGCCACATTGTTCTAGATACCTGTCACACCAAGATGGAATAGATACCTAGTAAAATATTTGACAAATAGGAAATTCCCAAAAGACATGGACAAACAAAGATAGAGAGTGATCAAGAATAAAGTATCCAACTATGTGATGATCGATCATCAACTCTATAGATGAGGAAAAGACTAATAGCTTAGACTAGTGAGAGAATGCTCGTCAACCAATAGGAAGAAGGCTAATGTAACATAGAAAAAGCATTTTTCTTCATTTTTGAAAATGTCCATGAAAGCCATTTTGGTGAAATTGTCATTGTCACCAAAACAGTAAGGCGGTTAATAGTGACATGAAATATTGCACAAGCGTTGAGCACCTTTTTATGACCCGTTGTTGCTATCCTATAAAGTGAGGTACTTGTAAGTGTGCATCTCATGCAAGTATCAATTGCCTTTTTATGAGCTACTCACAATTGAAATTCTAATGGATCGTACTTGATAGCAACTAATAGGTACTATTTAAGACTACAAAGGGGTCAAAACCAAGAAAATAGAGGCCCATGAGGTGTCTCTTGTGCCTCTATTTGCTTGGTTCTGACCTCTTGAGGCCTAGGCTTAAAAGGGCTATATCTTGAGCTACAAATGTTAATTTTAAGCGTTTTAAAGTACTATCCTAAGGTTTTTGGATGTTTCGGATGCATTCGTAGTATTCTTTTTGTATCTTTATAAAACAAGTCTTATGTGTTTTCTCTCATTGCACATCACTTCACTCATTATGATTCATGGACATGGATTTTTGTGCACACTTAAGTTGGGCTCTCAAAAAGCATTTTGTACGAGCATGCATTTAAGTGATCGAACCAAATTTTACGTATATACTATGATAAATGAGATTCGAAAACATTTTCTTTTGTATTCTCCAAGTCTATGCTGAGTTGGTGTTTCTTATAGGGCCCAAAATTGAGTCAAAATTTCTCCTAATGGACCACATCTACTTGAGACACAAAGAGATTACGACGAGGATCAATGTAAAAGACCATACATACAGAGATGTTAGTCAAACTCTTATCGAGGAATTTGACACAACAATAGTCAATAAGCAAGAGATACCTGCATGGCTTCAGATTAAAGCACATCTTTGGATGTTTGGAGCTTTCAAGTGTGAGAGTTTGGCAAGAGAAGATTGTATCCTAGAGAGACCAGTAGAGGACAAGGATTATATCCTAGAGCTATTTTTAAGGAATTGTCTAAACCTTTTGGCTGGAATCAAATACTAGCTACTTTAGACGTACGTGTGAATGAGGTAACCCCAACAAAAATTTGTGACAAAGAGGGCTATGATATAGTACCCTTCCAAACATTGGTGAGTGTTATCTTGGAATCAAGGTCAAAGACCGAAGACCTAGATACACTAGAAACTGCTGAGTGTAAATGCATAGTTGAAGAGGTGTCCATCAAGATTTAAGACATTAAAACAAGGAATAATTCCATGATTCTCGAGACGATGATCTCCCAAAGATAGATGCCAAGGATGAGCTATACATTAGCTACTATGAGAATGAAACAAAACCAACAAAAAAAAGAGACATTATTCTACAATCTTTCTAATAAAAAATCCAAAAGACAAGAAAGGTATCACACAGAATGAGTAAGAAAGCAGAAACAAACATGAGGAAACTATGCCTCTAATGAGGAATAAAACACAGTATTTGAGGCTTGTAGGAGCAACAAATTGTGTCAAGGACAAGATCACATGTAGATTTACAAAACTTGCTTCAACAAACATAAACTCAAAGAAACAAAGCAAAACAAAAACCAAAGACACAATTGAGACATCATCTAAAATGACAAAAACTAAGTGTAAATGAGAATATAAAAAATTAAAACAAACCTTGAAAGATGTCTTAAGAGGAAATTTCAATCTCATCTTCTTCAGTTATTTTCCCAATTCTCCCCACAAATGTGGTCTAATCTCTAACAATTCAGAGAAAGTTATCATACATTGTATAGGAGTTGACATTAATTCATGTATCCTTTTATTTTCCATCGTCTGAGGAATTGACTTCTGTTGTGAAGGCACTATCCTAATTTTAGATTTCATTTCATGTTCTTCTATGAAAGACAAGAAAGTTTTCAATGTTTCAGGCTTACTTCAGGCTTACTTGCTATTGATGCTTCTGCTCTTGCATCATCGTATAGAAATTATATGTCTCTTGGATAGAGGTCGTGATCCACTTCAAAAATTGGTACCATCACTTCTTTGAGTCATCTGTGGTGCTAGCCACTATCCTATCTCCCAATGGTGTTTTTGTCTCTGGTTTCATGTGATCAATTTTTTGTTTCCTTTGTGCTCAATCTCCCCGTCCCTTTTGTGAGTCAATATTTCTAAATTTTAGGATGCAGATATGTCAATCATCTCTACTCCACCAGTGTCTGATTGATTTTCAATCTAGTCTTGTACGCTTGTAATAGAGCCTCTAAAGTTATAGACTTGTATGCTTGTAATAGAGCCTCTAGAGTTATAGACTTGTACGCTTGTAATAGAGCCTCTAAAGATTCTATAACTTTATCAACTAGGATTGATTTTCAATCTATCTTGGTAAGCTTGTAATAGAGCCTCTAAAGGTTCTATAACTTTATCAACCAAGACTTAACCTCTTGATCATGTTTTGGATGACACCACTCCTACTTGATTCTTGTTTTTCTTTTCATGTTTTAGCTGCCCTCTAGTTTGTTTCAACTCAATTTCTTAGGTAGTTTTCTCTTCTAGTCATTTGGCTTTTCAAGATTTCCTTTTAGTCCTCATTGCTATGCTCTCAAATTCTATTTGGACAGGCAGTATATGTTCGTCCTCCATAGGTATACTTTTGGTAGCTTCTTGAGCTTGAGCCCTTGTCATCGCATTTATAGGAATTGTAGGCTTAGTTTTTGATCCATTTGAGCATGGCAAATACCCAGTAATGTCATCATTGATTTCTCCTTGTTATCATGAAATTTGGGACACTCCAAAAGAACATGAGTGATTTCACATTCATCACAATATCCAACAATATTTTTACGTTCACATTTGTGTTGACAACTTCTTGCCCAATGATCACCTCCACATTCATAGCCTGTTGGGATGCTTATGGAGACCTCATTGGTTATCATGACCTAGGAGGATAACCTATTGGTTTATAATTATGGTTTGTCATGAACATGGAAATATTCTCGTCCATAGTGTAGCAATTTTTTGCTAGTTGCATAACATATGATGGCTTTGTAGCATTATTGATACTAGTCCAATACGAATGACCTTCATCAACATACATGTTACTTTTGGATTCTCTCTTGCACAAGTCTCAATTGGTTCTTCAAGGTAAGGAGGTTGCTGTCCCAACACTGGCTGATGCACTACTACTTGTGTTGTCTGCATCTTTCGTCACCTCTACATAAGCCTTACAATTGTCAATTAGATATAAAGATTCTCTAGTGACTTGTTCAAACGTTGTGCATGCTTAGAAGTGTAGGTCCTTCTTGAGAGTCTCATTTCTCAAGCCCTCTATAAAGAGAATTGATAGCCTCTCATCTTATGGTAACCCTATTACTGGACATCTCTCTATGTAATGTTTGAAGCGAAGCAAAGCTTCTTTCACTTTCTCATTCTCTTTTTTCTTAAAAGTGTAAATTTGGGACACAATATTGTACTTGATTCCCCTTTTAGATAATTCTTCGACAAATTCATGCAAGAGTTGTTCTATGTTTGGAAAATCATCTCTGTGTAATGATTGGAACCATGTCAAGGCTGGTTTTTCCAATGTCAACCCACATCCTTTGTATTGGGTGTGGAATTCTGTAATCTGTTCGGCTCTCAAAAGTGGTTTGAAGAGTGAGACATGAACATATGGATCTCTTGATCCATTGTACTTTTTGGAAACACGCTCGAATACCTAAGTTGGTCGCATTTGTCATGTTTCTACAACCATTTTCACAACTCCTAGCTCTCCTACTAGGGTATCTCTAGCCTCATAACCCCCACTATGTTCTTATTGAAGTTATTTATGTGGCTCTCCCCTCAGGACGCACATCTCTCGCTCTTGTCAACGTAATTGGATTTATTGTCATGTATATTGAAAGGCATAGGGAACTGGAACATGCTCATCACCACCCAACCATGCCCTATATAGACCCTTGGCCTGCTAAATATAAGGACCCCCTTGACTGCATGTTCGTCCTGGCCCTTAGCCGTGCCTGGTCCTACCCTTGGCATGAAATTACTCCCCCCTTGGAGAAGCGTTTTCGTCCTCGAAAACAAGAGTGATGATACACTAATGTTTTCTATAGTGGCATCCTTCATGGATCCAGCTGTTTGGTTGACTGGAACACGGTTCAACAGGAGGTTCAATGAAACCAAGAGTAACATTTTGATTTTCACATTGTTGTCCATTTGCAACCATCTTGTGTTACCGATTCCTATCCAATCATAGTGTGTAGACTCCATTTAGAACACACATGAGCATGCAAAACGAGTTATCTCACAAAGATGTACCCTAAAGTACCTCTTTTCACTTTCCATGAAATTAACTTACTATCATAACTCATCAGCCAAGTTTAAGTCCTTGACTTGTTTTCCAATTTCAGCAGTAACAACCCCACCATAACTAGTGTTCAAGGTTGAGAACTTGATTTATACATGAAGAGACTACACCTAGTTGCAAACATGCTTTAACTTATGGTAAGAAAACTCCTAGTAGAGCAATAAATGCTTACTAATTGGATCGCTTGGTGATAATGTACGCACTTTGCATATTTTTTAGCACAAGATTACACTTTCTAATCTACCTATCCCCTTGGATAACTGATAGTACTGAGGTGTTTTCTCCACGATTTACAGACAGTCTTCCAAGATGGCCCGTAAACGGGGATCACGATATCATACAACATTGCTGAGCAAACAACAATGTCCTGATGAATAACCATCTTGGTTAACGTGAAAAATCCACAAGCACCCAAACCGAGCCATGACCTCTATTGGTGATTGGTAGATCCAAAAGTAAGCTCAGAGAGATACTGCACATAGAGTGCAAAAAATCCTTCATAAGGAACGGATGTGATGAATATGCATGCTTCTCCAAATCAGCCTTTGCTAAACACTAGGGCCCATAACACCTAGTGTGCATGCATTTAGCAAAAAACATATTTGAACCTGTATATCCATGATTAGCTTTGCCAATACTTATGGTGAATGTGATGCTCGTAGCACACAGTAAAGAGGAATGTAAATAGTTCAAAAAAGAAACTAAATGCTGTCTGCTGCAATCATTTGCAAGCCTTGCTAAAACGTTTGAACCATAATAGAAGGTGAAATATTTATCACTTCTAGGGACAAACAATGAAACTTTTTCATTAACCACTTAGAGCCTTGCTATATGTATAAACAACCATCCGTAATGTTGTTTAGGAGTACTTGTACCTGAACAAGTCATTTTAAGTATCGGACAATTTTTGGCCACCGAAATTGCTCCTGATACGTCGTGTTGAAAATGATCTAGAAAACAGATTTGACCAGCACCTAGGGACTTTGTCGTGACACATACTTGAAATAATGGGTGCCAGTGTCAATCCAGAGACTCATATTCTCCACATGTGGAATATGTCTCATGTAAGGATGTTTAAAAAAGAACATCCTTCAAGTACAAGATGTACTTGTGTGTGGAGGTAACTCTAAACACTCCGCGACAAGAGTGAGAGGGACCCTCATTCATTGCTCCACACTGGCTAAACCGAACTCCTTGAGTCCCTAGACCATGTTGTATCCCATGTGACAACATGTGCCAAATCGAATCCAACAAGTGGGTTCATAATAGCATAATGTACATTGGACACTACGGCCCAAAATACTTGTTCCGACATGTCCTTGGCATGGCCCTGGGGATTGAACTAAAAGTTCAGTAACCCGTATTCAAATGCACAGGATCACGTCTCCCAGCTGTGAAAAAACCAAGCAACATTGCACTGAAAACCCTGGGTGTTGCCTTCAAAATTCAAACCCGTTGGGTAGAATCTACGTAGTCAAACCCCTTGGTAAGACCCTTTGTAGAAACTCCTCAACTAGCAGGTAACGGTAACCAACATAGTTAACCGTGTACAGAATGATGAGAATCAACTTGAAAAGTTGAATTTTTCCACTATCGCGTGGTAGATTGCGGAATTCTTTCCTTGAAAGTATAACGGGAATAGATCAAATTGTGATCCTCAATGCCTATGGGGTGATTTAGTAAGCACCCACGGGGTCTTACCCCAAAACAATGCGTCCATAGACACTCGCAGTGCTATAGAGAGAGCAGGAGATCCACACAAGTGTAAAGCCTAGCTCTTATGGACAGCCATGCCGTCGCAACGGTTTGTTGCATCTAAAATCCGTGGTAGAGATCCTACTGAGTTGAGTTTATGGTTATCAAAAACTCAACTCGAGTGTCGCACTGAAAACATGTCGTGCAAAAATGACACCCTAAACATCCGTAATGACAAGACTCTTGCTTGTCCATTAACGTTGTTGTGTACTCCACTAGGTAGATCTGTTCGATCTTAAGAACAATCACCCAAGGAATGCCAACAGTTGGATCGAAACCTGCCTCTGATACCAACGAAAGGCATAGGGAACTGGAACATGCTCATCACCACCCAGCCATGCCCTATATAGACCCTTGGCCTGCTAAATATAGGGACCCCCTTGACTACATGTCCGTCCTGGCCCTTGGCCGTGCCTGGTCCTACCCTTGGTATGACATATATTGTGCTAGAGGCTTCACTGCCCCTATGTGTAGTCATTGCAACCCCCTTGAACCCAACGATCCCATCGATCTAAGCACTAAAAACTATTGTTGGCTCATTGAACCAACAATTCTTGATCTCTCTGGACTCGGTCTTCCCATCTCTGGTGTGGTCTCCGTGATAAAATGGGTTTGAATGTACTAAGAGTAATATAAGTTTAGGAAGTGGGCCTCCAAAATATGTAAATCTCTCAAGTTCTCTCCGATCTAATGTTGAGTATCTAAACCAAAGCATAATTATGTGAGTATCTCTGCCTTTCATGTATGTTAAAACATACAACCGTTTGTGTTCCAACAACTCTCCTATGTAGGGTTCATCACACTTGTAATAGTGCATTTTCTCACCATTATCATACTCGTACAACCCTGTGTGAGTATTGTTTGTGTTGACTCATTTCACTTTGTTCACATGTCTTAGCTTGGCATCTAGCTTGTCCAACTTTGGCGGCTCATCTTTTGGCTCCATGTCAACTTTGTCTTTTGTGTGTGTCATTCCTCTTTTTTCCACAATATAGGGATTTTTCACAACTAGAGGCATTATTCCTTCATCGTCATAGTGTTGATCACCACTATAGTCAACGAGCATTAGGCTCTTGAACTCACTTTGCATTTCCTTTAACTTCACGCAATAGAGATCCATACCATCTTTGTAGATCTTTGCACTCTAGTCCTTTTTCAATTGGTACTTCACGTGCAACAAATTCACTTTGGGTGCTGGTTGGGATGGTCATGCTCCCATGTTCAATCCCTCCTTAGAAATCACTCTATTGAATCCCTCAGACTTGTAGGTATAAGATCTCTCTGATGATGTATCAAAGAGACCTTTTCTCATAATCGGCTATGAGGAAGCTAATGGTCCTCGATTCACACTCTCTTCATTCAAAATATTTCTCACTTTGTCTCCTACCACCCACAGGTTTTCTAATTGAGTAAAACCTACCTGATCTCAAATACATAAAAGAAACAATTAGTCTTGAAAAATTCTAACCTGTTATCTCTTTAGTTGCTTTGAAATCTTCAACGGAATCACTTCAAGTTTTAGTGCTCTAACCTTTGTAATTTGCACAATAAACACTCGATGGCTATGAGCTTATAACCACTCTATTAGTCAAAATTCCCGAATAGATCAAACAATTGTGCTTTTTGCAAAAAACCTATCTTAGCTTGCAGAATCCTCTATTGATGTCCAAATTGAATTTTGCAAAGACCTCTATGCTCCGTATGACTATTTCTGGCTATGATATCACTCTGATTTTGTGATAGGGAGACATGGATTGCAATTGTACCTCTATCGTATAATGTGATAAAATTTGCTCACAACTTTCCCTTGGTACCGTGGTACCAACTATAAACTTTTTGTGTCATTTGGATTGGTTTAGGTCAGTTGAAAGCCAAACCCTAGGTTCAACTTTGCGATTTTTCACCATGAACTGTTTTTGCCTCTCTTGGTCTACTTTTTGGATTCTTTTTGCAAATTTGTTTTGGGGAGTATGTTTTTATGGATCTTTTCTACTCACTATTCAATTTTTAGTAAAATGTCAGATGAGGTACATGGATCACGATCCATGTTCCACCTCCTTCTGACATGAAATTTGGTCAGCTACTAGATTCTATTGTTTAGAGCCTATTCCCAATTTTTCTTTGATTTGGATAAGAAAAGTTAATAACTCCCAAATTTTGATCAAATGGACTAGTTTTAGGTGTTTTACCACAATTTCCCTCTTTTGAGTGTGTTTTTGGTCTTAATTTGACCCCAAAATTTAGTTTCAGTTGATTGAAGACAATATCTATAAACTGATCTTAGTTGATTGAAGTGAATATCCGTCAACTGATCTCACTTTTTCGCTAGTCAGTCTCTGGGAACATGGATTGCAATCCATATTCCACCATAGAATCAGCTAGAAATTCTTAGTTTACCTCCTCTGATAAGTTTTTTGAGGTCCTTTGGCATCCTCTTTTTGATTTTAAATTAGTCTCTACCATCAAATTTTCAAAATTTCAGAGTTATGGTCTTCTTTGCCCAAAATATGGTGTTCAACCCTTTTTGCCACCTTGATCTTTTCAGCCCAATTTGATGGTGATGGTTTCTACTTACCCTACTCCTATGTGTTGGAAAGAGACTTGAAAAAAAAATGAACAAAACAATGCAAATAAAAGTCGTAACATAAACAAAATAGCACTCTCAAAGTATACAAAAACATTTGAAGAATGAAATGTTTTTGCTATCTCACTGACAACTCTCTTTACCCTTCAAGGATAGATATAGCCAATCCCTCGACTCTAGACTCTATTAAGCACTAAATCTACGTATAGCTGCTTTACTACTAACGTGTATGTGGTGAATGACAAATCTATGGACAAAGAAGACTCTAAATATGCATTAGGTTACTCACTACCTAAGGATCATTCCCCAACAATGTCATCAATGTTAATGAGTTGTCACGATGGATGTCTATAGCATAGCTATCTAGCACTAACATACTTATGTCAATACTCAAGGAAGTGACTCGAATAGGGCATGGAGATTCTTTGAGGGTTTCAATCCTCAAGAAGTGAACCAACCAAGCAAACACATTAAACTGAACAACAAAATAACCAACTCCCAGATAAAAAAATTTGCCTTTGTAACACCATATTAGATAAAATGAGAAATTCTCACCATAATAAAAATCTTAAACTTTGACCCATCCTGCTTGAAATGGGAAAAGTCCCACTTATTTTGGGAAAACCAAGTTATGCCAAAATTTGGGGACTATTACACAACATGAATTTTGTTCAGCACGAGGTTATCATGTTCAATATGTGTTTCAATTTCCTTGAGCATCAATATAATTGAGAATTGGACGGTCGTCCAATTCTCATGGTTCAAGTATTTTCTGATAGAAGCACCGAGCTTAATGAAGCATTGTACTAGAGTCTACATGAGCTCTAGTGCAAAGGAGGCTTGGCACTAGTATATTTAGTCATTGCAATATACCCCACCTAGCCATTGCATTCCATGAGATTTGGCCGGTAGTCCAAATCTCATGCATAATTTTCACTCCATACTATCAACTCTTGTCCCTTGTAGGAAGTCTATGCATCCAAGCTATCATTGTCAAGGCCCTATGAAAACTTAGTTTGAATTTACAATAGTTTCCATTAGCACATAAGCCTACATTGACTCTAGTGCACATATTTGTAACATGAGCCAAAACCACATGGCAACATCTTGAAACTTTGTTGGCCAACTTAGCTATTAGTTAAGTCCCACGGGATTTGGCCAGTCATCCAAATCTCATGCATAGACATTAGTCAATTCCCATGAGATTTGGCGAGTCATCCAAATCTCATGCATAGGCATCTCTGAAACTTTGCAAGCCAAATTAGCTATTAGTCAATTCCCATGAGATTTGGCCAGTCATCCAAATCTCATACATAGACATTACCATGTGCTATCAACCCTCATCCTTTTTTAGGGTAGCAAGGTATCCATACTAGTTAACTAATTGGAACACCAATAGGTATACTTATGCTATAGATAACAAGCTTTCCCTAAGCATCAAGATATTTGAGATTTGGGTGGCCATCCAATTCTCGTGGAAGTATATTTTGATAGAAGCACCGAGGTTAATGAGGCACTTCACTAGAGTTCACATGAGCTCAAGTGAAATGGAATCAATGTGCTTGCATATTCAATCATTGCAAGACAACGGGCTCAACTTCCAAGTTCCATGAGATTTGGCCATTCATCCAAATCTCATGCATAGGCCTCACTATGTGCTATCAACTTTCATCCCTTGTAGGAGGTCAACGCATATAGATTATCAAACATTGACAAGGCAGTACGTAAACTAAGTTTGAACTTACCATAGTTTTTATAAGCATATCAAGGGCTTCAACACATGAGCTCACATCAATCCTAGTGCACATATTTGTAACAATCCTTGAAAGCACATCATAAACATCGTAAAACTTTGCAAGCTAACTTAGCTATCATTCAATTCCCATGAGATTTGTCCAATTGGCTAGATCTCATGCACCTAGCTTAATGAGGCAATATGCTAGAGTCCACATGAGCTCATGTACAATGGAAGCTTGGTACTAGGAATTTAGTCTTTGCAAGAAAAATTTACCAGCTATCCGTTCCATGAGATTTGGCCAGCCGTAAATCTCATGCATAGTTATGGCATTGTGCTAACAACCCTTATCCCTTGAAGTGTGTGAATGCATTTAGACTGGGTGTCAATGCACCCAAATTGTCAAAAATTGCCAAGGAACCATTTAAAATTAGTTTGAATTTTGGCATGGATTCCATGAACATATTAAGGGCTTCAATGCATGATTTCACATCGGATCTAGTGTACATATCTATAACATAACTCGAAGCCGCATAGTAGCATCTTGAACCATTGCAAGCTTGCCAACTATCGATCAAATTCCATGACATTTTGCCAGTCTTCCAAATCTCATGCATAGACATTACCATGTGCTATCAACTCTCATCCTTTTTAAGGGGTGGCAAGGTATCCATACTAGTGAATGTGATGGAAGATCAAATGGGAAGCTTAACCAACAATAAAATTCCATGAGTTTTAGCAATATGTATACCTATTTTGGATTTACCATAGTTTTGATTAACACATTCACTACAACATTGTCAAGCTTTTTCATCACTCTATTGCCTAACAATATCTCATAGCCATTTAGTTGATACTGGGTTGCTAGAAGGTCAATGGTTTTCCAACTCTTACTGCTACCATCCCAAAAGTAAACTAGCCGATTCAGACCCTTATTATTCACTTTCGTGGCAGTTTCTATCCAATAGGGGCTTTGTGGTGGTCCTACAACTTTAGAGAGCAAGGGGGACCAATGCAAGATGGAGTTCTTGAAGTACCTGGTTTATTCCCCGCTCCAAAACACTAGATGCTCTTTTGCACTTCGGGGTTAAGAGCTTGTCGTGAAACTCTACCCCTTTCCACTTACCATCTTTCAAACCAAGTTTAGTTGTATCTAACATATCTTTGGTCATGATAGGCTAAGCTTGGTCCTGTTTAGCCAATGAAACCACTAATTTGGTGCCGAGGGCCTCAACATGGGCAATTGGGTTAAGAATTCGGAGACCTCCTTGGTCCACTGGTCGAGCGATTGATTTCCATCCAGTACACTTCCATGTTCTGAAGGATTTTGTGTTGTTTTTCCATAAAAATCTATTTAGTGGTTTCAAGAACTCTTTCCAATGACACTTAGCCATCTTGATAAGTGGGCTAGTGAAGGCAATATAGGAGAGCATAATTGAATTTATCGCTTTGATCGGGTTAGGAATGAGAGAAGAGCATACTCCCACCTTCTCATTTTTGTTCTCAATGAAATCTTTGTTTGTGAGACTCTTTCCATCTTAATTAGTCTATTTTAACTTAACAAAACATCTTAGGGCATAGCAATTTAGCCAGACAAGGCCCTTTTATAATCTTGTCATTTTCTTGACCCACCTCCATTATCCAAAAATTTTATTTGAAGGTGACTGGGACATTGATAAGTCTTCGAGTGTTACGTTACATGGCTAGCTCTTAAGTGTGTGTTTTTTTTAATAGAAGTACAATTTACAAACCCCTTTTACAACTCTTAAGTGTGTTTGGTTTTTATTGAAGTAAAATTTACAACTCGCTTTTCAAGATCATAATAGAGACTCAACAAGTTAATATGGTGCATACAATCGTATTTTGACCTATTGATGAGGCTTGTCACTCGTGTATAGATGGTTTGAATCACATGCATACATGCTTCTGTACGTTTGTAGTAGCCGTTTCAAATCGGTATTGCACCTTGTACAACACTTAGTTGTCTCTACATCTCAGTGACGTCGTCTTTTGGTTGTTGGATGCAAATCATTGAGATAGTGTTGTTATGGGTAACTATGAGTCCATACTCTTCTCATTTTCTGTCCTTGTGAATATTTAGGAACCAAGAACCAATTATTTTTAATGTCTTGGAGATACACATAAAAAAGAGCTAACAAATAGCCGAGTTTGCTTTTGTTAGTTTTCTTTCCGTACTTGAAAAGGAAGGAATCTTTTTGTAGAAAATCACACACATCCCGTGCGAATCGATATGAACGTCCTTATGAGTGCATAAGGTCGCTTGGCTACCTTTGAACCCATGACCCGGGTCCTTTGGACAAAAGGAAGGAATATTAAAGGGAGCTTGCATTCTTGATTTCTTGTGTGTGTTTTTTTCCGTGCAGAACTCACAGTGGTGAGTATATTACATTAGCATAACCAAAAAAATTTACATATTCAAGCCATGCTCGTATCAAGCCATGGCGTCTCCTAGATGCCACAAATACACCGGTGATACATTGATTGATAAGGGGGCCACCCCATTACAAAAGAGGGACATCAAACTAAAGACTGTCTGCACCAGGAGCAACCATCAACTTGAACAAAAAACCCATGCCCTCAAACATGTATGTCCATTATAACGGCTCCAGTTGCCCTCTTCGACTCTTCGGAGTTCTTCCGTTTCCAGGTGGCAACCATCACTTCTTGCTTTCTTGAATAATCTTTGTGAAACTAGCTGTTTCAAGGGCATTCTTGAAGACCTGATGGTACCTGGCCTTCCACACGCGCTTAAAGTAGCAAAATCTCACAATTTGCATACGAATAAGCATGGCTTGGTTTTTCAACACCTTCCCTCCCCCACAAAAAGATTTTTACCCATTAAATGTGTGCAATAGTACACTAAGGATGATTACACACCGCTTACCTATGTTCACGTAGGATGGCGTGCAGTCTAGGCGGTGAGCAACCATTGTATGAGAAAAAGAGGAGCGCCCATGAAAATGAACAACCAAACTCCCCTGCCCAAGGTAGGGCAGGATTGGAACCCACGTCGCGACAGTTACTCAAGATAGACGCAACCAATAGGCTACATGCCTTTTCATCACTCAAATATTAGGTATTTGAGATTGGGCAATCAAGTGTGTAAAACATGGCTGTCCACCCCGTAACGAGGGTGGGTGCCTATTCATTGGTGTGTAACTAGACTAAAGCATGAAACAAATTTTTTCTGCCAACACTACTCATTTTATTTGTGATTCAATTTTTGAGCTTTGATTTCCAGCAATAGATCTACTAGCAAGAACTTCTTTCACTCTACGTTGGGTAATGGACAACATGGTAGCCCACCGTGAAGTGTTGCTTCACTTCGTGCAAGACATTTTGTACTCTTTTGTAAGAAGTCTCCCTAGGCCTAGTACTAACTTATCCCATTCCTATCGGAAGTCACGATTAGCCATAAGGAATTCATTATTAGGGGGAATCTACAAAGATACACCCCTTTTGCAAAGGCAAGGAAGGGGAAGATCAGATCGCAAAGAGGTAGGCCTAGTGGCAAGCTACGACACAATGATGCAGTTGGCAAGAGCCGGGACAACAAGCAATAGGGTAAGGGGGCCGACTTAAGGCCACCTAAGCCGAACTCGAGCTCGCGATCTTTGTGCGGCACCAAAACAGAAGGCGAGAGGCGCAATAGAAAGCTCTTCGTTGTCGCTAACCACAAAACAAGTACGGTGACGAGCCGATCTGTGCAGAGAAAGTATGGTGCTTGCGAAGTTTTTCTGTGTAACAAAATTGGGGTCGAGAGGGAAGCCACTCCCAAGGGGTATAATGAGCCAAAGCGGCCATCGAGGCTTGAACGCACATCCGACGGCCCACATTTTGTAGACAACCGTGCTAACCATCCCAGCAGTAGTGACTTGGTGTCCTTCTTCTAGAAATAAGATTTCTTAATGATAGGGGGTCCATCGACTGTCTACAGGGGCGGTTTTTTATTGGCCCCCTTACCCTACGATGTACATGAGGCAAAAGAAGAGGCCTAGACGACCGTGACACTGTCGCATCGAGGAACTGGAGGAAACACAATTTTTGTAAAGGATGAGGAGTGACGTGCGTGCGACTTGGGGATCGTATTAAGCCAAGGATGTGAAAGAATCTATGAAGATTCCCAAGATTATGTGGGAAAGCCAAGTATTAACTATATCCGCGGTTTTAAGGTGATAGTTTTCACGTTGAAGGGAGTTCGAATCCCTCGGCTACAGATAGCCTTAGCACATGGTGGATTCGGCCACCGGCCTGACAGCTCTTCGACGTAGAAGGACTGGCTGGGTGAAGCTTTGACATTGAGCACAAGGAGAGACCCCACCGCTGTGCAGGCACATGTAACTGGATGGTGTTTCTCACACGTGGCAAGGGGTGTTCTGATTGGTGTGGCCAAGGAAAGAGTGGCTGGCCGAAGAGGGGGAGCCTTGACTCTCTTCGGCCAGATGGCCAGCAACGGGCGACAAAAAGTGCATGCCACGTCGGATGACAGAGCAACCGGCCGGACTGAGCATACTCATGTGCTCATTACAAGAGAGAATTGAGACGGCCGTCACTAGCGTTACTGTACGAGCTTGTGGAGGAACAAAATGCACGCAGGGCACAGAAAGACGAAGAGATGGAGATGGAGATGGAGAAGGAGAAGGGTGTGGGCACACGATTGAGAACTGTGCTACACAAATTACCAGGCCTCCTATTGTATGAAGACGGAGTTGTAGAGCGTTGCCCCCCGCCTCTCCTCCCTGCCTCGTCCGAGTTCGACGTTGATGGCGTGGCCACAAAAGATGTAACCATCAATCCTGACAAGGGCACTTGGGTACGCATTTTCTTGCCCCGCTCTGCCGCTCATGATGAAATCCCTTCTTCTTCTCGCTCGGCCCCCTTGGTCCTCCATTTCCATGGTGGTGGCATGTGCTTCGGTAGCCCTGCCGAACCCATGTATCATATCTTTTGCAGCAGAATGGCTTCTGCTTCAAACACGATCTGGATCTCCATTCATTATCGCCTTGCTCCCGAGCACCGCCTTCCTGCCCAGTACCAGGATTGCTTTGAAGCTCTGTGCTGGCTTCACTCCCAGTTTGCGACAACTGCGAAGCTGAGTCCGATCTCGACATCTGGTACGTTTCAGTTTCATCTCTGCTTGCTGCCTAGGGTAGAGCCATATGATACAAACTGGTATATAAAATGAAGAGATGGATGGGTGGAGCTACGCTGTGGAAACATCAGCTTGTTGTCGGACATGGAAAATTGACAGGAGAGGGATACACAAATGCCCATATGTGCGCTTGCATACTACCAGTAAACAACATTTTTTAGTGGATGTGTGCTAATTTCTACTACATCCATTGTAACAATTTAAGATATTCATGTGTAGGGCACAGGGAACCATGGGAACTTGAAGAAGAGGATACCATATCAGGTGAAAGAGAGCGGTGGGTGGTCGATTACGGCGATCCAGCTAGAGTGTTTTGTGTAGGGGAAAGCGCTGGAGCCACTATTTTACATTTTGTTGCCCTAAAAATGGTGAAGCATGAATGGAATCCCCTCAATATACGGGGGCTCATATTTGTTGACATTGGGGTCTTGACAGACCCTCTTCCAGAAATGACACCCTTTACTGATTCAACCCTCACCACAAAAATGATGGCAGATTCTGTGGCGCTCTCTTTACCTGTCGGAGGCAAGCTTGGGGATGCACTGCTTGACTGCCTCCATCCTGACTCTAAATGCCACTTTAAATTGGGGTGGCCACCTATCCTTTTATTATCTGCAGAGAGGGATCTGCTTCGAGAGGGTGTTTTGAGGTACTATACTTTTCTAAAGGAAGCCGGTAAAGATGCAGAGCTTTATGAATCTCAAGGCAAAGGGCATTGTTTTCATCTTGTCGAGAGGGAATCTGAAGCTGCTCAGTTGCGCGAGAGTACTATGGTGCTGTTTATGAGAAAGCTTTAGTATGTGAGAACCATGATTTATATTGTATTCCAAGGTCTCATGACAGCTTTGTTAGTCTTAAATTATTGAAGGGATATAATATGAAGGTCCTTTTCTCATTTATGAAAGCTTGTCAATGTGAATGACCATTTGAAACAATCATTGGCCAGTCACTTGGGACCGTGTGTGTCTTGTTTCATTACTTACTTTCGAAACTCGTGTTTATCTCTACGCTGGCAAAGCTAAACTAGTGGTGTCGATGAGCTTGTTGGTAGGTTGCCGAAGAGATCTGATTTGACTAAACTAGTGGTTACCTGCAGTTCAGAATCGACCGAAATAGTGCCTAAAACTGGGGACAATTGATGTTTGGGGTTGTGACGTCGATCACGAGGGCTCTCTAAAATCTTATAAATACCATCTTGTGGCCCTGCATATTCTATCTGTACACAGGGAGCCATTCTTGCAGTCAATGTGCAGCCTCAGGGAAGACTCTTCATTTTTTGAAAAATAAACTTTTTGGTTTTTGGCCTACATCCCCTAATTTACAAGGCCGTTCTCTCTTATGACTAAGTTGGCTTTTACATTAGAAAACACACTTGTACGAATCTATCCACACATGGCAAGCCAAGGTTAAAGGGTACATGATGAAAAGGAATCTATGGATTGGTGTGATAAGAGCCTCAACCCAAGCCTTGAGATTATCCTCAAGGTCAAGTGGATTCATTGTGGCAAAGTCCAACTAGCTCTGAAAGAGCTACTTCAATGCCATCCCATGCAGACACTGAGTAAAGAAGAACCATCAACATTCCAAGAAAAAGGTGATAATGTTGTATTAGAGGTCAAATCATGTTAACGTGGTATGCTTTTTATGCTAGTTAACATGTGCTAACAAGCAGGACATTGTTGTTTTTCAAGTGTGGGCACCATCATGAACTATATAAAGTGTTTAAATAATTTTTAAAAATTGGACCATCACTGAAACTTACTTTGAACGTGTGGTGTAGTTGTGATGCATGGAGGAAAGCAAGGCGCAAGCAGTCTCTCAGTCGCAGCTCACCAGGATGCCAAGTGGAGAATAGCTCGCCACACTAGCCAGCCACCTCTGACGACTCTCTTGACACTCCATCAAGAAGGAAGTTGAGGGCCCAAGCTTCTGTTGCTTCTCCTCCGCTCCGCAAAAGGATGAAGCTGTTTGACTTCCAAGGATCCCAATGTCAAAGAACATTACCTCTCACATTACACTAGGTCTTTATGTGTGTGTGTGTGCGCGCGCGCGTCGATTGAGTGGTTGCACGACCTGTGTCGCAAATATGGTTCAAGCCTGTGCATAAATTACTTGAGAGTTCTTTTCAAGTGACGTTGCTTAAAGAAGCTCTGTAAGGCGTTAATTGTTTCTCTGTGTTTCAGTATCTCATGTATGCATGAAATATGAGATACATATCATTTTTCAATAGATAAAATTTTTTTCCTTTGCCATAAATAGCTTTATATCATGTTATCTTGTGACATTAGGGGTGTACATGCTGATGGAAACCTTCCAAGCTCAACATCCCAATGCAAGAAAAAATTCGTATTATAGTGCAGACAAATTCAAATTTTCATGGCCTCTCTATGGATGGTGTCGACTCCAAACCGGTGAAGTGGGAACATGTTAGTGATGTGCAATGGTTCAATGTATTCAAAGAGTCGAAGGATCGTAGTTGATATCGCATTAAATGCAGTTGTATATGTAGCGATATGTATGACCAGGTGATGCAGCTACACTACAGGGTGTACCAAAGGCCCTAACCAACATGGAGATCAACTCTGCATTTGTCTTCGGGTTTGTAAAAAAATTCAGTCTGACGAAAATTGCAAGCGGTTCAAACATGCAATTGAATTGGGCTAAGTTTGTTGTGGAGCATTTGGAGGACCTCTGAGACAAAGGATACTATAAGATCCATGTCGAAAAGTGGAGGAGGGGTTTGCTAAAAATAACACTCATTTATGTCAAACATCGAGGAGGGGTTTGCTAAAATAACACTCACCAAGGTGTTAAGAAATATGAAGTAGCTAAGTAGATAATTGAGTAGTTTACTTAATGGAAAGAGATAATTTTCACACATGGAGATTAGAGAGAGAGAGAGAGAGAGAGAGAGAGAGAGAGAGCACAATATATGTGGTTCACCCAATGTGGGTTACGTCCACGGGAAAGCAGTCACTCAATGGCTTTATTACTTCAAAACAAGAAGTAGATTACAAAGAGATTATACCCTTATGGAGCTCCCGCCTTGCTTAACTCTCACCACCTCACATCAACTTCACAATGCACCACAATGCTTCACAATCCGTTTTTGTGTGTAGAAGAGGCCTCCTTTTATAGGACAAAACTGTTGTCCTCTCTCGTGAGAGGCAGCTGTGTGTAGCCACCCTTGTGTTGACAAGTCCGACTTGGACTCTTTAATGCGCCCATGTGTGACCGCCCTTGAGAAGACAAGTCTATTTTGAAATCGGCCACCAGCCATTGAATTTGGCCATCTCCACCGGCCATTGACTATCGATCACCAGCTAACCAACTGACCGTTTTCAAACCACTTTTCGATCGTTGTCCGGTCATAATATTCCAATAATGGCTGTGAAAATTTTGGTTTCCGACGAGTGATTTTTCTTCATGTACGATGGCTTCTCCTCATAACGGGGGTCTTATAAATGTGCGTTTTTAATACAGTCACGCTCCATACTTAACACAAGGGACAGAAAGCCTGTCATATTTTGACCTTGAGGATTTACAACATATATCACAAAACAATTGCAGAATGCTAAACAACATCTCATGAATGCAAGAAATGAGTTCGAAGATGCGAGGGTTTTGAAAACAAGCAATGCTTTGGTTAGCCCAGTTGTAGTTGCTATGAGACAAAAAATTCGTAATGCTGACAATGAATTATACTATAAGTTTATTACATATCCACAATGTGGATGTAAATAGGGAGATAAAGCTCAAAACGAAAATAGAGATACTGGATGGTTTGGGGTTTTGTCACAGTGAGGATACCCGTATTGATGTTGAATTGACATAACTTGTCATCGTGTGAGTGTCCGTGATTTTTGTGCTTGCATCTTATGTTTGGAATATGTGCATGTCATAAAAATCTAATATCTAACCAACCCAAATAATTTTCTCATATTAAAATGATCATTTAATGTGGGAGAATAAATGGGAACAAGGATGAATATAGACATGTGCTTATGGATCTGTCTCAACATGGGACCAAGGTTAAAAGCGGCCCAAATGAGAGATGGTATGTTAAAGAGCAATGCTATCTAATGGAGCTTAAATACCGTAGGGTTAGCTTCATTAAAGACCTCCAAAAGTTAGTGTTCAAAAGTCCTTTGATCTTAGGCAAGCTAGGGCTGACCTTAAGGTGGGAATCTTACCCAAGCATGAGGTGCTTGTTGGCTTGCTAAGTGTTGATGGGAATGTTTGGTGGATACAGTGATCTGACTCATGACAGACGGATGTACACCAAACCATGTAACACTCGCTCAATTTTTTGAAAGAAGCCGTGTAATTCAACTAATGATGATTTATAACTATAATATATTTTGACACACCCTCTCAGCCTCTCTGAGTCTACACCCTTGTAAGTTGTCGGATGGCCGGGGAAAAGTTCCCCTAACCTTTAAGTCAAAACCCTTAGTTTTAGACTAAAGGGATATCATTAGCTAAGGAGAGTTTTTGAACGTGCACTGTGAGAAGCTTCTTGCCGCCACTTTTCTCCTGGACCGGTAATCAGAGTTCATTTTTGAATAGCACATTGTGTTCCTTGTTTCTTGCTCTACAATTTAAGTATAACCATTCTCAATTCTGATGTGGTTCGTGATGCATTACTTGTGAGCTAAATGCATCGATTTGAAGGTTAAAATGGTTGTTTTTTGATGTTTTGATAATGGATAAGTGTTTCTATGCTTATGGGGGATCTTTTCCTACAGTTCTGTTTCAGTTTTTGCACATTTTTGTGATGGATCGTGATTTATGTACCTTCCTAGATGGTTGCAGATCTCGATAGGATTGTGCCCCTAGGTGTTGTAATACTTCTCCTTAAGTTTCGTTGCATTCCAAATTCGTTTGGATGCCGAAAAGACGTGATGACCTAGAGCGTTGAGATTGGACACATACTGATTTTCACTAGGAAGTGGTTGATTTGCCTTTGTTGTAGTATGAGTAGCTCTCTGAGTTCACTTTGGTGAGATTGACACTCTCATTAAGTCTCCGTGCTTCATCCTGAGTCGCTTCCTTACATAGTGACATTATGTTAGTACAAAAAGCTATGCTATAGATGTCCGTCGCGATGACCCGCTAACATTGGCAACGCTGCCGGGGAAACCGATCCTTAGGTGGTGAGTGACTCAGTGTACAAAAAAAACCATTCCAAAGCTTTTGACACCCATTCCGCTTACACATAGACAGTGAAGCAGCTAGACGTAGGTTTAGTGCTTAGTAGAGACTGGAGTCCGAAACTAGCCAGTGCTACTCTATACGAGCAAAGAAAGCTGTGAGCAAAGTACAAGAGAGTATTTTGTTCTTTGATTTTTCCATGCTTGGCGAGGATTGTTTCACCACACACTTCGTTGTCGTTTTTGTAGTATTAAATTAATTTATGTTTGCGGATTCATTTCAATTTATAGGAGTAGGTTAGGTAACAAATTACAACATCATTTGGGGCCAAAAGAATTGAGGAAAAAACTATCAAAAACCTTATTTTGGTGTTGAAGACTATAACTCTGAAAAGTTGAAAAATTGATGGTGAGAGCTTCAAAACTGAACCAAACCCAACAAAATCTTCAAAAAGGGGATAGAAACACTTGCTAAAAATAGACTATGCAAAAAATTTTCAATTTTCTTTTCAAACGTGGTTCGCGATCCATGTACCCTTCTGGCAAAATGGACTAAAACTGGTTTCTTTGCTTAGAATAGGATCTCAAGCACCAGAACCTTGAGTTTGGTCAGAAATAGAGTGCTAAAAGATCACTTAAATCAAGAAATTGGGTTGAGCAGAGCAAAACCTTGGAAATTGAGGGAAACAAGAAAAAATTGAACTTTTACTTATCCAAATATAAAAAGGGAGGAGAATTGGGATCAATTAGAAGCAGGGAACCAACAGAACCAAAAATCATGACCAGATGCTTTTCAACATGGATCGCGATCCATGTACCAAGTAGACACCTGACAGTGAAATTTGACAAGTACATCCCTCATTACTAAGGGAACAATTTTTCCAAAACGAGCCAAAGACAAAAAGTGAAAAAACCTGATCAAAATACCAAAAAAGGAGTTTGCAAGAAACCGCACACCAGACACAAAATCTTGCTTTTGACTTGGAAAAAGTTGATCAAATCCAAAAATATTTGGGAAATAGCATCACCACACCTTTTGTCACAAACTCACAAAGTATCAGTCAAAAATCTTGCCAAACATGGATCGCGATCCATGTACCTTTTTGGAATTTTTAGCTGATATTGGGTAAGTAAAAAAGTGATAACATTTGAAGCACTTTCTCCCAAGGGACCCTTATCAGAAAAGTTCAAAAAGAGGGCAAAAGGGACAAAAATCAGGTCAAGGGGGAAACCACTGGAACAGACCCTAAAACTGACTTCTGGCTAACCTAAAAAATCCCAAAACATTCAAAAACCATATAAGCCAGCATAAGTAGGCCAAGGACTAGCTATGGGTCAAGTTTAAGTACATTCTGGCACTAAGGAACATGGATCACGATCCATGTTCCCGTGACACAGATTGATACAAAAGTTGCACCATAGCTAGAGGGCATCACAGAGAGTCTAGTGGTCCTTTCAAAATTGAATTGGATGAAAAAAACCATAGAAAAAGCCCAAAACTGACAGGAACTCTTGCAAAGTGACAAAAATTGACCTAGCTTCGAATCCAGAGGTTCATTTCTAAAAATTTTGATACCATAAGACCTCCTAATCATGCTAAACCTGATGGTATCAAGAAAAGTCCAATTGGCTTCACAACATGGATCATGATCCATGTTCCTCTGAGTCAAAACAGAAGCAGAATTTCACCACACAAGGAGCTAGTCCACAGTACCCTGGTGGTTCTTTCAAAATTGAAATTGGAGCTAAATTGTTAATGTTGTGTGTGAAATTGTGTGTTATTGAAAAATCTAGTTAAAATTTTATCGATTAAAAGCCAAAACTAATAGGAACGGCTGTAAGCTCACAGCTATCAAACATTTTTTGATAGGTTGCAGGTACTAGAGGATACTACCCGACAAGCAAGATCAAACAAGAAATTAAAACTAGCTAATGAGGTAACCCGGTTTGGATTCTACAATACCAATACTTCATGAATTTGCGATTAGAAAGATTGTACCATAATAGGAATCCCAACATCTTTGACCAAGGGAGCAATCACTCAACGAAAGAAAGTGTGAATCAAAGACTACTGCCGCCTTTAGAACCCATTTAAGAGGAGAGCTTCTCTGACACTTCGTCATAAAGATCATACAGCCTCATGACTGACGATTCTAACAAGTCGAACCCTAAGGGAACAACATCCATGGGAACAGGTCCTTCTCAACCTGCATCTGATGTAAAATTGTTGTATTTGAAATTTCAATTTAAAAATGTATTTAAGGCCAGAATCTATAAGGATGGAATGGACCGCTACTGTGTTAAGTTGGAAAATAAGTCGAGCGAGTTCAGAGACCTTGTAGATGTTGATTATGACGGGGATAGATATTTCGATAGAGAGGGAATGATATACCTAGTGGTTCATAACCCCTTTATTGTGGACAAATCGGGGATGGCTAGCACCAAGGACAAGGTAGATCAAGAGCTGCTAGATGAGCCACCTAAGGTAGATAGGCAAAATACAGTGCTCAGACGCACCAATGAGACAGAATGTCTTAATACAGACAACACGTCTGTATTAAGACGTTCTGTCTTTATAAGTTGAATAATGAAGAAAAAACACCCTATTATAGATGTGACGAATACAGGGCCTTTAGGATCAACGGGGTCTAGGGCTTCCATGAACACACATAGGGGCAATACTGCTCCTGACGTGACTTACACCACTAGAATCCCTCCGACTATTACAAGAGATTGACTTGACGAACATATAGCGGATAGGATACCACTGGTAGTGCCAAGAGGAGATTATGAACCTAGAGAAACCACTCCAGGAGGACGATGTGTTGTAAGAATGGTTGTAGAGTCCATACGTATGCGACCATCTCAAGTGGCAAAATGTGTACCCAAAAAGTATAGTGGATCAGGAGATCCGTATGCCCGTTTTGATCTTCAAACAAGTGTTGAGAGTAAAAAATGTAACCGATTTCCAAACTCAATATGAAGGCTTTGGGTTGACGTTAGAAGGGACTGCTTTGACCTAGTTCCAACCATTAAATAGCTTGGAATTCCCAAGTATTGAGCAACTTCTCCAAGAGTTCGCTGAGGAATCCACAAAGAGAGGAATCAAGCAGAACACTATCTCCCAGATCTATGCATTTAGACAAAAGGAGAAAGAAAATGTGAAGCAAGCATCGCTTCGTTTCAAGCAGTATATATAGAAAGATGCCCTGCTCGAGAACTACCTTAGGATGAGAGACTATCAGTCCTTTTCATAGAAGGTTTGCGAAATGACACACTCAAAAAGGACTTGCACTTAAAGGCATGTGTAACTTTTGAGCAAGTCACGAGGCGTTGTATCTGGTAGATAATTGCAAGGCATATGGAGAGGTGACTGAAGACACAGATCAGGGAATGAGTAGTACCTCTTCAACCACTAGTGAATCCACGATGAAATTGGATGAGCAAAACCCAAATGTGCCGGACGTTGATCAAATGATCGAGGAAGTGATCAGAAGGATAAACCAAGAAAACAGGACGAACCCAAATACACGACAATAACCCACCCAAAAATGCAACACTTGTGGAGGAGATAATCCAGCCCAGTGGTGCAACCTTCAACAAAGGCCAGGAGTAAATGCACCGCGAGTACTGAAATGGTGTGCTACCGAACAAAAGTGGACAAACCATGAAACCCACAAATGTTTCTATAATCGGAACTATGTTAGGGAGAGACAATATGGACCACAAGGAGGGCAACAATTTTCACCCCCCCAAGATACCAAGTAGGGCCAAATAACGCAATTCAAGAGTAGGAAAAATCTCAACCTGTATTGGGACATCAACCTCCTTTACCCCAGGAAAATAGGGCCATGGTAAGGGTTTATCAACCCATAGAACCACCTTCTGATCAGAGTATGGTCCAGGTAGTTTCATATCAGGAAGATTTAGACAATACCTACGAGAGGGGATTTGATGGGAATGCATATGCCTCGGAGGGACAAATTCCATGGATAATTCCTGAAGAGACTCCGAGCCCTCATACATAGCATAGCCAACAAAAAATCATTACTTGGTTGATGAAAATATGCTTATGTTCATGGCAAACCAGAACTACAAACCTAGGGGGTACCCTCCTAGAGCAAGACAACCGATGGAAGCTCCGCAAGCTTCTCTACCACCTGTAGGACCATGTTATGAATGCGGTGGTGATCATTGGGCAAGGGTTTGTCCAAAGAAAGAGAACAATTAAATTTTTTTGGGTTCTATGATGGATGTACCACTGATCATCTCATTCCACACTGTCCAAAAAACCCTAACAACAAAGGGAAAATGTTATGGAATTGATATCTTATTATTTATTGCAGCTGTGACAGGTGGAAAAGGCTTGATCGAGCTAAGCTATTGCAAAAGGATATCATATTTTATGTAAATTTTATTATTCAAGTGCTCTTTATGAGCTTTGGCCATTTATGACCGGCCGGACAGTTTGTACTCACTTTGACCATTCAAGAATCTATAAATTAAATACGTGCAAGAGGGAAATGGTCACTCTTGCACGGGGGGAGATTGCACCCAGTGTCTGTGTACTTCTTCTCCCCTCTCCCCTCTTCTCTCTCGCCGTGCCGGCGTAGCACTCCGCTCTAGGAGGTGCGCCTACGTGTGTTCTTTCGCTCTCTCCCGCTCTCTATCTCTCTCTGTTCGCGTATATCGTCAATTATGTGCTCGTGGATGCGTCACGACTGCAGATCTATCGTTTTATTGTCTGTATCGTGTTATTTTACATATGTTGCAGGGACATCGCGTCTTCCATTTGTAGCAGTGGTATCAGAGCTCAAGGCAACGCTCTTGCATGCTATGGGGAGCAACAAAGAAAGATGTACGAACCAACTTATGGCTATGAAATCGTTAACACATCCATTTATCAAAGCTAAGTGCACTCACGATATCATTATTGGTGTATATATATAATTTTTTTTTTCTTTATCATTTCTAGACAGGTGGCATCTTTTTATCAAATTTCATGTTTGTATACAATTTAGCAGTTCATATTTAAGCATAGTTATTTAAATCAAATAATTTTATTATGAGAAATTGATATTGATGATATGTTAGTCAAGGTTTCATTAGGAAGATCGCTTGATGGTTTTCAAAACAGAGAAACTGTTCAAAGAAAAACAGAAGAAGAATCGGCAAATTTCTTTTGTAGAGACAATCCCGAGAGACCTCAAAATACTTCATAAAATTGCTTTAATATGAAGCTATATAGATACTAGAAGAAGCCGAAGAGTTGGTTTAGCTTGATGGAGGAGAAATAGAGAATTTTCTTTTCTTTAAGACAATCAGAACAGCCTCAGGAAACCTCAACTAGTATGCAAAAACCTGCCACTTAAAAGAGAGTTGAGATCTCCCAATTACACCTAGTTGCAAACGAAACATGAATATTAACATAATTGAGGTCTCTGCTGGTGAGAACGACCCTCAGGCAGGCTGTCGATAATCACTTACTGTAATCCAAGGATGGCGTGAGGCTATACTATTGACGAACGAGTGCCGCCTTTGCAACCTAACGACAACCATGCATCGATGGGAGACACTCTTTCTCTTTCCCTTTCTCTCCCTCTTTCCCCCATCTGCGACTGACGTTTGCATGCATGCAGCAAGAACTACCCATGTTGCCATCGCTCATTCTCTTTCTCTCTCTCTTACTTGTTTGGCTGCTTCCTATCTCCCGGTTGATACCTGCCAGCCATCATGATTACCTACTCGCAATCTCTTGCCCTCCCCAACAAAAGTTCTCCAACCTTGTGCTCTCAATCAGTTGCTCGCAACCACCACGAGTTGTCCGTTGTGCACAAAACTCTTCCCCCACCCCTAGCCGCAACCCTTTTCCAACTCCCAGTAGCCTCATACTCATGCAATCAACGAACGGTCACCCTTCAAAATCCTTCTCTCTCCTCAACCTGTATCTCTCTCTCTCTTTCTCAAACTGCCGGTCTCTCTTTCTCTCTCTACTGTTCACGTTCAATCACGCTGGCCAATGCCTACCACTGCATTCTACCGCATGCAGACTGCCTGACATGGCCCAACATGCACCTCTCTTTCTCAAGTGATGGCGCAGTGACTCTGTTGTGCCTTACCATGCAAACTAATTCTCTCTTTCTCTCTCTCACCCAGGCAGTCGCGTAGGAGTTTTCTTTTGTTCGGTACCCACCGTAGGGCATGCACATGGCCTTTCAAACTCTCTCTCTCTCTCTCTCTCTCTCTCTCTCTCTCTCTCTCTCTCTCTCTCTTATTGCCAACCCCCCAATCAGCTGACTACCAAAGCCGAGAGCCGCCATGCTGACTACCAGTGCCACCACGCACCACTGCTCACCAACCCGACAGGGCACCCATTTTTTTTTTGAAATTTCATTTTTACATTTCTACAGCTTGTGTCATCACGCCGTCAATTTTAGAGGAGACATGCGCATGTTTCCCCCCCCTTTGGTGACCAGCTCTGTTATGTTGCCTTTGGCAGACGCTCATGCTCACGACCTCTTCTCCATACGCTCCTCCAGGCATAGCCACCCTAGACAAACTCTCTCGTTCTCTCTCACTACAGCCGCCCCAACTGCTCTACAGAATCTCACAAGAGCTCCAATAGTTTCTTTTGCATTACTCTATTGATACTCAACGTGGCCAAGGCTCACAGAACCCCAACTTACATCCCAAAATAAGTATGACTCTAGCATGGACACCAGGTAGGGAGATGGTTTTGCAGGCAATCAAAGAGGATGTCAATATTGCAAGGAGGGTTTGCGAGGAAGGAGTTCAAGAAGGGGGAGGTTGTCTCATCAACTGACGCCCGCTGCAGAAGGTGGCCACCATGCCTTGTCTATCTCTCTCTGCATCTGCTATAGTGGCGTTGCCAGACAAATAAAAGAGCAGCAGGTATTTTCTGTGGACGCTCCTCAGCTGGTATGCCTTGCATTCCTTGCACATGGCCAGACTTCTTTGGCCACGCGTGATCTCCAAAAAGCAGCTTGCCACACCTACACACACACTATCTCCCTCTCACTCTCGTTTTCTCTCTCTCTCCCCTAGCCGAGTACGACTACTTCCACAGGCAGACATTCATGAAACTCTACAACAACGGCTACAAGACTTTCTCAGATGACGATCGATGCGGAGCATCGACGATGATGATGAGGACTTTAGTCTGACAAATTGAGGGTTTTCATTTAGTATTTTACTTTAATTCATTTTATTTTTTACCTAGACATTGTATTAGATCCATAACTATTGATCATTGTTTCAGTTTGTTCCCGTAGGCCTGTCGAAGACAAGTACTATAACATTTCATTTCATTTCATTTTGCTCTCTCTATTTCCCCCCCCCCCCCCCCCCCCCCCATTTCCCCCCCCCCCCCCCCCCCCCCCCACTAATTACAGAGCCAGACATTGATGAAGTTCTTCAGCAATCATTGTAATACTTTCTCCAACAACGGCCGTTGCCTAGCATCCTCCGGCATTGACAACGATGCTGATGCTGATTTTAGGCTTTTAGGTTTAGTTTCACAATTGACTTCATTATATTTTTGTACCCAGACATTGTATTCGATCCATAAGAATTGTATGTGTTTGGTCCCGTAGAAAGATTGTCAAGATTTGTTTTGCATGGAGGTCCGCTTACACGCACTACTTTAAAATGGCCAGGTCGCTTCTCCCTCATACACTCACAATCCATGTTCTGTCTCTTGCCATGCATGTTGAGAATTCAAACCAGAGGACCACTCTAAGTGGTACTTTGTTGCATATGTGGATACTACAAATATATTAGTTGGGCTACCAAATCACGAACTATTCATTAGTCGAATAATGTTTTGTACTCCACACAATGTGTCAACAATTTTCAGTTGTTTGTAGTTTACAAATGTCTACACCTGATGATACTCGTAAAATACATGAATAAATATTAATTTGTCAATCATGGGCATTTTGGTCTATAATTAATGTTTCATTTTCCTGTTATCTATAGCTCATGATGGTAGCTCTTGATGGTCTAACCATGAAGAATAATGATAAGATTTCTATTAGATAATAGTAATTTTTCAAGGAACATATGGTAAATAAAAGATTTTACCTTTGATCTTGGACCTTTAACCTTAGCCTTCCCGTGACCTGGGCATTAGAAGCCGAACATTTGATCCTAGTACGATCCTTCTCCTAGCGCAAAATCTGGCTTTCATGCACTTCATACGGTTCTGACTTCTATTCTTTTCATAGAGTTATCATACGTGGTAACAATAGTTAATAAGGTATGCTGCTACAAATTATTTCTCTGTGCCAAAAGGACTTCTCACAGTAAGCACCAAAAGTCTTCTGTACATTTTGGGTAGGTAGGATTACTGAAGCACAAGATTTTTTTAAAAAATGAGACTACTATTTGGACTAGCTTAACTTGGAGAATAATAATAAATAAACAATAATTGAAAAAAAAAACTTAAAAAAATCTCTCAGATAACTATGTAACAATTTTGGCAGGATCTTATTGATCCGTTTACATTCTCATTTCTTCCTTATTGATTGTGATTTATCATAGCATGATGTTTACGATCCTTTTTAGTATGCAACATACATTCCCAAATCCCTCCCTCAATTTATAATTTTGTCAATACTATATTTGAAGTTGGTTAAAATTTATTTCATTGGGACACGTAGTTAACACTTCAAACTTTTTTCTAATCTTCCTTGAAAGTGTTCTTGTTGTACATATATTTAAGGACACACGCTCACGCAATTTATAACATGGATAATATCATTAGACTATTTAAAAGCAAAAAGATCTTTTTCTTCTTTATATGGCATGTGAAATTAACCATCTTAAGATTGTGGAGTTTCCTTACACTAAATGTAATTTCTATTGAGATGATTTATCATTAAGCTATGCAGCTGCTTATACGAGTTAAGGTGCTATGGAATAGTGAACAACGGTTTTTAAGTACCCTCCTACTCAACCATGCTCCACATTGGTCTCACACATGTGATAGAGGTTAATTTTTATGCGTGGCCTAGTCCATTGGTCACCCACACACAGATTCGCCGATCTAGGCAGTGTGTAGATACTCATCTTGGTGCAGATCCGCCGATTTAGGCAGCACATTGAAAATTACAGATTCATGATTTTTAAACAATACCAAATGTAGATTCGTCGATTTAGGCAGCATTAGTGCAGATTTGTCGATTTAGGCAGCACGTCTTATTGGTGTAGACTCGCCGGTGACGCAACACCGATCACAAAATCATGCTGCAGTGGCTGGCCACCACTGTAACTGGTATGATTTTGTTACCCGGGTACATAATGAAAGTGATTTGGATTTGGACTTATATTGTGAAATTGGAATTGGATTGGGATTTGGTATCTGGTGATTATTACGATAGTGTTTATGTGATGAGACTTGACATTATGAGATTGATGATGAGTGTGACCAATGATATCCTGATTCATCAGGGTATGACATATACTGCTTATTCTAGTGGTATGGGACACTAGAATATGTAGTATGTGGATGACGGCACGCATAAGCAATGTTGTTTAATTTTATGGATTTTTTCTTTTACTATTTGCTACAAATTTCTAATCATTGTTTTTGACAAGTATTGTTTGCAGCTTTTTTATCTTCGCAACTGAGGACAGTTGCTTTCCAATGGAGAGGTATGTTATGGAATTGATATCTTATTATTTATTACAGCTGTGACAGGTGGAAAAGGCTTGATCGAGCTAAGCTATTGCAAAAGGATATCATATTTTATGTAAATTTTATTATTCAAGTGCTCTTTATGAGCTTTGGCCATTTATGACCGGCCGGCCAGTTTGTACTCACTTTGACCATTCAAGAATCTATAAATTAAATACTTGCAAGAGGGAAATGGTCACTCTTGCACGGGGGGAGATTGCACCCAGTGTCTGTGTACTTCTTCTCCCCTCTCCCCTCTTCTCTCTCGCCGTGCCGGCGTAGCACTCCGCTCTAGGAGGTGCGCCTGCATGTGTTCTTTCGCTCTCTCCCGCTCTCTATCTCTCTCTGTTCGCGTATATCGTCAATTATGTGCTCGTGGATGCGTCAGGACTGCAGATCTATCGTTTTATTGTCTGTATCGTGTTATTTTACATATGTTGCAGGGACACCGCGTCTTCCATTTGTAGCAGAAAACCACCATGAACAAGATTGGGATTGTGCCAAGCTCAAGTGGATTAGAAATAGAACCAACCATTCTGATAAATGCGGTAACAAGAGCCCAAGCACATGAGGCTACAAGGAATGCCCCATCTAGTCAAACCGAAACAGAAAATTTGTCTGTCCGAACCCCTAGGAAATCCTGGAAGGCAAAATGAGACAAGACAAAAGCCAAAAGAGAGAAAGAAAAAACAGATTTGGAAACCAAATTACTGCAAACAGAGGAACAATTGAGAAGGGAACGAGACCTTAAGGAAAGGAGCGAGGTAGAAAAATTGTCGACTATACCATCGGGAGGATCTGTCTTGGTGGACAAGGTTTTTGAACCTTTGGACGCAATTTTAAAAGCGTACGATACAAGGCTAACCAAACCCAGGAGGATAGGCAGTTAACGTACCCTCATCCGGGCTATGAAAAAGAGAGGCTATAGATGTGCAAGGAGCTCATTCAAGCCGCTCAAGCGCTTATCGAACCATCGATTTTGATTGCTCCAAAAACTGAGGTATTAATCTGTGAACAAATTCAAGAGTTAGAGGGGTGGGGAATTGAAAAGGAAGGCCAACCAGATTCTGTAAACGAAACACCTTTGGATACGAGGGTGGCAATCAATACGACAGATGAAATGTATTCGCAAGCATCATCGCCAATTCCAGAAGTGGAAAAACAATGGCCTCAGGAGCTATGGGAACAAATCATGAATAGAAAAGATGAAATTGCTACACTTATGTCAGCTCCTATCGCAAAGATCCACTTGGAACATGAGCTCTACCCAAATGACATCCGATCATTGTATGGTGATGTGGGTATAGCGATATCGAAAGACAACAAACCGCAATCATTGAAGACTTTACCTTCATTTATTGGTAACCATGAAACCCAATTGGAGGTGAGAAGTACCATCTCAATGGAAGGCCAATCCTAAGATGACAGATACAAAAACTCTTCATGAGCTGATGACATTCCCTATCCGTTGTAGGCTAACTCTGTCAGAGTTACTGCAAATAAGACTGCATCTTTGGGAGGAGGTCAGGAAAAATTTGGAAAAAATAGGGTTAGTAATCCTGCCACCCAATGCTTCTTCAAAAACACTGAAGACACAACCCTCAGAACAAGCTAAACATGAGCCAGTACCAGTGAGCAAGGTAGGAGATTTTTGTGAAGGTGAAGAAGGAAATACTACCCTGTCGGTGGAGTACAAAGAGGTTAAGTCAACAGCAATATTGGATAGTGGGGTCGGAATCACCATAGCCACCAAAGCAATGTGGGAAAAAAAGGGGAAACCTGCTCTTCGAATGACTAGAATGAAACTTCATTTAGCAGATGGGTATCTGGAGAGACCAATTGGCATCTTGGAACAAATGGTAGTAACTTCTTGCGGAATTGCATATGAACACACGTTCGCGATTATGAATTTCGATGAGAGCAGCAACTTCAATATCATATTGGACAGACGATTTATGCCTCAGCTCAAAATGGTACAAAATTGGGGATACGACTATATCTATCTAAGGAACAAGGAGGTCACTATGAAAATTAGTATCAAAGATCATAGTTATAGAGATGTAGAATGAATCCCAAGAGAGGAACTAAACTCCTCAATTGACCAAGAAGGGGGAATATCGGCTTGGTTGCAGAATAAAGCTCATTAGTGGACAGGAGAAGCTTCCGAAGGTGGAAGTTTAAAAAAGGAAGATTGCATTCTTGATAGAACTACACAAGACGAGGCATATGTACTAGAGCCTTTTCCAGAGGAGATGTTTGAACCTTTTGGATGGCAACATATACTAGCCACTCTTGATGTTTGTGTGAACAAGGTGCCTCTCACCAAATTCTGTGGTGAGGAAGGATATGATATCATTCCATTCCAGATGATAGGTGTCAGTCTAGATCCGAAATTAGAATGGGAAGTCCCTGACAAGGAGGGGATTGCCAATTGCTGATGCATAGTGGATGAAATCTCAGTAAGAGACCTTGACCAAATGGACGAAGAAGCTTTCCAAGACTCGACGGATAAAGTGTTAGAGGACAACGTAAATGACGAGCTATCTAGTAGCTAAAGTCAGAACACCAAACGGAAGGATTGACGGGTGATCTACTATGATTTTTCGAACCAAAATCCTTGAAGACAATGTAGATACTCGAATAAACGCATAAAAAAACGAACAAGAGAAGACTCAGCACCTCTGTTAACCGACAAAACGTAGTACTTGAGGTTAGTAGAAGCAACTGATTGCCTCAAACATGGAATATCAAAGAGGCACATGAAACCCGACTCAACCAAAACAAAATAAAAAAAGAAGAACACACAAAAACCAAAAAAGGAGAGCAACTCCGAGAAATCCATGAAGCTGTCCAAAATGGAGCGTAAAAACAAATACAAAGAACTGAAACAAGCTTGAAGAAAGTTTGGACAACAGAAATGGAAACTAACGAAGAATCAAACGATGATAAATTAGATGCACCTTCCCACTATAAGAAGTATACTATTCAAGAAACCCAAACGAGATCCCAAAGAACCAGGAACTTCATATGATTGGCCTGAAAACGCCAAATACATTAACTTAGCAGAACCAGGCAAGGAGCCTAAACCGGCATATATCACCATGGACCTCACTAATGAAGAAGAGCGGCTTCTAGTTGATACGCTCAGACAATACAAAGATGTTTTTGCATGGTCATACAAAGATCTAAAGGGGTATAGATCTTGAGATCTGTCAGCACACGATACCCCTTAAATGTGATGCCAAACCACGCAGACAACGTCCTTACACATAGAATGAGACTTCTGCCAATAAAATTAAGGAAGAGGTAGACAAACTGAAGGATGCAGAGTTTATCTACAAGATTGAACACACCAATTGGGTGTCCCCTATTGTAGTAGTACCCAAAAAGAATGAAAAATTGTGTGTCTATATAAACCTCAAACAGGTAAATGCTGTTGCCATCAGAGACAACTATCCATTGCCAATAACGGATCATGTTATTGAGAGGGTAACATGGAAAGAGGCCTATAGTATTCTAGATGGGTTCTCACGCTACAATCAGTTGACAATTAAAGCAGAAGATCAGCATAAGACAGCTTTTGCAACAGAGTGGGGCATATTTGCATATAGGGTAATGCCTTTCGGCCTAACCAACGCCCCTGCTACTTTCCGAAGACTAATGAGTAATGCATTCCAGGAATATCTCCGATAATTTCTAGAGATATACATGGATGATGTTTGTGTTCATTCTCAACGGAGAAGTGATTACATAACGCATCTAGGCAAAGTCTTTGAAAAGTGCAGAACATATCGTATTTGCCTAAACCCCAAAAAATGCGTCTTCATGGTAAGACAAGGTAAAATTTTGGGCCACATTGTGTCCAAAAACTGAATTTCCACTGATCAAGAAAAGGTACAAATAATTGCCTCACTACCGAGACCAACAAAAATGAAGGAAGTGTAAGCATTTATGGGGCATTGTGGGTATTACAGGAAATTCATATATATGTATGATGTAATAGCTAAGCGGTTGTACACCCTCATTGTTAAGTTTGAATGGACAGAAGAATGCGAGCAGACTTTCCATAAATTGAAGCAACAACTAATTTTTTCTCCAATTTTGCAAGCATCTGACTGGAGCAAAATCTTTCATGTTCATGTTGATGCATCAGCTTATGCCATAGGATGCATACTAGCCCATCCAGGAGAGAAGAAAATGGATTTTCCCATTTGCTTCTCTGGCCGATAGCTAAACAACGCAGAAAAAAATTATACCACTACGGAAAGAGAAGGTCTGGGAATGATATATGTTGTCAAGAAATTTAGACACTACCTTCTTGCAAACAAGTTTGCTTTCTTCATGGATCACCAAGCACTGCTATTTCTAGTAAACAAACTGTGCAACACTAGAAGAATTGTTCGTTGGTTTATACTATTGCTTGTGTTTGACTTCACGATAGTTGTAAAAAAGGAGACTACACACACACACACACACACACACACACACACACACACACACACACACACACACACACACACACACAAACACACACACACACACACACACACACACACACACACACACACACACACACACACACGAGCAGATCATCTTTCACTACTGTTTCATAGGGAAGCATTGAGGGTATCAACAATGATATTTCTGATTTGTATCGTTTAACATTGAAATGGTTCCAAGGTGGAGCAAAGAGATCATTGCTCTACTCACAATCGGGTGATTATAGGTAGAAAGAAAACCATCAATTATACATCAAACAAAAATCTCCAGCTTTTAGTAGGACAATTGTACAAACACGATAAGGATGGGATAATGAGACTATATGTACAGCCCGAAGAATCCGCCTACTACCTCAAACAGGCTCATATACAAAAACGGGGTTTCACAATGGACGCAAACATGCCAATGGCTAAAGAAACTGGGAGTCTACTGGAAAAACATGGAACACAGTGTCATACATATGTAAAATTATGTGATAGTTGTACAAAACAACCTCCAGTGGTACATGTCACCCTGTTTCAAGTAGTACAAGCACCCAAATGGAGTACTCACATAGCTGAGTACTTACAAAACAAGACCTTCCCAGAGGGATGGGGCAAGGCAAGAATGAAAACTGTAGAAGAAGAGGCCAAACACTATCTGCTCATTGCCAACCAATTGTATAGGCGGAGAAAAGACAAACAACTACGACTGTGTGTTACAAAAAGAGAATATTACGTTATCTTAGAACAAGCACACTCAGGACAGCCAGAGGGACATTTCTATGCTGATAAAACAACAAAGCTCGTGCTACACTCATGCATATGGTGGCCAACCTTGTTTATGGATGCAGAGACCTATGTCAAACGATGTGATGAATGTCAAAGGCACAAAACCACCCCTACGGAGAGATGAAATTCCATTAAGGCCAATGATGGGGGTACATGCTTTTGCCAAATGGGGCATTGAATTTATTAGTCCTATCATACCTCCGCGATACAGATCGCATGCACAATACATCATAGTAGGAACAAACTACATAAGGAGTTCATCCTCCATGTTCTCAAAGTAATCTCACAAAAATGCTCACTCTAATTCTCTTAATTCCGCCATTCTCAAAGTTCATAGGCCATTACCATTACATTGGTATCAGAGCATTTGGTTTCTCTTTTATTGCTTAAGAAGAGAGGTCCTTAAGTAGCCTATTAATGGTTGATTTTGTTAATTACATTAGGGTAAGTAGGACTGGGGTCTATTATCGGTTTTGTTGAGCCCACTATGTGGGATATGGTGCACACCTTGGGAGCTTTGGTTTTAATAATGGGGTCTTTTTAGACTTGCCTATGGCTTTACCATTATTGAGCCATAAGAAGTCCGAAAGGAGCTATCCCTCGGCAATTCTGCTATGTTAGACCCACCCCACTACTCTCTATAATTAACCAATTCGAGCAGTGTGTGTAGATACTAAAGTGCTTATTTTAAAAGGCTAAGAGGAGTAGCAACTAAGGTTTTGAGTTTCCAAAGAATACAATAAGTAAACACATAAGTATAATTAGCATGGCTGATAATAACCAAGAGAGTAGAATGAACATTAATAACTTTTATTTTGCATATGAAGGTGCTAATGGTGATGCCCCCATGTTTATCAATTATCTTGTTACTAAGAGGCATCAAACTATGGGCAACCCTACTTTGCAAGCTGAATTTCCTCAACAATTGCGTGCTTATGCAATTTCCCTTCCTCTCCAAGAGGAGAGAGAGCTTAGGAGTCCTCTTGATGAGACCCCCAAAAGAAGACTCTCTCCCATACGAGAGGAGGAATTCAAAGAACAAGAAAGTACTGAATCCCTAAGTTCCTCTGAAGATGTGGCTCCATGAAGACAACGGTCTAGACGATCGCGAGCTCCTCCCATGAGGAAACGTTCAACACACAGTCATTCTCCTCATAACTCCAAAAGGGAAGAGAGGAAATAAAGGAAGAAAAGGTCACCCTCTTCTCCTTCTTCTTCACCTTCGTTCTCTCCCGATGAAAGCTATGGCTATTCTCCTAGAGAATACAAGAGGGGAGGAAATCGCAAATCATACCCTACATGGCGAAGATCACAAAAACTCAAGAAGTTCAAAGAGGGAGGAAAGAGTATCTCTTTTCTCACTTATTGTTAGTGGCTGGACACACCCTACGGAAAATGACTGCTTATCATTATTTTTTGTAATTATCCATTTATTGAGAAAACCCGACATTTCACCTTTGTAAATATTGGGGCTTACAGAAGTTTCTAGATTGTATCCCAGTCTTGACATTTAGATTGAGTAGATGGTTAAATTGGAACATTAGGGTTTGAGATTGTAAGGTATTTATACCACTTTTTGACCTTAATGAAAAACCTTTGTCATTCTAAAAAAAGTACTGTCTGTGAGTGAGCGTACTGTGTACGAGAGAGAGTGAGAGCTTCATCTTGATGCTACGTGCGCACCAGTGGTCGAAATTGAGTGCAGAGAAGTGCAACGTGTTGCCCCCGACGAGAGCTACGTGTCGATACCTACATTGCGCGCGTACGGTCAGGTTTTGCGAGCTCAACCTACGAGCTTCATTTGGTGATTCGGTGAGCATACGTTATCTCTTTTCGTATTTCAGCATATCCACGTGTTCGCATTGAGTAGAGCTACACATTAGGCACTCTAGTTTTCGGAAACAATGACCTGCAAATTTCGACCAGACATCCTACGTGATTTTGCACCGGGTGTTTAGGGTTGAGATTTTGGTTCATGGACCTTAGGGAGAGCGACCTATTGGTGTTAGTAGGGTCTCCTTCAAGTTATGTGGCGTTTCGAGACTGTTTGATGGGTATTCGGCTCTAGGAAGCGTTGTAGGAAATCTCCTCTTATGCACTCCTGAAGGATGTAGCTTAGACATTGGGTAGAGACCTCTGTAGGAATTAGTCGAGAGTCGGTTGAGTGTAGATTGACACCCTATTCTTGCTTCCACGCGCCTGCGGGTCGAGCTTCGTCCTTAGCTGACAAATCTTGTTAGGTGAGTTCTCGCTGTGCTGACGTCCGTCGCGGCGTATCCGCCAACATTGGCGCCGCTCCCGGGGACGAAACCCTAGGTAGGTGACCGAGACTAGTCCTTGAGGATAGGGATTCTTTGGCTTGCCAAGAGTCTCGTTTTACATTTAGGTAGGATCAGAGGGTGGAGGAGTCTCTAGGTCTTAGAGGGAGTCTAGGGAGCGTGTGTTGGGCCTAGATCCTTCGTCTTAGGTAGACTTAGGTAGACTGAGATAGTTTTTATGTATTAGTTGAGTTGATGAGTAGGAGTTTGAGTGGTAGAAGCGGTGAAAAGAGAGCTTGAGAGTCCGGAGAGGCCAAAAAGCAACCAAAACACCATTATCACCATTTCACATGATGAGTAGGAGTAGGGTAAGTAGGACATCATGATTTATCATCTAGAGCACTTCATGCATGTTATACTTGATGTTAGGTTCATCACAAGGTTGTAAAAGACGCAAAAGTGTGGTTGAAAGCTGAAGTGACGTTCAAAGTTACTGTGAGTGTTTCTGAGGGAGCTGCAGAGCATCATGAGCATTTCTGTCAGGAAAAAAATAAATATTAAGCCAGGAGACATCCTACGCGTAGGATGTCTACAGGCTGATCTGGTGAAAATTTTGAAATTTTGAGTTGACCAGTGTGTTCAGAAGGTAGGTTTTACTCTATTTTTACTTGGAAAGTGGAAATTTGACCATATCTTGATAGGATAAGGCCAGTTAGACAAAAATTGCCAGACATCCTACCCAAATTGTACCAAGGCATTATTTTGAGACCAAAACCATAGGATGGCTGCATAAGCATGATCTGCATGATATATTGAGTGACTGAGAAAAGTTTTCATCTCATTTGGGTGAAAAAATTGGGTTCTAAGCAGAATTTAGCATCTTTGACTGAAAAGGGCTAGAACAGCTAGAATTGGGGTCTTTTGAAATCCAAACCAAAATCTAAGCATAGCACTGAGTTGCTGACTCAAGGGGAAGCTGTGGCACAAGTCTGGGGTCAAACATGCCAAAAAGACATCCTACACGTAGGATGTGTTATGGGTGATCAGGCACTCCAAATCTAGCTTTGAGCATACCAAAGTGATCAGCACCTCAAGAGGAGTCTGTACTTTGCATTTGAAGTCATTTTGAGCAATTATACATGTACATGTAGAATGTATAGTGCATGAAATTGAAGCCAGAAACTGACTGTAGGCATAGCAGGGTATTGTATAGCCTGAGGTAAGCCTCCTACTCAATTTTGGTCCAAATTGTAGTTGATTTGACTGGTCAGACCAACATCAGGCTGCTGGAACAGATTTCTGATCCATTGACCAACTTATAGGTGTCCAAATCAAAAAGTAAAAACAGCTGAGGACTCAGCACATCAAGGGGAATCCATAGTGCAAAAAGCCAGGCAAAACAGAACAGGAGACATCCTACGTGTAGGATGTCTACTGGGGCTTAGGGAAGTAAAAAACTGACTGAGGACATACAGTGATGTTCCATTTGACTTGAGGATTCCAGAACTTCTTTTAAAAGTAAATTTGGACCTTGTTTGACCTTTTGACGGAGCAAAGACTGAATTAAGACTTTTCATGTAAATTGACCAACATCCGAAAGAAGTACAATTCCACATTAGCAGACCTAATCTAGAACATCAGAAGTGTATAAAATACAGTAGTGGTTGAGATTAACTCTGTAGTTATACCAATCATTACTAAAAACACCTCTAGTGGTTAACTGCTTTGATTCAATTGCTGAAATTAAACGCTTGTGTACAGGTATATTCAGCGGCAAAGCAAGAAGTTGGTAGGAAACAAATCCTTTGGCAGGTGAGTGGTTGGATTTGTGTAAAGTTGCATTGATAAGTTTGATGAATTTAAGATCAAGAAGATATATTTTTAGAGACCAAAATGTGGCAGGTGATCAAGGTAGCTTAGTGTCCACCGAGGAGAGTGTAACTCAGGCAAGGCTAGATCCACTAGTATCGATTATTGAGGAGGGTAGTGATACTGACACTTCATCAGATAAATCCTTCTTCATGATGGATAGTCAATAGCTAGGAGGTTTCACCTATGATGGACTAATGCCAGGAGGAAGCACCTCCCTAAATCCTTTGAACGATCCCAAGTTCACTGTAATCTTCTTAGAAGGAACAAACTCGAGGGGAGCCCTAGTTTATTCTGACTATCGAGGACGCAAGTGTATTTGTATTGAAGAAAGACCGGCTCAGAGACTGGAGATAATTCGAGTCTATGATGATGGAGATAGATTCTGAGATGAAAAGGGGAACCACTATCTGATAGTTAGTAACCCTGAGATTACAACATATACGGAGATAACGTGGCAAAAGGAAAAATGGTTTCAGAAACTCAAGAACCGCCTCCAAACATTGATCGACTTGGAGCTCTTTTTATGTATGATAAGAAAACAACCAGAGTCTCAACCTATAATGAGAATGTGGGAATTTACAAGCATGAGAGTGAGGGAATAATCTCCTACTTTCGTTGCAAAGAACCCTACCCAAACAAATTAAGCAAAGACAAGGTTCTTTACTTATTCTCTTATGAAATTGCTATGGGGAAGGATATCGTTTTTGTTGATAGGTATGGGCGAGAATACCAACGTATTCTCCCAGAGGAGATAGAAAAGGTAACAGTTCTAGAAGCATCAACATATGCCCCCGAAGAAGTGCCAAGAGCCACCTACACCCCTAGCAAGTCGATAAATCCCTTTTCAGAAGATTATGACGCGACCTCACATTCTACCCGACAACAGACGTTCAACTACCAAAACCAACCAGCAACCCAACCATCATTGCAGGCATGGCTTTGACAGAGTGCAACATTAGAACAAGACCGAAACTGAGATGGTTATCAAGCCGCACGAGGGCTAAGGGATTTACAAGAACCACCACTCTACTCACGGTATCAAGGCGAGAGTAAGCAAAAAACTCAAGGGTCAACAGAGCCTGGAAGACCACCCATAGAACGAGTTTGAAGAGATGAACCATCTCTTGCAAGAACCGTCAGAAATTATGGCTTAGGATCACCATTGGGAGAGGAACCCACCCACTACCGAAGGCCAGAGGAGGTATATAGATTAGGACGTGGAGATCCAATGATGAGATTTGTAGACCATTGTAGAATTAGACCTTCTCAAGTGCAAAAATGGGTAAACAAGAAATACACGGGAAACAAAGATCCTAGAGATCATGTAGCAGCCTTTGTGCGTGTAATTAGAGCTGAAGAGGTGTTAGACTTCCCTACCCAATTTGCAGGGTTTGGACTAACCCTAGAGGATGATGCAGCTACTTGGTTTGACTCTGTGGAACGTAGAGACTTTGAGTCTATGGAGGAGGTGTTTGACAAGTTTATTGAGGAATTCTCACAAAGGGGGATAGCTCATAATACAGTCTCACAAATCCATAAATTCAAACAGAAAGACGGGGAATCGATGCGAAAGGCAGCCCTACGACTAAAAAGATATGTTAAGTTCTACCCTGTGGAAGAACTGCCAACTCAGTCCAGACTTATGCTTATATTTATCCAAGGACTAAGGAATGCAGATCTCCAGAAGGACTTACATATGAAGAGGAGCGCGACGTTAAATGAGTTAACTAAGGAGGCTCTTTACCTTGTAGACAATTGTGCGGTCTACAAGGAGGGTGAGTTCAAGGATCTCAATGATGATTCATCCTCACAACAAAGTGGAAGCAAGTCTGCTAAGACTACACCGAAAGGAGAATTAGCTGTAAACTAGGAGCATCTTGTAGAGGAAGTGCTAAAAAAGATTAACTTGTATGCCAAACCTCAGGCTAAACAGCCAAAGTGGTGTGCTATTGAACAAAAATGGACAAACCATGGGACGGAGGAATGTTATTATAACAAGGGGTATGTGAGAGAATGACCTTATGCTCCCCAGGCTCAGGTAGCATCTCCTGAACTTCCATCGATGCCTAGGTATCAAGCGGGCAACCTACCAGGACCTGTAGGTGTAGAAAGATGACAACCAGTGTTGGGGCAACAACCACCCCTACTAGGATTACGACCAGTTGGCATAAGATACACACCAACAATAACTGAACCAGAAGAGAAGGCTTTGGTGCCTATGCATGCATATTACAAAGATCCCAATGGATATGCTGCAAATATTTTCTACTATCCACTAGAAGAACCCTCAATGTCAAAACCATGGAACATGACCACCAACAGCTGCACAAGCAGTAGGAGAAGGAAGATATAGCTTGTATGAACGAACATTGTTGTTCATAGCCAACGGAGGCATGGGCGGGTAGAGACATGCATACCAACAAAGAGGAGCTCAAGGAGCACCTCAACAGCCTAAAGGACCCTGCTACAAGTGTGGTGGAGACCATTGACTAAGAGACTGTCCTCATGATGAAATCATTAGAGTCAATGCATATTGCACCGAGTGTGGAGTTACTCATTTGATTCCTGATTGCCCTAAGAACCCGAGCAAAGGAGCAAAAACTACCTTGAACATGCTGGAAGTAGTGCCTTCCAGTGGAGGGTCAGAAAACGAGACAGTAATACCTATTAAGGCAGTGACACGAGCCCAAGCTCAAAGAATGACGAACAAACCCATAATTGAAGAGCCAAAAACCGATGCCCCAAGTTCAAAAATGAAAAATCATAGAAGCACATGGAAAGTTAGAAAGGCACGTATGAAATCCAGGAGAGAAGAAGAGCAAACGGCTCTATCCAAGGAGTTAAAACACACAAAGGATAGATTAGAGCAGTTAGAGGATCTAGCTAGTCTAAGCTCACACACTGCGGCAACCATAGCACCCAAGGAAGTAGCAGAACCCACAAGTGCAGGATCAGGAGGATCAATGTTGGCAGAGGAGGATCAATGTTGGCAGAAAAGGTAAATGAGCAGTTAGACGCACTTTTAAAAGCCTACAAAGCCAAGCTCAAAACCAACCAAACCCAAGAGCAAAGATGTATGACTTATCCATATGCTGAAATAGAAAAACAGAGGTTGGAAATGTGTAGAAGGATGATTGAAACAACTCAATCCTTGATAGAAAACCCACTTGGTAAACTTGCAAGTTGGCATGAAGTACCAGCTCCAACCCCTATCAAACCAACTTTAGAGAAGGGTGAAAGCATAGAATGGTGTCTAAATACTTGGTGTCCATGGACACTAAGTATGATGCTATGGATGGCACCATAGCTGGGCTTTTAAGTCAATAATTTTTAAAAGAATATAGGTAAGATAACTGACTTCACGACTCCACTACTCGGATTGAAAGACATGGAGCGGTTAGCACGCGTGGACCTCTCCCTCTCTCTCCCTCTCTCTCTCTCTCTCTCTCTCTCTCTCTCTCTCTCTCTCTCTCTCTCTCTCTCAGATGGCCTCCAATGCCCATCTCCATCTCTCTCTCTCTCTCTCCTACTCTCCTTTTCAGAATATGGATGATGGAGACTCCCTTCCTCTCGCTTTGGTTCCAGCTCATACCTCCTCACAAGCAGCAATGGAGCTTCTTGAACTCAACAATGCAGCACAAATGGATTTCAGTTCACTATTACAATCAAGAAATTTTGTACGACTTCATTCATTTCAAACTACTGCAGACTGTTCCAGGATGGTGGATGATGGATTTTATGATGAGCCTACATGGAATAGACACCATTCATACGTAGGTGCACTCCAAGAGAAAGGCTTGTCTAAATGAGGATGAAATTATTGCAGTGAGGAAGTATGAAGCACATGCTAAACATGAGTACAGAAAGCGATTTCGTGCAAGAAAGCAAGTACAGCCAAGCGTCAACATTGGAGCGGAAGATTGTCATAGGGAGGACGTCGATGGCACACAAAGGAAGACAAGAAGCAACATACTATTCAGAATATTGTTTATCACATTGTGAGACAGTTGCATAGTTATGGGAAAGAAGATAAGAATGCAATTCTTCAAGGTGTTTTCAATGATGATAGAATCTTGCCATTCTGTGAAGATTTGTATCTTCCTGCAAATGGCCTTATTTCTGCACTCAAGGTCTCCTTACAGGAATTAAAGATTCCAAAATCAGCTTTGACGAGATGTTTTTAAAACGAAGCACATTCAGCATGCTGGTGAATGGATTACTGCATGATAATGGGAGTCAAGGTAGAGGTGTTACTCTACATAAAGTAGCAAAGCTATTAAATGTTCATCCAAGGAATTTATATTTAGCTTTGGGTAGACTTGATAGCGATCCTATGTCAAGTACGTTGAGGTTCGACTTATGCAAAAGGAAGTCTGGAAATGCTGGGTCCTTATCGGAGGAATTAAAGCAGACAATTATTACATTTTGGATAGAGCACAGTAGGGTGTCTCCAATCAAGAAAGATATTTGTCGGAAACGATTGGGCAGTACATTATCAAGAGCATTCCATACACTTACTTGATGAATCTCAGGTAAACATGTCTCATTCTTACAATGAATAACTCTCAAGTGAAACATCTCACTGTGTACATCCTACTATATGTGATATGTAGCCAAGTAATGTGTCAAGATAGTCTATTGTCTCTACCTACGCTATTATGTGTGCTATATTGCACAAGTGTAGCCCAATGTCCCTGTCTATGCTATAAGTGTGCCATGTAAAAGGACTCTATTGTAGTAAGATAGCAACATGTGTGCTATACAGTAAAAGTGTGTGTAAGAATAGCACAATGTTCTTGTCTGTGATATGATGTGTGGTATGTGAAAGAGCTATATTACATATTGAGAGCACTATGTGTGCCATATAGCGTTAGTGTGTGTAATAAGAGGCTAATGTCCCTATCTATGCTATTATGTCATAGTATTTCTTGCAGTATGAGTGCTATATAGCATATTTATGTGTAATAATAGCCCGATGGTCCTGTCTATGCTATTATGTGTGCCATGTAGCAGGACTCTATCAGAGTATGACAACATCATGTCTGCTATATAGCAGACATGTATGTATAATAGCACAATATACCTATCTATGGTATTATGTGTGCTATCAGATTTTATAATATTATGAGAGCACTATGCGTGCTACATAGCAGATGTTAGTGTAATAGTAGCACGGTATCCATGTCTATGCTACTATGTGTGCTATGCAGAGTGTGATATGTGTAATAATAGCACAATATCCCTGTCTATGCTCTTTTGTGTGTTATGTAGAAGAATTCTGTTATAATATGAGAGCACTATGTGTGCTATATAGCAGAAGTGTGTGATGTGTGTGTAATAACAGCTAAAAATCCCTATCTATGCTATTATGTGTTATATAACAAAATTGAGCATGTAAAGAAAGCTGAGTTATCTATCTATGCTATTATCTGTGCTATATAGCATAGCTATATGTATTTATACCAATGCATCTGTAGCTATGCTATTATGTGTGATATATAGCAAAATGTAATTCTAATGCATTTTTTTTTCAAGCAGACAGAGTATTTCTTGAAGTTTAAAGATAGCCACCCACATGTGACAATTGGGCAAAGGTCCTTTGAGAAGCTGAAGCCTTGGTTCGTGCGAAAGTTGAAAGATCGAAATACTTGCTGTTGTGTTTATCATATCAAACTGATGTATCTCAAAGATGCATTTAATGTTATGCGCTCATCTGCTTTTGGTTTTCATGGGAGTTCATGTACATGTAAATGCAATGTTTGCAAATCAGATGGGGTGAATGCAGAATGTCTTGCTGTTGAGCACTCGTTTTCAGGGATCACGAAGTTGTGGGAATCATGCGTATGTACAAAGGCTGAGGGGGATATGTTCCATAAACACACCTGCTTGATGGGCCAATGCAAAAACTGTGGTGTGGAAAAGCTCAGCCTTTGTCCACGAGAACTTGTAGAGATGACAAAGACAGTTCCACTGCAAGTCTTCGAGGACATTAAAGTTTAAACTAAGCATGGTCTAAGTAAGAGAAAGATGTTGTCACACAAACAGGTGGCTTTAAGTGAGCTGACAGGGAGGATAAAAGACGACATCAGAATCTTCATCAAGCACAATTTCACTTACAGATGGCAGGCACATCAATACAGAGAATGTTTGAAGGTGTTTCCTTCAGATACCATTATATCTGTAGTAGACTTTGCTGAAAATTACTCGTTCAAAGAGAAAAATGAAGTACAATCTATGCATTGGCATACAGATCAATGCACCATCCTTGTTCACATAACGTACATGCGTGACAACGAAGATGACAGTATTATCAAGCATATGCATTTCTACATCTCTGATGATAGGCAACATGATACGCTATTTGTCCAGCATTGTTTTCTTCTTTGTGATCAGTGGCTTAAAGACCAGGGGCTGAATTTCAAGAAGCACTGGGTGTGGTCAGATGGTGCAGCCTTGCAATTCAAGGCTGCAAGGCCATTTTACTTTGTTGCTAGATATTACCAACTAGCAGGTACAGAGATGACATGGAATTTTTTTGGCTCTGGCCATGGCATGGGGGAGCATGATGGCGCTGGCGCTGTGATAAAGAGAGCCCTTACAAATGAACAACTCAAGAGTAATGGAGTTGTTCTTAGGCAAGCTGCAGACGTGGTTGCATTTTTGACGAGAACAATGTCCAATGCTGCATGTAGCTCTTATGCCCAATCCACTAAAACAGGTCCTACTATAAACATGAAATTTTGGCTAGTAAAAGAGACAGAAGTGGACAGGTCTAATCTATGGGGTTGTGAGAGAGTACCAGGATCTCGATCACTCCATTGCATTTCAGGATTTTTTCGTCATGATCCTACTCAATTAAGGACCAGGCGGCTTCTTGTTTTTGTGATGCTTGCATGAAGGGGCATTGGAGGACTTGTTCCAGTAAATCATATGCATGCAAGTGGACACATAAGGCATTGAAACCACTCTCTGAGGTAGCAAAAGAGACTAAGGTACCAGAAGATGAAACTGCAATGTTTGAGGGATCCCAGGATATGCTGAGTGAGTATCTCATTGAAGGTGATAACTTTGCAGTCAATGCAGACGCTGGTAATGCAGAAGGTGTAGAGTTCTTTGTTTTGAGATGTACAAAGAGAAAATGGATGACAAATTGCATCTTTAGAGATAAGTGGAAAAACAAATGTGATAAAAACACTTATGTTGTCACAGGGTGTTATTATCAACAGCAAGATGGGGACCCAAATCACTACACTCTACTTGATGATAGGGGAGTTACTAACCTGTACTCTCACCTTGTTCGGGCAATCAAGTTTGACATGCCTTTGGTAGATGCTACCTCAAAGACATATTATTTATCTCCGGAACTACATGAAACCATTTACAATGCCATGCCCTATGAGGCAGCATGATACCTATTTAACAGGATTATATTATGTTCTATATAGCCTTCACCATTCAATACCTCCTTACACATGTCCATTGTGCTATGTATCACATAGCACACAACCACACAGAGCACATAGCATAGAATCACACACATTTCAGATAATGAGGTTACTATTGTGAACATGTTGCACCTTGAAAAAAGTCCATTGTCTCTACCTAGGCTATTATGTGTGCTATATTGTACAAGTGTGTGTAATAATAGCCCAATGTCCATGTCTATGCTATAAAAGGACTCTATTGTAGTAAGATAGCAACATGTGTGCTATACAGTAAAAGTGTGTGTATCACATAGCACAATGTTCCTGTCTATGATATGATGTGTGGTATGTGAAAGAGCTATATTACATATTGAGAGCACTATGTGTGCCATATAGCGTAAGTGTGTGTAATAAGAGGCCAATCTCCCTATCTATGCTATTATGTCATAGTAATTCTTGCAGTATGAGTGCTATATAGCATAACTGTGTGTAATAATAGCCCGATGGTCGTGTCTATGCTATTATGTGTGCCATGTAGCAGGACTCTATCAGAGTATGACAAAATCATATCAGCAAAATAAAATTACATCATATCACCAAAATAAAATTACATCATTCAATCATTAAGTTTAGAGAACTTTGAACAGGTCAATTTTTTGTATAGTAATCGCAAGTACATTCAGTGCGCAAAATGCTGTATACATGATTCCATAACCACAATCAACCTTCCCTACATACTTCTAGTTGACTTTCATAGTGGCTGATGACACGAGCAGACACTATGTCCGAAGGATTTTCAAACTCGTTCATCTTTGCATAAGCATTAGGGCTGGGTGAGACTGTCCACTTGACTAACCAAGGGAACAATGTGCTAACCAGGTAAATTGGGGACTGACAAATATCTGCTGGTTCAAATGAAGCAGGACAGACCCAAGTCTTGGGAGGGTTGATCAAACACTTGTAGAGTGTGTCATCCACCACCAGTGTATTATCAGAGTTGAACTTAGGATGGTGCTTCCAAAAGTCTTTCAAACACTTGAAAAATATGGGCTTTGCATTATCTCTACATGGAGGGATCCCAGGAACTTCATTTAGATTGAAGCTCGCCTCTCTACACCCCTCTTGACCGATAATATCAAGGAAATGCTATTTGTTCAGCCTAGGAAAGCATGCACTCAAAGAAAGTGCTAGATTCTCATGGGTCATGCAGCTCCATAGTGCAACTTGTGCTCTTTACAGCAGTGCATGCAAAAAGATTGATGCATTGGGCCTGACCACATATTCAAATTGCATCTTTCCTGTAGCATTTGGCCCAGTGACTACCTGATACCTTGATCTTGCCCAATCAGGAATACTGCTTCTCGCTATTCCTTTGTAGAAGGAGACCTTATACCTCCTTATGAGAAGCCCATTCACATCCAGTATGATGCATAAATTGTCCCTTCTCTTCTTGTCCTCAAAAGAGGCAGGAGGCAGTGCAACAATCTATATTGGGATTACCACAAGACACGGCCTCTCTTGCCTCTCATATTCATGTCCATTTTTGGCCTCTTTATCAACATTCTTTGTACCTGCCTCATTTGTATCTGTAGCAGCTGCTCGACCCATAGGGACCTCTAGACTTTTACCTTTGGTATTCCCAACAGTGGGATCTATACAAGACTCAGTTGTATCATGTGCAACTGCCTCTTTCGTGTCCACAGCAGCCATGAAATGTTCTCCCATGCCTCTCCCGATTGAGCTGCTCTGTTAGTGGGAACCTCTGTGCCTTTCCTTGCCTCATTGTTTTGCTCTATACATGCCTCAGTTGTATTATGTGTATTTGCCTCTTTCATGTCCGTAGCAGCCACGAGAACTTCTCCCATTTCCTCTCCTGATTGAACTGCTCTGTCGTATGCCTCAGCTGTGTCAGCAGAAGCTGCGACATCACCGTTACCCACTGTTGAGCCTATTCCAGGTACTCTCTTAGTGAGGTCCTCCTCACCCAAGCCTCCCATATCTTAAACAACGGCATCTGTACCCTTTTCCTCCTCTGCATCAACAATGTCATCAGCTGCATCACTTGGGCAGACCACCTCGGCTTGGGCTGTGACATCACTTGCACCCACTACCTCACGTGTTCCAGCTTCTCTCTCAATGAGGAACTCCTCACCCATGCCTCTGGTATCCTCAACAGTGGCATCTGTACCCATAGGAACAACTGCATCAAGAAGGCCATCTATGACAGCATGAACAATACTTTCTGTTCCACCATCATTAACATTGCCATCAGTAGCAGCATCTGTGCTAGCATCAACTTCCATAGCATCCACAATGTCATTTGTGCAGGCATCAACTACCGTAGCATCAACAATGGCATCTGTGCAGGCATCAACTGTGGTAGCATCATCAATGGCATCTGTGCCAGATTCAACAGTGGCATATGTACCCATAGCCACAACTGCATCAAGAAGGGCATCTATGACAGCATGAACAATACTTTCTGTTCCACCATCATTAACATTGCCATTAGTAGCAGGATCTGTGCGAGCATCAACTTCCATAGCATCCACAATGTCATTTGTGCAGGCATCAACTAGCGTAGCATCAACAATGGCATCTGTGTAGGCATCAAATACCATAGCATCATCAATGGCATCTATGCCAGATTCAACTGTGGTGGGGGTGGGTAATGTACCCTTTTCAAGTTTAGCATGGTCAACATCTGTATGCACATCATCATGCACAACCTGCACATCAACTGCATTAGGCACATTTGGAACAAATTCAGCAGTGCTAGTAGGTGTGCAAGGATCAAATGTATCAAAAGACTCTTTATTTTTGCCTGTAACCCCCCTGGAAGCTGTAGCACCCCCTCTTGGATTTTTCACACGATAAGACTGAGCCAGTGAACCTACATACCCCTCAACTGTATCAAAAGACACTTTTTTTTTGCTTGTAACCCCCCTGGACGCTGTAGCACCCCTTCTTGGATTCTTCACAGGACAAGACTGAGCCAGTGAACCTACAAACCCCTCATCTAGAAACCCTGAAGAGCGAGTGCGTCTCATGCAAGCTCCTCTTTTTTCAGCTTCTTGATTATCTACGACAAGAGAAAGTAGAAACATATTACTAAACATGTACAAAAAATAAATCAAATAATTTGCAAACTACTCGATGCAAAGAATTAAGAGACATGTCACTAACAAATTCCAACACTTGATTCATCAATGAGCATGGATACAATAGGGGTGCAATGGATTGCACATGCCTTCTAAAGACATCTTCTAATTGCATGAAGTTACAACAAAAACACACTCAGCTCTTTGCATTTGGTTTCTTTCTCTTCCTAAATGAATCAGGAGGTATATCCATTGTGGGACTTCCACCTAAGTTCTTGGGAGTCGATTTCTTGCGCTTTGGTGTTGGCTTCTTCCCCGCTGGAGGGGGTGTTGCTTTCACCGCATCTGTAACTGCCTCATGTGATGCTTCATCTCTAGTGTCCACACTTGGTGATGCTTTGGCACTCAACAAAGAACGCAACAGCCTTCTTGGAGTTAGTTGTTGTCTAGGTGATTTGATTGCAGAGACTTTGCCATCAAGATGTCTTCAACTACTCCACATACTGCATCCCCTACGGCAGACTCCGCTTCAAGGGCTGGCTACATCCCTCGGTAGACTCTGCTTCAAGGCCTGGCTGCATCCCTAGGGTAATCAAGCCATTCTTACTTGTGGAATGCATCATCTTGTTGGAGCAAGCATGCGATGATTGTTCTACAAAGCAAGCTATTTACAAAGTCTCACTTGGAGTATCCCAAAATACACACATAAATACCGATTTTGGTACCTACCAGTGGCCTGCATAGAGACTCTCTCTGTTTTTGTCCTCAATGATTCTTGTATATAGGTCTCTGCTGCGATGTCTGTACCTACAAATGATTTCATTAAATGCAAGAGTTTAAACTACCAATGGAAAGTGGGCCTGCAATAGTAGTAGTAAATAATTGACACAGTGACTACCTGCACTTGATTCTTTCATCTCACTCTTTACCTTCAGACCAATCATATGCTTAGCTCTAGGGGGAACAGACATGTTGCAATCTAGTGCAACACAATAGCCATAGTCCCTACATTCATGCACAAAGCATAGCATATGGTACACATGGGTGCAAGGCAGGGAGAATACATCCAAGCTTCTGGCATCGACGGGAATCCACATCCTACACAATGGTAGAACCCATTAAGTGCCACCTTGCTAATGCTTTGCTTAAAATCCACAGGAGGAAAAGGCTTCATCAAACTGGCTCCCACATTACGGGAAGTCCTCTCCATGGTAACACAAAACTTAAAGTGCTCTGATTCATGTGCTATTCATGTGCTATGTTGGTCTCTACTTCTGCAAGTAGTGCCTGTGAAACAAAGAAGACAACACATCTAATTTAAGTCTCAATAACCCAACAAAAGCAGATTGCTGAAAAGAATATGCAGCGTGAATCTTATCCCTTTATTTGCAATACCACATATAAGACAAGCACTTACTCTATATGCTATAAACACAAGCTTGATGTGGTATATGATATGCACTGTGCTATATAGCACATAGCACAATCCAAGTATAATGTGCTATAAGTGCTACATAGAGTATGCACTGTAGATCATAGCAGAGAGACTTTTTAAAATACCAGATATAGCCCAAACATTTTCTCTATATGCTATATAGCACAAGCTTGTTGGGTATATGATATGCAGTGGGCTATATGAGACATAGCTCATAGCATATAGCACAAATATTGTGCTATGTAGCACATATCACAATTAGAGATGTGCTATGTAGCACATAGCAAAAATAGAGATTGTGCTATATAGCACAATTCACTATTCCACACACTCCAGGGCTATATTGTGAAAATATAACACGCAAAATATGCTATTTAGCACATAGCACATAAAATATTGTGCTATGTAGCACATATCAATATTTAACACACACTTCAGGGCTATACTGTGAGCATATAGCATACAAGTATGCTATATAGCACATATTACACATGTCCATTGTGCTATGTATCACATAGCACATAACCACACAGAGCACATAGCATAGAATCACACACATTCCAAATAGATGAGGGCACTATTGTGAACATGCTGCACCTAGATTGAAATATAAAGCACATAGCACATAACCACACATAGCATATAACCACCCACTCCATGAAGATGATGGCTATGTTGTGACCATATAGCACATATTTTGTGCTATATAGCACATAGTAGAAATAGAATATGCTCATACAGTACATAACCATACAATCCATAACACTCTAACCACATAACCACATGGAAGTGAACCACATACTCCAAAACAAAGTGAAGCACATGTAGGAGGGTATGCACCTTTGCTTTAGCCACATTGACTTCTAATTCAGCAACGTTCTCTCTAGTAGTACTCGAGAACTGTCCAATCAAATAAATCAGGCGTTGTCGAGCTACAGGGTCTTGCACGCAATCAATATCCGTTTGCAACTTTATGGCCAAAGTGTTTGAGCTTTGAGCACCCTCAGCCCTATGCAATTCTCTGACTTGATCCTCTACCTGCTTCTTTGCACCCTCAAGTCTTGACTTATAGTCTTGCAATCTGCCCTCTGCAATATTCTTCATTTTTGCAAGTGCCCTGCTATCCTCCTCTGCCAATTGTACCAGGTATCCTCCTGTAGGCACGCTTGACAATGGTACAGACATACCTTCTGTTTTCAATGATGATCTGGTAAAGGCAGCAGTGGTTTTGGAACCTCTCCCTCTACCACTTATCTGCTCTTCCCACCTCTTGATCTTGTTTTGCAAGTTGTGTCTTTCTTCTGAGGCTCTCATTGCCCTCTCTGCAAAGATAGCCCAAGAAATTTGATGTTTGCCAGATTCGTTGCAGTTTTCCAATGCAAAGGCCTTTGTAAATTGAGTCCCTACTTCATACATGAAGGGACCCTCCTGGTAGACATCCCAATGTCTCCACACAAGCTTTTGTAAGAACTCCGACTGAGCATGGTATGCCTTCACTTTCTTCTGGCTACCTGGAACAGGCTTTGGGCATATAAAGACAGCTTCCCAGTCCTCCTCAGAGATGTCATTGTTTCTTGTCAAGCTACGCAGATCAACTCCCTCCAATGGCAATCCACGCTCCATATGAAATTCCTCGGTAAGACGACAAAACTTCGTATGCAGAGGTGGTTCAATGTTCCTAACTAGACTGCTCCTTGTTTGAATCGGATGCTTTGAGGAAGGTGCCATAATGCAGTCTCAAGTGATATACCTGCACATCATCCAATGAACTCACGAGACGTGGTGTGCCCTCACTTATCATCCCTGCTAAAAAGAAACAAGAACTTCATGGGCCTGCTCTTGTAAGCAGGGCATTCAAGGTGATGTGCTATGGGATTTGCCCCAAGATTGCATGCAGCTTGTGGACTAGAAAATTACCTCGAGAGTCTATGTCCTCTCATGTAGCCAGCAGCAACATTAGGTTTTGCTCGCATCTTGTTGCAAATGAGCAAGGTGTGGCACTCATGCAACTCCAAATGCAGCTTAATGTAGCTAAATGATCCCAGGTGGGACACGCGTGCTCAAGCAGTAGAGAGTGTACATGTTCAATGGGAGAGACATACCTCGAAGAGAAGAGGGCGGTTACTGCAATCGTCCTTGAAGTAGCTAAGCCTGCACAGTAGAAGCTCTAAGCACAGTAGACCTTGAGCATGCACGAGAGAGAGAGAGAGAGAGAGAGAGAGAGAGAGAGAGAGAGAGAGAGAGAGAGAGAGAGAGAGAGAGAGAGAGAGAGAGAGAGAGAGGGCGGGGGGGGGGGGGGGGGGGGGGGGGGGGGGCACGGTGTTTGAAACTGCCAACTACTCATGAAACAAAGTGGGTGTGTGAAGGATGAATTTTTCAGTATAACATTTTTTAGAATATAAATTTGGACGTTTGAAATATGGCACCGGTGACCACACCCCCAATGTCATGCTATGCTATTTAATTATATCACAGATATAGCTTTCCACCTATTCATGCTTTCACCCAGAAACAAATAGACACAAAGGAGAGACTCACGAATGCCTCTGAGTCTAGGGGAGAGCCTATTATAGTGCCAAATACAATAGATGAGGCAAGTGAGGGGTTCCAGCTTAAAACATTGGTAGAAATGGGTAAGAATTATAACGGTCTAGATGACCTGTGGAAGCAAATCCCTGATGCCAACGAAGCCAACAGGGTGAGCTACCAAACGAATAGCACGAGAAAAGAGAAAAATGAGATCTTACCTCCTATTGAAGAATTTGAGGCAAGATCACAAATGAACTTTGATATGCATTCACAAGGGGGAGACCATGGATCAATTAGTTCGGGGCACAGCCAACCAGACTCACTAAAAACTCTACCTTCTTACCTAGGAGAGTATGAAGCCAAGTCTGAGGTGAGAGCAATCCCATCTCAAAGACTTTCTTTTAATAGAGTGATGGATTCACAAGGGTTGATTGAGTTATTGTCCACCCCGGTGGCATGCACAATCACATTAGCCGAACTTCTACGGCTACGACCAAACATGTTGACCACCGTAGGCAAATGCTTAGAAAAATTTGTCGGAGTGAAAGACCCCACCTTGAAGCTTCAGGAAGGGATCAGAGAATTGGATAGAACTCAACTAAACACTAGGCCAGTACCTTTAAACAAGGTTGGAGAATATTGCAAGAGAGAAGATGGAAACACCACGCTACTAGTAGAATTCCAAGGAGTAGTTTCCAAAGCTATTCTGGATAGTGGAGCAGGAGTCGCTATTGCCACCAAGGAAATCAGGAAAAAATGGGGAAAACCGGCCTTGAGAGCTACGAGAATGAAATTGCAATTGGCAGATCGGTTCATGGAAAAGCCTTTAGGACTCTTAGCAAAAGTAGTTGTCACTTCGTGCGAAATTGAGTATGAGCATACATTTGCAATAGTCGATTTCGACAAAAAGAACAATTACGAGATCATCTTGGGAATACCATTCATGAGACAATTAAAGATGGTCCAGGATTGGGGTTACGACCACATATATCTCAGACATGGCGAGACTACAACCAAAATACACCTAAAAGACTATAGTTACAAAGATGTGAACCAGACACCAGTGGAAGAGTTTGATTCAGCTACATTGGCAGGGTGCGAACTCCCAGCATGGTTAGGGCAACAAAAAGAGCTATGGATGTGCGGAGCTTCACATTGTGGGAGCTTAAAAAGAGAGTAATGTGTCTTAGAAAGAGCTATTGAGGACAAGGATTATATTCCGGAGCCTTTTCCTAAAGATGCATTGGAACCTTTAGAATGGGAACACATACTAGCAACATTGGATGTCTGTACCATTACAGATAGCCCAACGACAAAATTTTGCGATAAGGATGGCTATGATGTGCTACCCTACTACATAGTAAACCTTATACCATCAGGAGATGAGATTGTAGAACCACTAGAACAAGAAGAGTTTTATAACTCCTCTGAGCATCTGGAAGTAAATAACGATGCAGATAATGAGTGTTCAAACAGCTCAAGCGAGCGTGGGGATAAAACAGCGAATATCAAGTTTTATGATTTTTCCAATCATCACCATAGACGCCAGGAACGCTATAGGAGAAAACGAGCAGAAAACAAAATGAGAGAGAATCTGATGCCCAGGATAAAAGATAAAACTCACTATCTAATGCTTGTCAAAGCAGAGGATTGTGTAAAAGATCAAATATCAAGAAGATTCTCAAAAGTTCGAAGGGAATGGACACAAGAGGAAATAAAACAAGTACGGAAGGCTAAAAGAGAAACAAAATCAAACAAATCTCAAAAATCAAAACAAGAAACAACAAAAGACCCAGAGTGGACCAAATTGGAGCGTAAAAAGAAATACCAAGAACTAAAACGGTCTTTACGATAGGTATGGACTATTGAGGGAGAAAGTCATGGTAAGGAGGAGTCAGAAAAAGGAAACATGAATGTACCATCACACTATCAAAAATTCACCATCCAAGATAGAAAAATCATAATGACACCACCAATCAGGGAAAGAATAAACAAGGAATCTTACGATGGGCCGAAAAATGCAAAACGGATAGACCTCGCTAAACTAGGTGAAAAGCCTTAGCCGATCTATATCGCAACTGATTTAGAGCTTGACGAAGAAGAACAGCTAACACAACTTCTCAAGAAGTATAAAGATGTGTTTGCATGTTCCTATAAAGACATCAAGGGAGTTGATCCATCGATATGCCAACATATAATTCCTTTGAAATCAAATGCCAAACCTAGCAAAAAACGTCCTTATACATATAATGACACATTCGCTAAACGAATCAAAGAGGAGATTGATAAGCTGATGGATGTTGAATTCATCTACGAAATCAAGCATATAGATTGGGTGTCACCCATTGTGGTGGTCCCCAAAAAGAACGGAAAGCTGCGAGTGTGTGTGAACCTCAAAAAGGTAAATGCAACCACCATAAGGGATAATTATCCCTTGCCGATCACAGAACATGTACTTGAGAGGGTGGCCGGGAAACGGGCTTATTCCTTTCTAGATGGGTTTTCAGGGTATAACCAACTGGCAATTGCAATAGAGGATCAACACAAAATAGCGTTTGCCACAGAATGGGAAATATATGCATATCGAGTTATGCCTTTTGGCTTAACTAATGCCCCAGCTACCTTTCAAAGGTTAATGACGCATGCATTCAAAGAATATTCTTAGAAATATAGATGGACGATCTTTGTGTACACTCTCCTCTATGAGAGGAACATATTGACCATTTACAAAAGGTATTTGAGAAGTGCAGAACATATCGGATCTGTCTTAACTTGGAAAAGTGCATTTTTATGGTTAGGCAAGGCCGCATCTTAGGACACATTGTCTCAAGAAATGGCATAACCACTGACCTAGACAAAATCAAAGTCATAGTAGACCTGTCCAGGCCTACTAATGCGAAACAAGTGCAATCCTTCATGGGGCACTGCGGATATTATCGAAGATTCATATATATGTATACAGTCATCGCACAACCTCTGTATCGTTTGTTAGTCAGTTTCGATTGGACGGAGGAATGTGAAACTTCATTCCAAAAGCTGAAGGAAAACCTTGTATTAGCACCTGTACTTAAAGCACCAGATTGGGAAAAGATATTCCATGTTCACATTGAATGCTTCTGCATATGCAATCGGGAGTATTCTGGCTCAACCTAGAGATGGAACAATGGATTTTCCAGTTTGTTATGCAAGCCGACAGTTAAACAGTGCAGAAAAGAACTACACAACCACTAAAAGAGAGGGGTAAGGAATGATTTATGCTGTAAAGAAATTTCGGCATTATTTGCTTGCAAACAAATTTGTGTTCTTCATAGATCATCAAGCTCTTTTGTATCTGGCAAACAAACCATGCAATACCGGGAGAATTGTACGCTGGTTTATTATATTGCTAGAGTTTGATTTCACAGTGGTGGTCAAAAAGGGTAAAACACATCTTTCAAGGATCATCTTTCAAGGATACAAAACGGGGAAGCTCCTGAAGGAGTAGATGATGACATACCTGATGCATATCTTTTCAATATTGAAATGATACCCAAATGGTCTCAAGAAATTGTTAGCATTCTTTCCTTTGGAGGTAGATTTGATAACAAGGAAGACAGATCCAAACAACTAACAATTCGACAAACAAAAAACTTCTAGTTGATTGTAGGACGACTGTATCATCTAGTCTCGGACCAGATTCTACGATTATGTATAAATCTGGAGGAATTTGAGTGTTATCTTGAAAAAGCACACGTCCAGGATTGTGCATTTCATTGTTCAACAATGAAAACACACCAGAGACTGAAATAATTAGGGGTTTATTGGCCAACTATGTATGCTGACACACATGCTTATGTTAACAATTGTACTATATGTAGTGCCAAACAACCAGTGGATCAAGCGACATTGTTTCAGGTAAACATTGCACCAGCATGGAGTCAATATATCATTGATTTCTTAACCACAAGGACATTTCCTGAAAACATAACAAAAGCACGGAAAAGGGCTATAGAGCTGGAGGCTCGCGACTTTAGTTTAATTGGGAACCAACTCTATAAGCGAGGAAAGGACAATCAACTTAGAATCTGTGCAAGTGAAAGTGAATAGCTGCTGATTCTAGAACACGCACATGGAGGAATAAGTGGAGGCCATTTTTCAGGCGATAAGACGGAAAAAATTGTCTTAACCGTAGGAATATGGTGGCCTACATTGCATATGGATGCTGAAGAGTTTGTAAAGCATTGTGATGCATGTCAGCGCACCAAGGTGCTGATAAAGAGAGATGAGATGCCACTACGGCCAATGATGGGAGCAAGGGAATTTGCAAAATGGGGCATTGATTTTGTGGGGCGTATTTCACCCCCTGCATATCGCACCCATACCCAGTATATTTTTGTGGCTACAGACTATCTCACAAAATGGACGGAAGCCAAGGCAATACAAAAAGCAGACGCAGGAACCACTGCACAATTTTTGTATGAGAACGTTTTTGTACGATAAGGATTACCAATAGAAATTGTCAGTGATCGAGGAACACATTTTCTTAATGAAGTCATTGAACATCTACTAGAGGAATTCATGGTCATACATAGAAAATCTGGTCCATATCATCCACAGGTAAATGGACAAGCTGAAGCCACAAATAAAACACTATGCACCGTTCTCACTAAAATTGTATCAAAATCAAGAACAGACTGGGATCAACAGCTACACTCAACACTATGGGCATACAGGGTAGCTTACAAAACATCAATAGGAACGACACCGTACAACATGGTGTTTGGCCTAAATGCTATATTACCCATAGAGTTTTTAATTCCAACTCTACGAGTAGCGAAACGCTTAGAATGGACAGGACATGAGGTCTCTTCAAGAATAGATGATCTTGAAAAGCTAGATGAACTTCGCTTACGAGTTGTAGCTTTGATCTATGCTAAAAAGAGGAGACAAAAAGAATTTTTTGACAAGCATGTGCGCACGATAGAGTTCAAAACAGGTGATTATGTACTTGTTTATACTTTGAAGAAAAATGCTAAGAAACTTAAAAAGCGAGGGATGGGACCCTTTGTGATTAGTGACCTATCCCAAAGTGGAGCTGTCAAGCTTGCTACATTAGCAAGTGAAGAAATGCCAAATTGGATTAGTGGGTGTCTATTAAAGAAATATCATTTACCACTAACACAGGATATGCTTCAACAAATCCATCAAGAAAAACAACGGATGAAGGAGAAACAAAGGGTACGAGAAGAAGCTCAAGAAGAGTCAAAAGAACGCATTGCAAAAAGACCGCTTCTACGACAACAACAACAATGTGGATCACCGTTGCGAATAAATACTATTCGACTAACAAATTTTGAAGAAGACATAGTGGAGCCAATAATTGCAGTCAAAGTGGGTAGCAATCAAGTTGAATCAATGGCATTGCTTGATTCTGGAGCTCAAGCAAATCTAATCTCTTACAGATTATACAAACAGCTCAAGCACAAAGGTCAACTACATCCTACTCCACAAGTGTTGGAAAGTAGTACATCACATTCGCTGAAAACATTGGGCTGGATTATATTGCATGTACAAGTACATCAATATATTTACCGATACAAGTTTTATGTGGTCAAGGATGAAAGCACACAACACCCCATGTTGTTGGGACAACCTTGGCAAAAAGCGTATAATGTGCAGATAGATTGGAATGCGAATGCAGTCAAAATTCAGCATGCACAAGAACAACAGGTGGTAGCCTTTGCTCAGCAACCCCGGAAGAACCAGATGGCAGCAACACAATCATTGGAGAAAGAGCCAAAAGGATGGATGCCACTAAAGAACAACATGGTGAACAAATAGGGAACAACCAACCATGTTCACTCCAAACATAAAACAACACAGACCACAGTGTCAAGATCAAGGTTAGCAACACGCGACAAACAAGTATGGGTGCGGAAGGATAGAAATGACATGGCAGACAAACAACAATACAACAGAAGAAGTCAACTGAAGCAGACAGTTCAACCAGAAACCAAGGGAATAAAACAGATATGGATCCCAAAGAAAATGCTCAGCAACAACTTAAATGCAACTCACATTTGGATCCCAAAACTGAAGCACAAGGAACTCCCTTCAGTACAAGCAACATCCGAAGGTAGACATACACAACATAAGAAACCGGCAAACCGATTTATGTGGGTGCCAATCAGCAACAAAACAATGACAACCGCGGAAGTAGCAATAAACCTACAAAAATCTCCAAAGCAAAGCTAAAAATGGAAGGCCAAAGACACAAGGACTACGGCCAATTCCGCCACGAAAATTCTCTCCAAGGAGACGACTACAGCCATATCGACAATAGCGGCACACCAAGCGACTTTTGCGAGAAAGACGATCAAACAGAGGGCGGTAGAGTTACAGCTTTTACTTACAAAGAAAATCCACCAACCAAATCCACAACAAACAGGAAACCTCGATGGCGAATGCCAATAAGCATCTTGCTTATACCCTTTCTTGCACAACATTAATTTTTCCATGCATTGACCGAGTATGCATCATATAGGGCCACATTACACGGCCAAGCATTAGCACGATTTTTTCACTCCATGCATGACACATACACCAAGGTGATACCTTGTCGTCTGGGAGGACTCTTGCTAGGAGGGGGGGAGGCATTCTCAAATGCGGACCCAATGGCAGAAAGAGAAAAAAAGAGCATGTTTTTTGACTATTTTAAAGGGTTGTCGTTTGATTGCAAATTTTTTTGGACTAACCCTAGTACATATGCCCTTATACAGCATGAATCTACAAGTATATGGGGCCAAACGCCAAATCAAGCCCCTAGGTGTGTGTATATAAGTATAAATAGTCATTTTTCGGGCAAAATATTGGTAAAACAGAGAAATCCGGCCATAAAAATTGCATGTGAGTGTATATAGTGTTTTACGGTGATGTTTTTGATTTGTTATGATTTTTGGGGATTTCTTGGGTTTAATTTGCTATTTTCCTTTTAATTTTACTAATTTTCGACAGAAAAACTTCAAAAATACAAAAAGCAGGTGAAGAACGGTCGTAATGAAAAACAAAAAATATGGGGATGATCAGTGACTATAGGACAACCTACGGTACAATGGGGGTGCAATTATGAGAATGGAGCAGAAAGCGTGATTTGGTCAGATTTTGACCGAAATGGCAAATTTCTCGGAAACTGGGCAAATGGAGTCCAAATCAAGAAATTTTTGAGCCTAAACCGCATCTCGTAAGAAGTTGGGAGCACATGGAAAGTGGTTCGGAGACCTCCATTTTATAAGAAATTTTCACTTCATTTTAAGCTCATTTCTACTATTGCCTTTTGAGAGAGAGCTTCTGCCACCTAGAGCGAACGGGACTTCCAGCAGATTCTACGATGCGCACGACCACCCGACACGCTCCAGACATGAGAGGTAGGCTCACCGCCTTGAGATTTTCGCGCATGTTTGTTGTTTTGTCGCGAAAACTAGAGTAGGGTTCACACAAAAAGAGGGCAGTAGAGACCTACAGGTAGAAGTGACCACCTAACGGCTAACCCAAAAGCAACGAGACTTCATTGGTGGCTTACCCTAGCATGGGAGACCACTTTTGGATGACCAAAGGCAATAGAAAACCATGGAGAAAAACCCTAATTCCTAGAGCCCCGCAAGAGTCCACCAAATGGAAAATCGGCAGAAAGGCGCCCAAATGCTACCAAAACTCATGGGTAGGAGCATCTTGACATGCTTGACAAATCTATATAGCCCACACGACCATTCGGTGACCCGAAGCGGCACTAAACTTCAGAAACGGCATCAGACACACAAAGCGTCAAATAGCTCTCGCGGCCAAACTGCGTGTCCGTTTGCCACCAAAATTCACGAACGGCTTTCCTAGACCATCAACAACCAAGTCCTATGGTGGTAGACCACCACAAGTCATCGAAGACATGAAAACGCAACCACGGGTGCTTCTAGAGCGACAAATTGCCAAACGGAGCTCCGATGAAGCCAAAGTCGACAAAAACCATACGGCAAGGATCCCCATGGGATCGGGAAGCTATGGAGACCAACATCAAGAAATTTCATCTCGCCAAAAAGCACTCCAAAAGTCAGAAAACGGCTCGGAGGCTCTGAAATCCACACAGGGAGTTTCTTTCTATCTTTTTGACTTTTTTGTTAAAATAATGCTTAAAAGGGACTCAGGGAGGCTCAGGGCAGGCACCAGTAGCACCTCCAACAAAAATATCATCAGGAGACATCCTACACATAGGAGGTCTCAAAGCCAATTCTGGGCACCAACTCCAACATCTCTCATCACACAAAGTTTCTGAATAGCCTGTACAAGCTAGCCACCAAGTTTCATCACATTTGGACAAAAATTGACCTCATGTGTACCAAAAAACGCAAAGTCAGGGCATAGAGGCCATAATGGGTCCTAGACCTACCAAAACTTGTCCAAATCACATGAAACTTGCACAATACATTCATGGGCACATTGCCAACCTATTTGTGTGGTCAAAGGTAAAAAATGATGAAATAGACATTCTCTGTGTAGGATGTCTAAATGACATTTTTGGCCCCCAGATGGTATTTTTCAACTCTAGATCTCTTTATTACAGCTTCATGAGCCCATATATCAAGTTTCAAGCCATTCCCATCACATTTGGCCCCCAACATCTCCAAGATGCAACTTTTGAGCCTAAAAACACTACACATGCTCTTACCAACACCAATTCTTGTCCAAATCAAAATCCAAGAGCGGGGCCATGTTCCACATGCCAAGAGCTATCCACAGAACCAATTTCAAGCCATTTTGATAAAAAAGACATCCTACGCGTAAGATGTCTCCAGCATGATTTTGACCTACTGTGCAAGAACTGACATCATGGCAGCCATTACCATGGTGCAAGAAGCTCATATATCAAATTTCAACCCATTTGAATATCATTTGCCACCTGTTGTAGACATTCTACCCAATTTGTGAGCCTAAAGCCTGAATCTGCCCAAAAATGCACTTTTTGATGCCCAAACCCAATTCCAATCATATAGCCATGTTCAACAGGTCAAGGACCACCAGCATACCAAGTTTCACCAAAAACTGATGAAATAGACATCCTACGTGTAGGATGTCTAATTGATAAATTTTGGCCAGAATGACACTGTGAGCACATGCACAGCTTCCCAAGTTCCTTTTAAGTTTTATTTTCAATTTTCAAGTCATTTGGATAGTTAAAACTCAGTTTCTCAGCTGATATGGAAAAAACACTAACTTCGGACTACTGAGTGCAACAGGATCCATGGCAGCTGCAAAATCACGGCAAAGAAGAAGAGAATGACAATAAAAGACTACTTGGAAGAAGTAGAGACGTTTGTCATCCTAGAAGGAACTCTGAAGCCAACCAACACGTGGATTCAGGAGGATTTGCTAGAGTCCAATGATTTGAAGATCTACCAAGGCGTGTTCAAAGATCCTGAAGGAAATGCAATAGAGCTACCCATGCTACTTCGGGAGCTCAATGAGTTTGTCAGAAGCAAGATGGGAGAATACTTAGAGAAGATAGATCTCCATAACTATTTTGAAGCTCTACCAGCGGGAATCGACATCAAAAGAGTTTCGGAGTTTGTAACTATTATCAAAGAAGATGGAGTGGCCTGAGTCACTGATATGTAGGGCAAGCCAGACACCATGATTATCGTCACAGAAAGGGTGGTGGCAGCCGCACTAGACATCTCCAACAAAGGGGATAGTGTGACCAAGAGAAGAGATGAAGTAAAGGTATACTCAGAAAAGAAAAACAACTACACTTTTGAAGATATTGCAAACCCTAAAGTGGTTGTCATGAGCCAGCTATACAACCAGTACTTCCACATGTGTAAAAAGAGGCCACAGAAGTATAGAATGCCGCCTGGAGCCATTGCTACCACCTTCACCTGGGCAATGCAGAAGAGCAAGCCAAAGGTGATAAATTATGCTGCTTATATCCATGACAATCTGGTGAAGATGGGAAACAAGAATCCCACCTACATTGTGCCAGGTGAACTAATAACAAAAGTGGTTTATGGAGCACTGCACGCCAAGGGAAACTGGCTTGACCCTCCATCACAGAATGATTGGCTAAGGCTGAAAGAAGATAAAGAAGAAGATCCGCCCAAGGCACCCAGAGTAGCCACAAGGTTGAAGCGCCAGCTAGAGATCGTGCTAGAAGAGCCGCCAGATCCGAAGAAAGGAAAGAAAGAAACTGTACAAGTGCCGATCAAGGAGACCAGATCACAGAAAGCGGCACGGCTCGAAAGATTGATGGAAATCTTCAGAGCCGAAAAAGCACTGAAAGGAGATTTGAGCAAGCTGTGGAAGCCCTCACTAGAAGCCATGTCAGGATCATCCCGAAGGGTGCACCGAGATAGATTTGAAAACTACATCAAAAAATTCGAGATCCTGGATGCTACAACAGAAAATATTCCAAATGTCCCATTCACAGAAGAAGAAGTGGATGACGTATGACGGCAACTGCTAGAAGAGCAGGAAGGCCAAGAGAGAGAGAGAAAGACAAAGGCGGATAGGGATTTCAAGAAAAAGCCAACAACTCCATCGTCAAGCCCGGAGTCTAGCCCACCGCCATCACCACCTCCTCTTAGCCCTCCACAAACCCAACAAAAGGAGGAGCTAGACAAATCTGATGAACATGAAGATTCTAAGCAAGAAAAGAGCCAAAAGAAGAAGCTAAGCCCAAAGACAAGCAGCCAAAGCCAGAGGAAAGAAAATTTAGCACATTTCTTGATCTACTAGCTGCGGGTTATTCAAGAGAAGAGGCAGCCACTGTGGCATTTGAGTTGGCAAGCACAAGGCCCAAAGAACAAATGCAGAGCCTGTGGTTAGTGGAGCTGAAAGAGATGGCCACTGATACAGTGGACCTACAACCACCTACCAATGGTTGGGATGTGGTGATGCACAAGCTAACCGAGCTCAGAGCAAAATCATTGGCCATGGAAAGCGAGATTGACAATCTCAAAGACAATGAAGTTCTGATCAAATCTGAAGTCGACACACTAGGAAAACAAAGCCAAGAGCATATAGAGAAACAATCAGAGATGCAAGCCAGTCTGGTCACGACATTACAAAGATGCCAAGAGATGGAACAAGAGAATCAAGCAGCAGAAAACAAGCTTCAAAGAGCTGAAGAAGAATATAAGAAAATCAGCAAGTCCTTGACAGATGCAGAGAGGGAAAGGGACAACCTAACCCTACAACTTGCTGAGGAGTCCAAAGAAGTGGAAACACTGAGAAATGCCAAGGAAAAGGCAGAGATAGAGCAAGAAGAAAGCTAGGATGAGGTCAGCAAGCTAAAAGACCAGATTAAAGTCAAAGATCGAACCAATTAAAGGCTACGGGCATCTCCTGCCAGAGTCAGAGCTACTAGCTCGACTCACACTACTTCAGAGACTGATTTATATGAAGAACAAATGAAGGAGCTCCAAAATGAGTTAACCTTGGAGAAGCGGCAAAGACTGATGCTGGCTGAGGGCTCTATGGTAATGTAGAACCGACTAGAAGAAGAGCACAAGGCCATGTAAAATGAGCTAGAAGCCATCAAGAGAAGCTGGAGGAGGTGGAAAAGATAAATGCCGATCTAAACGACCTCCTTGTAAACATGGGAGAGCAAGCGGAAGAAGAGAAGAAAACATTTCAGAAGTAGATAGAAGAGCTGAGAGGCCAGCAGCAAACCGAAGAGCAACAGTTTGGCAGTGGGCCAACAACCATGGAGGGAATAGATATAGAGAATGTGGCAGATCCAGTGGACACCACCATGCAAGAGGAAATCCTTGTAGGACCCTCACAAGAGCCACAAGATCTAACACAAGAAGAAGAAGAGAAGCTGTAAAAGGCCATAGAAGCGGCAGTCAAAGGCACAGCCAGAGAAGCTTTGGAGTGGGAGCAGAGGGTCTTTAAATCAATGACTATTCAGAAGATAGATGCCAGTAACCTTCGGCGTGAATGGCTACAGCCCTCTCTCCCATATCCTCTACTAAAATATGAAGCTTCCACGATCAACAAGTGGATCAGCGAGGAGCCAACAGTGCCAATGTACAAAGTAGACATCTCCAAACCTGAAGGGGTCAAGCTGATAGTAGACTCTCAACCAGGTGGAGAAAGGTATGGCTTACAAAATATCCCTAGTATCTAATCCATCTGGTAGAGGCGCCCAAAGTGATAAGAGACAACCTCACATTCTACCCCCTACCAAGGATGAGGACATGGAAAGCCCATGAGTTGTTGTAGAGAAGCCAACCTACTTGGGTAAATTACCCGAAGCTACCAAGCTCGAAGGCAGGCGAGAGAATAAGTGAGCAATACATGGTGAAAACCCTAACGGGAGCCATCAAATTGTTCACTGGCTCGCCTGACCTATCTTGCATCATGATGAGAAAGATATGCAAAACACTTTTGGTAGTCTTCGAGACCTTCAAACCAAGCCATGCAACAGACAATATCTTCTTCTTTCAAGATACATACAGATGTGCATACAATCTATCTGGTCAGACTTCCCATGAGGTGATACATGCATTATATCAAAGGATCATTGTTTTACCATCTTATCACCTCCAGGACTTTGAAGAAGCCTTCTACATCGGCTTCTTCACAATCAGCACAGATATATTTGGAACAAAACTACTGGCTCAACATGCAAGATATGAGTCATTGTGCAAGATGAGAGAAAGCCTACGTTGAAGAAGCAGCTCAACAGCCATGTTGGGGACGACATGAACAAGGAGGGGGGGAGTGTTAGCGACTGGACACACCGTACGGAAAATGACTGCTCGATGGAGTATAATTTTTTGTAATTATTCATTTATTGAGAAAACCCGACATTTCACCTTTGTAAATATCGGGGCTTACAGAAGTTTCCAGATTGTATCCCAGTTTTGACATTTAGATTGAGTAGATGGTTAAATTGGAAATTAGGGTTTGAGATTGTAAGGTATTTATACCACTTTTTGACCTTAATGAAAAACCTTTGTCATTTTAAAAAAAGTATTGTCTGTGAGTGAGCGTACTGTGTACGAGAGAGAGTGAGAGCTTCATCTTGACACTACGCGCACACCAATGGTCGGAATTGAGTGCGGAGAAGTGCAGCGTGCTGCCCTCGACGAGAGCTACACGCCAATACCTCGGGTTTTGCAAGCTCGACCTACGAGCTTCATTTGGTGATTTGGTGAGCATACGTTATCCGTTTTTGCATTTCAGTATATCCAACGTTTGCATTGAGTAGAGCTACACATTAGGCACTCTAGTTTTCGGAAACGATGACCTACAAATTTTGGCCAGACATCCTACGTGATTTTGCACCGGGTGTTTAGGGTTGAGATTTTGGTTCATGGACCTTAGGGAGAGCAACCTATTGGTGTTAGTAGGGTCTCCTTCAAGTTCTGTGGCCTTTCGAGACTGTTTGATGGGTATTCGGCTCTAGGAAGCGTTGTAGGAAATCTCCTCTTATGCACTCCTGAAGGCTGTAGCTTAGATATTGGGTAGAGACCTCCGTAGGAATTAGTTGAGAGTCAGTCGAGTGTAGATTGACACCCTATGCTTGCTTCCACACGCCTACGGGTCGAGCTTCGTCCTTAGCTGACAAATCTTGTTAGGTGGGTTCTCGCTATGCTGACGTCCGTCGCGGCGTATCCACGAACACTTATGATGGCACCTTTGGTGCCATCGACAAATTATCGACTTTCATCCAACAATTTGATGTGGCCTTTGCAGACGAGGGCTTCAAGGAGTCCTCCAAGCTACGCCATGTAGATATGCACTTCCAAAAATAATCTTGTCAATGGGGGGCTAGCCTTCGTGGGAACGGTGAATGTTGACCGCTGGGTCAACAACACAACATAACTCAAGTTTCGTACCAAAGTCTTATCTTTTGCGAGTTATGAAATGCTGCGGATTATGGATATAAACGCCATTTGTAATGAGTAGTTATTCTAGTTTCAGAAGCCGGGGTGCAATGGCACTTCCAAATTGTAAATACAAAGCCATTTGACCCTTTCGACCCCATTTTTGGTTAAACCTAAGGTAGCCTTAGTATATAAGGTACCTAGGTCATTTTGTAAAGAAGACTTTTATCATAATCAAACTTTACGCTGTCGTCTACTGTGTGTGAGAGAGAAAGAGAGTGAGCGTGAGCTTCATCCTCTCGCTACGCCCCGCTTGCTCAACACATTGGAGATCCGACTGCACCATTGCTGTAGGCTTGAGGAGAGCTACGCGACAACGCCAAGCATTCCACGCGAGACAAAGCGCACACGCCGATGCATCTACGAGCTATTTGTGGCCGTAAGTGTATCAAACGATGTCTGTTTTCTGCGTGCTAGTAGTCTATAGAATCGTGGCGACATAAGCTACGCATAGGTACTCATAAATTTCAGTTTCGGGCACTTTCAAAATTCAGCTCTGTCCTCCTACGCGTTTTCCGCAGATGGGTTTTGAGTGAGGGTTTTGAGTGTAGAAGCTTAGGGAGAGGTGTATCCTAGTGAGGGGATGGTGTTCCTTAAGTTTCGTACGAATGTGGCATGATTAGGCGAGTTACCTTTAGTATGTGTGTATGTGGCTAGGTGGTGTAGTTGAGAGCAGTGAGGTTCTTGATTGTGGTTTAGTTGGCCTTCCAAAGTGTTGTATGTGTAGGATGGTCTCAGCCTGACAAGCTAAAGAGATTTCCTCCGTGTGCCTATCGTGTCATATGTGTCCTCGATTGACATTATGTTAATCTAGGTAGTGTTTGCATGCACTTCATGGGTGTGTGAGTCGCTCCCGTCCAACATTGGCGCCGTTGCCGGGGACACAAGAACCTAAGTAGGTTTCCTACTAACACTCTTGTGATGGTTGCTTGATTTAGTTTTGGCTAAAGAAAGATTTTTTTTTAAGTGGATCCGGAAGAGGATATTCCGCGATCAAGTGGATAGCCAGGAAGCGTGTGTCTTGCCGAGGGTCTGCTACTAGATAGGTTTAGTTAGGATCTGTGGATTAGAGTAGTTGTTGGTGGTCGAGTGATTTGTGAGGTGATAAAATCGTTTACTAGTTCGTGTGTGGCAGTGAAGCGTTTTTCTACTCATAGATGCAAAACCCCATATGACTTGTAGGAGTAGCTTTAGGTAAGTGATCCGATTCTGATCTAGAGCTATTCAACACTGAATTATTTGCTAAAGTGCTTGATTGCATTTGAAATCACGAAAAAGTGTGCTTTTGAGGGTAAAAATGCATTAAACAAGCTTTTGTGGATATTTTTGTATGACTCACTGATGTTGTGCATATAAAAGGGCATTTGCAAGGGTTCTGTGAAGAAAACCTGCAATTATGTAAACATAGACATCCTACGCGTAGGATGTCTCAAGGGGGTTCTAGAGACCAAATTTGAAAATTCTGACTGCACCAGTGGGTTCAGAGGGTAGGTTTTACCCTAGTAACATATTGACTTGGGTGTTTTTCCCTATTTTTGTTGACCAAAAGCCAAAAGACGGGGTCAAAAAACGTAAAATTTCAGACAAGGCTTAAATTGAGTGGGTTTTGCATGTTTTTGCAATTGTGAAGCATACTTGCACTTGCTGAGAGCATAAGGAAGCATCAAGGACACTTCAGTCTAAAAAAATCAGTAGTAGACATCCTACGCGTAGGATGTCTACAGGGTGATCTGGTGGAAATTTTGAAAATCTAAGGTTACTAGTGTGTTTAGAAGGTAGGTTTTACCCTATTTTCATTTGGAAAGTGGAAATTTGACCAAATTTTGACAGATCAAAACCAAAAGACGAGAATTGCCAGACATCCTACCTAAATTGTGTCCAAGGCATAATTTTTGAAACCAAGCCATAGGATGACTCCAAAGGCATGTTCTAAATGTTGTATTGAGTGCATGTGATAAATTTCATCTCATTTGGGTCATTGAAAGGAAGATTGAACAGACTTTAGTACTTTTGACTGAAAAAAGCAAGAATAGCTAAAAATTGGGACTTTTGAAATCCAAGCCAAAATCTAAGCATACCACTGGGTTACTGACATCAAGGGGAAGTTGTGGGACAAGTCTGGGGTCAAACATGCCAAAAAGACATCCTACGCGTAGTATGTCTTCTGTGTGATTTTGGACTTTAAACAAAATTTTGAGCATACCACAGTGATCAGCACCTTAAGGAGAGTCTGTGGTTCAAATTTGGGGCAATTCTGAGCAGTTAGATATCCTACGCGTAGGATGTCTAAGGCATAATTCTAAAACCAAAGTTCTACTGTGACCATACTATGCTGTTGTATAGCCTTAGGCAAGCCTCCTAGTCAAATTTAGTCCAATTTGGAGTTGATTTGACTTGGGAATTCATCAGAACAGACATCAGGCTTCTGGAGCAGATTCTCGATCATTTGACCAACCCATAGGTGTCAGAATCAAAAAGTAAAAAGAGCTGTGAGCTTAGCACATCAAGGGGAAGCTACAGTGCAAGTTTGAGCTGAAACAGAGCAAAAAGACATCCTACGTGTAGGATGTCTCTAGCTTGATTTAGGACTCCAAACCAACCTTTGAGCACACCACTGTGATGAGCACATCAAGGAGAAGCTAGGGTGAAAATTTCAAGTCATTCTGAGCAAAAAGACATCCTACGCGTAGGATGTCTCAAGGCCATTTTTAGGTCCAAATGAAATTCTGAGCATACCATTGTGTTGCTGGACTTAAGAGAAGTCTCTGGACCAAATTTAGTTGAATTATGAGCATATAGACATACTACGCGTAGGATGTCTCTAGGCCAGTTTTAGGGTCCAAATGTACTTTTGACCATACAGAAGTGTTCACAGTGTCACAGAGATCCCAAATCTTTTTTCAAATTTGAATTTGGACTCATTTTGACCATTCTAAACTGCACAAAACTTGAACTAAATGTATGCCGACGGCAACCATTTAGTTCAACTTTGAAAAAAACGTCGTTTGAGGCCTCAAAATTCATTCGGAAGTCGGGGGTGTCTAAAAGCGACAATTTGCAAGAATTGTGACGAAACGGTTGCGGTTTTGGACATAGTTTCGACTTTTCCCTAACCAAAGCACTTGAACACAATGGACTAAGTCTACTTGAACCAAGCAAAAGCTCTTTTAAGCCCAGAAATCATGTCTACCCTAGATTCAAACGCAACTTACACAAGCTTGGAGATCCCGACGATAGAGGAATATCCTCCCACAATGGATCTTCCAAACTTGCAATTGATAAAGACCCATCTTGTTGAGAGAGTCTGGATGATTGGTCATGAGAGTGAAGGACTATATAGAAACATTGACGACAATGAGGTCAATATTTATAGGTGCTCAGATCCATACCTAGAAGAGATAACGGATTACAAGCTCTTATATGTCTACACATACGGAGTCGACTATCAATGGAGATCTATAGTTGTCGACAAGTATGGACGAGAATACAGAGTTGTAGAAAGCACAAATCCACAAACTGTTCTAGAAAGAGGTGGATATTTGGTCAATGAAGGACCACAAATGCCTCCACCAAACACGAGAATTCCTATAGGAGTTCCAAGAAGAGAGCCACCAGGATTCCCTTCAAGAGCGATAACGAAAGAAGGATTGGGAGAGTCTCTGGTTAGACTTGTAGACAATCGACGAGTTAGACCATCCCAAGTCCAGAAATAGGTAAACAGAAAATACTCCGGAGATAAAGATCCGAGAGATCACGTAGCGGCTTTTAGAAGAGTGATTAGAGTAGAGGAAGTTTCAGATTTTGCAACACAGTTTGCGGGATTTGGATGGACTCTAGAAGATGATGCAGCTACTTGGTTCGACTCGATGGAAAAATGGGATTTTGAGACCCTAGATGAGCTGTTTGAGGAGTTTATTGAAGAATTCTCGCCAAAAGGCATTGCTCACAACACGGCCTCGCAAATCCATAGATTCAAACAGAAAGAGAATGAATCAGTACGCAAAGCATCATTACGGCTCAAGAGATATGTTAAGCTCTATCCGAGAGCGAAATTACCTACGCAAGCACGACTGATGTTGATCTTTATCCAGGGAATGAGAGATGAGAGCCTTCAGAAGGATCTGCATATGATAAGGAGGATGACGCTAAATGAGTTGATCAAAGAAGCTCTTTATCTAGTGGATAACTGTGAGGCATACAAAGAAAAGGACTTAAAGAGTCAAGGAGATGACACATCCTCTCAGCACAATGTTTCACAAATAAGTGAGTCCATTGACAAGCCAACGGCACCTATTGATCAAGAAAAGCTTATCGACGACTTGGTCAAGAGGTTGATTCCTCTTGTAAGGTCTGATTCGGGAGAGCCGAAGTGGTTTGAAATTGAGAGAAAATGGACGAACCATACGGGGGAAGAGTGCTATTATAGCATGGATAATGCTAGGGAGAGGTATGTACAACCTATTCCAGAAGCACCTACTCCACCTAGATACATTACGGGGAATGCGCCAGGACCAGTAGGAGTTTTAAGGCCACAGCTTGTCTTAGGACAACAACCTCCACTGCTAGGTGCTAGAATGCCGGTAGACATGAGATACATGCCAATGATGGAAGCATCAAATAAACCAACGCCAGTACAAGCTACAATGTGGTATAGCAACCAAAGTGAGTACTACCCTTCGGAGCAACAAAATGTGAGAGAAACACATGGAGTGGTGAGGCTAGTACAACCTCCACCTCTTGGGTTTCAGTCTAAATAAAGAAGGTATGAAATGGACAAAAGGACATTGCGATTCATTGCAAATAGCGGCTTATCTAGGTCAAAGCTTGCTTATAGCCAAGAGGAAATGCTAAAAGAATCTCCTCAACCAGAGACAGGTTGTCACAAAAGTCGTGACAACCACTTGGTCAAACAATCTCCTCATACGGAGATCACTAAAGTAAATGCCTATTGTCTTGAGTGTGGCATCACTCACTTGATCCCCGATTGCCCGAAAAAATCAAACCAAATCAGGAAAATAACGACAAATGTATCAGGGATTGTTCAGCTACCTAGTAGCTTAGAAAATGAAAATGTTGTACCAGTTCAAGTGGTTACGAGAGCACAAGCCCAAAAGAAAGCTGATGAGAATCCAGAGACAAAGAACATGGAAAGTGACACGAGTCCAAAGACAGATGATGGACCAAAGACAGACACACCTAGTCAGAAAACCAAGAGCAAACGAAATAGTTGGAAAGCTAGAAAGACTAGGATGAAAGCACGCAGGGAACGAGAGAAAAAATCCCTAGCTAAGAAGATTACCGAAGCTGAAAAGAAGATAAAACAACATGAGGAAAAGGAGGCACCTTCTCTTACGCAGATGGTTAAACCTCTAGAAGAACCATCCACGGATGAGAAACCGAGAAGTGCTAGTTCAGGAGGATTTGTGTTGGCAGAGAAGGTTAATGAGACATTAGATGCCCTCTTGAAAGCCTATGATGCGAGGCTCAAAAACAACCAAACCCAAGAACACAAGTGGATGACTTATCCCTATACGGAACTAGAAAAGCAAAGGTTTGAAATGTGCCATAAAATGATTTAAACAGCCCAAGCTTTACTAGAATCACCAGGTGCAAAACCTGAGGATGTGATCCGTGTCATGCCTACACAAGTAATCCCACCAAACCAGGAACTAAAAGAACCAGATTCTAGTCATAAGCACAGGCCAAACCTCAAAGAACCGGCATTAGAACCAAGGATAGTATTGAATACCACGGATAACTCTTCCGAGGGATTTCACCAAGCTATACCTGAGGATTGTAAAGAGATAGATGGTCTTGATGAATTGTGGAAACAAGTCAGAGAGGCCAATGAAGCCGATGACCTAAGAAGATGAGTAGACAAGACTGGTGATGAACGAGGAGTGTTTCTACCACCAATAGAGAAATTTGAGACTGGATCTCAAATGAATCTAGACGTGCGATCGTATTGGGGAGACAAAGGATCTGTACAATCTATGGATAGTCAACCCCATTCGCTAAGAACACTACCGTCCTACATGGGAGAGTACGAGACCAAGTCAGATGTGGTTGCAGTCCCATCACAGAAAATGTCTCCCAACAAGGCCATCGATTCAAAGGGGCTAGTAGATATTCTATCTACCCCAGTCACCTGTACAATAATGTTAGCCGAGTTGCTCAGAATAAGACCAAACATGTGGGTAAATGTCTAGAGAAATTTGGTGTAAAAACCCCAATGACTCAAATCGAGGAAGGCATCAAAGAGCTTGAAATGCCTCAACTAAATACTAGGCCAGTGCCATTAAACAAGGTAGGCGAGTATTACGAGAGAGAAGATGGAAACACCACCCTTCCTATGGAATTCAATGGTGTAAAAACCATGGCAATCCTTGACAGTGGAGCTGGTGTGGCCATTGCAACCAAAGAGGTTTGGAAAAAATGGGGAAAACCTGCCTTGATATCCACACGAATGACCCTGTAGCTTGCAGACGGACACAAGAAAAAGCCCCTAGGACTACTAGAAAAAGTACTTGTTACTTCTTATGGCATTGAATATGAACACACTTTTGCTGTTGTTGACTTTGGCAAGAAGAACAACTATGAAATCATTCTGGGAAGACCATTCATGCAACAATTGAAAACGGTCCAAGATTGGGGTTATGACCATATATACCTGAGACATATGGAAACCATAACAAAGGTAAACTTGAGGGACCATAGCTATAGGGATGTGACGAGAACACCGATTGAGGAGTTTGATTCCGCCACAGTAGCAGGATCAGAACTTCTAGCCTGGTTAGGTAAGCTTAAAGACCTGTGGATGTGTGGAGCTTCACAATGTGGTAGCTTGAAACGTGAGGAATGTATCCTAGAACGGGTTATAGAGGATATGGACTATATCCCAGAACCATTTCTTGAAGAAGAGTTAGAGCCTTTTGGATGGGAACACATCTTGGCTACTCTGGACGTGTGCGCCGTGGAGGATGCTCCCACAACAAAGTTTTGTGATGAAAATGGCTATGATGTTGTTCCTTATTTTGCAGTGAGTGTAATCCAGGAAAACGAAGAGAACCAGACATCAGCAAGCTCTCGAAATAAGGATCAAACAAAGAAATGTGGAGAATCAAAAGATGAAGAAGACGACGAGTTCTATGACTCTGTAGAACACTTCGAGCTTCAAGAAGATCAACGACCCAAGAATCAATGTCATTGCTACACGAATAAAGTGCATCAAAAGTGGATTCCAAAGTCCTCAGTGAAGACACAACCACCACAAGCATCCTCATACAAGGCTCCTAATAAGGATGCAAAGACTCAGCTAGGAGGAATATGACCAGAGCAACGAGCTAACAATGCTCTAATCAATGTTCTAGAAAAGTCCTCCAAGAAACTACCGCCCACGAGCAAACAGACATTAACTTTCCACTACTAGCCAAAAAATCAAGGGAAAGTACAAGAAGTCAACCTTGCTGAGGATAGTAGCGATAGTGATGAATCTTACGACATCCCCTATCATCAACTCAGACCATCAATATCACCAACCCCTTCAGCAACAACCATGACAGGTCAAAATAAAAGGACAACAAGTCAAAGCCAAAAATCTCGACAAATCTGGATACCAAAAAGCCAGATCAGCTAAAAACAGATATGGATCAAGAAGACAAAGATCTCTAATGACAAATCACAAGATCCAACACCAAAACAAAAAAAAAGGAAAGCGTGTACGAACGGGTAAGAATATCACAAAGTCGCAAGCTTTCACAACTCAGGTTTGGGCTCCAAAGAAGTTGATTCAAGCACAAAAAAAACAGGAATTCATTTGGATTCCCAAACAACCACAGTATCAACTTTCAAAGCCTAAATCCCGTCCCCAACCAAGCGTACAAGGGCTGAAGCAAAGACCACTGTCGACTCATACAACAAAAAGGTGGATCCCAAAGAAGTCTCTTCAAACACAAACAAAGCATGGGCAAGTATGGGTTCCCAAACAAGAGCCAGCAACAAAACAGCCAATAATCGCAAAGAAATGGGTCCCAAAGAAGAACAACAAAACTGCTGTCAGTGCATCGCCGCTTGAATTCTTACAATTCTTCCTACGATTACAGTACATTTAGAAGAGAGCAAGTCACTTCAATCAAGCAACGATATAGGAGCTTCAGAGACCATTACATTGCTTAGAATAGGAAGCCTCGCCAACAAATGCCAATAAGCAAATTGCTTATACCCACATCTTGCACAACATAAATCTTTTCCATGCATTGACTGTGTATGCATAATAGGGCTACATTACAAGGCCTGCATAGGCACAACTTTTAATTGCCCAAGCACAACACATACCCTTTGCGATACCCTGTCGTAAAGGATGACTCCAAATAGGAAGGGGGGAGGCATTCTGAATGCGGACCTAACATTATGACTATTGGAGGGCAATGTTTTGTGAGATGCATTGAATTTTTGCGTTTTATTGTGATAAATTTTTGACGAAATTTAGAGTATATGCCCTCATAGTAGAGTTACAGAGGAGTATGGGGACAAAATTTATATATGAGCCCCTAGGGACATGTGTATAGTGTACATAGCATTTAGATTTCTATTTGAATGATTTTTCTTTTGTTGAGTTGTTAAAGATTTTCTTTGTTTATTATTAAGAATTAAAAAAAAAAATCCATAATCCACATGAAGAAAAGACTGACGAGAGGCCTGAGCACTACAAAGAGAAGAAGGTACAGGGAAACGATGAAACTTCACGAAGTATGTCTCAGCAGCCACTACAACAGCCGAAGAACTTGTCACAAAGCAGTGTCAACATGCAACCGACAAGTCATACAAGTCAGAGTCGAGTAGCTACGCCACAAAATGAGTGAGGTGTTAGTCCCAAAGCTTCAAGTAATATTCTCTGTGGTCTAAGCGTCTTAGCTATTCTAGGTACTGCTCAAGCTGGAAGAGTTGAGCATATTTACGTTGTGTCGCTCATGCTGGTATAGGTGAGCAAAAGAGTCGAAGTCTAAGTACTTAAGTCTGGTGAAGTGAAGGAGAAGGTCCAAAAGACACTCACGTACTGAGCACAGTGAGATACGAGTGGAGAAACTTCTACATCGAAAACCCTTCTTGGAAAGGTGGAAGCTATTGAGACATCTTTTGATGTTACATGTGCTACATTTATTTCTCGAAACACCCATCATCTCCTTCTTTCACATTGCATGCTTTTGTTGACAAATTTCTCATATGCATATAGAGTGTCCCATAATTGGCACTTGCATCAGGAACTCTTTCCGTGTTTCACCCAAGCACTCACCTTTCATGAACATGTACTTCACGTTCAACTACTCGACTCCAATAAGAGCGTATACCAAAGGCATTTTTTTTTCCCACTGGGTTTTTTCCCTTTGGTCATCCAGGTTTTAGACCCTAATCTAAAGACACCTATCACCATCCTCTTGTACATATTCCTTCTACATCAACAATAAGGAAATGCTACTCAAATCAATTGACAAATGAATTGGAGCACCAATTTCAGATCATAGCATACTTCTCCTCAATGGCGAGTTGAAGAATGGCCTACAATGACAAAGTTGCAGACAACACTAACAACATGATTGCACAGGAACAAAGAAGTCCCCAATGAAGAAGACCAGACATAAAAGTAATCAGAGGATCTCAAAAGCTTGTCCTTGATAATGCGCATCGAATGCTCGGCAGGGTTTTGAACCTCAAATTAGAAAAATTAAGTCCTGGATTCGGCCTGACAGACAGACTTTGCATTGGAGTGCAACTTGGCCTAAAGAAGTTAAGGGTTTAGCCATACAATTTCTACAAAATCCTTACAAAGTTGTCATTGGCTCACAAGAACAGAAAGCCAATCACTCACTTCTACAGATTGTAGAAGTTGTTTCTGAGAATCACAAATACTCCGAATTCACAGATTTGCTGGAGCAAGTGATGGATGGAGATTTCTCTATCCATGATGATAAGAGTCAAGTTCAACGACATTGGTTTCTTTTTGAATTTAGATCTGGCAGTAGACCTATAATGACAGAAACAGATGGTGCAACTCGGAGCATGGATGTCAAAGACATAAAGTTCGTCATCAATTATGATTTTCCTGAATCATGTGAAGACTATGTACATCGGATTGGACGAACAAAACAAGCTATTGCAAAGGCTATAGTCTATAATTTCTTTCCAACAACAAAACAACAGCAAAGACCACATCGCCATCGACAATCAGGTCATGTCGGGGACGACATGAACACGGAAGGGGGGAATGTTGACCGCTGGGTCAACAACACAACATAACTCAAGTTTCGTACCAAAGTCTTATCTTTTGCGAGTTATGAAATGCTGCGGATTATGGATATAAACGTCATTTGTAATGAGTAGTTATTCTAGTTTCAGAAGCCGGGGTGCAATGGCACTTCCAGATTGTAAATACAAAGCCATTTGACCCTTTCAACCCCATTTTTGGTTAAACCTAAGGTAGCCTTAGTATATAAGGTACCTAGGTCATTTTGTAAAGAAGACTTTTATCATAATCAAACTTTAGCACTGCCGTCTACTGTGTGAGAGAGAGAAAGAGAGTGAACGTGAGCTTCATCCTCTCGCTACGCCCCGCTCGCTCAACACATTTGAGATCCGACTGCACCATTGCTGTAGGATCGAGGAGAGCTACGCGACAACGCAAAGCATTCCACGAGAGACAAAGCGCACACGCCGACGCATCTACGAGCTATTTATGGCCATAAGTGTATCAAATGATGTCTGTTTTTTGCGTGCTAGTAGTCTATAGAATCGTGGCGACATAAGCTACGCATAGGTACTCATAAATTTCAATTTCGAGCACTTTCAAAATTCGACTCTGTCGTCCTACGCGTTTTTCGCAGATGGGTTTTGAGTGTAGAAGCTTAGGCACAGGTATATCCTAGTGAGGGGATGGTTTTCCTTAAGTTTCGTACGAATGTGGCATGATTAGGCGAGTTACCTTTAGTATGTGTGTATGTGGCTAGGTGGTGTAGTTGAAAGCAGTGAGGTTCTTGATTGTGGTTTAGTTGGCCTTCCAAAGTGTTGTATGTGTAGGATGGTCTCAGCCTGACAAGCTAAAGAGATTTCCTCCGTGTGCCTATCGTGTCATCTGTGTCCTCGATTGACATTATGTTGATCTAGGTAGTGTTTGCATGCACTTCATGGGTGTGTAAGTCGCTCCCGTCCAACAGTGAAGCCCCAAAGACATGGAAAACTCTACGAGTTTCCATCATGAAGCAATTCCTTGCAAGCGATGGAAAGGACAAAGTACTTACCAAATGGTGCAGAAGCTTCTCTCACATGAATCTATTCACAAATATGTGGAAAATTTTTGGGATTTACATCTCAAGGCTATTGTCTTTCAAAAGATAGACTTTGCCGAGCAAAAGCAACAATTATGTGCAAGATTACCTGAAGAAATGGCTATGTGTCAACTCCCAACAGCCTAGTTCTATCACTGAAATAATCCACCACACCATGGTTGCTTCCCGCATCAATTTCCAACAAGGGGTAGACGGAATGTCAAACCCATGGAAAACAAAGACAAAAATGATGCAAAGGGGAAAACCAATGCCCAAATTTTTTCCTAAGGCACTTCCTACAACAAGAACAATAGGTCCAAGGAGAAGGGAGTTTACAAAGGTAAAAACAAACTCTCTCATGAAGAGCTCGAAGATTTTCACAAGGAACATAAGTGTTTTAAGTGTGGGGAGTAAGAACATGGCTATGGTTCTTGCCCCAAGAAAAATTATTGCAATGAGACTCCTAGGGATTCCACCATCGAAGCTCCAAAAGAGGATGCTCATTGCAAAGGATCATTTCTCTCCTATGCTTGAGGAAAGGTAAGGGAGCACTTCATCTTGTTTCACCCTGGCTCTACTCACAACTTCATATCAACGGAGTTGGCCACCAAGTTGGGCATCAAGCTTTTGAGATAGAAGATATTGTAATGGCTGACACAGCTTTTAAGGGACAGCAAGCCTCCGTTACTCCCTTGATTGGGAAGTTGAGGCTTCATGTCCAAAGCTATGTCGACAAAGAAGACTTTTTGATCTCTCCTCTCCAACATGAGGATGCTATCTAGGGGCACCATGGTTTGATCGCATAGCTGCCAACATGAAGTTCCCTGAAAGGAGAATCTACTTCACCTACAGGGGAAAGAACATGTATATCGATGATAACAAGTCTGGTCGTACTATACCACTTGTAAATTCACCATCTTTTGATAAGTCAATGAAAAGCTCGATTTTTGCGCACATGATTTTTGTCAAAGAATCCACTAATGACGTTAATGTTTATCAAATGAAAATGGTAGGAATCAAGAACAATTAGACTTTACTGGATTTCTAAAAGGATTTCAAGATGTGCTCATCGATGATATCCCTATGGACTTACCTCCAAAACGAGGGGATGATGACCATTGAATTGAGCTGCTATCAGGAAGCTCACCGCCTAACAAGCCTCCTTATCAAGTTTCCCAAGCTCAACAAGAGGAGATTATGAGGCAAGTACAAGAATTGGTAGAGAAAGGGATGGTGAGGCCTAGTTCAAACAGAAGCTTACCTCTCAACCAGTTTTTATGCTTCCGGATCTCTCAAAGCCATGTAAGGTCCAATGTGATGCTTGTGGTGATTGCCTTGGAGCAGTCTTGCTTCAAGAAGGGCATGCCATAGCATATGAGAGCCGAAGGCTCAATATGGATAAATAAGTCTTGGGCATTTATGAAAAAGAGCTTTAAGCTGTTCTACATGCCCTAGACACATGGAAGCACTATTTATTGGGGACTCCATTCATTTTACGAACAAACCATCAAAGTATCAAGTACTTCATGACGCAAAAAAATCTTTCTGACTAAAAAATGAGGTGGAAATTTATTTCTCAATTTAATTTTCATATTGCTCACATTGCTGGTAAGCACAATCAAGTGGCCAATGCACTATCATGACGATCGAAAGTTGATATTGTGTCTATAGGAACTCACAATGATCTATCTTCTAAGATAGATGAGTATGCTATTGACCCTGACTTTAAAGACATAATGTCAGCCCTTGCTTTGGAGAAGAAAGCGGAACCATTCACCTTGCAAGATGGTTATCTTATCCATGGAAATAGGCTATGTGTTACCCACTCCCTTTGTGAGAAAGTCATGTATGAATCCCATGCTCCTCCCTATGTGGGGCATAGAGGCATTCAACCTACTCTTTGAGGAGTAGAGACATATTTCTATTGGCCTACCATGAAAGTGGACATACAAGAGTATGTTTCAAAATGTGTGGTATGCCAAAAGAGTAAGTATGATAGAGGGAAGAAACCTGGATTACTCTAGCCATTGCCCATCCCTAATTCATGATGGGAGAGTATATCCATGGATTTTATCTTTGGATTACCCAAGTCTATCCATGGGAATACAAGAATATAGACAATAGTCGGCAGGTTTAGCAAGCAAGAACACTTTATTCATGTCAAAAAGACTACTAAGGCACACCAAATGGCAACCATCTTCATATCTCAGATTCTCAAACACCATGGATTACCAGCATCCATCATGTCAGATAGAATGACCAGTAATTTTTGGAAAGGTCTCTTTGAAAATATAGGTACAAGATTGAATTTCTCTTCGGCGTACCACACACAAACGGATGGCCAAAATGAGATAGCTAATCTTACGATACACAATCTACTAAAGACTTATGTTACAAAAGTAGATCAACGATCACAATGGGAGAAGTACTTACTTTTTGTAGAGTATGCGTACAATAATACTATCCATACTACTACAGGAAAATCACCTTTTGAGATCACAAAGGGAAGAGCTAAAAGTCCCTTGCTACTTAAAGTACATGGGAAGATCTTCGTTGCTACTGATGAGTATAGCCGTGACCTACAAGAATCTTTTCAAAAGGTTAAGGAGGCTATATCCATCTCTCAACAAAGGCAAAAATCTGTTGCTGACAAGCACAAAAGGGCCTTAACATTCAAAGAAAATGATTGGGTCTTACTTAAGTTTCCCAAGGCTCAATTGAGGCAAACAACGGGCAAAAATCCTACGAGCAATCAAAAGTATTATGCTAAATTAGCAAAAAGATATTATGGTTCTTTTCAAATCTTAAAGCCAATCAATGACATGGCTTATCAATTCAAGTTGCCCAACCATTGGCTCATACACAATGCTTTTCATGTGAGCCTACTTAAGCCCTACAAAGAAGAGCCACCAATAGAACCTTGAAGACCCTCCAGAAATCGAAGACCAAGAAGAGGTGCTACAACCCAAAGCTATCCTTCGGCATGAAGAAAAGGTACTACGGCATAGTAATATTATCTGACGGTATCTTATTAAGTTCAAAAATTATCCATTTGAAGATGCTAGATGGATGCAAGGAATACAACTTAAGGATAGTATGAACCTTGTCAATGCTTACAATCTTGCATTAGAGTAAGCAAATGTAAATGCTTTGTTAATGATAAATGTTTTTGTCTTATAAGACTAATCCTCTTTGTGCACAAATTTTAATAGTATGCATGCTTAAAATCATGTTTGTGATGACGATGTCACTCAAACACCAAGTAGAATTTGTCATTGTACTTTGGGGTATGATATAGACTAAAGAGCAGACATACTTGCGGCAGCTATGTCTCCCAAGCACCAAATGGACTAGTCATCCATTTTGGAATGATGTCGCAGGGTGAAAAGGGCTCCTATACCCACTAAGAAACATAGACTGATGACTAAGACTTTATCTCTTCTACCTCATAGTCGAGGAAGACTATGATTTCAAGAGAGAGGTAGTGTCATAAAATCTAATATCTAACCAACCCAAATGATTTTCTCATATTAAACTAATCATTTGATGTCTGAGAATAAACGGGAACAAGGGTTAAAATATAACACGTGCTTATGGATCTGTCTCAACACGAGGCCAAGGTTAAAAGGGGTGCAAATGAGAGATGGTATGTTAAAGAGAAATGCTATCTAATGGAGCTTAAATACCATAGGGTAAGCTTCATTAAAGACCTCCAAAAGTTAGGGTTCAAAAAACCTTTGACCTTAGGCAAGCTAGACCTTGAGGTGGGAATCCTACCCAAGCATGAGGTGCTTGTTGGCTTGCTAAGTGTTAGTGGGAACCTTCCAAAAGCTTGAGGTGTTTCTCACATGCTTAAATGACTAAAGTTCTTGAAGTATTCAATTTAAACATAGCTCTCAAGAGGCATCAATGTTTCCATGCTTGATTGACTAAGTCCTTGAAGCATTCAATTCAACCAAATGACTTAATAAGCATAATAGACACATGTTGAAATGATCCTCCACATGTGGCTCTCATGATGTGTTTGAATGCTATTGGATAGGTTTTAAAGGGGTCCAATGAGAATTTAGATACATAAAAATAAATAATTAAGTTCTTTCTCTCAAAGAGGAAAAAGAGGACACATGTCCAAATGAAATATTCAAATTATACGAAAGAGAGAGAGAGAGAGAGAGAGAGAGAGAGAGAGAGAGAGAGAGAGAGAGGTGTGGACCAAGTATGAGAGGGGGGGAATACTCTCCCCCCCCCCCCCCCCCCCACACACACACACACACACACACACACACACATTCTCTCATTGTGTGGAGTGCAAAATACTAGAGCTCCATCTCCTTCTCCAAGCTTGTTGAGAAGTGGAGAGCCTACACCGACGACACTCTTGGCTATGAAATGAAAATCCAACCAAGAGCCGTGCTTCAATGCTTAAGCTTTCCATCTTCTTCATCTGCATTACTATGCTATTATGCTATGCTAAGCAAGAAGAGCGATGATAAGTGGGGAACTATTTCTTTCTCCTATGGATGATTCTTATTCATCTTCTCTACCCTCATTCCCCGCTAGCTCTCTCCACCTTCGAAGGTGTTTGAGGCCTTGCGACGGAGGCTTGGGATAGTTAATGCTTTTTGCAAAGTTTATGCTAAGCTCGTGATGCATGAAGCTTTCCATCTTCATAGCATCACTGTTAGAAGCTAGACACACCCCACGGAAACTGACTACTCGGAAGATTATCATTTTTTGTAATTATTCATTTATTGAGGAAACCCGATTTTTCATCTTGTAAATATTGGGGCTTACAGAAGTTTCCAGATTGTATCCCAGTTTTGATAGTTAGATTGAGTAGATGGTCGATTTGGAACTTTAGGGTTTGAGATTTGTAAGGTATTTATACCACTCTTTCACCTTAATATAAAAACCTTTTGTCATTTTTAAAAAGAAGTTTTGAAGTCTGTGAGTGAGCGTACTATGTACGCGAGAGAGTGTGAGATTCATCTTGACGCTATGTGTGCACCGGTGGTCGGAATCGAGTGCGGAGAAGTGCAGCGTGTTGCCCCCGACGAGAGCTACGCGCCGATAACTACATTGCGCGCGTACGGTCCGGTTTTGCGAGCTCCTTCTATGAGCTTCATCTGGTGATTTGGTGAGCATACATTGTCCGATTTTGCATTGCAGCATATCCACGCGTTCACATTGAGTAGAGCTACACATTAGGTACTTTAGATTTTGGAAACGAAGACCTGCAAATTTTGGCTAGACATCCTACGTGATTTTGCACCGGGTGTTTTGGGTTGAGGTTTTGGTTCATAGACCTTAAGGAGAGCGACCTATTGGTGTTAGTAGGGTCTCCATCAAGTTCTGTGGTGTTTCGAGATTGTTTGATGGGTGTTCGGCTCTAGACAGCGTTGTAGGAAGTTTCCTCTTATGCACTCTTGAAGGCTGTGACTTAGACAATTGGTAGAGACCTCTGTAGGAATTAGTTAAGAATCGGTCGAGTGTAGGTTGACACCTTATGCTTGCTTCCATGTGCCTGCGGGTCGAGCTTCGTCCTTAGCCGACAAATCTTGTTAGGTGAGTTCTCGCTGTGCTGACGTCCATCGCGGCGTATCCGTCCAACATTGGCGCCGTTGCCGGGGATGAAAACCTTAGGTAGGTGACCGAGACTAGTCCTTGAGGATAGGGATTTTTGGCTTGCGAAGAGTCTCGTTTTACATTTAGATAGGATTAGAGGGTGGAGGACTCTCTAGGTCTTTGAGGGAGTCTAGGAAGCGTGTGTCTGGCCTAGATCCTTTGACTTAGGTAGATTTAGGTAGACTAAGATAGTTTTAGGTGTTAGTTGAGTTCTTGAGTAGGAGTTGGAGTGGTAGAAGCGGTGAGTGGAGAGCTTGAGAGTACGGAGAGGCCAGAAAGCAATCAAAACACCATTATCACCATTTCACATGATGAGTAGGAGTAGAGTAAGTAGGACATCATGATTCAGGATCTAGAGCACTTCATGCATGTATACTTGCTTGGTAAATTCATCACAAGTTTATAAAAGACGCAAAAATACGCAAAAGTGTGTTTGAAAGCCTCAGTGAAGTCCAAAAGTTACTGTGAGTGTTTCTGATAGAGCTGCAGAGCATCAGGAGCATTTCTGTCAGGAAAAAAATTAATTTCAAGCCAGGAGACATCCTACGTATAGGATGTCTACAGGCTTATCTGGTGGGAATTTTGGGATTTTGAGTTGACCAGTGTGTTCAGAAGGTGGGGTTTACCCTATTTTCAACTGGAAAGTGGAAATTTAACCATATCTTGACAGGATAAGGCCAGGTAGACTGAAATTGCCAGACATCCTACCCAAATTGTACCAAAGCATTATTTTAAGACCAAAACCATAAGATGGCTGCATGAGCATGACTTGAATGATATATTGAGTGACTAAGAGGGGTTTCATCTCATTTGGGTGAGAAATTGGGTTCAAAGCAGACTTTAGCACTTTTGACTGAAAAAGGCAAGAACAGTTAAAATTGAGGACTTTTGAAATCCAAACCAAAATCTAAGCATACCACTGGGTTGTTGACATCAAGGGGAAGCTATGGGTCAAGTCTGGGGTCAAACAAGCCAAAAAGACATCCTAGACATCCTACGCGTAGGATGTCTTCCGTGTGATTTTTCACTCCAAACCTAATTTTGAGCATACCAAAGTGATCAGCAACTCAAGGGGAGCCTGTGTTTTGAATTTGAAGCCATTCTGATGAAAAATACATCCTACGCGTAGGATGTACAAAGCAAGAAATTGAAGCCAGACACTGACTGTGGGCATAGCAAGGTGTTGTATAGCCTGAGGCAAGCCTCCTAGTCAATTTTGGTCCAAATTGGAGTTGATTAGACTGATCCAGATCAGTAACAGGCTGTCAGAACAGATTTCTGATCCATTGACCAGCTTATGGGTGTCCAAATTAAGAAGTAAAAACAGCTGTGGACTCAGCACATCAAGGGGAATCCATAGTGCAAAAATCCAGGCAAAACAAAGTAGGAGACATCCTACGCGTAGGATGTCTACTGGGGCCGACTGAAGAGAAAATTGGACTAGGCTTAGACAGTGAGATTCCATTTGGCTCAAGGGTTCCGGGACTTCTTTCAGAAGGGAATTAGGACCTTGTTTGTCCATTTGACGGAGCAAAGATTGAATTCAGACTTTTTCACGTAAATTGACCAACATCCGAGGGAAGTATAGTTCCAGAATAGCATACCTAATCCAGAACATCAGCAGTATATAAAATACAGTAGTGGTTGAGATTAACTCTCCAATTATAGCAATCATTACTAAGATAACCTCTAGCAGATAAATGCTTTGATTCGATTACCAAAATTAAACGCTTTTGTACATGTATATTCAGCAGCAAAGCAAGAAGTTGTGCGGAGACTGATCCTTTGCCAGGTGAGTGGTTGGATTTGTGATAAATTGCATTGATAAGTTTGATGAATTTAAGGTCAGGAAGATACATTTTTAGAGACCAGAAGGTGGCAGGTGACCAAGGTAGCTTAGTGTCCACCGAGGAGAGTGTAACTCAGGCAAGGCTAGATCCACTAGCACCGATTATTGAGGAAGGTAGTGATACTGAAACTTTGTCACACAAATCTTTCTTCATGATGGGTAGTCAACAGCCAGGAGGTTTCACCTATGACGGACCAATGCCAGGAGGAAGCACCTCCCTAAATCCTTTGAATAATTCCAAGCTCACTGTGATCTTCTTCGAGGGAACAAACTCAAGGGGAGCCCTAGTCTATTCTGACTATCGAGGACGCAAGTGCATTTGTATCGAAGAGAGGCCGGCTCAAATATTGGAGATAATTCAAGTCTATGATGATGGAGATAGATTCCGAGACAAAAAGGGGAACCACTATCTGATAGTCAACAACCCTGAAGATTACAACAGATATGGAGATAATGTGGCGAAAGGGAAAATGGTTTTAGAAGCTCAAGAACTGCCATCAAACATTGATCGGCCCGGAGCTATTTTTATGTATGATAAGAAAACAACTAGGGTTCCAACTTATAATGAGAACGTGGGAATCTACAAGCATGAGAGTGAGGGTATAGTCGCTTATTTTTTCAGCAAAGAACCATACTTAAACGAATGAAGCAAAGACAAGGTTCTTTACTTATTCTCTTATGAAACTGCTATGGGAAAGGGTATAATTTTTGTTGATAGATATGGGCGAGAATACCAACATATTCTCCCAGAGGAGGTAGAAAAGGCGACAGTTCCAAGAGCATCAACATATGCCCCAGACGATGTGCCAAGATCCACCTACACCCCTAGCAAGGCGACAAATCCCTTTTCTGAAGAGTATGACGCGACCTCACATTCCACCCGACCGCAAGCATTCAACAACCAAAACCAACCAGCAAACCAACCATCATTGCAGGCATGGCTTCAACAGTCGACAACAATGGAGGAAGACCAAAACCGAGATGGTTATCAAGCCACACGAGGGCTAAGGGATTTGCAAGAACCACCACTCTATTCAAGGTATCAAGGAGAGAGTTAGCCAAGGGTCAACAGAGCCTGGAGGACCACCCATAGAACGAGTTCAAAGAGATGAACCATCTCTGGTGAGAACTGTTAGAAATTATGGCTTAGGAGCACCACTGGGAGAGGAACCAGCCTACTACAGAAGACCTGAGGAGGTATATCAATAAGGACGTGGAGATCCAATGATGAGATTTGTAGACCATCGTAGAATTAGACCTTCTCAAGTGCAAAAATGGGTAAACAAGAAATACACAGGAAACAGAGACCCAAGAGATCATGTAGCAACCTTTGTGCGTGTAATTAGAGCCGAAGAGGTGTTAGACTTCCCTACCCAATTTGCAGGGTTTGGACTAACCCTAGAGGATGACGCTACCACTTGGTTTGACTCTATAGAGTGTAGAGACTTTGAGTCCATGGAGGAAGTATTTGACGAATTTATCGAGGAATTCTCACAAAGGGGGATAGCTGATAATACCGTCTCACAAATCCATAAATTCAAACAGAAAGATGAGGAATCTGTACGAAAGGCAGCCCTAAGACTAAAAACATATGTTAAGTTCTGTTCTGTGGAAGAACTGCCAACTCAGTTCAGACTTGTGCTTATATTCATCCAAGGACTAAGGAATGCGGATCTCCGGAAAGACTTACATATGAAGAGGAGCATGACGTTGAATGAATTGACCAAGGAGGCTCTTTACCTTGTGGATAATTGTGCCGTCTACAAAGAGGGGTAGTTCAAGGACCTTGACGACAATTCATCTTCACAACAAAGTGGAAGCAAGTCTTCTAAGACAGCATCGAAAGGAGAAGTAGCTATAAACCAAGAGCTGCATGTAGATGAAGTGCTAAAAAAAATTAACTTGTACACCAAAACCTAGGCTAAACAGGCCAAGTGGTGTGCTATTGAACAAAAATGGACAAACCATGGGACCGAGGAATGTTATTATAACAAGGAATATGTGAGAGAGAGACCTTACACTCCCCAAGCTCCGGTAGCTTCTCTTCAAGTTCCACCGATGCATAGGTATCAAGCAGGAAACCTACTAGGGCTTGTAGGTGTAGAAAGACCACACCAACCGTAACTGAATCAGAGGATAAGGCTTTGGTGCCTATGTATGCATATTATGAAGATCCCAACGGATATGCGGCAAACTCTGTCTATTATCCACCGGAAGAACACTCGACACCAGAACCATGGAGCATGATAGGAAGTACAGGACCACCAACAGCTGCACAGGCAGTAGGAGAAGGGAGATATAGCTTAGATGAACAAACATTGTTGTTCATAGCCAACGGAGGCATGGGCGGACAGAGACATGCATACCAACAAAGGGGAGTTGAAGGAGCACCTCAACAACCCAAGGGACCCTGCTACAAGTGTGGTGGAGACCACTGGCTAAGAGACTGTCCTCATGATGAAATCATTAGAGTCAACGCATATTGCACCGAGTGTGGAGTTACTCATTTGATTCCTGATTTCCCTAAAAACCCGAGCAAAGGAGCAAAAACCACCTTGAACATGCTAGAAACAGTATCTTCCAGTGGAGGGTCGAAAAATGAAACAATCATACCTATTCAGGCGGTGACACGAGCCCAAGCTCAAAGAATGACGAACGAACCCATAGTTGAAGAGCCAAAAACCGATGCCCAAAGTTCAAAAACGAAAAATCAGAGAAGCACTTGGAAGGCTAGAAAGGCGCGTGTGAAAGCCAGGAAAGAACGAGAGCAAACAGCTCTATCCGAGGAGTTAAAACATACAAAGATAAGATTAGAGCGGTTAGAGGATCTAGCTAGCTTAAGCTCACACACCACGGCAACCATAGCACCCAAGGAAATAGCAGAGCCCAAAAGTGCAGGATCAGGAGGATCTGTACTGGCAGACAAGGTAAATGAGCAGTTGGATGTGCTTCTAAAAGCTTATGAAGCCAGACTAAAAAAGAACCAAACCCAGAAGCAAAGATGGATGACTTATCTATATGCGGAAATAGAAAAACGAAGGTTGGAAATGTGTAAAAAGATGATCGAAACAGCTCAATCGTTGATGGAAGACCTGCTGGGTAAACGTACAAATTGGCATGAGGCACCAGCTCCAACCCCTATCCAACCAACTTTAGAGGAACATGTAGAAACAAAGGAAAGACTCAATAATACCTATGAGTCCAGAGGAGAGCCTATCATAGTGCCAAATACAACAGATGAGGCAAGTGACGGGTTCCAGCCTAAAACATTGACAGAAATGGGTAAGAACTGTAACGGTCTAGACAATCTGTAGAAGCAAATCGGTGAGGCCAACGAGGCTAACAGGATGAGTATCCACATGAATAGCACGATAAAAGAAAAGAATGTGATCTCACCTCCTATTGAAGAATTTGAGGCAAGGTCAGAAATGAACTTTGAGATACATTCACAAGGGGGAGACCAGGGATCAATTAGTTCAAGGACACAGCCAACCAGACTCGTTGAAAACTTTACCCTCTTACCTAGGAGAGTATGAAGCCAAGTCTGAAGTGAGAGCAATCCCATCTCAAAGACTTTCTTCTAACAAAGTGATGGATTCACAGGGATTGATTGAGTTATTGTCCACCCCGATGGCATGCATAATCACATTAGCAGAACTCCTAAGGTTACGACCAAACATGTGGACCAAAGTAGGTAAATGCCTAGAAAAAATTGGAGTGAAAGACCCCACCTTGAGGCTACAAGAAGGGATCAAAGAGTTGGACAGGCCTCAACTAAACACTAGGCCAGTACCATTAAACAAGGTTGGAGAGTATTGCAAGGGAGAAGATGGAAACACCACACTACCAGTAGAATTCCAAGGAGTAGTTTCCAAAGCTATTCTTGACAGTGGAGCGGGAGTTGCTATCGCCACCAAGGAAATCTGGAAAAAATGGGGAAAACCAGCTTTAAGAGCTACCAGAATGAAATTGCAATTGGCAGATGGGTTCATGGAGAAGCCTCTAGGACTCTTAGAAAAAGTGATTGTCACTTCGTACGGGATCGAGTATGAGCATACATTTGCAATAGTTGATGTCGACAAAAAGAACAATTATGAGATCATCTTGGGAAGACCATTCATGCGACAATTGAAGATGGTCCAAGATTGGGGTTACGACCACATATACCTCAGACATGGCGAGACAACAACTAAAACACACCTGAAAGACCATAGTTACGAAGATGTGAACCAAACACCTGTTGAGGAGTTTGATTCAGCTATAGTAACAGGATCGGAACTCCCAGCATGGTTAGGACAACAAAAAGAGCTATGGATGTGCGGAGCTTCACATTGTGGAAACTTAAGAAGGGAGGAATGAGTCTTAGAAAGAGCGATAGAGGACAAGGAGTATATTCTGGAACCTTTCCCTGAAGATGCCTTGGAACCTCTAGAATGGGAACACATACTAGAAACATTGGATGTTTGTACCATTATAGATAGTCCAACAATAAAATTTTGCGATAAGGATGGCTATGATGTGCTACCCTACTACATGGTAAGCATTATACCAGGAGAAGATGAGACAATAGAACCACCAGGACAAGAAGAGTTTTACAACTCCTCTGAACATCTGTAAGTAAATGATGATGCAGATAATGAGTGTTTAGACATCTCAAGTGAGCGTGGAAGGGAAACCGAGAATATCCAGTTTTATGATTTTGCTAATCAACACCCTAGACGCCAGGAATGCTATAGGAGGAAACGAGCAAGAAACAAAGTGAGAGAGAACCTGATGCCCAGGATAAAAGGTACAACTCACTATTTGATGCTTGTAAAAGTAGAGGATTGTGTAAAAGATCAAATATCAGAAAGATTCTCAAAAGATCGAAGGGAAAGAACATGAGAGGAAATAAAACAGGAACGAAAAGCTAAAACAGAAACAAAATCACAAAAATCTCAAAAATAAAAAAAAGAAACAACAAAAGACCAAGAGTGGACCAAACTCGAGAGTAAACAGAAATACCAAGAACTGAAAGGGTCTTTATGTGAGATATGGACTACTAAAGAAGATAGTGATGGTAAAGGGGAGTCAGAGAAAGGAAACATGAATGTACCATCACACTATCGGAAATTTACCATCCAGGATAGAAAAATCATCATGACACCACCAGTCAGGGAAAGAACCAACCAAGAATCTTACGATGTGCCTGAAAATGCAAAAAGGATAGACCTCGCTGAACTAGGTGAAAAGCCTCAGCCAGTCTATATAGCAAACAATTTAGAGCCTGAAGAAGAAGAACGGCTAACACAACTTCTCAAGAAATATAAGGATGTGTTTGCATGGTCCTATAAAAACCTCAAAGGAGTTGATCCATCGATATGCCAACATACAATTCCTTTGAAATCGGATGCAAAACCTAGCAAACAACGTCCTTATACATATAATGACACATTTGCTAAACAAATCAAAGAAGAGATTGATAAGTTGATGGAAGCTGAATTCATCTATGAAATTGAACATACAGATTGGGTGTCACCCATTGTGGTAGTTCCCAAAAAGAACGGAAAATTGCGAGTGTGTGTAAACCTCAAAAAGGTAAATGCAGCCACCATAAGGGATAATTATCCCTTGCCAATCACAAAATATGTACTTGAGTGGGTGGCTGGAAAACGGGCTTATTCCTTTCTGGATGGGTTTTCAGGATACAACCAACTGGCAATTGCAAGGGAGGATCAACACAAAACAGCGTTTGCCACAGAATGGGGAATTTATGCGTATCGAGTTATGCCGTTTGGCTTAACTAATGCCCTAGCTACCTTCCAAAGGTTAATGACGCACGCGTTCAAAGAATACCTGAGAATATTCTTAAAAGTATACATGGATGATCTTTGTGTACACTCTCTTCTACGAGAGGAACATATTGACCATTTGCAAAAGTTCTTTGAAAAATGCAGAACATATCGAATCTGTCTTAACTCGGAAAAGTTTATCTTTATGGTTAAGCAAGGCCGCATCTTAGGACACATTGTCTCAAGAAATGGCATAACCACTGACCTAGACAAAGTCAAAGTCATAGTAGACCTACCTAGGCCTACTAATGCGAAACAAGTGCAATCCTTCATGGGACACTGCAGATATTATCGAAGATTCATATATATGTATGCGGTCATCGCACAACCTCTGTGTCGTTTGCTAGTCAGTTTTGATTGGACCGAGGAGTGTGAAACTTCATTCCAAAATATGAAGAAAAACCTTGTATCCGCACATGTTCTTAAAGCACCAAATTGGGAAAAAATATTCCATGTTCACATTGATTCTTCTGCATATGCAATCGGAAGTATTCTGGCTCAACCTGGAGACGGAACAATGGATTTTCCAGTTTGTTATGCAAGCCGACAGTTAAACAGTATGGAAAAGAACTACACAACCACCGAACGAGAAGGGTTAGGAATGATTTATGTTGTAAAGAAATTTCGGCATTATTTGCTTGCAAACAAATTTGTGTTCTTCACAGATCATCAAGCTCTTTTGTATCTGGTAAATAAACCATGCAATACAGGGAGAATTGTACGCTTGTTTATTATATTGCTAGAGTTTGATTTCACAGTGGTGGTCAAAAAGGGTAAAACTCATCTACAAGCGGATCATCTTTCAAGGTTACACAACGGGGAAGCTCCTGAAGGAGTAGATGATGACATACCAGATGCTTATCTTTTCAATATTGAAATGATACCCAAATGGTCTCAAGAAATTGTTAGCATTCTTTCCTTTGGAAGTAGGTTTGATAATACGGAAGACAAATCCAAACAGCAAACAATTCGACAAACAAAAAAATTCCAGTTGATAGCAGGACGACTGTATCATCTAGGATCGGACCAAATCCTACGATTATGTATAAATCCGGAAGAATTCGAGTGCTACCTTGAAGAAGCCCATGTCCAGGATTGTGCATTTCATTGTTCAACACTGAAAACACACCAGAGACTGAAACAGTTAGGGGTTTATTGGCCAACTATGTATGCGGACACCCATTCTTATGTTACCAATTGTACTATATGTAGTGCCAAAAGACCAGTGGATCACGCGACATTGTTTCAAGAAAACATTGCACCTGCATGGAGTGAATATATCATTGATTTCTTAACCACCGGGATTTTTCCTGAGAACATCACAAGAGCACGGAAAAGGGCTATAGAGCTGGAAGCTCATGACTCTCAGTTAATTGGGAACCAACTCTATAAGCGACGAAAGGACAATCAACTTAGAATCTGTGCAAGTGAAAGCGAATACCTGCTGATTCTAGAACATGCACATAGCGGAATAAGTGGAGGCCATTTTTCGGGCGATAAGACGGCAAAAATTGTCTTAATCACAGGTATATGGTGGCCTACATTGCATATGGATGCTGAAGAGTTTGTTAAGCATTGTGACGCATGTCAGCGCACCAAGGTGCCGATAAAGAGAGATGAGATGCCACTACGGCCAATGATGGGAGCAAGAGCATTTGCAAAATGGGGCATTGATTTTGTGGGACCTATCTCACCCCCTGCATATCGCACCCATACCCAATATATCATTGTGGCTACGGACTATCTCACAAAATGGGCAGAAGCCAAGGCAACGCAAAAAGAAGATGCACGGACCACTGCACAATTTTTGTATGAGAATGTTTTTGTACGATACGGTTTACCAATAGAAATTGTCAATGATCGTGGGACACATTTTCTTAATGAAGTCATTGAATATCTGCTAGAGGAATTCATGGTCATACATAGGAAATCTGCTAGACAAGCTGAGGCCACAAATAAAACACTATGCACGGTTCTCACTAAAATTGTGTCAGAGTCAAGAACAGATTGGGATCAGCAGCTACACTCAACCCTATGGGCATACAGGGTAGCTTACAAAACATCAATAGGAATAACACCGTACAACATGGTGTTTGCCCTAAATACTATACTACCCATAGAGTTTTTAATTCCAACTCTACGAGTAGCGAAACGCTTAGAATGGATAGGGCATGAGCTCTCTTCAAGAATAGATGATCTTGAAAAGCTAGATGAACTCCGCTTGAGAGCTGTAGCTTCAATCTATGCTAAAAAGAGAAGACAAAAAGAGTTTTTTGACAAGCATGTGCGCACTAAAGAGTTCAAAATAGGTGATTATGTACTTGTTTATACTTTGAAGCAACATGCCAAGAAACTTAAAAAGCGAGGGATGGGACCCTTTGTGATTAGTGATCTATCACAAAGTGGAGCTGTCAAGCTTGCTACATTAGCAGGTGAAGAAATGCCGAACTGGATTAGTGGATGTGGACTGAAGAAATATCATTTACCACTCACACAGGATATGCTTCAACAAATTCATCAAGAAAACAATGAATGAAGGAAAAACAGAGAGTACGAGAAGAAGCTCAAGCAGAAGCAAAAGAACGCATTGCAAAACAAAGACGTCTGCGACAACAACAACAAAGTGGAGCACCATTGCGAATCAATGCCATTCGTATCTCGCAAGAAGTTGGGAGCACATGTCAAATTTCATGAAAAGAGGTTCGGGGACCTCCATTATAAGAAATTTTCACCTCATTTTTAGCTCATTTTCACTATTGACCTTTTCGAGAGAGCTTCTGCCACCTAGAGCGAACGGACCTTCCAGTAGCTTCTACGACGCGCACGATTACCCGACGGTCTTCAGACATGAGAGGTAGGCTCACCACCTTGAGCTTTTCGCGCATGTTTGTCGTTTTGTCGCGAAAACTAGCGTAGGGCTCACACAAAGCAGGCGGTAGAGACCTACAAGTAGAGGCGGCGACCTAATGGCTAACCCAAAAGCAACGAAACCTCATCGGCAGCTTACCCTAGCATAGGAGACTAGTCTTGGATGTCCAAAGACAGTACAAAACCATCGGGAAAAACCCTAATTCCTAGAATCCCGCAAGAGGCCACCAAATGGGAAATCGGAGAAAAGGCACCCAGATGCTACCAAATTTCATGGGTAGGAGCATCTCCACATGCTCGACAAGTCTATGTGGCCCACATGACCAAAAAGTGACCCAAAGCAGCACTAAACTTCAGAAACGGCATCAGACACACAAAGCGTCAAATAGCTCTCGCGGCCAAACCGCATTCCCGTTTGCCACCAAACTTCACGAGCGGCTTTCCTAGACCATCAACAACTAAGTCCTATGGTGGTAGACCACCACAAATCATCGAAGATATGTAAACGCAACCACGGGTGTTTCTAGAACGACAAATTGTCAAATGAAGCTCCTTTGAAGCCAAAATCGACAAAAACCATACGGCAAGGATCCCCAAGGGATCGGGAAGCTATGGAGACCAACATCAAGAAATTTCATCGCCAAAAAGCACTCCAAAAGTCAAAAAACGGCTCGGAGGCTCTGAAGTCCACACAGGGAGTTACTTTCTATCCATTTGACTTTTCTATCTATTTGACTTTTTTGTTGAAATTAGGCTTAAAAGCGACTCACGGGGACCAAGGGCAGGCACTAGTGGCACATTCCATAAAAAAATCATTAGGAGACATCCTACGCGTAGGATGTCTCAAGGGAATTTTTGGGCACAGATCCCAACATTTTTCATCACACACATTTTTTGAATGACCTTTACATGCTATCCACCAAGTTTCATCACATTTGGAGCAAAATTGACCTCATATGCATGAAAAACGCAAAGTTAGGGCATAGAGGCAATAATGGGCCATAGACCTACCAAATCTTATCCAAATCACATGAAACTTGCACAACACATTCACAAGCACATAACCAACCAATCTGTGTGGTCAGAAGAAAAAATTGATGAAGTAGACATCCTACGCATAGGATGTCTATTTGACATTTTTAGCCTACAGAGGATGTTTATCCATTCCAAATCCAATTACCTCATCATCAAGAGCTCATATACCAATTTTGAAGCCATTCTAATCAATTTTGACCCCCAACACCTTCAAGATACACTTTTTGAGCCCAAAAACACTACACAGGCTTTACAAACATCAATCCTTGTCCAAATCCAAATCCAAGAGCATTGCCATGTTCCATAGGCCAAGGACTGCCCACAGAACAAACCCCATGACATTTTGATGAAATAGACATCCTACGCGTAGGATGTCTCCAACATAATTTAGACCTTCTGTGCAAAGAGTGACATTATGGGAGCCAATACCATGGTGCAATGAGCCCATATACCAATTTTCAACCCATTTGGACATCACTTGCTACCTGTTATGGACTTTCTACCCAATTTGTGACATAAAGCCTGAATCAACCCAAAAAATCCACTTTTTGATATCCAAATCCATATCCAAGCATATAGCCATGTTCCATAGGCCAAGGACTACCAGCATGTCAAGTATCAACCAATTCTAATGAAAAAGACATCCTACGCATAGGATATCTAAATGTAAATTTTTGGCCAGAATTGCACTCTGAGCACATGCACAGTTTCACAAGTTCCTTTTAAGATTTATTTTCAATTTTCAAGTCATTTGGATAGTTAAAACTCAGTTTCTCGGCTAATATGGAAAAAACGCTAACTTCGGACTACTGAGTGCAACAAGATCTATGGCAGCCGCGAAGTCACCGGCAAAGAAGAAAAGAATGACCATTAAGGATTACCTAGAAGAAGTGGAGCCCTTTGTCATACCAGAAGGAACACTAAAGTCCACCAGCACATGGATCCAAGAAGATCTGCTAGAGTCCAATGACCTAAAGATCTACCAAGGAGTGTTCAAAGACACTGAAGGGAATGTGATCGAGCTACCAATGCTACCGCGGGAACTCAATGAGTTCGTAAGACGCAAGATGGCCGGGTACTTGGAGAAGATTGATCTCCACAACTATTTTGAAGCAGTGCCGGCGAGGGTTGACATAAAGAGAGTCTGGGAAATTTGTAACAACAATAAAAGAAGACGGAGTGGCCAGAGTAACCGATCTGCAAGGCAGCCAGAAATAGAAATAGTCATCATCGAGCAAGTTGTAGCAGATGCACTAGACCTCTCCAACAAGGGGGATAGTGTAACTAAAAGAAGAGATGATGTCAAGGCGTACACTGAGAAGAAAGGTAACTACACTTTTGAAGATATTGCCAACCCAAAAGTGGAAATCATAAGTCAGTTGTACAACCAATACTTCCATATGTGTACGAAGAGGCCACAAAAGTACAAAATGCCGCCAGGAGCAATTGCCACGACATTCACTTGGGCAATGATGAAGAGCACTCCAAAGATAATCAATTATGCAGCATATATACATGACAACCTAGTGAAGATGGGTAACAAGAAGCCCACATATATTGTGCCAGGAGAACTAATCACTAAGGTGATTTATGGGGCATTGCACGCAAAAGGAAGATGGCCTGACCCTCCATCACAAAACGACTGGCTGAGGCTCAAAGAAGACAAAGAAGACGAGCCACAAAAAGCACCAAGGGTTGCCACAAGATTGAAAAGACGGCTAGAGCCTGTTCAAGAAGAGTAGCCAGAGCAAAAGAAGGGAAAGAAAGAATTTGCCCAAGTGCTGGAAAAAGAGACAAAGTCACAAAAAGCGGTAAGACTAGAGCGGCTGATGGAGAGCTTCAGAGCAGAAAGGTCCCTTAAAGGCGATTTGAGTGAACTTTGGAAGCCGTCTCTAGAAGCAATGTCGGGATCATCCCGAGGGTACAAAGGGACAGATTTGAAGATTATATTAAAAATTTTGAGATTCTGGATGCCGCATCAAAAAATATCCTGCATGTACCTTTTACAGAAGAGGAAGTGGAGCAGGTACGACAGAAACTGCTGGACGAGCAGGAGAGCCAAGAGAGAGAAAGGAAGACTAAGGCAGACCGAGATTTAAAGAAAAAGCCTACATCTCTACCGGCCAGCCCACCGCCCTCACCACCTCCTCGTAGCCCTCCACAAGAAGACAAAGAGGAACAAGACAAACCAGTAGAACAAGAAGAGGCCAAGCAAGAGTAGAGCCAGGAGCAGGAACCAAAGGAAGAGGCTAAACCCAAGAGCGAGGAGACAAAGCCAAATGAAGCATACAACACATTTCTGGACCTGCTAGCTGAAGGATACACAAAAGAAGAGGCTGTCACAATCGCATTCGACTTGGCAAGCACAGGGCCTAAGGAACAAATGCAAAGCATCAGGTTAGTAGAACTAAAAGAGATGGCCACAGATACAGTAAACCTGCACCCGCCCTCCAACGATTGGGATGTGGTGATGACGAAGCTAACCGGGTTAAGAGCGCAGTGCAGTCCATGGCCTCAGAAAGTGAGATGGCAGCTCTCAAGGCCACTGAAGTGAAGATAAAGCTGGAGGTAGACTCTTTACAAGGACAAAGTCAAAGGTAGAAAGAGAGAGAAGCAAAGCTACAGGCCAGTCTAGAAAGGGCATTGCAAAGATGCCAGGAAATGGAAAAAGAAAATCAGGCAGCAGCCCAAAGAATGCAAGGAGTCCAAGAGGAGTGTAAGCAACTCAGCAAATCATTGATAGATGCCGAGAGGGAAAGGGATAACCTGACCCTACAGCTGGCTGAGGAATCCAAAGAAGTTGAAGCAATGCGAAACGCCAAAGAAAAGGCGGAGATATATCAAGAAGCCAGCCAGGATGAGGTCCTTGAGCTCAAGGACCAGCTTAAAGTGAAAGAACAAACCATCCAGAGGCTACGGGCATCTCCTGCCAGAGTTAGAGCTACTAGCTCGACTCACATCACTACGGAAAGCCAAATTTATGAAGAACAGATGCAAGAACTTCAGAAGGAGCTGACTCTAGAGAAAAAGCAACGATTGATGATGGCAGAAGGGTCAATTGTTATGCAAACACGAATGGAAGAAGAACAAAAAGCCATGCAAGAGGAAATAGAAAGTGTCAAAAGAAAGCTCGAGGAGGCGGAGAAGATAAACGCCGAGTTAAACGACCTCCTCGTGAATATGAGAGAAGAAGCTAAAACAAAAAAAATAGAAACTCCTAAAGCAGATTAAGGAGCTGAGAGGACAGCAAGCCGGAGAGCAAGAAGGCACAGGGCCAGCAGCCAATGAAGGCATAGATTTAGAAAATGTGGCAGATCCTGTGGACACACCTATGCAAGAGGAAATCCTAGTAGGATCCTCTCAAGAGCCACAAGATCTGACATAGGAAGAGGAAGAAAAGCTGCGTAAGGCAATAGAGGTGGAGATCAAAGAGACGACTAAGGAAGCCTTGGAATGGGAGCAGAGGGTTTTCAAATCCATGACTATCCAGAAGATCGACACCAGCAACCTCAGGCACGAATGGCTTCAACCCTCTCTCCCATATCCTTTGCTAAAATATGAAGCCGCCACCATCAATAAGAGGATTAGAGAAGAGCCGACAGTGCCACTTTACAACGCAGATATCTCTCAACCAGAAGGAGCCAGGTTAATAGTTGACTCTCAGCCAAAATGGAGGAAGGTGTGGCTGACGAAGTACCCACAATACCTAATCCATTTGGTAGAGGCACCAAAAAACATCAGAGACAACCACAGCTTTTGTCCTCTACCAAGGATCAGGACGTGGAAGGCCCTGAAGATATTACAAAGGAGCCAACCCACTTGGCTGAATTATCCTAAGCTGTCGGGCATGAAAGGCAGGTGAGAGAATAAGTGTCCAATACATGGTGAAAACCCTAACGGGCGCCATCAAATTGTTCACTGGCTCACCTGACCTTACGTGCATCATGATGAAGAAAATCTACAAAACTCTTTTAGCAGTATTTGAGACATTCAAGCCAGGCTAGGTGACAGACAATATCTTCTTCTTCCAAGATACTTACAGATGTGCCTATGATCTGTCTGGTCAGCCTTCCAAGGAGGTGATACATGCGTTGTATCAAAGGATAATGTTTCTGCCATCCTATCACCTCCAGGCCTTTGAAGAAGAGTTCTACACCGGCTTCTTCACAATAAACACTGATATTTTTGGCCCAACAATGATGAATCTACATGCAAGATACGAATCACTGATCAAGATGCACGAAACCATACGATGAAGTAGCAGGTCAACGGCCATGTCGGGGACGACATGAGCAAGGAGGGGGGGAGTGTTAGAAGCTGGACACACCCCACAGAAACTGACTACTCGGAAGATTATCATTATTTGTAATTATTCATTTATTGAGGAAACCCAATTTTTCATCTTGTAAATATTGGGGCTTACAGAAGTTTCCAGATTGTATCCTAGTTTTGATAGTTAGATTGAGTAGATGGTCGATTTGGAACTTTAGGGTTTGAGAATTGTAAGGTATTTATACCACTTTTTGACCTTAATGAAAAAACCTTTTGTCATTTTTAAAAAGAAGTTTTGAAGTCTGTGAGTGAGCGTACTGTGTACGAGAGAGAGTGTGAGCTTCATCTTGACGCTACGTGTGCACCAGTGGTCGGAATCGAGTGCGGAGAAGTGTAGCATGTTGCCCCCGACGAGAGCTACGCGCCGATACCTACATTGCACGCATACGGTCTGGTTTTGCGAGCTCTTCTATGAGCTTCATCTGGTGATTTGGTGAGCATACGTTGTCCGATTTTGCATTGCAGTATATCCACGCGTTCACATCGAGTAGAGCTACACATTAGGCACTTTAGATTTCGGAAACGAAGACCTAAAAATTTCGACGAGACATCCTACGTGATTTTGCACCGGGTGTTTTTGGTTGAGGTTTTGGTTCATAGACCTTAGGGAGAGCGACCTATTGGTGTTAGTAGGGTCTCCATCAAGTTTTGTGGTGTTTCGAGATTGTTTGATGGGTGTTCGGCTCTAGACAGCGTTGTAGGAAGTTTCCTCTTATGCACTCTTGAAGGCTGTGACTTGGACAATTGGTAGAGACCTCCGTAGGAATTAGTTAAGAGTCGGTTGAGTGTAGGTTGACACCTTATGCTTGCTTCCACGCGCCTACGGGTCGAGCTTCGTCCTTAGCTGACAAATCTTGTTAGGTGAGTTCTCGCTGTGCTGGCGTCCGTGGCAGCGTATCCGTCCAACAATCACCAAGGTCACAAGAAACACAAAGATTGTATTCTAATAAGTCTCTCTTGATGGGAGAATCTATAATACAAACGCCTTTTGGAGGGGGGACCGGCTCCAAGTAAATCCTATGCTCAACTATTGTCATGTTCACTAATACTCTCTCTCTTGCAAAAGTATTATTCATGCCAAGTTAATTAAGTACTATGTTTATATTGCTACCATCACTTACGTTCATCCTCCATGTTCTCAAAGTAACCTCACAAAAATGCTCACTCTAATTCTCTTAATTCCTCTATTCTCAAAGTTCATAGGCCATTACCATTACAGTGCATAGCTAACTTATATACTTACCATGCTTCTCTTTTATTTGATTTGTAGATTAATTTAGAGGTGCACGGAGCAAAAGTACACACCTATGAATGCCAATTGTAGCTACTTATGCATATAAGAAAGATGTTACAAGGCTCCTTCTTCCCCATTGTTGTCTATAAATTAGCTATGGACACTTTTACGAAAAGGATGGGAGGGGTACACAGCAATGGGATGATGGTCAACCAGTGTATTGGCTGTGCTCTGCCACAAGAAGTACATGAAATCAATGCAATTGTCAAGATGTCATGTAACCATAGCTGTCACCTTCGCTACTTTGTTGTGCATTCTCCCCGAAGACTGAATGTAGAGCTTTCACTTGCCAACAGAGGATACCAATAGAATGGTGTTGCAAGCTCACAGGACAAGGACATCCAATCACACCAATTGCTGGTAAGATAATAAAAAATGACAACATGCTAATTAGTAAACCAACATAACAATAAAATATTGGTATGCTAGTTAGCATACCCAGTTATACTTTGTATGCTAGTTAGCATACCCAATTATTCTATGTATGCTAGTTAGCATACAGAGTTATGCTATGTATGCTAGCTAGCATAGTTTGTATGCTAGTTAGAATACCCATTTATGCTATGTATGCTAGTTAGGGTAGTCTGTATGCTAGTTAGCATAGTGGGTATTGTGGCTAGCACAATGTGTATGCTAGTTTGCATACCCAGTACATGGAATGATATGCATGTTATGACTAGCATACATGTTGATTATGATGGATATATTCGATATGCTAGTTAACATACCAAGTTATGTTAGTCATGACACAATATGCTAGTTAGCATACTGCTGGAGACTATAAGCATGATGTATATGCTAGCTAGCATCCAATGTATGCTACATAGCATAGCGTGGATATGAACCTTAACATCTAAGGGGAATACACAATATGCTAACATACAACATGTGTTTGTTTATCAACACAACTAGTATGCTAGCTAGCATATTTGGTATGCTAACTAGCACATTGGGTTTACTATCTAGCATATCCCATATGATAACTATCGTACATCGTATGCTAGTGAGTAAACCCACATAACAAGAAAATATTGGTATGCTAGTTAGCATAGTGAGCATGGTGGTTAGCATACTTTGTATGCTAGTTAGCACACCCAGTTATGCTATGTATGGTAGTCAACAGAGTGTGTATGCTAGTTAGCATAGTGGGTATGGTGACTATCATACTCTGTACACTAGTTAGTATACCCAATTATGCTAGTTAGAATACCTAGTACATGGAATTCTATATAGGTTATGCTCGTTAGCATACATGTTGAGTATGTTGGGTATGCTAGTTAGCATACCCTGTTATGTTAGTCATGACCATGTATACTAGTTAACATACTGTGGGAGACTATAATGCTAGCTAATATACAATGTATGCTAGATAGCATAGTGTGGATATTAACCCTAACATCTAAATAGAATACAGGATATGCTAACATGCAACACGTGTTGGTTTACCAACACAACTAGTATTCTAGCTATCATATTTGGTATGCTAACTAACACATTGGGTATACTATCTTGCATACCCCGTATAATAACTATCATATATTGCATGCTAATTTAGTAAGCCATCATAGAAAGAAAATATTTGTATGCTAGTTACTGTTAATGCTAGCTAGTTAGCATATTGTGTATACTAGTTAGCATAGTGGGCATGGTGGTTAGCATATCCAATTTTGCTATGTATGCTAGTTAGCGTAGTCCTCGAGTAGTTTGTATGCTAGTTAGCATAGTGGGTATGGTTGCTAACATATTGTGTATGCTAGTTGGCATACCCAGCTATGCTAGTTAGTCTATCTAGTACACATGGAATGCTTATTGGCATATTAGGCATACAAATAATCATAATGGTATTGTACCTAGCATACTGTATATATGTACATATTCATTATGTTGACTACCACACATCCCATGCTTACCGGTATCTTGAGTATGCTAACTGTAGTATAAACAATCCAGCTTTGCATGTTAACTAGCAATTTGGATATGATAATTAACGTCTAAAAGGAATATACAGGAATTGATGATGTGGAAATTGGGCATGACAAGAAGCATGCCAAGCAAAGGATATTAGAAGAGAAGCCCTGTATTGATGACTTGGATGAGTTGGATAAAATCCTTGAAAGGTAAATGCTCCGAAAGGGGGGGGGGGGGGGGGGGGGGGGTGTCACCTAATAATTATGTGACTATAACATTGACGGAGCAAAGCGAGACACGAACCCTGACGGCCTCTAAAACGCCAGGGGCCGATGGCATGCCTCGAGCCGGTCACGGTAAAGCGAACAGGGGGCACCACCTAGCTTTGAGCAGCTAGGACACAGACCACGGTGATGTGAACACCGCAAACTTACACACACATAGAGAGAGAGAGAGAGAGAGAGAGAGAGCATTGACAAATGATGAAAACCCTTGGGGGTGTGAGGGAGAATTATTTCTTGCAGTATTCACAATGACCTTACTTCCGGCGAGGTGACACACCATGGTGATAGAGAGATAGGGAGAAGAGATGGTGAATCTACTTGGTGCGTTCTCTACGGACGACTCGATGATATGAAACTTGATACCAAGGATGTGTATGTGTGTGTGCATCGACCATTGGAGTCGAGGGGTGGACGTGGCTCCCTTCACATGGTGCAATTCCAAAACAAACCATCACACAAGTCCCCTCCCCGTGATGCCAATAGTGTCAATTCTTCACACTAAAACTCTACCAAGTGCTGACCTCTCATGAACTGCCCCCCCCCCCGATAGTGACCTCTCAGTGCCCTTTTATAGGTGTTGGCTTCTTGGATTAGGGTAATCCTGGTTTGATTAGGGTAATCTAGTCGGGAGACAAAGCAAGGTGGTGGGCCCGGTGTGGTTGACCCTTGCTTTGTCTTGGGAGTTATTAAAAATGAAAACCTCTAGGTGGGCCTTTGTGACCATCACCTAGAGAGAGGGAAATTACAAATTGGGAATTTTTCAAGGCTGGGGTGAAAATTGAAAAATGATGATGATAATGACATACGGTGTACTGAAAAATGGTGTCGTGGTTGCGTGATGCCGATGATGGCAGCTTGCTGGTGCGTCGGTGTAGCGCGTACGTCTTTTCGGGGTCGGCCGGGGCATGCCTTCGAGGCCTTTGTTCTTTTTGTTGTCGGTGTCGCGTGATTTGGGTTGTCCTCCTTTGTTTTCATCGTCGTAGTCGTATAATTCTTTTTTTTTTGTATTTTCCTCATGTGTGTGCGTTTATGCGTGTGTGTGTGTATGTATATGTGCGTATGTAAATGTGTATATGTATAGGTGTGTGTGCGTGAGCGTGCGTGGGAACGGGGGGTGCGTGGTTATTGTGTGTGTGTGTGTGTGTGTGTGTATATATATATATATATTTCCTTTTTTTGTTTTTTTTTTCTTTCGACAGTGCTGTGGGCGACGTAGAGGCGGGGGGGGGGGGGGGGGGGGGGTTGGAATGTGGTGTGTATGGTGTTCACAGCGCCCGCGAGGGCCGGGAAGAGACCGCGCGATAGAGAGCGGGGCCGTCGGGGGGGGGGGGGGGGGCGGTGAGTAGATAGTCAACGAGAGAGAGAGAGAGAGAGAGAGAGAGAGAGAGAGAGAGAGAGAGAGAGAGAGAGAGAGAGAGAGAGAGAGAGAGAGAGAGAGAGAGAGAGAGAGAGAGAGAGAGAGAGAGAGGGGGGGGGAATATGTTAAGAGGGAGGGTGTGAGGTCCCCCCTAGGGCGGGTTCCCACCATGGGATTAAGAGAGAGGGAGAGCAAGGGGTGAATGGTGAGGGGGATAAGGATGGGAGGGTAGAGAATAGAGAGAGAGAGTGAGTGGATAGAGGGAGAGAAGGTGTGGCTTCCCTTAAGCCTTGTGGGCCGCTTCCAAGAGAGAAAGAGCTAGAGTTTAGTGATGATAGGGGAGAGGGGGTGTTAGGTCGATGGTCCGCTAGGAAGAAAACAGGGGGGGGGGATAGTAAGACCGAAGGGAGTGTGGACAAGGGGAGAGAGAGAGAGAGAGAGAGAGAGAGAGAGAGAGAGAGGGAGAATATTTGAAAGAGAGAGAGGGAGAATATACAATATCTGTGGTGGCCCGCCGGAGGGTGTGACAGAGGCACCAATGTCTTATGTGCCTATCGAGCTGGGTGATGCAGCAACAAAGTAGGAGAGATACAATATTGGCAGAGCCAAGCAGTACGAGAGAGAGAGAGAGAGAGAGTGAGCCCGTCTTCTGGCGATAATGAGGTTGTGGGGCCAAACTGGCGGCGCCCTGCTAGTGGTTAACCTTAGAGGGGGGGGGGGGGGGGTATGGTGAATGGTAAAGAGCTTTTATTGTTTTTGTTTTTTTTTTCTCTTTTGGTAATAAGCCTTCTTTTCCTTAGGTGTGGTTCTTACGGTCACGGTTTTGAAAATCGACCATCATTAGCCCACCCATCTGGCTAGAGGCATTCATGCTTCTAGCCCTTCCTCTGCATCTTTATTTGTGGAGTTAGAGGGTTCTCCCTCTTCTGGAATGTCTAGCATGAACTCTGGATCAAACCTAAGAAAATACCTTTTCAACCTCCATCCATTGACTCTAGTCTTGTAAATTCTCCCATTTGCTTCCATCAGCTTATCGCTGTCGTTGTCATAGCGCCTTTTGACAATGAATGGTCATTCCCACCTGGGTTGAGATTTCTTGTCCTTCCTGGTGTCAAATTTGTTGTTGTATCTCATCACTAACATACCCTTTTCCAGGCCCTTTTCTTTAAGCCCTTGATTGAAGGTGAGCCGGCGTCGTTCTGCCTGCACTGCATAGTGATTGATTGCTTCTTCCCTATCTAGTTGGAGCCTCTCCAGATCCAGGATGTGGTTTTGGAGATTTACAATTGGGCGTTGTATCTGGCTAGCCAAGACTCGTAAGCTGTCTATTTGTACCTCGATGGGTAGAATTGCCTCCTTTCCGTAAACTAGATGGAAAGGGGTGAAACCTAGTGATGTTCGGAACGTGGTTCGGTAGTCCCATAGAGCTGCCATGAGATGTTTATCCCAGTCTCTTGTGTGATTGTTCACCTGTTTTGTGATGATTTTGCAAATCATTCCGTTTACCTTTTCTACTAGGCCATTACACTGTGGATAGTATGGTGTGGAATGTCGGTGTGTGATGCCTAACTATTTCATCAGTTCTCCTACCAAATCGCCTCTGAAACCTGGTCCCCTGTCTGATATTATCTCTAAAGGAGTTCCAAAACGACAACATATGTGCTCAAATATGAACTTTGCTACCTCTTGGGTTGTAATGCGGGTGGTGGCTGTTGCTTCTGCCCATCGATTCATGTAGTCTACACCCACTATGATGTACAGTTTACCTGATTGGGCCCTTGGTAAAGGACCAATTGCATCTATTCCCCATTTCTCAAATGGACCATATGAGATGATAGGATTTTGTGGCTCATAGGTTAATGTGCGATCACTGGCCACTTGACAATCCTTGCATGTTTTACACCAATGGTGTACATCCCTGTTTAGACTGGGCCAAGAGTATCCTGCTTGTAGAATCTTCCTACTGGTGATGTCTAGAGCAAAATGACCACCGCAGACGCCATCATGGCAACTTGAAATTACCTCTGTGATCTCACTAGAGGTTGGCACTCGCCTGAGAATCTGATCCCTACCCTTACAATACAAGTGGTCGTTTACAAGGCGGTATCTGGTAGCCTTCTTTACTAGCCACTGTTTCTGGCCTTTTGTGTACCCTTATGGAAATTCTCCTGTATCTAGAAAGTTAATAATATCAGGCATAGCATCACTACCTTGAAAGAGGGGTAGTTTCAGTTTGATTGCTCCTACATGAACGTCTTGTATTCTTTCTTTGGCTAGAGCATCTGCCTCCTGATTTTCTTCTCTAGGGACATGAAATCGTTTCACTGCTTCAACCTTCCTTAGAAGATCCTTAACTTGGAGTAGTTGACCAAGTAAAACCTGATTTTTACAAACCCAAGTGCCATTTATCTGACTTATCAAAAGCAAAGCATCGCCAAACACATTTACGCACTGAATTCCTTGTGAAATACATTGTTCCAACCCAAGAATTAGAGCTGCATACTCTGCTTTGTTTTTGGAGTGGGAGTGTAATAACTGCCCGATGGAGAATACTCTTTCTTGTTGCTCATTGATAATGACTATGCCAGCTGTGCAGACTGGTCCACTGTTCTTTGTATGCTCCGCTAAAGAATAGATAGTGAGCTCTTTCTAGCTTAGGACTTTCTAGCATATTGTTGTTTCTTCTTTTGCTTCCGGATTGACCTTCAGCTTCTTCTCATAGTGGCGATGAGTGAGTATTCCCGCTAAACTAGCCCTGGTGGAATTTTCTACTTGCATGGTGTAGTCAAACTCTTGTAATCTTACTAGCCATTTAGAGATCCTAGATGAGACATCCATGTGTCGCATTACATATGGGAAAACCTCCTCCATTGTTACGATTACAAAGGGTCTAGGCAGAAGATAGGAGCGGAACTTTGTGGTAGCAAACATTAGTGAAAGAACCATGTGTTCTACTTTGGTAAATCCCTTTTCTGATGGGGTCATGACACGACTAGAGAAGTAAATAGGACTCATGAAAGAATTTTGGGGGTCCTTTTGCATTAGTACGGCTCCGAGTGTATCACTTCCTACACTAGGGTTCACATAAAATGGCTCGTCCCACTTAGGGGGTGAAATGGTGGGAAGCTTAGCTAGGATTTGCTTCACCTCGGTAAATTGCTGCTCATTTTCTTCACTCCATGAGAAGACATCCCTCTGGGTGACTTGTTGTAGAGGGAGGACCACTTGAGATAGCAAGTGAATGAACGTGCTTAAATATCTTACCTTTTGAAGGAAAGAAACCAACTGCTTAGCGGTGGTGGGTGATGACAAAGATACCAGAGCTTGAATCTTGCTAGGGTCAGCCTCAATCCCTTTTGCTGAAATTACATGGCCAAGGAGAGTGACTTTGCTTTCACCAATGTGACACTTATCCACGTTGAGCTGGCCACCCAAGGTTTGCAGCCTGGTTAAGCCATCATAGAATTTGCTTAAATGGAGAGGGCTCGTGAACTATAGATGCAAAAATCATCTATGAAAACCCGTATTGACGTTCCAAAGTAGGGTTGGAAAACAAAGGTCACATAGCGCTGAAATGTGGCCGGAGCGTTAGTGAGGCCAAAAGGCATCACCCTGTAAGAAAAGCATCCCCAAGGTGTGATGAAGGTTGTGTTCTTCTGGTCTTCTTCCGCAATGCTAATCTGGAAGTATCCTGAGTAGCCATCGCACACTGTGTATCGCTCGTGACCTGCCACTTCATTGAGAATTTCATCCTGGAATGGGAGGGGAAAGTGATCCCTCTTTGTGGCTGCGTTGAGAGGTTTATAGTCCACACAGACTCTCCACTTACCATTCTTCTTTGGTGTGACTACTATTGAGGAGACCCACTCTGAGTCTTCGACAGGGTAGATGAAACCTGCGTGTAGCAAACTTCCCACTTCTTTAAGTAGTGCCTCTTGTTGGATTACTCCAAGTCTTTTGAGCCTTTGCACCACGGGCTTACTGCCTTCCTTAAGTTTTGTGTGGTGTTGTACTACTGTGATTCCCGTGATCTTATCATAGCCATCAATTAGCAGTGTAGTGAAACTACCCAGCATGGAGACATATTCCTTCCTTTCTTCATCGGTTAACTCATTTGAGAGCATCCTTTGTAATTTACCCGCATCCTCTAAGGATCACGTACCCAATGGTTCCTCTTGGTTTGTCAGGGGTGTTTCAAATTGTGTCAATCTTTTTGGGTCGTTAAGAATGACCCCCGTCACTTCAATGCTACTGTCACTCCCGTCAGTGGTGGTTGTCTCTTCTCCTGAGGTAGACGAATAGTCACTGGTGGACTCATCTTCTGAAGCCTCCAAGATCATGTTGCATTGCTATCTAGCAAATATGAAGACATAGCCAGATGTCGATCTCCTATTGTTGACACAACCAGCATAGTCTGCATCCGCATAACCCATGATGGATGCATCATTGTTCCCGAAGCGTAGACACGTGCCGATAGTACCTTTGAGGTACCTAAGAATTTGCTTCACTGCTTCCCAATGCTTGCTGCCAGGATTTTCCATATATCGGGTCACCACTCCCACTGCAAAAGCAATGTCTGGTCTTGTGGCCACCATAGCAAAGATGAGACTGCCCACTGCCAAAGAATATGGTACCTTAGCCATTTCAGCTCGCTCAGCATCAGATTTGGGTGCATCTTCCTTGCTGAGTTTCAAGAATGCCTGCATTGGGTACTCAATGCTTTCCCCCCTGCATATTGAAACATTGCAAAACTCAATGTATGTTTCCTGAGATAACTCAAGAATACGACGTTTGCGATCACTTTTGATTCGCATGCCAAGAAAGTGTGTAGCATCCCCCAAATCTTTCATTGCAAAATTATTGCTAAGTGTTTTCTTCAAGTTGGCAATTTTCGCAATGGATTTCCCAGCTATAAGCATGTCATCAACATACAAAACTAGAATGATCATCGAGCCATCATCTAGCTTTCTTGTGTACAAGCAGTGATCCTCTTCGCTCCTTTTATATCCTTGAGACCTCATACATGCATCAAATTTATGATACCACTGCGTTGAACCCTGCTTTAAGCCATAAAGTGCCTTTTTGAGCTTACATACTAGCTCCTCACGAGATGCGTTCTCCTGAACAAACCCTTCAGGCTTCTGCATGTAAACATCCTCATCAAGATCCCCGTGAAGAAATGTTGTGTTCACATCCATTTGGACAAGTTCCATGTCCTCAATTGCTACAAGACCAAGTACGGTTCTAAGTGTTGTTATCTTGACCACAGGCAAGAAGATTTCATCAAAATCGACTCCCTTTTGCTGTTTGAACCCTTTGGCTACAAGTCTAGCCTTGTACTTTGGATTTCGATCACCTGAGGTAAATTTCTTCTTGTAAACCCATTTGCAAGGTAAAGCTTTTGCATCATTTGGCAGTTCTACCAAGTCCCAAGTGTCATTAGCCAGAATCAAGTTATACTCAGATTCCATAGCCTTCTCACACTTCACCACATCATCTGTCATCATGGCTTCTTGGTAGCAGCTTGGCTCACCGCAATCGGTCAACATGATGTAATCAAAACCTGGCTCGAAACGCGCAGGTAGACGAGAGACTCTAGTAGACCGTCTCACTCCTTGACCATTGCTATCCACTCCCTCTGGAGAATTGCTAGTGGAAGGTACATCACTAGCCCGCTGAGTTGATTTCACTGTCTCTGAGGCAACATCCTCAAAAGTGACTCTCCAAATTTCTATTTCCTTCATAGGCTGTTTATGCATCTTCGACTCATTGAAGATCACATCTAAACTACGCATGACTTGATAAGATTTCGGGTGCCAGAGACGATATCCCATCTCTCCATCTGCACCATATCCAATGAAAATACATTTGTGTGACTTTGGCTCTAACTTCTGTCAAAGTTGTTTAGGCACATGAGCATAAGCTTCACAACCAAAAACACGTAGATGGTCATAGCGGGGCTTATGTTTAGACCATAACTCTTTTGGAATCTCATAATTCAATGGTGTACTAGGCGAACAATTTATAATGTGCACTGCGGTCAAGACGGCTTCTGCCCAAAATCCTTGTGTGAGATTTGCTCTAGAAAGCATGGCTGTGACTCTTTCCTGAATCATACAATTCATGCACTCCACAACTCCATTCTGACCGGTGTGTATGGTGCAGTAAACTACCTTTTAATCCCCCTTTTAACACATAAATTGTCAAACTCCTTGGAGACATACTCTCCACCGTGGTCAGTTCACAACCTCTTGAGTTTCTTGTCAGACTGATTCTCAACGAGTGCTAAAAATTTCTAAAACATAGGAAGAACTTGATCCTTATGTTTCAAAGGATATGCCTACACTTTTCGAGTAGAGTCATCTATGAATGTCACAAAATAGCTGCCCCCCCTAGAGATTTGGTTGATATAGGACCACAAACATCACTATGCACTAAATCTAGAGGTTCAGCTCGCTTTTGACCCAATGGTAAGTGCACAAACCTAGTCTGTTTGCCATAGATACAGTGCTCAAAAACAGGAAAGTCAACATAAGACAAGACAGGTAAGTAGCCAAAACGAGTCATAGTTCTCATTCCTTTTTGGCTAATATGACCTAGCCGGCAATGCCACAACTCAGTAGACAGCAGCTCGCCTATAGATATGTAATCATGACCAACATCTGACACATGCATGGAATACAAGGTACCATGCTTTTCACCTCTGATTACAACAAGATTACCTTTGCATACTATCCACAAACCATTGCCAAATGACCAGCAGAAATCAAGCTTTTAGTCAACTTGGACACATGTCTGACATTACATACAATAAAGTGCGTGCCATTCCTTAGATGCAATTTGACGTTTCCGGCACCCTCAATGTCTAGTTCATAAGCATGACCAAGTCTCACTTTGCCACAAGAGTGAGAATAAGTAGACAACCACTCTCTATGTGGTGTCACATGGAAACTCGTACTAGAATCTACTATCCAATTATGTGCATACTGTGCATCTTCTGTAATAAGAGCCTCGACAGGTAGATCTGCCGTGAAGACCAATATGTTAGAGGTAATTAGCATAACAACCGCTGGAAGATTCTCTACAATAGGAGCATTTGAAGACTCTAGCACATTGATCTCCTCTAACTTTGCTTTGCCCTTGTTTGAATCATCAGACTTAGAAGTTTCACCGGGATGTTTATCCTTCTTGCTTTGCTGCCATTTCTTGCAATCCTTCTTCACATGCCCTTTTTTATGGTAGTGATAGCACTCGACATTACGCATAGAACCTTGAGACTTACTGCGTGATCCCCCACGTTCCTTGCTTTTGGCACGACTTTGAGTGCGACCCCTCTGTCTATCACTAGCAACATACGCATCACCATCCTTCTTGCCTTCGAGAGATTTCCTATGAATATCCTTGGTAAACAGACTCCCAAGGATGTCATTGTACACAAAACCGGTACCCGGTGCTTAGTTGCTAATCGCAGTACAGAACGTATCCCAAGACGAGGGTACATTGCATAGCAAGAAGATACATTTGATATCCTCATCAAAGATCAAACCCTGAGTGGTCAACTGAGTGAAAATGATATTGAACTCATTAATGTGAGTAGAAATAGTGCCCTCTTCTTTCATACAAAGGTCAAACAACTTCTTCATCAAGAAAATTAGTGGCACTTTTGTTCTCATAATTGGAACACAACTTATCCCATACATCTCTAGCAGTCCTTTCTCCAACTATAGTAAAATACACAGATTCGGCCAAATGCAAACGGAGGGTAGATTTGGCCTTAGCATCAAGTTTCTCCCACTCAACATCTGTATTCTCGCCCTTTTGGCGCTCCATAATAGGATCCAGCTGGCCTTTTTGTATAAGAACATCTTGTATCTTCTCTTTCCAGATAGAAAAATTCGTCCCATCAAATTTTCGGATATTGTAAATATCCTTTTCACCACTAGATGACATGGCTGCAAGCTAAAGATAATACGGCGATAAACAATGGTAATTCTGGAAAAAAATCGGCACAGTTTCCCCAAAAAGACTGACAGAATGTCAACCCAAAACTGTCACAAGAGATCAGTAACGCATCAAAAGTAATGCTCTCAGAGCATAAGACAGGCGCATCAACCAATAACTGTCACTAACTGTGCATAAAAAGTAAAAAAAACTGACCCAAGATCGCCAACACGGTGTCAAATGCACCTAGCCCTCTCTATACATGTCCTATGGCGAGGCCACAAAAAAGGGATACTCCAGCAACCTTTATCACCGAAAGGATCTCAACATTCGAGAATCCCCCAGCTCAAGAAAACCTCACGCTATCGACCCTCACAAAAGGTTATGCAGACAAGAAACCAACCCAATCTCAGAAAGGGCCTCCAAACCGAGTCTCAGAAATGGTCAGGACTACCAGAAACAAGCCAAATCGGCTCCACAAAAGGTACATATGGTAGTTTCTACAACTCAACGTACATCCACTGTCAACAATATGGCAAGGTGCAGTATACGCGCTCAATCAGGTGCCAAACAAAATGTGCAAGCAATAAACAAATCCCTGCGGGGGGTAAAACCGCTCTCAAAAGAGCTCAAGCACTATCAAAAGTGCCAAAACAATGCATATGTACATCAAATACTCCCACTAAAATCTGTGATGATGCATAACACTGCAACCTGTAAGAAACGTGGATGTCTTGTATGTATGCAAGAACCTGTGAGGAGATGGTTTCCTGAAAAAACCGAAACAATGTCGATGCCGAAAAGTGCTCTTAATCATACCATAAACACCGTCTCAATAGCACATAATAGCCATAAAACCGCTATATACCATCCCAAAATAGTCTCTGAACAACCTGCACGTGTGTCATGTACCTGTACCTGTATCTGTAGCAAAAGTGGAGTTGAAAAATACAACTCCTGAAGCGTAGCTCTAATGAAGCTTTCGACTGCACGAACAGCTTTGAAAGGGAGGTAAAACTCTAGGACACCTGATGAAAATGCTCTCGGAACACTGAATTTGCCGATTACTAAATTGGAAACCTGTTTGCACTTTTGAAAGTGTGTGTGCGCGCGGATGTGAAGACGGCAAGCACAAACCCTCCTCTGATACCAGTTGAAGGTGCCGCGGGAAGCATGTACGAGTGCAAGTGCAAGAGCAGAGATAGAGAGAGAGACCCGGCTTTGGGTGGAGTGCACAACAACGTTATCCTGGCAGCTCCTTATTCTATTGTATTAAAGAATAAGTGTATACATGGTTAAGTTAGTAAATGAGTTAGTAGTAAGTGGGATGTCCGGCCAGTTGGCTTGAATCCCAACACGGAGTAGCCGGTCAATTCCTTCAGTTGTAATTCTGTAATGATATTTGTAAAGGTCCATGTGAGTCGGCCACTGGTCATTTAGAAATCCCTATGTATAAAGGTCAATAACCTTAATGTGAAAGAGAAGCTTATCTTTAGAGAAGAAAAGAGCTCTGCTGTACGTATGCTCAAGCGACTACAAAGCTCCACCTTGTAATCATCGCAGCTAATGATTGGGTAATCCATTTTCAGTTTTGAAACTTGCATTGTGTTCCTCTTTCCTTGCTCTTTCAATTAAGTGTAAGCATTTTCAGTTTTGTTGAGGTTCTCGACTACGCGTTAGTGAGCCTTATCTTTAGATTTGAGTGCTTAAATCACTGTTTTTAGTCGCTTTGACCATAGGAGAGTGTTCCTTAACCATAGGGCGACCTTTCGAGACCGATCTGTTGCAGTTTTCAAGACCTTTTTCACTATGGATTGTGATTTTGGTACCTTGTTGGATTGAAACTAGACTTGGTAGGTAGTGCCCCTAGGTGTCTTAGACCTCCTCCTAAAGTTTCGTTGCATTTCGAGTCCGTTCGAGTGCCGAAATGGCGTGATGACCTAGAGTTGTGAGAAAGAACATAGGCAGATTTCCTTGATCATTGAGTGTTGGTTTGCTTGTCGAGTTGTTGCTCTAACTTGTTAAGGTTCACTTCTTGAGATTGACGATCTCAAAGAGTCTCCGTGCCCCATCCGAGTCACTTCCCTGAGTATTGACATTATGTTAGTACCAAAAAGCTATGCTGCAGACGTCCGTTGCGGCGACTCGCTAACATTGGCGCCGTTGTCGGGGATATGATCCTTAGATGGTGAGTGACCTAGTGTGTATTTAGAGCATTCATTTTTTTAGATTTGCCTTCCATTCCATTTACACTTTAGCAGTGAAGCAGCTAGACACGGGGTTTAGTGCTTGATAGAGTCTAGTAGTCGAGGACTTGCTAGATCTATTCTTGAGAAGATAAGAGGGTTGTGAGTGAGATAGACAAAAGCATTTCATTCTTCAATGATTTTAGAGTGTTGTACCGTTTTCCGTTTTGACTTTATTTTATACCGTTCACTTTGTTTTTGTTTCATGTTTCATTTCAACGCATAGGAGTAGGGTAATAAGAAACTACCACCATCAAATTAAGATTTTTTTGAAAAAAGTGTGAAAACCATATTTTGGCCAAAATGACCATAACTCTGAAATTGTGAAAAGTTGATGGTAGAGACCTCAAAAGTGATCCAAATTAAAAAATTTATGGATCAAAGGCATTAGTAGACTCTATAGAATCAATCTGGAAAGTTTGGCCAAATTCTGTGGAGGAACATGGATCGCGATCCATGTACCCTAGAGACCATTTTTGGTGAAAAGTGACCAGTGTAACAGGGTGCATCAATGGGATATTGCTCTGATCAAGTTTTCTTGAAAGAAAAACTCAAAAATCACATCAAAATTGATTGTTAGGGCAAAAACAGGTAAAAGAGGGATTCCAACACAAAATTGGGCAAATCTTGAGATTTTGGGATCTAAACTCAAAAAGGGGTGAGATTTGGCTTCTATAGGACATAGAGAACCTACAGAACAAAATTCATGAAAAAATGCTATCAAACATGGATCGCGATCCATGTACCTTTTGACATTTGGGACTGATATTTGACAAGTACATCCTTGATAACTAGTGGAACAACTTTGCCAAAAGGGGCCATAAAAAACTTGAAAAAAGTTGGCCAAAATAGCCAAATACAGAAACTAGCCAAAAACCACAAGGCAGACAAAAAAACTAACTTTTGACTAGGAAGAAGTTGTCCAAATTCAAAAAGATTTGGGGAAGAGTAGCATCATAACATGGACTACAAGTTGGCCAAGTTTCATGTCAAAATGAGGTCAAACATGGATCGTGATCCATGGACCTCATGAAAAAATTTTGAAATTTTTTTGACTAAGATTTGAGCAGGTAGCTGGACCATTTGGAACAACTTTCCCAAAAGAAGCATATGCAAAAAAGTTGCAAAAAGTGGTCAAAAGAGCAAAAACAGAACATTCTCTAAACTGCCACAACAGACTGTAGAAGTTAGTTTTGGTTAAGCAAAACTAATTCAAACTCAAAAAGTTTTGTGGAGCAAGCTACAAACATCACAAGCTATCAGCACACCAAAATTAGATTCAAAAGTGGTGAAACATGGATCGCAATCCATGTACCCCTAAGAAATTTTTGGACATAAACTTTTCCAGCCTGTAGCAGAGACCATTGTGAACAAAAGTCCCCAAAGGAGTTTTGTCAAAAAAGTTCAAAAAGTGGGTCAAAAGAGCAAAAACCTGTTCAAAGAGGAAAACCTCAAAACAGACCTAAGGATTGACTTTTGCCTAACCTAAACAAGTCCAAATCATACAATAATCATATAGCAGGGATCAATGGACCAAGGGAAAGTTGTGCGTTAAGTCTCATTACAATCTGACACATAGGTACATGGATCGTGATCCATGCTCCTCTGCCACAAACTGATACCAAACTTGCACCATAGCTAGAGCACATCATAGGGAGTCTAGTGGTCTTTTCAAAACTGAATTTGGATACCAAAAACCAAATCAAAAGCCCAAAAATGCCAAGTACGTCTCCGAGCAAGTGCCAGAATTGACCTAACTTTCAATCCAGAGGTCCATTTTCAAAACAAATTGATACCATAGGACCTACTAATCATGTTGAATCTAACAGTACCAAGAGAAATCAATTTGGGCTCCAAACATGGATCACGATCCATATACCCATAGTGACAGCTTGACCTGAAACTTTCCAGATCAGTAGTGCGTACTCAAGGAAACATATCCCCAAGCCTAGTTTTGGAAAAAAAATGAATAAATTTGGGTCAAAAGGGAGCAAAACATGTGACAGACCAAAAACCGTTGTGCAGACCTATTGTTGCCCATTTGACCTGTCAAACCAAGTCCAAATCCAAAAAGATTTGAGATTTAGCTTGTGGACATAGAGTGTAACAAGCTGTCAAGAGATCAAGTCCAGATGTGGTTGAACAGGGATCACGATCCATGACCTCAACCTCAGAATTTGATGAAAATTGGTATATAGCCTGTATATGACCTTGTCTACACACAAACAAAATTTGGGAAAATTTGAAAAAAAAACTTGACAGAGGAACATGGATCGCGATCCATGTACCTCAGCATAGTGGGGGTATTTGACTTGGTGATCTTGTAGGCATACTTGAAAACATCCCAAATCTCAAGTTTGATCTAAAATACCCTCTGGAAACCAAGAACAAGCCAAAAGTCCTGTGTTTATGTCCTGAGACTGTTTTGAGTACTGTTTCAAGTGCAGTTCACCAAAAGTGCTCTAACTTTTGATAGACAACTCCAAATTGAGTCAGCATAGCCAGGAAGAGAGCTTCCAGGCAATAGCACACACTTTTAGAGCTGAATTTTTGGTTTTGTAATTCCAAACTTTTAGGGTACCTAGAACTGATTTCCAAAAATAAAAAATTCACAAATTCCTGACGTTTGAGAGATCTTACCAGGGGCAAAAAGGGATAAGTTGCACTAAGCCAAAGAGGGCTTGTAAGAGACTATCTTGAGAGATTTGAGTGAGCCTTGACCATGAAAAATCGTCCACCACCAGGGTTCTCTACTCCACTCAGAGACATGAAAGACGCAAGAAATGCTGCAATGCCTTCAACATTGGGATTGGGAGAATACATAGAGGAGAGGCATCCTCTGATCAACAAACCAAACGTGAGATTCATTAGAACCAATGAAGCCATGAGAGTGCTTATAGATTATGCTCATGAGGGTATATAGATACACAAACGGGGATCCATATATCTTCTACAAGTGTGAAGAGCCCTATGCTAGAGAGTTGACCACCCATAAGAACCTCTATGCATTTATGTATACAGATACCAATGGAGTGCAAGTTTTGATGGTAGATAAGTATGGAAGAGAGTACATATTTGTCAATCCATTTGACCTAGAGAGATATATGTATAAGGGTCCTCCAATATCTACTTACTTTCACTAAAAAATGAAGCCAAAAAACAAAACAGAGAGGATTCCACCAAAATTTTCTCCAAGACGAGAGGAGCGAACGACAGACATCTTTCCACGAGACCACAAATTGGTTAGATTGGTGGCTCAACCACAAAAATTAAGACTATATCAAGTGGCTCAATGTGTCAAGACAAAATACAATGGATCAGGGGATCCATATTCTCATGTCTCACTCTTCAAACAAGTTTTGAGAGTTGAACAGATTGCAGATTTCCATACTCAATATGAGGGATTTGGGTTGACATTAGAAGAAACAGCCTTGACATGGTTCCAACCTCTAAATAGAGATGATTTTCCCAACATAGCACAACTCTTACAAGAATTTGTAGAGGAGTTCTCAAAAATGGGGATCAAACACAACATAGTGTCCCAAATCTACGCTTTCAAACAAAAAAAGAACGAGAGAGTAAAGGAAGCTTTGCTTTGCTTCAAACAGTACATAGACAGATGTCCTGTGAGAGAGCTGCCTTAAGATGAGAGATTATCAATTCTCTTCATGGAGGGCTTGAGTAATGAAACTCTCAAAAAGGACCTACATTTGAAAGGATGCATGATGTTTGACCAAGTCACTAGAGAAGCTCTATATCTAGTTGACAATTGTAAGGCCTACAGAGAGGTGAGTGAAGATACAAACAACACGACTAGTAGTGCCTCATCTCCAAAGAGTGAATCAACAACAAAGAGAGATGTTCAAATTCCTTGGGAACCAATCATTGATCAAGTGGTCGAGGGGGTAACTAAGAGAATAAACCAAGGCTACATACAGAACCCGATTGTACGACAACCTCAATTGAGGATATGTAATACTTGTGGAGGGGATCATCCCACTCCATGGTGTAGCACTCAACCAAAGACGCAACAAATGCTAGGGCAGCAACCACCTCTTCTAAATGATGGTAGAGTAGTAGTCAACTACACACCACAACCCATGAGAAATCAATACTCCATGGATGCGAATACGCTCAAGTTCATAGACAATCATCAGAAGTATGGTTCAAAGAACATTCTTACCAGACAAGAACAACCATTGGCTGGATCACCAACTATGAAACAAGAAGGTCCATGCTATGAGTGTGGAGGTGATCATTGGGCACGAAGTTGTCCAAACAAGGGTCCACAAATAGAATTACTTGTATTCTGTGAACATTGTGGAAGTGACCATCTATGCCAACACTATACTAAGAATCCAGACTACAAGGGAAAAGCAACAATGAATGTTGTAGGCGTGATGCCTTCTTCAAATGGATCCGAGGTAGAACCCGTAGTTCCTTTAACACTAGAAATCTAGAACACGTCTCAAGAAGTGCTTTTGCAAACTTATAAAATGTTATTCAAAGTACTCATAGAAATTATAATCCCTCACTTTTGATCATAAACTCAATAATAACTACACTCATGAAAAGAACCTACGCAAAACAACATTCAATGTTTCATTAAAACTCGTACTCTAGCCTAAGAAAAAAATGAGCAGGGTGCATGCAATAATCCATGGTAACTACTTACATATGTGCTTGATATTTTTACAATTGTCATGTAAGAAAAAAATCCTTTGTGACTAGAATTAAATATAGAAAGTCCTGTGGGTCAAATATGCAACGTTCACAAATTCAACTAACGATAAAAAAAAACATTTAGTTCATCTAAATTAACAATGTCTTATGATGCATATATACTAGATCTATGACTCCATTACATAAGGTGATATTTTTTAATGGTTATGCAAGCCACATATGGTGATTTATGACATATCCCAAAAATTGCACATGTTGTAATTATGATTTTTTATTTATCAAAGATAAGCCTTAAAATAAAGTCCACTTTTGGATTTTTCCCTCCATCTCACTTATTTGTATACAAATACCTTGTATGATACAATTGGGAGATTTATATACACACGTTCATTAGTTTTTCATCGCAATGTTTTTTTTGCAAGAGATTATGCACTATATTTTTTTTAAAATGAGATTAAATTACAAGATGCCTATGAGTTTGAACCCTTGAAAAATGCTTAGTTGATGGGTATTGACCTATAGATACATTATACACCTTAGGTTTTGTCTCAAAACCTCATCATGCTAATGAAAGAGGCCTTGAAAGACCAAAATTTTCCTCTTTGTCAGCATTTTCAAGATTTTGGTCTTTTGATTATAACAAAAATCTAATCCCTTAACTAGGTTATGAAGCTCAATTTCTTGCTATAATAAATTTTTTTCCTATCCATATACCTTGAAATCTATGCAAAACCTTACTTTGATGAGAAGTTATATTCAATTTATGAAAATTTTGTTAAAACTGCATTAAATTTCTATGATTTTTTCATCTTAAAACTTATCATTATAATCGTAATTTGGTATTAATTTTGGCAAACGTAAAATTTGGCTATGTTCTTCACCTCATAGCTGACCTAAGATATGAACGTGACCTATGAAGTTTTTTTCTAGATTCACTAAATAATTATAACAAGTTGCTAGAAAAACAGGACACTTTAGTTTCTCTGGACATTTGAGTGTCCAATTACAGAACTAGTGTTAAAGGTGATGACTCGAGCTCAAGCTCAAGAAGCTACCAAAAATGCAATCGTTGAGGAGGAACCCACATTGCTTGTTCAAACAGAAATCGAGAACATATCAGTGAGAACTGGAAGAAAATCATGGAAAGCCAAAAGGGATAAAATGAAAGCAAAGATGTTACACGAGAAAGCTGCTTTGGAAACTAAACTACACCAAACCAAAGAACAACTTAAACACGAGCAAGAAAGCAAGAAAAACGCAAAGGGACCTAAAGAGTCAAAGGCTAACTCAGGAGGCTCAGTCTTGGTCAACAAAGTCTTTGGATGCGATCGTGAAAGCTTATGATGTTAGGTTAAATCCCAACCAAACCCAAGAGGATATATGGCTAATATATCCTCATCCAAAGTATGAAAAAGAGAGGTTGCAAATGTGCAAGGAGATCATCTAGCGGCCCAAGCTCTTATGGAACCAGTTCCAAATGCTCCAAAAACGGGGGTGCTAATCAACAAAAAAATCCAGGAATTAGAAAGTCATGGTATTGTAAACAAAGACCAGGAAGAGCCAGGAGTTGAGGCACCTTTAGATATAAGGGAAGTAGCCAATACCACAGATGGGGTGGGTTCACAAGAAGTGATGCCTATTCCGAAGGTAGAAGAACCGTGGCCACAATCCTTATGGGAATCAATCAGAAACCAAAAAAATGATAGTGCTACTTTAAAATTAGCACCTATCCCTGAAATAAACATGGACCACGATTTTTCCCCAGGGGATATAAGATCTTTATATCGGGATGCTGGGACTGTCACATCTAAAGAGAGTAAACCACGTTCTCTACAGACTTTTCCATCTTTCATAGGAGAACTCGAAACAAAATCGGAGGTTAAAATGGTACCTTCTCAGTGGAAAGCCACACCAAAAATGATGGATACCGAGAGCTTGCATGAATTGATGTCTTTTCCTATACAATGCACACTTTATGTCTCAGAGCTACTAGAAATTAGACCGCATCTATAGGGCCAAATGGGCAAAAACCTGGAAAACATGGGGTTGAAAATCCCTTCACATGACCAACTTGCGGACAAAACCATGGATGACACCTCACCTAAGAATCCACAAACAAAGCCAATACCAGTAAATAAGGTGGGTGACTATTGTGAAGGCGAAGAAGGAAACACCACCTTACCACTTGAGTACAAAGGAGTAAATACGTTGCTATCAGATAGTGGGGCAGGAATTGCCATTGCAACCAAAGATATGGAAAAAATGGGGAAAGCCTGCTCTTACAAAAACTCGAACGAAACTGCAATTAGCGGATGGATACATGGAGAAACCGATAGGAATATTAGAAAAAATCATTGTATCCTCGTGTGGCATAGAGTATGAGCACACCTTTTCCATAATGAATTTTGACAAGAGCAGCAACTTTGATATCATATTGGGTAGACCATTCATGCGTCAACTCAAAATGGTACAAGATTGGGGATTTGACTATATCTACTTGAGACACAAAGAGATCACTACAAAAATCATTGCCAAAGATCATAGTTATAGAGATCTAGAACGAACCCCGGGTGAAGACCTAAACTCCACAACCAATTTGGAAAGCAAAGCGCATATTTGGATGTACAGAGCTCCTGAGAGTGTAAGTCTGAGGAAGGAGGATTGTATTCTCGATCGACCTGTGGAGGACACATACTATATTCTAGAACCATTTCCAGAGGAGTTGTTTAAACCTTTTGGATGTGATCAAATACCGTCCACTCTTGATGTGTGTGTGAATGAGGTGACCCTGACTAAATTTTGCGATGAAGATGGGTATGATATTGCTCCCTTGTTTACAATAAAGGTGTTGAAGGAAGCTAATGAAGTTTGTGAGTGTGAAAGTAGAAAAAGTGAGACATATAGCTACGTCTTGGAGCATGGTTCCAAGGTGCAAACAAAGGAAGCAGAGCAACCACGGGAATATGTCATCATTGACATACTTGAAGAATCGACAAAAGCTATTCCAAAGAAGTCCACTCCAAAAAAAGTGCAAATGAAAGCAGATGAAGGAGCAAAGTTTCCAGTTTCAACGTCAAATGTTCAACAAATTCAAGATCAAGAGAAGAACAAGGATGTGAGAGAAGATCGATTGTCTTCTACCACAATCAAATTCGACATATGTGGAGAAATAGGACTCAAAATCATATGTTCAGCTGTGATAGACCCAAACACGACAAGGAATATAATGTCTTAAGGTACATGGATAATGATGGGAAAGCCACAATCACCGAGCTAGAGGAGATAGTGTCTACAAGTTCAAAAATACCGATTCCTAGCTTTGGCATGTCAGAAGCCGTACTCAAGTTGAGTACTAGGGAGTACAAGGATACTTTCCACATAATTGACTCCCATCATATCAGAGAGAGTCTAATCCTAACAGAAAGCTGGATGAACATCTTCTTTTGACAACAATCAAAAGCTTCAACAACAACAATGGTAAGACTCCATGAAGCTTTTCAAATCCATGCGGAGAAGAAATCGCCAACCATCACGGAAAAAGGTAAACACTAAAGTATATCAACCTCGCAAGACGACTTTACCTTCAATGAGCCTCCATCAAACTTCACGCGAAGCCTCTACATCAAGAGCCAAACCATCAACAATACAATGGAAATTGAAACAAAAAGTCTATCAACCAAAGTTTCCATCACAAAAAATAATCAAGAAGAAGCCGAAGGGAATCAACCAAGTGTTAATATCCAAAGAGCACATCAAAGTCAAAGACCCAATTTGGATACATGAAACACAAGTTTGACTTCAACAACCAAAAGTCATTGGGTGGGTAGCATCAAACGAGTCAATCACTGCTCAGGTCTACTTCGAAGAAAACATTAATGTTTGGGCCAAAAAGCCTAAAGTAACAGCATTGATGTACTCACCTAAAGAAATAAGTTCTACAATGAGCGAGCCAATCTATAAATGCAATACAAACAACTCAGGCAAGCAAAAAAACAACAACAAAAGGCAGACAAAAAAACCTTCCAAGTAGGCAACACAAAAAGTATGGGCGCCGAAGTCAGGCCTTAGCCAAGCTACTCAACAAACACAGGTGAAGCATCAGCTAATTCCAATCAAGCTACTTGAAGCACAAGGATCCTATGAAGGCAACACTCACACATGGTTACCACAAATTGTAGCTCAATCTGGGACAACCAAGAGAAATCAGGCAGCTAGTGGAAACTCAATCACAAAGAACACACGCACAGATTCAATCGCTTCTCATGGGAGATAAAGCAAAGACTACATTAGTCCCTACAAGAGTTGAAGGACCTGTTTTACAAAGCAGTGTGAACAAACGACAAGCAAGTCAACAGGAGCTAAAATATGCCAATCTACTTGACAAAATGGTGGCATCCAAAGACCAACACAATGGAAGAGGCCTAAATTTCCAGAACTTATGGAATTGGGTTTCTAACCTTGAATAGGTAAGTCCAAGTTGCATGGCATAAAAGTCAGAGTTCGACAACTAAGACACTAAATGAGCGAGACATTAGTTACAAACCTTCATGTAATATTCTCTGTGGTCTAAGCGTCTTAGTTATTCTAGGTACTGCTCAAGCTGGAAGAGTTGAGCATAATTACGCTATGCCACTCATGCTGGTATATGTGAGCATAAGAGTCAAAGTCGTTGTAGTATAGTGGTAAGTGAAGGAGGCAGTCCAGAAGTAACACACTCACCACAGTGAGGTATGACTCGACAAGCTTCTACATCAAAAACCCTTCTTGGAAAAGTGGAAGCTATTGAGACGTTCTTTGATGTCACATGTGCTACAATTGTTCCTTGAAGCACCCATCAAATCCCTCTTTCACACTACATGATTTTTTTGACAAATTTCTCATATGCATATAGAGTGTCCCATAATTGGCACTTTCATTAGGCACTCTTCCTTTATTTCTCCCAAGCACTCACCTTGCATGACAGGTACTTCAAGTACAAATGCTTAACTCCAATAAGAGCGTATACCAAAGGCACTTTTTTCCCGCCGGGTTTTACCCTTTGGTAATCCATGTTTGAAGACCCTTATCTAGAAACTCTCATCAACTTCTTGTATATATTCCTTCTACATCAGCAATAAAGAAATGGCTACCCAAATCAATCGACATTGACTTGGAGCAAACACTGCAGGTCTCCATATGCTTATCAAGAGCATCTTTTCTCTTCAAGGGCAACAACAAAGCTCCATAAAAAAATGGCAAGTTAAAGAATGGCCTACAATGACAAGCAATGACAAAAGATGCAAAAGAGTCACATCAACAACAATCGAAAGTAGCTCACACAATGCTTCAACATTGGTGACCTAAGCATACCCATCAAAAAGTCAGCACCACAAAGAGGCTCAGTTCTACAACTCAAAAACATGAAAATCCCTCTACACGATGGCCAAGACTAGCAACAAAGAGAAGACTGCACAATGAGAAGAAAAATTGCCCTTGATAATCAAAGATCAAGTCACGTATCAACAACATGGCAGATATGAATCACTCAAAGAAGGGGGGAGTTTCATCAACACCAAAGCTCTTCCGAACTACAGAACAACCTTGAAGACAAATATTCAATGATCAATGGAAAGACAAAGAATGTCATACAAAGACAACGGACAAACAATGATAACTTCAGCAAAACATAAGGAGTTCCATAGCGCTGAAGCTAGTGAAGTATTGCAAGTCAATGACAAAGACAGAAACATCAAAAGAATTCTTCACGATAGATATGAATCACTCAAGGAATTGGGGAGCATCATCAACGACAAAGCACTTCCCAAGATGACGTCCAGCCTTGAAGACAAAGTTGAAGACAACCCTATGACAAGCCTGCACAAGGTTGTGTCAAGGGACGACACGAATTAGGGAGGGGGAAATGTTAAGAGACATATCAAATGGACGTCCACTTGGCCGGACACGTAGCCGGACACCACATTTATAGTCAATTATTTTGCCGAGCTAGTATAATGATAATCTATGTAAATTCTGATTCCAGAGTAGCGGGTCAATGGCTTGAGTTGAAATTCTGTAATTGTTACCATATACATGTGGTAGTGATGTGTGTGAACACACTAGGACCGTCGGAGCATTTTTTCCCTCTTTAGAAGGTTTTTTCCCCCGAGCATTGTATATACGCCCATCACTCTAGGGCTATCTATCTTTCCATTTGCACACTAAGTAATACACTCTCCATTGTGTGCCTTAAGCTTCCTTCGTCTTCTCCAAGTTGTGTGTTTCTCTGCAACCCTAATTCCAACAATTGGTATCAGAGCAGGTTCCATCCTCCTGGGCTTAGTCGCCAGCTGCTCCAGTACACGCCTGCTCACTTTCTCCGATTTCAGTGAGCTTTGGCGAGCGTTCGCAGGTCGACAAATATTTCGGGAGTGCTCATATAGCTCAGTCTGCTCAGATTTTTGATTCGGGCTCATTTCGGCCTCCGTTTCCACTACAGGCAGTTCTGCACAGGCAATTTCGTCATTTTGTGCAGAATTTTTGTCAGTGTCGTTTTCTGCATAATAGGTGCCTTTTAGTCTTCTACGATTTGTGCTATATAGCACGTGTTGTTCCCGCTCCATTTCTCCTATTTTCGGGCAGTTTTCACATCAGGTGCAGCATTTACCATGGCTGACAACAACACATATGTCTTCAAGATGTTTGCTGCTGAGGATAGGTTGGATGGGGCCAATTACCCAATGTGGGCTTATATGATGCAACACGTTCTTGTGTCAAAGGGCGTCTAGAATATTGTGCAGGGCATTGATGTACGTCCTGGTTCTGAGGATGTAGGTGATGTTGAGGATGTTGCAGGTCTTGCTGCAAGGATTGCTGCTATTAGAGTTGTTTTGCCTACGACAGAACAAGCTCGTTGGGATGTAAAGGATGCGTAGGCTCACGTATTGATTGCATTTTTTGTGAAGCGCACCATTGTTCCTCACATCCGTTCAGCAAAATCTGCAAAACAGGCTTGGGATATTCTAGCAGGTCTTTATGCAAGCCGCAATGAGGCTAAAATTGCTTTGCTGCATAAAGAGCTGGAGTCAAAGATTATACATGAGGAAGATGATATGGACACTTTTCTTGCTAGTGTCAAGGATATCAATGAGCAACTTATTTCTGCAGGTGAAGTCATTTGAGACAGTTCCCTTGTGAAGACTGTTCTTGATGCCTTACCAGATTCTTACCAGACTTTTGCTAGTACTTGGAGACTTATGACCCAAGGAAATCTTGAAGTTGTCAAGTTTGATGCATTATGCACATTGCTGTTGCAAGAGTCACTTTCCAGAAAAAACAGGACTAGACAGCGTGCAGTTGAACATTGTTACCATATACATGTGGTAGTGATGTGTGTGAGCACACTAGGACCGCCGGGGCATTTTTTCCCTCTTTAGGAGGTTTTTTCCCCCGTGCATTGTATATACGCCCATCACTCTAGGGCTAACAATCTTTCCATTGCACACTAAGTAACATACTCTCTATTGTGTGCCTTGAGCTTCCTTCGTCTTCTCCAAGCTGTGTGTGTTTCTCTGCAACCCTAATTCCAACAATTGGTATCAGAGCAGGTCACGTCCTCCCGGGCTTAGTCGCCAGCTGCTCCAGCACACGCCTGCTCCCTTTCTCCGATTTCAGTGAGCTTTGGCGAGCGTTCGCAGGTCGACAAATATTTTGATTTGGGCTCATTTCGGCCTCCGTTTCCACTACGGGCAGTACTGCACAGGCTATTTCGTCATTTTGTGCAGATTTTCTGTCAGTGCCATTTTCTGCATAACAGGTGCCTTATAGTCTTCTACGGTTTGTGCTATATAGCACAAGTTGTTCCCGCTCCATTTCTCCTATTTTCTGGCAGTTTTCACATCAAGTGCAGCATTTACCATGGCTGACAACAACAACACAGATGTGTTCAAGATGTTTGCTGCTGAGGACAGGTTGGATGGGGACAACTACCCTATGTGGGCTTATATGATGCAACATGTTCTTGTGTCAAAAGGTGTCTGGAACATTGTGCAGGGCATTGATGTACATCCTGGTTTTGAAGATGTAGGCGATGTTGAGGATGTTGCAGGTCTTGCTGCAAGGATTGCAGCTGTTAGAGTTGTTTTGCCTACGACAGAACAAGCTCGTTGGGATGTAAAGGATGTGCAGGCTCATGCATTGATTGCGTTGTCTGTGAAGCGCACCATTATTCCTCACATCCATTCAGCAAAATCTGCAAAACAGGCTTGGGATATTCTAGCAAGTCTTTATGCAAGCCGCAATGAGGCTAAAATTGCTTTGCTGCGTAAAGAGCTAGAGTCGAAGATTATGCATAAGGAAGATGATATGGACACTTTCCTTGCTAGTGTCAAGGATATCAATGAGCAACTCATTTCTGCAGGTGAAGTCATTTCGGACAGTTCCCTTGTGCAGACTGTTCTTGATGCCTTACCAGATTCCTACCAGACTTTTGCTAGTACTTGGAGACTGATGACCCAAGGAAATCCTGAAGTTGTCAAGTTTGATGCATTATGCACATTGCTGTTGCAAGAGTCACTTTCTAGAAAAAACAGGACTAGGCAGCGTGCAGTTGAACAGGCTTTTATTGCTTCTCAAAGAAAGGGTGGTAACAGTAATGCAGCCACTTCTTATGGTTCTGCTGCGAGTGGCAAAAATTATGTTCCTAATGCTTCTGGTGGCAGCACTTCGTCTGGCAATTCTGGTGATAAGGGCAAAAAGAAGATGCATTGCCATTATTGTAAAGCCAATGATCACTTGATCAAGTCGTGTCCTAAGTTGAAGGCCAAAGAGGCTAAGAAGAAAGAGGGTGGTTCCACTGCAAATGCTGGTTCCACTACAAATGCAGCCATTGTTGAGTCTTCTGTGAAAGGAGATTGTGATGCTGATGTTGATGCAGAATGGGCTTTTAGCGCAGAGTGCACTTACAATCCTGCTATCCATGATGCATGCTTGTCAGTTGCTGCAGATTCACATGTGTGGTATTTCGACAGTGGTGCTACAAAGCACATTACCTCACATCGTGAATTGTTTACCTCTCTCGAGTCTGTCCCTCATGGGAATTCAGTCACTTGTGCCAACAACACCTCTTATCCAGTTCAGGGAGTTGGAAAGATTGTGCTCACTGCTGCTAATGGCAGTTCCTTCACACTTGTTGATGCACTTTATGTACCTGGGATCAAGAAGAATCTCTTGTCTGTATCCGCACTTGCTAGACTTGGACTTGTAGTCAACTTTGTGGATGACAGATGTACAGTTCATGATCTCAGTTTTGGTGATGAAATTGTTGCATCTGGGCTCTTGTGCCGTGGGCTGTATAAGCTCACTTTGTATGACAAGTGTGGACAAAATTTTGCAAATGCTGTTGTAGATTCAAGGGCTATTTCAGATGCAAAACTTTGGCATGCACGTTTTGGTCATCTGAATTTTGCCAGTTTGCTGCGTTTGCAGAAATCTGATATGGTTGCTTCTTTGCCGCCTCTTGAAGCACCTGTCAAACATGTTTGTGAAGGCTGTATTCTGGGTAAAATGCAGCGTTCTAAGTTTCCAAAGGATGGTTCAGTTAGGGCCACATGCAGGTTGCAGCTTGTGCATAGTGATGTTTGTGGGCCCATGCAAACTCCGTCCTTGGGCAATTACCTGTACTTTGTGACTTTCATTGATGATTACTCCAGGCATGCATGGGTATTTCTGCTTAAAGCGAAGTCCGAAGTTTTTATGTGCTTCAAACAATTTTTGGCTATGGCTGAAAATGTCTCAAAATGTACTATGGGCACCCTCCGTTCGGATCGAGGGGGGGAGTATATGTCTCATGAATTTAATGCATTTCTGGCTAGTCGTGGGATAAAACACCAATGTACAGTGCCTTATACACCTCAGCAAAATGGTGTTGCTGAGAGGAAAAACACGTCACTAACGGAAATGGCACGATGTATGGTCAAAAGTCAAGCTTTGCCGCGTTCTTTTTGGCTTGAGGCCATCATGTGTGCCACTTATGTACTTAACAGGTGTCCTACGAAAGCTTTGCATTCTATTACTCCATATGAAGCATGGCATGATAGAAAACCTTCTATTGAGCACATGCGTGTTTTTGGCTGTTTGGCATATGCTTTGGTGCAACAAGTGCAGCGCAGAAAATTGGATGATAAGGCTGTCAAATGTATTTTTGTTGGTTATAGTGCTGAAAGCAAAGGTTACAGGTTGTATCATCCGCAAACAAAACGTATTCTGGTTTCACGGGATATAGTGTTTGTGGAAGACTCTGTTCATCCCTTGCTGTCATGTACTAGAGACAGTAATGTAAGCTCACAGGACATTTATGACACTTTGTTGCCTCTTTTTAGTGGTGGAAATACGAATGTAAGTTCCAATGAGGCAAATGTACAGCCTATGGGGGTTTCTGAAAATGTTTTAGAACAGCCTATTACTGATGCAGATGTACATGATGTACTTGATGAGGAAAGGGCTGAAAATGAGCAGGCTAGAGGTATGCCAAAATGGCTGGTGCACACTTTGCGTGACAGTAAATTGGATGCACCTTTATCTAGTCGTACTCGTTCAGGCTCTCGCCATGCATCTTATGCATCAGATTGTTATGCTTTGGCTGTGTCTAGTTTACATGATGTTGAGGAGCCTCTGTCTTTTGATGAAGCACAGAATTCAGAAAATTGGATTGCTGCCATGAAATCAAAATATGATGCACTTATAGAGAATGACACATGGACTTTATGTGATTTTCCTCCTGGCAAAAAGGCCATTGGTACGAAGTGGGTTTACAAGTTGAAACGCAAGCCGGATGGTGAGATCGATCGCCATAAGGCTCGACTTGTTGCAAAGGGTTATGCACAACAAAAAGGCATAGATTATGAAGAGACTTTTGCTCCCACTTGTCGTATGACTACTGTGCATTTTCTATGTGCATTGGCAGCTCATTTTGGTTGGGATGTACATCAATCAGACATTGTTACTGCTTTCTTGAATGGTGACATATTTGAGGAAGTTTATGTAACGCAGCCTTGCGGTTTTGTCATAAAAGGACAAGAGGACAAAGTGTGCAAATGTAAGAAGGCTTTGTATGGGTTGAAGCAATCTCCTCGTTCTTGGTATGAGAAAGCTGACACTCATTTGGTTAAACGAGGCTTTCGTAACAGTCCAACAGAAAGCACATTGTGTGTAAAGCGTGAGGATGATGTATTTCTCATTGTGGTTCTTTATGTTGATGATTTGCTGATCACTGGACCAAATGAGAGACATATTGCTGAATTTAAGGCTGATTTGAATGCTACTTTCACGATGAAAGATTTGGGGCTGTTGCATCATTACTTGGGTATACAGTTTAAGCAGTGTGATGGTGGTATTGCCTTGTGTCAGAAAAGTTACATAGAGACATTGCTATGTAAGTTTGGACTTGAGGATTGCAAACCTATTGCCACTCCCATGGAAACAGGTTTGAAGTTGAGTCTACATGATGCTGGCGATCCTGCTGATGTCACTCTTTACCAAACTGCTGTTGGCTGCCTCATTTATGTATGCAACACGAGGCCAGATATTCAGTTTGCAGTCTCGCAGGTCAGCAGATTTATGCATAGCCCAGGGTCTAAGCATTGGCAGGCTGTCAAGAGGATTTTCTGCTACCTTAGTGGCACTTTACATCTTGGCTTGTTTTATCCCAAGGGGGGATCATTGCCGCCAGACTTACATGCTTTTTCGGACTCAGATTGGGCTGGTTGTTTTGACACGCGAGTGTCCACAAGTGGTTTTTGTTTCATGCTTGGCAGTTCATGTATATCATGGTTGAGCAAGAAGCAACCTACTGTGGCCACTTCGAGTTGTGAGGCTGAGTACAGGGCAGTCTTCACAGCTACGGTTGAGTGTGTATGGCTCAGACGCCTTATGGATGACTTGGGTGTTGGACAGGACACTGCCAACACTATCTACACTGACAGTCAGAGCGCATTGGCAGTTGCGAGGAACCCAGTTTTTCATGCTCGCACAAAGCACATTGAGGTGCATTACCACTATGTCAGGGAGAGGCTCTCAGCAGGAGAGATCAGCTTGGCTTATGTGCCAACACAGGACAACCTTGCAGATCTTTTCACAAAGGCATTGTCTCATGAGAAGCTTGAAGCTTTCCGCAAAGCTTTGGGCTTACTCCCCTTTGTGGACTGATCCTGTCCTCAGGGCATGGCACTTCCCTTTACTCATGTGCCAGCTCTCGTTCACCGCATCACTCCAGGGGGGATTTGTTACCATATATATGTGGTAGTGATGTGTGTGAACACACTAGGACCGCCGGGGCATTTTTTCCCTCTTTAGGAGGTTTTTTCCCCCGTGCATTGTATATACGCCCATCACTCTAGGGCTAACAATCTTTCCATTGCACACTAAGTAACATACTCTCTATTGTGTGCCGTGAGCTTCCTTCGTCTTCTCCAAGCTGTGTGTGTTTCTCTGCAACCCTAATTCCAACAAACATGATTTTATTGCTTCTTAAATAAAGGGTGGTAACAGCAATGCAACCACTTCTTATGGTTCTGTTGCGAGTGGCAAAACTGCTTTTCCTAATGCTTCTGCTGGCAGCACTTTGTCTGGAAATTCTGGTGATAAGGGCAAAAAGAAGATGCGTTGCCATTATTGTAAAGCTAATGATCACTTGATCAAGCAGTGTCCTAAGTTGAAGGCCAAAGAGGCTAAGAAGAAAGAAAGTGGTTCCACTCCAAATGCTGGTTCCACTACAAATGGCCATTGTTGAGTCTTCTGTGAAAGGAGACTGTAATGCTGATGTCGATGCAGAATGGGCTTTTAGCACAGAGTGCACTTACAATCCTGTTGTCCATGATGCATGCTTTTCAATTGCTGTAGATTCACATGTGTGGTATTTCGATAGTGGTGCTACAAAGCACATTACCTCACATCGTAAATTGTTCACCTCTCTCGAGTCTGTCCCTCATGGGAATTCAGTCACTTGTGCCAACAATGTCTCTCATTTGGTCCAGTGATCAGCAAATCATCGACATAAAGAACCACAATGAGGAGTACATCACCCTCACACTTTACATACAATGTGCTTTCTGTTGGATTGTTACGAAAGCCTTGTTTGACCAAATGAGTGTCAGCTTTCTCATACCAAGCACGAGGAGATTGCTTCAACCCATACAAAGCCTTCTTACATCTGCACACTTTGTCCTCTTGTCCTTTTGTGACAAAACCGCGAGGTTGCGTTGCATAAACTTCCTCAAATATGTCACCATCCAAGAAAGCAGTAACAATGTCTGATTGATGTACATCCCAACCAAAATGAGCTGCCAATGCACATAGAAAACGCACACTAGTCATACTACAAGTGGGAGCAAAGGTCTCTTCATAATCTATGCCTTTTTGCTGTGCATAACCCTTTGCAACAAGTCGAGCCTTATGGTGATCGATCTCACCATCCGGCTTGCGTTTCAACTTGTAAACCCACATCGTACCAATGGCCTTTTTTCCAGGAGGCAAATCACATAAAGTCCATGTGTCATTTTCTATAAGTGCATCATATCCTAATTGCATGGCAGCCATCCAATTTTCTGAATTCTGTGCTTCATCTTCTGAATTCTGTGCTTCATCAAAGACAGAGGCTCCTCAACATCATGTAAGCTAGACACAGCCAAAGCATAACAATCTGATGCATAAGATGCATGGCAAGAGCCTGAACGAGTACGACTAGAAAAAGGTGCATCCAATTTACTGTCACGCAAAGTGTGCACCAGCCATTTTGGCATACCTCTAGCCTGCTCATTTTCAGCCCTTTCCTCATCAAGTACATCATGTACATCTGCATCAGTAATAGACTGATCTATAACATTTTCAGAAACCCCCATAGGCTGTACATTTGCCTCATTGGAACTTACATTCGTATTTCCACCACTAAAAAGAGGCAACAAAGTGTCATAAATGTCCTGTGAGCTTACATTACTGTCTCTAGTACATGACAACAAGGACTGAACAGAATATTCCACAAACCCTACATACCGTGCGGGATCCCGTGAAACCAGAATACACTTTGTTTGCGGATGATATAACCTGTAACCTTTTCTTTCAGCACTATAACCAACAAAAATACATTTGACAGCATTATCATCCAATTTTCTGCGCTGTGTTTGTGGCACCAAAGCATATGCCAAACAGCCAAAAACACGCATGTGCTCAATAGAAGGCTTTCTATCATGCCATGCCTCTTATCCGGTTCAGGGAGTTGGAAAGATTGTGCTTACTGTTGCAAATGGTAGTTCCTTCACACTTGTTGATGCACTTTATGTACCTGAGATCAAGAAGAATCTTTTGTCCGTATCTGCACTTGCTAGACTTGGACTTGTAGTCAAATTTGTGGATGACAGATGTACAATTCATGATCTCAGTTTTGGCGATGAAATCGTTGCATCTGGGCTTTGGCGCCGTGGGCTATATAAGCTCACTTTGTATGGAAAGTGTGGACAAAATTTTGCAAATGCTAGTGTAGATTCAAGGGCTATTTCAGATCAAAAGTTTGGCATGCACGTTTTGGTCATCTAATTTTGCCAATTTGTTGCATTTGAAAAATCTGATATGGTTGCTTCTTTGCCGCCTCTTGAAGCACCTGTCAAACATGTTTGTGAAGGCTATATTTTAGGTAAGATGCAGCGTTCTAATTTTCCAAAGGATGGTTCAATTTGGGCCACATGCAGGTTACAGCTTGTGCATAGTGATGTTTGTGGGCCCATGCAAACTCTGTCCTTGGGCAATTACCTGTACTTCGTGACTTTCATTGATGATACTCAAGGCATGCATGGGTATTTCCACTTAAAGCGAAGTCCGAAGTTTTTATGTGCTTCAAACAATTTCTGGCTATGGCTGAAAATGTCTCGAAATGTACTATGGACACCCTCCGTTCCGATCGAGGGGGAGAGTATATGTCTCATGAATTTAATGAATTTCTGGCTAGTCGTGGGATAAAACACCAATGTACAGTGCCTTATACACCTCAGCAAAATGGTGTTGCTGAGAGGAAAAACAGGTCACTGACGTAAATGGCACGATGTATGGCCAAAAGTCAAGCTTTGCCGCATTATTTTTGGCTTGAGGCCATCATGTGTGCCACTTATGTACTTAACAGGTGTCCTACAAAAGTTTTGTGTTGGTTGCCTCATTTATGTATGCAACACGAGGCCAGATATTCAGTTTGCAGTCTCACAGGTCAGCAGATTTATGCATAGCCCAGGGTCTAAGCATTGGCAGGCTGTCAAGAGGATTTCTCGCTACCTTAGTGGCACTTTACATCTTGGCTTGTTTTATCCCAAGGGGGGATCATTGCCGCCACACTTACATGTTTTTTCGGACTCAGATTGGGCTGGTTGTTTTGACACATGAGTGTCCACTAGTGGTTTTTCTTTCATGCTTGGCAGTTCATGTATATCATGGTTGAGCAAGAAGGAACCTACTATGGCCACTTCGAGTTGCGAGGCTGAGTACAGGGCAGTCTTCACAGCTACGGTTGAGTGTGTATGGCTCAGACGCCTTATGGCTGATTTGGGTGTTGGACAGGACACTGCCAATACTATCTACACTGACAGTCAGAGCGCATTGACAGTTGCGAGGAACCCAATTTTTCATGCTCGCACAAAGCACATTGAGGTGCATTACCACTATGTCAGGGAGAGGCTCTCAGCAGGAGAGATCAGCTTGGCTTATGTCCCAACATAGGACAACCTTGCAGATCTTTTCACAAAGGCATTGTCTCATGAGAAGCTTGAAGCTTTCTGCAAAGCTTTGGATTTAATCCCCTTTGTGGACTCATCATGTCCTCAGGGCATGGCGTCTTCCCTTTACTCACGTGCCATCTCTCGTTCACCGCATCACTCCAGGGGGATTTGTTACCATATACATGTGGTAGTGATATGTGTTAACAAATGGCAGTTCCTTCACACTTGTTGATGCACTTTATGTACCTGGGATCAAGAAGAATCTTTTGTCTATATCTGCACTTGCTAGGCTTGGACTTGTAGTCAAATTTGTGGATGACAGATGTACAATTCATGATCTCAGTTTTGGCGATGAAATCGTTGCATCTGGGCTTTTGTGCCATGGGCTGTATAAGCTCACTTTGTATGACAAGTGTGGACAAAATTTTTCAAATGCTGTTGCAGATTCAAGGGCTATTTCAGATGCAAAACTTTGGCATGCACGTTTTGGTCATCGAAATTTTGCCAATTTGCTGCGTTTGCAAAAATCTGATATGGTTGCTTCTTTGCCGCCTCTTGAAGCACCTGTCAAACATGTTTGTGAAGGCTGTATTTTAGGTAAGATGTAGCGTTCTAAGTTTCCAAAGGATGGTTCAGTTTGGGCCACATTCAGGTTGCAGCTTGTGCATAGTGATGTTTGTGGGCCCATGCAAAATCAGTCCTTGGGCAATTACCTGTACTTCGTGACTTTCATTGATGATACTCCAGGCATGCATTGGTATTTCCACTTAAAGCGAAGTCCGAAGTTTTTATGTGCTTCAAACAATTTCTGGCTATGGCTGAAAATGTCTCGAAATGTACTATGGACACCCTCCGTTCCGATCGAGGGGGAGAGTATATGTCTCATGAATTTAATGCATTTTTGGCTAGTAGTGGGATAAAACACCAATGTACAGTGCCTTATACACCTCAGCAAAATGGTGTTGCTGAGAGGAAAAACAGGTCACTGACGGAAATGGCACGATGTATGGCCAAAAGTCAAGCTTTGCCGCATTATTTTTGGCTTGAGGCCATCATGTGTGCCACTTATGTACTTAACAGGTGTCCTACGAAAGCTTTGTGTTGGCTGCCTCATTTATGTATGCAACACGCGGCCAGATATTCAGTTTGCAGTCTCACAGGTCAGCAGATTTATGCATAGCCCAGGGTCTAAGCATTGGCAGGCTGTCAAGAGGATTTCTCGCCACCTTAGTGGCACTTTACATCTTGGCTTGTTTTATCCCAAGGGGGGATCATTACCGCCAGACTTACATGTTAGATTGGGCTGGTTGTTTTGACACATGAGTGTCCACTAGTGGTTTTTCTTTCATGCTTGGCAGTTCATGTATATCATGGTTGAGCAAGAAGGAACCTACTATGGCCACTTCGAGTTGCGAGGCTGAGTACAGGGCAGTCTTCACAGCTACGGTTGAGTGTGTATGGCTCAGACGCCTTATGGCTGATTTGGGTGTTGGACAGGACACTGCCAACACTATCTACACTGATAGTTAGAGCGCATTGGTAGTTGCGAGGAACCCAGTTTTTCATGCTCACACAAAGCACATTGAGGTGCATTACCACTATGTCAGGGAGAGGCTCTCAGCAGGAGAGATCAGCTTGGCTTAGGCGACCTTTTTGGACTGATTTGTTGCAGTTTTCATGACCTTTTTAATGATGGATCGTGATTTTGGTACCTGGTTGGATTGCGATCAGACTTGGTAGGATAGTGCCCCTATGATACTTAGACCTCCTCCTAAAGTTTCGTTGCATTTCGAGTCCGTTCGAGTGTCGAAATGGCGTGATGACCTAGAGTTGTGAGAAAGGACATAAGCTTGTCAAGTTGTTGTGTTAACTTGTTAAGGTTCACTTCTTGAGAGTGACGATCTCAAAGAGTCTCCGTGCCCCATCCGAGTCACTTCCATGAGTATTGACATTATGTTAGTACCAAAAAGCTATGCTGCAGACATCCGTGACCCGCTAACATTGGCGCCGTTGCCAATGTTAGCGAAGGCAAAGGTTGTTCCTGCTAGTGTTGGGAGAAATGAGGATACTAAGATATATTCTAGGGAGCAATCTCCTCTCCTTGTTTGTAGGGTAACTGCACCCAATCAAAAGCCGACTCATCAACGCTATCTATCCTTGAAGATTCTTTGCTTCATACCTGTAGCAGCGGTGCAATCAAGGCCGTTTTCTTCCCCTTAGTGCCCACGTTGGCTTTGGGGCGCCTCAACTTTAAATAATCTTGCTTCGTCTTAGTTTTCAGCACAATATAGCTTTCCACTACGTGCACATATTTGACCTGCCCCACTGATTGGGGTTGTGCATTGATCTGAGGAGCTTTCCTTGTTGGTCAGGGGGGAATGTCCTACAATCACTACATATCAAAAGTTGTGACATGATCGAACGTATTGAGGGGAGTGTATGCTCCCTCACAACCTTGGAGGAGCTTCATATGATTAATTGCAAGAGTCTTGAAAGTATCCCTACTTACGTTTGGCTTGAGTAGCGAACATTGCTTCTGCTCGGATTTGTAATTAGTGGATTTGCAGCCACTCTATGGACCTTAAATCAACGATACTTGCAACCACCCGTAAAACTTAGTTTTGAGGAGACGATCATGGTTATTTTTGGAAGTTCAAGTCTTTAAGGACTACGAAGAAACTCTCAGTTGTTTATTTTTATTATATTAAGATGCCTCTCAACATTGCTCGTTTCATCACTATTTAGTCTCGATTAGTTGTAGGCAGTAGGCAGGCCTCGTGATTTCATCACTTGTTTTTTTTTTTGGCAACAATTTCAGCCCATTTCTGGCAATGGCTCGTTGTTCTTCTGATGTCCTTCTGCGTCTGCAAAGGAGGGACAATCCGAGGGGTATGTTGGCTGCCTCTGCGGGACGCAAGGTAAGAAATGCTGTTTGTCTTTTAGTGCGCCCCCCCCCCCCTTCTCTCTCTCTCTCTCTCTCTCTCTCTCTCTCACACACACACACACACACACACACACACACACACACACAGTTGTTTTTCTCAATTTTCTTTGCTGGTGCATATCTTGTGTGCGTCACCGATTTTATCTTCACAGAGTGGCGAAAAACCCACTGACAAAGCCAGGGAAGAAACACTATTCGCCACAGAAGTCAAGCATAGACAGGAAGAGCATGATGAAGAATCAAAAGCAACGAGTTTTTCCTTTCTGACTGGACTAAAAGCCTGTGCTCAGAAGAAGGATTTGTACCAAGTCAGTAGGATACACAGTGAGCTCTGTAATAGAGGGTTACTTCAGAAAGACACATATTTAGGGAGCACATTGGTGCGTGTGTATGCCAAATGTGGTAGCCTCGCCAAAGCTCGAGAAGTTCTTGATGGGCTTCCTGTCCGGAATGTCATGGCTTGGAATGCTCTGATTGAAGGATATGCCCAAAATGGTTGTGGCGAGGAAGCTCTGTGCTGTTTCCAGCAGATGCGAAGAGAAGGCCTTTCTCCAAATGCAATCACCTATGCTTGCACCTTGAAGGCTTGTGGCCTTACACAAGACCTTCACATGGGTAAGATAATTCACGATGTGCTTGCTAATCAGGGGCTGTTAGAGAAACATGTTTTGCTTGGCAATGCTTTGCTTGATATGTATGCCAAATGTGGTGCCCTTACAAAAGCACAAAATGTTTTTGATGAACTCTCTATCCGCAATGCTGTCTCTTGGAACACGCTGATCGCAAGATATGCCCAACATGGATGTGGCAAGGAAGCTCTGAGCTGTTTTCACCGGATGCGAAGGGAGGGCCTCTTTCCTAATGCAATCACCTATGCTTGCACCTTGAAGGCCTGTGGCCTAATGCAAGATCTTCACATGGGTGAGAAAATTCACGATGAGATTGCTAGTCAGGGGCTTTTGGAGAAACATGTTGTGCTTGGCAATGCTTTGGTCGATATGTATGCCAAATGTGGTGCCCTCGTGAAAGCACAAAAAGTTCTTGACGGGCATCCTCTTCGGGATGTTGTCTCATGGAGCGCGTTGATTGCAGGATATGCCCAACATGGATGTGGCAAGGAAGCTTTGGGCTGTTTTCACCAAATGCGAAGGGAAGGTCTTTCTCCGGATGCAATCACCTATGCTTGCACCTTGAAAGCGTGTGCCCTTACGCAAGACATTGACATGGGCCAGAGAATTCACGATGAAATTGCTAGTCAAGGGTTGCTAAAGAAAGGTGTCGTGCTTGGCAGTGCTTTGGTTGATATGTATGCCAAATGTGGTGCCCTTACAATAGCACAAAAAGTTCTTGATGAGCTTTCTACCCGAAACGTTTTCTCTTGGAGTGCATTGATTGCAGGATATGCCCAACATGGCTGTGGCAAGGAAGCTCTGTGCTGTTTTCACCGGATGCTAAGGGAAGGCCTCTCTCCAAATGCAATCACCTATGCTTGCACCTTGAAGGCATGTGGCCTTACGCAAGACCTTTACACAGGTGAGAGAATTCACGATGAGATTGCTAGTCAGGGGCTGTTGGAGAAACATGTTGTCCTTGGCAATGCTTTGGTTGATATGTATGCCAAATGTGGTGCCCTAATGAAAGCACAACAAGTTCTTGATGGGCATCCTCTCCGGGATGTTGTCTCTTGGAGCGCGTTGATTGCAGGATATACCCAGCATGGCTGTGGCAAGGAAGCTCTGGGCTGTTTTCACCAGATGCGAAGGGAAGGCTTTTCTCCAGATGCAATCACCTATGCTTGCACCTTGAAGGCGTGTGGCCTTACGCAAGACGTTGACATCGGTGAGGGAATTCACAATGAGGTTGCTAGTCAGGGGCTGTTGGAGAAAGATATTGTGCTTGGTGGTGCTTTGGTTGATATGTATGCCAAATGTGGTGCCCTTACGAAAGCACAAAAAGTTCTTGATGAGCTTTCTGTACGAAATGTCGTCTCTTGGAGTGCGCTGATTGCAGGATATGCCCAAAATGGCTGTTGCAAGGAAGCTCTGAGCTGTTTTAACCAGATGCGAAGTGAGGGCTTCTCGCCAGACGAAGTCTCTTGGAGTGCTCTTATAGGAGGCTATGCCCAGCAAGGGCTGGCCGAGGAAGCTATGAATTGTTTTTGTTTGATGCAACAAGAGGGCACCTCCCCAACTGCACTCACTTTTCTTAGTGTGCTCAATGCATGTAGTCACTCGGGTCTACTGGATGAGGGCCAAAAGCTTTTTGATAGCATGAGGGAAAAATATGGCATTAAACCAGACAAAGAACACTACACTCGCATGGTTGAGCTTTTTGGGCAAGCAAGGTGTTTTGACAAAGCTATGAGAGTAATCAAGATGATGCCATTGTCTGATTATCCTCCAGTTTGGTCGGCTCTTCTGAGTGCTTGTCGAAAATGGGGAAATGTGGAGGTTGGAAGATTGGCCTTTGAGCGTGCAATAGAATTAGATAAATGTAATGCTGCAGTCTACGTGTTAATGAGTAACATTTATGCAGCTGCTGGCATGCAGGAGGCTGCACAAAGTATTGAATTCATGAGAATCAGAAATGGTGCTTAAATTGTCCGTGCAAGGGTATTCTCCAAATTTGCATTGGGTCTCACACTTTGATTCAAAGAATGTTTTGCTCTATCAACACTCTAAAAAACTGGCCATTCCTTGTACAATCATTAGTACACTACAAAGGATGGATACACACAAAATTAAAAAAATGCAGGTATGCGGGGATTGTCATGCTGCTACCTCACTGATTTAAACATAGAGAAACTTAAAATTGTGGTCAAAGATGCAAATTGCCTGCACATTTTTGAAGGTGAAAAATGTTTTGGGGAACTTGAAGCTTCATGGATGCTTCTTGTGTTGAACTTCCAAGCAAGCCTATACCGTTGTGGCAAAAGGTCCCCCACTTTACAGATTACAACAAGATTATAAGAACGATGATCGTATGTTTAATCACTTAGTTTAATCATTGCCACATGTGCATGCGTGTACTCACGCGCTTACCCCCCGCCCCACATAGTCAATTTGGTGGAGCACACCTCACCGATTTAAAATCATAGAAATGCCTATAAAAGGGGAAACATATGCACATGATGCACATAGATGGGATCCCATCAATTTTGGGCCCGAGTGTGCGCCGTAGGTCTTGTTGCAAAAGTAAACTCGGGTACAAAAGTACTTGCCTTGATGCTTTTGCACGTCAAAACTTCATGGAAACGTCTAAATTCCACAGCCCGAACGTATCTCACACGGGCATGGGAGGAGATGGGATCTACGGTGGGGGGCTTCCGTGGACAATGTAAACTCGGCTACCCGAGTTGACTTTCCACCCCCCAAGATTGAACCCACAACTTGGGTGTGAAAGCCATGTGGCCTAACCACCTCGCCCGCACAGATTACTTGTGGAATGTAGACGTTTCCATGGAGTTTTGACATGCAAAAGTATAAGGGCGAGAAAAAGTAAACTCGGGTACCGGAGTTTACAAAATTACTTGAGTTTAATTTTGCGACAAGATCTACGGCACGCGCTTAATGTCGGGGTTCAAAATTGATGGCAGCCTTTGATCCCATCTCCCATGCCCGTGTTAGATATAGTTGAGGCAGACATGCAAGGTTTTCGATTGCGTCAACAATCTCGTCCTTTTATTGTTTGCTGGTTGCGTGAACGCCCAACTAGGGCGGGGGTAGAGAGAACTCTGTCCATTTCGGTAGAGTTAAAATGCTAGGAGGGGGTAGGCTGATGCTCTGAGGTGGGGTAAAACTCTGCCTTGTGTGAACTGTCTTTAAGACACTATTGTCATGCCTACACATGTAATTGGGTGTTGTGGCCCCATTTCCATGCGAGCGTGGCATGTTTGGTTGTAGAGTCATATATGTGTTATGTCATTGGCTACCCTATTGAAGCCCTAGCCACGTCCTTCCTACGTGATGCTTGCCTCACACCATCCATCCATGGACCATATTGTGTGTGTGTGTGTGTGTGTGTGGGGTGCGTTTATCCTATACCTAGGTCCAATAATGCCATTAGTGATTAACATCGCGGAGTTATTCACCTACATTTGTAGAACACGTTTAGAAATGTGTAATGCTTAAAAATATACGTATATATATATGTATATACATAAAGGAACGTTGAGAGATTCTCTCCCCAGAAATCTATGTCAGGATTATATAATTTACGCTTTTCATCAAGATAACAATTTCAACACACAAGAGTGCGGAAGGGAGGGATTCTCATGTTCGACTTAGCATGGAGTTTAAGCTTTGAGCTAAACTGCACCCAACGGTACTTAGCGACTAATGCTACCCCCCTAAATGTATATAAGTGAAAACATACTAAAAAAATGACCAAGTGAAAGGTGACTTTATGTGTACACCACATCTCTTTGTGTGTGTGTGTGTGTGTGTGTGTGTGTGTGTGTGTGTGAGAGAGAGAGAGAGAGAGAGAGAGAGAGAGAGGAGTAGAGGGTGAAATACAATGGATAGATGGACACAATAGAATACAAAAGAGAGTCTTTCAATGCCTCAACTAAATGAAACAAGCAAATTATGAATTTTTGCTTTAAAAATGTATACATCATAACTTTAAAACCCAAAATGTGTTGTGAGTGTCAAAGTTGACGATGCAGAAGCATAGAGAAATAGGGGAGAGAACACGAGAGAGAGAGAGAGAGAGAGAGAGAGAGAGAGAGAGAGAGAGAGAGCTCACCGCAAGCGCTACTAAAGGCTAGTTGGGTTTTTTACGCTAAGATTAAGGTCAGTTGGGTTTTTTAAAGCTAACAATAAGGCTTTCTAAAAAGTCTCTTTGTGCGTGTGTTGCTATTTTTAAACTTATACACAAAAGAACATACTAGTTTAAAAGGCATCCCTGGCTTTAGACAAAGGACAGGGATTATCATAAAAATGACTTAATCTTTGATTCAATTTGGTACATCATAGTGAGAATGAGGTATCATTCTAATGATTTGTACATAAGATAGTGAAGAACAACTCATACTAAAGTGATAGAGGCCAAATTTGACGGTGACTGACAACAACAAAGCCCAAAAGATCGTAAGTAAAGATATAGTCATCATCTGCATCCATATAAACAAGACAACGAATTTGTTAGCCTTGAAAGCATTCTACAGGTGTCAATGAACCCTATCAGTTGTTATCCATGTCCTACTTAAAACCTTTTTAGCTTATACCTACCATCTAGCTAGTGTAAAATACCGGCAAGTATCCATTCGCAAAACAAGTCATATGAAGTTCTCACTGTTTTTTTGTAATCAAAAGGCCAATACCCCTCCTATAAAGTGATTCAATTTTCATTCCTTTTAATTTGTTTTAATTTCTGATGCGAAGGTCATTACTCCTTCAAACCCAAATGAGATCATAGGTTAAAATTAAGGTTAGTAGTAACCCCATTTTTAAAGGAATTTATACATATTGATTAAGTTCTGATCAGATGTCCATCACCCCTTCTGATCCAAGTGTTTTACCCAATCTTTTGACCTAGAGAAGTTAAAATATGAAGTTTCTTTAGCTAAATTACTTCCAATTTACAATTGTTATGATGTTTATACAAAAAATGGAATTACCAAAGATGTGTCACAATCATAATCTTTCATCTCATTAGTGATGGCAAGGTGATTTGTGAATCTTAGTGCTCAATAACCATCAGAGTCAACATTTTTTAACTGATAACCATAAACCATTAAAAAAAATAGACATCAGTATTGTGGGAGTTTCTCAAATTATACTAACAATTCAAGTATCCTAAAGATTTCCCAGTTCTACAACTCATAAAGACTAAAGATTTTGACAATGGGTTGGTAAGGTTTAGGTAAACCAAAACCTCAGTCATTTCATAGCTAAACTAAACTAGACTACTATCCTAAGTATTTCCCTCAAAGGAGTGAGAGTATCCAAAGTCTAGTAAAGATCAAACCTCAATAGTACTCAAAAAAGCCAAAGCTATATGGTTACCTTCTCTACTCTTGACATAGATTTGTTTTTAGAAGATCACTATAGTATGAATAAACAAATACTCTGCAGTACAATCCTTCCAGATAAAGACTAGATGGCAAAAATATGATCAATCTTGCAAGATTTTATGCAAGATATTTAGGTTTTCTTATAATATAAATCTTTTTTATTTGTAAACCTAAAGTGCATTAAAAAATAATATGATAGTGCTAAGTACTCCAAAAAGCAGTAGTATCTAAATGAAAAACTTTTCAGCATTTAAACTAATCCTCAACAATATAGTATAATATATTTCAGAACTTAAATCATTCCTATCAATTCACCAATACAAGGTAGGTAGTAAAACACCCCTTAGATTATTAGCTATGAGAGAAAAAGTATTACTAATCTGGTATTAAGTTATGAACTAAAGTATGCGCTATCAAAGAGCTATGTTAGAGATAAGACACCCGTTTTTAGAACCCAAAACCGAATATTGTGATCGAAGACTGCCTGAACAACACATCATTTTAATAAGTAGGAAAGCTACACATCACCATATCAATAAGTTTATAACAAGATAGTAAGTATCCAAAACAATCTTCAAAAGTATAGCACCAAAAAATGCGAAGGAGCAATACATTGCTCAATCATTCTCATGGATTAACCTTATCAAGGTAAACAAAATTGAATTTGGCATAACCCTTTTTTAAAATTAAAAAAGTCACCCCCACACTATATTGAGCATGACACCAAAAAGATAGGTAAAATAGTTTGGTCACACCCCATATGTATAAGTAAATCCCAACAATAGTATAGAGTTGCAAAAAAACAAAACATTAAAAAACTCGTCACCACCTGAGAATTTCCACATTTTTCCACGATTTCCATATTGGAGACATCAAGCCGATATACAACCCACGACCCTCACTCAAAAATATGCAAAATAAAACAAGATTCAAGGCTAAGTGAGGGGAATATTCAACCCTCACCTCCATTTATATTAGCAGAAGGAGGTCAAGCCAACCTGTTTGTGAGAAGGAAATCCCTAGTTTTTTCTTACAAGATCGGTGCAAGGACCAAGACAATAGCTACGCAGACTAGATATTAGGGGTAGATAGCAGAGGCACATGGAGGAAAGAGAAAGAGAAAGAGAAGGGGATACCATAGTAAGTTTGGCATAGATGGGAGCCCCATGTTCGAAGAGCGTGAGCATTAAAACATCCTGCAAGAGATTATGGCGATGGTGTAGGGGAGGGAGAAATTGGGGATGCTGCCGGTAGAGAAGGACGAGCCAGGCGATTCACCACTCAACCTGCTTGGTAGGAGACCAACCATAAAGGATGTGTACCCAATCGTGGTAAGGTTGTCAAACCAATGCAAAACGCATTAAAGGTTTGTTCAAACCCACTTATTTGGAGAGAATAGCCTAGTTGTGATAAAAGGTAGGTTCCACTAGTAGTATTGCCAAAGTAAAAGATGGTACTAGGCTAAGGTTCCAAGGTTCCAACAAACTGCCAAGAGAGCTATAGGCTTGAGTGATAGATCACTCAAACATTTTTTATGGAAAAACTTAGTTTATGTAAAGTCTTTTTTAAGGGTGAGGTCCACACAAAGATTTTTAGTCCATACAAGAGTGTTTGATGGTTAAGTGAAATCTAAATTAAATCATAAATACTCTATATAAGACTAAATGGCGCAGAAGGGGAGTTATCCCTATAGGGAGGTTATAGTATTATAGTAGTTTAAACATTTTGAGATGAAAGTTACAAGGTGCAAGGGATAAGCCAATAGTCAATCAATAGAAGGCTAGTGATAATATGCTGTCCGAATTTCCAGAGCAATTAGGGTTGAGTTACACTAAAGGCTTATCCAGAGGTTTATGCCAAAGCAATGAGGGTTTATAGTTATTAAGGAAGATTCTTAGATAGTTTTGTAACAAAATTAGGTTAAAACATGATTTTTTAAAGGTTTGAGTTCAACCTTAATAGCTGGTGGGTACCATGAGGCATTGGGGAGGGAGAAAGGAGTTGGGGGTGGAGCGACTTCTTTAAAAAAGAGCTTGAGTTGGTAGCTTCTTTCCAAGTTAGACAAAGAATGTTTTAACAAGGAGAGAGTAGGAGGGGAGGGGGGAGGAATATATTCAAGGCCTGAACCAAGAAGATTCTTTTCACAATGAGAAAGGGCACATTTCAAGAGGTTGTGGCAAGCTAAGTTAGTGACGTTGTCTTCTAATTCATAAATCGATTGATTACCTAGAGTTATCACCTTAAAAAGAGAAGGGTTAGTAAGACGAGGCTAGTACTTGGATCTTCCATTAGCAACACCATAAGTGGAAAAAGTGGAGCAGGGTGTAGTGGGGAGTAAGATGAAGAAAAGGGAAGAGAAGTCCAAAAAAGAGGAAAAAGAGGGGGTTTGGAGAAGAGCAGATGGGCCCAAGAAGTAGGGTGCTCAATAGATACTTACTCCTCCAATGCAAGTTTTTTGAATATCTAGGTTTTTTAGGAAGGTTAGAAGGGGGAAGAGGAAAAAGGGTGGGAGAGGGGTGGCTAGAACTCGGAGGGGTATTTGGGAGACTTGAGAAAATGAGGGATGGGTGGGGGAAGAAGGCCCAAAGAGAAGGGGGTTTTTGCAAGGAAGTAGTGGAGGGAGAGGGAGAAAAGGAAGCGTTATCAGGGTTCTTGAATGGTTGGCTAGAGTATTTCCCAAATGGAGCTTTATGTTTAGTAAGGGAAGTTGAAGGTAGAGAGGGAGCGTAAGAGATTATGGAAATGGTGTAGGGGAGAGAGAAATCGAGGATGCTTCCAGTAGACAAGGATGAGCCTAGCAATTCACCACTCAACCTGCTCGATAGGAGAACCAACCATAAAGGATGTGTACCCGATCGTGGTAGGTTGTCAAACCATTGAAAAATGCCTTAAAGGTTTGTTCAAACCCACTTAGTGGGGGAGAATAAACTAGTTGTGAGATAAGAGGTGGGTTCCACCAGTAGTAGTGCCAAAGTAAAAGATGGTACCAGGCTAAGGTTACAAGATTCCAACAAACTTCCACGAGAGCTTTAGGCTTAAGTGACAGATCCCTCAAACATTTTTTAATGGAAAACCTTCGTTTATGTAAGGGTTTTTCAAGAGTGGGGTCCACACAAAGATTTTTAATCCATACAAGAGTGTTTGATAAGTGAAGTCTAATCATAAATAATATATAAGCCTAAATGGTGCAAAAGGGGAGTTATCCCTATAGGAAGGTTATAATATCATATTATTTTAAACATTTTGAGATAAAAGTTACAAGGTGCCGGATAAGCAAATAGTCAATCAATAGAAGGCCAGTGATATATGTTTGTCACATTTTTAGAGCAATTAGGGTTAAGTTACACTAAAGGCTTATCCATAGGTTTATGCTAGAGCAAGGAGGGTTTATAGTTATTAAGTGAAGGAAGATTTGAGCTCAACCTTAATAATATGCCACACAATAGTATCTATTAGTTAGTACCACACAAAATAAGCTAACCTCATTTTCTATTTAAGGCAAGATTAGGCCCTAAAAGGGGTTATAGTATTAAAGCCTCCAATAGAGGGCTTTTTCAATTGAATAGGGCCAGGTATGATTCCAAGTAAAAGGTAAACCATAGCAAAAAGTCAAATTCTTGCAAGATACAGGCACAAGGTAGTCACCCTTAAGATAAAATAATCAACGACTACATAGTAGCTCAAGTGTAAGGGTATGTGTAGCTAGGTGAAGCAATCATAGCTAGATGAAGTGACCGAGTGTGTGTGTGTAGTGTCCTTGTCTATTTGTGCGTACTTGGTTTTGGGAGAGATGGTGAGAGGTTTGATGGGTGTGTGTGAGAGGAAAATTGAATATAATCAGTATCCCATTTTTTAATCTCCCAACCGTGGTATCAGAGCCTTAGGTTGAGATAATTGGCACTTGATTTCAAATTTTAAGGAGAATTTTTGAATCGGCAACACCGGATTTGCAAATTGAAGCTCAATTGGTAATTAACTTCAAAAATTGTCCAATAAATCGCACTTATCAACAACCGTAAATGGGGATGCCAAGCATTTAAATTCAATTCAATTACTAAATTTTGTGGATTGTGAAGATATGAGAAGAAGAAAATTTTGAAGAAATTCAATAAATTGGTGATTTAGATTTGATATTAGAGTGCTTCAATAGAGTTCTGGAAGGATTGGTTTTGGCTTAAGAGGAGGAAAGTAGAGAATAAGGCTTCTAAAAGAGGTTAGCAAAGAAGCTCGCACATACATGCAAAGTAACAAAGGTACTATCAAGAAATTTTGAAGGTGAATTGGAATTACTCAAAGGAGATTGAATTTTTGCGACCCTATTTTATTTAACAAACTCAAACCCAATTGTGAGATCTTCTAAAGAATTCTCAAAAAAAAATTGAACCTTATAGACTCAAGATCAAGCATCTTGGGTCGCATCATAAGAAAGGGAAAAAACTCCCTTGTGAGAACAAGAATCAAACGTGTGATGTGGGCTTCTCCATTAGTTCCTTTCCCCAAAAACAATTGACCTCAGCATGGAATTACCCTCTATACATAGAAGAGAGTGGGAGGTAGATTTTCACCAGACCTTGCAAAGTTGATGTGAATATGGTCGCCTGGGGTTACGGAATGAAATTTTCTTCATGCTTGTGTGTTGAAATTGCTCCTGTTAGTTTCCATCCTCCCTTCTTCCCTCGTGCAGGTTCTGTAGAAGTCATCTCACTGCCATGCACTCTTTCCACACACTATAAGAAAAAAAGAGTGGATTTATTTCATGGCCGGTCGTCCCCCACTACCCCATGGTTAATTAAGTTAAAAAAAGAAAATAATAACTTCTCAAAGGCTCCCAAAGAATATCCAACTATTCAATCATTCCCATTCTCATATTGCCATACCCTTGTCTTGCTCCCTAGTGGCCGTCTGCGAGGAAAAACAAAAAAATATATAAATACATAAAGCTTTTACTTAGAGTTTCCTTGAACTCAGATTTTCAAAAAGCCTTGCAAAAAAATCCCCAAGATTATTCTCAACCCCCGGTCTTGTCCACCGCCCACTATCAAGTGATGGCCATTACTCCATGATCAATTCTCTACGGAACCCTTTTCTGATTGCCACCTATAATTGGAACAAGGAAGTTTGAATGCAACCAAAAAGGAAACAAGGGAGTTCAAATGTAATAGAAAAAGTCAAATTTTTTACATACCGACCTGCCCAACCGATCACCAATTTTCAACCTTGCCTTGGTGCTGCACACGTGGCCCGTGCACATCACCACCGAATTTATTTTGTTTTTTTCTTTTATTTTCTCATTTCTCGCATACCAATAGTATCCACATATAATAGCCATTCAATATATATATATATATATATATATATCAGTGTGTGTGTGTGTGTGTGTGTGTGTATATATATATATATATATATATATAAATATAAGAAGAGAAAAAAGAAGAGAAGAAAAACACACTATCATGGCTCACCTTCCACAGCTACTCGCAATCACAAAACAACTCACAAATTTACAAAAATAACTTGCATATTAGTGTATGCAAGGACAAAAACTAGATTATAAGCTATTGCACATTGCACGTGTTGACACTACAACTGCTCCAGAGAAAACAAAATTGGCAGAAAATCTTTCACTTTTAGATATTTTGATGGCACTAAAGATGTTGGTATTGTTCTAGCCTAGATTAGTCAATTAGAGAACTACTTTCATGATGAAAATTTTTCTGAATGTGACATGGTCAAATAAGCATCAAATCACTTCACTATGGATTAGTCAATTATAAGACTACTTTCATAATGACAACTTTCCTAGATGTGACATGGTCAAATGTGTAACAAATCACCTCACTAGTAGCACTACACTATGGTGGAATGCCAGCAAATAGTACAATAGAAGACCTCATGCTTGATTCTACCCCATTTCTTATTCACACAGTATAAAGCTCAAGCACACCACTAGTGAGATGTAATTTCTAAAGGTAGAAATGAAGATGTAGAGGCTTTACAATGATCATTTCTAGAACTGTCTCATTTAGCTACAAGCCATTAAACATGTTAGCTGCATAACTAAAGCATAAGTATATATCTAGGTTAGCACTACAAATTGGTGCTAAGCTAGATATATTTGAGCTAGATTTTGTTTCTTATTCATACAATATAAAGCTAAAGCACACCACAAGTGATATTTAATTTGTAAAGGTAGAAATGAATACGTACAAGCTTACAATGATTGTTTCTAGGATTGTCTCATTCGACTGCAAGACATTTAACATGTTAGGGGTAGGAAACTAAAGCGTAAGTATATATCAAGCTTAACACTACAAATTGGTGCTACAATAGATATGTTTGAGCTGGATTCCTTGTCAAAAACTATGAACTTGGCTCTTAATGTGGAGAACAAGAAAGGTGGACATCAACCACACATTGATTAACCTACTGGCATTAATCATAAAGAGTTCCTTCCTCTCCTAACTTTGATAGGAACAAGAATCAAAGCTGCACCTTCTTCAAGAGATGAAGATTTGAAAATTCTTCTACATCTTCTTAGCCCCATGGCAAAACAATTAGCAACATGCAATAGAGGGGCAACCAAAATCCTTCAGGTAATCAACATCCTACTCAACCTTCCAACTATAAATAAAGGTGAAACGTTTTAAATGTTTTTAGTTTAGCCATTGTGCACATAATTTCCCAAAAGAAAGTGTTAAGAGCAATGGTCATTCCAATGGCCAATCCAATGGAGTCATACATAATTCCAACCAAAGACCATTCAACAACAACCGCCCAAATGATGCAACAGTTAACCTCATAAAGATGCTCTCCCCGCGACAACCATGAAGTTGGAGCCAATTATGGTGAATGCTATGATCTTGAATATGATTCCAACAAAAACCCTTCTCCAAGTATGCATAAATCTTCACACACTTTACTTAAAGTGAAAGGCAGAATTAAGGATGAAGATATTACAATTCTCTTAGATGATGGCAGTAGCCATGATTTCATTTTTGCACAATTGGAACAACAACTCTCTCTGTGAGTTATCGTCACCCCACAAAGTAAAGATTAATTTCAATAACAAATCTTTTAAATGTAAGACTTAGGTCACAATCAAAGTTTTCATTGGTGAATTTTCACATACACGTACATTTTTAGTGGCAATTAATATGATTTTGGGAATGCATTTCTAGCATGAGTTTAATCTAGCAATCACAAACTATGCACATCGGGGTATCACCAAGTCAAAATGTTTAAGAAAGATGTTTACAAATCTTCAAAACACAAACTTGACACTATGAACTCCCTGTCATGCCATTTGGTCTTACAAATGCACCAACCACCTTCACACATATGATGAACAAGATTTTTATTAAATGCTAGGATTTCATCACTATATTTTTTGATGATATTCTAGTGTTTAATAAATTTGAACAAGAACATGAAGAACATTTAACACATGTGTTTGATCTACTTTCACAAGACCATTTATATCTGAATCCCAAAAAGAGGTCATTTTTCAACTTAAAATTGAGTACTTGACACATTGTATTGGGAAGGGCAATGCATGTAGACCTGAAGAAAATTGATACCATTATAAGTCATGGCCTGGACCCAAAATGCTATATGAGTTACATTTTTTCATTTGTTTTTGTAGTTATCACAGGAAGTTTAGTCGTAATTCTGCTTATAAATATCAATATTTGACTCTTTTGTTAAAGAAAATCACTCCTTATGCATGGAATAAGTTACAAGAAAGCTCATTCACTACACTCAAGCATACTTTAACTAATGCACTCATGGTACAATTGCTTGATTTTGATAGACTATTTTTTGTTGTAGTCACTGATGCTAGTGGAAAGGTATTGGTTCAGCTCTTATGCAAGATAACAATCCACTCGCATATGAGAGTCATAATTTTAAAGCTTCTAAATCAAATTTTAGTGCATATGACAAACAATTGATTGATGTAGTGTATGCTTTAAAGATTTGGAAATATTATTCAAATGGTGCTAATTTGATAATAAAAACGGATCAACAAAGCACCAAATATTTACCATCTCAACCCTTAATAGATGATAAACATATTCCTTCATACAAAGTTTCAACCCATCATTAAATACCAACCTAGTAAAGAAAATGTTGTTTTATGGATGCTTTGAGTCAAAGACTCTCTTTTAATAATCTATCATTGATTATGGATACTTCATTTGATTCAATGTCTGATACATATGCACAAAAATGCTGATTTCAAAACCACATGGTTGCATTTTACTCATTGAAGAGTTGCACAAACTGCCTTATGCCGGTCATAGAGAATTTGCTGCTACTTTTCAAAATTTGTGCCATGATTTTTATTGGCCTATTATGAAAAGTAATGTTAAAACATTATGTTTCATCTTATTTGATTTGCTAAAACATTAGATTGTCAACATGTAAGAAATTGGGCCTTTTACACTCTTCCTTGAAAAACCTTGAAAACACATTTTTATGGATTTTATTACTGGTTATTCACTGACTATTTACAAGCATGATATGATATGGACTATCATTGATTGTTTTAGACCATACAAGAAAACTCTCACAACATATCATACAAGAAAACTCTCACAACATACCATACAAGAAAACTCTCACAACATATGAAACTGAACTTCTTTTTCTAAAAAACTATCTTTCTACATCATGATTTGCCATACAAAAACATTGGTTGTAATAAATGATGTCTTATTTTGTCTAAATTTATCTTCACACTGATACATTCACAAGGGTCTACAATTTGAGATGAGCCTTGAGAACTTGACAATGGACCATAATTGGTGCAAGCTCAGTAGTAGGTAAAATTGACATAAGAGAATTTGATATCTCAATAGAGATACCCATCAAAAAGTGGTCTTGGAAGTTTTGGCTTGGTTTTTAGGTGGTTGTCAATTTCTAATTTAGGATTGAGATTTTGAAAATTGTCCAAATTTTGTTTGTGTATTTGTGATCATCATCTATGCAAGATCCATTGGGATTGAGATTTGGATGATTGTCCAAATCTCATTTGTGTATTTGTGATCATCACCAGTGCAGGAACCATTGAATATGTGTTCTTTGAAGCTTGTGTTTGAGAAATTTTCCAAATCTCATAATTTTCTATGATTCTTAGAGATTCTAAGAGTCCCAAATCTATGTTGACAAATCTTTGAGATTTGGACACTTGTCTAGATCCCATGTTTAAGCATGGGATCTTGTTTGGATCTAAGATTTGGACCAAACTCTATGAGAAATGGTCAAGAAAGGTTCTCTTTGAATCTTTGGCATGAGATTTGGATGATTTTCCAAATCTTAGCCCAAACCAAACTCAAACACAAGCTTCAAAGAACACATATTCAATGGTTCCTGTACTGGTGATGATCACAATCATAAACCAAGATTGGTTTTCCAATCTTGGTTTATGATTGAGGTCTATATGGATGTCCAAATCTCACTATTTTCTTAGTGTCTACTTATTAGAGATATAAAGAGTCCTAAATCTATGGTGACAAGTCTTTGAGATTTAGACAACTGCCCACATCTCATGTTCAAGCATAGGATCTAGTTTAGGACTAAAAATACGACAACCATCATTAGCTCATTTTAAAATGTGAACAAGAATGATCAAGGGTCTTCAACTGCTTTTTGCTCTTTTCGACTACCTTTCTTTTTGGGCTCAACTCTAGGCTCTTTTCCCCTTCTTTTTGTTGGCTTATATGAATCCCATGAAAAGTGGATGTTGTGGTTCTAAAATTGTATTTTGGGTTCTCAAAAACATTTACATGTCTTAACCTATAAAGGCATTGAGTTACCTTGTGGTCAATATAAAAGTAGCAAAACCTATACCAGAAGGGCGATCTATGAGCTTGTTCTTGAAGAACTCTCACTTGGCATAAGGAGAAGATAGTCACCACCCCAAAAATTTGTGGCTCAATATTTCTTAGTTGGGATATATGTTTTTGTAGTCATCACATGACTATATGTGCGAGCCTTTCCATGCCTAGGTCTAGCATAGCCTATTTAGATTCTTAAGTGTTTTGAACCTTGCCTATATTTGTTGTCCAATTAATATATGAAGCTAATCTTAAACCCAATTTATTGGATTCAATTGGAAAATAATGGATAAACCAAAAGATCATAGCATTTATACACTTGCATTAGCCTTATACAAATTGTAGAGGTGCAAAATCCCAAAGGGTGTACACCCTAAGTTTATAGTCAAAAATTCCATATGTAGCTTAGTCCCTAGCAAGGACACCTATACTTGAATAAATGGTGATGATGGTACTAGTAGAATAGATGAATATCAAGAGGTTTGTCATAGTAAACATAATAAACAAGCAGATAATTAAAAGGAAAGATTGATGCCAACAAGCCACCCATAACAAAGAAAATTTTTCCTTTCTCAACTTCCAAAGGAGCCTAGTGCTTCAAATACACATTCATGAGATAAATCCCTATGAGAAATTGAAAAAAGAGTCTAATGAGCCATGAGTCCATGCATGCAATACAAGTGCAAAATCACACTTGTCTAGGACTCATAGCTCAAAATGAGAGAGGAAAAATATAGAAATGTGTGGAAGTAATTCCACATCCAATCATGCTAAGATTATTGATTACCAATTGTAGCCATCAAGGTCTTTTATAATAGATTGGTCTCTAAAGTTTTGGTTTGAGATTTGGATGGTTGTCCATATCTAGTTTGGGATTGAGATTTGGATGATTCTCCAAATCACTTTTCCTTGGATTATTCGGATCTCTTGGGTTTACAGCACCAACTCATCACAACATGACACATTTACAAGTAAGAGAGAGGATTGACATTTGGACAACGCTCCAAATCTTGTGAGAAGCAACGCAAAAGAAGGGATCCTTTGTTAGAGAACTGCACTATAGAAACATTGATATTTGGATGGGAGTCCAAATCTCATGTATGTACTATGTGCAATGATTGTGCAAGAACTCAATCCGTTAGCATTCTTCTTCTTGATATTAGATCACCTTAAGAAGTAGAGTTTTGAGAATTCAAGCTCCTAATTTTTTCTATTTTGTTTATTATCTATTGTTTAGGAGAAACCTCACTATGCTAGGCTCTCTCGAGTCCTCACTTCTTTTTTGCACTTTCGACAATTGTCCAAGTCTCATGAGGGGGATTGCTATGGCTCAAATATGGACGGTTTTCCAAATCTCATAAGACATCACTTGCACAACTCAACGTCTTGATTTTTGAGTAAGACTTAAGAGAAAATGATGAGTTGCTCTCATGAGACGTAGCAGGCACAGAGAGATATTTCTATGTGTAGCTATGCGTGTGTGTGTGTTTGTGTGCATGTGTGTGTGTGTGTGTGTTTGTGTGTGTGTGTGTGTGTGTGTGTGTGTGTGTGTGTGTGTGTGTGTGAGAGAGAGAGAGAGAGAGAGAGAGAGAGAGAGAGAGAGAGAGAGAGAGAGAGAGAGAGAGAGAGAGAGAGAGAGAGAGAGACATAGAAGGCTTTGAGCTATCCATGTGGAGAGAGGGGAAGGAAGATCTTACCATGAAATAGATAGATCCTGACCCCAGTCTTTTTGCGGACAAGGTGCTCAGACTTTTCCTTTTTTGGAGGATGATCTTTAAGTGGAATCTCAATTGATTCCACTAAAAATAATTTTATAAAAAATGACGCCACCCACTTGTAGGGGCTACAACACAAATGAAATCTAGATACCAAAGTCTCGAGTAGCCTTGACCTACAAATGATTAATGTGCATGGAATTTTTGGTCTGCTCGTGATAGAGAAGAGACTACAGCCCAACAATGGACATGAAGTGGGAATTGTTGATAAGTATGAGCTTGGTGGTGGGGTGGGGGTGGGGGGGAGGGGGGGGGATTAGAGAGAAGAAGAAGAAGAAGAAGAAGAAGAAGAGAGTTTTAACATCGTAGGAAACTAGAGAGAGAGAGAGAGAGAGAGAGAGAGAGAGACATAAAATTTAATATCCACCTATCCCAAGTGATTTTCTCATGTTAAATTGATAATTTAATATGGGGAGATAAAAGGGAACAACAGTTAGAATATTAACATGTGCGTCTAGACCTATCTTAGCAGGGGATCAAGAAGAGAGATGGTCCAAAAAGGAGACGGTCTACCAAAGAGCAATGTGCACCTAATGGAGCTTGAAAAGACCTTACCTTAGGTTAAGCTTCACTAAGACCTCCAAAGGTTAGTGCTAAAGACCTTAGACCTAGGACCATTAGGTGGGAACCATGCCCAATTTTGAGGTGCTTGAGGTGGGAACCATTGCCAACCTTGAGATAGCTTCACAAGTCAACATAAATCCACATGTCGGGCCTCACATTTTTTACTCAAAGTATTAAGAACACATGTCAAGTGTTACTTTTTCCACTTGAAGCATTAAGGTCACATGTCATACCCCTAGTCAAGTTTCTCCAACTAAGCTTAAACCTATTGGATGGCCTATAGGCGGCTTGACAAATGAGAATTAAGCTTGATAAAATTAAGCGCTTAGACATTTAGAAAAAACCCATTAAAAGAACCAATAAGAATTAAGACCCCTAAATTCCTATTGGACAGTCGAGCAAAGGGTCCAATGAGAATTTAAATTCAATTTAATAATTAAGATCTTTCTCTCAAAGGGAGAAAGGAGGACACTTGTCCAAATGCTACAATTAAATAACTAAGATATTTCTCTCAAAGGAGAAAAGGAGAACACTTGTCCAAATGCTACACCCATTGCTTGTTATGACTAGAGCCATTCTTTGGCTAGCCCAACGCTTGAGCCAATAGGCTTGAAGCAAGCGTCAAGTAGCAAAATCAAATTCTCTATCTCTCTCTCTCTCTCTCTCTCTCTCTCTCTCATACTCCACAAGCCACAGAACACTCCCCCATTTTGTGTTGTGCACACAAGTCATCTCCTTCTCCAAGCTTGGGTAGTAGAGAGACTACACCAACACCTCTTAGCTATGGAATGCAAATCCAACCAAGAGTCATGCTTCAAAGCAATGCTTGCCATGTTCTTCATCTTCATTACTATGCTATGCTATGCTCTATGAGTAATGATATGAGAGGAAACTACTTCTTTCTTGTATTCTAATTATTCTTCCTCTTCCCTTCCCTCACTCCTTTCTAGCTCTCTCTGCCTTTGAAGGTGTTTGAGGTCTTGGGATTGAGTTAATGTTTTTGCAAGGTAGTTACGAGCATATATGATATTGGTGCATGAAGCTTATCATCTCCAGGGAATCAACAAGTTCTCAAGGAACACAAAACATGTATTGTACCAAGTCTCTCTTCAAGGGAGAATCTATAACACAAAAGCCTTGTGGAGAGGGGACAGGCTCGAAGTAAATCCGTTCCTCAATTATTGTCAATTTCTCTAATCTCTCTTTTTTACAAGTATTGTTCATGCCAGGCTAACTAGGTATAATGTTTATTCTGCTACCTTCAATCAAGTACTCTCCTTATGTTCATTAAGAATCTTCTTAAGGAAATGCTCACTATTGTTACTTTAATTATGCTACAATCCATGTTATTAGCCATATTCCGTTACATTGGCATCAGATCTATTGGTTTCTCTTTTCTTGCTTAAGAAGAGAGGTCCTTAAGTTTTCCATGAAAGGTTGAACCTGTTCATTGCAAGAGGGTAAGTGGGGCATGGATTTATTATCCCGGTTGAAAATAACTTAGTTCAAGGTACACCGTTGGGAACTATAGACTTAATAATGGAGTCTTTTAGGGCTTGCCTTTGGCTTAACCATTATTAAGCTATGTTAGCAGCAAGCTAACACGGATACCATTTTTCGGCGTTCTCTTTGTAAAACACTTATTATTTTCATAAATTGGGAATATTGTAACTCCTATTTTCTCGGATAAACTCTGTAATTAATGAGCTGGGGCTACAAGCTTCCAGATTGTATCAACCCGTCATTACCCATCTTTGGTAGAACTCCAAGATTATTAGTTTTGACCACCAAAAACCTTGGCTAAGGTATTAAAGCCAATTTTTGTAAGTTATTTTCAATTTTTTGATAATGAAATACATAGCGTGAGCTAACGGCACTCACTCCTCTCCTTCTCGTGCTTCCTACTCCCTCCTCGGTTGTCACATTGTAGTCACGTTTGTTGCATTGCAACCGCAGGTAAGAGCTCTACGCATTGACGTAAGCAGTTCACAGTAATTCGTAGCTTTTGGCGTCGACGACCTGCGGCCTAATTACATCATAACTAGGAATTTAAAATTTCAAATAAAAAAACTAAGCATAAGCCGGGTATTGGGGCATCATTGCTAAGCATTTAGATGCATTCTGGGTTGAAAACGACTAGGTCAAAAATCCACTGCTGTTAATAATCGCGATTTTGGAACTTGACCTAAAGTGTGGTTTGAGACCATAAGCATATGTGCTTAGGTCTTATAAACATGTCCTAGAAGTTTTGTTACGTTTGAATGTCATTTGATGCTGTAACGGATGTGATTTGTTTGCGGATGAGCGATTGACTTTTGGTGATTTTAGTCACTTGAGTGTACTTTGAGTTAGATGCGAGTTGTTAATTGTTTTCCAAGAGATTGACAACCTCTTGTAGCCTCTATGCACTAGTTGAGTCAGCTTCGTCCCATGGATTGACAATTTAATTGTGGTTCTCGCTAATACTGCAATAAGATAGGATGGTGAGGTTAGACATGCGTCCCACATCTGGAGCCGTTGCCGGGGATTGAAGAGACTTAAACTAGGAAAAAACACAAGGTTCTTGTGAAGTTATCCTTTAACGTCCTCTAGGATCGCCTAGAGTTCAAAACTTTGTTTTAGAAACCTCATAGCTTAAGATTGTTGTCTTTTGTTGTGTAGAGGTATCTTGGAAGTAATCGTACTTGGTAAGTGCCTCTAGGATTGTAGGATTGTAGAAATAGATTAGGATTTTGAGGATGATTGGTAGACGAAATAAGTCTTAAGATCAATGCTCAAAAAACCATAAAAGATAAGAAAACGAGTGTTTGTGAACACTTTCCACAACCCCATTGTATGAAAATTTAGGAGTAGGGTAAGTAGGATCCGAGGTGGATTTCAGAACATTTCTCACTCTGAAAGAATCAAGTGTGAGTTGTTATTGGAAGTTGAAGAATTTCAGGTCTACGGCTAGAAATAGCACAAAAAGACTCCAAACCACTCAATCCGACTGGAGAGTAAGCTTAAAAGTTGTCTAAACCAGTTGGTAAGCTCAAGGACACTTTGAGGTAAAAATTTCAAGAGTTGGCCAAAACTCAGATTATTTACTTTTCTCTTGATATTTTAGGCTAAATTAAGTTTTGACTTGATTCATAGGCTTAAAATAGCTCATGTAAAGACTGTCTTTGAAAAAATTGCAAAAAAATGTTCATTTCAAGCATGAAATCAATAATAGTGATTATCAACTTTCTGCTTCAAATTGACCAAGGTTCATACCATTGACTCATTGCATGTGTACAAACAACTTTTGTAAAGGCCCAAAAGATTTGGATCACCAAACTAGCAAAAAACTGAGGTAAAAACTAAAGTTTGTACTGACTTTTGAATCTTGAGTATAAATTTGGGAAAAATTTGTCCAAACTTGTTGAAATTTGATTCATATGCTTATATTGATGTGATAAACATGTGTACATGCTCAGTTGACCAAAAAGATGCAAAAAGTTGTCAATGGTAAATAATCGCGATTATTGACATCTGCCCCATTTTTCAACCTTTTTGACCAAGTTAGCATACCACTAGTTTTACCATGTTGTAATAAGCTCACAACCAAATTTGGTAAGATTTGGATCATTGGATTGAAAATTGTGACCAAATTTGCAAAGTTAGTATGCGGACAGAAAATTGATGACCATTTGAGCAGACATTGTCCAAAATTGATGAAACTTGGCTAGTGACCTTAACTTGAGGTGCTTAACAGATCTGTGTCAAAGTTGGGACAAAAATTTGAAAAAATATAGCTGGAATAAATAATCGTGATTATTTATATCTGCTTCAAAATTTGAAAATTTTACACATTTGAGTATGACACAAGGCCAAGAATATCAAGTAGACCCCAAAAATCAATTTTGGTGAAATTTGGATCACAAAAGTGAGACTTAAGCCAGATTCTTGAAATCCGAGTCTGCGAACACAGAACAGTTGATAAACTTGATCAGATTTTGTCCAAACTTGTTTAAACTTGTCCAGGGACTTTAACTAGTTGTATACTTGCCAAACCAAGCCAGAAAGTGTAAAAAACTGACAAAAGTAAATAATCACGATTATTTACTACTGCTACCCAGGGACATCAGTTTTGACTTTTGAACTTATACAGTATTAGACCATCATAATACAAAGCCACCGGGCAATTTTGGGTTCAGTTGGATCCAAATTGGCACATGTTCACTCAGTTTCCAGGTTGCAGACTAATCCTTTGATTTTTGCTAAAGTTGAATCTGAAAGTCAAATTTTGACTCCCATAGCTCGATTTGAAGTGATACACATAGACCAATCATGAGAGTTAGCAGAAACTCTACTGTCTTTATAGGAGAATAGCTAACTCGATCAAATTTGTACAGGAATCAAGTCGCAGAAGAGGAATCAGTAGCTTGACAGAAAGTTGCAATCGAATCAAGTGGAAATTGACGACTGGTTAATGCAAAGGTAAGTACTCTAACCAGGGCTTCATAACTCTATATGAACCTTAGATCTGGTCGTGTATTAGGAAATCAGGGCATACTCGGAAAAACCTCCAGTAGAGTACTTACCGAAGAAAGCGTGAATCAAGGCAGTTCCTTGCACACAATTCTTGAAGAAGTCTCAAACACTTTTTTAGATTCAATATCTGAAATGTCTTCTTACTCGACTCACTCAGAAACTGGAACGACAATGCGTTATAAGCATATACTCTCTTTTTACAAGAGTAACCGCCATGGAGCCCAGGTTACGAGGAGTATGCTATTCGCATTGATGACTATGGTATTGAGTTCGAAGAAGAGATTAGGGCAAACAAACAAGAAAAAAATATACATGGACAAAAACGGAACTCAGTATGTACAAGTTGAAAACCTTGATGTGGTAGAAAAATGGGGGTTATAAGTAAACACCATAATCCCAAATATGTCAGCAAAAGGAGAACCTCCAACTTTAGAATTCAAAGGATACGATCAAGTAGATTTGAAGCCTTTGAAACGTCTTAGTACGGATAATCTTAGGATCGGAGTCTATTGCTGGGAGGATAGAAACATAAAAGATCTTCTATGGACTTCACATGCCAAATCAGGACAACTAACGGCCATGAAGATCAGCTATATCTTCAAGATCAAAGATAAGGGATCAACAGACCTACCAATCTAATTGTTTAGGGATTGTTATAATAACAACTTTGTTATGATGACTCCTGAGGAGGTAGAACAAACCAAATACCAAGGGTATTCCATAAGGGATTGGATATTGGTACAAGGACCAGAAACAATTCCAAGAGATGAACACCATGAGAGATCATCTGAGAGTAATGTTAAGAAACCAGAAACCACCTCATCACGTAGAAAACCGAGTGACACTAAGGCCAGTCCAGGGCTACATGAGTCACTATTTCCAACATACTGGTTTGAAGGACTCGGAACAGGACCAACTGCCAGGAGACTGGGAGTTGAACCAAACAGACATGTCAGACCAACTGATTTTTAGAAATGGGTCAGAAAATACAGTGGATCAGGGGATCCATACGACCACTGACCAAGCTTTAAGAGAGTGCTAAGAGAAGAACGTATATTCGATTTCCATACTCAATTCGAGGGGTTTGGAATGACATTAGAAGGAAAAGCATTGACATGGTTCCAAAACATTCCACCAAGGTCAATCATAGACTTGAACACTTTAGCTCAAGGATTTATAGCTGCTTGTTCCAAAACGGGGATCAAACATAATAAGGTAGCTCAATCTACAGCTTTAAACAGAAACATGGTGAGTTTGTTAGGGATTGTGCAACTCAAATGAAACAATACATTGCCAGATGCCCAGGGCTAGAGATACCTGCAGAAGAACGACTCGTATCATTGTTTCTAGAGGGACTGCTAAACAAAGAACTTCATGCTATACTCTATAGTAAAAAGCATACAACCCTAGAAGAGTGTGTGTCAGATGCCATTGACTTAGGAGACAGTTTTGATATTTTTAACGAAAAAGATGTCCCTAAGGATAACCAAAGTGAGAAAAAAACATCCACTAAACCAGCACAAGTGGGAATGGCTGCTGCAACACCACCACAAGGAAATCTCATCATTTCACCAAGCGAATAAAGTCCAAATGCAACCAAACCTATAGATAGTATAGGCAACATATCTGAAGACACATGCCCAAACCCTCAAATCCTAGTTTTGACCATTGGTCAAAATTGCAATTAATATCAGTAGGGTAGATTTGACCTAGCTATTTTCAGTCCCGAATGCACTTACTAGCTTAGCAATGATGCCCCAACACCCCTCCTATGCACAAAATACAGTTTTGAGATTTAAAGTGTGAGCTATGAACAGATTTAGAAGGAGGTTAGACACAAAAAATGCCTAGATTCCGAGAGGGGAGATATGGTAATGGCTGACACAGATTTCAAGGGACAGAAAACCTCCGTTACTCACTTGATTGGGAAGTTGAGGCTTCATGTCCAAATCTATGTCGACAAAAAAGATTTTTTCATCTCTCATCTCCAACATGAGGATGCTATCATAGGGGTGCCATGGTTTGATCGCATGACTGCCAATATGAAGTTCCTTGAAAAGAGAATCTACTTCACCTACAGGGGAAAGAATATGTATATAGATGCTAGTGAGTGTGGTTACACCATTCCACTTGTAAATTCTCCTGCTTTTGATAAATCAATGAAGATTTCAGTTTCTGCGTACATGATTTTTGTCAAAGAGTCTTTTAAAGATCCTAATGTTTCATCAAATCTAAATGGTAGGAATCAAGAAGAGTTAGACTTGTCTAATTTTCTAAAAGGATTCCAAGATGTGTTCATCGATGATATCCCTATGTACTTACCTCCAAAAGGAGGGGATGATGACCATCACATTGAGCTCCTTCCAGGAAGCTCCCCGCCTAACAAGCCTCCTTATTGAGTCTCACAAGCTCAACAAGAGGAGATCATGAGGCAAGTACAGAAATTGGTAGACAAAGGGATGGTGAGGCCTAGTTCCTCTCCCTTTCGTTCTCTAGTCCTTTTAGTGCAAAATAAAGATGGTACATACCATATGTGTGTGGACTATCAAGCACTAAACCATATCACTTTCAAAAATAGATTTCACGTGCCTCGGGTAGAAGGTTTGTTTGATAAGCTACAACCTACTTCAGTAGGATTGAACTTAAGAGTGGCTATCATCAAATAAGGATAGTGGATGAAGATATCCTAAAGACCATGTTTCACACAATGTTTGGTCTTTATGAATATCTAGTCATGCCTTTTGGCTGGACTAATGCACCAACTACATTCAATCGTCTAATGGAGAAAATTTTTAGACCTTACTGCAAATTCACTGGAGTGTTCTTTGATGATATCATCATCTACTCCAAGTCTTTGGAGGAACATAAGCAACATCTCCAAGTGATATTTCAAGCATTGAGGGAGAATAAGCTTTTTCTCAACCAAAAGAAAAGTGAATTTTTCCTTCAAGAGATTCAATACCTAGGTCATATTATCTCTCAAGATGGTATCCGTATGGATCCATCAAAGTTAGAGGTGATAAAAGCATGGCCTAACCCATGGAATCTACATGAGCTAAGAAGCTTTATTGGTATGTGCGCATACTATAGACGCTTCATAGCAAAATTCTCTCAAGTAGCAGGACCACTATATGACTTAACTAAGAAGAACGTTAAGTATCCATGGACTGCTAAGGAGCAAAATTCTTTTGACAAGCTCAAGGAGAAGCTTACCTCTCAACCAATCCTCATGCTTCCCAATCTCTCAAAACCATTGGACCATCTGAGGTCCAATGTGCTGCTTGTGGTGATTGTCTTGGAGCAGTTTTGCTTCAAGAAGGGCATGCCATAGCATATGAGAGCCAAAGTCTTGGGCATTTATAAAAAAAAGGTTTTAGCTGTTCTACATGCCCTAGACACATGGAAGCACTACTTATTGGGGGCTCCATTTATTCAACTAACCGACCACCAAAGTCTCAAGTATTTCATGAGGCAAACTGTTGGAATTAGGGTTGCAGAGAAACACACACAGCTTGGAGAAGACGAAGGAAGCTCAAGGCACCGAATAGAGAGTGTATTACTTAGTGTGCAATGGAAAGATAGATAGCCCTAGAGTGATGGACGTATATACAATGCTCGGGGGAAAAAACCTCCTAAAGAGGGAAAAAATGCCTCGACGGTCCTAGTGTGTTCACACACACCACTACCACATGTATATGGTAACAAATCCCCCCTGGAGTGATGCTGTGAACGAGAGCTGGCACATGAGTAAAGGGAAGTGCCATGCCCTGAGGACATGATTAGTCCACAAAGGGGAGTAAGCCCAAAGCTTTGCGGAAAGCTTCAAGATTCTCACGAGACAATGCCTTTGTGAAAAGTTCTACAAGGTTGTCCTCTGTTGGCACATAAGCCAAGCTGATCTCTCCTATTGAGAACCTCTCCCTGACATAGTGGTAATGCACCTCAATGTGCTTTGTGTGAGCATGAAAAATTGGGTTCCTCGCAACTACCAATGCACTCTGGCTGTCAGTGTAGATAGTGTTGGCAGTGTCTTGTCCAACACCCAAATCAGCCATAAGGGGTCTGAGCCATACACACTCAACCGTAGCTGTGAAGACTGCCTGTACTCAACCTCACAACTCGAAGTGGCCACAGTAGGTTGCTTCTTGCTCAACCATGATATACATGAACTACCAAGCATGAAACAAAACCACTTGTGGACACTCGCGTGTCAAAACAACCAACCCAATTGGAGTCTGAAAAAGCATGTCAGTCTGGCAGCAATGATCCCCCCTTGGGATAAAACAAGCCAAGATGTGAAGTGCCACTAAGGTAGCGGAAAATCCTCTTGACAGCCTGCCAATGCTAAGACCCTAGGCTATGCATAAATTTGTTGACCTGTGAGACTGCAAACTGAATATCCAGCCTCGTGTTGCATACATAAATGAGGCAGCCAACAACAGTTTGGTAAAGAGTGACATCAGCAAGATTGCCAGCATCATGTAGACTCAACTTCAAACTTGTTTCCATGGGAGTGTCAATAGGTTTGCAATCCTCAAGTCTAAACTTACATAACAATGTCTCTATGTAGCTTTTTTGACACAAGGCAATATTACCATCACACTGCTTAAATTGTATACCCATGTAATGATGCAACAGTCCCAAATCTTTCATCTTGAAAGTAGTATTCAAATCAGCCTTAAATTCAGCAATATGTCTCTCATTTGGTCCAGTGATCAGCAAATCATCGACATAAAGAACCACAATGAGAAGTACATCATCCTCACGCTTTACATACAATGTGCTTTCTGTTGGAGTGTTACAAAAGCCTCGTCTGACCAAATGAGTGTCAGCTTTCTCACACCAAGCACGAAGAGATTGCTTCAACCCATACAAAGCCTTCTTACATCTGCACACTTTGTCCTCTTGTCCTTTTATGACAAAACCGTGAGGCTGCGTTACATAAACTTCCTCAAATATGTCACCATTCAAGAAAGCAGTAACAATGTCTGATTGATGTACATCCCAACCAAAATGAGCTACCAATGCACATAGAAAACGCACACTAGTCATACTACAAGTGGGAGCAAAGGTCTCTTCATAATCTATGCCTTTTTGTTGTGCATAACCCTATGCAACAAGTCGAGCCTTATGGTGATCCACCTCACCATCCGGCTTGCGTTTCAACTTGTAAACCCACTTCGTACCAATGGCCTTTTTGCCAAGAGGCAAATCACATAAATTCCATGTGTCATTTTCTATAAGTGCATCATATTCTGATTGCATGGCAGCCATCCAATTTTCTGAATTATGTGCTTCATCAATAGACAGAGGCTCCTCAACATCATGTAAGCTAGACAAAGCCAAAACATAACAATCTGATGCATAAGATGCATGGCGAGAGCCTGAACGAGTACGACTAGGCAAAGGTGCATACAATTTACTGTCACGCAAAAGTGTGCACCAGCCATTTTGGCATACCTCTAGCCTGCTCATTTTCAGCCCTTTCCTCATCGAGTACATCATGTACATCTGCATCAGTAATAGGCTCATCTGTAACATTTTCAGAAACCCCCATAGGCTGTACATTTTCCTCATTGGAAATTACATTCGTATTTCCACCACTGAAAAGAGGCAACAAAGTGTCATGAATGTCATGTGAGCTTACATTATTGTCTCTAGTACATGATCGCAAGGGCTGAACAGAATCTTCCACAAACACTACATCCCGTGAAACTAGAATACGCTTTGTTTGCGGATGATATAACCTGTAACCTTTTCTTTCAGCAGTATAACCAACAAAAATACATTTGACAGCCTTATCATCCAATTTTCTGCGTTGTGTTTGTGGAACCAAAGCATATGCCAAACAACCAGAAACACGCATGTGCTCAATAGAGGGCTTTCTATCATGCCATGCTTCATATGGAGTAATAGACTACAAAGCTTTCGTAGGACACCTGTTTAGTACATAAGTGGCACACATGATGGCCTCAAGCCAAAAAGAATGCGGCAAATCTTGACTTTTGACCATACATCGTGCCATTTCCGTAAGTGACCTGTTTTTCCTCTCAGCAACACCATTTTGTTGAGGTGTATAAGGCACTATAGATTGGTGTTTTATCCCACAACTAGCGAGAAATGCATTGAATTCATGAGACATATACTCCCCCCCTCGATTGGAACGGAGGGTGCCCATACTACATTTTGAGACATTTTCACCCATAGCCAGAAATTGTTTGAAGCACATAAAAACTTCGGACTTTGCTTTAAGCGGAAATACTCATGCATGCCTGGAGTAATCATCAATGAAAGTCATGAAGTACGGGTAATTGCCCAAGGACGGAGTTTTCATGGGCCCACAAACATCATTATGTACAAGCTGCAACCTGCAAGTGGCCTGAACTGAACCATCCTTTGGAAACTTAGGACGCTGCATCTTACCCGAAATACAGCCTTCACAAATATGTTTGATAGGTGCTTCAAGAGGTGGCAAAGAAGCAACCATATCAGATTTCTGCAAACGCAGCCAACTGGCAAGATTCAGATGACAAAAACGTGCATGCCAAAGTTTTGCATTTGAAATAGCCCTTGAATCTGCAACAGCATTTGCAAAAAAAAATCACACTTTTCATACAAAGTGAGCTTATACAGCCCACGACACAAGAGGCCAGATGCAACAATTTCATCACCAAAACTGAGATCATGAACTCTACATCTGTCATCCACAAATTTGACTACAAGTCCAAGTCTAGCAAGTGCGGATACAGACAAGAGATTGTTCTTGATCCCAGGTACATAAAGTGCATCAATAAGTGTGAAAGAACTACCATTTGCAGCAATGAGCACAATCTTTCCAACTCCCTGAACTGGATAAGAGGCATTTTTGGCACAAGTGACAGAATTCCCATAAGGGATAGACTCGAGAGAGGTAAACAATTCACGATGTGAGGTATTGTGCTTTGTAGCACCACTGTCGAAATACCACACATGTGAATCTGCAGCAACTGACAAGCATGCATCATGGACAGCAGGATTGTAAGTGCACTTTGCGCTAAAAGCCCATTCTACATCAACATCAACAACACAGTCTCCTTTCACAGAAGACTCAACAATGGTTGCATTTGTAGTGGAACCACCCTCTTTCTTCTTAGCCTCTTTGGCCTTCAACTTAGGACACTGCTTGATCAAGTGATCATTTGCTTTACAATAATGGCAACGCATCTTCTTTTTTCCCTTATCACCAGAGTTTCCAGACGAATTGCTGCTAGCAGAAGCATTAGGAACAATATTTTTTCCACTTGCAGCAGAACCATAAGAAGTGGCTGCATTGCTGTTACCACCCTTTCTTTGAGAAGCAATAAAAGCTTGTTCAACTCCACGCTGTCTAGTCCTGTTTTTTTTTGGAAAGTGACTCTTGCAAAATCAATGTAGACAATGCATCAAACTTGACAACTTCTGGATTTCCTTGGGTCATAAGTCTCCAAGTACTAGCAAAAGTCTAGTAAGAATCTGGTAAGGCATCAAGAACAGTCTGCACAAGTGAACTATCTGAAATGACTTCACCTGCAGAAATAAGCTGCTCATTGATATCCTTGACACTAGCAAGGAAAGTGTCCATATCATCTTCCTCATGCATAATCTTCGACTCCAGCTCTTTACGTAGCAAAGCAATTTTAGCCTCATTGCGGCTTGCATAAAGACCAGCTAAAATATCCCAAGCCTGTTTTGCAGATTTTGCTGAACGGATGTGAGGAACAATGGTGCGCTTCACAAACAATGCAGTCAATGCATGAGCTTGCACATCCTTAACATCCAAACGAGCTTGTTCTACCGTAGGCAAAACAACTCTAGCAGCAGCAAGTCCTGCAACATCCTCAACATTGCCTACATCCTTAGAACCAGGACGTACATCAATGCCCTTCACAATATTCCAGACGCCTTTTGACACAAGAACATGTTGCATCATATAAGCCCACATAGGGTAATTGTCCCCATCCAACCTATCCTCAACAGCAAACATCTTGAACACATCTGTGTTGTTGTTGTCAGCCATGGTAAATGTTGCACTTGATGTGAAAATTGCCCGAAAATAGTAGAAACGGAGCGGGAACATCTCGTTCTATATAGCACAAACCGTAGAAGACTATGAGGCACCTGTTATGCAAAAAACGGCATCGACAGAAATTCTGCACAAAATGACGAAATAGCATGTGCAACACTACTTGCAGTGGAAACGGAGGCCGAAATGAGCCCGAATCAAAAATTTGAGCAGATTGAGCTCTATGAGCTCACCCAAAATATTTATCGACCTGCGAATGCTCGCCAAACCTCACTGTAATAGGAGAAAGTGAGCAGGTGTGTGCTGGAGCAGCTAGCGACTAAGCCCGGGAGGACGCAACCTACTCTGATACCAATTGTTGGAATTAGGGTTGCAGAGAAACGCACACATCTTGGAGAAGATGAAGGAATCTCAAGGCACAGAATAGAGAGTGTATTACTTAGTGTGAAATGGAAAGATAGATAGCCCTAGAGTGATGGGCATATATACAATGCTCGGGGGTGGGCACATTTTCTTTTGCAATATCATTTTCATATTGCTCACATAGCTGGTAAGCACAATCAAGTGGCCGATGCACTTTCACGGCACCAAAATTTAATGCGGTGTCTATAGCTACTCACAATGATCTATCTTATATGATAGATGAGTATGCTATTGACCCTGACTTTAGAGACATAATGTCAGCCCTTGCTTTGGGGAAGAAAGAGGAACCATTCACCTGCAGGATGGTTATCTTTTCCATGGTTATCCCATGCTCCTCCCTATGTGGGGCATCAAGGTATTCAACCTACTCTTTGAGAAGTATAAACGTATTTCTATTGGCCTACCATGAAAGTGGACATACAAGAGTATGTTTCAAAATGTGTAGTATGCCAAAAGGCCAAGTATGATAGAGGGAAGCAACCTAGATTACTCCAACCATTGCAAATCCCAAATTCACCATGGGAGAGTATATCCATGGATTTCATCTCTGGATTACCCAAGTCTATCCATGGAAATACGAGAATATGGACAATAGTTGACAGGTTTAGCAAGCAACCACACTTTATTTCTATCAAAAAGACTATTAAGGCACACCAAATGGCAACTCTCTTAATATCTCAGATTTTCAAACACCATGGATTACCAACATCCATTGTGTCAAATCGAGATCCTAGAATGACCATTAATTTTTGGAAAGGTCTCTTTGAAAATCTAAGAACAAGATTGAATTTCTCTTCGCCCTATCACCCACAAACGGATGGCCAAAGTGAGATAGCCAATCTCACGATACTCAATCTACTCAAGACTTATGTTACCAAAGTAGATCAACGCTCACAAGGGGAAAAGTACTTACTTCTTGTAAATTATGCCTACAATAATAATGTACATACTTCTACACAAAAATCACCTTTTGAGATCATTGAGGGAAGACCTAATCTCCCTTGCTACTTATAGTACATGGGTAGATCTTCGCTGCCGATGAATATAGCTGTGACCTACAAGAATCTGCTCAAAAGATTAAGGAGGCTATATCCATCTCTCAACAAAGGCAAAAAGTTGGTACTGACAAGCACAGAAGGGCCTTAACGTTCAAAGAAAATAATTGGGTCTTACTTAAGTTTCCTAAGGCTCAATTAAGGAAGACGACGGGGAAAAATCCTCGGGCCATCAAAAATATTATGTTAAGTTATCAAAAAGATACTATGGTCCTTTCCAAATCTTGAAGCCCATCAATGAGACGGCTTATCAACTCAAGTTGCCCAACCATTGGCTCATACACAATGCCTTTCATGTAAGCCTACTTAAGCCCTACAAAGGAGAGCCACTAAGTGAACCAATTATTGAAGGCCCTCCCAAAGTTGAAGACCAAGAAGAGGTGCTACAACCCAAAGCTATCCTTTGACATGAAGACAAGGTACTACAACATGGTAAGATTATTTGATGGTATCTTATTAAGTTCAAAAATTATCCTTTTGAAGATGCTAGATGGATGCAAGGAATACAGCTTAAGGATAGTATGAACCTTGTCAATGCTTACAATGCTACATTAGAGTAATCAAATGTACAAATTTATTTTAAATGACCAATGTTTTTGTCTTATAAGACTAGTTCTCTTTTTATTGTGCGCAAATTTAAATAGTATGCATGCTTAGAATCATGTTTGTGTTTTCAATGTCTCTCAAACACCAAGTTGAATTTGTCACTCTACTTTGGGAGAATGAAATGGACTAAAGAGCATACATGCTTGCTGTAGCTATGTCTCCCAAGCACCAAATGGATTAGTCATCCATCTTGGAAAGATGTCATAGGGTAAAAAGGGATCCTCTACCCGCTAAGTAAGATTGACTAATGACTAAGGCTTTATCTCTTCTACCTCATAGTTGAGGACGACTATGATTTCAAGAGAGAGGTAATGTCATAAAATCTAATATCTAACCAACCCAAATGATTTTCTCATATTAAACTGATCATTTGGTGTGGGAGAATAAATGGGAACAAGGGTTAAGATATAGACATGTGCTTATAGATCTATCTCAACACGGGGCCAATGGTAAAGGGGCCCAAATGAGAGATAGTCAATCACAGAGAAAGGCTAACCAATGGAGCATAAGACCTTAGAGTTAGCTTCATTGAAGACCTCCAATAGTTAGTGTAAAAGTCCTTTGACCTTAGGTAAGCTAGGGATGAGCTTGAGGTGGGAACCTCACCCAAGCTTAAGGTGCTTGAGGTGCTTGATGACTAAGGTGCTTGAGGTGCCTGATGACTGTGATGCTTGAGGTGGTTGTCATGCTTGAGATGCTAGGGCTGTACTTGAGCTGAGAACCCAGCCCAAGCTTGAGGGGCTTAAGGGCCAAGCTTGTGGTGGGAACTTAACCCAAGGTTGAGTGGCTTGAGGTGTGCAAAAGTCAAATTCAATCCCTACAAGGAGGGGGAGATCCCTACATGAGGGGGGATGAGAGATAACACACACACACACTCACACAAGGCATGCCTAGTACTAAGAAAGCAAAGGGGAAACTTGTCAAGTTCCTCCTCATGTTGCCCTTATGGTGTGCTTGAAGCCTATTGGTTGGCCACAAGGGGTCCAATGATAATTTAGGAGATTTTATTAATTGTCTTTGCATTTATCAAGTCATGTCTCTCAAAGGGGAAAGGGGGACACTTGTCCCAAGGCTACCCTTGTTGCTTGTAATGCCTCATGCTTGTGATTGGCTAGGCCGGAGGGGTCCAATGAGCTTCAAGCATGAGCTACAAGGGGGAGTCGACCAAAGAAATCTAGGGGGTTGCTTAGGGGGTACACTCTGCCACACACACTCACACACACTCTCATTATGCAATGTGCAAAGTGCAAGAGCTCCCTCTCCTTCTCCAAGTAAGTAGCAGTTGAGAGCATACACCCACACTTGGCTATGGAGTGCAAATCCAACCAAGAGCCATGCTTCAATGCTTAAGCTTGCCATCTTCATTACTATGCTATTATGTATGCTAGCAAGATGGGTTATGATAAGTGAGGAACTAATTCTTTCTCCTATGAAATGTTTCCTCTTCCTCTTCCCTACCCTCGTTTTCTCCTAGGTCTCTCCACCTTCGAGGGTGTTTGAGGTCTTGGGACTGAGGCTTGGGATAGTTAAAGCTTTCTTCAAAGTTTATGTTATGCTTGTGATGCATGAAGCTTTCCATCTTCATTGCATCACCTATGTCACAAGGAACACGAAGATTGTATTATAACAATTCTCTCTTATGGGAGAAATCATAATACAAATGCCTATTGGAGGGGGTACCAGCTCCACATAAATCCGGTCCTCAACTGTTGTTATGTTCTGATTTTTCTCTCTTGCAAAACTATTGTTCATGCCAAGTTAACTAATTGCTATGTTTATGTTGCTATCTTCATTTATGTCCACCCGCTATGCTCACAAAGTAATTTCTTAAAAGTACTCTCATTTATTTCCGCTACTCTCAAGTTAAATAGGCCAATTCCACTACAAGTACATGTGTATTATGAGTTTGTTCTAGTAGAGCCTTAAGCTTACATATTGTAACAACTAATCTTTAGGTTCAGATAGTTTTATGAACCACAATGACCAATCCATATGATTTTGGATATTCGGAATGAGCAACTTGGTTGCAATGATTATTAGTTGGGATTGAATTGGAAGAATGGGTACACTTACTTTACCTATGTTCATGATTCAATTGAGTGCAAAGTTACATTGATTTTGAGTTTTTTAATTGAAAAAGGGGATTTTAGGCATCCTTCTCCATAAGGTTTTGTCCAACTGATAAATTTATAAAAAATTTACATGCTTTGAGGCATTTTCCTAATCAAGTGTGTGTGCCAAAATCTCCTGAAAGTGATGGAAAATGGAGCTCATTTTCAATTGAAAATCAAAATTTTGTGCACATGTCAATTTCATTTTGATGTGTATGCTCAACAAATTATCAATGAGAGAATTTGGAAACTAAATCAACTGTGAAGTTTCAAATGATAATGTACATGTATTTTTGATTGGTGTGGCTTTGAATTGCATACTTGATTGAATGAGAAAATTTGTAAACTAATTAGCACCTCTCAATTAATTGAGAGATTATTTGAAAAATGCCGTCGAAGGAGTGTGTGCATGAAGGTTCATTTTGATGGTTCTTGCCAACAACATTGTTAACACAAGAAATAATGAATTCCAACATCCACCACATTATGATCTCTCACCTTTCTCTCAGCTATAGTATCATGCTAAGCCCTCCTCTCTCTTATTAGCTAGCTATGGGGACTCACAAAGCCCACACCCCATTAATTGTCATGGGAATAAGCTCCCAAAAGAAACAAAAATTTTAAAATAATAATAAAATTTACACTATGGCTTGGTTGTTGGAAGCCGAGTTTCACACACACACACACACACACACAAAAAGCCGAGTTTCACACACACACACACACAAAAAGCCTCATGGGTCCTCTTTGTTGCCTACCCCAAACCCTCGTCCTGCACCTACTTCTTTTCAAGTCCCTTGGCTCCCTAGTGGCCGGCCACATTTGGCTCCACACAGACACACACATAACCCCTCGACGCCCTCAGCTCATGCTTGCCATCACCTGCATTAAATGCGTCTTCAACCCACACTAATAACCCCTCCCACCCACACACACACACACACACACACACACACACACACACACACACACACACACACTTGCACACAAACCCTATGCCATCAATTGGTGCCACTAGAAAACTCTAGCTCACACACACAACAAGACACCCATTGTCACACCGTGCTCTTGCCTTTTATTGGTTGCCAAGTCCACTCTCCTGTGTTGACTCATAAGCTCCCAATACACAATTGATGACGATTCTATTGGAGCCTCTTTTGCTTGGAGCACATTCGCACACTATGGTTGTAGCGTTTTGAGTGGCGACAGTAGGTTTGACTCTTCTTCTTGAATTCACTGAAAATGCAAAGTGAGAGAAGAGAGAGAGAGAGAGAGAGAGAGAGAGAGAGAGAGAGAGGGGAAAGGAAGAAAGAGAGAGTAAAAGTTATCTCAACTTTGCCAAAATTGGAAGAGTTAGAAAACTTGAATGTTGTTTGCAGATAGGAGACAAAAGTGTGTGACGACAGCAAAACCCTGCCTCGTTGCTCGTGAAAAATGTACCTTGCTCCCATTGACAACATGTGGTAGCCCGCAATAGACGTACTCTAAAACTCACCAACCACAAAACCCTACGTTCATCCCTATTGGGCTTCACACAGGTTGCTATTGTGCTACAAATTTGGAGATCACCGCTTGACTCACTCCAATGAACAAACACATACACATATACAATTGATTTTGAGGCCCTCGTCCCATCAAGGCACTACTACTCATACCCCTTTTTTTTACATGTTGACATGGAGCCGACACCTCCCATTGTTGAGTTGTTGACCTACTGTGCAAGCCCCACTTTGCCCTCTATGATCACGTCACCATTCATGTGCTTCTTGGTGGTAATTGTAAAACCGAGTAACTCTCTTTCCATCATGTCAACACTATACTTGAAGTGTTGTCATCCCCCCCCCCCCCCGCCCCTTGATTCTTGCCTTTGACAATCCCTCGCTCTCTGTCCCCATAGGCTGCAGCCCACCATCAGAAGAAAACAAAAGCATTAAAAAATAAAGAGTTCCTTTATTTTTAATAAAAGAGAAGGGCTAAAACTTTTGAGAATGAAGAGTATTATATCAAGAAGTTTGATGGCACAAACTTCATGATATGGAAGCAATGTATATTTGATGTCTTGGTCAATAAGGGCCTTGCAGCGCCACTGGGAGAGCGTTGGTGATGAGTGGGAGGATGATGCTCGTGCTATGGCAACCATTTGCCTACACCTTGGTGAGTCCATTTTCTTTACGATTATGGACAAGATTATTGCAACATTATGGGAGTCATTATGCTCAACTTGGGATGGTAAGAGTGCATCAAAAAAAGTGTTTTTGATGAAGAAGCTTATGTGTTTGAATATGAGGGAAGGTAGCAATTTTAGTTTGCATTTGAACAAGTTCAATAGTGCTTTTACACAGTTGACTTCTAAAGGGTTGAATTTTGATGATGAAATGAAAGCCATTTTCTTGCTATGCTCTTTGCTTGCATCATGGGATACATTTAACACTACCATTAGTAAATATGCCCCTCAGGGAAAGATTTTTTTCAATGATGTTACTAGTTCTTTTCTCACAAAAGAGATCCGACGTCAATCTCTTGACCCTAGTGGGCATGGTAATGTGTATATGGCAAGTGAAAGGAGCAAACATACCATCAATGGCAAAGAGGTCATAGTTGTAGTCACGGTCATTCTCAAGACTTCAAGAATGTGCATAGCAAGAGTCATGAACTGACATAAGAAACATTGAATACTACCATTGTCATAAGAAAGGACACATGAAGAATGATTTTTGTTTATTGAGATTGTAAAGCTTACACCTCCTAAGAATAGCGTGAAGATAGAGGAGCTCAATGTCATTTAATCTTCACACATGTTTATGTTGTTCCTAACGTGTTACTTACAATCTGAGTCCAGAGGTGTTATTAGTTCTTAAAGAATGCTATGCGCAGAATTGGATCATTGACTTAGGTGCCAATTTTCATGTTACTCCTCACAAGGAGTGGTTCTCCAATTATGCTTCTACACATGGTTCAATTGAGATGAGTGATTCTCATCATCTTGACACTTGTCGCATTGGAGATGTATAGTTGTGTATGCACAATGGTATCGAGTTCATGCTGCAAGGCATGAGACATGTGTCAAAGCTAACTAAGAGCTTGGTTTCAACAGGACAAGTTGATGAGCTTAGATACACTACAATGTTTGGAAATGGTTCTTGGATAATTTAAAAAGTTAACTTGTTCATACTCCAAGGCCAAATCGGCTCATTGTACTCTTTGTATGTCTGTTGTGTGAAAGAGAACTATATCTATGTACTCGAGCTATGTTATACTGAGTTGTGGAATACTTGGGTTGTGTGACGTCTCCAAACCTGCCGACACCAAAAGCGGGATGGGATCCTTGACAGGTCTCTAGGCCTAATAAAATATGAGTCCCTAAACAAGAAGAATTGCAGGGAATTCACCCTTACCATTGATAATGGTTTAGGTGTATAGCCCTAGAAGGAGACCTAGTCTTGTCTTGCAGTGGAAACGGGACAATTTGTTGAATTAAAAAAAAAAACTATTCTGGCCCTATAACTTCCATCATTAGGATTAAGGTTTCCTTAGCCAACGCTTTTTTCCCCCTAACATATGTGAGGGCACAGCCGTGCTGGTGGATTCCTCTTCCAAGTGGAGAAGTTTCTAGACGTTTTTAGTGCGCGGGAATGGATAGTTACCTAACTAATCAGGTTCACCCGTCCATAATTGATAACCTTAGTCAATCCCCACTTACCACCCCGCACTCACACATGATTCTTTGTTGTTTAATTACTACCACATTCTTGTCACAATTAAAACAATGATTTCTTTTAACTTTCATAACTGAATTTCATTAAAACAACCCTTGAAAACAGTATTGAAAACATTCTTTTAGCAAACAAACATCTTTAGACTTAAGACAAGGTACTATCATTCTGGAGTATCTTTGACCAGTACTGGCTTGTCTCAAGACCACCTACACAGGGGTGAAAAAATGGCATCCATTCCTTATTTATAAAAACAAGGGTGGAAAAAGGCATCACCCATAGTCCGCGCGCCCATACGTCAACCGGTTGCCCATAAAACCGGGCGGTTCCTCTAGGATAAACTCGATATCCTAAGTAATATCCACAAGCACAAACAAGCATGGGGTAAAGACTCCATGCGCACTGAGAAAACCGACTCATCGATGGCAGATTCGCCTTCATTACTCATTACCTAGAGTAAAATATTCCAAGGAATCATAGGTGTCTTGAGACAAGCTGTCTTAAGGATGACCAAACATTTCTTTCCTAGGTCAATCAGTCATAACCCAATCATTTCTTTCCTACTTACAATCATTGCTCGTTGGTTTCTTGGAAGTTACCTTCCATTTACGGCCAGTTAATCCTTCCTAAACCTTACATATGCACTGTTAATTTAGAAATGAACTTTAATCTAATTAAACACTTAAGTGAACAAAATGGAAATCCATCTGTGAAACTGGTCAGCCATGTGCTGGTGCGCTGGTGCCTGGCACTTTCCTCCGTAGGCCTATGACTAGGCCCAGCCTCATGGTCATGAGTGGCTTTATTTCTTTTGTTCATAGTATCCTCTTCATCGGTAAGAGGAGTTCGTCTGGTTCTCTTTGGAGTCATATTGGCAGCCTTTATAAAAGGACTTAATCGATTAGAGAATTAAATGAATAATCTCTTTTCTTCTTTTTTATCCAAAAATAAGGATTTTTGGAATAAATAGGTATCCTTGTTAGTTATTGGATGAGATATTTCTCCTGTAACTTCCTTGTACTATTAGTATTCTCCCATAATTATCATATAATTATTGGAGCTATTTTACTGGATTTCTCCTTAGTTTATATTCCAAGAATATCTTATTTTTGGCCTTAGTAAATTATGAGTTACCTATCTGCTAGTGGATTATATACCCTAGATGGAATTTGATATGTTCTATCTTTAAGGATTTTCTAGTTAACTCATAAAATTGATTTTTAAATTTTTTCTTCTATATTTATGGTCTAATTTAGGAAAAATTAACCAATACTAATTTATTATACTAATAATTTAGGCTAAGGTAATTTTCCCAACCTTCAAGAGTGATTTCTGACCTCTGGTAATTATTGAATAATTATATAAATTCATTTACTAATTTCCTTTCCTCGGTTTATACACAAAATCGGTTACTTCTAGTGAAAATAAGTATCTAAACAAATTATCTGACTTTAAGATATTTATCATGGGTTCCTCAAGATGTATTTTACCTCTAATAATTATCTCAAAGGTTTTTGGATTAATTTTCCATTTTTCCCCTTTTATTTTTCCTTAAAAATAGTGTTTTTCTATTGAGATAATGAGCTAGACTAATTATCCAGGGTTAAAATTTCATCACACGTTTCTCAAAATGTGTTTTACCTCTGATAATTATCTCAAAGATTTTTGAACTAGTTTGCTATTTTCCCCTTTTTATTTTCCCTTAAATACAATGTAATTCCGATGAGATAATTAGTTAAACTAACTATCTGAGGTTGAGATCATTATCACGGGTTTCATAAGATATTTTTTTCTCTTGTAATCATCTCAAAGCATTTTGAATTATTTTGCTATTTTTTTCTTTTTATTTTCCCTTAAAAACAATGTAATTCCTCTGAGATAATTAGTTAAACTAACTATCTGATGTTAAGATAATTATCATGGGTTTCATAAGATGTGTTTCTTCTCTAATAATTATCTCAAAGCTTTTTGAATTATTTTGCTAGTTTTTTATTTTTATTTCTCTTAAAAATAGTGTAATTTTTCTGATATAATTAGTTAAAATAATTATTACAAATTTCATAAGATGTTTTTGTTCTCTGATAAGTATCTCAAAGCATTTTGGATTAGTTTGCTATTTTCCCCTTTTTATTTTTCCTTAAAAATAGTATAATTTTGTTAAAAAACTTAGTTAAGCTAATTATCTAAGGTTAATATAATTATCAAGAATTTTATAACACATTATCTTCCTTTGATAATTATCTCAAAGTATTTTGGATTAGTTTGCTATTTTTTCCCTTAAAAATAGTGTAATGCTACTGAGATAATTAGCTAAACATATTATTTGAGGTTAAAATAAGTATGAAGGGTTTCATAAGAAGTGTTTTACCTCTGATAATTATCTCAAAGTATTTTGGATTAGTTTGTTATTTTTCTCTTTTTATTTTTCCTTAAAAATAGTGTAATTATGTTGAGATAAATAGTTAAGCTAATTATCTGAAGTCAAGATAATTATCATGGGTTTATTAAGATGCTTTTTACCTCTCATAATTATTTCAAAGCTTTTTGGATTAATTTGATCATTTCTCCCTTTACATTTCTCTTAAAAATAGTGTAGTTCTGCTTAAATAATTATTACAATTACTCAAAAAATTAAAAGATAATTTTTGTAGCTAATGATAGTCTAACACAGCTCTGATAATTATCTCTTCTTAATCTAAATTTAATTAGCATAAATATCATTAATTTATGATTAAAATGAGTAATTTCAGTCCTAATATAATATATTAATTAATTAGCTTAGTGTCCCTAAGCTTAATCTCAATAATCAATAGAGAATTTTGAATTAGGAGAGAATTGTAGAGTACACATAGGTTTAATCTTCAATTGATAAAGAATATTGTAAATAGGTTAACATAGTTTTACTAATTAAAAAAGGTTAGTGCTAATTATCGTTGATTAACCAACTAGAGCTTTGCTCTCTAGTGATTTCTGCATAGAGGTCCCTCTAGATGAGAGAGAATTTACCAAGGCTCCGAGTCTAATTTTTTGTGAAAGAAGGGGGTCTTTTTATAGCTTTTCAAGGCCCCTGGGCTGTTTCTGGCAGGTTCTGGCACCTCAAGCAAGGCCCCAGCTTTCAACTAGCGCCACCTGCTAATTTTGTCCCAGGCAGGTTCCAAATAGCTCCACACAGCCCCCTCAGCTTCCAGAATTGATTTTTGCTAATTTCTTTGATTTTTAATTATTAAAATTTGAATTATCTACAATTTATAGAACCTTAGGATAAAAAAGTCTTTAGCAATGATAATTACTGAAACCATCCAATTTTACTTAACTCATTCAATTCCTAGTGTAACCTTTCAGAGCCCGTAACTTTTTCAGATTTTCTCGGAATTTGATTCTAAAAAATTCTAACCATAGTAAAGCTCTGGTTATGGTTCCAAAAATACCAAAATAAGCCATAGTTTGAACAGTCTTTGTACAATTTCTAAGGTTTCAGAAACTGGAAACCTTACAATCACCCCAACTTAAGGAATTGAGATGTCCTCATCTCAACCAAAATTGGGAAAATCTTTGAGAAGTGATACTTCATCCTCCCATATGGCGTCTTCAGTGGGGTAGTCCTTCCATTTTAATAAATGTTCCCTGATTACTCTGTTTTGCAGACTTCTTTCCCTAGTATTGAGAATACAATCTGTTCGTCGTCTAGAGTTTGATTGGATTTGGGATGTAGGGTTTTAGAAGAATGATATGGAATACATTATGGACCTTGAGGTGTTCAGGTAGTTTTAATTTGTAAGCTTGATCACTGATTACTTTAATCACTTCATAAGGTCCACAATATCTGGGGCTTAGTTTTTTGTATTTTCCCAAGGATAAATTGCTTCTCTTTGGCCGTACACTAAGGAATACTTTATCTCTTTGTTTGAAAACCCGATCAAACCATTTTTTATCAGCATAATGTTTTTGGCTGTCCTTAGCTACCTGAATGTCCTGTCGTATGGCTTTGGTTTGGGCATCCATCTCCTCCAACATTTGTTTTGAAGCTTCTACTCTTGTAGTAGGGTCAGAAAAGTTTAGGGGTGGTATACATTCATGCCCATAAAGAGCATTAAATGGTGATATCCCAATGCTTTTATGGAATGAGAAATTATAGGCGAATTCCACCAGAGGGAGAAATTGTATCCATTTCCGGGGTTCTCTACTATAGTAGGCTCTAAGGATGTCTTCAATAACTTGATTCACTCTTTCCGTCTGGCCGTCCATCTGAGGGTGATAGGCTGTACTGAAACATAGCTAGGTACCTAAGGATTCAAATAAAGCTTTCCAAAATTTTGAAGTAAATTTTGCATCTCTGTCACTGACTATTCTCTTAGGAAGTCTGTGTAATCTAAAGATCTCTTTGATAAATAAATGACTTAAGTCTGATGCAGTGTAAGTTGTTTTCACAGGCATCAAATGAGATACTTTAATCAGCATGTCTACTACCACCATAATGGAGTCGTACCCCCTTGAACGGTAGGAAGACCTGTTACAAAGTTCATGCTAATGAGTTCCCACTTCATTTGAGGAATGTCCAGACGTTGAAGTTTTCCTGGCATCATTACTCGTTCATCATCATTACTCGTTCATCCTTAATCCTTTGACAGGAAAGACATTGTTTGATGTAGCGAAGTATATCCCCTTTCATTCCTGGACAAAAATAGCTTTTCCTTATGGCATTAAGGGTCTTTGCATAGCCAGGATGGCCGGCAACTGGAGCGTTGTGTCGTTCATAAAGGATTAAATCCTTCAACGTTGAATTCTTAGGAATGTAAAGCCGATACTTATAATAGAGAATCACATCCCTCCCAAGTGAATAATCCTTGATTATGTCTTTCTCTTTGATTAGGAGGTTTTGATAATCCTCATCTTCCAAGGAGGCTTCCTTAACCTTGTTTAGGATTGGATTGTCGACTGTGGAAATGGCCTCAAGAAAAACCTTACGGCTAAGGGCATCAGCAACCACATTCTTTTTTCTTGGTTTATATTTTATTTCAAAATCATATTCCTGTAAGAGTTTTATCCATCTTCTCTGCCTCATGTTGAGTGTTGCTTGTGAAAAAATCCATTTTAGACCCTGATGATTAGTGATTAACTGAAACTTTCCTCCTAGAAGATAGTGCCTCCAGAGTTTAAGAGCATGAATGACGGCTAGGAGTTCCAGATCATGAGTTGGATAGTTCAGATCGTGGATTCTTAATTAAGAATCCACGAGGCACTATCCAACTTGGTTTAAGACTCCTCCTATAGCAAGACCGCTGGCATCTGTTACTACTTCAAACTCTTGAGTGAAGTCAGGAAGTTTGAGTACAGGGGCTGATGTGAGATTTTGTTTTAGTTTGAGAAAACAGTCCTCCTATCCTTTTTCCCATGTAAGTTTGGCTGTCTTTTTAAGTAGCTGCGTCAAGGGTGCGGCGATGACTGCATAATCTTTGACGAAGATTCTATACCATCCTGTAATGCCCAAGAATCCTCGAATTTCACTGATTGTGTTGGGTTGTGGCCAATCTATTATGTCCTTAATCTTTGCGGGGTCTACAAAGATTCCTTCAGGGTTTATTATAAATCCAAGATAACTAACTTTGGACGTGAAGAACACACATTTATTCATCTTGGCATACAACTGATGTTGGCGTAGAAGATGAAGTATTTTACATACATGGCCTTCATGCTCTTTTTCATCTTTGGAATATACCAAGATATCATTGAAAAATACCAACACAAAATCATCCAGATATTCTTTGAATATATCGTGCATGAGACGGTTAAAAGTAGCTGGAGAATTCATAAGACCAAAAGGCATCACGATGAACCCATAATGCCCATATCGGGTGTTGAATGCAGTTTTGTAAATATCTGCCTCCTTAATCCGGATTTGAGGGTAACCTGATATGAGATCAATTTTTGTGAATACCTTGGCTCCATGTAATCTATCAAGTAATTAGTTAATGCGAGAAATAGGATACTTATTCTTTACTGATACCTGGTTAAGTCCCCTATAATCAATGCAGAGACGTAAAGATCCATCCTTCTTCTTTTGGAATAGAACAGGCACTCCCCAAGGTGAAATGCTTGGTCTTATGAATCCTTGTTCAATAAGCTGACGAAGCTATTCTTTTAATTCAATAGCTTCAGGGAGGGACATTTTGTAGGGTCTTTTTGAAATTGGTTCACTACCTGGAAAGGTTTCTATTTCGTGGTCTATGTCCCTTGGAGGAGGTAAATTTGAGAGATCTTCCGGAAATATATCCGAAAATTCCTTAAGCCATTCTGGAGTTGTGTTGTCCCTTGAATCATCATCCTTATTAAGTTTTACTACAAAGATCTGTTGCCCCTTGCGTAACCCCTTCAGAAGTCGACTAGCCTTAACTAATTGAGCCTTAGGTTTCCCATTTGATCCTTGTACTAACGTTTCTTCACCTAAGTGATTTTTGAAGGATAGGTTTCCTTGAGCAAAGTGAATATGGGCTTGATGTTTTATTAACCAATCCATTCCCAGAATACAGTTATATATTCCTACTGGTAGAGTCCAAAAGTAAGATGAAGTAAGGGTTCCTCCCAGTTCAAACTCAACTTCCCCGAGCCAAATTGTTACCAGCTGATTCCCGGAGGGAAAACATCTCATCTAATAATTGCATGATGCTCTTGCAAAATAAAAATTTATTGGAGTTGCAAGCAGCCTCGAACATCATGTTGAAAATCATAAACTTTTGATAAGCTTGGCGGATGTTTTCCTGTATTGATAGGGAAATTCTCATCTCACAACATACTATAATTAAAAATGCAATATAACTTATTGTGCCTATTCTATCAACATTTCACCCTAGGGTCAGGACCTTGTTAAACCATGCTATGATACCACTTGTGATGTCTCCAAACCCGCCGACACCAAAAGCAGGATGGGATCCTTGACAGGTCTCTAGGCCTAATAAAATCTGAGTCCTAAACAAGAAGAATTGCAGGGAATTCACCCTTACCATTGATAATGGTTTAGGTGTATAGCGTTAGAAGGAGACCTAGTCCTGTCTCGCAGTGCAAACAAGATAACTTGTTGAATATTAAAAAAAAAACTATTTCGGCCCTATAACTTCCATCATTCGGATTAAGGTTTCCTTAGCCAACGTTTTTTCCCCCCTAACATATGTGAGGGCACAGCCGCTGGTGGATTCCTCTTCCAAGTGGAGCAGTTTCTAGACGTTTTTAGTACGCGGGAATGGATAGTTACCTAACTAATCAGGTCCACCCGTCCATGATTGACAACCTTAGTCAATCCCCACTTACCACCCCGCACTCACACATGATTCTTTGTTGTTTAATTACTACCACATTCTTGTCACAATTAAAACAATGATTTCTTTTAACTTTCATACCTGAATTTCATTAAGACAACCCTTGAAAATAGTATTGAAAACATTCTTTTAGCAAACAAACATCTTTAGACTTAAGACAAGGTACTATCATTCTGAAGTATCTCTGACCATTATTGGCTTGTCTCAAGACCACCTACACAGGGGTGAAAAAACGGCACCCATTCCTTATTTATAAAAACCGGAGTGGAAAAATCCATCACCCATAGTCCGGGCGCCCATACGCCAACCGGTTGCCCATACAACCGGGTGGTTCCTCTAGGATAAACTCGATATCCTAAGTAATATACACAAGCACAAACAAGCACATGGTAAAGACTCCATGCGCACTAAGGAAACCGATTAATCCATGTCGGAATCGCCATCATTACTCATTACCTGGAGTAAAATATTCCAAGGAATCAGAGGTGTCTTGAGACAAGTTGTCTTAAGGATGATCAAACATTTATTTCCTATGTCAATCAGTCGTAACCCAATCATTTCTTTCCTATTTAAAATCATTGCTCGTTGGTTTCTTGGAAGTTACATTCCGTTTATGGCCAGTTAATCCTTCCTAACCCTTACGTATGCAATGTTAATTTAGAAATAAACTTTAATCTAATTAAATACTTAAGTGAACAAAATGGAAATCCACCTGTGTGACTGGTCAGCCATGTGTTGTTGCACTGGTGTCTCCAGACTTTCCTTTGTAGGCCTATGACTAGGCCTAGCCACATGGTCATGATTGGATTTATTTCTTTTGTTGATAGTATCCTCTTCATCGGTAAGAGGATTTCCTCTTGTTCTCTTTGGAGCCATATTGGCAGCCTTTATAAAAGGACTTAATCGATTAGAGAATTAAATGAATAATCTCTTTTCTTTCTTTTTATCCAAAAATAAGGACTTTTGGAATAAATAAATATCCTTGTTAGTTATTGGATGAGATATTTCTCCTGTAACTTCCTTGTACTATTAGTATTCTCCCATAATTATCATATAATTATTGGAGCTATTTTACTAGGTTTCTCCTTAGTTTATGTTCCAAGAATATCCTATTTTTGGCCTCAATAAATTATGAGTTACCTATCTGCTACTAGATTATTTACCCTAGATGGAATTTCATATGTTCTATCTCTAAGAATTTTTTGGTTAACTCATAAAATTGATTTATAACTTTTTTCTTCTATATTTATCGTCTAATTTAGGCAAAATTAGCCGACAGTAATTTGTTATACTAAAAATTTAGGCTAAGGTAATTTTCCCAACCTTCAAGAGTGATTTCTGACCTCTGGTAATTATTGAATAATTATATAAACTCATTTACTAATTTCCTTTCTCCGATTTATACACAAAATCGGTTACTTTTTGTAAAAATAAGTATCTAAACTAACTATCTGAGGTAAAGATATTTATCACGGGTTTCTCAAGATGTATTTTACCTCTGATAATTATCTCAAAGGTTTTTGGATTAAATTTCCATTTTACCTCTTTTATTTTCATTTTAAAACAGTGTTTTTCTATTGAGATAATAAATTAGACTAATTCTCCAAGGTTAAGATATTTATTAGGGTTTCTCAAGATGTGTTTTAGCTCTGATGTTTTTTTCAAATCATTTTGGATTAGTTTGCTATTTTCCCCTTTTTATTTTTCTTTATAAATAGTGTAATTGTGCTAAGATAATTTATTAAACGAATTATCTGAGATTAAAATAATTATCACGAGTTTCATAAGATGTGTTTTCTCTCTGATAATTATCTCAAAGCATTTTGGATTAGTTTGCTATTTTTCCCTTTTTATTTTCCCTTAAAAACAGTGTAATTCTATTGAGATAATTAGTTACGCTAATTATTGAAGTTAAGATAATTATCATGGGTTTTAGAAGATATGTTTTTCCTTTTATAATTATCTCAAAGCTTTTTGAATCAATTTGCTAGTTTTGCCTATTTATTTTTTCTTTAAAACAATATAATTCTGTTGAGATAATTTGTGAAACTAATTGTTTAAGATTAAAATAATTATCATATGTTTCATAAGATGTTTCTTTCCTCTGATAATAATCTCAAAGCATTTTGGATTAGTTTGCTATTTTTTCCTTTCTATTTTCTCTTCAAAACAGTGTAATTCTGCTGAAAAAAAATTAGTTAAGCAATTATTTGAGATTAAAATAATTATCATGGTATTCATAAGATGTTGTTTTCCTCTGATAAGTATCTCAAAGTATTTTGGATTAGTTTGCTATTTTCTCCCTTTTATTTTTTCTTAAAAATAGTGTAATTCTATTGATATAATTAGTTAAACTATTTATCTGAGGTTAAAAAAATTATCAAGGGTTTCATAAGAAGTGTTATTCCTTTGATAATTATCTCAAAGCATTTTGGATTAGTTTGCTATTTTTCTCCTTTATTTTCCCTTAAAAATAGTGTAATTCTGCTTAAAAAATTAGTTAAGCTAATTATTTGAGATAATTATCACAAGTTTCATAAGATGTTTTGTTTTCCTTTGATAATTATCTCAAAGTATTTTGGATTAGTTTGCTATTTTCTCCCTTTTTTTCTCCTTAAAAACAGTGTAATTCTGCTGATATAATTACTTAAAGTAATTATCTAAGGTTAAAACAATTATCAAGGGTTTCATAAGAAGTATTTTTCCTCTAATAATTATCTCAAAGCATTTTTATGAGTTTGCTATTTTTCTCCTTTTATTTTCCCTTAAAAACAGTGTAATTATGCTGAGATAATTAGTTAAGCTAATTATCTGAGATTAAGATAATTATCATGAGTTTATTAAAATATGTTTTATCTTTGATAATTATCTCAAACCTTTTTAAATTAATTTCATCATTTCCCCCTTTACTTTTCTCTTAAAAATAGTGTAATTCTGCTTCAATAATTATAAAATTACTCAAAATATTAAAAGATAATTTTCCTAGCATAATGACAGTTTGACACAGCTTTGATAATTATCTCATCTAAATCTAAATTTAATTAGCATAAATATCATAAATTTATGGTTAAAAAGAGTAATTTTAGCCCTAATATAATATAATAATAAATTAGCTTAGTGTCCCTAAGCTTAATCTCAATAATTAGCATATAATTTTGAATTAGGAGAGAATTTTAGAGTATACATAGGTTTAATCTTCAATTAATTAAGAAAAATGTAAATAGGTTAACATAGTTTTACTGATTGAAAAAGGTTAGTGCTAATTATCGTTGATTAACCAACTAGAGCTTTGCTCTCTAATGATTTTTGCGTAGAGGTCCCTCTAGATGAGAGAGAATTTACCAAGTCTCTGAGTCTAATTTTTTGTGAAGGAAGGGGGTCTTTTTATAGCTTTTCAAGGCCCCTGGGCTGTTTCTGGCAGGTTCTGGCACCTCAAGCAAGGCCCCAGCTTTCAACTAGCGCCACCTGCTAATTTTGTCCCAGGCAGGTTCCAAATAGCTCCACATAGCCCCCTCAACTTCCAGAATTGATTTTTGCTAATTTCTCTGATTTTTAATGATTAAAATTTGAATTATCTGCAATTTATAGAACCTTAGGATAAAAAATTCTTTAGCAATGATAATTACTGAAACCATCCAATTTTACTTAACTCATTCAATTCCTAGTGTAACCTTTCAGAGCCCGTAACTTTTCCAAATTTTATCGGAATTTGATTCTGAAAAATTCTAACCATGGTAAAGCTCTGGTTACAGTTCCAAAAATACCAAAATAAGCCATAGTTGGATCATTCTACAGTGTTTTCTCAATAGCCAAGTTAGTTTGAACAGTCTTTGTACAATTTCTAAGGTTTCAAAAACTGGAAAGCTTACAGCTTGGTCATATGAGTTAGAAATGAATGAAGTAGTTACAACATTTTGAATATATCCCTCTATGAAACTATTTTGATTTTAGTTTATGTGAGCATTGCATATATGGGAGACAAATTAGGCTTACCACTTTGCCATTGGTGGATAGAAAGTTAGGGAATCCCCTAGATCTGGTTCAGTGATCTATGTGGGCCTATGCCACATACGTCTCGCGGGGGGGGGGGCAATTATATTTCCTCACATTCATGGATGAATCTACTCAAAAGGTGTGGGTCAATCTCTTGAAGAGGAAAGACAAAGTCTGAAGTGTCTTCTAGAAGTTCCTAGATATGGTAGAAAACCAGTCATGCAAGAAGTTGAAGGCTTTGCACATTGACAATGGGGGAGAGTACGTCTACATTGAGTTTCAAGGACTTTTGTAGCAAACGAGGCATGCTCAAAATGGAGTTGTTGAGTGCATGAGTGTGATGCATTCTCACACGTGCCTAAAGAGCTTAGAAAGAAGCTGGATCCCAAGTCACACAAATTCACCTTCATTGGTGGCTATGGTGCAGATGGAGAGATGGGTTATCATCTCTGGCACCACTCAAAAATTTTGGAGAGTTATGCGTAGCTTACAAGTGTTTTTTAATGAATCAAAGATGCATAGATAGCCCATGAAATAGGTTGAGTATCGCAAAGTGATATTTGAGGTCGTAGCCTCAAAGTCAGTTACACAAATAGCTCAATCTACTAGCAATGTACCTACCACTAGTAGTGCTCTAGAGTGAGCTAGTGATGCTCTTGAGAGAGCAGAGTTCGACAATCACGTAGTGAGGAGATCTACATGTGTATATCTCGTTCCCCTGAGCATTTTCAATTAGGGTTAGACTATTTTTTGGTCATTGACTGCTGCGGAGACCAAGGGAACCGTCCCAAATGGACCTCTTGAACACAAACTGAGCTGTCAAGAGCCCGTTGTGAAGAGGCAGGAGGATGGCTCTCTCCCTTTCTCCAAAAGAAAGGTAGGGCATATGAGCAAAGGGGGTAGCTTGGAGGATACAAGGAGGGTAGCCGACGGCCCCCCTGGGCAAACTCATGCACCTTCTGCCTAGGAATCTTTGCATCTCAGCCCTGCCCCACCACATTGAAGCCAAGCCGACCCACCCTACATCCCCTTCCAAGGATCCCTCTTCTTGTGAAGGTTGAGAAAGTTGTTGAGCCAAATAGGGTGCCGCCTCATCAAAACCTATTGCAACGACCACATGCCCATTTCAAAAATGGATATGGGATTTATCCCATATTATCAAATATTGACAATCTTGGTTGTTTATTTCAACATTATGGTCATTGGTTAGAGTTTCTTTCTAGATGCAACAACCTATCCCTTCACCTTGAGGTAATGTGGAATTATGTTGGAATGTGATAAGGGCAATCAATTTATGATATGATTGTTAATATGGGGCTATGAGAACAAAGATCACATTTGGTGTTGTTGTTGTTGTCACACGTGCCAACTGTGATCAATCTGTTGATGAAAGCAAATACGAGTACCCCCTGTGTTTGCTTCTTGGTGAAAACAACATCTCATTGTTTATGCTTTGTTTAGTTTGTATGTTAGTCTATCTATGTAAACAAAACAAATTTTCACAATCTAATCCTGCCATGCCCCTATTTGGTGTATCATATATGTTGTCTCTTTTATGTGTTGATCATAGTCTTTTCCAACTAAGGGTAGGGCCAAGAAGCATTGGATAATTATAGTGAGTGCAAAGTAAGGGCTTCTCTTCAAATGCATTGATTGTAGGATATGCACAATAGGGGTAGATTCAAGAAGGAGCACTGGAAAATTTCCAGGCTAGTGAAAAGTGAGGGCCACTTTACATGCTCTTGCATCTTGTAGGTCTATGGCATTATTCATGAACATTCATGAATTAATTGTTAGTCATGTATCTTGGAGAATTTGTCCTGCTTGGCATTGTTTTGATCGATGTATATGCCAATTGTGGTCAATTAACAAGAGTACAAAAAGTGGCTAGTTTGAAGATGTTCCTAAAGAGGGGTAGGGCCAACAAGCACTTTTTGTGACAATATTGGTTCAATAACCTCTTGTTGATAGCGATCTCTTAAATATGCATCTTTTAATCAAAGCTCAGTAGAAGCACGATGGATGCATAACCTATCTTTGTTTATTCAGTGACTTGAAGTATCCCAATAAAGGTAGAGTGTCCATTTTTTTTTGACAAGATAGATTTTAAAAATCCATTCTCCATTGAATTCCACAAAAATGTGTCACAATAACCAAGCTTTCAAATCAAGTTTCCAATGAGCCATTTCAGGAAGGCAATCACCCAAAAGATGTGCAAATGGGTAAATTCCTATTAAAAAATAGACACTCCTAACACACAAAAGAAAAATTTGATTTACTCTATCCCATTTGATTTTTTACAATGGACACTGGGACAATTTCTTTTATGTATGTTTTTTATTATGAAGATCAAGTAAAGAAAAGTAAGATCCTCTTTGGTGTGAAATTCACGAGGAGTTTGAGGTGGAGTTGACGCAGCAACTTAAGTTTAAAGATTTTGTCGAAGAGGGCAACCACCACACCCTTACAAGGACTAAAGCTATCAAAGATAAATTCTCCACCTCAAAGGAGAAATGTTGTAGGGTAATTTACACCACTGAGTAGCCTACCAAGAATGAATATGTTGTTAAGTTTATAAAGCTTGTTACTAGTTGTGGATTGTTCTAAATTAAAACCATATGAATTATGTTTGGTCTTGGAATTTTTTACTAGCATTAGCATTCTAGAGCTCTCCCTTTCTAGGTCAAGATTGAGGGAGTGTTGGCATGGTAGATTGGAGTATGTACATTTTGTCCAACAACGACCAATAGACTTTTCCTCGAAGGAGACAACTATGAAAACTTTGAATTTCTCTTTGTTCAGTTTGATTTTGACGATATGGTTCTTAACAAGGTGGTGTAGTACTTAAAATCAACTCTCTTGTGTGGTCTTCCACTCTAGAAGGAGGTAATCTTGAAAGCATATATTCAACAAAAATTTCTTTATATTTCATTAAAAAATTTATTAAGAAAGTGACAATTGGTCTCTGTGTGTTTCAATCTCATTAATTAGAATTAAAAATTGTTTGTTATTTTTTCAAGTTAACCTTTTAGCTTGAGTGTGACTAAGAAGGGTTCTAGCTCTAGCTTTTGGTTAGGTTTCATTATATGTAACAATGAGTGTATGCTTCTTATAGTCAATCTTTGGATTGAGATGTCTCCAATTTGTGTTTTGAAATGGTGCTACTAGGAAATCTCGTGATTCAGTGAAGTCTCCTAATTGGTATTCTCAATCTTTTACAATATACACATAATTATTTTGGTTCCTTGGAAAGCTACTTCTACTTTATAATTTGTGGAAGTCATATGCAATTTCAACTTTTTGTAAAACACATGTAGAAATGAAATCATGTGTGCTTCCATCATCATGTAATAACTTAAAAGAATCATCACCAATCTGAACTTGTATACATAAGAGACTATGTAGCTAAGAAGTAAGAGTACCTTTGTGATCTTGGTAGTCTGAGTTACCTTGAGGTTCTTGATTGCTATCTTCAAAAGTGTTGGCAATGTTGATATCCATCTCCATGTTGTGCACTTGATGTCAATTTCATCTTCAATCCCCTCAATATAGTGTGAGGAACATGCTAACTTGCTTCTAGGATACTTGTTAGCTATATATCCCATCTTGTGATAGGTGTATCAAATAACGATCTTCACATTGACTTTTCCATTATTCTTGATGCCGTTATTGTAACTATGTGGGTCCTTGTACTATGAATTCAAGAGAGGAAAAGATGAAGTTTTAAAAGCATTACTTCGGAACCATTGTTGTTTACCTTCTTATGTCCAAAACCATTTCGATTGGAATTGTTTGATTGTGGTCGACATTGATCGTAATGTTGCATCCATTGTTGTCCATTGGTGACATTGGTCCTTGTTGAGGCGTAGTAGGATTTTTACATTGTGGTGGTGCAAGAGAAGAATTACTCTTTCTGATTGGTGTCCCTTTTGGAATTGGATCTTTACCTTTTGCAACTTGAACATCATGAGCTGTTCTTTCTAATGTATGTGGATGAAATTTGTTGACCTTAGCATGCAAAGTATGCTCCAAGCTGGCAATATAATTTCTCTTGAAAGTGAAGTGATAATTTTTTTCTACATTTTGAAGAGAAAGTACACTTTGCCAAAATCTGTCTGTGTACTGTGTGATAGTTTTCTAGGTCCTAGATTAAAGAGTATCCCATCCATGTCTAGCTTTCTCTTTGTATTGAGAAGGAAGAAAGTATTTCATTAGCATTCTTTGAAATTTCTTCCAAGTTCTTGGTTGTTTGTGTCGTTCATGAGTCACATTGCACGAAAGAGAAGCACATTTCATCATTTGGTTTGTTGCACGTTTGCTTTTGTCTCTTTCATTGAACTTTTCTCCTTGAAAGTAGTCACCCAAGGATGATAATTAAGAGAGAAGTATACATGCATCCTTTCTTCCATTGTACTTTATAAAGATTAATGACTTTTCAAAGAACTTGTTTGTTTTGCTTCGGCTTGATCATCCAAAGTATGCTTAATCACTTCGATAATCCACTTGTCTTTGTTTTCATATTCATGGTTATGCTTGTGGAAACTGTGCTTTTGTAACTTCTCAAGATATTGTTCAAAAAGATTACGTGTAGTGCATTTCTTTTCAAGCTCTTCAAAAAGAACATTAATCTTTTCATCCATAACAAGAGAATCTTGGGTGGTCATCGTTGGTTGACTCAGCAAAGGAAAAGTAAAAATATAGATGCAAATATCAAATATATATTCAAGAGTTAAATTGCAAAAAGGAAAAAGAACATAAGAAAGCAAAGAATATGAAATCTGTGTATGTTGAACGAGCTTGAAAAATTCTAAGAAGACCTCGATGTTAATCATGGTGGTCCAACATTCTTTCCTATAAAGTTTGGTGTGGGTAGCAAAAACTACCTAAAATAGTAACTAGCATGTGTGATTGTGGCAATTGTGCTAAGAGATCATGAAAGTAGGAAAAATAATTTTTGATATTGAATTTGAGCTCAAAAGGAGTTTTCCATAAATTTAGGGGTTTTTCCTAGGCCTTCTGGCTTTTTTATGCTCAACGAGGGTCATTTTTGGGACCATAAATGGCATTAGAATAGTCTATTTTGAGAAGATAAACATACAAATTAACACTTTACTTAAATTGCCATTGTGGAGGATTTGTGATCAACACCTCAAACCCCTTTTCTCTTGCTTTCAAAAGGCAATATGGATTTTGAAATAGAACATTTATGCCTTGATGAGGTTCCTTTCGCATCGCATCATTTTTTAGTTGCACACATGTACGACCCATTGTTTGGATGGGAAGCACACACACATGTACACACACACACACACACACAGAGAGAGAGAGAGAGAGAGAGAGAGAGAGAGAGAGAGAGAGAGAGAGAGAGAGAGAAAGAATTAAAAAATAATTTAAAGATAAGGTGCTTAGGTTTTTTTTCATAGTCATTGTCTAAGAATAAACCTAGTACGACCAATTCAATTAGATAGGGCATTGGCACGTGCGCGTGCGTGCGCACACACAGAGAAGAAAAGACCCTCAAGACGACGGGTTACTTATTTACAAAGTACAAAAATTCAAAACATCACTCAGGTTCTTAAACTCACATGTCACTAGCCTCATGCTTTCTTAAATGTCCAAAGTCAAACAATAAAAGCCCTCATTTCTTGCATCTTCATAAGTAAAAAACATACATAAAAGGAATGAAAAAGCAAAGTACAAAAATTCAAAATAGCATTCAAGTTCTTAAACTCACATGTCACTAGTACCTGCTCTCTTACCTGTCCAAAGTCAAACATTAAAAGCCCAAATTTCTTACATAGATTCTTTCTTTGTTGCAAAGGAAACCTTAAGCCCATTGAGATCATTTATAAGTTCACTGACTCTTGCATAAGGAATCAACTTGTACAATGGAATAAGAGGAAAATCAAAGCAATTGAACATAGGTGTACTCTATAGTACATCAGCTCCTCTATGCTCATCCCCATCTTTGTGGCTACAACATCCTCATCACTATTGCTCTCTTCAAGAACCAGAGTCTCATCAATGTCATGAGTAGATCCTATCCCATATCGCAGTGAATTTCTTCCTCTTGAGTGTCAAGACCCTCTAATATTTTGGTTGTTGTCCCATATGAGATTTGGCCACTATTCTTAAGGGGTTGGAAAGAGATCACATCTAGTCATGTTACCCTTTTGGATCGTCCATGTATTGTTGGACTAGAGACACAAAATTCATAACACATTGTACATTGTCCAATCACTAGTATATGCAATTTTGTTTTAAAGTTGCGATGGGTTTCATTTGTACAAGAATTAAATTTTCAAAAACTTAATATAGTCCATTGGACACCTCATTTGAGAATTTCAAGCAATTTAGGATTCTTAATAGCAACTTTACCACCTCAAAAGTAATATATTGAATCAATATATTGCCTCTTAAGATGCATGCCAATTGGCATACCTAGAGGCATCATCGAGTCTTACTTATGAACATACCAAAAACCTCATATTCTAAAAAATGAATAGTGAATCAATTTACTTCCTCTAGACACACATGATGACAAGCAAGCCTGGAGAAAAAATCCTTGCATAACTTTGCTATGGATGGAAAAAAAAATTCTCTACATGACTAAAACATACAAATTCTAATATATTCATGCGTGTAGGCATGCATGCCGACGAGCATACCTAGAAGCAACATTCAATCATAAGTTTTCTATGAATGAAAAAATAAATAGTACTTCTCTACAAAACTAAAAAATACAATTTCTAATTAATCCATTGCCCCTAGGCATGCATGCGGATGGGAATACCTAGAGGCATCGTCAAATCAAAATTTTGCTATGAGAGTTAAAACACAAAAGAACACTTTTTCAGATACCAAAAGCCCCAAATTTCAAATTGTTTATTTTCCTCAAGTCGTGCATGGCGACATGCATGCTTAAATGCAACATACAATTAAAAGTTTGCTATGAATGAAACCAGAAAATTACTTATTCGTCTCTAGGCATGCATGTTGATAGGCATTCTTAGAGATATTTTTCAATATGTGTTTCTATCCAAACATTAAACAAATTTAAACATATATTTCCCAATTTAGGATGGTCATCGATTTGACTCATATTTACTGTCTCTAGGTATAAATTTGGTATAAAATTGTTAAGTGTATGACTCATATTTTCTGCATCTATGCATAAATTTGGTATAAACTTGTTAAGAGTATCACTCTTAGACCAAATTTAACCTAGAAACCTTAACGGCCAAACGACAAACAATAGTGCTTGAAATTGTTTCCAACAATAGGTATTTATTGTCTGTAGCTTAGAAACACTATCTCTCGGCATGCACGTTGGCGCGCGTGCATTACTACAAGGATGAAAACAGGCATAAACATTTTCAAACCCTACCAAATTGAAGCCCTAATTCCCTTCTCACATCCTCCATGTGTAGTCAATGACATGCTCCTCATAATGATAAACCAAGCCTCCAAACTTGTTTTGCGCTCATGCAAAACCTGCCGATTCAAAACAGTGCACTAAAGTAAAGTTGACACAAATTTAATCTGACAATGAACTATGCTCCTACATTGTCCCTCACTGCATCACTCAACATGGACCCTCCCCATGGTTAGGAGGCAGTGATATAGCAAGGCTTCTTGGAGGCCTATAATAAAGTTCTCTGATTGGGACTCTCAATGCCGGAGCGCCCATTCAAAGCTGAAATCTAGAGGCGCAGAGAAGCCTATCATCATGCTTGTTACCTGCTCGCAGCCCTCGGCATGCGAAAATCCTGCTACAGACGACTTCCTACTAAAATATATGAAGAACAAGATGGATTGTTGCAGGCTTCTTTTGAGACAGCTCATGCTGACTCACCCTGAGGTAGAACACTGTACGTCAGCATGCACTGATCTATAGACATTCAATGTTGCCATGCTACATATCTATAGAGCCGCTCCTCCGCCCCCTCGCACAAAAAACCTCCACTTGCTCCGCTACCTCCTCCGCCCTCTGTCCCTCTCTCTTCCTCTTGTACTATGCAAGTCTTGGGCTCAACCGCCGTCCGTTAGATCCTGGAGGTCTCTTGCATTTGTTCCTACAACGTCACTATACTCTCTCTCTCTCTCTCTCTCTCTCTCTCTCTCTCTCTTGCGTTGAAGTTCCTGAGTTCAAGCCCCATCCCATCAATCTTGGAGGTATCTTGAGATTTTTCCTATGATGTGAAAAATTTTCATTCTCTATCTCTCTCTCTACATATGATTCTTCCTCACCCTATGTTCCCCTCTTTTCTCTTTCTCTAACTCTCTCCCACTCTCTCTCTCTCTCTCTCTCTCTCAAATTATCAAGTGTGAGAAATTTGAGTTTTTTTCTTAAACAAAATACAAAAATATCGCTTGTTCATCTAATAATCATGGATCATTAATGTGCGCCACCAAGAAGATATGAGCAATTTCGTGTTTGTGTTAAGTTTGAATAAATGTCATGTGAATTATTACTTAGGTATTTGAGTTTTGCAAAATGGCTCACTTCACCTAAGGGAAAACTTTTTATTAGGAATTTTATCGAGTACAATTTTTACAGTTTATTTTAAAAGCACCCACCATACCTTCTAAGAACATCTGCCATAATTGACAACTCAAAGGGGCGTCATCTACAGGGGCATTGGAGATATAATGGGTCGTCAAATTATTATCTACATTGTCAATAGAGTGCACCATTTCAAGCAAACATTTGTAAGGAAGATTTGTCTTTATTTTGAAAGGCAAGCCATGGTGTCAATGGAGAAATTGCTTGTTTAGAGACATGGATGGCATGGAGGGAATCACATGTGACATTGGGGGAGGGAGATTTGTAATGCAAGAGTAATACTAAATTTTTGTGTCGACACATAACTTGTATGAGACCAAAGATGCTAGCTCGCGTCATCTATTCTATACAATGAGAAAACTAGCTTGTATGAGGTAGTTGACGCAGACATGGCAATGGGAGTGCTACAAAAAGCGTCAAATATAATGCTTATATTAAGATTATGTATGGTTGAAAGATGACTTGTTTTAAGATGGTTAGTGACTAGAAAGCTAGATGTGGTCGATTCATCAACGAGGGGAATGCTGATCTAACACATGGGGTTGCAGCTCCGTGCTTTGAGGACATAGAAAGTATCATATATCTACGTCAAATTCATGCGGTTTGGTTAACGGTTTTACATGGCTTTTCACCTCAAATAACATGCATACATGGTAGATACACGACATGATTGTGGGTCCACCTGATCCAGCTCCAAGGGTTTGGTTGTAGTGTAAGGAACACAATTGTTTCCAAATGAGATTACACACTTGCAGGAAAATGGGTTTGTCCTTCAGCCAGGGTCTTAAGATGCAAATGTAAGCGATGGTTGGAGAGAAGAAATAGAGTTTCTAGTTCCTTTAAGCCTAAGTATAGGGATAGGAAGATTGTTAAAGGGAGATCAAAGCTTACAAAGAGTTTAAAACAAGGATTGATTTGGGGGGACACCCTTATGACCCGAATTGGTGAAAGAGGTGATTATTGTGTGCAATGGAACACATGTTTTCTATGCCAACACAAAGGGGTTCATGGCAAACGGGATCACGTACTCGATCACAATCTTGCGAGGACTTGCAAAAGAGAGAATCCAAAAAGTAGACATATGTGCCATACAAATACATGTACTATGTGTTTATTCATATTGTTGGGTTGGACTCACAAGCTCATGATTTCATGCATCATGCTTCTTTGACCAACTTGAAGGTAAAATTTTTTAGGCTCTTGTAGGGACTCAAACAAGTGTACATCTCTAGGTTACTTATAGCCTAGTGTTTGGGATTATGTGTTAGACACCATTGCACCCAATTTTTGTTAGCATTTAGATTTATTATAGCAACATCCATCCTGAGAGCTCATTGGATTGACTTTTGAATCTTTTGGCTTTGCCTTGTAAGAAAACTTTAACTTGCTAAGTATTTAGTATATGACTAACTATATTTTCCTAGAAACTATTTTATGTTGACAACAATGGGTCAGATTGTTTTCACTTTTCATGTATTTGTTTGCTCAATTTGTAAGAAAAACTATAAACTGCAAAGTATTTAGTACATGGACGGCTATATTTTCCTTGAAACTATTGGATGTCGACAACAATGGGTTAGATTGTTTTTAGTATTTTTATATTTGATTGCTTAGTTTAGTATTCTCTTGTATATGATGTCTCAGAGATTGGGATTCCTCCTCTTTTAATTTATCCCCGCCACTTGGATATTCTAACCACTTGGAAGGCGAGTGCATTCAAGATTCAAGACTTGGCTATTCTAACCAACTTTTGGAAGGTGGATGCAATGGCTGGTGTCTCCTAAATCCACTAGCTTCCAAATTTAAACAAAATATGTGGAATTGGTAGACCTTAGATTCACCTCCTGGCCATTCCAACCAAGTCTTGAAGATGGTTGCATCCAAGATTCACCACTTGGACATTCTAACCAAGTCTTACAAGGTGGACACAATAGTTGGGTTTCCACACCTATCATTTTTAAACAGATTGTGTGGAAAAGATAGACCTTGGATCCACCACTTGGCCATTCTAGCCAAGTCTTGGAAGGTAGATGCAGTGGTTGGTGTCTCCTTGATCCACCACCTTGCAATTTTAAACAAAGTGTGCGGGATGGCTAGACCTTAGATCCACCAATTGGCCATTCTCACCAAGTCTTGGAAGATGGATGCAATGGTCGGTTAACGGAAGGTGGATCCATTAAAGCATTGAAATCCACAAGGTCCTCAATCTAAGCTAGGCATGGGAAATAGCCATAAGGTCCACCACTTATCCAAGCTAAGCTTCATTGAAGCATAGAGAGCCATAGGGTCCACGGTCTAAGCTATCATGGAGAATTGATGCAAGCTCCACCACATGTCCAAACTACCATCAACTATCATCTCTAGCCACTTGTGTTGTTTGGTTTGAACTTAAATTAAAATCGTTTTGCCTAGATTCAAACTTTCCTACTCGTATTCAAGTTTTTTCGCTCGAATTCAAATTTTCCAACTCGAATTTAAATATTTCTGCTTGAATTCAAATTTTCCTGCTTGGATTCAAAATTTAAATTTTCTTTTTATAAAATCAAATTTTTCCACTTGAATTCAACCCGTTGAAAGTCAAGTATTAAGCATAGTCTACTTTGAATTAAAAATTTATCGCCACAAATCAAACTATCACGCCTAAATCTAAACTTGCTAGCAGAGTGAAACTCAAAGTTCTAAGCTATAGTCAAATAATATGGCCTCAACTCAAATAATGCCACTTAAATTTGAGCTGGGCTTTCAAAAAAAGCAATCTTCCAAAATTCAAGATAATTATGCCATATAAAATATGAAACCATGCATGAGAGATATGTTATAGTATGAGATCAAGATCCACCACTTGTCCAACCTCAACATATAACCACTTGTAAAGAAGACATATGAAACCGTGCATGAAGGGGATGTTACTGTATGAGAGCAAAGTCCATCACTTATCCAATCTCAACTTCAACCTCAACCTCAATATATAACATAAAAGATTGCTAGCATTCTAGGTCCAACCAGTAGCCTAGGTGAAATCAATACGATAGTTGGTCCTTCTTTGGGTGAAAGCATGTTAACGTGACGTGCTTTTTGTGCTAGTTAGCATTTTCAAATTAGCACATCTTAAAATAATTGGGCGTTTGGTAAAATTTTTACAAATAATATCAAATTTTGTCGGAGGTTGTACATTTTGATTCCTTGTTTCAAGAGCTTTCTAATGTTATATCATACATCATATATCTTGGAGATGTAGCTCATGTTATTGTAATAGTTAGCATATGTCAAAATTGTGCTAGTTAGCATTGTTCAGGACATCAAATTCAGTGACACGTTAACATGCTTTTACCCCTTTATATTTGTAACTTTTCTCATCCATCCCAACAGGTTCTTTTTCATGTGTTATCTATGAGCATGTCCGAGTTTTACCTATCACCTCCATTAGAAAAGTCAGTAAGCTGCAATACCTTTGTTGAGAAAGAAAATTAAAATCACATTTTGAGATGCATTGGACAGAAAGCAACCAAATAATATCAAAGAAAACATCAGTGCAAGAAATGACCTCATTAGAAAACACAAGTAAGTCAACTACACAAACTTACATGCTCATGTACATTCTTGCTTTTATGTATAAGTATGCATGTCGTGTACCTATAGTGTGGTGTATATATATATAGGTGTAGGCACATATCATATGGGCCGAGGTCTACTGGCAGCCCCCTAATTTCGTTGCCACGGGTATTGCTCCCCAACCCTCCGTTGGGGGCAACAGCAGGGCGCTCCTTTAGACCCCCATTAGAGGCATTACCCTAAGACCCCAACAAGGGATGTTGTGTATGAACCCCAATCATCCTTGGTCGACGACATCCATGAAAACTACTTGCATATCTTCTATCACTCCTTTATGTGTTTCTATGGCTCTATATGATATTGCTATCTCCTCATATGCATCAACCAGTTTCTATTATTGGGGTAACAATAGCCTCCTCGTCTCCTGAGCTTCTGGCCTTGTTATCTGAGCCTCTATAATAATTCCTCTTGTTTTTTTTTTGTATATATAGCTCAACATAGGCTTCATTAAGCTTACCTTGTAGTGCTAGTATGGTGTTTATATCATGAGTGTACTCTTGCACAGGCACATTGAACATGTCAGTGGCCAAGGATTTCATTGACGTGATCACGATCGTGTGATTATGCTAATAACTCTAGTAATTATAGAAGAAAAACACGTGATCATGTTCATTGCTAACATGACTTTGATGATGACCTGCAAAAACCCATAGAGCCGGTTAGCCCATCGGGTAAGAGCATATTCTCTGAGGGTCCCGCCGGGGTTTTTTATTTTCTCGGTGGGCCCGCCGGGTAAAAGGCATGGCCCGACGGGCCCACTAGGAAAATTAAAATCCCCAATGAGTGTGATTATATAAAAAGACCATATTAGGTAAAGTGGGAAAATCCCAATTCCCAGGTTGGACAACTTTCAATATATCATGTATAAAATATAGAGATTTTGTCAAAAATTTGAGTTTTCTTAAGGTCTCATTCCACTTTATGCACATACAATACACAATGAAAACAACTAAAATATCATGGTTTCAATCAATTGGATTATTAGGAGAGGAGTATATTGCATCCATTATCGTTGTCTATGTTCTACTGTCCTACCTACAACTTATCTCAACATGGAGAGCTTGGTTTCTAGGTCCACCACTTGTCCAAGTTAATGTAAAAGTGACTCAAGGTTCACAACTTGTGAAAGCAAGGATCCATTGAGGAATACAATCCACTTGGCTATTTTTCCTTAATTTATTGCATGTGACATTTAAGCAAGGTCCACTTCTAATCTATAACTTCTTAATTTGAGGCATGGGGCATACATAAAATATGTAGCATATGCTCTATTGCCTCATAGGAAGGTTGGTTTCAAGGTGCACTTATCCATGCTAGCCTATCTTGGAGAAATGATGGAGCTTGCTTCTCTCCTTGTTTCAATGGAGACTAGCTTGGACAAGTGGTGGACCTTTGCTTCTCTCTATGTTTCAATAGAGTTAGCTTGGACAAGTGGTGATCTTGGAACAAAACCCCCATGTAAAACATATCATGGGTATTCCAAGTGATTAGAAAGATTACCGTTTAAGATATAACCTTATAGGTTGGACAACTAGATCTTGGCTTGGAGAAATGGTGGACCTTTGATTCTCTCCATGTTTCAATGGAGTCTATCTTGGAGAAATGGTGGAGCTTGCTTCTGTCCATGTTTCAATGGAGCCTAGCTTGAATAGTTGGTGGACCTTTGCTTCTCTCTATGTTTCAATAGAGTTAGCTTAGACACGTGGTGGATCTTCAAAATAAACCAACTACTATCAATGTTGCCTAGCTTGGACAAGTGGTGGAGTGTTTCTCTACTCCATGTTTCAATGGATCTTAGCTTGGACAAGTGTTGGACCTTAAAACAAAAACCCCATGTACAACATAGAATGGATTTTCTAGATTTCAATGGAGTCTAGATTTAACAAATGGTGGAGCTTGTCTTCATCCATGTTTCAATGAAACTAGCTTGGACAAGTGGTGGACCTTGTAACAAACCCTCCCATGTACAACATATCATTGGTTTTCTAAGTGATGGGAAGGAATACCATTCAAGATATAAACTTATAGCTTGGATAAGTAGTTGACTTTAAAACCAAATTCATCATAATACAATGAAATACAGGTCAGCCAATTCCTAAATCTTGAGACCAAACCTCCCATGCTATTAGAGATAATATATTGGATAAGTGGTGGACCTTCTATTATTTTCCCATGCCTAGTTTAGACAACCGGTACATTTCGCAGCTATAAAGGTTGGACGAGTTGTGGAGCCTTGTTTCTATCCATGTTTTAATGGATCCTAGCTTGGACAAGTGGTGGACCTTGGAAAAAAGCTTCCATGTACAACATATATGAGGTTTTCCATGTTTTAATGGAACCTATCTTGGACAAATGGTGAAGCTTTCTTCTCTCCATGTTGATTTTGGAACTACCTTAGACAAGTGGTGGAGCTTTTCTTTTCTACTCTTCATAATACAATGAAGTATATGTTGGTTACATGGTGAATCTTAAGGCCAAACCTCCCATTTTACTAGAGATGATAGGTTGGACAAGTGGATCAACCTTCTATCATTTCTCCATGACTATATTGGACAATTAGTAGACATAACATCTCTCTATGTTGTCTAGAGATGAGCTTGGACAAGTGATGGACCCTGCTTCTCTCTTCCCTTGGTTTACTAGTTTGAAGACTCAGTATATATACTTTCTTAGATCTAGCTTGAACAAGTGGTGGACCTTGCATCCACAATCTTAATTCAGTACAAAAAGGTATATGGAAAAATAACATAGGAATCTTGGTTTGAAGGTCAAGCAATTAGGTTCCAAATGCACATAATAATATATTTTCCACCCATATTAAAAGAAAGTTAAATATGTTATTACCAAATTGACAAAGGTAACGTCCAAGAATTATATCTTTCCATCTTGTCAGATCTAAATCTTCATCAAGGCGACATGCATGTATACATCAACTTTCAAGCCATTCAAGAATACATGCACTTAGATTCCATAGTTTTGTTTTCAAAGTCTTTTAGGTTCTAAAACTCTTTCACATAAAGTATGTAATGACAAAATTCTTGAAGCAAACATTTGTGCCCAAGAAAAAGATCCCTCTCACATATTTAAAGTCCATGAATTCTCTGATCCACACTTACAAGTTTTATTTTGACATCAAACATCAATTCTTTCATAGTTCCAAATAAATGCAACCTCGATATGAATTGACAAAAAATGAATTTCTTTTACTATATGACCCAACATAGGCCCCAATCAAATAAAAAATGAGTCCCCAAAAATTTGGGTGCACTCTAGCAATACATCAGAGTCCCCTTACAATAGGATGCACTCCAATAGTACATTGAAGTCCCCTTAGAGTAGGGTGCACTCCATTCAAGTGTTCATAAAATTGACACACCTTTTAAAAAAAAAAAAAGACTATATCAAATTATACAAATGTTGAAAGATACACACTAGAATAAAAAAAGCATCTTATAGCCATATTTATTGAATTATACAAATGTTGAAAGATACACTAGAATAAAAAAAGCATCTTATAGCCATATTTATTCAATGCTTTCGTGTTGACAAGTACACACCAAGGACATAATTTGTCTCAGAATCACTATACTGATTTACAATTGTGTTGTATGTATAGACTCTCTTATCTCTTGCATACAACCATCCTACCAACCATGGAATTATGGTTCTCTGCAAGAAGTTTTGAAGTTGCTCGGAAGTTTGCCTCCACATCTTTGGAAATATAAGATATGTCCCTGGCATGTTCCACATCACCCTATATGGAGTATCATCAAAAATTAAGGTATTGTTTGCATCCAAATCCTCAAATATCTTCCAAATATCACTCAGATTTTTGTGATAAACCCTTGTAAATCCTAACATGATATTTGGATTTTGGCAATTTTTGTTACTCATAAACACCTTGAACTTGGTATACTGCTCAGGAAAACACTTTTGTGTGATGCGTTGCACCCTTGTTAAGTTATAGCAACTCCATATCCATAGCTCAAAGTATTCAGCACAAAAATCCAAAAAACTTTGTGCGTCTGGTCGCACCACATGATAAACTTCATCTTTGTCCTCCACAAGTCGCATGTGTTGAGCCCAAGATGGCATAGAATCTCCATGTTTCATTTCAACTGTCTTGAGAAGTAACCCCTCTAGATCCAAGATAAGTACTCTTTTGATGTCCTTGAAAGCAAGTGGTAGGTGATAAGGAGGTGATTCATTCCTTGGACAAGGTCTTGGAGGAGGTTGGATGGGTAATTCAATAGTTTTCTTCAATTTATGCCAGCATATAGCCAATCCATTTTTCTGTAATGGTTCTGAAATTAAAGAACAAGAACACTTAATGCAAACACAACAATAGACATGAGTTTTACATTGTCTACCCTAAGGTTTTATTAGATACCAAAATCCATCTATGATCTACTCATTAATAGAAAGAAAGTCAAATTAAAATCCTGACTCTTTTTTATGCTACACTCTCTCTTAGTCTCAATACCATGGAGTTCAACTAGACTTAAGTCAACTAATAACTACTACTTGTTGTTAAAGGTATTCTTGAAGTGTATAAGGCTTAACCAATGCTCTAGTGTAGAATGGGTATTTAGGTCTCAAGGTCTACCACTTATCCAAGCAAAGATCCATTTAGATATGGAAACCCAATTTTTCTTAATATAATGATATAGAGTGGACAAGTGGTGAATCCTGAGACCAAGCCACTCATGCTACTAGGGATAATAGGTTGGACAAGTGGTGGACCTTGAATGTAAACCCCCCATGTACAAAGTATCAGGGGTTTTGGGTATTTCAATGGACTCTAGCATCTTGGAAACATGGTGGAGCTTACTTCTCTCCATGTTTCAATGGAGTCTATCTTGGATAAATGGTGGAGCATCATTCTCTCCATGTTTCAATGGAGCCTACCTTGGACAAGTGGTGCACGTTTGTTTCTCTCTATGTTTGAACAGATTTAGCTTGGACAAGTGGTGGACCTTGGAACAAAATCCCCATGTAAAACATATCATGGACATTACAAGTGGTGAGAAAAAATACCATTCAATATATAACCTTATAGGTTGGAAAAGTGGTGGACCTTAACACCCAATTATTATTAATATAATGACATAGAGTGGACAAGTGGTGAATCTTGCGACCAAACCTACTAGGAAAAGTACGTTGGACAAGTGGTGGACCTTGAATGCAAACCCCCCATGTACAAAATATTACTCATGCTACTAGGAATAATTTGGTATTAAGGTCCATGTTTCAATGGAGCCTAGCTTGGAAAAGTGGTGGACCTTTGTTTCTCTCTATGTTTCAATAGAATTTGCTTGGACAAGTGGTGAACCTTGGAACAAAACCCCCATGTAAAGCATGTCATGGGCATTACAAGTGGTGAGAAAAAATACCATTCAAGGTATAACCTTATAGGCTGGACAAGTGGTGGACCTTAGCACCCAATTCCTCTTATTATAATGACATATAGTGGAAAAGTGGTGAATTGTGAGACCAAACCTACTAGGGATAATAGGTTGGAGAAATGGTTGACCTTGAATGTAAATCACCCATGTACAAAATATCATGGGTTTTGCGTATTTCAATGGAGCCTAGCATCTTGGAGACATGGTGGAACTTACTTCTCTCCATGTTTTAATGGAGCCTATCTAGGAGAAATGGTGGAGGTTCCTTCTCTCCATGTTTCAATGGAGCCTAGCTTGGACAAGTCGTGGACCTTTGTTTCTCTCTATGTTTGAATATGGTTAGCTTGGACAAGTGGTGGATCTTGGAATGAAACTCCCATGTAAAACATATCATGGGCATTTCAAGTGGCGAGAAAGGATACCATTTAAGATATAACCTTATAGGTTGGACAAGTGGTGGACCTTAACACAATAGAATGACATAGAGTGTACAAGTGGTGAATCTTGAAACCAAACCACTCATGCTACTAGGGATAATAGGTTAAACAAGTGGTGGGCCTTGAAATAAAACCCCCTAGAGTGTTTCAATGGAGCCTAGCTTGGAAACATGGTAAAGCTTGCTTCTCTCCATGTTTCAATGCAGCCTATCTTGGATAAATGGTGCAGCATCATTCTCTCCATGTTTCAATGGATCCTAGCTTGGACAAGTGGTGGACCTTTGTTTCTCTCTATGTTTGAATAGAGTTATCTTGGAAAAGTGGTGGACCTTGGAACAAAAACCCCATGTAAAACATATCATGGGCATTACAAGTGGTGAGAAAAAATACCATTCAATATATAACCTTATAGGTTGGACAAGTGGTGGACCTTAACACCCAATTATTCTTAATATAATGACATAGAGTGGATAAGTGGTGAAATTGGGACCAAACCTACTAGGGAAATAGGTTGGACAAGTGGTGGACCTTGAATGTAAACGCCCCATGTACAAAATATCACTCATGCTACTAGAAATAATTTGGTATTAAGGTCCATGTTTCAATGCAGCCTAGCTTGGAAAAGTGGTGGACCTTTGTTTCTCTCTATGTTTCAATAGATTTATCTTGGACAAGTAGTGTACCTTGGAACAAAACCCCCATGTAAATCATGTCATGGGCATTACAAGTGGTGAGAAAAAATACCATTCAAGCTATAACATTATAGGTTGGACAAGTGGTGGACCTTAACACCTAATTCCTCTTAATATAATGACATAGAGTGGACAAGTGGTGAATCATGAGACCAAACCTACTAGGGATAATAGGTTGGACAAGTGGTGAACCTTGAATGTAAACCCCCCATGTACAAAAAATTATGGGTATTGGGTATTTCAATGGAGCCTAGCAACTTGGAGGCATGGTGGAGCTTATTTCTCTCCATGTTTCAATGGAGCCTATCTAGGAGAAACAGTGGAGGTTCCTTCTCTCCATGTTTCAATGAGCCTAGCTTGGACAAGTGGTGGACCTTTCTTTCTCTATATGTTTTAATAGAGTTAGCTTGGACAAGTGGTGGACCTTGGAATGAAACCCCCATGTAAAACATATCATGGGCATTTCAAGTGGTGAGAAAGGATACTATTTAAAATATAACCTTATAGGCTGGACAAGTGGTGGACTTTAACACATATTTCTTCTTCACATAATGACATAGAGTGTACAAGTGGTGAATCTTGAAACCAAACCACTCTTGCTACTAGGGATAATAGGTTGGACAAGTGGTGGACCTTGAATGTAAACCCCTCATGTACAAAATTATGGGTTTAGGGTATTTCAATGGAGCCTAGCTTGGAGACATGGTGGAGATTACTTCTCTCAATGTTTCAATGGAACCTATCTTGGAGAAATGGTGGATCATCCTTCTCTCCATGTTTCAATGGAGCCTATCTTGGACAAGTGGTGGACCTTTGCTTCTCTCTATGTTTTAATGGAGTTAGCTTGGACAAGTGGTGGGTCTTGGAACAAAACCCCTTTGTAAAACATAGCATGGACATTACAAGTGATGAGGAAAAATATCATTCAAGATATAACCTTATAGGTTGGAAAAGTGGTGATGGACCTTGACAAGTGGTGAAGGATACCATTTAAGATATACCCTTATAGGTTGGACAAGTGGTGGACCTTAACACCCAGTTATTCTTAATATAATGACATAGAGTGGATAAGTGGTGAATCTTAAGACCAAATCACTCATGCTACTAGGTATAATACGTTAGAGAAGTGGTAGACCTTGAATGTAAACACCCCATGTACAAAATATCATGGTTTTAGGGTGTTTCAATGGAGCCTAGAATCTCGGAGACATGGTAGATCTTGATTCTTTCCATGTTTGAATGGCACCTATCTTGGAAAAATGATGGAGGTTACTTCTCTCCATACTTCAACGGAGCCTAGCTTTGACAAGTGGTGAACCTTTGCTTCTCTCTATGTTTGAATAGAGTTAGCTTGGACAAGTGGTGGACCTTTGCTTCTCTCTATGTTTGAATAGAGTTAGCTTGGACAAGTGGTGGACCTTGGAATGAAACCCCCGTGTAAAACATATCATGGGCATTTCAAGTGGTGAGAAAGGATACCATTTAAGATATAACCTTATAGGTTGGACAAGTGGTGGACCTTAATACATAGTTCTTCTTAATATAATGACATAGAGTGTACAAGTGGTGTATCTTGAGACCAAACCACTCGTGCTACTAGGGATCCTAGCTTGGACAGGTGGTGGACCTTGGAAAAAAGTCCCCCTATACAACATAGATGAGTTTTTTCATGTTTTAATGGAAGAGAGATTCGACAAATGGTGGAGCTTGCTTATCTCCATGTGGATTTTAGAACTAGCTTGGACAAGTGGTGGAGCTTTGCTTTTTTACTCTTCATAATACAATGATGTATAGGTTGGTTACATGGTGAATCTTAAGGCCAAACCTCCCATCTTACTAGAGATGATAGGTTGGACAAGTGGTCAACCTTCTATCATTTCTCCATGCTTATAATTAGACAATTAGTAGAACTAGCATCTTTCTATGTTGTCTAGAGCTGAGCTTGGACAAGTAGTGGACCTTGCTACTCTCTTCCCTTGGATTATTAGTTTGAAGACTCATTATATATACTTGCTTAGATCTATATAATTACTCATTAGTTAGGTTACAAGTGGGTATGTAATTTGTTAGCCTCAAGGGACTTTGAATATTGAATAGTAAGAAAGTCAAGTGCTGGTTTGAAGATCTTTTGCTTATCTAAACTAGACTCTAACTCAATAATAAGTTTCATAAGTTCCACGAATTGTCCTATCTAGGCTCCAAAAGAGTCTTAATTGGTTTGTGCTAGATTCTAACTTCCTTGATGGGGTAGAATCCTAGAAAAATGAGGCACTATAAGTTTTACCTTAGCTCAAATGGATTTTTCACTTAAACTCGACTGCAATTTGGCTATCTAGTCTTTGTCTCGATGGAGTTTAACACTAGATACATAGTAGTGATATTTAAGATTCATGTCTCTTCACTTGATCGAGATATGAGACCATACTTTCAAGGTCACCACTTGTCTTACCTAAAGACCAATGTGAGACATGGGAGCAAGAAAGCCATCCGATATTGTTTTAAGGACTATTACATAGGCAATCAATAACTTAAGTAAAGCAAAAAGACTTGGATCTTTCACAATTAATAACTTAAGTAAAGACAAAAAGACTTGGATCTTTGACAGTTTTTTTCAAACTAAAAAAGCACAATCTCATGCTAACAAAACTATAAATCACAATTGAAAGGTTTGAACAAGAAAAAGATCAACAATCTTAATAAGAAGGATACTTTTCATTTCATTTGATGATTACAAACTAAAGTAAAGTCTCTCAAGAAATTGATAAACAAAAAATGTAGGTGTTGCTTCATTATTTTGAGCAGAAATATCAAAATCTCTATTGATTGAGCTCCATCTAGTAGTATCCTTTGTAAGATCCTGCAAGAAGGAATAAAAAGAAAGATTTGTTAGATACCATGCACATGAGTGTTCAAGCATGTGTATCAAGAATATATGACATGTCACTAGTACCTTAGGGTTGCTTTCTATCCAGCCTTAGAAGATTGTTCTCAGCTTTCACCTTATTTATATAAGCCTTTGTTGTGGTTGCCTTCAAAACTCCTTTTGTGTTACAACCCAATTGCCTAGCTAAAGTGGTCAATTGTGACGCCTTCATGCTTTCAATGGGTGTACGCTCCTTTGCCAAGATCTCTTGTATTTGGGCTCTTCTCATTTCATTGCGGTGGCTTGTGTCACTTGCATCTTCAATGATAGTTTCATCTCTGTCACCTTTTGCAGGTGGTATTCTTCTTGTAAAGAACACCTTAGCTGACCAAACATCATTTTTCTGCTTCCAATACTCCATGATTTGTTTGTATTCACTATCATTTGTCACTATAGGTTGTCCATAACGATTAGAAGCAATTAAATCACGCACATCCCTTCTCTCATCAAGCTGAATCAAGTATGGCAGTAGCTCCTCCAAGAGCATATTGTCAACCATCTTCTCAGCATCAAATTGTGGTGGAAAAATGCAATTGTTTGCTGGTGAAATACATCCCTTGTAAGGAGAGTCATCAATAAGCACTGTTCTTTGTGGATCACATTCAAACCCCATGGCAATTTTGGCTAGAGGCTTGAACATTGCCTCAACGTTTGGATTGTCGGGTCTAAACAATTTTTGAGTTTGAGCGGTGTAGCAAACATCTTGCGACCAAATTGCAAAGAAAGGCAATGTATCCTCAGCTAAGTTGTTTAGTGCTGCAAGGATTTGATACACATTATTCCTAGTAGCTGTCGACCAAATTGCAACATTAAACCTTTGTAAAATAGTCTTCAAGAATTGGATGCAACCTGGCCTGAGTATAATATATCTTTTTGAATCCATTTGCACTGAGTTGTGGTGTGAGGATGGTTGAGGGGAACGTTTCAACAATAGACCATTTAAATCCAATATAATTGTAAGCATGGATTTCTCAACATCTACGCTACATGACGTAGTACCAATTGGCAATAGCTCGTGAGTGGACTTTTCAGTCTCTTTTGATGTATGTTGCATTTTTGAAGCATCGATTTCTTGGTTCTCATTATTGGAAGCTTGCTCAAGTTGCACAACACTAGACTCTAGTATAGAAATATCATCCATCTTGGGCACTTTAGAAACCATAGAATCTATGGATTCTATAGTTGTTGACTGAACCATAGGAGCATTATCCATCCCAGTTTGTGAATCTAAGAAAACACACACACAAATGGTATCTCAAAACCACTAGAATTTTATTCACCATATTTATATGTAGAACTCCTAGTAAGAAATTTATTTAAGGTAAAGTCGTTGTTAGAATCCTTGCAACCATTTTCAGCATTCGTACACCAAACACCACTTGTCTAAAATACAATCTACTAACTCAACATTTTCCATCCTACACTTTATTAAAGATGAGTACTTAAAGTGAAAACTAAAAGCCACCCTTGTTGAGGAAACATGGATACAAGGTCCACCAAATGTCCAACCTAGACTACAAGAAAATAATTAGAGATTTGGCTTAGATTTGGATTCAAAGGCCACCACTTATTCAAGTAAGATAACTCCACTTGTTTAAGACAGTAATGTTTGAAGCCCCACCACTTGTCCAACCTAGACATTGATTAAATTTTGGTAAGATTTATCACAAATCTAGAGTAGAATCAAGATTCTATGGCCAAGGTAGTCAAATATGTTAGACAACACACAAAGCATAAGAGCACTCTAGATTCTCGTTGAGCATAAACTAAACAATAATCAAATGTTATATTTACTTGAGATTTCATCCATGAAAAATGAAAATGATGCATGTACTTGAGATTTCCATCCATGTACAATACTTTACAATGTCAAGTAAAGTTATAGTCAGCAAACAACTCTTCTCCTGCTTCAACTTGACAAATAGTCTCAATGCATACATGGCCATATTCTTCTGACTTGATGTGTGAAGAGGTGCATTTATGCCAAGGTGGCAAATTTGGATCAAATGTATAGCGTACGTTGGGACAGACATTTGTACTGTGAGAACTATTTATATAGCCCGACACGTTTCCTTCTTCTACACAACCAATAATGTATGATTGATCTTCCTCTTCTTCTATGTTTGGATCCTCTAGAAGAGAATATTTATAAGCTCCTGGAAATATTTTGCATATCTTTTTCCAGTCTTGAAATCTATACTTATGCCCTCCATAGTTTAGAATAGTCAAACCACTTTCCAGGGTAGTATGCACAAATAGCTCATAACCAGCTCCTTCAATACATGAAAGTCGCACTTCAAAATCCACACCGTTAATATGGAAAATTACATCTTTGGGAATAGGAAAAGTTGGTGTCCCAAAAGGATCTTCATGCCAATCATAGTGTGAAATACATCTAGTTTTTATATCACTTAACTCCTTTGTGTCTGCAAAAAGAAGAAAATATTATGCATAAAATAATGACAATATCAAAGAAAGATATCATTATTTTATAGTCCAATAGGTCCATTGTATGGAAGACTTAGAGTGCCTCTTACATGGTGCCTCCAAGGTTTCCAAAAAATAAAATCATTGGAAAAAAAAGGCCACTGTGTCTCCAATCTATTGCCCATTTGAAGCATAGAGAGAACCAAGGTCCACCACTTGTCCAAGCTAGACATGGAGCATTGACACAAGATCCAACACTTATCCAAGAACCCTATAGTATATGTGGTAACATGGGATGCATTGATGCAACAAAAGTAGTCTAGCCTCCTCATCCATCTCTTTTTTCTTGTAGCCTAGAGGGATTAGTTTCAAGGTCTATCACTAGTCAAAAACTACACATAGAACATTGATACAAGGTTCCACCACATGTGAAACCTATCATCTCTAGTAGCATGGATGGTTTGATATCAAGGTTCATCGCGTGTCCTACCTATACTCTATTGTAGCATATAGATTCTGGTTTGGTGGTACTACACTTGTCCAAACTTGGCTTGTTGTTGATATCTGGAGGTAATCAAGGGTCCTCCACTTGTCCAAGTTAGGCATATAAAACAATTGCAAGGTCCACCATGTGTACAACATATGATTGATTATAGCATGCATGGTCTTATTTCATGGGCAACCATCTTCTCTCCAACATGTGTCCAACCTCGGCTCCATTGAAGCATGGAGAGAAGCAAGGTCCACCACTTATCAAAGCTATTATTTTCTCCCAGTGCTTTCAAAACCCATAATACGTTGTACATGGGGGGGGGGGGATTCTTGTTTCAAGGTCCACCACTTGGCTAAGATTGGATCCATTGAAACATAAAGAGAAGCAAGCTCTACCATTTGTCCAAGCTAGGAGCCATTGAAACATGAAAACCCCATAATATGTTGTATACGGGGGGTGTTTTTCAAGGTCTACCACTTGTCTAAGCTATGGTCCATTGGAACATGGAGAGAAGCAAAGCTCCACCACTTTTCTAAGCTAGGATCCATTGAAACATGGAGAGAAGCAAGCTCCATTGTTTGTCTAAGCTAGGCTCCATTGGAACATGGAGAAAACAAGCTCCACCACTTGCCTATTATTGCATAGAGATTCTGGTTTGAAGGTCCACCACTTGTCCAACCTTGCCTTCATGTATGGAGATAATCAAGAGTGCAATGCTTCTCTAAGCTAGGGACATAAAAGAGTTTCAAGGTCCACTACATATACGATCTATGATGGGTTGTAGCATGGGAGGTTTCATTTTAAGGTTGACCACTTCTCCAGCTCCGCTTGTCCAACCTCAGATCCATTGAAGAATGGAGAATAAAGGTGTACCAACTCTCCAAAATAGGCAAGACAATCTCTATAAAACCCATGAATTGTTAATATATGCTATGCTGTGGAGTTTTGTTTGAAGTTCCACTCCTTATCCAAGCTACAATCCATTGAAGCATGGAACTAAGTAAGATATATCTCTAGTCCAAGATAGGATCCATTGAAACATAGAGAGAATCAAGGTCCACCACTTGTCCAAGCTATGCATGGGTAATTGATATAAGGACCACTATGTTTTCACCTATAGTATGCTCTATCATGGATGGTTTCATATCCCACCAATTTTCCAACCTATTTAGTAGGTTGTATTATGGGGGTTTGGTTTCAAGGTACTTCACTTGTCTAAGGTGGGTTCCATTGAACCATGGAGAGAAACTATGTCTACCACTTGTCCGAAATATGCTCCTTTAAAACATAAAAACAAGGTCCACCACTTGTCCAAGCTAAAGTTTCTCTCCATTGAAGCATGGAGAGAAACAAGGTCTACCACCTGTCCAAAATATGCTCCATTGAAACATAAAACCAAGGTCCACCACTTGTCCAAGCTAATATAACAAATGGGTGTTGGTTACAAGGTGTACCACACTTGACTAAACTAGTCTTCATGCAAGGTCTACCACATGTCCAAGCTATATGAGCTTGTTTTGAAGGTCTACCACACCTCTTGAAATTAGGATCCATGTAAGGTCCACCTTTTGTCAAGCTATGCATTTAATGAGTACTAAAACTAAGTAAATTGCAGTACTTAAATACCTTTCCAAGCTCATTAAGATTTTGGTCTCTAAGGCCGGCCACCACCACATGTCTAATCTATGCTCTAATTGATTACTTATGCTAGTTCTCAAAGTCCAAACATAAGCTCCCTTCTAGCAAGGTTAGTTAAATTTAGGCTCCGAGCACCTGTCTAAGCTAGGTTCAATTTATGAAGCATCACCATTTAACCATGCTACGATCTAATGTATCATATCAAGGGGGTATTGATAAAAGGTCCAAAACTTATTGAGTTCAAGCTCTTAAGTAATTAAGTCTTTGTGAGTATTAAATGTTATAGTTTTAGTCTACAGATCCACCATTCAAAAACTCAAGTAATTTACTATTTACATTCAAACCTTGAATGCTTGAGATAAAAAATACAAACTCAATCAATACTATATAAAGCAAAATCTAACATTAAGAGTATCAAATCAGTAACAAGAAACACTAACATGCACAAGAAACTCAAAACATACGTGTCTCCATTTCCAAAAAGTCCTCCATTGACAGAGGATGGTGTTGTTGTTGTTCTTCTTCTCTTTGTGGAGAGCACTCCTCTGTAACAGGCACAATGTCGCCTGATTGCGAAGTGGATTGTTGAAGTCCAGCCCATTTTTCTATATCTTCATGAGACTTAACAAAGTCTAGCAGCATGGTCTCCACGCTTTTTGCCTCCTCCACACTATCAATTAAGCAGATAACTTCTTTTTTCTGTTGTATTCCTTCTTGATGCAACCAAGGAGCCATCACCAAAAACATCAACAAGCTTGCGGTCTTCAAAACAATATGTACGAATGTAGTGCTTGACCAAAAGCTCTTTTTTTGGCCTCCCAATATTGCAAATCTGACATATCGTTATCTGCTACTTGAAGAAGAGAACAATCAATTGGCATGGGATGTTCCTCTAATCTTCTTCTCAGGTCTTCAAATGCATTGCCTTATCCCAAGAAGGCATAACTGTTAGGAATTGAATTGCTCCTTTGCAAGGAGCTGATGGAAGTGATGCAATGCAACACAACAATGGTAGCTCAGATTATCTCCCATGGCGTCAAAGGCACATTGCAATTTGTGAAGTTAGTGAAATCCACAAATGCAAGAAAGACAAATCCGGATTGTTGACCTCCAGCAATAGCCAAGATCCCATCCAAAGCATTGTTAAATGTCTCCTCACTCCACTTTCAAATTGCCTCCAACGTTTTTTGTCATATCTAAAACACATAAGCCAATAGGCACTTTATTATTGAAGTGGCGCATCAAGTAGAGATTGCCTTCCATTTGTAGGCTCACCACATAGATTGACCATGGCAAATCTCTAGGCTCAGTTTTCTCCTTTGAAGGTGAATTGCCCATTGCATGTATTTTATTGCTCCATCTGGAAAAAGCCATTTTCTTTGTTCCACGCGCGTCAAACTAGATCTGATCCATCCTCGCATAGCATTAAAATTGTTTTATAAACAACATCATTGATGTTATACATTTTGACCACCTCCTCCCAGTCTTTACATGGTGAAGACTCATTCAAATTGTTGAAGCCTTCAAGAAGTGCACTTGAATCAATTTGTCTTGCTTCAACTGCTTGATTCGATCATACATGTCAGTTGCATCACCATCCTTTGCACTCTTTGACAGTAAAATCTTCTCATCTCTAATCTCTTCTTGAATAGTCTTTAACTCTGATTCTCAAGGCCACAAAGGTATCTAAATTACAGTTGTTGGGGGTTTCTTATTCTCCTCTTCAAGATTTTCAATGTTTTTCTATCCAGCAATCATAAACTAAATCAGAGTACGTGACCATGTGTGCCTGTTTAGCAATCCAACTTGCTGCTACACTCATTCTTGCCATCGAAGAAAAGCCTAAAAAGAAATAGAGAAAATAATTAAACTATTGAGCAAGATTTGTTAATTAAACACTATCAAAAAGACAAAGAAAATAACTTACATCCCATCCGGCACGAGATGCATGTCCCTCTGCAATTCCACTTGCTGCTTTGGTGGTCGTCCTGAGAAGATCCATTGACTCCGTAAATGTCTCAATATTTGGCTGTAAGGTTGCTTGACATACAATGCCTGAGCCTCCTCATTTGCAATGGCAGATATAGCAGTTGCAACAAATGGAGGGAGCATTCACAACAATGCGAGCCTTTCTAAATTTATACACGCTAATCAGTCTTTCAAAGATCTCTTTGTTGTTTTGTTCATTGTGAAGCAAAACTTTTGCAGCATAGATTGAATGCTGCCCATCAAGAATCCAATAATGATAATCTTTAATTTTTTGCTCCTCTATCTTCTACTGCCAAAGGAGTCCCCTTCTTTGATTTTGCATTTCGAACAGGCATCAAATATGCACATGCTGCAGGCTTGGTCGTACTCCGTGAAAATCCAAATAACACACTTTCAGCGTGTTTTTTATCCATAATACGTGCATTATAGTGATCAGGAGCAAGCCAACAATTTTGAATAGGGATATCAAATTCCTATATTGGAAAGGAAAATAATTTATGTACTTATTCATTCCACCTGTATCTTTTTCTTGTCCTTTCATGGCCTCAGCTTCTAAAACATTTGGATCCACAATTCTCATCTTTGACATTGAACCTCTGTTGATGAGGATGCCAAAGATGCCTTGTCTACATCCAAAATGGAACTAGTTCGTTAGCTTCTACTTTCTGCACTTTTGCTTGCTTCTTTGTGGATGGTGGTCGTGAAGCTTTCACCTTTTTTCGTTGTAGTGTGGCAATGATGGAGCTTTGTGAAGTTGATCTGCTGTGATATTTGGATTTGATTCTGCAAAACTTCCATCCTCGAGAAAACATTGTCTCTTCTTTGTTTCTAGACATGCGCTCCAATGCATATGCTCCTGGAGATAGTTGAAAATTCTAGATTCATTGGAACTAGAATGTCAATGCATTCCACCTCTGGATGACTATCAACTACAGAGACAGATGCTTCCACAACTTGTCCAGACATCTTCAAACAAGCTGTCATTCTCCTTTTTGGCAATAAATAGATGCACCTTATGAAATTGTGCACCCTCTATACCATGTATGTCCAAATACCATTTCCTAAGATCATTGCAAGTATAGTCAACTGAGACAGCAACCCTTGCAACCTGTTTTTTTGGAGCCATCTTTCCTGAAAACAAAAAAAACAAATGTTATTTTAACATATACTTTTTTGTAATGGATTAAGTTTGTGTGAATACAAGTTCCACCACTTGTTCAAGCTAGATCTAAGCAAGTATACATAGTGATCATTTAAGCTAGTAAACTAAGGAAGGGAGAAGTAAGGTCCACCATTGTCCAAGCTCAGCTCTAGACAAACATGGAGAGATTCGAGGTCTACTAATTGTCTAATATAGGCTAACTATATTGAAACATAGAGAGAAGCAAAGGTCCACCACTTGTCCAATCTAGGGTCCATTGAAACATGGAGAGAAGGATGCTCCACCATTTGTCCAAAATAGGCTCCATTGAAAACATGAAGAGAAGCAAGATGCACCATGTCTTTGAGATGCTAGGCTCCATTGAAATACCTTAAACCCATGATATTTTGTATATGTGGGGTTTAAATTCAAGGTCCACCACTTGTCCAACCTATTATCCTAGTAGCATGAGTGGTTTGGTCTCAAGATTCACCACTTTTCCACTCTATGTCATTATATTAAGAAGATCTGGGTGTTAAGGTCCACCACTTGTCCAACCTATAAGGCAATATCTTAAATGGTATTATTTACCACCACTTGGAATGCACATGATGGGTTTTACATAGGGGTTGGTTCCAAGGTCCACCACTTGTCCAAGCTAACTCTATTGAAACATAGAGAGAATCAAAGGTCCACCACTTGTCCAAGCTAGGCTCCATTGAAACATGGAGAGAAGGATGCTCCACCATTTGTCCAAGCCAGGTTTGATTGAAACATGAAGAGAAGCAAGCTGCACCATGTCTCCAAAATGCTAGGCTCCATTGAAATATCTTAAACCCATGATATTTCGTACATGGGGGGTTTACATTCAAGGTCCACCACTTGTCCAACCTATTATCACTAGTAGCATGAGTGGTTTGATGTCAAGATTCACCACTTTTCCACTCTATGTCATTATATTAAGAAGATCTGGGTGTTAAGGTCCACCACTTGTCCAACCTATATGGCTATATCTTAAAGGGTTTTCTTTCTCACCACTTGGAAATGACCATGATAGGTTTTACATGGGGTTTGGTTCCAAGTTCCACCACTTGTCCAAGCTAACTCTATTGAAACATAGAGAGAAGCAAAGGTCCACCACTTGTCTAAGCTAGGGTCCATTGAAACATGGAGAGGGATGCTCCACCATTTTCCAAGATAGGCTCCTTGAAACATGAAGAGAAGCAAGCTGCACCATGTCTCCAAGATGCTAAGATCCATTGAAATACCTTAAACCCACGATATTTTGTACATGGGAGTTTACATTCAAGGTCCACCACTTGTCCAACCTATTATCTCTAGTAGCATGAGTGGTTTGGTCTCAAGATTCACCACTTTTCCACTCTATGTCATTACGTTAAGAAGATCTGGGTGTTAAGGTCGACACTTGTCCAACCTATAAGGGTATATCTTAAAGGGTATTCTTTCTCACCACTTGAAATGTCCATGATATGTTTTACATGGGGGTTTGGCTCCAAGGTCCACCATTGTCCAAGCTAACTCTATTGAAACATAGAGAGAGAAACAAAGGTCCACCACTTGTCCAAGCTAGGCTCCATTGAAACATGGAGAGAAGGATCCTCTACCATTTGTCGAAGCTAACTCTATTGAAACATGGGGGGTTTACATTCAAGGTCCACCACTTGTCCAACCTATTAACGCTAGTAGCATGAGTGGTTTGGTCTCAAGATTCACCACTTTTTCACTCTATGTCATTATATTAAGAATATTTGGGTGTTAAGGTCCACCACTTGTCCAACCTATAAGGCTATATCTTAAGGGTTATTCTTTCTCACCACTTGGAGTGACCAGCATAGGTTTTACATGGGGGTTTTGTTTCAAGGTCCACCACTTGTCCAAGCTAACTCTATTGAAACATAGAGAGAATCAAAGGTCCACCACTTGTCCAAGCTAGGGTCCATTTGAAACATGGAGAGAAGGATGCTCCACCATTTGTCCAAGATACGTCCATTGAAACATGAAGAGAAGCAAGCTACACCATGTCTCCAAGATGCTAGGCTCCATTGAAATACCTCAACCATGATATTTTGAACATGGGGGGTTTACATTCAAGGTCCACCACTTGTCCAACCTATTATCTCTAGTAGCATGAGTGGTTTGGTCTCAAGATTCACCATTTTTCTCACTCTATGTCATTCTATTAAGATTATCTGGGTGCTAAGGTCCACCACTTGTCCAACCTATAAGGCTATATCTTAAACTTTATTCTTTCTCACCACTTGGAGTTACAAGATAGGTTTTACATGGAGTTTGGTTCCAAGGCCCACCACTTGTCCAAGCTAACTCTATTGAAAACATAGAGAGAAGCAAAGGTCCACCACTTGTCCAAGCTAGGCTCCATTGAAACATGGAGAGAAGGATGCTCCACCATTTGTCCAAGATAGGCTCCATTGAAACATGAAGGGAAGCAATCTGCACCATGTCTCCAAGATGCTAGGCTCCATTGAAATACCTTAAACCCATGATATTTCGTACATGGGGGGTTTAACATTCAAGGTCCACCACTTGTCCAGCCTATTATTCTAGTAGCATGAGTGGTTTGGTCTCAGATTTACCACTTTTCCACTCTATGTCGTTATATTATGAAGATCTAGGTTTTAAGGTCGACCATTGTCCAACCTTAAGGCTAGATCTTAAAGGGGTATTATTTCTCACACTTGGAATGACCATGATATGTTTTACATGGGGGTTTGGTTTCAAGGTCCACCACTTGTCCAAGCTAACTCTATGGAAACATAGAGAGAAGCAAAGGTCCACCACTTGTCCAAGCTAGGCTCCACTGAGACATTTAGAGAAGGATGATCCCCCATGGTGGAAGATAGGCTTCATTGAACATGAAAAGAAGCAAGTTGCACCATGTCTCCAAGATTCTAGATCCATTGAAATACCTTAAACCCACGATATTGTTTACATGTGGGGTTTAACGTCAAGGTCAGTCACTTTTCCAAGCTATTATCCCTAGTAGCATGAGTGGTTTGGTCTCAAGATTCACCACTTTTCCACTCTATGTCATTATATAAAGAAGATCTAGGTGTTAAGGTCGACCACTTGTCCAACCTATAAGGTATATCTTAAAGGGTATTCTTTCTCACCACTTGAAATGTCCATGATATGTTTTACATAGGGGTTTGGTTCCAAGGTCCACCACTTATCCAAGCTAACTTTATTCTTCTCATAGAGAGAAGCAAAAGGTCCACCACTTGTCCAAGCTAGGCTCCATTGAAACATGGAGAGAAGGATGCTCCACCATTTGTCGAAGCTAACTCTATTGAAACATGGAAGGTTTACATTCAAGGTCCACCAGTTGTCCAACCTATTAACGCTAGTAGCATGAGGGGTTTGGTCTCAAGATTCACCACTTTTTCACTCTGTGTCATTATATTAAGAATATTTGGGTATTAAGGTCCACCACTTGTCCAACCTATAAGACTATATCTTAATGGTTATTCTTTCTGACCACTTGGAGTGACCATGAAAGGTTTTACATGGGGGTTTGGTTCCAAGGTCCACCACTTGTCCAAGCTAACTCTATTGAAACATAGAGAGAAGCAAAGGTCCACCACTTGTCTAAGCTAGGGTCTATTGAAACATGGAGAGAAGGATGCTCCACCATTTGTCCAAGATAGACTCCATTGAAACATGAAGAGAAGCAAGCTGCACCATATCTCCAAGATGCTAGCCTCCATCGAAATACCTTAAACCCACGTTATTTTGTACATGGGAGTTTACATTCAAGATCAACAATTTGTCCAACCTATTATCGCTAGTAGCATGAGTGGTTTGCTCTCAAGATTCACCACTTTTCCACTCTCTCTCATTATATTAAGAATATTTGGGTGTTAAGGTCCACCACTTGTCCAACCTATAAGACTATATGTTAATGGTTATTCTTTCTCACCCCTTGAAAGACTATATCTTAATGGTTATCCCTAGCTATTATTGCTAGTAGCCTGAGTGGTTTGGTCTCAAGATTCATCACTTTTATTAAGAATATGTGGGTGTTAAGGTCCACCACTTGTCCCACCTATAAGGCTACATCTTAAAGGTTATTCTTTCTTACTACTTGGAGTGACCATGATAGGTTTTACATGGGGGTTTGGTTCCAAGGTCCACCACTTGTCCAAGCTAACTCTAATGAAACATAGAGAGAAGCAAAGGTCCACCCCTTGTCTAAGCTAGGGTCCATTGAAACATGGAGAGAAGGATGCTCCACCATTTGTCCAAGGTAGGCTCCATTGAAACATGAGGAGAATCAAGGTGCACCATGTCTCCAAGATGCTAGGCTCCATCGAAAAACATTAAACCCACGATATGTCGTAGATGAGGGGTTTACATTCAAGGTCCAACACTTGTCCAAGCTATTATTGCTAGTAGCCTGAGTGGTTTGGTCTCAAGATTCACCACTTTTTCACTCTATGTCATTATATTAAGAATATGCGCGTGTTAAGGTCCACCACTTGTCCAACCTATAAGGCTACATCTTAAAGGTTATTCTTTATTACCACTTGGAGTGACCATGATAGGTTTTACATGGGGTTTTGGTTCCAAGGTCCACCATTTGTCCAAGCTAACTCTATTGAAACATAGAGAGAAACAAAGGTCCACCACTTGTCCAAGATAGGGTCCATTGAACCATGGAGAGAAGGATGCTCCACCATTTGTCCAAGATAGGATCCATTGAAACATGACGAGAAGCAAGCTGCACCATGTCTCCAAGATGCTAGGCTCCATCGAAATACATTAAACCCACGATATTTCGTAGATGAGGGGTTTACATTCAAGGTCCACCACTTGTCCAAGCTATTATTGCTAGTAGCCTGAGTGGTTTGGTCTCACGATTCACCACTTTTATTAAGAATATGTGGGTGTTAAGGTCCACCACTTGTCCAACCTATAAGGCTACATCTTAAAGGTTATTCTTTCTTACTACTTGGAGTGACCATGATAGGTTTTACATGGGGGTTTGGTTCCAAGGTCCACCACTTGTCCAAGCTAACTCTATTGAAACATAGAGAGAAGCAAAGGTCCACCCCTTGTCTAAGCTAGGGTCCATTGAAACATGTTGAGAAGGATGCTCCACCATTTGTCCAAGGTAGGCTCCATTGAAACATGAGGAGAAGCAAGGTGCACCATGTCTCCAACATGGTAGGCTCCATCGAAAAACATTAAACCCACGATATGTGGTAGATGAGGGGTTTACATTCAAGGTCCACCACTTGTCCAAGCTATTATTGCTAGTAGCCTGAGTGGTTTGGTCTCAAGATTCACCACTTTTCCACTCTATGTCATTATATTAAGAATATGCGCGTGTTAAGGTCCACCACTTGTCCAACCTATAAGGCTACATCTTAAAGGTTATTCTTTCTTACTACTTGGAGTGACCATGATAGGTTTTACATGGGGGTTTGGTTCCAAGGTCCACCACTTGTCCAAGCTAACTCTATTGAAACATAGAGAGAAGCAAAGGTCAACCCCTTGTCTAAGCTAGGGTCCATTGAAACATGGAGAGAAGGATGCTTCACCATTTGTCCAAGGTAGGCTCCATTGAAACATGAGAAGAAGCAAGGTGCACCATGTCTCCAAGATGTTAGGCTCCATCGAACAACCTTAAACCCACGATATGTCGTAGATGAGGGGTTTACATTCAAGGTCCACCACTTGTCCAAGCTATTATTGCTAGTAGCCTGAGTGGTTTGGTCTCAAGATTCACCACTTTTCCACTCTATGTCATTATATTAAGAATATGCGCGTGTTAAGGTCCACCACTTGTCCAACCTATAAGGCCACATCTTAAAGGTTATTCTTTATTACCACTTGGAGTGACCATGATAGGTTTTACATGGGGGTTTGGTTCCAAGGTCCACCACTTGTCCAAGCTAACTCTATTGAAACATAGAGAGAAACAAAGGTCCACCACTTGTCCAAGCTAGGGTCCATTGAAACATGGAGAGAAGGATGCTCCACCATTTGTCCAAGATAGGCTCCATTCAAACATGACGAGAAGCAAGCTGCACCATGTCTCCAAGATGCTAGGCTCCATTGAAATACATTAAACCCACGATATTTCGTAGATGAGGGGTTTACATTCAAGGTCCACCACTTGTCCAACCTATAAGGCTACATCTTAAAGGTTATTCTTTCTTACTACTTGGAGTGACCATGATAGGTTTTACATGGGGGTTTGGTTCCAAGGTCCACCACTTGTCCAAGCTAACTCTATTGAAACATAGAGAGAAGCAAAGGTCCACCCCTTGTCTAAGCTAGGGTCCATTGAAACATGGAGAGAAGGATGCTCCACCATTTGTCCAAGGTAGGCTCCATTGAAACATGAGGAGAAGCAAGGTGCACCATGTCTCCAAGATGCTAGGCTCCATCGAAAAACATTAAACCCACGATATGTCGTAGATGAGGGGTGTACATTCAAGGTCCACCACTTGTCCAAGCTATTATTGCTAGTAGCCTGAGTGGTTTGGTCTCAAGATTCACCACTTTTCCACTCTATGTCATTATATTAAGAATATGCACGTGTTAAGGTCCACCACTTGTCCAACCTATAAGGCTACATCTTAAAGGTTATTCTTTATTACCACTTGGAGTGACCATGATAGGTTTTACATGGGGGTTTGGTTCCAAGGTCCACCACTTGTCCAAGCTAACTCTATTGAAACATAGAGAGAAACAAAGGTCCACCACTTGTCCAAGCTAGGGTCCATTGAAACATGGAGAGAAGGATGCTCCACCATTTGTCCAAGATAGGATCCATTGAAACATGACGAGAAGCAAGGTGCACCATGTCTCCAAGATGCTAGGCTCCATCGAAATACATTAAACCCACGATATTTCGTAGATGAGGGGTTTACATTCAAGGTCCACCACTTGTCCAAGCTATTATTGCTAGTAGCCTGAGTGGTTTGGTCTCAAGATTCACCACTTTTATTAAGAATATGTGGGTGTTAAGGTCCACCACTTGTCCAACCTATAAGGCTACATCTTAAAGGTTATTCTTTCTTACTACTTAGAGTGACCATGATAGGTTTTACATGGGGGTTTGGTTCCAAGGTCCACCACTTGTCCAAGCTAACTCTAATGAAACATAGAGAGAAGCAAAGGTCCACCCCTTGTCTAAGCTAGGGTCCATTGAAACATGGAGAGAAGGATGCTCCACCATTTGTCCAAGGTAGGCTCCATTGAAACATGAGGAGAAGCAAGGTGCACCATGTCTCCAAGATGCTAGGCTCCATTGAAAAACATTAAACCCACGATATGTCGTAGATGAGAGGTTTACATTCAAGGTCCACCACTTGTCCAAGCGATTATTGCTAGTAGCCTGAGTGGTTTGGTCTCAAGATTCACCATTTTTCCACTCTATGTCATTATATTAAGAATATGCGCGTGTTAAGGTCCACCACTTGTCCAACCTATAAGGCTACATCTTAAAGGTTATTCTTTATTACCACTTGGAGTGACCATGATAGGTTTTACATGGGGCTTTGGTTCCAAGGTCCACCACTTGTCCAAGCTAACTCTATTGAATCATAGAGAGAAGCAAAGGTCCACCACTTGTCTAAGCTAGGCTCCATTGAAACATGGAGAGAAGGATGCTCCACCATTTGTCGAAGCTAACTCTATTGAAACATGGGGGGTTTACGTTCAAGGTCCACCACTTGTCCAAGCTATTAGTGCTAGTAGCATGAGTGGTTTTGTCTCAAGATTCACCACTTTTTCACTCTATGTCATTATATTAAGAATATTAGGGTGTTAAGGTCCACCACTTGTCCAACCTATAAGGCTATATCTTAAAGGTTATTCTTTCTCACCACTTGGAGTGACCATGATAGGTTTTAAATGGGGGTTTGGTTCCAAGGTACACCACTTGTCCAAGCTAACTCTATTGAATAATAGAGAGAAGTAAAGGTCCACCACTTGTCCAAGCTAGGGTCCATTGAAACATGGAGAGAAGGATGCTCCACCATTTGTCCAAGATAGGCTCCATTGAAACATGAAGAGAAGCAAGATGCACGATGTCTCCAAGATGCTAGGCTCCATCGAAATACCTTAAACCCACAATATTTCGTAGATGGGGGGTTTACTTTCAAGGTCCACCACTTGTCCAAGCTATTATCGCTAGTAGCATGGTTTGGTCTCAAGATTCACCAGTTTTCCACTCTATGTCATTATATGAAGAATATCTGGGTGTTAAGGTCCACCACTTGTCCAACCTATAAGGCTATATTCTAAATGATATTTTTTTTTACCACTTGGAATGTGCATGATATGTTTTACATGGGGTTTTGTTCCAAGGTCCACCACTTGTCCAAGCTAGATCTATTACATATATATTATACATACAATATTCAACTAGATTCCCTACCTATCATGTCCAGTAGCATGGATGCTCTAGCTTGAAGGTCCACCACTTGTCCAACCTATACTCTCTTATGTAAGGGAGATCTCGCTATAAATTCAAAACCTTCCCGCCTAAATTTAAAATATCCCTCCCAAATCTTAAATATCCCGCCTAAATTTTAAACTATCCCGCCCAAATTTTAAAATTCAAACTTTTTTATAAAAATTTAAATTTTACTACTTAAATTTAAAATATTCCACGCGAAATTGATTTTAAATTCAAGTTTACCACAAAAAGATATCATTATACCACCTAAATTCAAATATGCAAACCTCAAATCATTATATTGTACATAAATTCAAACAAATTCAAATTAACAAGCCTAAACTGATATTAGTTTGCATAGATATGAATTTATCACACCTAAATTATGTCACCATGTTAGAGAGAGTGGTTAGAGAATTTGAACAAGGTCCACCACTTGTCCAACCTAGATACCAAGAAGGATTGAGTGTACAAGGTATTGTTTGGAGGTCCTTATAGTCCATTGGTCTCAAGGTCCACCACTTGTGGTAAGGGTCACCAAAAAGTGTATATATTCATCCAAAGAAATACACGTATTTTTGGTCTACATGTCCTAGTTTAAACCATTTATGTCCATTAGGTGTATCACTAAACAACACCACTATTTTTGAGAAACAGAAGTTACAATCATATCTACAAATGGATTAGAGGAAAATCAGCTCAGCATACATCCAGAACTCGCTACAAGAATCGACTTTAACAGATCACGCAAGTAAGTCTTCCATTCAATTTTACTAGTATTACAATGTGTTAGTTATTTGTGATATTTATGTATGTATATATACTATGTGTGCATATCGTAATTAAGTGTAATTGTGTATCTGCATTATGTATGAGTATTACAATGAAATAACACAAATATGCATACATACACATAGATAACACAGACGCACACATACATGAGCATGTATTTTCAAGAGAGAGATAGCAAGATACAGAGATAGATAGATAGAGAGAGAGAGAGAGATAAATACCTGTTTTTTAGAGAGAGGAGAGAGAAAGATAACAGATTTCACTGTGTTTATGTATGTGGAAGAGAGGAAGACGATGTATGGGAATATGTGCACGTATTTTCAAGAGAGAGACAACAAGATAACAGATTTCATTGTGGTTATGTATGTGGAAGTGAGGAAGACGATGTGTGGGAATATGTGCATGTATTTTCAAGAGAGAGACAGCAAGATAACAGATTTGACTGTGGTTATGTATGTGGAAGAGAGGAAGACGATGTGTGGGAATATGTGTATGTGTGCGGGGATACTTTTAAACTATGTATCTCTGTCTTTTGACGAGAGAGTTAGTGTGCAAGAAGAGTTACAGAGAACCATCTTCTCTATATGGAGAAAGACAGAGAGTGAGAGAGAGAGAAATACCTATTTTTTCTCTATTCGTGAGGTGTGCAATGTCTCCTGAGAAGACTGCCCGATCCTGCCCTTCTGGAAAGCGTTGTGTACACTGCTGTTTCTTTATCTTGTGCGCGAACTTTCAATCCTGTGCACTCCACCTGTGTGTTGTGTACGATGCCGAGCTTGCTCCTCTACGCGCGCGTATACTCCAACTGTGTGCGATCCGTGTGCGCTTTCTGTGTGCTTGCTGCTCGCCTGCTTTCTCTGTGTACGTTTCTCGTGCGCTCTCTGTGTGCCTAATCTTGATAGGGTTTATTAGAATGCCACGTATGCTACAAGTCCATGTTTTATCATAGGATTAAAAAAAACAAAAGCAATATAAAAAATTAACCAATTCACACGGCCAAAATTAAAGAAATCATGGTTGAAAATATGAAAAGCATGCGTAACTCTATACTAGGAATTCACTTTTAAAAAAAAAAATCTTTGGGCGCTGCCCCTTGACCCCGCCCGGCAGTCGCGCCGGGAGGCGACAAGGGGCTGCCACCCCTTGACCCCGCCCGGGGCGCTGCCCCAGGACCCCGCCCAGAACAATATCCCAAAATCAACCTCCCAAGCCCCGCCATCGAGAGCGCTATATTCCACATCCCCATCAAGAGCGCTACCCCCAAACCTCACGTGGAAGCGCTGCCTTGTCACCCCATTGTGGCATTGCCCTAAGACCCCGCATCTGGAGTGCTAAATGGGAACATTCTTCATTAGTGAAATTTTGAACATAAATTATATTAGCATATACTTAAATATAATACAAATATTAACATATTAGCTATACTACTAATTTACTATAGCAGTTCTAGATTATGTCCCATACTATATTTAAGGTGCCAAAGGTTTGGCCTTATGGTCCTAGATTTAGCCAAGTGGTCAACACATATAGGACCAAGTGCACACTGTGCCACAAAACTTGGCCACCACTTCACTTGCCAAAGTTTAGGCCACATGGTCAATCCTAACTTTCCAATGTTCTTATTATGTCACCTTTTGCCTCGTGGAAAACCTAGGCTTGTTTTCACATACTCAGGCACTTCAAGCCACAATAAATTGTCATTACTCTTCGACAACCCTTTTGTTCAAGTCTTTGAAAAAACATTGTTTAAGGCCACCCTAAACCATTTTCATTTAGGGGTGTCTAAAACTAGCTTTTTGGCAATTCGAGAAGAAAATGGTCAAAGTTTTATACTTAGTTTTAACCACTTGACCAATTCAAATATTGGAAAGCAAGGTCTTGTAATACTTTTCTTTGGACATCACACATTAAAACTAGGTCCCTCACTTGTCCAAGCTATGCTCTAATACAATAAAGGGCTTTTGGTTTCAAGATGCACCACTTTCCCAACCTTGATTCCATTAAAGAAGCTAGCTCTACTTAGACATTTAATAGCAAGGTCTTGCAGCAGTTCAGATTGAACATTTTCCATGGCAGCTAGGTCCACCACTTATCTAAGCTATGCTCTAATAGAGTAAGGGGGTTTTGGTTTCAAGATCCACCACTTGTCCAAACTTGATTTGGGAAGCAAGGTCCTATAATAGTTTGCTTTGGACATTCACCATTACAACTAAGTCCACCACTTCTCCAAGCTATGTTCTAATACACTAAGGAGGTTTTGGTTTCAAGGAGAACCACTTGTACGACTCTGTTTTTGGAAGTAAGGTCTTTACATAGTTCACCTTGGACCTTGGACATTGGATACTACAACTAAGCCCACCACTTGTCCAAGATATCCTCTATATATAGCCAAAGGGTTTGGGTTTCAAGATTCACCACTTTTCCAACCTTTCTTCCATTAAAGAAAGGAGGGGCTTTATAACTAGGTCCACCACTTGTCCAAGCTATGCTCTGATATAGAAAGGGGATTTTGGTTTCAAGGTCCACCACGTGTTCAACCTTGCAAGACTCAAGGGATACTTGGACATTGGAAAGCATAGTCCTATAGTAGTTGATAGGTGGCAATGGGTATTACAACTAGGTCCAACCTATGCTCTCATATAGCAAAGAGGCTTTGCTTTCAAGGTCCACCACTTGTCCAACCTTGCTTCCATTAAAGAAATGAGGGGCTACATAAACATTGGCAAGCAAGGTAGCAAGGTCCTAAGGTGTTTCACCTTGGATATTGGGCATTATAACTAGGTCCACCACTTGTCCAAGCTATGCTCTGATAAAGAAAGGGGATTTTCGTTTCAAGGTCCACCATGTGTTCAACCTTTCTAATATAGAAAGGGGATTTTCGTTTCAAGGTCCACCACGTGTTCAACCTTGAAAGACTCAAGGGATACTTGGACATTGGAAAGCATAGTCCTATAGTAGTTGATAGGTGGCAGTGGGTATTAAAACTAGGTCCAACCTATGCTCTTATATAGCAAAGAGGCTTTGGTTTCAAGGTCCACCACTTGTCCAACCTTACTTCCATTAAAGAAATGAGGGGCTACGTAAACATTGGCAAGCAAGGTAGCAAAGTCCTAAGGTATTTCACCTTGGATATTGGGCATTATAACTAGGTCCACCACTTGTCCAAGCTATGCTCTGATATAGAAAGGGGATTTTTGTTTCAAGGTCCACCACGTGTTCAACCTTGAAAGCCTCAAGGGATACTTGGACATTGGAAAGCATAGTCCTATAGTAGTTGATAGGTGGCAGTGGGTATTACAACTAGGTCCAACCTATGCTCTCATATAGCAAAGAGGCTTTGCTTTCAAGGTCCACCACTTGTCCAACCTTGCTTCCATTAAAGAAATGAGGGGCTACGTAAACATTGGCAAGCAAGGTAGCAAGGTCCTAAGGTGTTTCACCTTGGATATTGGGCATTATAACTAGGTCCACCACTTGTCCAAGCTATGCTCTGATAAAGAAAGGGGATTTTCGTTTCAAGGTCCACCATGTGTTCAACCTTTCTAATATAGAAAGGGGATTTTCGTTTCAAGGTCCACCACGTGTTCAACCTTGAAAGACTCAAGGGATACTTGGACATTGGAAAGCATAGTCCTATAGTAGTTGATAGGTGGCAGTGGGTATTAAAACTAGGTCCAACCTATGCTCTTATACAGCAAAGAGGCTTTGGTTTCAAGGTCCACCACTTGTCCAACCTTACTTCCATTAAAGAAATGAGGGGCTACGTAAACATTGGCAAGCAAGGTAGCAAAGTCCTAAGGTATTTCACCTTGGATATTGGGCATTATAATTAGGTCCACCACTTGTCCAAGCTATGCTCTGATATAGAAAGGGGATTTTTGTTTCAAGGTCCACCACGTGTTCAACCTTGAAAGACTCAAGGGATACTTGGACATTGGAAAGCATAGTCCTATAGTTGTTGATAGGTGGCAGTGGGTATTACAACTAGGTCCACCACTTGTCCAACCTATGCTCTCATATAGCAAAGAGGCTTTGGTTTCAAGGTCCACCACTTGTCCAACCTTGCTTCCATTAATATAGCAAGGAGGATTTGGTCTCAAGGTTCACCACTTGTCCAACCTATGAAAACCTTTTTCATGTTGTAGCATGATTTTTGGTTTGAAGAGTATTTTTCTATAACTATGGATTTAACAATGTAATCTTTTTACTTACAGGATGGACTTCGAATCTGGGGAGAAAGTACATATGATACTTGACAATGAAATCGTTGGTATTGGTTGTGTGTGTAGAATAGATCCAGATTCCACTTGTGGTGGTACAAAGATAGGGCTGGGAAATGTCTCCATACTAGTGGAGGAATGCTTGAAGGATGTGGTCCTACCTTTTCCTACAATGGATACTTCATCTCTCCAAGGCTCATTATGGAGTGCTGTTCGATGGTCAAAGCTTCTTTTGCAATCTTTTGTATTAAATGGGAACTTAATTGATCCACACGAAAGCTACAATGGTGATGAAGAACATGATCATTCTGATCCTCTAGTTACAGATGCAATACCTCTGACAAGCCCAGAATTTGAAGCAATGATTCGAGAGTCTTGGAGAAATGAGAGGGTCCTTTTAAAAGATGACACAATGATGCAAACCATGAATGAAGGGACCATCTTATATGTATTTCCACATGATTATGTCAACTTTCAGGAACTTGGTCGTGATTGTGTGGGTGTGGGTATTGAAAGAGAAAATGCAAGCATTGATGATGTGGTTGAAGTGGGTAGCATCACTTTGCTAAAGTGGCCCATCAAGCAGACAACAATGTTGAATGGGAGCCCATTACAACGCTTTGTTCCTGTTGATGGCATGCATGCTACATATGAGGATGTATCCAACGATGGCAATGTTGGAAAAAAACTTGATGGGAGTAATGTTGTCCAGTTGTCAAGGAAGAGACGATACACTTTCATGAACAGGACTCAAAAATCAAAAGCAGCACCAGCTTCGACTTTTTACCTTTCAAACAAATCAATTCAAAGGGTATCATGCATTGATTGTTGTGCACAAAAATGCTGCCAATTTGAAGATCGTGATATGGTGACAAGGTTACGACAACAATTTTGGGGAGAGTCTCAAAAATCACGCACTAATTATGTTTATGATGTTCTTTCTATATGTTATCAGAAAGATGAGAAGTCACGATACCAATTCAGGCTAAATGGCTCTATTGTTTGTTGTAGAGCATGGTATGAGCTACATGGAATACCAAAGACATCATTTTATCGATACAAGGAGAACTTTGAAAATGGTGTGCGCCAATATGTACATGGGAACACATGTACATTGAGAAGGGGACTTCAACATACTAGTTTAGCAAGAGCACTACTAAATGAGTTTGTGGAAAACAACTCTGAGAAAATGCCACATAGAAGTAGAACACTGCTAGATGGCTCAAGAGAGACTCAATTGGTGATTCCATCAACATACAAACAAGTGGATATTTTATGTGAAATCAACACGACACTTGACCAAATGGGCTATGAGAAGAAGCTATCCCAATCTTCTTTTGGTAGAATTTGGAACAAAGAGTACCCACATGTCACTTTAACAAAGACGAGTGAGTTCTCTAAGTGCAATATTTGTAGCTCAATCAAGGCAAGGTTAGAAGCTAAACCTTCTCTTGAAGAGAGAGCTCTTCTCTTGAGGGAGAGAGAAGTTCACATGGCACAACAAAAGAGAGAAGCCTATATTATGCATGGCGCACGTATTCAGAAACTCAACCACAAAAATATGTATGCATAATCCATGATAAGATGGATCAAAAGAAGACTGCCATTCCTAGATTACGCATTGTTCCCAAGGGTGTGGATTCAGGATATAATCTGCAGGTGGCATTGATTGGCATGATCACTCATGGACATGGAGAAGGTCATTACGGACACTTTGTCTTGAATGGTTTGTGGCCAGTTGATCCAAATCTTACAATTGGCTCAACTGCTAATTGTTTACATAACCTCGAGAGGATAGATAAGCATCCTCTTGGTGATCTAGTAACAAATGGACTTCCAAGGAGCAATATTTCACTACTACATGCTTTGAACTCAAGGGATGCTTTGGACTACCATAACTTGAGTGATGGAAAAGAGCCCATTGTGCAGTCGTCAGAAATTGCAGAAGAGGAATTGGGGTCAACATTTCGCAGATTGCCAGAGAACTTGTTGCTACAATTGGATAATTGTGCAGGGGAAAACAAAAATCGATACTTATTTGCCTATTTGTCAATGCTTGTTGCAAGGGGTGTTTTCAAAACCATCCAGCTGGGATTTTTAATGGTTGGGCATACACATGAGGACATAGACGCCATGTTTAGTAGGTTTTCAGAGAAGTTGAGAGTTACACAAACCTATACTTTGCCACATTTGATGGATACATTACGAAACAGCTCATCTTCATCTCCAGCTCCATTTTTTCTCACAAAGATCCCCAATTTCAAGCAATATTGTGATGGCTATCTTTGTGATGGACAAGACATACTTGTTGGACATTCCAAACCGCTTCAGTTCAGGTTCTTTATGCAGGATGAGACACCAATGATGCAATATAAGGCACATGTAGGTGTATCAAGTTGGAGTGGAAGTATTCGCCTTTGGAAAACAGACACAGAAGGCAAGCCAATGTTACCACATGGAGATCCACCTCTAGTACAAATGGCGGAGTATGTCAAGGCCCACGAAGAAGTCATTTTGGGGCTAAAGAACTATATAAAATTTTGGAAAAATTTAGGGAATGGTTCAAGTATTCCGCGATATTATAGACCCGTGATAGATTATTGGAGTAAGGTAATTGAAGAGATTGGAAAAGCAATCATATCAGAGGGAGTCTTGTATGAAATGTTTTGGCCAAAAACTCAAGAATATTCTCACCTACAAAGCACTACAATGAATTTGCAACAAGGAGCAGAAAGATTCCTAGGCCTTGAAGAGTTGAACGATCATTTTTGTGGGCCTCAAAGAGATAGGCCAAGGGAAGAGTTTGACCCTATGTCTGATGTGCACCAAGGTGACTTTCATATGCTTGTTCCGAGTGACACAGAAATCTATCCAGTGTGGCTTGCAATGGCTTTATCTGACATTGATAATGAGCCTACATCACCAAACTACAGAAAACTCTTGATTCAATATTGGGCACCTTGCGCGAGAAAAAGTGGGATGACAGATACTCAAGCTTACAGTAATTGTTGGAAGGGTTATTGGGCTGTCAACTATAAGGACCCACAAGTGTGGGAAACTATAGATGCAATTGTTTGGTCCTGGAGACCCAACAAAGAAGGACCATTTTCTAGAATAAAGATTCCAGAAAGACATGCTCTAAAAGCCAAAGAAGGCCTCACTCGTGCACATCAGCCACACTTGGATCAAAGTTCAAATATGGTATCAAATGTGGAGTAGAATTATGTGGAGCTTCTATTGTGACTATACTAGTCAATTTGTAAACAAAATCTTTTTTGTATCTTCCTTTGTTTTATGTAATTTATAGTTATTATTCAAATCCATGTGTTGTACATCCTCTTGACTTTTGGTGTTTATCAACACCACAATCCTATGAGATTTTCACTTTATTTACTAGCCACACACCTCAATTTTTCCCACTTTAAGTGGAAAATTCCCAAATTACATGAATTCGGTCAATTTGGAGATTCCCATAATATGAGATTTTTACCAAAATACCTAATATGGTCTTTAAAGTAAACCACCCTAAACCATGGTGTTTTGACTAGGCAAATCCCTAGGGAGTGTATCTAAGTGTCGGGTACAGTCATCTCCTTTTGAATTGACCTAAGGTTACACAGTCACGGGTCCTTTTTTTTGGGCCGAACGTAATTCTTAATTCAGTAACCACTTCTAAAAATATTTAATTACTTTACCAAACATAAAGGTACGAAAACAAAACAATTAAAAATTTGGAGAGTCATACTCATTGCGACAAAGCCATTGGTCCAAATGAGGGTTGTAATTGGTTTTAGAAGATGAGCATATGCAAATGACAAGTCGATAGTCAAGGGTTGGATGTCATGTACTAGTGTACTGGGCATATAAATATCCTTGAAGTCTTGCATTTTTCACCATCATAGATTTGAGTTGATATACATTGTCACTGCACAATAATCCTTAATTGGGTGAAAATAGCTTTTATATATTGAATTGGTTACATAAGGGGGTTACAATCCTTGATTGGGTACAAGTAGTCCTCAATTATGTGATTATATTGAATATTTCTTTGCGTTATTTCTTGCATTGGTTTATACACAGAGTGCATTATGTATCATGAAAGATTATTAGTGCATGACATGACCAATCATAATTTTATTGCTTTTGTGTGTTTTTTGCAAATAATTGACATCGTTTAGTGTAGAAGTTGATTATTCTTTGTAGCATTTGAAATTAGATGTGTCTTATCGTTTGCAAATTAAAGAGGACGTATAAATAATCATCATAATAATAATTGCATTGAGAAATTCATAGCATTGTTATATTTATTATGCCGTGCAGAGAGTGCATTGCAATGTGAATAATTGCTCACAACATAGGTGATCGATATGTGGATTGACTAGCGTGCATTTCAAATCTCATATTGTGCAGGTTTGATTACTTTCCTAGTGAATGGTTTTTTAATATATATTGAAAAGAAGAAAAATGTTTTAAAAAATGAACATCTAGTTCTTTTGTTTTTAGTTTTAATTTAAAAGCAATGGAACAAAATGTCGGCACAAGTGGTACGAAGAAGCCAAAGAATAAAAAATCTCGTGGCAAAGAGTGGGACTATACTCACAACATATGCGGTCGATATATAGAGTGGCAATGTAAATTTTGCTTCACAAAAAAATCAAGTGGTGCACCACGTATTAGAGACCATTTTTTGGGTAACATTAAAAAGAGTTGTAAGAAATGTTAACATCCTCAGGCACCTGCAATTGCAAAGTGTTTGAGAGAAGAGCTCGCCAAAAAAGGTGGCAAGAGGTAGCAAATATATAGCTCTGTTATGGATGCAAGTCAAAAGCAATCAGAGTCAAATATTAACTCTACTGATCCTGTGGTGACACCAACTAACCTTGGAGAATAGCGTGTGTAGGGAGAGGAAAATGTCAAGCAGCCATCCTTTTAAGTGTCACACTAAAGGTGGACTTGGTCAAATGCATTAAAAATCATTACATCAAAGCTTTCGGATGCAGTCTCTAGAAGAAGCACAACCTGCACTCTGCAAATCAATATTCTTCATTGGAAGTGCTCTGGTCATGGTAGACAACAATCATTGGAAGGTCGCATGAAAGAAATTTTGTGAGTTTGGCACAGGATTTTCAGCTCCTTATCACATGATACGAAATTTTCTCTTGGACAAATGTTACATCGAAGTCAAAGAGCATGTTGGCAAAACAATACTTGGGAATATTTCGCTTTCAGGATGCATAATTGTGAGTGATGGTTGGTCAAATGTTCAAAGAAGACCACTGATCAATGTAATTTTGGTTTGTCCAAGGGGAGAAACGTTCATAAAGGCGATTGACAGTTCTGGTGCAATTAAAAGTGCCAAATACATTTTTGAGGTCTTGATTAATGTAATTAAAGAAATTGGTGCTAAACATGTCGTTCAAGTAGTCATGGACAACGTAAAGAATTGTAAAAATTCTTAGTAAATTAATAAAGAAGTGCTTTCTACACATTTTTGCCAATGGTTCTAATACGCACAGCTTAAACTTAATACACTAGTGAAGAAACCACATGGTTTACCAAAATAATTGACACAGCACATCAAATTGTGAAATTTATCTCGAAATGCTCAATTTGTATAGAATGCACATGTAAATGATGTTAAACTTCCTGCTGAAACTCGGTTTTATACGCATTTTCATACATTAGAATCACTTCTCTTCAATAAGTGCGTTGTGATTGACACTTTCAATTGCACGACCTTTGATGAATGACAGCTTGAGCAGAAAGAAAACGTGAAAGAGAAAATTACATGTCTACGTGGTAACATAAACAAGGTTGCTTGGTGGAGGAGTGTAATGGATGCATACCATGTAATGATGCCCGTTATGTTCGTGATTCACTACCTTGATCAAAAGGTGCCAAATATGGGCAAAGTGTGGATGACATGGTGGTCACTCCAACAGAGTCTTGAAAACCCCCAGGAGCTGAAAGAGTCTGTAGTAGAGAAGGAGTGGTAACTACCATTCTCTGGCAAAGAGCAAAGGATTTTGGCCAACTATTTTCATGCAAGATGGAAGAGCACTCACAATCCACTCCATAGTGTGGCTTACATGCTCGATCTAGAGTATTGGAATTTAGATCTTATATCAAATCCAGAGGTGGTGAGCGATTTCTATCACGTGGTCAACACGTTCTACTCCAGCATTTAAGATCAAATTAATTGTATCAAAGAAATGAGTGCATTTAGATTAAAAGAAGGTCCCTTTGCAAATGATTTTTCTCAATCAATGACAAAACAGAAACATGCATGGAAGTGGTGGATGATGAATGGTGGAGAGCATTACTCAACCTTACATCCCTTGCAATGAAAGCACTGGCACAATGTGCATCATACTCAAGTTTAGAGAGAAATTTGAGTATGTACAAGTATGTTCATAGCACTATTTGCAACAGACTATTAGCAGATAGAGTGGAAAAATAATTGTATATGTTTTGCAACAAAAAGATATTGCATCACTTCAAAAGTGTTGGCTACAAAGGAGAAAATGCCAACCTGGTTGTATGATTGTCAAAACGAAGACGAAGAAGAGTTCAATGTTGGTGTACTCAATGCACTATAGACAAAATAGAAGAGAATCTGGTAATATATGTGGAAGTTGAATTACAAGGAGACCCACAACACTCAAACTTAGAACCAGATAATAACTTCACAGATTCAATATAGATTGAGAGTAGAATGAAGATTGTGTCAAAAACTGTAACATTTAATGGCCTTAAAACTTGTGTGTAGCGGAAATTAGCATGAACATAGTGGGCATTTCATTAGAATAGATTCCTAATGAGAATTACAAGAGTGCTTGGGTGAAGAGAGCAACAAAAAGCATAACACCTAGTTAGATAGCATGAACAATACTTTCAAAAGAGAGAGAAATTAATCTATTGACAACAGTTGAGGACCGGATTTTCATGGAGCCGGTCCCCCCTCCAAAAGGCTTTGTATTATGGTTTCTCCCATCAAGGGAGACATTGTACAATACAATTCTTTGTGTTCCTTCAAGACTAGCTAGTGCAATGAAGATGAAAGCTTCATGCACTAAGCAAAACACTTATCAAACACAACATCAATTATCCCCGGTCTCAAACCCAAGACCTCACACACCTTCGAAGATGGTGAGAGCTAGCAGGGAATGAGAGTAGATTGAGAGGAAGTAGGAGTATTCTTACGAGAAAGATGTACATCTCCTCACATAATCACTCATATTAGCATAGCTTAGCTGAGTAATTAGCATCGTAGAGGAGATGAGCATGCATTGAAGCTTGGCTCTTGGTTGGATTTGCATCACAAAGCCAAGAGTTGTTGGTGTAGGCCTCCCTTCTCACAAGCTTGGAGTAGGTGATAAGCTTTCCATTAAAGCTTGAGAAGGAGAGAGAGAGTCTTCTTTACTTCACACATGAGATTGTGTGAGTGTGTGTGTGATAATGCCTTGCAAAAATCAGCCCCCTCTCTCTCTTGGGCGACCCCTCTTGCTATTTGCTCTTGCTACCCTCTCATTAGACCTCCCTAGGGCTAGCCAATGACAATTAAGCAGCATAAGTGATAGCCTTCTGACATGTGTCCCCCTTTCCCCTTTTGTGAGAGCTTTAGGTAATTTAATAATTCAACTAAGCTCTCATTGGACCCCTTTGCCTTCTGGCCAATAGGAATCAGGAAAGCCATTGGGCTGTTGAATGCTCATTGGACCCTTTGGGAGACTGTCCAATAGTCTTCTAGAGGACTTTATTCTCATTGGTTATTTTATTAAGTGTTTTTAAATTAATTAAATTAGATTTACTCTAGCCTAATTCTCATTGGTCCACCTCCAAGGCCATCCAATAAGAATTGGGTACACCTTGTGGGCATCTGGCCTAGGGAGCTGACATGTGTCCCTCATTCCCTTTGTGTAAAGGGAGCTTGTGTGTGTGTGTGGCTTTCTCTCTCATCCCCTACAAGCAAGACTCGCCCCCTCCTAAGTAGGGATTTGTAAAGACTTTTTTGACACACACAAAGCATCCAATTCCCCCATGGTTGATCTTTGGACACAACCTTTGAATTTTGGAACCTTAGCATTTTGGAAGTCTTAATGGGCTGAACCTTAGGGTCTTTTTATCCCATTGTTTCACATGGCTCTTTTGCAGATGGCCCCCCCTTTGGATCCCTATTTTTCCTCCTTTGGATCCCTACTGTGGCCGGTCTGCTAGCTTAACCAATATTCTAGCTTTTTCTCCCCTGGAACTTCCCCATATTAAATGATCAGTTTAACATGAGAAAATCATTTAGGAGAATTATATATTGATTATTATGACAAGAACCATTATGAAAGAGCTTACATTCAATGTGTTTTGATCATATAAAATGCTTCATATTCACGATTATACATAGTTTGTTGATCTCAAGTGTTATGCTCAGAACCAGCATCTTGGTCACCAAACATATTTCTAATTGTGCTAGGGGTATCTTGGCAAGGTTGTTTGAATTTATACTCATTTTCCATGCCAAACATAACATATTTCCTTGTGGAATATCTTGTGAACAGGTTGCATATTGGCTACAATTTTGCATCAAATAAGGAAGATAGACGAAGTGATAATAATGACCACATGTCAATGTATAGTATCCATTCCATCCATCAAAATTCTTAAAGCAAACTGGACATTGGGAAGATGAAGATGTATCCGAAGTAAACGAGGGGACCAAATTTGATGTAGGACAAGGTGACTGATGCGTGTCCCTTGTACAGGCGGAGGATTCACTTGCTGTGTCAAATTCTGAACGTCTTGGCTTAAGCAGTGAATACTTTTCTCCATCCGAACCTATGCGGGTTAGGGTGTTTGGGTTGCTATAGAAATCTCTGTTATTTCTACATCTTTCTTTGCCAGTTATGTTGTGTAAATATCTTTCTCTCTCTTTAACTATGGGTCGGCGCCTTCAACTATCAATGCCAGCTTATCTCGGGTGAAAGTGACACAACTCTCCCTGATATCATGGGTGGCAACAGTTGTCTCCTGTAGCAAAAATTCTACTGGTCGGTGTTGCACAAAATGAACATATACCATTTTTGCAAAATATAACGCACAATTTGTGTTGTACAGTGGATGACCATAAACTTCCAAGTAGATCCTCTCATTGTTTTCTTTGATCGCTTCGTGGAGGAACTTCAATACCTTCCACATTCCTTTCTTTATCTCTATGTCATCACATGACCATATTGTTTTGATCATGTCCTTGGTCGCTTCTTTATTGATCTCTTTCCATTGCATGTGGTTGGATTTGACCATTTTTAAAGTCGTCTAGCAATGCGCGTCGCTTGGTGTGCCGACATACCGTGTGCTAGAGAATTCATGCACTAAAATGCATTAACAGCTGCTTGTTGTTGATCATCAAGCACTGATTGGGTGCCACAAACTTGTTCTTCATCGGCCATTTTATCTTAGAGATGCAATGGACAAATAGACAAATATTCAATATCAATGACAAAAATATATTCTCACGATTCAATAGTCTCACAAATACACAAAGTAGATCCGTCTCGTCCACTACATAAGATGTTGTAGGCTGACTAAATCAAATCACAACTGATGCGACTTAACAAAATCACAAGTGACGGAACCAATTGAACCACAAGACAAATTTGAAATACCCCGGATAACACAAAAAAATTGAAATGATTAAATATAATTGATCTGATTAAAAATACAAGACAACTGATCCGATTAATACAAGACAACTGATCCGATTAAAATACAAGGCAACTGATCCGATTGAAATACAAGACATGACCCAATAATGTGAACTACCCGAAACCAGATAATACACTTCAATACAAATGAAATACCCTGGACAACAAGACAAATGTATATCACAAAAACATTTAGATCGGGTAAAGATATGGTGCAGGTTCAACAACTGGTCGTTGGATAGGATTACGATCTGTCTTTAAATGTTCTTTGAAAAATATCAAAACATCAAATTCATTTCTTCTATTTTTCTGCTCTCTTAACTTCATCCAACAGTCTACTTTAATCTGAATGGCCCTCATAACATCTTGGTTGAGGTGGTAAAATACTTCTTCTGGAAAATAAACTTTCCTAGCTGTACTCCAAAAATCTATCAACATGTTGAATAGATAACCCAATGTATAAATTTCGCTCAATTTTGTGTACGCATCTGTGCACCGTGGATCTGTAGTTCTGGAGCAATCCACGGTCGCTTTGCAATCTCTGCTTCCCCTGCTTTCTGTGCCTCCAAAACTGCAGGGTCCAACTGTCCGCTTGGATGCAGATAATTGATTGATATGCACTTAGCTAGCGTTCTAAGAATCATTCCCCAATCAATGATGCCAACAGGAGGTTTATTTGCGCGAGTAAATTCCAACATTATATTGCACTATACCAGCCAAGTGAGCAGTCGCAATGCCATCAATTAAGGCATGACAGATTGCTGGCATCTTCTCAATCACATCGCTTTGATCCGTGTTGTCTCTATCTCTAGTAAGTGTTGATTTTCTAGTGGCACTGATCTCCAGCCGTGTTGTAGCCTGTGCACGTGGCGTCTGAACGCTCCGTGCGCGAATGGCAAGCGACACATCATGTCTCCCAAGGTGCCCCTATTGTAGTATGGAAATATTGTGATCCAGGGAGCTTCCATGGTAAATCTAAGGCATCTTAAAATGGAGGGGTGAAGTGTTTGTATTCCTTGCTCTTTATGGAAGCTGTCAAATTTTGCCTCACTCCCTCCCTTGTAGCATTTTCCCACATATGTAATGTGGTCTGGAAAAAAAGATATGCCTTTGATGGTGTACAATGTGCACACACCAAAAGATGCTACTCTAACCCTTACCTTCTACCAAGGCTTCATGGGATTCAAAGCCGTTGGAGAGGGGGAATGCGGGAACATGCCCAGCACAAACAAAAGGGACTCTCTATAGCTGAGGGTATTCACAGCACCCCTTATCCTCTCGGAAAAACCTTCAAACACACAACTCACACTGGCAGACCACCGCCTGCTTGATTACCACTGCTCACACACTCCACAAAACCACCAGACGATGCACACCTGCTGCCACGGTCTGTCTCCACCCTTACACACACTCACAACAACTCAATCTCACTCTCTCACTCAAAACACCATCGGTCTGGGGGGGCACACACTTCCACACAACCGGCACCGAGGAATAACATGGAGAAAGAGAAGGGGGGAAGGGGAAACAACAGCCCAGGAGGCAACTGTGGCTTGATTGCACTTCAAAAAACATATACACGAGCTTGCACTGCCATCACCATGGCCATTTACACAAGAAAACTACAAAGGTCTTGACAGGCACACTCCTCTGTCCAAAAGCTCCCCTTTGTAGGCTTCCAACGGGCTCCACACGCCAACAAAAAAGCCCCTAATTTGATCAATTTTTTACTTTTATAGGGTGGGGGGTTCAATTTGGGGAGACTGCTCTTCCATTGGTCCATATGGCACCCATTTTTGGTATCTTTTGGGAAGGGGCCACCGCCTTGCTCCATCTGCTCTCTTTCTCTCTTTTGCACTTGGGGGAGGGGGCATGAGCGATGTCGCTATTGCCCCTTGGAATTTTTTATTTTTTATTTTTTATCCTTCTATTTTTACCCTCTTTGGGCTTAGCCTTGCATTGCTTGATTTTTTGACTTTTTGACCAGCTCATCCTTTGCTCCTTGTTTGGCCCACTTGGCCTTCACTTTGGCCGGTCTTGGCTTGGCTTTGCACACTTTGGAGGCCTCCGAGCCCCCTCTCTCCCTTTCACCTTGTCCGCTGTGGGAACTCCTCCCTTTGCTTCCAATCCCCTAGCCACCTTCGGGCCCTCCTCACTTCAGTGGGAAGCGCCCCTTACCCCTACCATTAGCGACATCGCTAATGGGGGGTGGGGTCTCCTTTCAAAAGACGGGCCCTAGTGGGCGCGGGCACAACACCTTACGGCCCCGCCATGTCATCACTATGCCAGCTTCCCCCATGCCAGCACGCCACCTGTGCCGGGCCACCACCACTTTCAACAGTGCCGCGCCGCCCAAAATCAGTGCCCAGCGCCGCCCACAAGGGCTTCGCCATCGCCACGGGGTGAGGGAGCTCCCCTCTCTCTCCCTTTGTGCACCTCCTAATGCTCACGGACCCGCTCATATAGTGTGCTCACTTTAGGTCGTCCTTCGCATGTGGGGCATTACTGTTGCCACGTGTCAGCTGTGCTAGGGACACCCCCTTTGGAATATTACCCAAAGTTTCCAAAAACTTCACAAAAAACTCCTCAAGGGGCTCCTTTTTCTTGGCCTTGCCATGCTTCATCTGGTAATTGGCGCTCCAAGCCGTCGAATTGCGCCGAGTCTCCACCGTGTCGGGCCAAGGCCATGCAAACCTCACCGCCCTTTGACTTCTTTGAGTTGCCGTCCGAGGCCGCCAAAAAATGGGAAATGCATCTGCATGCACTCAATCGCCCAATGCTCCGTTTTTCTCCCCACTGTAACTCGATGCTCAGGGCTCGGAATCACAAGCCGCGACTTCCTGCTGACTCCACACAGCTCAACCTATCTGCTTGAACTTTGTTGAGGCCTAGGAAACGCTAGATTGCACATTCTTCAAGGTGGGCAAGTGGGCTCAGACCCGGCCCCCTGCCAAACTTCAACAACTCATAACTTGCACACCGGGAGTCCGATCATCAATCAGAAAAGACCAATAGGCTCCATAAATTGAGCACTTCAGCCCTATCACTTCACATCCACTTCTCTGGCCTAGCCGCACATGTCCATCCCGTCAGGAATCTGCAACCACCTTCACCTTCAAATTGGCATATCCTTCACATCCAGGCTCCGTTTGACCAGTCGTCTGGACCAGCTTGGAAAGCACGCTGAGCACTACATTCTAGGACACTGATTTGTCATTTTGGACACCTTCATCTTCCATCCCATCTGGACCACCCTGTAGCCCTTTTGGCCTAAAAAGCCGCTTTAAGCATCTATTCCCGCTACCCTTTGGCTGCCCAAGGCCTTGGCACCTGCCCTAGCCTTATGTACTGCACTCGACTGCCACCTTTGCTTGGCATAGACCACTTCCTAGCTTGGACCAACTTTGGCTGCACCACCGTGTGCATGATTGTGCCGGTGCTGCTAGTATCTAATCGGCCACCCACATCTACTTGCACATCTTGAGCCATCTTCAATCTCTTGGGTAGTGAATCTTAGTCCTGAGCCTTCACACGCTTCATCTTGACCTTCTATTCCTCCCATAATTTGTCCTAGAGCTCTAATTTTTTTATATTGCAGCCAAGAGGGATATCTTCCTTTAAGTCTCTGCCAACAGACTTTCATATTGCCCAACACTGTCCTAACCTTGTGGTAGGGTCAAATTCTTGAATCCCTGCTAGGATCAGTAACTCATATTGGCCTTCACCTTGCAGCCTACGCTTTGTGTTCTCCCATATAGCGATGGTGAGGTCTTTGATAAACACATCGCTTTCACTAATCTGTTGTATGCAACCATCTGCACATGATGATATTGCCAAAATACATTCTTTTCAAATGGCACGCACAATAATTTTCTTTTGATCTAGTGTCATTTTAGCACTGGACAATAAAAAACAACATATTAAAATACAAATCCATGGCTGTTGGGTATGCAAGCCCGGTAATGGTGTCTAGCTCATGGGAATTACCCCTATAGCATGCAGGTAATATTAGTCCTTAGTGGAGATTGCATGAGTAAAAGGAATGGTTGGAATCACTTCTAAAAAGCTATGTAAATTCATCTTAAGGTAAATGAAGAATAGCGTTGTTTTTGAACTGTGGCGAGCTCTCTCCTCTCTCTCTCTCGTTCTCTACAAGCTGATGCACGCCATGGCTTCTTACCTGCACCCTCCATAGCCCAAGGCCCCAACAACTGGTATTAGAGCCTCAAGGGCTTGTGCTCAAAGTGCTGTGTGGGAAAGGTCACCTATGATGAGGAAGGACAGGAGCAAGACCTGCATGGATTTGCTCATATCCACCCGCAAGCAGTTTGCCCTGGCATGCTGATGAGATTACGTCACTACATCTCTTTGCATATTGGCCTCTGTGTGCTGCTCTGAAGCAAGCCGTCATCGACGTTGTCTGCAATAGAATTCGCCAATTTTGCCTTACCACACATTTTAATGGTCCACCTTATTTAGTCTTATCAAGAGGTCATTCACACAAGCTTCTCACCCTCGGTACTTAGCATTGATAATCGGAAGCACTTTTGAGCAATTATTTTTTTGCGTTTCTTTTAAACCGCTATTGCAAAGTATTGCTTGTACATGAGCAATTTTCAAACACTTCCGACAAAGTAAGCTTTTTCCTTTTTCTTTGGTGGTGAAATTGGTCGTTCAAGGCATAGCTAGGATTCCCAAAGAACTTCAAAATACCGCTTGAGAGGTTGATCAGCAAGGATTTTTGTGGCATATCACAAAGCATAACAAGGATGGCATCAAAGGTGGATAAGTTTAATGGATCCGTCTTCCACACTTGGCAGATCAAAGTTAAGGGCTATTTGATGCGGAAAAACCTATGGAACGTGGTCAAGCCTCTCGCAACCAACAAAGCAGGCACTACAGCTGCAGCAACTCGAGCCCTCTCTGCCGAGCAATAGAGGAAAGACAAACAAGCTTTTGGTATCATTCTAACTTCCTTAGAAGACGACTTTATTCATTATTTGGATGATGTTGATTCTTCAAGTGTTGCCTGGATATAAAGCTAGAGAAGCTTTTCGGTGCCAAAGCTAAGTATTCCAAAATGAGTTTAAAAATGGAATTATATTCTATTCGTATGCGTGAAGATGAAAACATTCCAGCTTTAGCTAATATACTGAAGAGCATCAAAACATAGCTAGTTTATGTTGAAGCCCCTATGCCAGATGAAGATCTGATAGAAGTTTTTTTGAATAGTCTACCGGTAGAATTTTGTCAAATTGTCACTATTTTAAAGGAGAAGGATCCTCTGCCTTCTTTGGATGGTATTGTTAACTCATTGCAGGAAGAAGAGAAACGAGTACCACAAATCAGCTCTTTCGTACCAACTGCATATGTAGCTCGTGGTTGCACTTCAACTGCCAATTCCACCAGGTCTACTACAAGCACTAGACCTTGTGCTATATGTGGACGCAGCAATCATCAAACCAAGGATTGTTTTAGCAAAAATCATTGCACCCATTGTGTAAAGACTAATCATCCATCGGACAAATGCTTTAAGAAGAACCAGCGACATATCAATATGATTGAAGGTGATGAAGACGATGCATCACCAATGCTTTTCGTAGACAGTGATGTCTTGTAGTTTGTTTTTCTTTAGTCTGTCTTTATGTTTCCATTATGTCAGTTATTTCTCAATAATTTATGGGTTATAGACACTACCATAAAATAAAATAGTAAGACCACCCTTGTTGTTTGGTCGAGTTTTGATATGTCTCACACTCATGGTTGTTTGAGGGAAGTACACACACACACACCTATGTTATTGTCAAGGGGGGACTTCTACTCATGGTTTCAGGTGAATAAACTCTGCCATGGTCCGTCTGTCTCGAGTCCATTGTCAGTGGTTTAGGCTTGAGGGGGGGGTTGTTGGGTATGCAAGCCCGGTAATGGTTTCTAGCTCATGGGAATTACCCCTATAGCATGCAGGCAGTATTAGTCCTTAGTGGAGATTGCATGAGTAAAAGGAATGGTTGGAATCACTTCTAAAAAGCTATGTAAAGTCATCTTAAGGTAAATGAATAATAATGTTGTTTTTTAACTGTGGCGAGCTCTCTCCTCTCTCTCTCTCTCTCTCTCTCTCTCTCTCTCTCTCTCTCTCTCTCTCTCTCTCTCTCTCGTTCTCTGTAGGCTGATGCACGCCATGGCTTCTTACATGCACCCTCCATAGCCCAAGGCCCCAACAATGGCTGCACACTGCACTAACACTCTCATACTAGTTCAGACAAACCATAACCATGACTTGAAGACTTTAAGAAAAGTGCACGAATATATAGATAAACATTGGAAACAATTTTCACTTTAAAATGCAATGTTTACACATGTAACATGCAAAGCAAACAAGTAGTTTATAAGAACTTCATCCAAAATAACCAATACATGTAAAAATCCTGAAACACTTCAGCATATTGTGAATTTTAACTTATATTTTTCACCATGCACTCTCACACTAGTTCAAACACAGCATACACTGACTTAAAGATTTCAAAAAATTGTGCAAGATTATATTTATTCAGGTTGATAATCATTTTGACGTTAAAATGGTATGTTTACTCGTGTAAAATGCAATAAAAATAAGTCATGCCTAATAAAATTGTCCAGATCTAATAGAACATGTTAAAAATTCAAAACAATTCAAAAAAATTTGACAGAACAAAATACCTGAGTTTATATTTTGCAGGTTATCACTATTCGCTTAAAAAATGAAGCCTCTTGGAAGATACATGCATCGTGATGTACATATTGTCAATCTTATTTTAGCTCATTTAGAACGTTGAAAGTATACAAATCGGGCTAGGAAATTGCAAAGAACGTCTTGCGCTTTAAAAAGATAAAAATGAATATTTAACATGCAAATTGTGTGCGTATACTTTTTTACATGGAATTTTAATACTTAAAAAAATGAGTTGCACATGCACATACAAATTATATGGCGTTCCTATGGCCGAGTAAACGATCTGAATGCCACATTACCATAAGGATACTAGATTTTCCGCGTTACCGATGTAGTACCCAGACAATAAGCCAATACTTACCACAAGGACGTCATCTTCCCCCCGTCATCGAGGTGATGCCCCTATGGTAAGCATTATTTCGTAGAACAGATTACGCACACACTCCCATTGTGTGGTAAGGTACCTTATGACTATCGTGCAATACAAAAAAAGGCATGCTACCACACAACGCATGCAGTCACACACACAACGCATACCCGGGTTGTGTGGTCAGGTACTCCGCTACTGCCGTGCAGTGCGACACAGAGCACGCTCATACACAACCCCCTCTCTCCTCTCGACGTACCTGCAAAGTCGGTCATTGATCTCTCTCTCTCTCTCTCTCTCTCTCTCTCTCTCTCTCTCTCTCTCTCTCTCTCTCTCTCTCTCTCTCTCTCTCTCTCTCTCTCTCTCTCTCTCTCTCTCTCTCTCTCTCTCTCTCAAAAGATGGCTCAATGAATAGCACCCAACGGGCCCGATCGGGGCCCTATATATATTATTTTGTGGCTCTGCCGGGCTTCTTGGTTTTCCCGGCATGCCCGTGGGGAAAACATAAAATCCCGATGGGCCCGCAAGGAAAACTGAAATTCTCAACGGGCTTTTTGTGGGTTTCCAGGTTGCTCTTAACCGGCTTCTTTGTGATCATGATAAGTGTGATTATGTAAATGTGTTAATAAGACCTTGTGATCACACAAAATTTGTGGTAATTACGTAAATATTAAATCCCTGTTATTGGCCACTCTTTGCAGGGCTTGGTAGTACAAATTTGTCATGCTCCATTGTTGAGCAGATGTGCTTGGAATGGGGACAGGTCACTTGATCTCTGTCGGTACCACAGGGGGGTTTTGCGGTTTAGGACAGCTATCTTGGTCTTTTGATTCTTCTTGAGTTTCTTGAGCTTGGGATGTCTTGGGTTGGGATGTTTCTACTTGTGTAGTTTCACGTTCAAAATCACCATAAGATTGTCCACTAGACTGGGAGTGAGAGCTTTTAGTCGAGTTGTCTGTCTCTAATCTCTCCTCTTTCTTTTTAGCTTCTTCAGCTACCTTGGCTTCTTCTTCTATTGATTTGGGTTTCTCCATCTGAGCTTACATTTCTTCTAATTGCTATGCAATAATGGGAGTGTATGAAAAATTCTTAGGCTGCAAATTTTGTCACTTTTCTTTTTAAACTCCTTGGCCGGTCTTTCCTCTCAGGATTTCTTTTGTGCTTTCTCCCTTTTCTGGGTTTGGATATGGGCATCGGTCTTTTACCTTTTCTATCCACTTTCTCTTCTTCTGTTCATGACTCTAACTCTTGTAGTTTACTTTTTGATCAGGTGTGGGTGGTGGTTTGAGTGGAGCCCAATTTAGTTACTTCTTGATCACTCTCCTCTTCTTGGAGTTGGATCCAATTATATTGTGAGGGAGCGTTTGGCCAATTCTTGCACAACACCGATAGCTTGATAAGCTATCCTTATTAGTACCTATAGAGCTGATAGGTAAGTAAAGTTGGTGTGCTTTTTCTTCTTAGTGAGCAACTCAAGGATATATTGGGCACGATCAAGCATTACTAGTGTGTTTTGTTGATAGGCCCATGTATAAGTTGTAGCTACCATATGATTTGGCGTGGTGTAGTGACCTGGTCTCTTGCCATTAATGTGGAAAAACTACATGAACATGTGGATGGGCAACTATGCTTTCCTACATGTCATGTCGGCAAATGTTGTCTCGCTACACCCTTTTTTGCAAAGACTTTGATTGCCATTTCTTTTTTCCATTTCATTGTAGAACCTCTATCTAACAACTGCAATGCTTCACCAATCAACTCTGATGTGACCTTTACTTGGACCTTGTCATTATCTAATGTTGAGATCTTAGTTGTACCCTCCTCGTAATGCTAGTGTAGAGCTCATGAGCTCTCTGAATGTTAATCCCGCAAGGAGGTAGCTGGAAATAGTTTATAAGATCTTTCTTATGTAATGCTTCTTCAATGGGCAACTTCCTTGCCAAATTATAAGCCTCTCCCAGTATCATAAGCAGCATAACCATGTTGTTTTCAACAACTTTGTAGACTACTTTGTAAATTGTGGCTCCTTCAAGATCTAGTTTTTGTTTTTCAATGTATGTGGATGCTTCCTTCAGAGAGTCCTTGAGGATGGAGAACTCTGGAATTTGTTCCAGCCTCTTTTTGTGACTCCATTTCTTCTTGCTGCCTCTTTGGCCTCAGACTTCATAGCTCTTGTGAACAATTGGTGCATTTCAAAGATTGATTATAGCCAGAAGTGATATTTTTCCCTTTACAGGCATCTAATACGCTTGTTAGTGGATAACCTTGTTCAAACACATGTATAGGCCATGCAGAACCTCAACACTTGAAAAAAGTGTTTTTTCATGCAAAATAGAGAAAAAATCGCATTTTCTTCTCAGACTTGTGATCAAGAGAGTTTTTTGGAATTATGAATGCAATAGTTTTAGGCTCTGGCTGTGGTTTGATGTGATTTGGGTAGGGGGTTTGGTCGTGGTTAAGGTTTCTGCAATCTGCTTTAGGATTTTAGCATCCTGTGTGATGTAGATGCGAAATTTTTCCACTTTGACCACATAGAGGTGATTCATAGGCTCCCACCAAGATTTGCCTTGGGTCAAATCCTTTTTTGGGCTATTGGTTACATTCTATCTAAGAAAATGGTGATTTTCTCCCCTTTTTTCATTTTTGGCTTTTGACCTCCATCAAACTTGGTAGGCTAATTTCTCATGGGTGTTTAGAGGTCACCTACTCACCTGTACTCTAATAGTGATCTATTGGGCAAGGTGTAAGTCAGTTTCAATCCTTTGACCAAGTAGAAAAGTGATGGGGATTATGCGTGTAGATCCAAAGGGTGTCAAACCTTTTGGGTAGGGTTTGATAACTTAGGGTTTCACATGTGTAGCTTCAAAACCAACTTTTGATCATACTAGCTCTCTAGGGGAAAATCATGCTTTTCTCCTTATCTTTCACATTTGACTTATAATTGCATTGATACTTGGTCAACCTCTTGTACTTGATGATCTAAGATGGTTGATCACTTTTACACTTGAATTTGGACTACTACATAGCTTGGGAATAGTTTTAGGATGTTTTGATTGTATGGAAATTTCATCATGAGGGGCATGTTGAGTCCATTTTCATGAGGTTTCTTCTTAGAGATGGTTTTTATCCTAGATTGGATGTAGATGACACTTTCATAGCCCATGTAACTCAGTGATGTAGGGATATGAGAAAAAAGCGCAATTTTCTCTCTATTTAGCATAAAAACACACATGTTTAACATGCATTGATTCATACACAGTCACTACAATCCTTTTGAACATTTTTAAGATGCCGCTTCATTGATCATGTAGTCATGTTGACCATAGGGCCATTGTGTCTGTAGAAAGAATCCTCTGACTCTAAGAATTGATCACTTTCCCTTGTGTGGCACAATGTACCATTTTTGGCTCGGTTGGAATGATCTTTAGAATCTCTATGTAAGTTCTTTCTCAATTTTGACCTCCTCTACCAATTTACATAGAAAAGATCATTTCTTGAGCTACAAGAGTTTTGATATTGTTGCACCCTCTTGAAAACTACCATTACTAAAGCTCCTTCACAATAGTTCATTGCTTTAGTGTTTTAGAGCCACTTGTAAAATTTTACATCATTGACAGCCTGGGAAAAACCCAATTTTTCCTTACAGGGGAATTGTATGTTCCAAAACTGAAGTTTGAGGTTAGGGGTATGTTTGTAGGCTCAAGGGTGACCCATCCGTAGAGGTTTTCTCTCTATTGTTTTCGACATGCATTGGCGTCAAATGATAGTTTACCAGGTAGGGAACATACCTCTCATGTCTTGTGTCGAAGCTCAAAGTGTGGGGGACGTGGGGCTTGCAAGAATATTTGGTGCAAAGAATCTCTCTCTCTCTCTCTCTCTCTCTCTCTCTCTCTCTCTCTCTCTCTCTCTAACTCACAAGTAGAAATGAGATTTTTAATAGGGCTAGACTATACATACCCTGGGCTCCCAAGTTAGTTTTCGTTTAAGCCTCACAATTAGTCCTACTTTATGTGTTCGATGACCACCGTGTCGAGTCTTTTTTAAATCAAACATTGTACGGCTCTAATTCGTCCATTATGTCAAATCAAGCCTTTTCAGCTTAAAAAGCAGTTTCCGCAACTTATCCAAATTTGGTCATAACTTAGTCATTCTTGCCCCAATTTGACTTTTGAAAGTTCTTGCCTCTTCCTCAACTCGGTATACCTTTATTTGGTTTTTCAATGATTTTCTTGCTTTTGTTGGTATTTATTTCTTGAAAAATCAACAAAAACCCACAACAAATAAGAAAAATAGCAAAATTGACTTTAAAATTCTAAAAAATAGATAAATAATTAGAGGATGTCATGTTTCAAAGAAAAGTCCTTATTTGCAAATTTTTGGCTGATTACTCCACTTTTCATTATTAGTTTTAGCAAAAAACCTTATTCTATACATATTTACACACACCAAGGGCTCATTGTTGGCATTTGTCCCTTACTCTTGAGTCCCTTCGTTTTCTAGCGCACAAAATAAAAAATTGTGTCGCAAACAAGAAATCACGCAAATCATAACACAAAAGTCACACTACAAGAGGTTTGTGTGCACTTGTGACGCTTTTAGCGACGAAAATACATTGGGTTTTTATACTTCCCAGCGTCGCTAAGACCGTCGCTAATAGCGTCGCTAAGAGAACGTCATTATATATGTCGCTATCCGTGTCTATATATAGCGATGCAGATAGCAACAGTTGCAGGCTTCCTATAGCGGCGCTCATAGCGACGTTGCAGAGTCTTATATAGCGACGATTATAGCGACGCCCGAGAGTAGAAATTTTTGGGTAACAGGGCATTGAATGCCCTGCCACCCATCAACCATATTGAATGTTGCAATAATAGAGTAAACCTAAATGAATCCAAGATAAGCCCAGATTCACCTTTGAAAGAAAGTGCAAGGTATAGACCCAAAGTAGTCGCCCACAAGACAATATAACCATTAACTCCATCATGCATAGTATTGTTTGCAGAATAAAGATACAAAACTGACAAAAGTAATTGGACAAAAGTAAATTGACGAAAGTAAATCAATGACAATTATACACATCATAGGCAAAATCACTTGATTGTTAAGCTTTGCAAATGTAATTACAACACAATTGTCATTATTGAGAAAATACATGGTTTTCCAATAGTTACAAAAAGACGTATACACATCATCTCAATATACAATCTATGACAAAAGGAAACCAATGCTATCTGGCTATGGCTACGGCTAGACTGACATCGTCTACTCAAATGTCTCATCGCGTCCAAGCGGCGTATCTGTCGGATTCTACAGAAAAAACAATAAGACATACTTTTTGTAAGTATAAACATATAATTACAAAACAATTTATTTTCTTAGCTTATCATTAAAATACAATAAATGTAAAAGAGTAAAGTGAAATACTAACCATGCCACCGCAAGAACTCAGAATGTCCATCAGGGCGTTTAAGCCCTTTCTACCTGCGTACTCGTGCTCGTAACGATGTGGGGTCACGTCCTGTTCATCGACACTGTTTCAAAATATACAAAGAATCCATTATGTTAGAATTTAAAAGTACAAATAGACGTAACTATCAAACCTAAAGAGCAATGCAAAAACACTTACAAAATCAGCCTAAATGATGCCCACTCACCGCTCCCCAAGTGGTGCAAGCTCCCTGCCTCTACTCGTGCTTTGGCTTCCTCTTTTTGTTGCTTCTACTTGTCAGGATTCTCGCATGATGCTCGTTTTTCATTCTTCCAATCTTCTTTGGCCAGCCAATCTGGTCTGTTCCACCCATGCTTTATTGCTTTTTATACTTCAGAATGCTTGTGCTTGCAGTATTCACGTATTCGAACATTCATCGGGTCTTCATTGAAGCGCTCATTCCGACTTGACACGAGAAACTCGTCATGCAGAATGTTGATGACTCTGTCTTTTAGTTCACTTGGCACTTCACTCCAGGTGTTTAGCATGTAGTGTCTAAACACCTGAGAGCAAAGACCGCGCATGTGCGAGATCACCTTCTTACCTTCGTCATCCAAGATGATGCTGCCACTGATGTCTGAAGGAGTACGAGCGGAAGTGCGACGCGAGAGAGAGTGCGAGAAGAAGAGCACGACGATATGGTGGACTCGCTCTACTGTAATGTGTAGAGCATAGTGAGTTCTTATTAGGTTTTTACAAAAGAATATGTGTACATACCTGGCGGCCCGCCCACTTACCTGGGCGACCACATTAGGCTTTATACCCCAACAACCTCCCACTTAAAGTCCAATGTGGTACTTTAAGTGTGAGAGAAGCTACTATACAAGCTAATATACAAGAGATGTAGAGAAGTGATGTACTACCCTACACCTAACTGCTTGCGAAAATGGGCAAAGCTCTCTGAGGGAAGTCCTTTTGTAAGTAGATCAACAGGATTTTTAGTGGTGTGAACTTTGACAATCTGAAGTTGCTTATCCTCGAGCATTTCCCTGATGAAATGATACTTCACATCCACATGCTTTGTCTTTGAGTGATAAACTGGATTGTGAGCCAATTGTATAGCACTTTGACTATCACAATATAACATAGGCATCTCTTCTTTGATTCCCAAATCTGTTACTAGTCAATTAAGCCAAATTGATTCTTTGCATGCCTCTGATGCTCCAACATATTCAGCCTCTGTAGTAGACTGAGTAACACAATCTTGTAATCTAGAACTCCATGATACTGCTCCACCAGCCAATGTAAAGACATACCCTGACGTAGACCTTCGGTTGTCTAAGTCACCTACATAATCTGAGTCTGTAAAACCCTTTACACTTAGCTCCTGACTCCCATAGCATATACGCATACTCTTTGTAGCTTTCAGGTATCTCAATATTCCTTTCACTGCCTCCCAATGTTTCTTGCCTGGGTTTGACATGTATCGACTTACTACTCCCACTGCAAATGCAATGTTTGGGCGAGTAGCAATCATTGCATACATCAAACTACCCACTGCAGACGCATATGGAATCTTATCCATTTCAGCCTATTCTTCCTCAGACACAGGACAATCTTGTTTGCTAAGTTTCACATATGGTGGAAATGGAGCACTCAATGCCTTTCCCTTCTCCATATTGAAACGTTGCAAAACCTTGTTAATATACTCTGTTTGAGATAACCAAATCAACTTCTTTGATCTGTCTCTCTCAATGCGCATACCAAGTATATGACTTGCCTCACCCATGTCTTTCATGTCAAACGATTTTGCCATTTTTGACTTCAAAGCTGAAATTTCTTCCAAGTGCTTGCCAGCAATCAACATGTCATCCACATACAAAATAAGGATCAGCCAACTGCCATCCTTAGCCTTCTTTGTATATAGACAGTGATCGAACTCACTACGTTTGTAGCCTTGAGAAAGCATAAACTTGTGGAATTTATGGTACCATGCCCTCGGTGATTGTTTTAAGCCATAAAGACTCTTTAACAACTGGCATACCCAATCTTCCTTGCCTTTCTCAACAAACCCTTCTAGCTGCTGCATGTAAATTTCCACATCTAAATCACCATGCAAGAACGTTGTCTTGACATCCATTTGGTGCAACACCAAATCTAATATGGCAACCAATGCAAGAAAGCATCTCAATGTAGTCATCTTGACCACCGGAGAGAAGACTTCATCAAAGTCAATGCCTTGTTCTTGCTTAAATCCCTTGGCAACAAGTCTTGCTTTGTACTTTGGCTGACTATCATGAGCGGTGATCTTATACCTGTAAACCCATTTACAGGGTAGAGCCTTTTTGCCCCGTGGTAATTTAACTAGCTTCCATGTCTGGTTTTTATGCAGAGCTGTCATCTCTGACTGCATGGCCAATTGCCAATTCCCAGAGTCCTTCATTTGCACTGCTTCCTTGTAACATGAAGGCTCATTGCAATCAGTCAACATGACATAATTCATAGATGGAACAAACCTATCAGGAGGTCGCGTGACACGTCTAGATCTACGCACAATAGATGGCTCAGGCTCAGCCACAACCTGTGGTTCCACTCTATCCTGTCCTTGCTCCTCTTGAGCCCTGACATTTTGTCTTGCACGTGCAGGTCCATCTTCTTGGAAGACAACTGTTCTAATCTCCTCAACCCTCTCTGGTTTAGAATGATATTTGGATTCATTAAAGTGAACATCATTGCTGCGGACAACCTTTCTGGATTCGGGATCCCAAAGTCTGTACCCCATCTCACCAGAATTAACATAGCCTAGAAAGATGCACTTTCTACTCTTTGGCTCAAGTTTGTTCCTAAATTCCTTTGGAACGTGAGTATATGCCTCACAGCCAAAGACTCTGAGATGCTTGTATGAGGGCATTTTGCCTGACCATACCATCTCTGGCACTGAATCCTTCTGCAAAACCTTGCTAGGAGATCTATTTACAAGATACAGCTTCAACCCAAAACCCATTTGGCATTTGTGCATTAGACAACAAACTTCTGACCTTCTCTTGTATGGTCCTATTCATCCTCTCAGCAACACCATTTTGAGGAGGATTGTAAGGAGCAGTAAGTTCACGTTTTATACCTTTTGACTCACAAAAGTCCTGAAAGGCCTTTGAAACATACTCTCCACCATTGTCAGTGCGTAATCATTTAAGCTTCTTGCCACTCTGATTCTCCACAAGTGTCACAAACGATTTGAAAACACTAAACGCTTCCTCCTTGTGCTTGAGAAAGTAAAGCCATACTTTCCTCGAGTAATCATCTATAAATGTCATAAAGTAAGAAGCTCCCCCTAGAGATAGGTTAGGCATAGGTCCACACAAATCACTATGAACAAGTGCCAACTGTGTATCTCTTCTACTGCTTCTATGCTTATGTGGCTGTTGTGTTTGCTTACCATACAGACAATGTTCACAGAATTCAAAATCATTAAATGAAAATCCAGGCAAATAACAAGAACGAGACAAGATTTCCATTCCCTTCTTGGACATATGTCCTAACCGGCTATGCCACAAAGAAACGTTCGGCTACTCGGTTACATTGATTACATTTTTAGAGACATTTGATACATAAAACATGTAAATTCCTCCAGACTTTACTCCATGTGCTACTGTCATAGAACCCTTGGATATCTTCCACATGTTCTGTCCAAAAGTGGTGACGTAGCCAGCATCATCAAGTAAACCTGTGCTGATCAAGCTCTTTGTAATTGTGGGAACATGTCTCACATTCTTCAACGTGAAAGAAGAGCCATTCTGAAACTTCAATTGAATATCTCCAACACCTAAGATCTCACATGTCTGCCCATTGCCTAGCCGAACATGATCTTTAGTGGTCACATAAGATGTAAACCACTCCTTGTTTGGAGACACATGAAGTGATTCCCGTGAGTCTATAATCCAGTCACTCAGTGCATTTCCATCAGATGCTGTAAGAAGAGCTGAGTCCATTGTATTCTTCAAGAAGTAGATGTCTCCTGACACTAGACTATCATCCTCTGCAACAGTGTTTGTCACATTTATTTCTTGAATCTTCACTGAGGACTTGTTCTTCTCACCATGGTCTTCAGCTTTCTCTTTGCCTTTTTCTGCTTTCCATTCTCTGTAGTCTCTTTTCATGTGACCCTTCTTGCCACAATGGTAGCATTCTATGTCACTCTTACCTTTAGCACTGCGGAACTTGCTACCAGACTAATTCCTCTTTCCACCTTTGTACTTTTCTTTGGTCCTTCCCCTGGCAACTAAGGTTGTTCCTTTGCCTTTGTCCATTGTCTTTCTATTGGTTTCTTCAGTAAGCAGACTTCCTTCTACACCTGCTATGTTCAAACCATCTGGAGGTGCAGAATTACTCAAAGCTGTGCAAAAAGTGTCCCAACTTTTCGGCAATGTGATCAACAGGAACATAGCTCTAACAGGTTCATCAAACTTGACACCTTGAGCTGACAACTGACTATAGATTGTGTTGAATTCATTCAGATGATTGGACATAGGTGTACCTTCTTTCATCTTCAAGTCAACAAGTTTCTTAAGCCAGTATACCTATGAAGCTGCACTCTGCTTCTCATAAAGATCACTCAGCTTTAACCATGCTTGATAAGTCGACATCTCGTCTGCCACATTGAAGTAAACGCTTTCTGCCAAAGTCAGCATAATGGTAGAAAGTGCCAATTCATCCATTTCGCTCCATTCATCTTCGTCCATATCTTTTGGTTTTATCCCCTTGACCGTTTTAGGTTTTATCTTCTTCTTTTGTACCAACACGTTGTCGTGTTGTGACACGTACATAGTGGGAACGCATGCTACAAGATCTATCTTGTATTTTTTTAGATACATAATTATATTTTCTATAGTGTACATATGCATATTTAAGTATAATAATAAGCCTTCTATCTCATCCTATTATTTTTCTCAAGGGTAATATATCCTTACTTTACCATCAGAAAATACTATGGGAAAAGCATCAATAGCTCCGCCTCTTTAACTTGGGGCAAAAAGCATTGATTCTTTATTTCTACTATTTCATTATCATCTCACACCCTAGCTAGATCCTATATCTAGGGTAAACTCCAATATATATATATTCTATGTATTTTTTATACTTTTCTTATATTTCTTTTTAAATAGCTACTAGGAGAGAATCAAATCCTAGTGGGACACTAGGTGGCATGATTTCAAAGATACACTTATTTTAATGCATTATTGCAAGCATGATTACAAAACTTTGTCAAGGAGCAATGTCATGCTTTCATATGGCATGAGGTGTCCTTTGGAATTAAATGAAAGTCTAGGCTAAGGAGACCACATGAAGACTTTTGCTGCCATAAATGGACCCTATTTTGATGAATTTTTTACACAAGGTTCCAATCCAAATTGGAAAACAATTTTAAAAAGAAACTCGTAGCTAATGAGATGAAGTTTTTGCCCATATTTTTACTTTTTTATTTGGAGCCACGGTTGAGGAGATATGATCAAAATACTGGACCCCAGTCTGCCCACATCATGCAGGGGCAGCTCATTTCCAACTTTTCCAATTCCTGTTCACACTGGCTCCTCTCTTCTTGTGTAAACCCTTGGGGGTTCCCTTCACCTATAAAAGGGGACCTCTTCTTCCTTGAAAAAAAAACTCAAGCATTCAAGCCATTGATGAGAGGAATTCTTGAGGGAGTGAGTAGTAATGCCTAATTGTACTTAGCCATTAACATAAGCCCAAGCCTAAACTTCCTCCTAGAGGGAGACTAGCCATTCTTGCAACAAGCTAACCTTGGAAGATCAACTCTAATCAAAGAAGGTCTTGCACTTGATGTATCAATCAAAGTGGAATTATCCACTCTTCTTCTCTCTCCATCAATAATGGTGCCGAAGGGTTTGTCAAGTAAGATGTGTTCTACATTGATGTTTTCTTGATTTCTTGTTGTTTTCATTTTCATCTTTAATCCAAAACATATATATATGTATCTAATCTCATCTCCTTAACCAAACCTATCTCTCTCACTCTTAGTAATTCATCATCTCTACAAGTTTTAGGTTCTCCTTGCTACAGGTACATCTCTCCCCGCAGTATCCTTATTGCCTACGGGCAAGAATAGGGCTTGGGAGGGAAAGTTCTCATCTCTTCACTTCTCTCATATCTACATTTTTCTCATATCTACATTTCTCACATATTATCCTAGATGAATAACCCACATGATGATCATTTCTATCGCTTTCACTCTGTACTATCTATTAGAATTAACGTATGGATTAGCCGTAAAATAGACTTTCAACAACGTATAGTGTTTCTCTTCGGCCCTGAAAGGCTCAATGAAATACTTCTATCACCGGATCCCATCATACTACCTCTCATAGACTATAATTTTTCTTTTGATGTAAGTGTAGTTATCTTGCTATGAACCAAGAGGATTTGTACACACAATTAATCCCAATCACTAGACAAAATACATATATTATGGTAAGCACAAAACTACAATTCCAAAGAACAATTCGTAGCCTATTTGGTCAACCAAGATTGAATGCCATTAACTCATCTATTAACCCTTTCATATTACCCATGATACGATATGACCATAGCCTTGATGTTTTCATCTTCGTATTGTTTTGACATTCTCTTTTGCGTTCTTTCTTTGTGTGTGTGAATGCAAGAGAGAAAGAGTGAGTCTTCTTTGATTGCACTTCTTTCCAAACCCTAGTCTTCATGGCATCTATGGTTTAACTCCTTCATATAGTTTTTGTTGAGTTCTCTCACAAACTCTCACAGCCATAAGCCCGGTGCTTTCCTGGCAAGACCGCAAATTTCTCGACATATTTTTGGTGAACCCGACGCGAAACTGCCAAGGTGAGAGTTTGTGGGTAACCATGGGTGATCATGTTGAGCAACAGGGTATGCATTTTGACCCAGCAACAATGCAAATGTTTCAAGCATTTGCAATGTTCATGCAACAACAACATGCTACTGAAAGAAGGGAGATTTCAGCAACGAAGGCCATACAAGCGGTCTCCAATAGAATGGATCTGTTCAATGGCAAAGATGTAACCAAGTACTTACGCGAGTAATTGAAGGCGATGGAGCTGCATCGCGTGTCAGAAGGTGAGATGATTCAAAGATTTGAGCTAGTTGTTGCTCCAGAAATTAGGGAGCATGTTAGGGCAATTAAAGATGGGCATGGGAGAAATTGGGAAGAACTCAAAGTAGCTTTAAAGGAGGAATATTTCATGGAGGACTCGGAGAGAGTGACCAAAAGGACATTCTTAGAATGGGTAGTCAAGCCAAAGCAAGGACTATCAATAACAGAGCTACTTAGGGAATTTGAGCGGCGCTATGCACAACTCACTAGGACAGAAAGGGCCACACTAGATGCAGAGAAGACAGATCTTTTCTTACAAGCTGCAGGTAAAGAGTTTCAAGAAAATTTGGAGCTTCTTCTTGAAGATAAAGATGCTGAGCAAGGACTAAAGACCGACTGGAATGAGGTTGAAGGTGTTGTCTCACTGCTTGCCAAACGACAAAGAAGAAGGGACAAGATGGTAGTAAACACTACAAGTCCTTCCACCTCAACTTCTGACAAAATGGTAAAGCCTACTTTTATCGCTCCTAAGTTTGATGAGTCCATGCTAGATGAGCTTGTGAAGGGAATGCGTGACTTGAAGGTGAAGTTTGCAAAGCTTGAAGAAAAAGGCCAACCATCAGGGCCACTTCCTAGGCAAAGACAACAGCCCAAAGAAGGGTTTGTTAATAGATGTATTTGGTGTGATAGTACAGACCATGTAAGAAGGGATTGTGATGATTTTAGTGATGCTTTGTCAAAAGATGTTGTCTTTTTTAAGGATGGTAAAATCCACTTAAGAGAGACAGGTCTACCCTTGAGAACTAACTTTGGGAAGGGGGGAATGCAAACCTTAGTTGAAGATATGGCAACCAAGCATGCCACCTCTTCAGTTGAGGCATCTACTTATGGAGTAAAAATTGAACATTTTTGTGATGAAGAGGTGAGTGACCATCATGGTCAAATTTGGCCAAATGTCATGCAATTAGCTAAAAAGGGAAAGCTTACAAAAGAGATTCTACATGAAGCAGGTGATTGCATACGTCTAGAAACAGGATGGAATGATCCAGTGGACTCATTGTCAGTGCATGCCTACATTACAAAATGCCAACAAAATGAGGCAATTGTAGAAGAGAAGCGCAGACGTGAGAATGTTGATGAAGGACCATCAAAAAGAGCTTCTAGAAGTGGGGGAAGTAGCGACTCAATGCCTTCTCAAACACCCTCAACACAAGGAGCATCTCCACCTGAAGTACTCATGGAGGAGTCTACAACAGGAAAGAAGAAAGAGCCAACGAAAGGTAAGACAAAAGGCCCAACTTATAAACTACAATCTGATATTGAGGTTGCTACAGATTTAAAGAAAGTCTTGGAGGAAAGGATCTTGAATAGCAAGATTGAGTTTACTCTGGGAGAAGTTCTTGGCATTGCAAAGCGTGAATTCCATGAGGAGATCATTGACATCATCAAGAGAAAGAGGCAAACCCTTGCTGAATTTTCTCGTCCACAGGTTGAAGGGGAAACCTCAAAGACACATGGGATGCAACTGCAAAATAAGGAGAATGATGGAGCTGTGGTAGGATGCTACCAATCTAGTGGGAGAGTGAAGCAAGTGTATTTCTCAAATGATGATAAAGAAGTTGAAGATATTCCTAGGAGTTACTATTCACGAAGTCATTGGGCAAGGGCTTCTACAGAAACTTTGGTCAAGGTAGGTGATCTTGAAGAGCCATTTGTTGCCTTGATTGACCATGGTTCAGAAATAAACATAATGTCAAAGAGTCTCTACAACAAGTGCAAAGGGCCGATGGACACAGATCATGGCTGGATGGTAAAAGTGGCAAACAATTCATCCGGTGAATTGTATGCAGCATGTCCAGGTGTGAAGGTAACAATAGGTGATGTAAAGATTGACCAAAACTTCTTTGTATAGGATACATCTTCATATCATCTCATCCTTGGACAACCCTACATTGTGGGAGTTCGAATGGAAACAAAGGTAATGGACGATGGTTCAGCATATGCTAGAATACGTAGCAAAGATGGTAAACGAGTTGTCCAATTTCTCACAGTCTGTGTAAACCATGAAAGAAATCGTGACAACCTCAGAGAACATCCTCTACCAAAGGTAAGCAAAGAGTTTCATGATCATAGAGAAATGATGGGTTTTGGCCAAGTACCATTGTAAAGCGGGATTGCAGTGGTACAGAAAGAAAAAGGGTCTCGCTTGATCCAAAAATAGGTGAAACTTTCTCGATGAGCTCCTTGGTAACAAGGAATGGATCAGTATGTTTTACAAAACTTGAAGATTTGAAGAGATATGAGAGGCAATATGTGCATAATGTACAAATAGGCATGAAAAAGAGTGGGTTGCTAAAGCCTACTAAAAATGTTTTGGGTTTGTGTGAACAAGTTTCTTTTCTAGATACTATGGGTGAGCTTGATGCTATAATGAGGTCTAGTTTGCATCTTGAAAATGAAGTTGTGGAAGTTTGCTCTATGGAAATGTATCAAGTAATAGAAGCCTTTAAAGAAAGCCAAACAGTTGGCCCAGAAGTCCATGTTGAAACTAAATACAAGAGTGTAGCAAAGAAGGTGAAACCAGTAGCTTCACCCTTACCACCCAACAACAGGGAAAAGATTGAATAGGCTTCTTTACAACCAAGTTTGCGGAATCCTAAAAAGATCGGGCATACCTTCACAAAGGAGTCTTTTCAAGAGTTGCAGATTGGTTGCGAAGAGTTTCTAACACAGGAGGAGACAAAGTGCTTCAAAGAAATGCTTTCAAAGCATGGTAAGGCTTTTGCATTTGAGCCACATGAGATAGGATGTGTTGATCCTTATATTGTAGCTCCTATGGTAATTTTCACAATACCTCATGTGCCTTGGAATCTGCGGCCTATTCCGGTTCCAAAGGCTCATTTGCCAAAGTTAGTAGAGCTACTGAATGAGAAAATCAAAATGGGAATCTTGGAGCCTTCTTGTGCTCCATACTCAAACAGGTGGTTCACAGTTCCAAAGAAGAATGGTTCTCTACGCTTCATCCAAGATATGCAACCAGTGAACAAGGTGACAATTAGAAATGTAGGTACAGGTCCAATTGTGGATGAATTTGCAGAGGCGTTTGCAGGGAGGGCAATCTACTCAATGGGGGATCTCTACTCAGGGTATGATCAATTTCAGCTTGCAATCGAAAGCAGAGACTTGACAACCATGAGGACACCTTTGGGTTTGGTAAGGATGTGTACCTTGCCACAGGGAGCAACCAACTCGGTTTCACATATGATGAATGGGATGAATAAGGTCTTACGTGACTTTATTCCTCAAATCACAATGCCTTTCATTGATGATTTGCCTATCAAAGGATGTGAAGAAAGTGACAAAGATGAAGCTTTGGATCTCAAGGGATGTCGCAGGTTTGTGGTAAATCACATAAATGATTGTGATAAAATTTTGTCTAGGTTGGAAGAAGTGAATCTGACATTGTCAGGGAAAAAGTCTATGTTTGGTGTCAAAGAAGTGCTCATTGTGGGGCACATGTGCGGGCCATATGGTAGGAAACTTTGTCCATCAAAGGTAGATGCCATCCAAAGAATGAAAGAAACATGCACTAGCATCACTGACGTTAGAAGGTTTCTGGGAGCATGTGTCTTCTATGTTATTTGGATTCCACATTATGCACATGTAGCTGATCCTCTTTATCAGCTGCTTAGAAAGAATCAAAAGTTTAAATGGACAGAAGCACATGTAAAATCCATGAAAAAGCTAAAGGAGTTACTCCAGTCAGCAACGACTTTGAGAAAGGTAGACTATGAGTGTCAAAGGCCAGTGATTGTGACAGTAGATACCAGTCCTATAGGGATTGGATGGGCAATAGGGCAAGATGACAAAGAAGGACACAGATATGTGGTAAGATTTGGAGCAAAGGTACTAAGTGCTCGCCAAAGAAACTATCCACAGATAAAGAGAGAGTTATGGGGTATGGTTACAGCCTTGAAAAGTGGGAAAGAGTGCCTAATTGGCGCATGTGTGGTTGTAGAAACAGATTGTCTACCACTTCTTGGGATGATTACAAGCTGCTCAACACCAGACATTGCTATGTTGTGGTGGATTGCCTACATTAAGTCCTTAAATCCCGAGTTTAAGCACATTGCAGGTAAAGACAATACAGTGGCAGATATGCTATCAAGGGCAAGGTATGAAGATGAGTCACAAATGATTGATGAGGGAGATGATGTAGGCACAAAATTCTATTCTATCTCTCATGTCAAAGGTAACAATGTCTGCATGACTAATTCACTTGAACTGTTCTTGAAAGATCTTTATGAAGGTGATTGGCTTTCTATTGGAAGGTACTTGAGTACTCTAACAAAACAGGATGATTGGTCTGAACAAGAATTCAAGAGGATACGCAGGAAAGCATATGGGTACTTTTTAAGGGATGGTTACTTGTGGAAGCATCCTAAACAAAAGGGTGCTACACCACAATGGGTTATATGTAAAAAAGAGACTCAAGTAAAGCTCATGCAAGAGTTTCATGAGAGTCTATGGGCTGGACACAGGGGTGTGTGGGCAACCTTCTCCAAGTTGAAAGAAAAATACTGGTGGAAGGGTATGTATAAAGATGTATCTCAGTTTGTAGAGTCATGTGTAACTTGTCAAATGTATTCAAATGTTCGACATCGTGATGGATTGCACCCTACATATCCACTAGCCATGCACTATAAATGGGTTGTGGATCTAGTCACGATGCCTTTAGGACTTTGGCAGATGAGATACTTGGTTCTTGCACGAGAGGACCTAACTAACCAGGTTGAAGGAAGAGCATTAAGAGCTAAGACCACAGAAGCTGTGTGCAAATTCCTTCTTGATGAGGTGATTTGCCGTTATGGTTGTGTGGAAAAAAACATTGCAGATCGAGGTGAACTGGATGCCGAAGAAGCAAGGGAGTTCTTTTCTAGATTAGGGATCAAGATTTCTCTTACTACAGCTTACAACCCTGAAGGCAATGGAAAGAGTGAAAGAGGGCATCCTCCTATCATCAAAGCTTTGGCCAAGGCTTGCGAAGGAAGAGTTGGTGAGTGGCCAAAATTGTTACAATATGCTTTATGGGTTGATCGTACAACACATAGCTCAGTAACTGGCTACATGCCTGCGGAGCTAATGCATGGTCAAAAGCCAGTGATGCCGATTGAGGATACAATTCCCACATGGAATGTACTACCTTGGCAAGAGGGGCTTGGTAGGGAAGATCTCCTTGCACTGCGTATAAGGCAGCTAGAGAGAAGACCTGGAGACATTGAAGCTGCAAAAGAACGACTCAAAAATGCAAGGTTGAAAAACAAGGACTATTTTGATAAGCGAAATCGACTCAGGAGCAAAGCAATTGACAAAGGTGATTGGGTTTTAGTGTATGATAGTAGCCTTGATAACCAGCACACAGTCATGCGTAAGTTCTCAAAAAGATGGTTTGGACCGTATGTTGTAAAGCATGTGCATGAAAATGCTACTTATAGCTTGTCTGAACTAGATGGTACAGAAGTAAAGATTCCCATTGCAGGCAAAAGGATTAAAATGTTTAAGAGAAGAGGAGACAATGATCTAGAAGATATGGATGAGGAAGAAGAGAAAAACACAGGTGAAGATCAAAGTGAACATGAAGCTCTGGAATCATCCAGTGAAGGAGAAGACAAGGAGGATGTACAAGAGTACTAATCTTACAAAGAGACAATGTGGCACATACCGGAGGATGTGCAGGTTTAGAGGGGGTGGATGTCCTGCTGTGACACGTACATAGTGGGAACGCATGCTACAAGATCTATCTTGTATTTTTTTAGATACATAATTATATTTCCTATAGTGTACATATGCATATTTAAGTATAATAATAAGCCTTCTATCTCATCCTATTATTTTTCTCAAGGGTAATATATCCTTACTTTACCATCAGAAAATACTATGGGAAAAGCATCACTAGCTCCGCATCTTTAACTTGGGGCAAAAAGCATTGATTCTTTATTTCTACTATTTCATTATCATCTCACACCCTAGCTAGATCCTATATCTAGGGTAAACTCCAATATATATATATTCTATGTATTTTTTATACTTTTCTTATATTTCTTTTTAAATAGCTACTAGGAGAGAATCAAATCCTAGTGGGACACTAGGTGGCATGATTTCAAAGATACACTTATTTTAATGCATTATTGCAAGCATGATTACAAAACTTTGTCAAGGAGCAATGTCATGCTTTCATATGGCATGAGGTGTCCTTTGGAATTAAATGAAAGTCTAGGCTAAGGAGACCACATGAAGACTTTTGCTGCCATAAATGGACCCTATTTTGATGAATTTTTTACACAAGGTTCCAATCCGAATTGAAAAACAATTTTAAAATGAAAATCGTAGCTAATGAGCTGAAGTTTTTGCCCATATTTTTACTTTTTTATTTGGAGCCACGATTGAGGAGATATGATCAAAATACTGGACCCCAGTCTGCCCACATCATGCAGGGGCAGCTCATTTCCAACTTTTCCAATTCCTGTTCACACTGGCTCCTCTCTTCTTGTGTAAACCCTTGGGGGTTCCCTTCACCTATAAAAGGGAACCTCTTCTTCCTTGAAAAAAAAACTCAAGCATTCAAGCCATTGATGAGAGGAATTCTTGAGGGAATGAGTAGTAATGCCTAATTGTACTTACCATTAACATAAGCCCAAGCCTACACTTTCTCCTAGAGGGAGACTAGCCATTCTTGCAACAAGCTAACCTTGGAAGATCAACTCTAATCAAAGAAGGTCTTGCACTTGATGTATCAATCAAAGTGGAATTATCCACTCTTCTTCTCTCTCCATCAATAATGGTGCCGAAGGGTTTGTCAAGTAAGATGTGTTCTACATTGATGTTTTCTTGATTTCTTGTTGTTTTCATTTTCATCTCTAATCCAAAACATATATATATGTATCTAATCTCATCTCCTTAACCAAACCTATCTCTCTCACTCTTAGTAATTCATCATCTCTACAAATTTTAGGTTCTCCTTGCTACAGGTACATCTCTCCCCGCAGTATCCTTATTGCCTACGGACAAGAATAGGGCTTGGGAGGGAAACTTCTCATCTCTTCACTTCTCTCATATCTACATTTTTCTCATATCTACATTTCTCACATATTATCCTATATGAATAACCCACATGATGATCATTTCTATCGCTTTCACTCTGTACTATCTATTAGAATTAACGTATGGATTAGCCGTAAAATACACTTTCAACAACGTATAGTGTTTCTCTTCGGCCCTGAAAGGCTCAATGAAATACTTCTATCATCGGATCCCATCATACTACCTCTCATAGACTATAATTTTTCTTTTGATGTAAGTGTAGTTATCTTGCTATGAACCAAGAGGATTTGTACACACAATTAATCCCAATCACTAGACAAAATACATATATTATGGTAAGCACAAAACTATAATTCCAAAGAACAATTCGTAGCCTATTTGGTCAGCCAAGATTGAATGCCATTAACTCATCTATTAACCCTTTCATATTACCCATGATACGATATGACCATAGCCTTGATGTTTTCATCTTCGTATTGTTTTGACATTCTCTTTTGCATTCTTTCTTTGTGTGTGTGAATGCAAGAGAGAAAGAGTGAGTCTTCTTTGATTGCACTTCTTTCCAAACCCTAGTCTTCATGGCATCTATGGTTTAACTCCTTCATATAGTTTTTGTTTAGTTCTCTCACAAACTCTCACAGCCATAAGCCCGGTGCTTTCCTGGCAAGACCGCAAATTTATCGACAACGTGCCAAATCTTCTTCTTCCACAATGGGAAATTGGTTCCATCCACCTTCTTGATATTGTAAAGAGCACTGTCCTGTGATCCAGCCATAGCTACGTTTCACAGTAGTTTACTTTTCTGGGAAAAATTCGGCAGAGTTTCCCCTGTAAACTGACTTCTGAACCAATATCAACCTGTCAAATGAACCAAGAAAGCTTCAAATTTTGCAGAAATTTTGGCAGAGTCTCCTTTGTAAAATGGCTCTGGTGTACTAAAAACAGACCAAAAAGCAGCTCAAAAAACACTGTCTCTCTGACACTGTAGGCTGCAGGTAAACCTGTCCTACACATGTACTGTCTCTGACTGTCCTGTCACTGTCCTGTAAGCATAGACTGCGACAATGCCTCAATGGCAGTAAAGCAAAGATGCAATCCCAATTGTCTAACTCACAGTCAATACATCCTAGCTGCCTATCTAAGGGTGCTCGAGGGATCGCTCCAAGACCTGTATCACCGAAAGGATCTCAACATTCGAGAATCCCCCAGCTCAATAAAACCTCACTCGACCCTCAACAAAGGCTGCAGTAAATCTGACAGCACATAGACTTCCCACAAAGTCATACATCCACAAATTTCCCACTGTATGTTGTAACCGCTGCGGCGGTTGTTTGCTGCGTGACTCACAGCCAGCAAACCCTCAACAGACATACATCATCTCTGACAATACATCCCATGTGGAAGTACCTGCAATGTCAGGATGAAATCTGGAATATCAAGCAGCAAACACAAGCTACCTAATGAACTAGTCGATGTCGCCTACAGTCTGTGTGTAGATGCGTCCGTGTCGTATGTGACACGCCTCCAAGAACTGTGAGCCGTCCTTCGATGTGTAGACAGCCACAAATCAACACTCTGGGAGTGTCAATATCCTCAGCACCTACAATCGTTGGCCGAAAACCCCAAATTTGCAGAGTCGGATATGCACCCGCTGAGACCACGTAGTCGAAAATGGCCTGCGCAGACCTTTGTCGAAGCCGAATGGTGGCCGAGATGAACTCAGAATGAAATTCTGACAACACCAATGCCTTCGGACTATCCCACGAGATTTGGCGCCGTGTCTTTGCCTGTCGAATTTCACTCCAATCGGAGTTGGTGACTCTAGCCTTCTGCAGTGCTGCCCCGAGCCTCGATCTGAGCTCTGATACCAGTTGAAGGAGTACGAGCGGAAGTGCGACGCGAGAGAGAGTGCGAGAAGAAGAGCACGACGATATGGTGAACTCGCTCTATTGTAATGTGTAGAGCATAGTGAGTTCTTATTAGGTTTTTACAAAAGCACATGTGTACATACCTGGCGGCCCGTCCACTTACCTAGGCGACCACATTGGGCTTTATACCCCAACAATGTCGATTGAGTACGGCAAGCCCTCTTGCCTGTGACGCATGAACCTGGGTGTCTCAACAAGGGTCTGTAGAGGTGTCTCGATGGGGGTATGGATGTTAGGTGTCTCCACTGGACTCTAGACCGCCCGGAAGCAAGGAGTGTCGATTGGGGTGACTCCCGGAGGAGTAGCTAGTGGTGTGTAGTCAGGAACGGCCGATAGCCGCGCAAAACCTGGCGTAGATGGCGATGTCCTGGCTGGTGTGGGGGCGGGCAAAGAAGGGGAATGTAAGGGGCCTCATCAAACACGAGGTGGTGTTGAGGCATCGGTGACGGCATCTCCACAACAACCACTATTGCCACCACTAGAGCGTCGGTGACGAGTGTGAAGATCGTCTCATCGACACCGAAGCTTCAAAGCGTGTTGAATGCTCCAAAATAGAGGAATACACTGAAGGATTGGAACAACGTGATGGTGCTCCAGAGTGATGACGGTCCTTGTACCACCTCCTTTGCTGAGGTGACAAAGAAGAAAGAAACTCGTCATCATCCATACTTGCATTAAACACACGAAAATTTAATCTTAATATTGAAGAAAACATGGATAAATTATAATCTATACTATAGATAATAGGGAGAGGGATTTCTCTGTAGAGAGAGAGAGAGAGAGAGGAATCATAAAGGGGGAGGGATTCCTGTGTGGAGATATTCCTGTGAAGTTCTTGTGAATTTGTCTCCCGTGTGCATTCTACATATCTTGTAAAAGAATGAAACTCGTAATGCGATGGAGACTGAGATTGCAATCACAAAAGAGGTGATCCATCCTTGCTCATAGACGCTGCTCATCCCTAGTGGGGGACGAGCAGCATCTATGAGCAGGGACGGATCACCTCTTTTGTGATTGCAGCCTGAGTCTCCATCGCATTCAGAGCGCAGTGCTGCGTCGGCGTATCAAACTTTCATGATACACCGAGGAGTGTCCCTGCTTGTGAGAACATACCTAGAGCATACCTGGAGTGGTAGCAATGACGATTAAACACAATTAAATTTCTCAAGTATAGCATATAGACAAGAATGGGCAAAAAGCCACATAAATACAATTTATATTATAAAACGGAACAAAATTGTTAAATACAATGTTTATGGCTTTAAGAGGTCTCTCTCTCATCCTCGCATAGCTCAGCATAACTCCCTATGTCTATATAGAGCTCTCTGTTTAGGCAAATGTCCTCCGTTTCATTTTGTAGATCCTATGCATGCACCCCATAGAGAGTAGCAACTTGATGCTTGTCTGGCACCACCTCAGCAGCTTCTGACTGAGCATCTTCTTCGATCTCCTCCATTGATGCCACTGTGATTGGCACATGGTATCCCTCATACGTCTGTGCACTATGAGGGGCTACCTCTATGATGTACCACCACTTTGATGCAGACTTTGTAGGATGAAATATCACCTGCCAGAGCCACATAACTTACATGAGAGCTTCCAAGCACATAACTTCTAAAATTGGATGTTAACTATTTACAAGCTTACTTGTTCACAATGCTCAGGTAGTACAAAAGTGTCTCTTAGGTCAGTCCATTTTTTAGTCGAATCCACCTGAAGGAAACTAGACTCTCCTCTACGCACAGTAGCGTTGCCACCCTCCATGTTTATCTTGAACCATGCATGTCAAACAAGTCGACAAAAAATCTTCTATAATCGATCCTCAAAATCTCTTGTAGAGTGCCGAAGTAAGTGAGTTCCGCCACCACAAGATCTGCATCAGAGGACCTGTGTCAACTAGACTGTTCAAACTCTGCCATGATTCCACAATCTTGAGTAAAACGCTTTTTGTCGATCCGTTCCACCCTAAAATGTCGACCTTTACACCATGCTACTGTGTATGAGTTATACTACAACCAACAAAGATTATGAGTGGTCATTCTAACATCTAGAAAGTCGCTAGTCGTACATTGCAAACTTACCTTGGTCGTGCAACCCCAAGAGTACTCCCACTCCTCCTTGGCCACTTCTTCACCGCATTGTTGTGCACTTTTCAATTTGTTGTGCAACCATCTTAAGCTCATGAATGTTGGTAGGCTCTCCAGACCCGCCGGATAATGCATCGACGGTCGTCTTCCCCATCTCCACTCGATTCGTGCCCTTTGTCGCTCTTGCTTTGCATCCTCGTGTTGTGAAATCCACTTTTGCATCACTGGATTGTGAAGCATGCAAAATCGGTTGATTTTAGCCTCTAGATCTTCCGTCGTCTTATTCTCAACACTGAGATTGAACATGAAAATCCCAGATATGCACTCATCATCTATGGTTTTCCATAGCATCTATGTCCCGGGCTTTATCAAATCCGTCTAGCCACTCTCTAATGTAAACTAGGGACTCTGATACCAGCCAACCTTCTGCCATGCTACCCTCCGGACGTGCCTTCTTACGCACATATCCCTTGAGCGTTTTCATGAAACGTTCTAAAAAGAACATCCATTTGGAATGTATTGTGCCAGCTATTTCCACCTCATCAACTATGTGAACAAGAAGATGCACCTGAATGGTTGGCATGGTAGTAGGAAAGTGTTTATCGAACATGCACACAACCTCCACAGTGTTTAGTTTTGTGAATGGTATGGAGTCTACATTGATCTTCTTTTGAGAGATCCATTGCACAAACTTTGCAAGTTTGTAGATTGTGTTACGAACGTCACGAGACAAACATCCCTCAATGGCCACAGGTAAAATAAAATGCAAAACACGTCTAGCAATGATATTAAAGTCCACACACAAATTTGTTACACAATTTCCACTATGATATGTTCCACTTCAAACATACCTAACACATTTTATGCCAGCCGTGTGACTTCAAACCGGTAAGCTTCCCTTCTTTAGTGAAACACGTTCGGAGCGAGTGTATTACGTCAGTGGAGGTCCACACAGATCGAATGGTCTCTTTTACTTTGCATTCTTGGGCTCCTGTCAAAATCCATGGCACTTTAGGGAGTTTTATCGATCCATCAGGTGCTGTCTACGGCCAATATTGATCCATACGATCCACATTTCTAAGGTCAACCCTGGCTCCCAAAGTATCGTTCTTTCCATCAGATGGTCCCACAGCAAATCACCCACATTCTTGAATATGTGCATTGGATCAAGTAAGTGATTGATCATGAGTCTGGACCAATATGGTAACTCGTACCATATAGAGAGTCTCTTCATCCCTAGGGGCAAACCATCATCACACATCTCCTTCTACTCTAGCCATGGTTGTGCAGACATCCTCGGTGGCTCTCTTCCCAAAAAGCCGTCACGTAACTCATGATTCTCTTGAAGATACACTTGATGACCTTCATAGATTTGCTTCTTCAATGAGGGTGCCCGACGTGCATTAATTCTAGGTCCACATATGACACATGCTCTCTATCCGCTTGTTTGAAGCCCTGCATGTATACACATGACAATAGATACGCTTAAGAAAAACCAAGATTTACAGTGTTTGAGTTTGAGTGTAAATCACCTGAGCATTCTGTTAGTCCGGGATAGTCATGCATGGTCCACATTAGAATGCCTCTAATCAAAGCATTATGCCGACCTGTGTGTTGGCTCATATCCATCACTTTTATGCCAATCCACAATTGTTGTAGCTCTTCCAATAGTGGACGAAGATACACATCCATATTCTTCACTTTATACCGCCCCGACACAATCAAGCTTAGCCGTAGGTGCCCCTTCTTGGTAGTCAACCACAGGGGAATGTTGTAGTTGACAATGACAACGGGCCATACATTGTAAGATGTTGATCTCTAACAAAATGGATTTATGCCATCCATAGCCAGGCCTATGCGCAAATTTTGAGCTTCCCTAGCAAAATCCGGCCATGTATCGTCTATATGTTTCCAAGCCACACAATCTGTAGGAATCCATAACACACCATCCGAAGATCTATTCTCCTCGTGCCATGATGTTAGGGTGGCCATGGATTTACATTCAAAGAAATGCTTGATGCGAAGAAGCAGAGAAAAATGTCACAAAACCTTTTGTAGAATTTCTGTTCCGTTGAGATCTACTCGATATCTCTCGGAATTACATTTCGAACACTTCTCCATGTCTATGTATTCTCCTCTGAAAAGAATGCAATCGTTAGGACAAGCGTGAAGAATCGAATTATAATCCATCCCCAAGTTTCACAAGATCTTTCTTGCTTCCTCTCTGGAATCTGGCATCACATTATCAGATGGAAGTATGTGCTCTTTGAGTAATCTACACAACAACAAAAATGTGATACACTTGTGTAAGTAATCTATCAGATCATTATACATCTAGAGCTTTTTATTGAAGTAAACACATTGTAATAGATCACTTGAAAAGTGTTGTGACACTAGTGTCACTCCATCCAAACTTTACCTGCATGTTGAGAAGAACCAAGAGTGCCTTCAATCTAGCCACACGTGCTCCATCATACAATGGCGTATCGGCTTCACTTTTCATATCATCATAGATAATCCTTTCTGAATCCAAGACCGTCTCGATCATTTCATCGATCTCGGGCTCAAACATTGCCTCGTTGGAAATGTCGTCTGCATGATCATCCTCCAAGCTGTCAGAGGCTACATCTTGTGGCCTCACGTATGCTGCTTGACCAAAGCACCTGCGACACGTCTATTGGGTTGCAAGATTGCTGCCTGTTGGCCAGTGTCAGAGTCCGACGAGTTATAATTGGCAACAACTTGATCTATAATAGATGGATCAAACTCTCCAAATTCGCAAACGTGCTGCAAAGAAACATGTCTTGTCCATCGCACAGCATGCTTGTATTGATTACAAGAACATAAGATCCTTGTTGAGAGATAGGTGTTTCGGTGGACATTCCCACATCCTCGTCACTACTCATAATGAATGTAGAAAACTTATAACCTGGACATAAATTTAATCTTCTATTGGCATCCTCAATCTTTTATCGCTCTCTCTCTCTCTCTCTCTCTCTCTCTCTCTCTCTCTCTCTCTCTCTCTCTCTCTCTCTCTCTCTCTTTGTTCACACTGTAAACTACCTCACATTTTCTAGTCATGTCTTATCCCCGCACACCTCGGTCTAGAGGTGCACGGAGATTAGAACCACCGGGTTATAATCTCGTCTTTATTGGTCAATGCCTATATTTGTGGGTACGAGAAATCTACACACCCACGTCTACATGATAGTGTATGTAGTGGACAAAACCCCTTTGCCTCTTCTCTAGTTGTAGCAATTCACAGTATCTTAACATCTCTTCACAGCAGATCCTTGTTCGAGGGATTACTTCTCACATTACATGTTGGCCTCCAATCTGAGTAGCATGCCGTTGAAAGCTTTCCAACTTAAGGTCGCATCCGTAGAGAGGAAGAGAGGGATCACCGTTCGCCTAACTCTAATTTTTTCCGTAATCTCGAAGTTAGACTTTAATATAAAAATTAAATCCAAAATCTAATCTTAAATCTAACCTAATTGAACATACGGTGATTCTGAGCTAATTGAACATGGTTAGGTGGTGAGTTAATAGGTGTCAGATTTTGATGGAAATATACATATTGTTGTGTAACTAGTGTTTTCTCTTTAGGAAAAGCTTTCGTTGACATGCCCTAAAATCTAACCTACATCTAATCTAACCTTAAATCTAACATAAATCTAAATCTAAATCTAATCTAATCTTAAACTCAACATAAACCTAAATTAATCTAATCTTAAATCTAACATAAACCTAAATGTAATCTAATTTAAATCTAAATCTAATCTAATCTTAAATCTAAATCTAATCTGATCTTAAACCCAACATAAACCTAAATCTAATCCAATCTTAAATCCTAAACCTACATGTAATCTAACTCAAATCTAACCTAGCTAATTTTAAATATTGTCCTAATTTTAAATCTAACATAAATCTAAATCTAGCCTAATCTTAAACTCCACATAAACATAAATCTAACCTAAATCTATATAAGTTAAATGTAATCTTAGATCTTAATCTAACCTAATTTTAATTAAATATAATTTTAAATCTAACCCAACCCTAAATTTTAATATAACATTTTATTTCATATTTTCTCTACTTTTTTAATCTCTCTCTCTCTCTTTGTTTTCTCCCCTTACCTCTCTCTTTTCGTCTTCTCCCCCTCTCTTTCTCTTTGTCTCTCTCTCTCTCTCTCTCTCTCTCTCTCTCTCTCTCTCTCTCTCTCTCTTTGTTTTCTCCCCTTACCTCTCTCTTTTCGTCTTCTCCCCCTCTCTTTCTCTTTGTTCTCTCTCTCTCTCTCTCTCTCTCTCTCTCTCTCTCTCTATGACACAATGTGTGTGTGTGTGTGTGTGTGTGTGTGTGTGAGAGAGAGAGAGAGAGAGAGAGAAAGAGAAAGAGGGAAAGGGAACATGAGAGACAGTAGGGAAGGAACATACTTGGCTCTCCTTCCTCTCCTCATGTGTGTGTGTGTGTGTGTGGGGGGGGGGGGGGGGGGGGGGGGGGGGGGGAAGAAAGAGAGAGAGAAAGGGAGAGCATGGGTTTACCTCTTTTGCTTGAGCGTCAAAACTCAGATCTGAGATCTGAGTTTTTGGCACTCTTGGTTTATTTTTTACCCCTGTCAGCGTCGCTATGAGTGTCTCTATGAGCATTGCTATGAGTGTCGCATGTAACAAAGAAAATAGCGATGCCCATAGTGATGCTCATAGAGACGCCGTGGATTTTCACTTTTGAGCATCACAATGCGAGCGTCCCTAATGTGAAGTACCTCTTGTAGTGTCAATAAAACATAGCCCTTTTCTTCTTTATTTTTGGGTTTGTTTTTAGAATGCCTCCCCCTCCTAGTCGAAGTACTCCTAGATGACAATGTGTCATCAGGGTTGTGCTATGCATGGGTAGTGCCTTATGCAAGGTTGTGAAAGTGACCCTGTGTATGCATACTCGATCAATGCAAGAAAAATTTTATGTTGTACAAGAGGTGGGTCTTAAGCAATTTTCTTAAGGGCATTCAACGACGAGGTTCATTTGTTTTGTTGTTAATGAGCATTTACCATTTAGTAAGTGTTGTAGCTCAATTGCTCCTTGACAAATAGTCAAAAGAATGTTTCCTTTTTTTAGGACACCATACCATTGTAGCGGGTGTTGACTTGGAAGAGTATTGTGGTGGTTGCAAATCATCTTGGTGGGTTGTGGTTTTGGAAAATCTTGTTGCTTTGGATAATTTTTCAATTGTGATATGGCCTTGGGCTTCAATATCCACATTTTTGTGTCTCTAAGTGTTCGTGATTTTAAAATTGAATAGGTCACCTAACATTCTGAGTTGCAGTAGTTATGGAGAAATATCGTTGTCATTTTTTTGGAGATAAACCTTGTAGTCAATTTTTGGAAATCCACAGAGGGTTTCCTTAAATTTGGGGAGTTCCTTTAGGTATCCAGATCTACCATGTAGAGGGGACTTTGGATTGCTTTGACTTTACTTGAGCACCTCTCTGTTTGGGTATCCACATTTGCTTTGTTTTCTGTTCTAAAATGTCTGGAAAGTTTTTGAGACCCGCTTGGTGATAGGTGGTTGTTCTTCCAAAATAGGTGATGGGTAATTCATGACTTGTACAAGGAGAGTGGATCATCACTGGCAGTTGCAACTGCCAGGCTATCAATAGCCTTTGTACTTGTTGTGTCTGATGTTGACTATTCTGTCTCTATCACAGTGAAACTGCTAGCCAATTCCTTGGTTTTGTTGCTGGCATTCTCAAAAAGATACCTGGTCACTTCCATGGAAGCAAAATTGGCATACATTACATGGTTATTAGTTGTAAAATACACTTGGTTGTCGGACCAATGTATATAATCTTTGTATTTGCATTGCCATGGTGTACCAAGTATTAGCTAATTATCAAAGGCATATAGTAGTAGCACAAAGAAATTATGGGGACATTGGTATCCATTGATGCATATCATGATCTCCACATAGCTGGTAGCAATACTTACGATCCCATTGAATCCTATACATGTTCTTTTCAAAGGTTGTATGACCAACTCTAGCATCTTCTGGTATAGATTCCAACTGATTGTATTCAAATGCACATTGATGTTGACCAGTGTATGAATAGGTACCATGTTGGCTCCTAGCTTTGCGAAAATATATGGGCCTACATTTTTTTCATCTTCTTCAAGGCTTGTAATATGATGAATCTACATAGTCTTATGCATCTGGGAATGTCCTTTTCTCTGTTTTCTCTTTGTTGCACACTCTTTGGCTTCTTGTCCTGCCTATTGAATTTCAAGATCCTACTTTTCTTTTCTATTTCTAGCTCATGGCTAGCTGCATTTTCCCTTTCAAGAATTTCTTGAGTCAGTGGCAAGTGATATTCTTTCATGCATCCATTGATCCAATTTGGCATTTTTTGTCCATCCAATGTAGCAATCTTAATGGCCCCACTCGGTGATAGACAATGAAACGTGAATGGTCCCATTCCTCGCTTTTTCAATTTCTTGGTTTTTCGGTTGAGAGTGTAAACAAGCACATAATCTCTTAGAGCAAAGTCCTTGGACTTTACATGATTTTCATGAAACTCTTCTATGCATCATTTTTTGGAATATATTGTGACTTCTACCCTTAACCTAATTTCATCCAACTTCTCTAGGTTGTCCAACCAGTTAGACCATTCATGTCTAGTCCACTCAAGTTTATTTGCTATGTGCAAGGTCGAAATCAGAAACTCTATGGGTAAAATTGCATTAAGTTCAAACACCATGTTATAAGGTGTAGTCCCTAGAACATTCTTGTATGTAGTTATAGGCCCAAACAACAATGTGCAATTTTTTATCCCAATCCAATCTATTGTCGTTCACAATTTTAATTAGAATTGTACACAAGACTTTGTTGGTACTCTTGGCTTGACCATTAGCCTATGGGTGATACAGATCTAACTTTTTTTGTATGACTATGAGCTCATCAATCAATGACTTCATTAACAAATTTGTCCCTTAATCACTGACAATTTCAATAGGCAAACCGTAACGTGTGAAAACATTTTCATACAAGAATTGTGTCGTAGTACGTGCATCATTATTTTGTGTGGCTTTGGCCTGAACCCACTTGGTTAAATAGTCTGTAGCAACTATAATATACTCTACATGAGTTCTATAAGCCGGTGGTGCTATGGGACCCCCAAAATTTGGAGCCTAGTTTACAAACGTGTGTACTCCTATCATTGGTCCCATAGGCATTTCATCCTTTTTGAGTGGAAATTTTGTTCTCTGGAATTTATCACACCACTTCACGTATGCTTCAACATCCATGAAGAGTGTAGGCCACCAAATTTTGGCAAACATTATAGCCTTAGTCTTTTTTTCAGCAAAAAAATGAACTCCCACTTGCCTTGAATGTGCTTCTTGCAAGATAGGCAAATATTCACTTTTTGATGCACAAATTTTGAGTTGATTATCTTTGCAATGCTTGTACAACTGGTTGCCAATCAAATCAGACGATTGTGCTTCAGTTTGGATTGCTTTTATCTTGGTTTTGGACATGTTCGCACGAAAAGGAACCTCGTTCAAACAATCCAAAATATACTTACTCCAATGAGGTGCTATGTTCACCTAAAATAGTGTAGCATACTCCTTAGGGATTTCGCATGTATGTGATTTACAATTCTTAACATGCATTTGTGCATCAAATTTCATACTAGGCCAAAAAACTCCCATTCTCATCAAGTTTTGGTAGGTCCTGATTTTCCCATGATGGGGTGAAGTCCATTCTGACATGTGCTTCTTTTAGGTACAAAGTAATATCAGAGGCTTCAATACACAATCACAAGATACCATCCGTGCCTCTATGATATAGTTATCCGCTAGGCAATTCAAAAGAACTGCTTTGCTCAATCAATTGTGTGTTAGCTGGTCTCTCTTGGTCTATCGACAAAATTGTCCTATAATTATAAGTGGGATTACACTCTCACTCCATCTAGGTATCATTTTTAGGTTACAGAGATATGCATATGGCAAGTCATCTTCAACTCCTTGTGGGTTCTCTTAGTTTATTAGCCAAAAAAGGCAATCAACCTCTTGATGGGTTGTCCCCTTTTTTACCACAACAATGAAATCAAACTCTAGCAAGATGATGAACCATCTTACTATTCGGCCTGTATTGATTGGTTGTTGAGCAAATACAACAGTGTTTGATGATCCACAAAAAAATGAATTGATTGGCTAGGAGATAATGCCTGAATTTCTTCACAGCATAAACCATTTCTAATCCTTCCCTTTCCATAGTTGTGTAATTCCATTCAGCATTGTTCACTTGATGACTAGTATAGCATATGGGAAAATCCATAGTCGCTTCACTAGGTTGTGCCAAGATACATCCAATGGCAAAAGCAGATGCATCCACATAGACATGAAAGATCTTGCTCCAATTTGTTGCTTTAAGAATTGATGATGATTCCAATGCTTGTTTCAATTTCTGAAATGATTCCTCATAGTATTTTGTCCAATCAAATGTCACAATCAAACAATAGAGAGGTTTAGCAATGATTGCAAACATGTAGATAAACTTACAATAGTATCCACAATGTCTCATGAATGATTGAACCTCTCTCAATGTCTTTGGACGTGGCATATCCGCAATCACCTTGATTTCATCCATAACCATGGATATTCCATTGGCTGATACAATATGACGCACGATTTTTCCCTGTCTAACGATGAAAACACATTTTTTGAATTAAGACAAATTCGATAGGTGAGACATTTCCCAAACACTCTTTTTAGAAGCTCAATATGGTCTTCCTATAACATTGAGTGCATACATAGATCATCCATATAGATTTCCAAAAATACACGCAAGTATTCTCTGAAAGCATGAGCCATGAGTCTTTGGAAGGTGGCCAGTGTATTTGTCAGCCCAAAAGGCATCACTTGATATGAAAAAATACCCCACTTAGTAACAATGGCTATTTTGTGATTATATTTTGGTTTAATAGCCAATCGATTATAACCTAAAAATCCATCCAAAAAGCTACATGCGCACTTCCCTACTACTCTTTCCAAGACAAGTTCAGTAATGGGAAGAGGATAACTGTCACGGATGGTAATTGCATTCACTTTTTTTATATTGACTCTCAATCTCAACTTTTTGTTCTTCTTAGGTAACACCACAATTGGGGACACCCAATCGCTGTGTTCAATTTTGTTAATGAATTCAGATTTCTTTAACTTATCAATCTCCTCTTTGATTTTCTTTGCAAAGGTTACATTGTAAGTGTAAGGGTATTGTCTTTGTGGCTTTAGCATCCGGCTTTCAAGGAATTATATGCTGATAGATGAAGTGATCAACCCTCTTCAAGTCCTTATAAGACCAATTGAACACATCCTTATACTCCTTGAGCATTTGAATCAATAACTCCTTCTCATCATGAGATAGATCCATAACAATATAGCAGGTTTAGGTTCTTCTCCCGACTCTACTAGATCTATTCTATTAGCATCCTCAAGTCCATCATAAGATATTTTCGGTTCAGCCTTCTTCCTCACTATTCAATAATGATTTTTTGATCCTGAATAGTGTACTTCTTTGTAAAAAGAAGGTACACTTATTCAGTCCTTTTCTAACTCTTCCCCTTTTTTGTATTTACTCTCCATTTTTGTTGTCCACACCTCTTTCAATGTTTGTTTCAGCTCATCATATTTCTTTTTTTTTCTCAACCTTTGTCTATCTAGGCTCGTTCCTTGTGAGGTTTTTTCATTTGTCTTTTTTTTTTTGTTTCAATTTATTTGGTTGAGAAGGTGTTGAGGGTTTTCCAGTTACTTTGTTCTTTATTCAACCAAGAGCCCCCACTAATCTCAACTTAAGAATGTCTCCCATCAAGATATGGCATTGGGTTGTTTGTTACCCTCCTTTTTTTGCGCTTGTTCTTGTACCTTTGTTGTCTCCTAGGTCTTTGATTTGGAAAATAAAATAACTTTTCAAATTTTGTTTTGGGATCACTTTCATGAACTTCTACTTTTTCATCATCTGCACTAAGTTCCAAGTATCCTGAGTATCAAGGGTATCATAGTAACATTCATTACTTGGCTCCCTATCACCCTTTAGGATGTGGCTTGAATCACTGTCCATGGTAAAATCTTGAATAGAAATCTTATCCTGGATACGCAAGCACTACATTTCAATCCCTAATTCTCATATCACTTCATTATTCCCAATTGTTCCCCGGTTATCACTTTCTGGATTCACCTTGATCATGCAAAAAGGAACCAAGTCTAGAACATTTTGGTCAAAAAACTTGGTAGGTGTGATCTCATTGACACGCACATCTACGGTGGCCAAAATTTGAGTCCACTCTAAGGGTTCCATTCTCTCTTCAGGAAAAGGATTTGATATATAGTCAAAATCTATAAAAGGTCTCTCTTGTTTGCGCTTGTCTTTGACAAAACTATCACAATCTGAGGCTCCACACGTGAGCTTTAAAGGTCAACCACATAGGTACCTCAGGCTCTATAGAAATCACCGAATCAACGTCTTCTACGGGTGTTTTCCGTACATCTCTATAGATGTAGTCACTTAAACTAATGCGGGGGTAGTGGTCTTCGTGTGGCCCAAGTAAATATGATCATACTCCAATCTTGACCCATCTTTAACTTGCACATGAACGGCCTTCCTAGGATAACATTGTAGTTATTCTCAATACCGAAATCTACTATCGCAAATGTATATTCATGCTCAATCCCACAAGAAATCATTACCAATTATTCCAGGATACCAATAGGCTTTGCAATATAGCCATCAACTAGCTACAGCTTCATTCGTGTTCTTTGAAGGGCAGGTTTTCCCCATTTTTCCCAAATCAGTTTAGTAGCAATGGCAACCCCTGCTCAGTATCCAGGATTGTAATGGTTTCTTTTCCTTGATACACTATGGGCAGTGTTGTGTTCCCTTCTTCATCTTCATAGTAATCACCGACTTTGTTTATTGGAATTGGCTTTGCATTATATTTGGGCTGGTTTCACTCCTCCATCTCTCAGTTTAGGGTCTCAACTAGGTTTTTGATTCCCATTTTCTCAAGACATTTCCCAACATCTCTCCACATGTGTGGTCTAATTTTTAGCAGTTCAGCCAATGTTAGCGTTCTCACTGGTGTGGACATGAGTTCTTGAAGCTCTTGAGAATCTGTAATGGGCTTGAAGGTTCCTCGTTGTGATGGTAGGATCACATTAGGAAAAGTTTGGACTCAAAAATGGGCCTTGTAAGAATTGTTGATGTGGCATAGCTTTCAAAAAGTGGGGATCGGTAAATTTTTTGCAAATAAGATCCAAACTTGTCGGAGGTTTGATATTTAGAATCTACTCTTCAAATGGTATCTATTGATATATAGCATGCATGTATCGGACATTGCCTTCATGTGGATCTAGAAAAAGGTGATTTTAGATTACCGTAACGATAACAAAACCTGGCTGATTGAAAAAAAATGGCATAACTTTCATAGAAGTCATCCAAACTTTTCGGACCTTGGCTCTTTAGAATCCATTTTTCAAGAACTTTCCAATGATAGGTCATATCATGGGGTTCTAAGTAATATTTAGAGGGGTCTATCGGGTTGCTTTCTTTTGTACAACTTTGATGATGTGGCACTCTTAAAAGGCCCAAAAATGAGTTCAAAATTTTTCTAATGTAATATCAGATTTTCCTCCATAATGACCCACGTAAGAAGGCAACGCCCTAAATATTTCCTCCCTACTATCCTCTGATTTTTGTGTACCTTGTTTGCCATACATGGATTGCAGGTTGATATCTACCATTCCTTTGTCAAGGTTTACTTTAGCAATGGGAGTTGAACCCCATTCTTGATTCTTGTCTCTAGCCTTCTTGACTATGTCCCAAAGTTATTCAAGCCAATCATCTTTGACCTCTGGCACATTAGGGAGTATCTGGTAGACAGAGTTATCCGTAGTGTTATTGTCAAGTCTTTTTGGCATGTGTCTGCTTGTTCGCCCCCTTAAAGGTGTTTCAACTCTTTTTCCTTGTCTTTTTTGTTGGTTGTTTCCTATCAATTCTCATTTGCAACTAGACTTGTTTGACCTCGTTCCCATTCATTATTTTATTTCTTCATTGGGGTCCTTAAGGTCTACAGATGGTTGAAATATTATCCTATCTTGGACCGGCATAGCTGGTGGAGGCTCCATATGGGCTTGAGCTGCACATCTCCAATGGAATCTTTTACCAATCCACGTTAGGGTATGTCAGTCATCTATGTTCCATTGTTTGGTGGTTGTCTAGTCTAGCTTTGTATGCCTTTAGAATTTCTTCCAATGGCTTGAATATCTTGTCAACTAGCACTGGATCTCTTTTGGTTTTGTCTCACCCGATTTTTGTTCAGTCTCAAGTATTTCCTCTAGTATGGCACTAGACACGAGCTTTGCTGGTTGTTGTGTTTGCTCTCAAGCTTGTGACTGCTTATCTATAAAATCATTTAGCTTCTTATGATATTGGGCTCTCATTCTATCTCATGTGGATTTTCTTATTGATTTTGCACTAACAGATTTGTGAGAGTTGCTACCCTCTTTCTCACTTGTTGCTTTCTATTTTTCCTACGCTCTTGTCACCGCTTTAAATGGTATTTTTGTCTCTGAATTTGACCCACTTGAAGATGGTATAGCCTCCACAATCTCGGGGGGCTCACCATTCTTTACCCCCCTATATAACATGCGTTTAAAATCCCTCTTTTAACATGTCTAAATGAATAAAATGACTCCTTATTTTAGGATTTTTTTCCAAAATTGAATATTAAAATACCTTATTTTAATGTATCTCTATTAAATTGCCTAAATTTTTTGTATTTGAAAACCCCTCCTTTCAAACTCACGTTATACATTAACATAATTACATAGTGCACCCCCCGAGTCCACAATGTTCATCATCACTTTCCCTTGTTTATCTGGGTTCTGAGGGCAATCTAGGTATAAGTGTTCAATTCTCCATCATCCACAATATACTCCCTCACCTTTCTTCACATGAGGAGTGTTGACTATAGCATTAGGTTGGTCCTTGGGGCAGCCTCTAGCCAAATGTTCTCCTCCACACCTGAAACAAGGTCTTAGAGTTCTCTGTTGTTTAGGTTGTTGAGCATATGGTCATTGGGGATATGCTTGTGGTTTAGTCTCACCCTGATTAGCTATGAAGATTAGTGTACATTAACTTAGGGCAAACCCACCACTTTGATTTACAATGGTCATCACTGACTTTGAAGCTCTAGAGGATGACACGGCACTCTCTTGCTCATAGGATTCCATGACCCTTGATGGATAAGGATCACTTGGATGGTAGTGCCCGTGGTTTTCCTCTTTGTAATATGTTTGTACTGATACTAGAGCATTCTCTTCTGGATACCAATCTGGATAAACATACCTCACTATTACATGATCTTCTTCGAGTAGTGGCGGTTGATGGGCTAACACCGGTCTTGGTCTCTCTACTCGAGGTTGTGGGTTTACTAGTCCTAAAGAGTACCTGGATAGTGGGGGTACATGTTTGTTTGGTTGATACTAAGGATTTGCTAGCATGTTCTACTAGCACTGAGGGTTAGGTTGATAAGGCATTTCCCTAACTTGTCCTCAACTGTAGTATCATTCCTCAATTGTATGTTTGTCCACTTATTCTCAATGGCACACCACTTTTGCTTCGGATATGGCTGCCGCAACATAGTGCATTGTTGTGTCGGATGGTCCCCTTCACAAGTTAAGCATTGTCTCAATGGTGGTACTCTTTGGTTCTAAATTCCCAAATTTTGCCCCATTCTCCTTCCAAGCTGCTTAGTATTCATGGGTGTCTATTGTTGTGGTGGTGTTTTTGTCATACTTGATCCACTAGCTACAGGTTGAGAATCTGTTGAATTCACATCTACATCTTGAGAACTTCTCCATAAATTTGGTAGTTGTCCACTAAGTAGATTGCTCCTTTTGTAACCTCATCTAGCGTCATAACCTTTTCCAAGTGCAAATCCTTCTTGAGATGCTTGTTCTTGAGTCCTTCAATGAATAACACTACTTGGAAATCCTCCTAAGGTTTCTCATGTTGTGGGCATCCCTCAATGTATTGTTTGAACTGCAATGTGGCTTCTCGGACTTTTTCTCCCTCTTTCTGTTTGAAGATTGAATTTGTGTGTTTGATTCCTCTCATGGAAAACTCCTCTAAAAAATCTTGTAGCAATGCTTTTATATTCCCATAGTCTTCCTTTTTTAAAGGTTGGATTCAAGTAAAGCCTTCAAACAAGATGTTGCAATTTGTATCATATTCAGCTCTCAATACCTTTTTGAATGATGTAGAATGTGCATCGGGATTTCTTGATTTGTTGTACTTTGAAGCCGTGCATTTAGCAACTTGAGACGGACACATGGACCTTGGCTCAGTGACATATCTCACCATTCTTGGAGCTGCTGCAAAAGCTTCCTCATATGGAGATGTTGACATTCTCGGCGTAGCTCTTGGTCCTTACCCATTCATCAATATGGTGAGGCATGGATGACCTTGTAGCGGTTGTATAGCCACCTTTGATAGACTCTGGTTCTAACAAGTGACTCCGTCTCATCTAGTGCTAGCGGATTGATTGAACGGGTGTCCACCTGGTCAAACACCACATTTGTACTCAATAATTTTGTCGAGCTAGTGTAGTGATACTCTATGTAAATCCTGATACAATTATAAAATTTCATGTGAGTCAGCCATTGACCATTTAGAAAGCCCTAGGTATAAAGGTCAATAACTCTTATGTGAATAAAAGGCTTTGATGTACGTACACTCAAGCTATGAAGCGGATCCAACTTGTAATCATTGCAACTAATGATTGGGTAGTCCGTTTTCAATGAAACTTGCATTGTGTTCCTCTCTCTTTGCTCTTTCATTCAAGTGTAAGAATTGTCAGTTTTGTTGTGGTTTGCGAGTACGTGTTAGTGAGCCCTAATTGAATATTTGAGTGCTTAAATCACTTCTTTTAGTCGTTTTAACCTTAGAAGAGTGTTCCTAGACTATAGGGAGACCATTCTAGACTGACCTGTCGTAATTTTTATGACCTTTTTCATGATGGATCGTGATTTTGGTACCTTGTTGGATTGTGACCAGACTTGCTAGGATAGTGTCCCTAGGTGGCCTAGACCTTCTCCTATAGTCCGTTTGAGTTGTTGTGTTTGCTTGTTAAGGTTCACTTCTTGATATTGACAACTTCAAAGAGTCTTTGTGCCCCAACCGAGTCACTTCCTTGAGTATTGACATTATGTTAGTGCCAGATCGCTATGCTACAGACATCTGTCTCGCGACGATCCGCTAACATTGGCACCTTTGCCGGGGATATGATCCTTAGATGGTGAGTGACCTAGTGCGTATTTAGAGCGTTCTTTTCTAAAGATTTGTCTTCCTTTCCATTTACACTGAGCAGTGAAGTAGCTAGACACGGGGTTTAGTGCTTGGTAGAGTCGCTTAAATCACTTTTTTTTAGTCGTTTTGACCATAGGAGAGTGTTCCTAGACCATAAGGCAACCATTTTGCACTGATCTATTGTAGTTTTTATGACCTTTTTCATGATGGGTCGTGATTTTGGTACCTTGTCAAATTGCAACCAGACTTGCTAGGATAGTGTCCCTAGGTGTCCTAGACCTTTCCCTAAAGGTTTGTTGTATTCCGAGTCCTTTCAAATGCCAAAATGGTGTGATGACCTAGAGCAGTGAGAAAGGACATAGGCAAATTTCCTTGATCATTGAGTGTTGGTTTGCTTGTTGAGTTGTTGTGTTTTCTTGTTAAGGTTCACTTCTTGAGATTGACAACCTCAAAGAGTCTTTGTGCCCCATCCAAGTCACTTCCCTGAGTATTGATATTATGTTAGTGTGAGATCGCTATGCTACAGACGTCCGTTGTAGCGACCCGCTAATATCTAGGGATATGGAACTTTTGGTTTTCATGATCCTATCTTACGAGTACTCTCTACATGGGGTGGGATTTCTGTGACTCATTTTATAAAACTTATCTCCTTTCCAATCGAATTTTTGTAGGCCATCTAATTTAAGAAGATGGTTCTTCCCAATAGGAAAGCTTTTCCATGTTTTTCTATTTTGAGCTGGTAGACATACATGTATATCTGCTTGATGTCAGTAAGTTCTATTGGGATCACGTCTTCTTTGATGTAATAATTTTCTCCCTCTTTGGTCATTAACTTGTACAGTCCCACCATTGGATCATCTACAAGCACTCTTTCTCAGGGAGGTCACCTACAAAAAATGCAACCTATCACGTGAGTTCAGTAGAAGGGTATTTAAAGCTCTTGAAAATTACAAAAATATATATGCAGAAGGATACTATTTTTTCAAATTTGAAAAAAAAACTTATAGATTTTAAAAGAAAAGTTTACATTATATTTCTAAAAAAATTCATAGATAAGGGGTTTTACAAACATGTCTTGAACGCAAGTGATATGGTAGTTTTACGGATAGTGACCCCCCCCCCCCCCCCCCCCCCCCCCCCAAGCACTCTTTCTAGCTCTTTCATGGCTATGAATCTAGCTCTTGGGTCATTCTCCAGTGGAGGTCTCTCAATTCCTTTGTAGACTTTATCTTTAGTTCTAGTCATTCCCATGGCATCTATAAGATTAGGATTATCAGCCCTGAGGTAGGCAACCCCTCTCTTGTCAATATAGTGGTCTCCATTGTCAACAACATCAAGATGCTCCCAAAACTCACTCAGGTTTTCTTAAGTCTTTGCGAACGTAGCACTTTTGGTGGATGTGCACATAGAGTCTTTCTCCCTTACCATTAGTGTAATGGTAGTATAGTTGCGTGGTCGGTGGAATTTGTGGTTTTCGTGATGTGCCCTCTTCAATTTCCTCACTATGATAGCTCGTTTCCAGTTCTTTCTTGGCCATAAGGACAGTGAAGGCTGGTTCAAAAGAAGTGTCAGAGATCACTTCTTCTTGCACTATTGCTAAGTGTTTTAGGCTAGCTTGATTGACACTTTCCTTATTATATCTTCTACTTACTTGATATCTTGGCAGTCTGACACCCGACCGGTACCAAGCTCCTACTCTCAAGAACATGAACAATTTAGGAATCTCAAACCTGACCTGTTACTTGGAATTCTTTGGATCTCTTAAAACCTCTTTCATACTTCCCCTCTTCTCCTGCACAGATCTCCTTGCATGTGCAAGACTCAATAAAAACTTGAACACATATGGAGTTTAGACAAGCTGGCAGTTGATGTACACATAGATTTTAGCTAATTACAAGACTTCTTACACAATTTTTATGATCTCAAGATCCACTAATGCTCTATAGGTCTCACTTTAGAGAGTGGAATCAAAGTTTTCCAAAAAAACCTTGCTCCTCGCACTCTACGGGAGAAAATTGCAATTTTCTTCTACCAAGGGACCTTTTGAGGTATTTTTCACTTCAAATCTTTTAGAGGCATACCACACACTCCCAAAAACCTAATCTTGTAACAATATTAAAGTTTAGACTCTTTTGATGGTTCCAGGGTTCATTTGTCCCACTTTTGGCCTACCTTCCATATGGAAATTAGCTTAATTTCATGCATAGGGACTTAATTCCAATTTTGACCCTATGCACGTGTTCCTTATCTTGAGGACCTCCTCTGGTGCAAATGTTGACTCAAAATCAAAGGTCCAAGGAGAAAAATTTTCTCCTACCCTGACTGGAAAAAGGCAAAAATGCACTGTCAACACAATGGTGGTGATTCTCACACTAAGACAAGCTCTGGGTATCAAACTTACCCAAAAAAATTCATCTCTATCAAAATTTGAAGAAAAAATCACGAGTTTTTCCTTCTAGTCCCGCTTTTGACACTTTTTCAAATTTTGGTCTATTCCAAAGTGTTCTACCCTTCTTCAAGAGTGCATGTGCTAATTTTCTCCCCAATTTGAACAAGTGATGTGGCCACAAGCACAATTTAAACACTTTTTTGGTTTGAAGGCCAATTTTTGTGTCTTGTTCACTTTTGATGCCCAAATTCAGTTTGGAGTTGATGGATGGCCTTCTGGAGTCAAGGTGATTGCCTGACCTCAGTCTTGTAGACTTCTAGGCTCCATATCTGAATAAAGGGGAGAAAAATGTGACCTTTTTAGGAAATTTCTCAGAATACACTTTTACCCTTTTTTCCAGCTCTAAGGTCTTTATACCCCTCTTTTAGTCAATACTATCATCCTATAGCTTGTTTTGGCCTAGCTCTGTTATCAAACTTAAAATTCATCTCTATCAAAATTTGAAGAAAAAACCACAAGTTTTTCCTTGTAGTCCCGCTTTTGACACTTTTTCAAATTTTGGTCAATTCCAAAGTGTTCTACCATTCTTCAAGAGTGCATGTGCTAATTTTCTCCCCAATTTGAACAAGTGATGTGACCACAAGCACAATTTAAACACTTTTTCTGGTTTGAAGGCCAATTTTTGTCTCTACGCTCACTTTTGATGCCCAAATTCACTTTGGAGTGATGGATGGCCTTCTGGAGTCAAGGTGATTGCTTGACTTCAGTCTTGTAGACTTCTAGGCTCCAGATCTGGAAAAAAGGGAGAAAAATGCAATTTTTCAGGAAATTTCCGAGAATACACTTTTATCCTTTTTTCCAGTTCTAAGGTCTTTATACCACTCTTTTAGTCACTACTACCATCCTGTAGCTTGTTTTGGCCTAGTTCTGGGTATCAAACTTAGCCAAAAAATTTCACCTCTAGCAGAATTTGAAGAAAAAATCACGAGTTTTTCCTCATAGTCCTGTTTTTACACTTTTTCAAATTTTGGTCAATTCCAAAGTGTTCTACCCTTCTTCAAGAGTGCATGTGCTAATTTTCTCCCCAATTTGAACAAGTGATGTGACCACAAGCACAATTTAAACACTTTTTTTGGTTTGAAGGCCAACTTTTGTCTCTATGCTCACTTTTGATGCCCAAATTCACTTTGGAGTTGATGGATGGCCCTCTGGAGTCGAGGTGATTGCCTGACCTCAGTCTTGTAGACTTTTAAGCTCCAGATTTGAAAAAAAGGAAGAAAAATGCGACTTTTTCAGGAAATTTCCCACAATACACTTTTACCCTTTTTTCCAGTTCTAAGGTCTTATATACCTCTTATAGCTACAGCTTGTTTTGGCCCTGTAGGCTGGAGTCTACAAGTGGCTAGTCCTCTTGACACCCTCCTCAGTGGCTCTTTTTCACCATCACTAGATTAACTTGCAACAAGACTTCACTCATGTGCTTAAGCAAACTTGTTAAACACACTGGTGAAGTATCATGTACAAATTTTCTTTAGTTCTCACTTGCAAGAGAAAATTGTGATTTTTCCTTCACAGATGCTAATCACTAACTCTTTGAAAATTTTGACTGTGGTTGTGCATTCATGCACTCTTGTACATGCACTTCATGCCCAAAATCACCTACTTTCATAGATGCAATATCCTCCCTTGAGCATTCACTACTTCTGACAAAAGATCTTTACAGTGATATGTAGATCCAGAATGATGATGAGAGAACTTGTCAGACTTATCTACTTACCCTACTCCTAAAACAAAAGAAATCAATTAAAAATTGGTTCAAGATACTCAACAAACAACTCCCTGACTAAATTGTAATATTTCTCCCATTTTCTTGCCTTGTGCAAGCTTTACCACTCTATTAGTCAATGAAGTCTTACAGTAAGCTCTAAAGTTATCTAAAATACTTACCCTAATTGACTAACACATTTGGAACGAGAAACACACCACAATTACACCAAACAAAGATCACAAAAACCTTGATCTCCTTTCGAAACATATCTTATCTACTAATCTTCCTAAGGAAAATTTGTCAAACTCGACTATAATCACATTAGTTTTAGGTACTCGTTCCCTGGCAATGTCACTAATGTCTACGGGACCCATAATGGTCATCACCTATCACATCTCAGAATGAGACGGAACCAAGACCAAAATGTCAATCTTGGGAAGCAAGTGACTCGACTAGGGCATGGATGCATGCCAAGTGGTTGTCAATCTCTTGTGTGAAAACCGTACACTCCACTTTGACGCTCAATGTGCATTCTATCTACCAGAATCTTGAATTTAATTCTCTAATCGTCTCACACAACCACATGCAAATCTATAAGCAAATCAACTCCAATTGACTCCAAACTCAATAGGAAACTTCTTAAGAACATACAAAACAAAACTGTGTTGTCAGACTCACAATCAAACTCCAAAAAAAAAAAAGCAATTTTCTTCATCAAGATAAGTGCAAGTTGACATTTCTTCATCAAGATAAGTGCAAGTTGACATTTCAGATTTCAACCTTGGCTACTAGGTTCTCCTAAGTGCCGAGAAGCTCATGCAATTTGGCAAAATCACAATACAACACTCGGATCGTGGGATATGTCACCTGGAAGATCGTAGAAGTTATTGCTCAATTTTTACAAAGCTCTTGCAATGTACACATAGAGCTCGATGAGACAAACACAATGGTGTCCTCAAAATTTTGATGCAACAACCATGCAGTACAATGCAAAGAAATGAATTCACAATAGAGAGAAGATAACACACAATGTACATAAGAACCTTATCTACTCATTCGTTTCATAATAATAATAATATCAAACTTTACAAAGTTACCTTTTATACCCTGGCTCCAGGTTGTATGCTACAAAATCTAGACTTTGCCGTAGTAATAATGAAAATTACACCTCAGGCTTTAGAATTACATCATGGCAGTAGATATGGGTTTTGGAAAAAACAATACAATCAATCAGGATTACAAGGATGATGAAAGTGATCTTGGTACACACTTGGTCTTCATTGTTGCTAGAATCTTCCAGCAGTCCACCGCTTGTCCAAGATATGCTCCATTCAAGCATAGAGTGACAAAAGGTCCACCACTTGTCCAAGCTAAGTTCCATTCAAGCATAGAGAGCCACAAGGTCCACCACTTGTCTAATTATTCTTTGTTGAATCATAGAGAGCTATAACATCCACCACTTGTCCAAGCTATGCTCCATTCAAGCATAAAGGACCATAAGATCCACCACTTGTTCAATCTATGCTCTATTTAAGCAAAGAGAGCCATAACATCCACCACTTGTCTCCATTCAAGCATTGATAGCAACAAGGTCCACCACTTCTCCAAGCTAGGCTCCATTCCAACATAGAGAGCCACAAGGTCCACCACTTGTCCCCAATGTATTCTTGATTGAAGCATAGAGAGACATAAGGGTCCACCAGTTGTCCTAGCTATGCTCCATTCAAGCATAGAGAGCCACAAGGTTCACCACTTGTCTAAACTATGTTCTATTGAAGCATAGAGAGTCATAAGGTCCACCACTTATCAAATCCAAGCTCCATTTAAGCATAGAGATTCACAAGGTCCACCACTTGTCCAAGCTAAGCTCCTGAAGAAGAGAGGTTTCATAACTTCCACTACTTGCACAAGCTATGCTCCATTGAATCACAAAGAGTCATAAGGTCCATTAGTTCTCCAAACTAAGCTTTATTGAAGCATAGAAACAAAGATAGACACATTGTATGGCCAAAAGCTTCCATCATATCTCTAATATATCATCTCTTTACTATCAATGAATCATTACTCTCAAGCTCCATTATATGCCCAACCACAATTATCATGGATTATTTGGTCTCAAGCTCCATCACTTCTCCAACCTAAAGTAGCATGGATTATTTAGTCAGAATCTCCACCACTTGTCCAATCTATAGTACATTGTAATATGTATGTTGTGGTTTTAAGTTTTGACTTTTTAAACATTCTTTTACTATGTAATTTTGACATAATTTTTGTTTGATTTTGCACTTAACAATTTAATCTTTTTCATTTGTAGGATGAGCTTTCAATCTGGGGAGAAAGTGCACATGCTATTGATAATTAAATTGTTGTTGTTGGTTGTGGGTGTAGAACCGATGAAGATTCCACTTGTGGCGGTATAAAGATAGGGCAAGGAAACGTACCCATACTAGTGGAGGAATGCTTGAAGGATGTGCTCCTTCCTTTTCCTACAATGGATACTACTTCCCTTCGAGGCTCACTTTGGAGTGCCATTTGATGGCCAAAGATTCAAATACAATCTATTATAGTGAATGACTACTTACTTGGACCAATGCAAAGCTACAATGGTGATGAGGAAGAGGATCATGTGGATGCACAAGCTAAAATGGTGATGAGGAAGAGATGGTGTGGATGCACAACCTACAGATGTAGTACCAATAACAAGCCTAGAGTTTGAACATTGATACGAGAATCTTGGAAAAATCAGACAGTCCGTTTAAAGGATGAGAAAATGATGCACATTGTCAATGGGGGAACCATTTTATATGTATTTTCACATGATTATGTCAACTTCCAAGTACTTGTTCTTCATTGCATGGGTCCATCCATTGAAAGAAAAAATGCAAGCAATGAGAGTGTGGTTGAAGTGGGTAGCATTACGTTAGTGAAATGACCTATCAAACACACAACAATGTTGGATGGGAGCCCATTGCAACACTTTGTTCCCATTGATGGAATGCATACTAGATGTGAAGATGTATCTATTGATGAAGAAAATGCTCAAATAATTCATGAAGGTAACACAGTTTAGTGTTCAAGGAAGAGACGCTACACTTTCATCAATAGGATACAAAAAGAAAAGGAAGCACTAGCTTCTAGGCTCTATCTATCAATTGAATCAGTTCAAAGGGTTTCATGTATTGATTGTTGTGCATAAAAATGCTGTCAGTATGTAGATTGTGATATGTTGCTGAGGTTACAGAAAGATTTTTTAGAAGACACGAACAAATTATGTTTATGATTTTCTCTCAATATACTATCAAAAAGATGAGAAGATGTGGTACTAGTTTAAGATAAATGGGACTATTATTTGTTGTAGGGCATAGTATGAGCCACATGGAATACCAAAGACATCATTTTACCACTACAAGGAAAACTTTGAGAATAGTCTGCATCAATATGTGCATGGGAACACATGTACATTGAGAAAAGGACTTCAATATACTAGCTTAGCAAGAGCATTGCTCAATGAATGTGTAGATAACAACTCTAAGAAGATGCCACATAGAAGTAGAATGATGTTGGATGGCTCAAGGGAGACTCAACTGGTAATTCCATCAACATACAAACAAGTGGATATTCTAAGTGGAATCAGCTTGACACTTGAGAAGAAACTTTCACAGTCTTCTTTTGGTAATTCCATCAACATACAAACAAGTGGATATTTTAAGTGAAATCAACACGACACTTGAGAAGAATCTTTCCCAATCTTCTTTTGGTAGAATTTGGAACAAAGAGTACCCACATGTCACCTTAACAATGTTAAGTGAGTTCTCTATGTGCAATATTTTTAGTTCAATCAAAGCAAGATTGGAAGCCAAACCTAATCTTGAAGAAAAAGCCCAGATAAATATTGTATCATAATTCATGATAAAATGGATCAAAAGAAGACAACGATTCCAAGACTACGTATTGTTCCCAAGGGTGTGGATTCAAGTTATAATTTGTAGGTGGCGCTAATTGGCATGATCACTCGTGGACATGGGGAAGGTCATTATGAACACTTTGTTTTGAATGGTATGTGGCTAGCTAATCCAAACCTTATAGTTGGCTCAATTGACAACTGTTTACACAACTTAGAAAGGATGGATAAACATCCACTTGGTGATCTGGTAACAAATGGGCTTTCAAGGAGCACTGTTTTACTACTACTTTCTTTGAACACAAGGGATGCATTGGACTACCACAACATGAGTGACGACAAAGAGCCCATTGTTTGATCACCTAGGACTTGCTTGCCAAAGAACTTATTGCAAGAACTAGACAATTGTGCTGGGGAGAACCGATATTTATTTGCTTATTTGTCATTGCTTATTGCAAGGGGGGTTTTCAAAACCATCCAAATATGATTTTTAATGGTTGGACATACACACGAGGACATAGATGCTATGCTTAGGAGGTTTTTAAAGAGGTTAAGAGTTACAAAAACCTATACTTTGCCACATTTGATGGATACATTAAGAACCAGTTCATCTTTGGCTCCAGCTCCATTCTTGCTCACTAAGGTTCCTGATTTCAAGAAATATTATAATGGATACCTTTGTGATGGACAAGACATACTTGTTGGTCACTACAAAGCACTTCAATTTAGGTTATTTATGCGAGAGAAAACAGGGAATCCAATGTTACCACAAGGAAATCCCCATTTGGTACTATGGTATAGTATGTTCAAGCCCATGAGGAAGTGATTCTAGGACTAAGGAATTACAGAAGGTTTTAGAAAAATTTGGGAGGTGGTATAAGTGTGCCAAGTTACTATAGACCCGTGATAGATTATTGGAGTAAGGTGATCAAAGATATTGGAAAAGAAATCATATTAGAAGCATATATGTACGAATAATTTTGGCCAAAAACTCAGGAATATCATCAATTACAAAGTAGTGTAATAAATTTCCAACAAGGGGCAGAAAGGTTCTTAGGCTTGGAAGAGTCGACTAATCAGTTTTGTGGACCTCAATGAGATAGACCAAGGAAAGAATTTGACCCCATGACTGATGTGCAACAGGGTGACTTTGTAACGCTACTACCAAGTGACAAAGAAATATATCCTATTTGGCTTGTCATGGCTTTGCTAGACATTGCCAAAGAGCCTACATAACCAAAATATAGAAAGATTTTGATTCAATATTGGGCACCTTGTGCTAGAAATAGTGGTATGATTGATGCTCAAGCTTACAATAATTGTTCGAAGGGTTTTTGAGCTATAAACTACAAGGACCCACAAGTGTGGAAAAATGTTGATGCAATTGTTTGGTCTTGGAGATCAAACAAACAAGGGACGTTTTCTAGAATTAAGATTCCTGAAAGGCATGCTCTAAAAGCCAAAACAGGGATGACCTGTGCACATCAACTATGTTTGAATCAAAGGCTTGATATGGCATCAAATTCGCCACTCCTTCTCTACTTCAGACTCTTTCAGCTCTTCAAGATTTTCAAGACTCTGTTGGACTGACCACCATGTCATCCACACTTTGCCCAAGTTTGGTGCCCTTTGATCAAGATTGCGGATCGCGAACATAACGGGCATCATTACATGGTATGCATCCATTACACTCCTCCACCAAGCAACCTTGTTTACATTGCCATGTAGACATGTAATTTTATCTTTCAATTTTTCTTTCTACTCACACTACAAGAGGTTGTGTGCTATTGTGACGCTTTTCACGATAGAAATACACTGGGTTTTTATAACCCCCGGGGTCGCTAAGAGCGTCGATACAGGAACGTCGCTATAAGCATCGCTATAACAATCTTTATAAGCGTCGCTATAATCGTCGCTATATAGCGACGCTGCAGAGCCATCTATAGCGACGCTTATAGCGACGTTGCAGAGCCTTATATAGCAACGCTTATAGAGACGTTGCAGAGCCATCTCACCTTGTTTGTTACTAGAACTGCTATCTTAGCTGGAAGATCTTTCTTCCATCTGGTTATCTTCATAGTGCCACTTAGCTGGCTTCCTTCGTTTAGTAGCCGGTTGATCCTGTGTTGGACTCTCTTCCACAAGACTCTGTATTGTAGCTATCATAGACTCATCCAGTACATGTGGTGCCTTCTCTTCACCAGATTCCTTGAATTTCTTCTCTTCATGAGTAGTGAAGACTAAGGTGGCACCTTGTGGATAATCTTGGTCTCAGAGCATTTTGGCTACTTTGGCATCTTCTTTGCCAAATTGTATGTGATCTTTGTTGTCAGATCCCTTTGCTCTTGCCGTTTGTCCATTACCTTCACCTTTCCTTTCGCCTTCCAAGTAGCCTATGTTGCTCCCATCTCTTCCTTTCAGCAGTTTTCTTTACCTCTTTCTTAGGTTCATCCAGAATCTCTTTGATCACCATCCCTCAGCTTCTGGTGACCACTCTCACTAGTACTAGCTCAAGTGGCTTCTACTAAGCTCCCTTCGGTTTTGCGTTGTCCCTACAAAATGGTCATATTTTCCACAAGTATAGCAATTGAAATATCTCTTCCTAGATTCATCTCTACCCCTGCCTTGACCACTGCCTCCCTGATATCTCTCCATGCCAGCTCCAGTACTGATACTAGCCTGATTGGTCTTGGGACAAAATACTCCCTCTGAGTTCATCACTTCTGGATTGGTTAAAGCAATTGTGGATAAGTCCTTTCTCTTCTTGAATTGATGAATTTTGATCCTGCAATTATTCCACATGTGACCATACGCTTTGCAGTACTTACACTGGCTGCACTCACCTGACCTGTGATCTCTAGATTTACACTTTGAACACCAGGTCTCCGATTTACTAATTGAGGGTCAAGTCTTTGCCATTTTAGCAATTATTGGACATTTCTTCCAGTTCTTTGTTCAGGATCCCTTTTTCTTGTTCTTGGCCTTATCATCTAAATCGCTATCAGATGAATTGGAACTAGAATGGAATTTGACTTCTCAATAGTTGTCTGAGTATAGTTGGAGTTTTGTCTACTCTTGTGACTCTTTTCCTTTTTAGCTTGTAGATCATTGAATTTCTTTGTTGGGGGTGTAACTTCCTATTTCCTTAGCTTTTTACTTCTAAACCCACTAAGAAACCAAGCCTTTATCCTCTTTTCAGGCGGTAGTTTATGCAGCTATTTGGTCAGCTCCTTAATTTTCTCACCATTACTCCGAAATGAAAATTTGCCTTGTTTTATCTTGTCTAGATCACATAATATATCTTTGACTCCTCTATTATCAAAGTACTTCAGGTGGAATGCTTTAATAAGCTTACTATAGGTTGTGATCTAGCACACCAAGTGAAGGTAGTACCATTTTTGGGCTGCATCCTTTAATGTCTGACAAATATACTCTCCCCATTCATCTTTGTCAATATCCTTGAGCTCAACATATTGTTCAAAGGCCTGAATATGAACATCTGGGTCGTCTTTCTTGCTTCCTTTGAATACTAGGAAAGAAATATTTAAATCAGAGGATCTTTCATGATGCTTGGACTTCTCTTGGGATACTGACTTGCACTCTTTGGTTCTTCTCTTGCTATAGTGATCAGTATCTGCTTCCCACTTATCGGTATAATCCAATTTAGTGACAGTGTTTGAATTGTGCTTCTGCTCTGACTTCTTTTGCATTGACTTGTGACTCTTTCCACTACCATCACTTTAATTTGTATGCTTACTACTTTTGTCCTTGTCCTTCTTTCGGGACCCACTAGACCGAGGGCGTCTCTCTACTCTCTTTAACTGCCTCCTTCTATACTAGTGAGAGTGTTGGGACTCTAACTCCTCAGCATCTCGTTGGTCCAGGTTGGCATCTGACTCATAGCCAAGCTTGGGGTTAGTGTCAGACCCTCGCTTTGATTACTCTGGTATTGTGCTGACCCTAATTGGATATTCCATAAATTTGGTCATTAGTCTTCTTCCACGAGCAAGACTTCTAGGAGGCATGACTGAAATATGCTAACTCCAAAAAAATGGAATGGGAGAGTGATTCTCTGTCAAGAGCAATTTAGATTCCCTTGTTGAACCATCAATTGCTCTATTGATTGTCAACAACTAGTCTGTATGGGCTTGGAAAAATTCTCTAAAGTAAGCGGTTGGGTCTTTGGTTCAATTGTCCTCAAGATTGCCATATGAATCATCTGGTCTCCTCAGCTTCTGTTGTCTGTCATCTTTTGAAATTGGTATATCCATTTCTCTGCAATCTGACATTTGTTTTTTGATATTTGAACCTCTATATGTCTGGGTGTTTTCCATGTTATATTAAGGCATAACCGGAGACCAATTGCGAGCCGTCCATTTTGCAGGATTGCTAGTCTTTTGATCAAATGGTCAATTGATACCCATTAGACAATCATTACTGCTGAACAACCTATCATCAGACACGTTTGAATTGCTAGATTTTGATCTTCAGATATCCGAACTTTTAAAATATGATCTCTTGAACTTTGACAAGCCTCCACAATCTAAAAAATTGTGATTCTAGAATCTGGCCATCTGATTGCAAATGTTAGACCATCTGAATCCTAGCAATCAATCCCTCGGAATTTTTGAAATCTGGACTCAAATTTTTGATGTCTAGATTTTGATATGCCCAATTGGTTCTCTGAGTCCAACTTTGTGTAACTCTGGCCTTCTTGTTGTATTGTTTTCTGGCCATTTGAATTTTGAGGAGAGACCATTTTCTAACAATATATCCTTCATAAATTTTCCCTTCTCGGCCTTTGGTATCAAGAATATGTTGACTGAACAATTGTTGATTTCACCTTGGACCGAATGTTCAGATGGAAAATTAAATGCATATGCAGTTGATGACATCATGTGAAATTGATGACTTGATGTCAACCTGATCATCAAACATAAGTGTCTTAAAATTGATATTTCAAAGCCGTACGAATGATCTTTGAGACCCATTCTAGAATGGTACCCATTGTCAGCAACCTAATTTTGATGCTGGATAGGTCAGGTTCCATTGTTTGCCGGAGCTGGTCTCAATGGTCATCAAATTTTGAACATCTAAAATTTGATGGGTTGGCATCCGAACACCTAAAATTGTAGTAGTTGTCCTCTGACTCCTTGAACTTTGGTGAGAAATACTCAGAATCTTAACAATTCAAAAAAATATTGTTTTGAACCCTCACCACCATCAAGCTTCAAAAGTTGACCACCTGACTCTCAACCATCAGGACCTATGGCCTTCTGAAGATCTAGCCATATTCTATCTTTTGGCCATGCTGTGTCTCCTATGGTAGGCTCATCGTACTTGTCATTGACCAGACCTCGAAAGGTCAAATTCCAATGGTTGTTTTTGGTCCCCTTGCTCGGCTATTGGACCTCACATCTTTAAGCTGCATTGGTACCTGATCGCTTTGCCCTGCCTATGAGGCTTGCTATCATTTGTTTTTTGGGTATCTCCGTTGTCCATCATGCCATCAGTATGAACTCTTTCATTCCTACTAAAAGGAAAGTTCTAACAGAAAACTGAGGAAATAGGACTCTCATTTAGCATTTCTTGGTCACAAGCACACGCGTCTACCTTACTGCAATGTTCTTGCACCCTCCCTTGCTTGAACGTGACAAGTACATTCCCTTCCTCATGGATCATCATCACTTCCTCTGTAATGATTGCCCATCAGCTCGAGAACTACCATCACCAATGGAGCTAGTGCGTCCTTCATCAGGAAATCTGATGGATAGGATTCCAGCGTTGTGATCCTGGTAATGCCTTCAGAAACATCATCCAACCTTTGAACGGACAAACCCACATTGATGTCGGACTTGTTGGCTTGTAATTAACCTGGGAAATCGTCCAATTCCTTGCTAGCGATGTTTTCCTTTCCCAAGGTAAGGCCAATCATTATAGCAAATGACAAAGGTGACTAGTCTTCATCCAACTATGGAACGTTTATCTCTACCATTAGCAGCTCTTGATGGTGGTTCTTTCGATCATTTTGATTTTGGTGCTCGGAACTAGAATCCAAAAATGAATCACATGAAGATTTGGATGATTTGAAAAACTCCATTTGGACATGGATATCTTAAGAGATGTCCATACGAACAAGCATAATGTCTTTGAAAGGACCTTCAGTCAGCACATTTTACCGAACAATGGTACTTCGAGTGATATCTAGAATGACAATACTTGCATTTCCTAAAAAATTCACATAAAAAATTAGCCCACTGCAAGACCAAGATGAGGTCCACGAATGACACTAGACAGTAACAATAGCCACAATGATAATCCCCCGTCAAATGAGTAATGTGCCCTATTTATAGCTTCTAGATTGGCCTCTAAGTGAGTGTCCACTGTGCACTTACCACAATAATTAGGCTCGGTAATTACCAGTTCAGCTGCTAGTTTGAGGTCCTGCATTGGGGGGTTGTTCCCATTGTCTACAATGTGTGTGCAAGGTGGTGATGACAGTTGTTTGATGCTCCGTTTGCCTTTGATGAGTCGCTCATGTTGCTGGGAAGGGTTGTTATGCTACAAGCCTTGGTGGCATCTTGAACACGAATCACTACCAAAGTATGACACTAAAGCTATTGAAAAATCTCTTGATGGCTAGCAACTTTGTTGGCTCTTCATGGCAAGCGAAGTGTTTACAACTCTCATTATGATTATGGTTTTTTTCATAAAATTCCCTTGATGTAATCACTAAGCTTACACAAAGTAACTTGATGTTCTCTTGTTAGAACAATTTGCTTGGCTCGACATGAGAATTAGTGTGAGCTCAAATATTGAATCACTATATGGACTCAAATTTAACAAGGATTAACATCCACCATGCAAACTTTCCATCCCAATTTTGCTTGGCTGCTCCTTGGCTCCCATATACTACATTAGTGGTAAGTGGTCCACATGGAACACAAATTTGTTGCCCAAGGGATAATTTCAAATTTTGTTCACAAAGCATACCATGTTCAAGGCCTCTCTTTACCCCACAAAGTAGTTTCTTTCTGGCAAGCTCCATCTTTAGCTTGAGCCACTTCTTCACTTTGGTTTGCATCAATACATCACCAATTGCTACGTCCGAGGCGTCAATGAAAACAAGGAAAGGAAAGTCCCAATGTGGTGGCTAGAATACTGGTGGTTTTGAGAGTATTAGATTGAGTGAATAAAAACATTTATCACATTCCTCATCCCACTTGCAACGATTTCTACTTAAGCTACCAATTCAAAGGTGATACAATGTTGGTCAAAGTTTGGAGCATTTAGCCGTGCTCACGGGGTTTTACCAAACACCGAGTAGGTTTTTTAAGCAAAGGAATCAAGAGAAGCCTACCACCGAAAATGGAGAAATGCACACCCATCTCTCTCTCTCTCTCTCTCTCTCTCTCTCTCTCTCTCTCTCTCCCCCACAAAGCCTTTCTAAAGCAAAATGTAATCCAGTCATGACTAACACATTGTAGCGGGTATGCTCAATATCCTCCATGGCAATGAAGAGAAAGGGGAAACTTGCCAAAGCAGGCATTGAGGAGGGCCTTGTGGCATGCAATGATCAAGAATATGAGGTACTATCTCACTCGGAAGATGACCTTCACGAAAGAGGGGCAAATGAGGTAGTGTAGTTTTAAAGATATGGTTCTTGATAAGCCTCTAGAAGAAATCCCTTATACATTGATAGCATTGGTATTTAGCACTACATACCACCTATCTTATCACCAAGCATTGAAGCTTATCCTATCATATTAACTAGTTGAAGCTAGATTGGAACCATGTCAAGCAGGTTGATCATAAATGAACACTCATGCCTCTTGCACAAAGAGCATGACAAATAAAAGGATGCAACCTGTGATAGCCATCATAACAAATTGTTGCACAATTGCATCACTAGCACCTACTCTCTCTCCCTCTCTTACATGCTAACTCACTCAAAAGGCATAGTTCTTGGCAATTGCATAAGTAGGACCTACTCCCCCCCCCCCGCTCTCTGTCTCTCTCTCTCTCTCTCTCTCTCTCTAAGGCATAGTGCTTGGCGAACTTTTGGTTGTCGTGAATTTACGATGCCACCGGCCTATGCAAGGCAACAAATTGTTCTCTTTTATCTTGATGTTGTGGTGCCACGGCCTCACTTAAGGAAATAATTTGCTCTTATAGGAGTTTTTTTCCCCATTGAGTGAAGTTGTGGCACCTCAGTCTCATTTTGGGCAACTGAGGCCGTGGCGCCACGACTCAAGGAAATAAATTATTTCATGAGGGTAGTCTTTTTTTTTTCCTTAAGTGAAGCTACGGCACCACAATCTCATTTAAAGCAAAACATTGCTCTCGCAAGGAAAAGTTTGTTTTTGTTTTATGTAAGATCATGGCACTACTTACTCATATAAGGCAAAAAGTTTACCTTCAGAAGACAAATGTTGTTGCAAGAAGGGAGGTTGCGATGCCACAATTTTCTTCTTATAGGCATGCCAAACTGTAGAGCCAAAAACTCTTCAAACCTCTACTTTGTCACACCCTTCTCTGGTGCACATGGCTACTCGATTCAAGGAATCAGATGCCTATGATAAATTTTAACTATTGGAGCCAAATTTGAGCATACATTAGTTAATATGCTGCAGTGCCGCACCGAATCGCCATCGCCAATCGTGCGCAGACCTGGCTGCTCTTGGTGCAGCATGAGATGAGCGCAATATCAGATGATGAGCATGAGAGGAGCACTACGGTGGTGAAAGTTGTCGCCTGTGCACTGCCCGACAGTTCAAGGAGGCAGAAGCGTCTTGCCCGTATAGAGGGCTCTCACCTCGCCACAATCACACACACTTGTATGGTTTTCCTGCTTCGTCTGCTGCACAACCAGCTGATTAATTACCTATCCCTTCCCCTCTCCCCTTTCCACTCCTTCTGCATGGGTCCGTCGGCGAATTCCCTTGCTGGAAAAATCCTTGCAATGGCATTGCAAGAGAGCACCACAGGGCATCCATCAGACAACTGCCTCGAGACCAAATCTCTCTCTCTCTCTCTCTCTCCTACAAATGCAACAACCGCTTGCGGCCATGCATACAGAAACCTCTTTCTCTCTCCATGATTATCCTCGATTGTCCTGACGCACAACGTTTCTCTCTCTCTACCTTGCCCTCTATGCTCCACGTATCAGCTCCACCCTTTTCCCCCCAAAGTTATGAGAGGTATCTACATAGATTCCTACGAAAAGAAATGGAAAAAAGATTGTGGGGACATATTTTGAGCTTTTGACAAATTGTATTGTAAAGTTTTTAAGTCTTCGTGTTCCAACTAATCTGTAAAGTAATTATAATTTTTTGGTTGTAATCAAGAGTTGAAATTAATGAAGAATACTTTTTGAGGGGGTTCGAGATACCTAGTGTCACTTGTCCACTTAGGCATTTCTTGCTTCTGTTATCAAGCTTAATTTACACATTTATTGATTTCACAATTGCTGTGTATTATTAAGCTAGAGTCAAAATTTAGTTACTAACGATGTTGTTCTATCACGACCTTGGTAACGTGTCAAGCTTGTGGAGATACGCACATATCTAGATTACCACATCATGTCAGTGACAAACACTAACGAACCCATTTTCTCACTAAATGGGGTGTTTATAATTGCCTTAGAGCACGGCTCACTGAAATTATCCTCCAAGTTTCTGGGGTCTTTCCAGTTTGTATGCACCTCTGCAAAAGATGAGTTCTAAACTATCTTTTGAACTAATTCCTTAGACTCTCACTATCTTTTGAACTAATTCTTTAGACTCTCGATCATGTTACTAAGTAAGCACGGCCCCCAATTGTAGCGCGGCTTAATGCCAGTATGTTGTCCCAATGTTTACAGCATGACACATTAATCGGAATCCACGAAGATGCTCCCAGCCATTGAAGGCGAAAACAAAACGACGCGGCAGGTGGAGCAAAGACGCAGAGAGAGAGAGGGACGAGTGGAGATGCCAGGCGTCGGCGTGAGAGAGAGAGAGAGAGAGGGGGGGGAGGTCATTTCATCGCGGAACCGCCGGTTTGTGGGTATTGCGGTCTGTCGGTATTGTGGTCTGCTACGCCAACAGGTCATAGGAGGATGTAGTTCTTGTGGTCTGCTCCGACAGCTCCAAGGAGGAGAGAGAAATCCATTATGGCGCATGGAAGGAAGAGAGAGAGAGAGAGAGAGAGAGAGAGAGAGAGAGAGAGAGAGAGAGGGAGAGTGGACGTGCGTCTCTGTGAGGTAGGAGCACCAGGCGATGGGGAGGGGCAATAATAACACACACCGAAGGCAGACCACGACACTAAGTGACACAGGATGGGACGTGGGGGCGGGTAAAGGGATCGACGGTGAAGGACGATGGCGGGGATCTCGAGGCGGGCAAGTCCACCCAAAAAATGGCGGCACCGTTGAGGAGCGGGGGCGTTTGAACATAGGACGTCACCCCTCAATGCTTTTTGAAGCATGGGCTAACCACTACTCCTGCCCGCGCACATTTGAAACCAAAGCTGTTTTACACAATGATATAAATGATAAACCTGGACGGCCTAGAACTAAGCCCGGACGGGGCCCTTGGCCGGGTTTAGTTTTAATAAGCCATCTACGACCCAGAACACCTCGACGATCGCGCGTGGAGTTCCCGTCCATTGATCCCCTCACCCCCCCCTCTTAAATGATCCGTGCCACTTAGTCCTGAGGGAAAGCAGATCCAACGACTAATGTAGGCCGATTGTTGAGATGCTCGCATGGCAACCGTGAGATCGCGAGTTTGAAGGTGTTCATCTAATGGTCCTTGCTTGTCACGTTATTTTACGCTGCCAATTTTGCAAAGCAAGTGTGTGTTTGCAGCCAAGTTGAGAGCAAAGCTTTTCGTGGGTGGTTGATCTTTTTGAAGCGAAGGCAAAACTTCCTCTGGGATGGAAGAATGCGCTTGTTGTCAATATTATGCCATAGTATATAGTGGCCCCTCCACCGTTAAATTGCAAGCATCTCTCTCTCTCTCTTCACACGAAAAGGTAGAAAAAGAGAGATAAAAATGCACATGTCCCAATCCACACACATTTTGTGCATATTTATGGTTGCATATGCTTTTGTCTGTTCAAGATACCTCATTGCACCTTACCGTGAACTTTTGGTTTATTTGACATTGTTGGCAATTGGTTGGCTTTTCTATTTCTATTTGATCCATTATAGTTGTATTTACCAAGTTACCAAGGAGTAGAACCTAATGCTTACCGCCACTATACTTCAACAATATATGACTTAGATTAGGCTTGTGAATGTTCGATTTGTTGTCTTTACAAATTCCACCTACAAATTGTTGTTGAGGAGGTCACACCAAAAAATTGGGGGAAGGGGGGAAAATTGGTTGGGTGGTGGGTAATAGGATCCCTTAGCGTGGAATTTACAATAGGAGATGTCCTGTCGCCTTGTGGGAAAGTACCTACAGCGCCTCAAAGTTCAAACTTCAAAGCCTTGTGAAGGAAATAATCACTGTGGGTTTAGTAATTTCGTTGGCCAAAAAAGGCGAGCGGGCCGCTCGGCGAGAGGTGGGAAACCTGCAAATTCGCAAAGTATAAGGCACGGCATGCTGCGTCTCCCATCATACACACACACGCTCTCTCTCTCTCTCTCTCTCTCTCACACAGCTCTTGCCAATACGCACAAACACAGCCTGTTTCTCAGGAGGCAATTATTGAGCTCCCACACGCACACACATTCACAAAAACGTACTCACCTACACACACATAATCTCTCCGTGCTGCATTGAAGCGCTCTCTCTCTCTCTCTCTCTCTCTCTCTCTCTCACACACACACACACACACACACACACTCTCTCTCTCTCTCTCTCTCTCTCAAAGTGGGGAAGAATGAGGGCGAATTATGCGCTGCTGCTGTTACCGTGGATGCTGATGAGCGGGGGTGGGTGGTGGAGCGGCGGCGGGGGAGAGGAGGAAGAGGAGAGGGTGAGGGTGTGGGTGAATGACACGGCAGCGCTGGCGCAGGTGGACGCAGACGCCTTCATCTGCGCCACATTGGACTGGTGGCCGCCAGAAAAGTGCGACTACGGCACCTGCAGCTGGGCGCATGCATCCCTCCTCAATTTGGTAGGCCCAATCTCTCTCTCTCTCTCTAGTCTTTGCACTTTTTTGCTTTACAAGAAAATATATATTGACCACTGTTAATGCAACAAATCTTGCTGTTCTAGATTTGTAAATGAAATCAAAGGTAAAGTTCGATAAGAAGCTACGCATGCCTGAAAATTAGTGCAAGAGCTAATTGGGTTAGAAAGCCTTAGCTTAGGGCCCCCGTATGACAAAGCAATCAAACAAGTGCAGCAACTATATTAAGAAGCTTTTGCCTTTTGTTAACGTCCCAGGAAATGGCAATGCTCGAGTGTTGTGTTGTGTGCATGCTAATTAATGCCTCTTCCTTGTGGGCTTGTATGCAGAATCTCTCTAGCCCGCTTCTCCAGAATGCCATCAAAGGTTAGCCCTCTTATTCTTGCACATCAACGATTTAATAATCACATATATCACTCACAAACAGGGCGTGGCCAAATTACCAAGGTTGGTTTTTGCACCGTAAGACCCTCTGTAATCTCCTAATAACAACCCATTTATTCTCCTAACATTATGAAGCATTCGTACTAATGTATAGTTTTCAAGCACAATCGAAATACATAATTATATCAAATGTTAACTTGCTAAAGAAGATAAATAAAAGAAAGCTTTATTGTAGGCCTCAATGAATTACCTACATCAATTGAGACACCACCACGTTGCTCAGTCTCTAACCCTCATGAACTCTCTTATTTGTATGGACCCCTTTTTTGCGTTGGACATCAAAAGAATTTTAGAGGTCGAACGTTAATGCAAATGATACTCTTCTGACAATATTTGACATTGCTTTTATTAAAGTTACGAGTTTGGCCATAGACTCTTTCTCTACCTTAGTGATCTCTCCTCTCCATAGCTTCCTTGTTCATGTTTGGCGTTGCAGGTGCTCTCTAGTGTCAGAGGATCTTATCGGAGTTGAGTTAGGTAGGAGTTGGGACGTCCACCGTATCGAAGACCAATTCTTGTCTTCATTGCATCTTTCATTCTGTATTCTGACATGGTATCAAAGCCATAGACGACATGACCATCGTGGATGCTCGGTAGTGGCTGATCCGGTCCCATTTTGGGCTTGATCGAGGGAGAAAGAGCTTGCTGTTTTTTTCCTGGTTCTTCCATGCTGGGTCTGATTTGCCTATGTGGGATGACATGACCATCGTGGATGCTCGGTAGTGGCTGATCCGGTCCCATTTTGGGCTTGATCGAGGGAGAAAGAGCTTGCTGTTTTCTTCCTGGTTCTTCCATGCTGGGTCTGATTTGCCTATGTGGAGGGTATAGACCGCTGTCTACAACTTGGGTCATCGTGCCGAGTACGGCTCTGATACCATGTCAAAATAGGCAGTGGCAGATGCAATGAAGACAAGAACTGGCCTGCAATCTAGTGTACACCTCAACTACGGTCTGGCCGACTTCAATAAGATCCTCTGGTACTAGAGAACACTTGCAACGCCACATACATAGGGAGATCGTTAACGTAGAAAGAGATAGGATATATCTGAGAATGAGAGAGAGAGAAAGAAAGATAGAGAGAGATATGGAGGAAAGCCCTCCATGGTGATAACAAATTGCCAAAACAAGTGACCAAGGGTGCTTTGGAATTCATGCTTGTAATCACAAGTGGAGGCAGTCAAGGGTAAAAGATAAAGAAGTCGTAGACGGCGGTCCATACCCTCCACATATGCAAATCAGCCCCAACCTAAAAAAACGAGGAAAAACCAAGCAAGCTTACTCTCCCATGATCAAACCCAAAACGAGACCGGGTTAGCCACTACCGAGCATCCACTGAGATCGTGTCGCCTACGACTATGATACCATGTCAGAATATGCAGCGGAAGATGCAACGTAGGCTGGAACAGTCCTCCAATCCGGTGGACATCTCAACTTCAACCTCGGATGCTGGTAATAGTAGCTAGAATATAGCTGACAAAAGTTTCAGAGAGAGAGAGAGAGAGAGAGAGAGAGAGAGAGAGAGAGAGTGTCTAAAGAGAGGAGACTTAGCTCTTGCCATGTGTCAAAAGTTTCCAAGAAGCATTAGATATAGTAGATCAGTAGATAGATAGATGCCGGATCTCTCTTGGGCACTTGTATATGTATTTTTTAATCAGCATGGATAGCCTTTTCGAGACCTCTCTCTCTGTCTCATTCTCATATGTCCTGTCTCTGTCTACTGCAGTGGTCTCTCTTCTCCACAGTTGCCTTCATGATGTTAAGCCAGATTGGAATCAGCGTGTTCACTGGATCAGAAGCCTTTCTCATCTTCATTGCATCCTCTGCTGCCTATTTTAACATGGTATCACAACCCTTGGTGTCTCAAAAGCTTTGGATGCTTGATTGTAGGATAATCTGGTGCCGTTTTGGACTTGATTGAGAGAGAAGAAGCTTGTTGTTTTATTTCAGGGTTTTCTCTAATTCGGGGCTGATTTGGGTATATGGACCTATGGACCTTCTCTTACGACTTGCCCGTCTTTTACCCTTGTTTATCGCAACCTACCTTTATAGAGGCGAACCTTATTGAGGATTTAGCATATGGAGTGCTGTTCTCGAAAGATGAGGATCCTCTCGTAGTTGGGCAAGAATTCGAGATGTGGAGCACTGCTCTTGAGTGCTAGAGGATCCTCTTGAAGTTGAACCAAATCATAGTGGATGTGATTTCTCCAATTCGGGGATGATTTGGGTAAGTGAAGATTATGGATCCTTGTTTACCCAAACATCTCTTAATAGAGGGGAACCTCGTGGAGGATTGACGATGTAGAGCATTGTCCTCAAGCGCCAGAGGAGTCGAGTTGTTTGCCGGATCATAAGCCTTTCTCTGTCGTCATTGCATCTTCTGTTGCCTATTCTGACATGGTATCCAAGTCCTTGGTGTCTCGACAGCCTTGGATGCTCGAGTAAAGGATGATCTAGTGCTGTTTTGGACTTGATTGAGAGAGAAAAAGCTTACTGTTGTTTTCCTACGTTTTCTCCAATTCGTGGCTGATTTGGGTATGTGGAGGCTATGGACCCTCACAACTTCCCCGTCTCTTACCCTTGTTTCCCCTGACCTCTCTTTACAAAGGAGAACCTCGTGGAGGATTCAGGATGTGGATCAGTGTTCTTGAGTGCTAGAGGATCCTCTTGAAGCTGAGCCAGATCGGAGTCGAGGTGTTTGCCAAATCAGAAGCCTTTCTTTGTCTTCATTGCATCTTTGGTTGCCTATTTTGACATAGTATTACAACCCTTGGCATCTCGACAACATTGGACACTCTAGTGTTGACTGATCTAGTGTCGTTCTGGACTTGATTCAGAGAGAAGAAGCTTGTTGTTTTTCTCTGACTTTTTCTCCAATTTGTGGTTGATTTTGATATGTGGAAACTGTGGACCCTCGCTTACAAATTCTTCATCTTTTATTGGGGTATAGGCGCCTGTGCCTTGCCCAGCCGCCCAGAGTCTGGGCGCCCACTGACTTGTATACCTTATACATAGCATAAGTGTATAGGGGGCTGCTCACTCTTTAGAGTCTCCCCACCCATATCTGTGTTGTGTGTCTCCTTCTCTCTCTCTCTCACTCTCCGTCTGTGGTGCTCCCCGATCCCCTTCAATTGGTATGAGAGGTATGGTGACCGAGGAGAGTACGACGGCTTTGAGAGCTTCGAGGCGATAGCTCGCTCGCTCTCGACGGTGGAGTTCGATCGTGGAGTTTCACGGAGAGCGATTTTAGCTTGAGGAGCATTGTCTTTGGAGCTTAGGAGCTTGGTGTGGTCAAGCTTGGTCGAGGAGGCGGTTGCGGCTTCCTTGGTGAGAGGAGCTTTTGAGCTCAGTGGAGCTCGTTAGAGAAGTGCTCGGCGGAGGAGAGCTTGACATTCGAGTGCTTGGATGCTGTTGTGGCAGAGCTCTTGTGTTGGAGCTTGCATTGAGAGGACATTGCATCACGCAGAGTGGAGCAGGAGCAGGTTCAAGACTGTGTGCAGCTCGTTTTTGCCATTTTCGGGCTCTAAAACGCAGTTTTTTGCGTAGCTCCGTCACACAGAGTCAGATCTACATGATCCAGGAGTCTAGGTCAGGGTTTTGGCACGCTCTGGACGCGATCGTGATGTCTATTTGCTGAAATTATGCTTTGAATTACAGCAGGTACAACAACAGGTTTATTTGTGCACTTTCGGGTCCCAAAAACACTGTTTTTGGTATATCTCACACACACGGAGTATTTTCTGCAGCAACCAGCAAATTCATAGGTGTACACAGGTTTTTGGTTATGCATTTGTCTAGAGAGCCACTCATGCGAGAGTGAGCTATGTTGCCATGGTCTTGGCGGTTTATGTATGCCATATATGGATTTGTGTATTTGTTTGTGGCTGAGATTATTTGAGATTTGGCTCAATTTATAGAAGAAACTTTGTTGGATTTTATCCAGGTTCTCGCCATAGCTTCTACGTATCCGTAGGTTGCTCTTTGACAGTTTAGTGGTTGAGTTTACTCCCACTTTGACAGGTGATTTTCAGTCATCATTTGGTTGGAGTTTGGAGTCACTTGTGTATGCCCTTGTGTGCCGTATTTCGTATTGCGCATAGCGACAGATCTTGCAAGGTTTTGCGAAATGTTGCTATAGTTATCTGGCAGACATTTGGTCATCGATTGAAAGGTATTTTGGCAGCAATCATCACTCACATGTATGTCATTTGAGGTGCCGTTGAGTGGTACTCCGGCAAGAGCGGGTATGCTCATATGTATGACTTTGTGAGGTGATTCCGGTCGAGTTTATTCCCGGATTGGCCATTGTGGCATATATTATTGTCTCTTTGAGGCTTATTGTTGAGATTTTTGCTCCAGTTACAAAGGAGACTCTGCCAAAATTTTGTTAGATATTTATGCGCGATTAAGTCATATTGACTTGTGATTTTGTGCAAGGTTTTGCACGGTTATTGGTGCAACTTTGCATCAGGTTTTGAGTCATATTTTGCAGACTTTTGTTGATGCGATTCGAGCCAGTTTAGGGCTGATTTGGTTGACATTTGCTACTCATTGTTGGTTGCTCTTTTGAGAGCATTATGGCTGATTTTTCATTTTACTTCCAGCGTTATGGTCTGACACAGTTTGATGGTGCAGATTTTGTTGCTTGGAAGGAGCATATGCTTGTTGCATTGGCGGATTTGGGGTAGGATAAACCCTTGTGTGGTTTATCGGCGAAGCCCAAGTCTATGCGTGATGATGATTGGCAGGATCTTGATGAGTTAGCAATGTCTACGATTCGTTTGCATCTGGTTGAGTCTGTTGACTGGCAGGTCTCGAGGGAGACTACAACTCATGCTTTATGGCAGAGTTTACATGCTATGTACGCGACATCCATGTCTACAGGGGAGTCTAGTTCCACTTCTATGTCCATGGGAGAGATTGGTCCCACACGCAAGTCTCGACGGCATAGAGGCTTGACATGTTGGCATTGTGGACATAGAGAGCACATTAGGCGTCGATGTTTCAGGCGTTTGAGACAACGGAGGCGACAGATGCGTGATGCAGATTTGGGCACGACAGATGCTAGTGAGATCAATACGGTGGTTACTGAGTATGCTTGTGACGGCGATGTCACATTTACATCTAGCTTGTCTTCAGACGATCTTATGTCTACGGATTGCATATCGGATTGCACATTGTCTTCACATTGGTTACTAGATTCAGATGCTACTTTCCATGTCACGTCGCATCGTGAGTGGTTTAGCACGTTTTCTAGTGGGAGACTTGGTTGTGTGCACATGGCTTATGGTGTTGTGTATGACATTGAGGGTGCAGGAGACGTATGTTTGTCCTTGCCCAGTGGTATGAGATTTACCCTGCGTCATGTGCGTTATGTGCCAGATTTGAGACGGGATTTGATCTCAGTCAGACAGTTACGGTATAGTGGATGTCGGGTATCGCTGCTTGAGCGATCTTTTGTGTTGCATTTGGGTTCGCTGGTGATTGCGAGAGGTGCTAGAGTTGGCACATGGTACCCATTGCACGTAGTACTGGTGTGAGATGGTCGAGTCTCAATCTTGTTACAGCCATGCAGACAGCGAGAGAGCAGGCGAGTCTCTTTTGCTTGTGGGTTGCAGGGTACTTTGCATGGAGTGCAGAGTAGTGAGCTCGTTGTGTACACAGTTGGGGCACGACTTGAGCAGTCACACAGAGAGGTGACAGAGTCAGACATGCATGCTTTGCTAGTGACTGAGCAAAGCAGAGAGTCAGTTGTGCGAGATACTTCTATGCAGGATAGACAGGTAGAGCGGTCTTGCTCTAGTGAGTCACGACAGGAGGACGTTGTGCAAGAGTCTATGTATACGGAGTTAGAGCATGAGAGCTCTAGTGAGTCACAGCAGATTGAGTGGTCATGTTTGCAGTGGATGATTGCAGAGGAGACTGAGATGTCAGCGATTATGCAGTCATTCCTTTCTATGCTCGACAGTGAGCATGGGGATATAGTTGTGCAGGATATGTCTTCCAGCAGACATCTAGAGCAGCTGGTTTGCTCTGAGGTTGCACGACAGGTTGATGCGTCTTTTGCGGACAGTTAGGAGATGCATGTGGCTGACACGTCTTGTCAGTCAGAGATGCCTATTGCCAGGGATATATATGTTGATGCATGCTCCGTAGAGCTATCAGGGCCCGCTAGCATTGCATCGGCATTCGGTGGTCTCATGTATGAGATGCTGATCTTGAGACCGGATATCGCAGCTGCAGTGGGAGCATTTGCAGTTGGGGTTGTCAGTCGTTTGTTGACTGATGATGGCATAGTGCACGAGGGAGATATGCAGGTATTGTGTACATACTTGCAGTACGTGTGCGGTACGTCTAGTGGTGTATGGACATACACGGGAGCAGGACAGCCGGATGCACACGATCACAGCCAGCCAGTGGACATCGGTTGAGAGCGGTTTTCTCTCACCTTTTGTAGTCTTTAGACTAGGTTCCCTTGCTTAAAGCCACAGTCGCCTTTAAGTGGGAGGTTGTTGGGGTATAGGCGCTTGTGCCTTGCCCAGCCACCCAGAGTCTGGGCGCCCACTGACTTGTATACCTTATACATAGCATAAGTGTGTAGGGGGCTGCTCACTCTTTAGAGTCTCCCCACCCATATCTGTGTTGTGTGTCTCCTTCTCTCTCTCTCACTCTCCGTCTGTGGTGCTCCCCGATCCCCTTCATCTTTTACCCTTTACCCCGACCTCTCTTTATAGAGGGAAACCTTGTGGAGGATTCAAGATGTGGAGCACTGCTCTTGAGTGCTAGAGGATCCTCTCGAAGTTGAGCCAGATCTGAGTCAAGGTGTTCGCCAGATCGGAAGCCTTTCTTTGTCTTCATTGCATCTTCCGCTGCCTATTCTGATAGGGTATCCAAGTCCTTGGTATCTTGATAGCCTTGGATGCTCGAGTGTACATTCATCTGGTGCGGTTTTGGACTTGACCTAGAGAGAAGAAGCTTGTTTTTTTCCTGGCGTTTTCTATATATCGGAGCTGATTTGGGTATGTGGAGGCTATGGACCACTTCCCCGTCTTTTACCCTTGTTTACCACGACCCATGGAGGATTGAGGATATGGAGCCTTGAGTGCTAGAGGATCCTTTCAGAGATGAGCCAAATCGGAGTTGAGGTGTACACCGTATTGGAAGCCTTTCTTTGTCTTCATTGCTTGTTCTGCTCCATACAGGCTCTTTCAAGCTTAAGGCATGTTTCCCCAACAGGTTTTTGCCTTTCTTGGGTGCTATGGGCCTAACTGCTCCATGTTCATGATTTTTCCCAATTTTGGGTATTTTTACTAGGTTGTGGGGGCAATAGAAGTGGGCCGTCAACATGGGTTTGGGGCTTGTATATATTCCCTGGGGGAGCACACTCTGAGTGTTGTAGATTGCCTCAGGAGGGGAGGCGCCCTCATCTGGGTGCATCTTGGGGCATGCAACATAGACAGCGAGGCATGCAGCAGAGGGGCAGCCCCAGTGCCTTGGTCGACATGTATGCCAAATGTGGATACTTCAGAAAGCATAAAAAGTGCTGCTTGTCCGGGATGTCATCTCTTGGAGTGCATTGATTGCGGGCTATGCCCAAAAGGGCCAGGGCCAGGAAGCTATCGGCTTTTTCAATGGATGCGAAGTGAGGGCGTCTCTTGAGATGAAATCACCTACCCTTTCAGTCTTGAATGCATGTGGCTCTATGCAAGACACTGATATGGGCAAAAGAATTCACGATCAAATTGTTAGTCAAGGACTGTTGAAAAAAACATCGTGCTTGGCAATGCCTTGGTTGACATGTATGCCAAATATGGTCTACTTCAGAAAGCACAAAAAGTCTGAGGAGATCCCTGTCCGGGATGCCCTCTCTTGGAGTGTTTTGATTGCGGGATATGCCCAATAGGGGAAGGGCCAGGAAGCTATCGGTTGTTTTCAGAGGATGCAAAGTGAGGGGCCAGGGCATCTCTCCGGATGCAATTACGTGATATGGGCAAAAGAATTCATGATGATATTGTTAGTCAAGGGCTGTTGAAAGAAAACGTCGTGCTAGGCAATGCCTTGGTTGACATGTATGCCAAATGTGTTGTACTTCACAAAGCACAAAGAGGAGTGACCTGTCCGGGTTGTTTTCTCTTTGCCTTAATTGATTGCAGGAGATGCCGAACAGGGGGCAAGGCCAAGAATCTCTGGGCTGTTTTCAGCAGATGCAAAGCGAAGGCATCTCTCCAGATGCAATCACAACTTGAAGGAGTGTGGCACCACTCAAGATGCTGATACGGGCAAAAGAATTCACAATGATATTGTTAGTCAGGGACTGATGAAAGAAAACGTGGTGCTTGAAACTACCTTGGTCGAAATGTATGCCAAAATGTGGTCTGCTTCAGAAAGCACAAAAAGTGCTTGAGGAGTTACCTGTTCTTGGAGTGCACTGATTTCCTGATATGCCCAACAAACAGAGGCAGGGCTAGGAAGCTTTGAGCTGTTTTCAACAGATGCGAAGCAAGGGCATCTCTCTAGTTGCAATCACCTATGCTTGCTCTTGAAGGCGTGTGGCACTACGCGAGCTGTTGATATGGGCAAAAAAATTCACAATGATATTAATAGTCAGGGGCTGTTGGAAAAAAACGTAGTTCTTGGCACTGCGGTTGACATGTATCCCAAGTGTGGTGCACTCTAGAAAGCACGAAAAGTGCTTGAGGAGCTTCATGTTTGGAATGTCGACTCTTAGAATGCACTAATTGCGGGATATGCCGAACAGGGCTAGGGCCACGGCTAGGAAGCTCTAGGATATTTTCAGTGGATGCAAAGCGAGGACATCTCTCCAGATGAAGCCACCTATGTTTTCGTCTTGGAAGCATGTGGCACTATGCAAGATGCTGATATGTGCAAAAGATATTGTTAATCAAGGGGTGTTGAGAAAAAACATCAGGCTCGGCAATGCCTTGGTCGACATATATGCCAAATGGTGCACAAAAGATGCTTGAGGAGCTGCCTGTGCGGGATCATGGATGTCATCTCTTGGAGTGCATTGATTTATGGCTATGCGCAACAGGGGCAGGGCCACAAAGCTGTGGGCTATTTTCAGCGGATGTGAAGTGAGGGCGTCTCTCCATATGAAATCACCTACGCTTTGCTATGCTTACATCTTGAAGGGGTGTGCCATTACGCAAGATGCCAACATAGACAAAAACATGAAAGCACCTATGCTTTGGTCTTGAAGGCTATTCTTACATCTGGCAGGGCGGTGGCATTACGCAAGGTACTGACATGGGCTTAAAAATTTAATGAGTTGTTGATAGTGCTTGGCAATGCAAAAAACAGAATTTTTTTTTAATGCTTTGGGATGAGAAGAGAGGGCAGCTGGCATTGAAATAAGAAACGGAGAGAGATGTAGTTTGTCACAAATTACCTACTGGTTTGCTACGATGTTGTCGCCACTCTCAATCAATAGCATGTCCCCCTTGGCAATGCCTTGGTCGACGTGTATGCCTAACGTCGTCTACTTCAGAAAGCACAAAAAGTGTGTGACGAGCTCCTAGTCTGGGATGCCCTATCTTGGAGTGTTCTGATTGTAGGATATGCCCAAACAGGGTAGGGCCAGGAAGCTCTGGGTTATTTTCAAAGGATGCGAAGTGAGGGCATCTTTCCAGATGCAATTACCTGCGCTTGCATTTTGAAGGCATGTGGCACTACGCAAGACACTTCTATGGGCAAAAGAATTCACGATGATATTTTTGGTCAGGGGCTGTTGAAAAAAAAAAAGGTCGTGCTTGGCAATGCCTTGGTCGACATATATGCCAAATGTGGTGTACTGAATTCACAAAGCAAAGAAAGTGCTTGAGGAGTGACCTGTCCGGGATGTTTCTCTTGGCCTTCATTGATTGTAAGATATGCCGAATAGGGGCAAGGCTAGGAAGCTCTGGGCTGTTTTCAACCGAAGCAAAGCAAGGGCATCTCTCCCTATGAATCACTTATGCTTGCACCTTGAAGGAGTGTGGCACCACTCAAGATGCTGATGCGGCCAAAAGAATTCAGGAGGATATTGTTAGTTAGTGGCTGATGAATGATAACGTAGTGTTTCGCACTGCCTTGGTTGACATGCTTGTCAAATGTGGTCTACTTCAAAAAGCAAAAGTGCTTGAGAAGCTTCCTGTTCGGGATGACGTCTCTTGGAGTGCACTGATTTCTGGATATGCCCAACAGGCGCAGGGTTAGGAAGCTTTGGGCTGTTTTCAATAGATGCAAAGCGAGGGCATCTCTCTAGTTGCAATCACCTATGCTTGAATCTTGAAGGTGGGTGGCACTATGTGAGATGTTGATATGGGCAAAAGAATTCACAATGATATTAATACGTAGTGCTTGGCACTGCCTTTGTCAACATGTATGCCAAGTGTGGTGCACGTTAGAAAGCACAAAAAGTGCTTGAGGAGCTTCCTGTCCGGAATGTCGACTCTTAGAATGCACTGATCGCGGGATATGCCAAAGAGGACCAGGTCCAGGAAGCTCTATGGCTATTTTCAGTGGATGAACAGCGAGGACATCTCTCCATACAAAGCCACCTGCAATTTTCTTCTTGAAGGCATGTGGCACTATGCAAGATGCTAATATGTGCAAAAGAATTCATGATGACATTGCTAATCAGAGGCTGTCGAGAAAAAACGTCATGCTGGGCAATGCCTTGGTTGACATGTATGTCAAATGTGGTGTACTCATAAAGCACAAAAGATGCTTGAGGAGCTGCCTGTACGGGATGTCCCATTGATTTTTGGCTATGCCCAATAGGGGCAGGGCCACATAGCTCTGGGCTGATGCAAAGTGAGGGCGTCTCTCCTTATGAAATCACCTATTCTTTGCTATGCTTGCATCTTGAAGGGATCTGCCATTCCGCAAGATAGATGCTGACATGCACAAAAAGATGAAATCACGTATGCTTTGGTTTTGAAGGCTATGCTTACATCTCGAAGGGCTGTGGCATTATGCATGGGTTTAAAAACTTTATGCAATGCAGAAAACAGAATTTTGGAATGCTTTGGGATGAGAGGAGTTGTTTTCTAACTGCCACGCCTTCTGATCACCCACCCTTTGTTATGACTATAGTCTACTCTGAGAAAGAGAAATGAAATGAAATGATATATTAACGTCTTCAAAAGGCCAAAATGACCTATGAGACCAAGCTGTTACAACATAGTGAATCTGATACCATGTCCGGAATAAAAAAGAACTGAAACAAAAATACAACTACTACAAGCTGGGACTGTATGGATGTGCCAGCTAATACAAAAGGTGCCCAGTACAATGTGTAGTACAATGAGAGAAAGGGGGGGGGGGGGAGGGGGGGGAGATATGGTAGAGATCCATCCTCATCTGCACTCTGGACCTCAAGAAAGTATGGCTCAAATCCTCTGTTGTAGTCTCCGTTGATACTGTGTAGCTCCTCTCCTCAATCGCGGTCGTCTAGATCTCCCTAGCTCCAATGCTCGGTCTATGCGAATGCCAGTAGTGGTAGTATGAGTGGGGGCAGAGCTCTGCAATGGGGGCTGCTCCTCTGGGTGTCCAATATCTAGTGTAAAGAAATCTGTAATCTGTCTCTGGGACTGTCTCTCTCCAGCTCTCCTCAGTAAAGTATCTCTATGCATGTGTAACTCAAGTAGATACAGTCCAAGATATCTCTGATCCTCATAACTCATGACCCTAGATAGAGGCCCAAAACCCCTCTCTGAATAGACAATGAAAACGGCCTCGTATCTCATAGCACACTGTGCAATGACATATGTAATGTAACCCTGTCTCTGGCTGTAGATGACATAAGCGGCATATCCATCTATCTGCTGGTATCCCTCTGAATCTGCCAATCTCAATCTCGAGCTGATGTGAGGATGTGTGTATCTGGCCAATGGCACAACGCAAACCATGAGAAAGATGTGTGTCCATATTAGGTAGGTTGAATCACAAACCCGTCTCCTGTGAGGTGGAGAAGATGCTCTCTATAGAAAGCCATCTTCGTGCCCAACTCTTGTACTGGCTCTATCTATGTCCTCGTGTCCAGCTGAATCAGATCCTGACGAATGAGTCTAGTAATCTCCACCCGTGTCCGAGACATCAAGGGTGCCTATAGAGAGCACTAAAAAGGAGGCAGCCTGTCCATGGTGAAGCCACTTGTTTGAAACCATGATGTCATCTGTGCATACTAGCATGATGTAACCCCTTGTAGAGTTAATTGTCTGGAGGACTCTAGGGCCAACCTGGCATATCTATCTCTGGTAGTATCCCATAGGTTGTGTACAAAGGAGACTGATCTGTTAAGCCCCTCAATCTCCATGGGGGGGCAGCTAACTCCGCTCGGATGATATCATGTGGTACGGAGGGCTTGGCTCTAATCAGCCGAGAGATCATAGATACCAAGGGCCTCTCCATATGTCTCATCAATATCCTCCATGGTCAATATTGTGACTGGGTGTCTCGCATGTCGAGCTAGAGTGATCCGGATCCTCTGTTGCAACCTCTGCCAATGCTTTGAAGCCCCCCGTGGTCATGGGTGCTTGGATCTCTCTAGCTCAATCGCTCGATCAATGAATGTACCTCTGGTGTGAATGAGATCTAAACTCTACTGTGACAACTGCTCCTCTAGCTGCCCAATGGCTAGTGTAAAGAAATCTATGATCTGCCTCTTAGATTGGCTCTCCCCTGATGTCCTCAGCAAGCTCTCTCTATATCTGCTCGATGGCTCGTGTAAAGAAATCTGTGTACTGCCTCTGAGGTTGGCTCTCTCTATATCTGCTCACTGGCTGGTGTAAAGAAATCTGTGTACTGCCTCTGAGGTTGGCTCTCCCCTGATGTCCTCAACAAGCTCTCTCTATAATTGCGCAGCTTGAGTAAAAACAGTCCTAGACATCTCTAGTCTCGGTATCTCATGACTCTAGAAAGTGATCCAAAACTCTCTCTGAATAGGCAATGAAACCGGCCGTGTATCTCATAGTACACTGGGTAATGGCATATGTAGTGCAGCTCTATGTCTGGCTCTATATGGCATAGGCTGGCCTCTGTTGGTACTCCTCGAAATCTGCCATTCTGGATTTGAAGCTGATGTGAGGATGTGCGTATCTGGCCAATAGCACACCGTATCCCATAAGATAAGTGTGTATTCATGTATCTGGGCCTAGTCACAAATCCATCCTCTATGAGTTGGAGAAGATTCTCTTTGTAGAAAGCCATTTTCGTGCCCAACTCCTGAGTCGGCTGTATCCATTTGCTCCTAGTATGTAGCTGAATCAAATCCTGATGTACGAGTCTAGTGATCTTTGTTCGTGTGAGAGATAGAGAGGGTGCATCTAGGGAGTACTAGAACAGAGGCAATTTGTCCATGCTGAAATCATGTAACTGAAACCATGATGTCATCTGCCCATACCAGCATGCTGTATTACCCTGCAGTGCTAGATGTTGGGAGGACTCAAGGGGTAGTAAGCATATCTATCTTTGGGAAGGTCCCATAAACTATGCATAAAGGATACCGATCTAGTAAGTGCCTCGACGACAAGGGGAGGGACAGCTAGCTCGGCTCGAATAATCTCATGTGGCATTGAAGCCTTAGCTCGAATCATCTGAGAAATCATAGACTAAATGCCTCTCCATACTTCTCCATCCATCAGTGCTACCAAATCTGCCATGGTGGTCCATTGAGGGTCCCCATATCTGAACTCCATAAAGCATAATTGAAGGCACTAGAACAATCTCATGTGGCATTGAAGCCTTAGCTCGAATCATCTGGGAAATCATAGAGACTAAAGGCCTCTCCATACATCTCCATCCATCAGTGCTACCAGATCTACCATGGTGGTCCTCTAAGGGTCCCCATATCTGAACTCCGTAAAGCATACTTGAAGCCACTAGAGTGTCAGAAAGCCAGAGCTTTGTTCGAGATTCGTGAAACTGAACATGCGAACACAATCCTCCCAAGGCTACATAAACTTTGGTCGGTCTAGTCTCTGCTGCTCAATGAAAACACTGGTCCGCTGAAGACTACCCTAAGATAGATGTATGCATTTGTATACTCCACTGTCTCTTGACCATATGTAAATGTGGGTGTTGACCTCCTGATCCACTGCAGTGTGGTGTAAAACACTGTAACCTTGGTTTTGCCAAGGTTAATAGACAATCCACTCTCATGGGCAAATGTATGTAAAGCATCTAAGTGATGTTGCATCCTCTCCGGAGAGTTGGAAATCAGCACAATATCATCAGCATATAACAATAGTGGGATTCGTGTCCTTGCGAACTGTGCTCCTCTATCACCATCCCTCTCAATGTAGTCAGAAACCTCATCCACATACACACCAAATAGTGTAGGAGATAGCGGGCAACCTTTACTTCACCGTGATATTAGATATCCCCTTTGTACATGCCCCACTACTGACTGTATAGAGCCATGATCCCCCAAATCAACTCTGTGGGTACCCCATCTCCTGCAGTCTGCGCACCAGTCTAGCTTTGGGCACTAAGTCGAAAGCCTTGCAGAAATCCGCAAAGCTATTATAGAGCCATCTCCCGTTTGATCTCCCCTCCTCAATAGTGGCTATGAGTGTCAGAATATGATCAAGAGTAGCGAAACCCCTCCTGAAACCTGCCCATCCGCACTAATGTGTGTCGAATCATGATAGTGCAGGCTCCTTAGGGTCCCTTGACTTGAAGATAGGTACAATAGTAGACAAACTATAAGTATCAAGTAGGCCCTCACACATAGCACGGTTGAACATCATAGCTAGAAGCTCTGCAAGCAGATCTCTACTAGGCCATCATGATCATATGCTCTCCTGGTCCTCACACACACACACACACACATATATATATATATATATATATATATATATATATATATATATATATATATATATATATATATATATATATATATATATAGAGAGAGAGAGAGAGAGAGAGAGAGAGAGAGAGAGAGAGAGAGAGAGAGAGAGAGAGAATGAAAAATGTAATATTAACGTCTTCAAAAGGCCAAAATGACCTATGAGACCAAAAGGTTACATGTGGTGAATCTAATACCAGGTCTGGGTACAAAAAGTACAAAGAACTGAAAAGAAAATAGTGGGTAGGGGTGGGGTAAAAGCTGATACAAAGGGAATACAAAAGGTGAGCTGATACAATGGAGCTCTCTGACAGTCGAGGCATCAGATACATATGCATTAGTATCCGGGACGGCTCTTATGTCGCGCCAGTATGGTATGGATCCTCTGTCGCAATCTGCGTCGATATTGAGAGGGCCCTCTCATCTGTGGGGGACGGGACCGTCCCAACTCTATCGCTCGATCAAGCAGTATGCCTCTGGTGCCTCTGGTGTTGTTATGTTGTGGGGGTTGCTCGAACTCCTTTGTCTGTGGCTGAAAGAAATTTGTAATCTTCCGTTGTCGCTGGATCTCTCTCATTGTGGCCCTCTTCAAGTGCGAATCTCCAGTAAGTATAATCCGAGGCATCTCTGATCCTGGTATCTCATGACTCCAGAAAGTGGCCCAAAACCCTCTCTAAACAGACAGTGAAAGCGGCCTTCGTATCATATAGTATACTGGGCAGTGACATATGTAATGTAGCTCTATCTCTCGCTCTATTTGGCTCACCTGAAAAATCCTGGACTCAGCGGGTACTACTCTAATCTGCCCGTCTCGATCTCTAGCTGATGTGAGGATGTGCGTATCTGACCAATAGCACATTGTATCCCGTGGGATAGATGAGTATCCATGTATCCAGTTCTGATCACAAAATCATCTTCCGTGAGTTGGAGAAGATGCTCTCTATAGAAAGTCATCTTCGTACCTAGCTCATGTGTAGGTTGTATCCATGTCCTCTTCATATCCAACTGAATCAAGTCCTGTCTGATGGGGGATGGAGGGTGCATCCAGAGAGTACTAAAATGGGGGTAGCCGGTCCATACTAAAGCCATGTAGCTGAAACCAAGATGCCATCTCTGCATACCAACATGATCTATCTCCCTGCAATGCTAGCTGTCGCGAAGACTCTAGTGCTAATCGAGCATATCTGTCTCTAGGGAGAGCCCAAGTGCTATGCATAAATGAAACTGATCGAGTGAGTGCCTCCACTACCAATGGAGGAGCAGCGAGCTCCACCCTAACAAGGTCATGTGGTACTGAGGCCTTGGCCCTAATCATCCGAGAAATCATAGACACCAAGGGCTTCTCCATACATCTCCATCCATCAGTACTGCCAGCTCTGCTATGATGATTAACTGAGGGGCCCCATATCTCCACTCCGTACAGCATGGCCGAAGTGACCAAAGTGTCAAAGAGCCAAAGCTTTGTCCGAGGTTCTTGGAACTGAACCTACGAATATATCCTCTCAAGTCTCCCCAATGGTGCATAGGCTCTGGTCAATCGCGGATCTGCTGCACGCCTCAGGGGAAATACTGGACCACTGAAAACCGCCTCAAGATAGGTGTATGTATCTGTATGCTCCACAGTCTCTCGGCCATATGTAAAAGTGGAGGTGGACCTCCTTACCCACAGCGCCGTGGTGTTAAACACCATTACCTTGGTCTTAGCAAGGTTCACAGACAATCCACTGTCCCGTGCAAATACACGCGTGCATCCAAATGACGCTACGTCCCTTCTGGAGAATCGGAGATCAGCACAATATCTTCAGCATATAATAGCAACGGAATCCATGTCCCTGCCAGCTGAGTACCTCTATCACCCTCTGTATGTACATAATCTGAAAACTCATCTACATATATTCCAAAGAGAGTCGGAGATAGGGGACAACCCTGCTTCACCCCAATGGTAGAGTGAATCATGTCGGACATGCCCTGAGTAGTGTGTACCTGTCCTACCACTATCCTGTGTAAAGCTAAGATCCCCCAAATCAGCTCTGTGGGCACCCCCATGTCTTGCAATCTGCGTACGAGTCTGGCTCGTGGCACTGTATCGTGGCACTGCGTATGAGAGAGAGAGGAAAAGGGGACGGGGTGGTTTTACCTGCACAAAGTCGGCTTCGACAAGTCTTGTTAACGTTTTTAGCATCTTCATCAACTCGGAAGCTTGCTAAGCAACAGCCCTTAAGGAGAGAGTGAGTCAACAACGCTCCATTGATAGCTTTGTTAGCTCAGCAACAACCCTTAAGGAGAGAACGTGTACAGATGGTGACGAAGCACTGAAACAGGGGAAGATTGTGAGATAGCATTAGCTGGTCAATAGCTTGGGAGAGAGCGCAATATGAGACAGGGAAATTGGAGAGAAGAGAGGGGCCGCATTGGCTTAGCCTGCAAGAAAAGGCTATTATTTGCAAAAACACCAGCGTTGAGCTTAGGAGTGGCCACATGTCCAGAGGCTTCAACCGTGCATTAGTTTAAGTATAGAAGTATAGATATAGACTAGACCTGTCCATGTAGTTGGGGAGTGTTTGCTTTTAGCTTTATTCCTTTTGAGAGGGCCTTTTCTCAGAAATTACTGAGAATGTCACGGGCTGGCTGGCCTTCTGATAAAGTTCTAACATTTAAAGTTCACATGCTGGCAATTAATGCTGGGCGAGTACTGACATACATGCATCACAGTTCTATGCGCATAGGCTAGTATCACTCGCGCTTGCGCGCACGACCGATTTGCTTTCAGCAAGCTTTGATGGTGTGTATCTTCTGATGAACAGCCTTTTCGCCTCTCAGAATCAGGTTGGGAGGCACTTTGCAAGACAAGGTGGTTTACCATGTGGGCAAGAAAGCAGAGCCTTGCCACCCCTTCTACCGAGATCCATCAGCCCTCTTTGGCTTCTCCGCTGGCTGCCTCCCCATGTGGCGTTGGAACGAGCTTAATGCGTTCTTTCACAGTGTCAGGTAAGCAATGGTGAACATCCCATTAACTCTCTCGTGGGTCTCTGCAGTATGCCCTCCATGGTCACCTCTCTCTCTCTCTCTCTCTCTCTCTCTCTCTCTCTCTCTCTCTCTACGTGCAGATATCTGTCTCTTTCTTTTTCCAATATCATTTTTCAGTGATTGCTTATGTGCAGCCTCCTTACAAACTGAAGCTCTCACGTTCATAGGTGCCAGGCTGTCTTCGGACTGAACGCCTTGTTTGGAAGGACGAAGACAAGAACGGCATGGGACCCAACAAATGCCCTTGACTTCATTCAGTACACTCACGACAAGGGCTACAATATAAGTGCTTGGGAGTTTGGTATGAAACACATACATTGCATACTGTGTATAGTCTGCATAGTGTGTATACAAACAACATGGATCTGAGGTGGTGTCCGCACATGTATTTGCATGCTAGAAAAGACTAATTTACCTAAGATTTTTGCAATGGGTACTTTCTTATATTGATGTGCTCCAAAATAGGTAATGAGCTCTCTGGGAGTGGTGTTGGAACACGCATTCCAGCTGATCAGTATGCAGAAGATGTGAAACAGCTTTGTAAAATTGTAAGGGAGGTTTACGCAGACCAGCCATCATTTCCATTGGTAGTAGCTCCTGATGGTTTCTTCGACAAGACATGGACAGCTCAGTTTCTTCTTGCTCTAGGTGATGAGCATTGCGTCAAAGTCGTTAGTCACCACATCTACAACCTAGGTCCAGGTGTGCTCCCTGAGAGAGAGAGAGAGAGAGAGAGAGAGAGAGAGAGAGAGAGAGAGAGAGAGAGAGAGAGAGAGAGAGAAGGAGGTTGATTTCTTGCGTTTCAGGTTGTATATCGCTGTTTTTTTGGCTGTTTTTGTTTGTTTAGGTTCTGTTTTTGTTTGGTAAGACCCATTGTTTTAGGGTTTGCAACTGCCATTGTAGAGTTTTTAGCCTGTCTTTGCTGTGACAGCTGCTGATTTAGGATTTGCAACTGCCATTGTAGAGTTTTTAGCCTTTGTCTTTGCTGTGACAACTGCTGAGTTAGGGTTTGCAGGTGCTGTTTGAGGGTGTGTGGGTGCTGATTTTGGCTTTTGTCGGTTCTTGAAATAGAATGTTTGAGAGAGAAAGGGAGAGAAACATGCAAGTTGCTTCTATGGCTTTGGATTTGGATGCAAATTTTGTAGCGAAAAGGGTTGACATGATGGGGCTAGATGCTTCAGTAGACGATGAAGAAAACTTGAAGTCCAATGCAAATTGGGTCATCAAGCGAGTCAAATGTGACTGCGATCTACACGTGTGCTTGTCCAAGTGCTAAATCATATGCACAAGAATCACACAATGAAGACACACCTATGGTTGCTACAATCTCTCTCCTTGAGATTATACATCTTCTTGAGATCAAGGCAAGGAATCTCTTTTAGAGCTCGCTAACTCCCTGGTTAAGAACAATCATACTATGGAAGTTGATCAGCCTGAAGAAAATGATGTTCTAAATGCTTCTATTAATACAAAAGAGGCCCTTTGTGGCTTTGCGAGCTTCGCTGACAAACCTTGCAGCCTCTTCTTCACAGAAAGACTGCCTCTTATCTTCCTCATACAACTGTGGCTTAATCTCCTCAACAAAGATCTTGTGGATGAAACATTGGACGGGCCTAGGGGGTTTTATGAAATTCTTTTTCAAATTGTGCAAGTTGGTGACACTCTGTTGTGATGTGTGCCTATATCCTATGGGTAGTGCATATGTTTGTATGGTGCCTCTAGTACTATCCTTAAGCAGGAATGTCCCACATCCGTAGAAGTGAAAAATTGCCTAAGTATGTATTGGCAGCTATTATCCCGCAACTGGCGCCCCTTCTAGTATTTCTTTATTATTGCTTCGCAAATGTACAACTTCTCAAGAGTTAAACTCTTCGAGACTTTGTGTCCAGATGCCCTCCTGTGATTGGCCTCAAGGGCTCTTATAAATAGCATGCCCAAAAGCAGAGCCCCAAAAGCACTCAACCCCAAAAGCATTTCAAAACTTGCGAGAATGTGCCATGCCCTGTTGTTAGCGCAAAACACAGAAATCTGTACAGCCTGCAATGCCAGCATGCCAGCGCAATTTATGGAAATCTGGAGCCAGATTTTGCATTTGTATTTTTAGGGTTTAGGCCCCTCGGCGGGTGCTCTATATGCTAAATGATTATAAAAACATTCAATTGGCTAATGACTTCACCTAAAGGTTGTCTAAAAGAAAAATTAAAAACAACACAAAACTCATGACAATCGTGAAGATTATGTGTACATGCTCACTACCTCAAATAACTAAGGCAATCTGCAACATAATTCATTGGCGATAGAAGGCCAAGATGAGAACCTTGAAGAAGAGTCAAGACATAGTAAAGATACATGGACACATGTGCAACATCATGAGCCATCCATGAAGCACTCCATATTGTACTACCTCCTGGAGATAGGCCATCCCCGAGGTCTCTTGTACACAATAATAAGTATATAGCTCCTCTTGCAAAAAGAAGGGGCGGTATTCCTTGTGTTTGTTGTTATTGTGACTCTTGTTATTTGCACCTTTTTCTTGTCTTGAGGTACATGTTCATTTCACACAAAATTTGATTTGCAAGGTCAGTGTGATCTCTTCATTATGGTTAACAACTTAACATGAGTACTTTTTCATCATCTTAGGTGTGGACAAGAATTTGACGGCCAAAATTCTAGACCCCTCATACTTGGATCATGAAGCTGCTACATTTGGCTCTTTGAGAAGTACTTTGCAACAATATGGTCCTTGGGCCAACTCCTGGGTTGGGGAAGCTGGAGGAGCTTACAACAGTGGTCACCACCTGGTCACTGATGCCTTCATCATGAGCTTTTGGTAATGTCCTAGTTAATGACAAGGAAGACGTAATGGCAACTCATATGGTTTTTTGGTCTGTTGTAAAGCTTTTCGACAATTCATGTTTGAGCAACCATACCAGAAGTTATATTCATTTTGGACTTGCCTATTGATGTTTTGTGTTTGATGAAAGATGTTCCTCTGCATTCAAGTGTTGCAGAAAGATCCAGATGCAATTCCTTGCTTGATATGTCAGCTGTGTGCAAAGGTGAGTGTTTTAGACTTCCCATTTTCTTACAGCACCTCAATCACAGGTACTTGGATCAACTTGGGATGTCCGCAACTTATGGCACGAAAAGCTATTGTCGCCAATCTCTCGTGGGCGGCAATTATGGACTTCTCAACACCACCACCTATGCTCCGAATCCTGATTACTACAGGTGTGGGATTGAAACATTTGCAAGGGCAGATAGAATGTTTGTCAAGTATAACGTGCGCTTACAAACCATATTCTGTGATTAACTCGATGGATTATAGTGCGCTTCTATGGCATCGGTTGATGGGAGCAAATGTGCTTGAAGTGAAGGTTTCAGGCTCGGCATTCGTGAGAGCTTATGCACACTGTGCAAAAGGAAGTGTAAGTGCATATGGTGTAATCTTTTCTATGCATTTTGTTGTTAGAATTCTGCCCAAATATCAAAATTATGATGCCCTCAAATGACATTCTTTGTTTTGTGCGTGTTGCTCAGGCTGGAGCTACTCTTCTTCTGCTCAACTTACACAATCAAACAACTTATTCCATTGACCTCTCCATTCCTTCTTCTCCTGTGATAGAAGCACGGTTGGAATACCATCTTACAGCCGAGAACAATAATCTTGAGAGTCAAACAATGCTTCTAAATGGTGTCCCCTTGGAAGTGAGTGGTGAAGGGGGCATACCTCCATTGTCTCCACAGTTGGTGATGGGGGACGTGCCTTTACTAATCAAGCCCTTATCTATTGCCTTTGTCTCTCTACCTATAGAACTACAAACTTGCTCGTAGGTAATGGGGAGTAGAACTTGTTAAACATGCAGAGTCAAAACTATAGGACGATATAACAACATACAATAGCAGCCCCTTGGAAGGAAATGGCATGGTGTGGCTAAGCTGCCACCATATGATTGAGCTTCAACTTAGTTGGTCTCGAAAGGTACATCACCACCAAAAAATCAAAGTATTTGAAAGCAGCCACAACTCTTTGAATATGGCCATAAAATCAAACCTGCCATAAACAAATCCTTGCAACCCACTATTGATTTCAAGGTTGTAATGCTTTCATTTCTCAACCTCCGCACTCGAGGGTCAATCAACATGTAGTAGTGTGGTTCAAAGTAACAATGAACTAAAGGTGCTATTCATGAGGTGACTTCTTGTGCAAGAGAGGTCATCCTTGAGCAAAAAACCACTTCTTGTGGCTTCTTTGTAGAAATTTGGTTCAAGTATGCTCAAGAAATATAGATGAAAAATACAGCCGCAATACACAATATGACTTGATTATCAAGATTGTAAGATAATACATCAAGGATCAAATTTATCTTTCCATGCAAAAATTCTGAGTGTAGTTATGGAATTAAGCTACCAATTGATATCTGAGTTGAGGCTGATAAATTTGCTGCTCATCCAAGTTAAGTAATAAATCACATTTTTACACAAAATTTGCTATTTCTACAAAATGGGTTTGTTTAATTTGGGCTTTTGAACTGAAAAACGACTCGAATTCTTACTCACATGCTAAATTGATGCTCAAGAAGTTTCATGCACTTGTTATGTCATATACAAAAGTCCCAGATCCTCAATGAAATGGGACCATATATCCCCTCCAAAAGGGAGATGTCCATTAGTGAGCCTTTCGGGGATTGTTCTTACATAGCAAAAACAATCACTATAGAGTATGTAGGCGAGAGGTTTAGTCAGCAATTACCTTTTGAGATGTCCATGCCTAGAGTGTGCTAACACATGAGCTTCATAATCGAAGCACTTAGTCCCCGTAGCAAGTGGTGGGTCAAGCCCAAACTTCTTTTGTGTTCATTGTAACTAAGTCAATCCCTCTTGTGGCAATGTGCTATCAATTCCCATCAATATATTCTAGCTAGCACACATCTACTAGTGAGTTGAGGATACTAACAACATAGTAAGAGACACCTCGGTCTAAATGCAACTACATGTTATATCTATGCAACTGAAACATTACGTTAGGCAATGATATCCTAATGAATTCCAAAAAATCAAATTCAATATATATATATATATATATATGCAACATAGTGAGAATTTCTTGCACTTTTACCCTTCACTTTTGGGATTTGATTGTTTGAAAGATCTTTTATTTTGTTGAAATGGTAGAGACCTACTCATTGAATTTGAAATGTAAGGAAGAGAAAAGGTGTCACAAAAAGCAAGGCAACTATGTAAAAGCGATACCAATACATTACAAAATCCAAAATAAAAGTGCCTTTACATGTTTATTCTACGACGAAAATGCCCCCTTTTGTTCAACCTCTAAGAAGGCATGAAGGAGGACATCCTATGTTCTTGCTCCAAAGTCCAATCTCTGAACTTTGCTAGCAAGCATGTGCACGTGCACATGTGCATTCAAATAGAATGTGTGCGTTGCACACATGTTTCCAAAGTTGCTTACTAAACAGAGTGCAAGTCATGATCTTGTGGTTGTCAACCACATAACAATACACCTATCACATTTTCATACAATAGGCTCAAAATAATAAATACCTTGGAAGAAAACTGTATGTAGTTCTCGAGTCTTGGCCACATCTCATTGAGGTTATGTACAAGAAGAGGGTTGTGGAATACATGATAAATGTACCAATGCTCTCCATATTAACTTCCTAGAATTGCATGGGAAGCTAGTAAAAAGGTCCAAAAGATGCTCAGGAGCAAAACACTGAGCTTTGGGTGGATGCGAGATATCAAGAAGTGCTTTGGAAGATATCATGCAATACTTTTGCTTCATGATGCCTTGTGAACCTTGCACTCAATGAGGATATTCTACATTGTTAATGTATCCTAACTTGGGAAAAATATGTAGCTGGGTGCTTTACATAATACACCACCTATATTGCTCCCACTTACAAAAGCGTGGTCTTCTTTGAGAGAAGGAACCACACTCGCCCATACATGCTTGATCTTGAACCCTTGTTTACAATTCATACCAAAGAAATAGTCTAGCTTAGCATCAAATCCCTTCGGTGCGAGATAGGACATTGAGACAACAAGAGAGAATGCCCATCCATCTTAGCATCAAATCCCTTCGGTGCGAGATTTGGACATTGAGACAACAAGAGAGAATGCCCATCCATCCGTAGAATGGCAACCTAAGCCATCCACCAACTTTCCAGCCCCACACTCACACCGGGTTTATTTTGTGATGCATAGTTACTAGCATAGGGGTTTTACCAATTTTTCATTTCACAAGTTCATAAAAATAGCCCTTCCAACATGATCATACCGGCACCAATACATTCTTTTCTTAGGAAAAATATAACCTACAACATTATTTCATAACAAATCCAATACCACTCCATTTGATGTCATTCAATGGCCATATATAGTAATATTTCAAAGTAGAACACTCACTCCACCGTGGAAGATAAAATAAATTTGTACAACTCCAATGTTCACTTTACTCAGATCACTTCCCTAAAAAGGGGATTAAAATGTTTCAATATTAGATTTAAGTTGAAATTAAGTTGAGAGAGTCTTCCTACATCAACATTCTTTCCTACTTCACATAGTAAAACAAGATACAATTATTCTTGCTAAAGAAATGTTAATAAAATAATATGACAGGTGTAGGTTTTGATACAATCTTCCTTTTTCCTAACTTGCAATAGTAGTGCAATGAATGCAAGTTCTAAATCTAAGTCCTAATTCTTTGTTGGTCCACCCTCACTTGTTGTTGGCATACTAAATTGCCATGCACATCAAGCGGAACCTTGTCTTCAATGCTTTGAGGAAGAGGGCAAGAGGACATCATGACCTAGGGACATCCTCCTTACACCTCAAGTGCTGAATAGAAGAGACCTCCTTGTAGCTATCCTAAGGCTTTTAGCCATTAGAGGTGCGCTTCCTAGGAACCTTGCCATTACAGTAGCTCCCCCTTAAGGAAGAGTTTTTACCCTTAGAAATAAAATTATTTTACTTGTTTTTAAGAAAACTAATGTGTTCTTAGGTGGCAAATTTTAAATATTTGTCTTGCACTCGACTATTTTCTTGATGGTGGTCAATATGATTCCATGTGTGCAATTCATGAAAGTCCATAATCCATTTATACTGATGTAGTATATGTCTTGGCTAACCACTTTTTCATCCTTTATTTTACTAGCAAAAATGGTTGCTCACCCCACCAAACCTATGTTGAGAATTGTGTAGAAGCACGAGTGGCTAAACCTTGTACTCACATGCTTGGCACTATTGTAACAAAATTCTAAAATTGGTACGTAATCTATCCAATCTAAATGCTTCTTACTCACTTATGCTCTTAGCATATCCTCAAGCACTTGGTTGATCTGTTCAATTTGGCCATCTGTCTCTATATAGTTGAATGTACTTAGATTGATTTGCATGCCTAATGTTTTAAGAATAGCCCTCTTAAAATGATAGTTGAGCCTTGATGATTGTGATCGCTTACTATGTCACTAGGCAAACCATATAGAGTGTAACACGCTCCACATATTGCTATCCTACTGTGGAAGTATTAACTATTGACATGATAGGTAGAAACTTACACAATCAACCAGTCCACAACCATCCATATCAAGTCATTTCTCCATAGTGGGTTCTTGAGGTGTGTAGTTGCACATTCCTTTTGGTGGTATGGAGAAGCTACATCAAAAGGTTCTTAGATGGAACCATATGCTTGTTTTCAAAATCTAAGCAAAGGGGACTTTCGGGATGTCTTTGGCCAAGATTGATGTCAAGCAGATAGCTTTCCACTAACGAATGTGCTTTGGCTCCTTTTGGTGAGGGATAGCAAGAAGCCCATCTCTACAAAATGCTTCACTGATTTTTGATGACAACATCCCATGTTCAGTGCAAGTGAGCTCTAGTCACTTGGTTTAATGTCTTTTGGTCTTAATAGGAAAATTTTCCCTAAGAAAAATTTCCCACTGAGTGTTATCTTCTCATTTTTATATCTAGAAAAAGTTTTGTGATACTTATTTAAACTTTCCTATGGATAATGTGTCATATGCTGTTTTGTATTTCAAATCTAAGTAATAGTTTTAGCTTCCAATTTGATATACTATTTGCTATATACATACACTAGGTTTCAAATGGAACAAGCGAGCTCTAGCCACCTAATTTAATGTCTTTTGGTCCTAAAGGGAAATTTATTCCCTAAGGAAACTTTTCTAGCGAGTGTTGTCTTCTCATTTTTATATCTAGAATTTTTGTAATATCCTTTTATAATATATAAAGATGTAATAATTATACCCTCAATAATGAAGACAGACATAGGTCACCAAGCATTCTTTGCTTCCATATAGTGAATTTTGTGTCATCAAATTTCTTAATGGAAGAATCTTATTTCTCAAAAGATCCATTTGTACTGATAAGAGCTAACTGCAAGAGAGTAGCGCTAACACCCACTTGACTTTATTCCATTGAAATTGTTTTCCAATTAGCATCATGCTTTCACAACACATGATACTTTCAATAAAAAGTAAATGATAATACTTAAGTGACAATTTTATAGCCAAGGGCTCACATAAACATCTACACTCCACATTTTGGAACTAAAGTCACGTGGAGTGACAAGTGGGTGAAAGCAAGTGACAACTTGCATGTAGCACAAAAGTTAACTATAATGCATAGGAGACAATTATATGGCACATACACTGTAACATATATACCACATCACTTTGGAATAGTAGCAAATATGTATTGTAAAATTTGAGCCCACTTTATGGTCATGCACTCTGTACTCTACCAAGAGTGTGGCTATGGAGTCCTTGAGCTTCTTCATGCTCACTTGACTACTCAATGGAAGCAATTATGATTTCTCAATTCTCTAATGCTTTCCTATTTCACAAATGGTAGTGAGTATGCGTTGCTTGCATGACTATGTTTGAGCATCAAGTGGCTTGTATGTGCTTGCATCCTTATGTTTGAGCATACTTGTTTGCTTGCTATGTATGACCAACCACTCCATATCCCAAGTATGTATGCGCGTGTAGAGTAGATTGAAGGTGTGTGCAATGGTTGGTTCATTCTACACTAATTTGACCCATGTGTGTGTGTGTGTGTGTGTGTCCATGCTTTTTGTTGAGAGGATTGTGTGTGGTGAGTAGACTAGAGAATACGTGCATGTGTGTGTGTGTGTGTGGTGTTAGGAGTGTCCATTTGAGGCAAAGTGTTGTCCTCAATGGTTCCACTTTCTCACTGCCACTTAAACCCTCTTTTTCTCAATGGCATTCCATCAATTTCTCTCACATTTTGTGAGATATTTTGTGTTAGCTGATTTGATAGGGCCCTTAGATCAAGATTTTAAGGTGTGTGTGTGTTGGTTCGGGCATCCACTTGCTTTGAAGACTTTGTTTCATAGGGCACACAAGTTTTGATGGTTTCACTTTGGTGAGCTTGTTTTCGATTGTGTGCCTTATTCTCTCACTTTTTTACGTTTTCTTAAGCCTCCGCAACCCTTTGACATGGTTTTTGCACATTTCATAATGTAAAAGACGACAACAAATTTTTGGGAAATCTTGGTAGAGGGTCCACAAAAAGTGGAGCCTTGTAAATTCTTGAGTTATAGGAAATCGAGCAACTTCAACAAACCGAGCTTTGAGGGAGTGTTTAAAAAAAAAAAAATCTTGCACTCCTCCACAAAGTTTCCACCAACTTCTAACTCCTCCCATCCCCTCCTGCTAACCCCCCCCCCCCGCCCTCTCTCTCTCTCTCTCTCTCTCTCTTTTTGTTGTGGGGATAGTCACCCTTCTCTCAGACATCCCTACTTTGCACCCCCTACTTGCTCAAGCTCACTCCTTTCTCCCTCCACTAGGAGAGCTCACCCCAGTGTATCCCCTCCTCACATCACCTCGATCACCCCCCCATGTACCTCTCTCACTACCTCCACCATGGCAGCCCTCTCCCCCCCACTTTGATATCATGCTCTCTCCTAACATGCATTTTGACCCTAGCAGGCATCTAATCCTTCATCCCATATGCAGTTATTTGGTTTCTTTATCCACATTAGCATATACACATCAAGAGAGATATTTGGGGAAAGACAAAGTGTGGGGTACACAGTTTATATATAGAGAGAGAAAGCACATACATAAAGTATAAGACCCAGGGAGACTGCATGGGTGATCCTCCTCCCTACCGCCCTTTATATAAGTGTTTGAGGCTCCTAGCCCTAGCTTGCTTTAGGATCCCCTATAATCCACTTGTGCAGTTTAGGCCCTTGGCATAGGTCCGTGACCCCATGGGTTGCCATTGGCCTTACATTATTCCCCCCTTGGAGAAGTGTTTCCGTCCTTGAAAACAAAAGTGGGAAATTTCTTTTGAAGAACTCTAATGTTTTTTCAAGTGGCACCTTCGTCAACTTGGTCTTTCCACTTGACTAAAGCTTGTCAAGGCACATGGTGAGACAAGTATGTAAATCATGAAAGTCTAAGATTTGCTAAGATTCATGCGGTTGGGTTGGAGGTTCAATAAAATCAACCAAAAGCTGCTGTCAATGACATTATCATCCCCATGCAAGTGTTTATGTAAACGACTTACATAAAACACCGGATAGATATGAAAGTCCGCATGTAACAAAAGTTTGTAGGCTCTATCACCCACTCGTGTGAGTTGAAAGGCCCACAATATCTTAGAGATAATTTAGGAGTTGGCCCAATCTTCAAACTTTATGAATGCTGTGGGATACGTAAAAATATGTCTTCCCTTTTTGTGAAGGTATCTTGGCCGATGTTTCTCATCAGCATACTTCTTATACCGATCTTGTGCTTGTCAAACATTTTGACGAGCTAGTTTCAACATGTCCATATGGTCTTGGAGAAAATCCTTGACCTGTTGAACCTTTTCAATCGCCAACCCCACCGTGACTGGTGACCGAGGTTGAAAACAGTACATGAGCATGAAAGGACTAAAACCAGTTGTTACATGCTTATCACTAGTGTAAGAAAATTCAAGAATAGGGAGATAATATTCCCAATCCGATTACTTCTTGCTAGTGTATGCTCATAGCATATCCTCAAGCACGTGATTGAACCTTTCACTCTGACCATCCATTTCATGATGATTTTGTGTACTTAGGTTGAGTTGTGTACCCAATCACTTAAATACATCCCAACACCATATTAGAGAGTTTAAGACTTTAGAGCCAATTTGGGAATCACCAATGTATTAAATATTTGGCCATATACACACATCTCAAACTATTTTTTAAGGCCAACTCCTTCCACAATGTAGTACACTTGAAAAGCTCTCAAAACTTCAAAGATAAGATTGGCCATGTGGTCAAATCTTAAACTCATATGCGAAATTGCCAAATTCACTAATATGGTGTTTCCCTCCAAAAATGACTGTTAAACTTGGGATCACGATCACTCACAATGTTACTTGGAAATCCATACAAGCGATCAAATTGTCCACGAGTAACTTAGCTAACTCTGGAGTCTTAATTGGTGACTTGGTTGTAATAAACTTGCAAAGTTTAATCAACCGGTCTACGACCACCCATATCGAGTCATGACTTCGTACAATGGTTAGTAAAACCACAATGAAGTCCATAGAGGTTCCTTGCCATTTACCGTTAGGAACCTCCAATGGGGATGAAAGAGACCTCCCGCCTTCAGGCACTGTGCTTTATCAACTTGACATTTTTGGCAATGTAAGACTTAGTCTTGAACATATCCATGTAAACCTGACCAATAGAAATATCTTCATACAAGAGTGTAAGTCTTCTTAATGCTCGGGTGCCCTGCACTTGGACTGTCGTGAAATTCATAAAGAATTGGAGTCATAAGGGGACAACCATTTTCCATATGTACACACACTCTCCTCTTGTGTAATAGGTACCCATCATCTATGGAAAAATTCTTCCATCTCTGCAGCTCATCACTCAAAAGAAGAGAATCGAGTGTGGAGGTTAAGACACACTATCAGCATTGGAGTGAGAAGGATCCCTCATTTTCACATGGCTCCACACTTTGGAGTATGCCTCATCATGCTCACATTTTCCCTTGAAAGATTCAAGAAACTCGCTTCGTATCTCGGTAAAGAGAAGTGAGTTGATCTCAGGAATTTAACTAAGAGCATCAACTACCACATTATATCGTCCTTTACAATACTTGATCTTTGCATCATACTCCTGAAGAATCTCAGCCCACCTGGCCTTTTGACCCTTCAAATCAAATTTTTATGTAAATCATTTTATGCTTTCATGGTCAAACACAATCTCAAACTATTTCCCATACAAATAATGCCGCCATGTCTTCAAAGTAGACACTATTGCATAAAGTTCTCTTTCATAAGCAGAATAATTTTACTGGACTGAATCAAGCTTCTTGCTTTCAAATGAAATTGACCTTCCCTCTTGTAGAAGGACTTCTCCAATACCACAATTACTGGAAATTGTTTCTAAAATGAATGGCTTCAAAGGGTCCACAATAGCTAAAATAGGAGATGTAGCTAATGCGTCCTTGAGAGCATTAAAAATTTTCTATTGAGATGTACCCCAATGACAGGTGTTGCCTTTAGTTGGCCTATCATTGAACCACAATATGAGCATATTTTTTAACGAACCTTCGATAAAAACCTGTAAATCCCAAGAATATTTGAAGCTCTTTCAGATTTTTGGGAGAGGGCCATCTCCTAACAGCATCCACTTTGGATTGATGCATGTGTAACCCATCAATTGAAATAACATGACCTAAATAGTGAATCTCCTCCTTGAGAAAATCACACTTTGATTTTTTGGCATATAACTTATGTTTTTGTGACAATTTGTAACCTACTTCAGATGTTCGTGGCATAAAAGTTCACCAAGACAAAATGGGCATAGACTTTCAATCACAAAAGAGTCTATCCATATAGAGTTGTTGTTGTAAAGCTCTCATGATTTCTATTTCAATTAATACTTGTGGCACTCATATAGATGTCAAAATTTACATTTGTTGGCCAACACATAACGACCCTTGTTAACCTGCATGAGCAAAGCTATAAAAAAGCTCTATGAAATTCTTTCCAACCAAAAAATATATATATCTCTATGTGTGTGTGTGTGTGTGTGTGTGTGCGTGCATATATGTGGTAGATATGAAGAGCAAGTAATTCCATTTAATTCAATAAAATACCATCTAGAAAAATTTAGCCTACCGCACAATCTATTAGGAACCCTAAAGATCCAAGGCCCAACATGTTGAACACTCCATCCAAGTTGCTAAGGAGTATCACCCAAGGAATATATTTGAAAATACATATGGGCCATTTCATAAACACAACTCGTGTACAATGACTTGTGTATTGATATTTATCTCTATTTGATAGTATCTTAAGAAAATTTTTAAATAACACGCTTTCTACAATGCCATAACATAATGCGTGCAATAATATTGAAAGAAGTTGATGATGGACCCGATGATTTGTGAGTGCAAGGGAAGGAGAGAAGGGGAAGGAGATGAAGAGGCAGACACACAGTCTTGGTGGAGCTCTAAAGAGTAGGAAACTCTCTTCTCCTTATTATTATTATGAACAAAAAAAATACAAGAGGGCGAGCGCACGGCCATAACCGGCCACGGGCCATTGGCTTGAAACCTTACAATCTCCCACTTGAAGGCCAGCATGGCCCAAGTGGCTGAATAATGTAGGGGCTATTATGTACAATTGTACAAATGTGAAGCATGGCTGTAGCTTCACCCTACGCCCATCATCTCTATGAAATGTGCAAACCTCTCTAAAGCTAAGCTCTTTGTTAGAACATCCACTCGGTTTTCATCCGTGTGAACTTTGACTAACTCAATGCGTTTGCTATCCAAAATATCCCGTACCACATGATACCTGACCTCTATGTGTTTGGACTTGGAGTGAAACACGGGGTTCTTTGCTAACTCAATCGTACTCTGACTGTTGCAATGTAGCATTGGAGTCTGGTGTTTACCAATCTCTCCCACTAGACAAGATAACCACACAGCTTCTTTATTGGAACTAGAAAATTCAACAGACTCTGCCTCAGTGGTGGAAGACGAAGTGCAATTTTGGATACATGATCTCCAAGAAACCGTTTCTCCAGCAACAAGAAATTGTAGTCAGATTCCTAGTGTCCACACAATCCGCATAATCCAAATTAGTGTATCCAACTATGAATGCATCACTGTTACCAAAGCATAAGCACTTGCTAGTTGAGCCCTTGAAGTATCTCAAGATGTGCTTCACTGCCATGAACCTAATGATCACTCCCACTGCATATGCAATGTCTAGCCGTGTGCTAACCATGGCAAACATAAGACTGCCAACTGCCAAGGAATACGGCACCTTTGCCATCTCTGCCTTTTCAACATCCAATTTGGGACAATCATGCTTGCTATTTTTTTTGTATGCAGTCATTGGGGTACTCAATGCTTTGCCCCCTTGCATATTAAAACGTTGCAAGATTTTGTGGACATACTCTTCTTGTGAAAGTTCAAGTATACCATGTTTGCGATCTCTCTTGATATACATACCAAGAAAATGATGTGCATTGCCCAAATCCTTCATAGAAAATTTCTTGCTTAAGGCATCCTTGAGAAGTGCAATCTCATCTTTTGACTTCTTGGCTATGAGCATATTATCCACGTATAGAATCATAATGATGAGGGAACCATCATTCAACCTCTTTGTGTACAAGCAGTGATTCTCTTGGCTCCGTACGTAACCATGTGACTAAATGTGCTTATCGAACTTGATGTACCATTGCCACAAGCCTTCCTTTAATCCATACAAAGATTTCTTAAGTCTACACACCAGTTCTACCCATGTTGGCTTCTTAGGATTTATCGCAAAACCCTCTGGCTATTTCATATAGGCATCCTCTTCAAGATCCCCATGAAGAAACATTGTCTTCACATCCATTTGAACCAATTCCAAGTCCTCGATGGGTGGCTACTAGACCAAGCACAAGACGCAATGTAGTCATCTTGACCACCGGAGAAAAGATTTCATCAAAATCCACGCCTTTCATTTGCTTGAACCCTTTTGCAACCAATGTTGCCTTATAGTTAGACTCGGCATCATTTGTGATATACTTCTTCTTGTACACCCATTTGCATGGCAAGGCTTGTTTACCTGCTGGTAACTCTGTCAAATCCCAAGTTTCATTTGCTAAGATCGAGCTATACTCAGATTGCATAGCCTTTTCCCACTTCACACTATCATCCATTTGAATGGCCTCTTTGTAGCATGTGGGTTCACCACAATTAGTGACTAGTAGAATAGTCCAATCTTGGCTCAAAATGCTTAGGTGCATGAGATGTATGAGTAGATCTCCAAAGTTCCTGACTACTAAATTCCACTCTCTCTGGAGCAACATGTGTGTGTGTACTAGTGGAAGGTGCATCACTAGCACGTCCAACATTCTGTGTAACTGGTGATGAGGAAATATCCTCAAATCGTACTTTGGGATACTCAATGTCTTTCATTGGATTTTTATGCATCTTAGACTCATTGAATATCACCTGTGAGCTGCATATAACCTTCTTAGATTCCGGTGCCAGAGACGATATCCCATCTCTCCATCCACACCATATCCAATGAAGATGCATTTGTGTGATTTGGGGTCCAGCTTTTGTCTAAGCACTTTTAGCACATGTGAAAATGTCTCACACCCAAATACATGTAACCTATCATAATTGGGCTGTTTTCCCATCCCTGTCTTCTAATGCCTCTTTAACTGCAAAAGTCCTAGAACTCAGAGGAGATGTACTCACCTCCATTGTCACTGCGCAAAGCTTTAAGCTTTTCTCCGATTGGTTCTCTACCAATGCTAAGAACTTCTGAAAGGCACTAAAAATGTTGCTCTTTTGCTTCAAGAGATAAACCCACACCTTTTTAGTAGAGTCATCTATGAATGTTAGGAGGTATAACACTCCCCCTAGAGACTTGACTGGCATAGGTCCGCACAAGTTGCTATGAACGAGATCTAGAGGACTCCCTAACTCCTTGTCCAAAGGCATTGATGTCAACCTAGTCTATTTTTCATAGATGCAATGCTCACATAAAGAGAAGTTAGAGCAATCTAGCATAGGGATATAACCAAAACACAGCAAGACTTTCATTCCCTTTTGACTCATATGTCCTAGCCGGCTATGCCACAACTTTGTAAAGGACATCTCAGCTACACAAACAGAATTCTCTTTCACAGAAGAGATATAAAGTGAGTACAATAAGCCAGACTTATGGCCTTTAAGCATGAACAAATTTCCCTTCTTGATAATCCAAGAATTATGATCAAATATGGTAGTGTAACCCAAATCATCCAGCTGTCCAAACTCTTTGTCAATTTGGGTACATGTCTGACATTATGCATCATAAAATCAATGCCATTACACATAGAAAACTTGATGCTATCCACACCGCATATATCAAGCTCATAAGAATTGCCTAGCTTCACTGTGCCATGTGTGGTAGTGTATGTAGAAAACCACTCCTTGTGAGGAGTCACATGAAAGCTAGCACATGAGTCGACAATCCAATTATGCGCATAACACTCGTCAAGAGCTAAAAATGCATCAAGACTCAAATCCAATGTGAAAATTGACACATCATTGGCACGTCAGAATCTTTTCTCAATGAGTGGATACTCAACCACATTAAGCTTTTCAATTTTCACGCTGGTTTTAGGTTTGTCAGACTTTGCTTTCTCTTTGCCCTTATTACGTTGCATTGTGTAGCAATCTTTCTTCAGGTGTCCCTTTTTATGGCAGTAGTAACACTCTACATTTTGTATGTCTTTGCCGTGACTCTTGCTACAACCTTGCCTATGATCCTGTGAATTACCGCAGCTATGACCACGATACCTTTGCTTGTCATGATTGCCACCAGCCACATATGCATCACCATGTCCACTCGCATCAAGAGATTGATGTCAAATCTCCTCAGTGAGAAACGCACTAGCAACATCACCAAAAACTAACTTTCCATTGGGTGAAAAATTGCTTATGACTGTGTTGAAGGTATCCCATGATGATGATAGCAAACATAGCAAGAAAATGGCCTTCATTTCATCAAAATTGAGAACTTTTGAAGTAAGTTGTGAATACACATTGTTGAACTTGTTTAAGTGAGAACTAACATTATTGTCTTCTTCCATGTTCATGCGCATCAATTCATCAAGAAAACCTTGTTCAAGGCATTGTTGCCATCCCAAGCCCTACATAGAGCATCCCATAAATCTTTGGCATTGGTCTTATCCATTATTGTAAAGTAAATGGACTCACCAAGATGGATGTGAATGGTTGCCATAACACACTCATTCAGGTCATCCCACTCATCATTAGTGTATGCACACTCTCTTCTTGCACGCAAGGGTGCTATCAAGCCTTTGTTGATCAAAACATCTTGCATACGCTGCCACCAAATGACAAAGTTTGAGCCATCAAACTTCTTGATGTAGTACTCTTCTCTTTCAGAAGCACTAATTGCAACCATGATTCAAAATAATGTAGCGAAAAACTTTACGTCGAATTGCCTGGGACAATATTGACAGAGTTTCCCCTAGAATAGGAGCAAAAACTCAACCAAGGGTAGTAAAATCACTGTGTAAGAACAACTAGACGTGCCAAGAATGCATAAAATGGACTCGCAAGAAAAATCCACCAGAGTCTCCTTTGTATGAGGAGTCAAAACTCAATTCAAAAAACGCATAAATTGCTCAAAAGAACCACTGGGCATCAACTACTCAAAACCACTGCTGTGTGACCGCCAACTTGGCGTCAAAAGCACAAGAAACTATCCAGATACATATCCTATGGTGAGGGTACTGCAAGTGGAAACTCTAGCTATCTGTATCACCGAAGGTATCTCACTATTCAAGAATACCCCATCAAAGAAAACCTTATGCTATCGACCCTCCAAAGGCTAAAGCAGACACAAAAGGACAAGCCACAATCTCAGAAAGGGCTCTTCCAGTCCAAGTCTCAGAAACGGCCAGGAAAACCACCAAAATAGCCAAAAAATGGATGCACACAAAGTACAATAGGCAGTGTCCGCAACTCAACGTACATGAGTGAGTGCGCTCAAAAGGGCGCCAGAAATTGATGCATGCAATAAAAGTGTTCCCTGCGGGGATATCTTCTCTCATAAGAGCTCAATAGAACTATGGTGTGCTAAAGTAAACATGCATCTTCCAATGCATCTATCTGCAGAGAAACTGCTGTCAAAATGACTGCCAAAGTCGCCTGAAAAGTGATGTCTATAAGTGTCTAGAAACCTGGAGAATCTGTGTGTAAACGGGCTCAGACGCCCCCTGTAACTTGCGTGTCGGTGTAGATATGTGCCGATTTCCGCAGCCAGTCAAAAATGAGCTAGTCGAGTAGCTGCGGAGAGTGTCATAGCTGAAAACTATGCAGTAAAGTCCGATCGGTGCGCTCAATGCCGATGAAGGATGTCACTCCTCTATGGTAGAGGTACCTCACCCGCACACTTCACAAGCACAATCGAGTGTGGAAAAATGGTCGTTTGTAGAAAGATCGGAGTCGAGTTGGATGTCAAAATCCACCGGTGAGGAAATTGAAGCCAAGGCGCAAACACGCTGTCAAAATCAATGTCGGAACAACAAAACACTAATGTCAATGCCGCCTCCTACCGTAGGACATGAGTCTCTTGATACAGAGATGAAAAATCTGCTATCTCTCTCTCTCTCTTACGCTCACTCTCACACCTCGGTTCTCTCACTCTCTCAAACTCTCACACGCTTGCTCTCAATCAAGCTCTCTTGCTTGCTCTCTTTGGAGAAAATATGTCTCTCTCACAGCTCTCAAATTGTGCTCTCTCCATAAGATCCCCAAAATTTGGGTCTCGTTTGAAAATTAAAAAAATAGATTCTAATATCCGTCTTGTCAAATTTTGATTTAAGATGCTTAATTGGCAGTATTGTAAGGTTCTAAAGTAAAAAGCAAAGTCGTTTCCATGTTTCAGTAGGTCAGACGTTACGTTCAGTTTGAGAAAATCTAGCTTTTCTATGCTTTTAGGTGCTTTTTTGCAAAAAGCAAGGTCGGCGGATCCTTAACCTACATGTTCCGGGGAAGCTATGATTTAATTTTGTAAAAATCTGCTTTTTGAGTGCTTTTCACGCTCTTTTTAGATTTTCATGATTTTTTGTGCTTATTAAGCGAGTCCGCTTTCTTATTTCGGTGGACAAGGGGAACCCGTGGTTCAATTTTAAAAAAATTTTCTTTTTTATTTTCTTTTGCACTATTTTTAACTTTTCGGCGATTTTGAAAAGCAATGTTCTTTTTAGGATGACCTAAACATAAAAATATTTATTTTAGTCTCTGTCGGATTTTAAAATGACCACACGGAGAAAAACGAGACTTTACTAGAATTTTTTTAATAAAAAGCAGTATCGTAAATATGCAGGGGCAGTACAAAAAAGTCAAAATTATGTTGGGATATCACGATGCGGCATAGTCTAGTCACGGTTTCATTAGTTGGCCGGATATTGTTCAATTGGTCAGTTTTATTGTTAAAATTGAATGGTAAGTGGGAGACTTGACCACCAAAAGCCAAGTCTTGTTTTAAGAAAAGTCCCAAAATCTGTGCAGCTATTCTTAGCTGAGAAGGTAGCGCTAGTTTTTTCCTTGGGGCTCACTTTAGCCTTGCCCAGTGCCTATAAAATCATCTACAGTGCTCAGTTTTCAGTGCCGTCTGTTTCGTCTACTACCGCAAGGTAATACGTACCTATTATACAGAGTGGTGCAAGCTCTTCATCACCATCTGCATAAGCTCTTCTCTCTCGTTTACGGGAAGAAGAAGAAGAATAAGAAGAAGAAGAAGAAGAAGAAGAAGGATACTCTCTCTCTACTTGCTTACTATCTCCTCTCGTTTCACGGTGTACGTGCTCTTCAAAAGCTCTCGTGGTGAACACCTCTATGTAGCTCTCATCACCGCTCTCTTGCTGAAAATCAAGAAGCTTTTTGATGTCCCTAATCAATGTTAAAGCACGGTGAGAAGCTCTAAACTCCATAGCCATCATCATCTCTCTCAATATGTCGTTTTTCTGAGTGGACACCCTCTCAGTGATTCTTTTTTCATATATAAGTGCATGTATAGATTTTTTGAGTATGTATGAAGTTACCCCATGATTATTTTATCATGTTTAACACTCTAATTTATGCTCATGATGTGTTTACAATCAGGTGCGTGCATACAAAGCGCTTTTTGTTTCACGTCATAAAAGCGTTAGGGACACTATTTTGGTCATAACTCACAAACTGTTATGAATCAGCCCAAACCCTTTAAACCAGAGATAAAAAACATCATTTAAATTTTTTTCTCTCTTGGTGTCATGCAAAAATCATGCACAAGTTAAGAGATATGGTCAAAAAATAGTTTGTTGCCCATTGCACTGTCAAAATTTTGGAACCCAGGCTCCTTGGAGAACCACTATATAGATTCACCGGATGGGCAAACCCACTTAGCCAATTGAAATGCTTGATTAAAATTAATGATAAATGTATTTAGGTCTCCGTTATCACCTTGGGTATGCGAGTTGTTAATCCTTCCATAATCGGGTTTACTTACGCGTGTAGGGGTGCACGAGTTGTTTTTTGCATGTGTGAAGTTATGGTTTATGGTCGATCTAAGGGTCGGAGCTGTTTTGCATGCACCCCTACACATGCACCCCTACACCCCTACTTGCTCTCAACAAAGTGAAATTCTCTCTGTCCATAGTAAAGTGTACACAGGGTCGGAACTTCACACATGCACCCCTACACCCCTACTCGCTCTCAACAAAGTGAAATTCTCTCTGTCCATAGTAAAGTGTACACAGGGTCCGGTGCTCTGCTAGTTATTTTGTCATAAACTTTTTTTGATGTTATGATATACCCAAATTTTGTCATCACATTAATACATGGTTTCCTGTTTCATTTAGATGGGGCATTTAAAGATCCTCTGTTGTCATTCTCTCATGTCTCTGTGCACTCTATTTCACCCTCCATTATATTCTCTCTCTCTCTCTCTCTCTCTCTCTCTCTCTCTCTCTCTCTCTTCTGACAATGTGGTGTACACATATATTCACCCTCCACAATGTTAGATTTTCCTTGATTACGATTTTATTCATAACACCCATTCAGGGGTAGCACTAGTTGCTAGGTGCCTCTGGATGCAATGCGACTCATGGCCTAATATCCATGCTTGGTTGGGCATTGAGAACTCCTCCCCTATGCAAACGCTTCTGCAACTCTGATGTATATTGAAAATCATATAAAGATGTAAATTGTATAATTTGTGGATAGACCCTTGGGAGGGGTATCTCTCACTCTCTCGCTATCTTTCTCTGTCTCTTTAGTGTGTGATGTTGGTGGTGCAAGAGTCGGGTGAGTGGGGGCTTTTGGTGGGAGTAGCCCCTTGCACACAAGGCCCTGTCAAAAACTTTGCCTGCCAGGTCTGACGAGTTGTAAAAAACTGATGACTGTTGGGTGTGTGTGTGTGTGTGTGTGTGGATGCTTGGTCCATAGCTACTCCCTTCTACCTCCTTGCTCACGCAATCAATTAGGCCCCAAATCTACCAATACTTTTGTTTGCAAGACCGTATTGTGAGCTATGCCTTTTTGCAAGAATCCTTCAATGAATTCTTCAAACATCTTATCTAGAGTCTTAAAATATTGTCTTTCCACTGAGTTGAACCATGTAGCCGCATCATCTTCCAGAGTCGGTCCAAATCCCGCAAACTGTGTTGCAAAATTCAAAACTTCATATTCTCTAATTACTCTTCTGAAAGTCGCTACGTGATCTCTCAGATCTTTATCTTCGGAGTATTTCTTGTTTACCTATTTTTGAACTTGGGATTATCTAACTCGCCGATTGTCTATAAGTCTAGCCATAGACTCACCTAATCCTTCTCTTGCTTTAGACCTTCTACTATGCCTAGGTTCTTATTTGATTTCATCTTCTAGACTAAGGAGGGATTTAATATTCACGTGATCACGTAAAATTTCTTGTGATCATAATTTTTATAATCACATTCACATAATCACTATTAACGTGATCACAAAAAGGCCAATAAATGGTGATGTGGAAATCCACCAAAACCCCACCAAGGTATGTGCTTTTCTTGATGAGCTTACTAGGAAACTATGTGAACCCTAACTCTAGCTCATTAAGAAATAAAAGAATCCCAACAAGCTTACCGAATTGGATGATTTCTATAGGTTAAGGGGAAGTCACGTGAATAGTTAACATGGTCACGTATTTTGAAACATGATCACTCATGTTATTGACATGTTCACATGTTTGTGATCACGTGAATGAAGTACCTACAAGTTCTAGTTCATATCCTTGTAAGAGTCTCACAACAGGTGGGTCTTCTCAAAACTCTCTCTCAATCCTTACTCTTTCTCCATGAGGTAACTCTGTTGTAGTCAGTCTGACGGTTGGTCCTTAACCTTCACTTAGATACGGATATGATGGGAATAGTGGTGGTGCACTTGGTCCTTCATTGACCGTATATCCACCTCTATTGATATCCGGTCTTGGTATGGCATCTTAAGGGAATCTAGGTGGATAGATCAACATTTCCAAAAATTTGATACGATTTCTTCTTTGCCGCCTCTTGAAGCACCCGTCAAACATGTTTGTGAAGGATTTATTTTGGGTAAGATACAACATTTGAAGTTTCCAAAGAATGGTTCACTTAGGGCCACATGCAGGTTGCAGCTTGTGCATAGTGATGTTTGTGGGCCCATGCAAACTCCATCCATGGGAAATTACCTTTACTTTGTTACTTTCATTGATGATTAGTCCAGGAATGCATGGGTATTTCTGCTTAAAGACAAGCTTGAGGTATCTATGTGCTTCAAACAATTTCTAGCTGTCCATGTGTCATTTTCTATAGGTGCATCATATTTTGATTGCATGGTAGCCATCCAATTTTATGAATTATATGCTTCATCCAAAGATAGAGGTTCCTCAACCTCATGTAAGATAGACATACATAGCCAAAGCATAACAATCTAATGCATAAGATGCATGGACAAAACCTGAACGAGGACAACTAGACAAAGGTGAATCCAATTTACTGTCACGCAAAGTATGCACCAGCCATTTACGCATACCTCTAGCCTACTCATTCTCAGTCCTTTCCTCATCAAGTACATCATGTACATCTTCATCAGTAATAGGCTTATCTATAACATTTTTAGAAACCCCCATAGGCTGTGCACTCGCCTCATTGGAATTTACATTTGAACTTCCACCATCGAAAAGAGGCAACAAAGTGTCCTATGAGCTGACATTACTATCTCTACTGTATGACAACAAGGGTTGAATAGGATCTTCCACAAACACAACATCCTCTGAGACCAAGATACACTTTGTTTGCACATGGTACAACCTGTAACCTTTGCTTTCAGCACTATAACCAACAAAAATACATTTGACAGCCTTATCATTCAATTTTTTGCGATGTGTTTGTGGCACCAAAGCATATGCCAGATAGCCAAAAACACCCATGTGCTCAATAGAAGGATTTCTATCATGCCATGCTTCATATGGAGTAATAGACTGCAAAGATTTTGTAGGACACCTGTTTAGTACATAAGTGGCACACATGATGGCCTCAAGCCAAAACAAATGCGGCAAAGCTTGACTTTTGACCATACATCGTGCCATTTCCATAAGTGACCTATTTTTCCTCTCAGCAACACCATTTTTCTCAGGTGTATAAGGCACTTTACATTGGTGTTTTATCCCACAACTAGTCAAAAATGCATTAAATTCATGGGACATATACTCCCCCCCTTGATCGGAACAGAGGGTGCCCATAATATATTTTGAAACATTTTCAGCCGATTTGACTCTTAGCAAAAAGGCCATTGGTATAAAGCGGGTTTACAAGTTGAAACGCAAGTCGGATGGTGAGATTGATAGCATAAGGATCACCTTGTTACAAAAGGTTATGCACAACAAAAAGGAATAGATTATGAAGAGACTTTTTCTCCCACTTGTTGTATGACTAGTGTGCGTTTTCTATGTGCATTGGCAGCTCATTTTGGTTGGGATGTACATAAATCCAACATTGTTACTGCTTTCTTTGAATGGTGACATATTTGAGGAAGTTTGTGTAATGTAGACTCGTGGTTTTCTCAAGAAAGGACAAGACGATAAAGTGTGCAAATGTAAGAAAGCTTTGTATGGGTTGAAGTAATCTCCTTGTGCTTGGTATGAGAAGGTTGACACTCATTTGGTCAAACGAGGCTTTTGTAATAGTATAACAGAAAGCACATTGTATGTAGGTGTGAGGGTGATGTACTTCTCATTGTGGTTCTTTATGTGGTTGATTTGCTAATCATTGAACCAAATGGGAGACATATTGCTGAATTTAAGGCTGATTTAAATACTACTTTCAAGATAAAAGATTTGGGGCTGTTGCATCATTACTTGGGTATACAATTTAAGCAATGTGATGGTGGTACTACTTTGTGTCTAAAAAGTTACTATAGAGACATTGCTATATGTAAGTTTGGACTTGAGGATTGAAAACCTATTACCACTCCCATGGAAATAGTTTTGAAATTGAGTCTTCATTCTTTACCAAAATGCTGTTGGTTTCCTCATTTATGTACGCAACAGGAGGTCGGATATTTAGTTTGCAATCTCATAGATAAGCAGATTTATGCATAGCGCAAGGTCTAAGCATTGGCAGGGTGTCAAGAGGATTTTCCGCTACTTGAGTGGTACTTTACATCTTGTCTTGTTTTACCCAAAGGGGGGATCATTTTTGCCAGACTTACATGCTTTTTTGGACTCAGATTGGTCTGGCTGTTTTGACATGCGAGTGTCCACAAGTGGTGTTTGTTTCATGCTTGGTAGTTAATGTATATCATGGTTGAGTAACAAGGAACCTAATATGGCCAGTTCTAGTTGTGAGGCTGACTATAGGGCAATATTCATAGCTACGATTGAGTGTGTATGGCTCAGATGCCTTATGAATGATTTGGGTGTTGGACAGGACACTACCAACATTATCTACACTGACCTTCAGAGCACATTGGTGGTAACCAGACTTTCATGCTTGCACAAAGCACATTGAGGTGCATTACCACTATGTTAGGGAGAGGCTCTCAGCACGACAGATTAACTTGGTTTATGCGCCAACACAGGACAACCTTGCAAATCTTTTCATACAAACCTTTTCACAAAGGCATTGTCTCGTGAGAAATTTGAATCTTTCCAAAAATCTTTGGGCCTACTCCCCTTTGTGGACTGATCATGTCCTCAGAGTATGGCACTTCCCTTTACTCTATGTGCCATGTCTCATTCACCGCATCACTCTAGGGGGAATTTGTTACCATATACATGTGGTAGTGATGTTTGTGAACATAGTTAAGACCGTTGGGGCATTTTTTCCCTCAAAAGGAGGTTTTTCCCCCTATGCCATTGTATATACACCCATCATTCTAGGGCTATCTATCTTTCCATTTTACACTAAGTAATACACTCTTTGTTATGTGCCTTGAGCTTCCTTCGTCTTCTCCAAGCTGTGTGTGTTTTCTTCTAACCCTAATTCCAACATGATATACTGATTGGAGATCCTTTCAAAGACATTATGCTTGTTTGTAGGAAGATCTCTTGGCAATATTGGAAGATGTTAAGGAATGGTGGCAAAAATTCCTCCTCCAAAATATTTGACCATGAAAAATGTGCAATCATTGTCAGAAGATGGGTCACAATATTTTGAATCTTGAGGATAGTACATATTTAATTCCTCAAACTTTGGTGGATATTCAGACACAAGTCTAACCTAACCAATGGGATGAAGATATCCAGGTCTAAATTGACTTTTCCAAATCATCCAAATCTTCATGTGATTCATTTTTGGATTGTGCTTCGCAAAATCAAAATGATTGAAAGAACCATCATTATGAGCTGCTAATGGTAGAGATAAAGGTTCCACAATTGGATGAAGACTAGTTGCCTTTACTATGTGCTATAACGACTAGGTCTTACCTTGGGAAATGTTCCACAGTTGGATGAAGACTAGTTGCCTTTGTCATCTACTATAGTGACTAGTCTTACCTCGAGAAAGAAAAACATCACTAGTAAGGAATTGGATTGTTTGCCATCTCAATTATAGCCCAACAAGTCTGACATCTATCTGGGGTTGTACGTTCAAAGATTGGATGATGTTTTTGAAGGCATTCACATGATCACAATGCTGGAAGCCTATCCATCAGATTGCCTCATGGAGGACACACTTGTTCCATGAGTGAGGATAGTTCCTAAGCTAATGGAGGCACTCATTACAGAGGAGGTGATGGGGATCCATGAGGAAGGGAATATACTTGTCACAAGTGAGGAAGGGAGGGTGCAAAAATAGTGTAGTATGGTAGAGGTGTGTGCTAGATTTTTGATGAGAACAAATGAGGATTGGCGTGATGTGTCCACCTAGATGATGCTGATTTTTAGTTCTGATGCAACTAGATGCTGATGAACACCAGATCGTATCAACCAGGTCCCATTGGGCCCACTTACCAGATGTGTGACTAATGGCCGTTCCAATATCAAACACTGGGCTAATCAGATGATTGACGTTTCCCAACTAGCTTGCAAACGATTAATTAATGAAACCTGGTAGTTGATCCAACACCAATTAGATTTGTGATTTGATCACTGATGCGGATGATGACCTTGGCCTTGACTATTCTCTCTCAACTCAAGTTTCGACTCGAGATTGTCAGCACCCTCTCCTGCTTCAAAATGAAGCTTGACTTTGTTTGTAGTCTCTCTTGAAGCCTCAGGGGTGGAGGGGATCACTACAATAAAAAAATGCATTTCATGTGGGTTCAAAATTGGGGATTATTTTATTCAATATTTTTTCACATTTTTAGGTACAGAACGGCGTTGAAAAGTTTTCCTTGAAATAAAATTGCAGATTGAATAGGAAAAGGGTCCCTTTTATTGGTGAGAAGTTCATGGCTAAGGGGTTATAAACAATGCTTGAGTGCAAGTGATATATAGATTTTATATATTGTGACCCCCCTGATCTTGAAGCTACAATGTTTGCATGGAGAACTTGTTGGCAGAATTCAATGGTAGAATGGCCTAGAGCATCATGCTTGCTCTACATTAGAGGTCAACCAATAGAAAGAGGGTTGTGGACACATTCTATACCCTCAAAAAATTACAGAGACAAGGAGTTGTACACTTGATTTCATTACACAAATCTTATGAAAGGGGGCCCAGTGTTTTGTTGTAGGCAATTTGGAGCGGGTAATGTGATAATCTTATAGACCCAAAATGAGATATTAAATTAGCACTAAGCTAGGCACTGATGGTGTGCTAGTGTCTCTCTCACATGATGGACTAACTGGCAGGCTACGACATTGTCTCATGAAGCAACCGGTGAGGTTCTGTCAGGTAGAGACATATAAATTGTTGGCTATGTATGCAATAGGTTGCAACTTGCAATGGCTTGTCTAGGAGCCTTAGCTTAGCCTTGAGCCAATTGAAAAATAAAAATAGCTAGTTGAAGGGAGGGGGAGGAGGAAATCCGCTTGGAAAATTCAAGAAAATAGATTAAATCCAAAAAAATTCCACCTATTTTGAAAATTTTTCTCTTTGAAATTACCATTTTGTATGTTTGTGGTATTGATTTTTTTTCAAAAACTGCCAGGAGGTCTCTCTCTACCAAAAACTAAAAAAACACCTAAAACATTCGCATCGGTGCAGACTGTTTTAAGTGGGTTTATTTTAGTTGTAGTGTTTGGGGGGGGGAGAGAGAGAGAGAGAGAGAGAGAGAGAGAGAGAGAGAGAGAGAGAGAGAGAGAGAGAGAGAGAGAGAGAGAGAGAGAGAGAGAGAGAGAGAGAGAGAGAGAGAGAGAGAGAGAGAGAGAGAGAGAGAGAGAGAGAGAGAGAGAGAGAGAGAGACGACATGTTAGGCATCTCCAAGACAAAGTTTGTTTGCGAAGCAGTCCATGAGGGCTTTTAGAGTTGCAGCTGAATGCCAAGCCTATGAATACTACTCCTAAGAAGATGGAGTTGATGTTCACGAGTGCTATACAGGATGCATGTAGAACAATATGAATTAACAATTAAACAACACACTAATCAACATGAAACATACATTGCCAACAATTGCATCCCATCATTAAATTCTTACAGACACATGAACCGAAATAGCTTGCAGTGTTCTTTGTACTAGAGACTATTTCAATGCATAAAAATGCATTTAAATCATTAGCCTAATGGCTGAAATTCAATATATCTATAACTAGAAACGCCTATATCTGTTTCATTCTGGATTCTTCTATGCGAGAGCAGTGACTATTGTTATTTGTTTGCTTATGGAGTGCTCAAGAGAGGACTCCTTGCCTGAAAATTGCGTACTTGATTGCAAATACATCAAGAAAACACTATTTTAAAACCCTGACATGTTATCTTAGTAGATGCATCCAAATCCTCTAATAGAAAACCATATTTTGACAAAAATGACCATAACTCTGAAATCTTGAAAATTGGATAGTAGAGACCTGAAAAGTAATCCAAATTCAAGAAGTTGTGGATCAAGGGCATTATCATACTCTCTAGAAATGGTCTGAAAAGTTTGCATAGATTTTGTGGAGGAATAGCAAGATTGACACCTTGTCTAACCATTCAGTCTACATTATGGCTGACCAATGTGTAGGAAACCATCAGACCATCATGGTTGAAGGAGGTAACACCTCCATAAGCATGTATCAAGCACCTAGGTATACCATGATTCTTCTAGAGGGATCAAACACACATGGAGCCCTTATCTACAATGCAAGTGACAACAAGAATCGATAGCTTTTCCTTACTTGTCTCTTTTAGTTGCAAAGGGTGTCTTCAATAATATTCAACTACGCTATTATAGGTTGGACACACACATGAAGACATAGATGCTATGTCTAGCAAGTTCTTTGAAAGATTGAAAGTTAATCAATGTATGTTGTAGGTCACACTAAACAATGGATTGTTCCACTTAAAACAAAAAAAAACCACCCAAAACAGTTCCCGCCGGTACACACTATTTCAATTTTTGGTAGAGAGAGAGAGAGAGAGAGAGAGAGAGAGAGAGAGAGAGAGAGAGAGAGAGAGAGAGAGAGAGAGAGAGAGAGAGAGAGAGAGAGAGAGAGAGAGAGAGAGAGAGAGAGAGAGAGAGAGAGAGATGATACACTAACCATCTCCAGAAAGGCATTGTCTCTCTAAGCAGTCCGTGAGGGGCAGATACGTACAATTTATTGGCTTGGTCATGCCTGTAGTAGGTTGCACTATGCAATGGATTGTCTCTCTACACCAACAAATTTATAAAAAAACCTCCTTAAAGAGTTTGCATCGGTGTGGTGTCATAATAATCAATATCTAATTCTCCTAAATGATTTTCTCATATTAAACTGATCATTTAATGTGGGGAAGTGCCAAGGGAGAAAAAGCTAGAATATTGGTTAAGTTAGCAGACCGGTCACAGTAGGGATCCAAAGGAGGGAAAATAGGGATCCAAAGGGGGGGGCCATCTGCAAAAGAACCATGTGAAACAATGGGCCAAAAAGACCCTAAGGTTTAGCCCATTAAGACTTCCAAAATGCTAAGGTTCCAAAATTCAAAGGTTGTGTCCAAAGGTTAACCCTAGGGAAAAATTGGATGCTTAGTGTGAGCTCAAAAAGTCTTTGCATATCCCTACATGGGAGGGGGCGAGCCCCAAAGCTAGGGGATGAGAGAGAAAGCCACACACACACACACAGGCTCCCTTTGCACAAAGGGAATGAGGGACACATGTCAGCTCCCTAGGCCAGATGCCCACAAGGTGTGCCCAATTCCTATTGGAAGACCCTTGAAGTGGACCAATGAGAATTAAGCTAGAGTAAATCTAGTTTAATTAATTTAAAAACATTTAATAAAAGAAACCAATAAGAATTAAGTGTCCTAGAAGACTATTGGGCAGTCTCCCAAGGGGTCCAATGAGCATTCAGGAGCCCCATGGCTTGCCTGATTCCTATTGGCCAGGAGGCAAAGGGGTCCAATGAGAGTTTAGTTTAATTATTTAATCATCTAAAGCTCTCACAAAAGGGGAAAGGGGGACACATGTCAGAAGGCTATCACTTATGCTGCTTAATTCCTATTGGCTTGACCTGGGGAGGTCCAATGAGGAAAAAGCCAGCCTAACTTAGCAGCTAGGGCTCGCCCAAGAGAGAGGGGGGCTGATTTTTGCTGGGCATTCACTCTCACACTCTCACACTTGACCATGTGTGAAGGGAAAAATACTCTATCTCCTCCAAAGCTTTAATGGAGAGCTCATCACCTACTCCAAGCTTGTGAGATAGAAGCCTACATCAACACTCTCTTGGCATGTGGATGCAAATCCAACCAAGAGCCAAGCTTCAATGCATGATCATCTTCTCTACCAAGCTAATTACTAAGCTAAGCTATGCTAATATGAGTGATTATGTGAGGAGATGTACTTCTTTCTCGTAAGATACTTCTTTTTCCTCTCAATCTACTCTCATACCCTGCTAGCTCTCACCATCTTCGAAGGTGTGTGAGGTCTTGGGTCTGAGAACGGGGATAATTCAAGTTGTGTTTGATTAAGTGTTTTGCTTGGTGTATGAAGCTTCCAGCTTCATTGCACTAGCTAGTCTTGAAGGAACACAAAGAATTGTATTGTACAATGTCTCTCTTGATGGGAGAAACCATAATACAAAGCCTTTTGGAGGGGGGACCGGCTCCATGCAAATCCGGTCCTCAACTGTTGTCAATAGCTTAATTGCTCTCTCTTTTGAAAGTATTGTCGATGCTATCTAACTAGGTGTTATGCTTTTTGTTGCTCTCTCCACCCAAGCACTCTTGTAATTCTCATTAGGAATCTATTCTAATGAAATGCCCACTATGTTCATGCTAATTTCCGCTACAAATGAGATTTTAGGCCATTAAATGTTACATTGGTATCAGAGCTCAAGGTTTCTCTTTTCTTGCTCAAGAAGGGAGGTCCTCAAGCTAGCTACAAATGGTTGGTATTATTAATTGCCTGTGAGTAAGTAGAATAGGGATTTTTCAGCCTTGCAGTGCGCCTGCCTTTGTGCAGTTAACGGGGCATCACCGTCGAGAGCTATGGTCTTAATAGTGGAGTCCTACGGGGCTTGCCTACGGCTTAACCACTATTGAGCTATTAGAAGCTTGACAGGAGCCGGTGCTGTTTTGGTGTCGAAAGACCCTCTCTTCTATTCCTTGCAATTAATGGTATTCGAGCCGCGGGTACAGTAGCTTGAGTGCTTTTTCTAAAGGGGTAAAGAGGAGTAGCAACTAGGGCTTGAAGTGCCAAAGTACACCTAAAAAGTTTACACCTAAAAGTTGTTAGAATGGCTGACAATATTAAAGAGAGTGAAATTAATGTTGATAACTTTGATTTTGCTCATGAGCAAGCTACTAATGATGCTTCAATGCTTGTTAATTATCTTGTTTCTAGGCTTCAACAAGCCATGGGCAATCCATCTCTCCAAAGTGAAGTGCAACGGCAGCTCCGTGCTCACGGGATTCTCCAAGCTCATCACCATGACGAGAGAACACCTAGGAAGCCTCCTTGTGAGACTACCAAAAGAGGTCTCTCTCCGATTCGGGAAGAAGAAGAGAATCCATATGAAGGGCTCAAGAACTTACTTCTTGATGATGCATCTCCTTCCCAAAGGAGAACTCAAGAGCCTCCACCGAAGGAACGAGAAAGAAGCGAGTCTCCCGCCACCTCGGCGGAGATGGCTCCACGAAGACGGCGGGCTAAACGCTCTCCATCACCACCAAAGCGGAGAAGACCATCACACTCTTCTCCACGCCATAATTCAAAGAGGGATGATAAAAAGCAAGAGAAGAAAAAGGCGAGAAAGAGGACACCCTCTTCTCCATCTTCTTCATCCTCTTCCTCTTATGAAAGCTATGGTGAAGACGACAAAGATCAAGACAAGAAAAAGGCGAGAAAGAGGTCACCCTCTTCTCCACCTTCTTCAAATTCTTCATCTTCTGAAGAAAGTGATGGTGCAACTTTTGAACCATCAAAAAGAAGAGGCCATAGAAAATCCTATGCCGCATGGAAGAGGTCGTCCAAGCTGAAGAAATTCAAAGAGGGAGGGAAGAGCATCTCTTTCCTTACCTATGATGGCACCTTCGGTGCTACAGACAAAGTTTTGGCCTTTATCCAGCAATTCGATGCGGCGTTTGGAGATGAGGGCTTCACGGAGTCCTCTAAGCTACGCCATGTAGCTATGCACTTTCAAAAGTCCGCCAGACAATGGTGGTCTAGCCTACGAGCCAACGGTGAAGCTCCACGAACATGGAAGGCTTTAAGAGCTTCCATTATGAAGCAGTTTTTGGCCACCGATGCCAAAGACAAAGTACTCACCGAATGGCGAAGCTTAAAGCTCTCTCCCAATGAATCCATCCACAAATATGTAGACAAGTTTTGGGACCTACAACTCAAAGCCACTGTCTTCAAAAAGTTGGATTTTGGAGAGCAAAAGCAACAATTTTGTGCGGGCTTAACCGAAGAAATGGCGGAGTATGTCAACTCCCAAAGGCCACGTACCATATCGGCGGTAATACACCATACTATGGTGGCCTCGCGAATCAATTTCCAAACGGGGGGTAAAAGAAAATAATAAACCCCCGGAAAACAAAGGTTCCAATGAGCCTAAGGGGAAGGACAATGTCCAAAAGTCTCCTAAGGGCAATTCCAACAAAGCTAAAGAGAAGGGAGTTTACAAAGGAAAGAATAAACTCTCTCCTGAAGAGCTTGAGCGTTATCGTAAAGATAACCGGTGTTTCAAGTGCGGCGAACAAGGGCATGCGTACCGCGCTTGTCCCCAAAAGAACAACCGCCAAGATCCTCCTAGAGCTTCTTTGGTTGAAATCCAAGAGGAGGAGATTCACCAAACTCACCACAAAGGATCTCCTCTATGCCATGCTTGGGGAAAGGTAAGAGAACATGATGCTTTTATTCTCTTTGACCCTGGTTCTACTCACAATTTCATATCTATGGAGTTAGCCACCAAGCTAGGCATACAATCCTACGAGATGGGAGATATCCTACCCGCAGACAGTGCCTTCAAGGGGCAAGAAGCTTCAGTCACTCCCTTAATCGGGAAATTGAGGCTTCATGTCCAAGGCTATGTGGACAAAGAGGATTTCTTTATCTCTCCTCTCAAGCATGAGGATGTAATCCTAGGGGCACCATGGTTTGACCGTCTGGCTGCCCATGTTAAATTTCCTGAAAGGAGAATCTCCTTTAAGTTCAGGGAAAAGGACATGTATATAGATGCTAGGGAGATGGGTAACACCATCCCCATTGTACATACACCAGCTTTCAACAAGTCAATAAAGAGCTCTATTTCCGTGTACATGATTTTTGTTAAAGATTCTCAAAATGAACCTAATGCTTTAGCAAAAGAAAATAAAAGCAACCAAAAGGAATTAGAGTTATCCAATTTTCTCAAGGGGTTTCAAGATGTCTTTATTGACGACATCCCTTGTGAGCTACCTCCTAAACGAGGTAATGACGACCATGCAATTGAACTTCTTCCAGGAAGTTCACCGCCTAACAAACCTCCTTATAGAGTTTCTCAAGCTCAACAAGAGGAGATTATGCGGCAAGTGCATGAGTTAATTGAGAAGGGCATGGTTAGGCCTAGCTCATCTCCATTTTGCTCACCTGTGCTATTAGTGCAAAAGAAAGACGGCACATATCGTATGTGTGTCGACTATAGAGCACTAAATAGGATCACTATCAAGAATAGGTTTCCCGTTCCACGGGTAGAAGACCTATTTGATAAGCTACAAGGATCGACCTACTTCAGTAGGATTGACCTAAAAAGTGGCTATCATCAAATAAGGATAGTTGATCAAGACATTGTAAAGACCGCATTTCGTACTACATTTGGTCTTTACGAATACATTGTCATGCCTTTTGGCTTGACTAATGCACCAGCCACATTTAACCGCTTGATGGAGAAGCTGTTCAGACCTCATCGAACCTTCACTGGAGTGTTCTTTGATGATATTATCATCTACTCTAATTCATTAGAGGAACACAAGCAACACCTCCAGGTAATATTTCAAGTTTTAAGAGAGAATAAACTTTATGTTAATCGAAAGAAAAGTGAATTTTTCTTGCAAGAGATTCAATATTTAGGTCACATTATCTCTCAAGATGGAATCCAAATGGATCCATCCAAGTTAGAGGTAATAAAAGGATGGCCTAAACCAAGGAATCTTCATGAACTAAGAAGCTTTATAGGTATGTGTGCATACTATAGACGCTTCATAGAAAAGTTCTCACAAATTGCGGGACCATTACATGACCTAACAAAGAAAAATGTTAGGTATACGTGGTCTGCTAAGGAGAACAATGCTTTCGAAAAGCTTAAAGAAAAGCTTATCTCTCAACCTGTGCTTACACTACCGGATCTCTCAAAACCATTTGAGGTCCAATGTGATGCTTGTGGTGATTGCCTTGGGCTGTTTTGCTCCAAGAAGGGCACGCCATAGGCTATGAGAGTCGAAGGCTCGACCCTGTTGAGCAAGCTCTAGGCATATACGAAAAAGAACTCCTTGCAGTTCTACATGCCTTAGACTCATGGAAGCACTATTTATTGGGGACTCCTTTCATTCTGCGAACGGATCACCAAAGTCTTAAGTACTTCATGACGCAGACCAAGCTCTCCGACAAACAAATGAGGTGGGCAAATTTCCTTTCGCAATTTCATTTTCATATTGCTCACATTGCTGGCAAGCATAATCAAGTAGCCGATGCACTCTCAAGACGACCGAGAGTGAATGCGGTTTCCATAGCAACTCACAATGATCTATCTTCAATGATAGATGAGTATGCTATTGATCCCGATTTTAGAGATGTGATTTCAGCCCTTGCATTAGGGAAGAAAGAAGAACCATTTACTTTACAAGATGGTTATCTTCTCTATGGCAATAGACTATGCGTTACTAACTCACTACGTGAGAAAGTAATGTATGAATCTCATGCTCCCCCATATGCGGGGCATAGAGGGATTCAGTCTACCCTAAAGGGAATTGAAACATATTTCTATTGGCCTACCATGAAAGTGAACATACATGAGTATGTTTCCAAATGTGTGGTATGTCAAAAGACAAAATTTGATAGAGGGAAGCAACTTGGATTGCTTCAACCCTTGCCAATCCCTAATTCACCTTGGGAGAGCATATCCATGGATTTTATCTTTGGATTGCCTAAGTCTATCCATGGGAATACGGGAATATGGACGATAGTAGACAGGTTCAGTAAACAAGCTCATTTTATACCTGTCAAAAAGACTATCAAAGCCCATCAAATGGCAACCCTCTTCATTTCACAAATTTTCAAGTACCATGGCTTGCCAATGTCCATAGTGTCGGATAGAGATCCTAGAATGACCAGTAATTTCTGGAAGGGTCTCTTTGAGAATTTAGGAACAAGGCTAAACTTCTCTTCGGCCTATCATCCACAAACTGATGGCCAAAGTGAAATAGCTAACCTAACTATTCTCGATCTACTAAAAGCCTATGTAACGGAAGTAGATCAAAGATCCCAATGGGAGAAGTACTTACCCTTAGTAGAGTATGCTTACAATAACACTGTACATACTTCTACAGGAAAAGCACCTTTCGAGGTAATTGAGGGAAGATCAAAAAGTCCCTTGCTACTTAAGGTACATGGGAAGATCTTCGCTGCAGATGAGTATAGCCGAGACCTACAAGAATCTTTCCAAAAGATTAAGGATGCTATCTCTATCTCACAGCAAAGGCAAAAGGCTGCTGCTGACAAGCACAGAAGAGCCCAAGCCTTTAAAGAAAACGATTGGGTCTTGTTAAAGTTTCCCAAGGCTCGATTAAGGCACACGACGGGCAAGAATCCTACGGGCCACCAAAAGTACTATGCTAAACTAGCAAAAAGGTACTATGGTCCCTTCCAGATTCTTAGGCCAATCAATGAGATGGCCTATCAACTTAAGTTGCCCAATCATTGGCTCATACACAATGCTTTTCATGTGAGCCTCTTGAAGCCTTACAAAGGAGAGCCACCTCAAGAACCAACTATTGAAGACCCACCGGAGATCGAGGACCACGAGGAGGTGCTGCAGCCCGAGTCCATTCTCCGACATGAAGACAAGGTATTAAGAGGCGGTAAGACTATCCGACGATATCTTATTAAGTTTAAGAATTATCCTTTTGAAGATGCTAGATGGATGCAAGGCATACAATTAAAGGATAACCTAAACCTTGTCAATGCTTACAATGCTTCCCAAGAGTAAGCAAATGTACAAAATGTTAAAAATGAACAAAAATTTTTGTCTTATAAGACTCTCTTTTTCTTTATTTGTGCACAAAAATGAAGTAGTATGCATGCTTAGATCAAGTTTGCGGAGACGACGTCTCCCGAACACCAAGTAGAGCTTGTCACTCTACTATGGAAGACTGATAGGACTAATGTGCAGACATGCTTGCGGCAGCCTCAGGCTCTCAAGCGCCAAATGGACTAGTCATCCATTATGGAATGATGTCGTAGGGTAACATAGGGATCCTCTACCCGCTAAGAAAAGGACTCATGCATATGCTTTATCTTCTCTACACCATAGTCGAGGACGACTATGATTTCAAGAGAGAGGTAATGTCATAATAATCAATATCTAATTCTCCTAAATGATTTTCTCATATTAAACTGATCATTTAATGTGGGGAAGTGCCAAGGGAGAAAAAGCTAGAATATTGGTTAAGTTAGCAGACCGGTCACAGTAGGGATCCAAAGGAGGGAAAATAGGGATCCAAAGGGGGGGCCATCTGCAAAAGAACCATGTGAAACAATGGGCCAAAAAGACCCTAAGGTTTAGCCCATTAAGACTTCCAAAATGCTAAGGTTCCAAAATTCAAAGGTTGTGTCCAAAGGTTAACCCTAGGGAAAAATTGGATGCTTAGTGTGAGCTCAAAAAGTCTTTGCATATCCCTACATGGGAGGGGGCGAGCCCCAAAGCTAGGGGATGAGAGAGAAAGCCACACACACACACACAGGCTCCCTTTGCACAAAGGGAATGAGGGACACATGTCAGCTCCCTAGGCCAGATGCCCACAAGGTGTGCCCAATTCCTATTGGAAGACCCTTGAAGTGGACCAATGAGAATTAAGCTAGAGTAAATCTAGTTTAATTAATTTAAAAACATTTAATAAAAGAAACCAATAAGAATTAAGTGTCCTAGAAGACTATTGGGCAGTCTCCCAAGGGGTCCAATGAGCATTCAGGAGCCCCATGGCTTGCCTGATTCCTATTGGCCAGGAGGCAAAGGGGTCCAATGAGAGTTTAGTTTAATTATTTAATCATCTAAAGCTCTCACAAAAGGGGAAAGGGGGACACATGTCAGAAGGCTATCACTTATGCTGCTTAATTCCTATTGGCTTGACCTGGGGAGGTCCAATGAGGAAAAAGCCAGCCTAACTTAGCAGCTAGGGCTCGCCCAAGAGAGAGGGGGGGCTGATTTTTGCTGGGCATTCACTCTCACACTCTCACACTTGACCATGTGTGAAGGGAAAAATACTCTATCTCCTCCAAAGCTTTAATGGAGAGCTCATCACCTACTCCAAGCTTGTGAGATAGAAGCCTACATCAACACTCTCTTGGCATGTGGATGCAAATCCAACCAAGAGCCAAGCTTCAATGCATGCTCATCTTCTCTACCAAGCTAATTACTAAGCTAAGCTATGCTAATATGAGTGATTATGTGAGGAGATGTACTTCTTTCTCGTAAGATACTTCTTTTTCCTCTCAATCTACTCTCATACCCTGCTAGCTCTCACCATCTTCGAAGGTGTGTGAGGTCTTGGGTCTGAGAACGGGGATAATTCAAGTTGTGTTTGATTAAGTGTTTTGCTTGGTGTATGAAGCTTCCATCTTCATTGCACTAGCTAGTCTTGAAGGAACACAAAGAATTGTATTGTACAATGTCTCTCTTGATGGGAGAAACCATAATACAAAGCCTTTTGGAGGGGGGACCGGCTCCATGCAAATCCGGTCCTCAACTGTTGTCAATAGCTTAATTGCTCTCTCTTTTGAAAGTATTGTCGATGCTATCTAACTAGGTGTTATGCTTTTTGTTGCTCTCTCCACCCAAGCACTCTTGTAATTCTCATTAGGAATCTATTCTAATGAAATGCCCACTATGTTCATGCTAATTTCCGCTACAAATGAGATTTTAGGCCATTAAAATGTTACATGTGGATTGTTTTAGGAGTTTTTTAATAAGTTTCTGGTAGAGAGAGAAAGAAAGAAATAGAGTGGTAGTAGCAACCTGCAATTGGGGGAGAGAGATTGAGAGATAGAGAGGTGTCTCAGTTCACTTGCATACGCGAGAGAGAGAGAGAGAGAGAGAGAGAGAGAGAGAGAGAGAGAGAGAGAGAGAGAGAGAGAGAGAGAGAGAGAGAGAGAGAGAGAGAGAGATGGCATGGTATGGCTGCTAGCTTGTATGTTTTGGTGGTAGCAGAAGCTATTGTGTAAGGAGAGTGACAACAACTGCTTTCTAGCCATTTCCCTCAGGGGGTTTACTATGTGTAAAAGTACCATATCATGTGTGTTCAAGACATGTTTGTAAAACCTTTTATCTGTGAATTTTAATAGGAATATAATGTACCCTTTTCTTTTCAAATCTGTAAGTTTTTTCTCAAATTTGAAAAAATAATGCCCTTCTGTATATATATTTCTGTAAGTTTCAAGAACTTTAGCTACCCTTCTGTTGAACTCACATGATAGGTTACATTTTTATTGAATGACCTCCCCGGGCCATTTCCTTGTCAGCTTTGCATAATATTTGCTTTGTATGCATCAAGGCAATAGAGAAAGTAATCAAGCTCTACTTGTTACCATAGAGGCACAGAGCAAGAAAAATCTTGGCACTGATATCTTGCCCTACCACTCAACTTTGCATCATTCACATGCATGCTATAGCTTGTGTGTGTGTGTGTGTGTGTGTGTGTGTGTGTGTGTGTGTGAGAGAGAGAGAGAGAGAGAGAGAGAGAGAGAGAGAGAGAGAGAGAGAGAGAGAGAGAGTCGACATTGTAGCGACCACCAAAAACAAAAAAAAATCTCTTGAAACAGTCAATGCGGACTATTTCATGATTTTTTTTTTAGTTTTCAAAAACAAAGTGTCAGGTCACGTAGGTTTGCTGTCAATTTTTTTTTTCCTAAGATGTTTTGGCGTACAATTTTTTTGGTCCTTGCATGCCAATTTTGAATCTAAATATGCTACATAGGTGACATAGAATGTAAGACACCAAATGTGCCACCATTATCAATGTGTGCTAATAACTGTTGTCTTCTTTTGTGGTTGTCATGGTGCTCCACCTCCCTTGGCTTTCATCTCATAATAGCTGCTTGATCTACCACCTTCCAAAAAGAACTAGTTCTTTGAAAAGCACAATTGCCTCATAAGCTATTAATTGCCCTTAAAATCTTCACATGTATGTCTCTCTACAAAGAGTATCATAAGGTGGTCAGTCCTATTAGTCTTTAGATCCGTACTTGTTGTTTGTAGCAACCAAGCAAGCAATTATCACCCTTGCAAGGCGAGATGTATGACTATATACAGAAGCTATGGAGGTGGTGGATACATGCAGGTGATAGGGTGGATGCAACTAGTGTTGTTTGGGACACATTGCATAAGAGAGAACCACCAACAAAAGGAAAATGCAGGGCATCTCAGTGCCAATGCTAGTGCAAAACCTCACAAGAAAAGAGCTAAGAGGCTTTGGGTGGTGCTACTGGCAGTATTGCTAGCATTGACAGTCATGCATGGGTAAGTCAGGGGCGTGTGGAAAGTGACTCAAGAGCAATGAAGTTATAGAGGTGAGGAGGGGTTGTTGCACAAAAATGGGAAAAAAGGGAGCGAGGCATAACAACTTAAGAAAAGCGATGGGGATATTGAGAGAAAGATGTGACATCTCTACATGGTAGCAGTATTGGGGAAGCTCATAACTAACAAACCAACAACCATGGTGGCCAATCTATAATGATAATGTAGGAATACTTTAGAGTAGAGTTGGATATTCGAATTTTCAAATAAGTTGCGGGTTGGGTGGAGAGAGAAAGGGGGGGGGGAGTGAGAGAGAGGTGTTTAGGGATAGCTAAACTATTGTATGTTTATTGCTATGCAAATTTCTTTTATGATTTTCTTTTATATAAATCATCTTTGGGTTTGCTTGATTTTATGATTGCTCAAAAAGTTTTGCTCAAAGTTTAAAATTCCTCCTTAAAACACCCCTATATCTATTCTATAGTTAAAAAAGCATTGTTTGACCTCTAGAAGCTAAAAACATGCACCCAAAAGCTCAAAAAATAGATTAAAAAGAATTTAAAATATTATTGTAATAAAATCTAATATCTAACCAACAGAAATGATTTTTTCATACTAAACTGATCATTTAATGTGGGAGAATAGACGGGAACAAGGGTTAGAATATAAACATGTGCTTTCGGGTCTATCTCAACACGGGCCAATGGTAAAGACGTCCAAATGAGAGATGGTATGTCCAAGAGCAAGGCTAGCTAATGGAGCTTAAGTACCTTACGGTTAGCTTCATTAAAGACCTCCAATTGTTAGTGTTAAAAGTCCTTTGACCTTAGGTAAGCTAGGGATGTGCTTGAGGTGGGAACCCGGCCCAACCTTGAGGTGCTTGTCGTGCTTACTGATTAAAGTGCTTGAGGTGCTTGCTGTGCTTGCTGACTAAGGTGCTTGAGGTGCTTGTCGTGCTTGCTAGCTAAGGTGTTTGAGGTGCTTAATGACTAAGGTGCTAAGGTGCTCCATGACTACGGTACTTCAGGGGCTTGAGGTGTTCCACAAAGTCAACATGATCCCTACTCTCAAGGGGGGGTGAGACCTCATTGTAGGGGCTAGAGAAAGAACACACACACCCTCACACAAGGCAAGCTTGGTACAAAGAAAACAAATAGTACACTTGTCAATCTCCTCTTCATGTTGCCTTCATGGTGTGCCTAAAGCCTATTGGTTGGTCTCCCCAGGGGTCCAATGATAATTTAGTTGATTTAATTAATTATTTTTCCATAAATCAAGTCCTCTCTCTCAAAGGGGAAAGGGGGACACTTGTCCCAAGGATACCCTTGTTGCTTGATATGCACTAAGCATGTGATTGGCCAAGCCTTGAAGAGGTCCAATCAAATGCAAGCTAGTGCTAGAAGAGGGGGTTGACCAAGGAAGGAGAGGGCTAGCTTGGGGGGGTATACTCCCCCCCCCCCCCCCCCCCCCCCCCCCCCCCCCACACACACACACACACACACACACACTCACAGACTCATTGTGTGATTGGCCAAGCCTTGAAGAGGTCCAATCAAATGAAAGCTAGTGCTAGAAGAGGGGGTTGACCAAGGAAGGAAAGGGCTAGCTTGGAGGGGTATACTCTCCTCCCCACACACACACACACTCACACACTCATTGTGTGAAGTGCAAAGTGCAAGAGCTCCATCTCCTTCTCCAAGCTCGTAGAGAAGTTGAGAGCCTACACAAACACTCTTGGCTATGGAATGCAAATCCAACAAAGAGCCATGCTTCAATGCTTAAGCTTGCCATCTTCTCCATCTTCATTACCTATATGCTATTATGTATGCTAGAAAAAAGAGTGATGATAAGTGAGAGAGTATTTCTTTCTCCTATGAATGTTTCTTCTTCCTCTTCCTACCCTCATTCCCCCACTAGCGCTCTCCACCTTTGAAGGTGTTTGAGGCCTTGGGACAGAGGTTGGGGATTGTTAATTCTTTTCACAAAGTCTATGTTATGCTCGTGATGCATGAAGCTTTCCATCTGCATTGAATCACCTAGGTCACAAGGAACACAAAGATTGGATTGTACCAAGTCTCTCTTGATGGGAGAATCTATAATACAAAAGCCTATTGGAGGGGAACCGGCTCCACATAAATCCAGTCCTCAACTGTTGTCAAGTTCTCTAAACTCTCTCTCTTGCAAAAGTATTGTTCATTCCAAGTTAATTAAGTATTATGTTTAAGTTGCTACCGCTAAATAATTTCACCCTCTTTGTTCTCCAGGTAGTCTCACAAAAATTTTCTCTTTAATTCTCCTAATTTTTCTATTCTCAAAGTTCATAGGCCATTTCCATTACATTGGTATCACAGCTATTGATTTCTCTTTTCTTGCTTAAGAAGAGAGGTACTTAAGTTGTCCATGAAAGGTTGGGCTTGTTTATTGCAATAGGTTAATGTTAGGAAATAAGACGTAGCTAAATAGATATTTGAGCAGATTACTTAATGGAGAGAGATATATTTCACACACAAGAGATTATAGAGTAGAGAGAGAGAGAGAGAGAGAGAGAGAGAGAGAGAGAGAGAGAGAGAGAGAGAGAGAGAGAGAGAGAGTACACACGATATACGTGGTTCACCCAATGTGGGCTACGTCCACGGGAAAGAAGCCATTCAATGGCTTTAGTACTTCAAAACAAGAAGTAGTTTACAAAGGGATTATACCCTTAACAGAGCTCCCGCCTTGCTTCACTCTCACCACCTCACAGTCACCTTGTTGCATCAACTTCACACTATGAAATGTGTGTAGAAATGGCCTCCATTTATAGGCCAAAAGGGATGCCCTCTCTCATGAGAGGCAGCCATGTGTAGCCGCCCTTGTGTAGATAAGTCCAAATCGGACCCTCCAATCCGCCCATGTGTGGCCGCCCTTGAGAAGACAAGTCCGCTTTTGAATTCGGCCATGGGCCATCGGCCACCGTCCATTGACTTCTGACCATCGCCACCGGCCATTGACTACCGGCCATCGGCCAACCGACCGATATTTTTTCGACCACTTTTCGGCCTCTGTGAAAATTTTGGTGTCCGACAAGTGATATTTATTTCCGGCGAGTGATTTTCCTTCACGCACAGTGGCTTCTCCTCATAAATGGGGGCCTCACAAATGTGCGTTTTTACCACAGCAAATTACAAGGGGTAAATCACGCTCCATACTTAGCAGTTAAGTGGGATATGCATCTATTATCTTGGTTGAGAAGGACTTAGTTCGAGGTACACCATTGGGAACTATTGTCTTAATAATGGAGCCTCTCGGGGCTTGCCTTTGGCTTAACCATTATTGAGCTATGAGCAAGCTCAACAAGAACCATAATCAACCGAGAAATATTAGACTCTCTCCACTAGTGTTTGCAATCAATAGTGTTTAAACCATGGGTGTGGCTGCTTGAGGATTGATTTTCAAAGATAAAGAAGAGTAGCAAGTAAGATTTTTGAGGATACCAAAGCACAAAGTGATTCTATACATAAGTATAATCAGCATGGATAACAATAACTAAGAGAGTAGAATGAACATTGATAAATTTGATTTTTCACATGAAGATGCTAATGATGATGCCCCTATGTTTGTCAATTATCTTGTTACTAGGTTGCAACAAGCTATGGGCAACCCTGCTTTGCAAGCCAAAGTTACTCAACAACTTCATGCTTATGGGATTTCCCTTCCTCTCTAAGAGGAGAGAGAGAGCTTAGGATGCCTCTTGATGAGACCCCCAAAATAAGACTCTCTCCCATACAAGAGTAGGAATCCAAAGAACGAGAAAGTAATGAATCAAATCGGGCCATTAGTGTGCTTGGATGGATTTTGGCTACGAAAAACCAGGGTAAATATGGCACACCATTGGATTCAGCTCTGCAGATAATCTCATGGGAAGCTAAAAGAGAAAAGCAAAAAAAAAAAGATGCCAAACACACACACATTGACACTACACCTGTTTTTAGCCTTTCATGAGAGATAAAGAGGGAGGGATAGGAAGAGGGGTTTTCATGGTCTCCAGACATCAATAAAGAGAGAGATCTCCACTTAGCAAAGTGAAAGACTCAGAGAGAGAGAGAGAGAGAGAGAGAGAGAGAGAGAGAGAGAGAGAGAGAGAGAGAGAGAGAGAGAGAGAGAGAGAGAGAGAGAGAGAGAGAGAAACGACACTCCATGCATGCTTTCCTCATGTAGGGTCACATTGTATATCTTTACTTTTAAACTGGAATCTCCCTTGATTCTACGTTAAAAAATTACCAAATCGATGTCATGTACTAGTGGAGCTATGGTCTTTAAGTTATTTTGTATATTAATGTTCATATTCCTTTAAAAAAAATAAAGAAATTATGCAGTGGTACAAGAAGAGAAAAAGTTCTCGCATGATGTATATGCGCAGGAAATGTTTTCTACAGGTTTTGTAGGATTAACAGACTATGGATCTATTGCTTTTACAAAGTGTGAGGTCATAAAGCGGGGTGAACAAAAACATGTAAATAGTGTACATAAGGGCTTGATGACCAATGGTTTGATAGAAGTTGATGAATGCATTGCAAGTGTGTTTGATGAGTGTTGGTTTGTGAATACTATGCAAGATTTGGAGTTTTTAGTGGATTGGAATTTGTGTAGGGGAAGTGCCACTGCATCTAACAGTTAATCAATAAAAGGCAAAGGGTAAGGATTTAATGGCTTGTATGAATCTCAATTAAAGGAGGGGATTAATGTCGTGTGCTAGTCTCCACCCACACACACACACACACACACACACACACTACAGAACATCACATTTTCTTTGTTTTGGACGCTTCCATAAGTACCCATCTTTCAAAAAGTTTCCATAGACTTTTTTTAAATTCTTTTGAACTCTTGATCCTTCCACCCTTCTTGCCTTGTCAAAGTGATCATATAGCGTTCAATGAGAAACCAGTCATGTGATTTAGGATTGGCCTAGCCCTCCTTTTCCTTTGGCACGAGCAACCCCTTTGCGCCACTTAGAAGCAGAGGCTATACCTTTACTTTTAGATTCCTTGAGGAAGAGAGGCTTTACCAACCTCTTTCCTTCCTTGATATGGATGATCTCTTATTGATCTCAATGATAGGCTTGTTTCCCATAAGGCTTGTGTCCATGGATCTTCCACTTTTGGCATGAATGTATCGTATTAGCTTAAACCCTGAAAAATGTGTCTTCATGGTAAGACAAGGAAAAGTTTTGGGCCACATTGTGTTCAAAAACGGGATTTCGACTGATCAAGAAAAGATACAAATAATTGCCACACTATCAAGACCAGCAAAAATGAAAGAAGTGCAGACATTTATGGGACATTGTGGGTACTACATGCGCTTCATATACATGTATGCGGTAATAGCTAAGGCGTTGTATGCCCTCATTGCTAAGTTTGAACGGACAAAAGAATGCAAGTAGGCTTTTCACAATTTGAAGCAACATTTCAAGGGACAGAAAGCCTCCGTTACTCCCTTGATTAGGAAGTTGAGGCTTTGTGTCCAAAGCTATATCGACAAAGAAAACTTGATATAGCTTTGTGTCCAAAGCTATATCGACAAAGAAAACTTTTTCATCTCTCCTCTCCAACATGAGGATGCTATCCTAGGGACACCATGGTTCAATCCATCATCATATGACACCTAACAATAGAATTATTCAAGGATAAGTGAGGATAAAAAGAACCCTCACCTTGGTTCAATAGGTCCCCAAGCCAACAGAGCGCATTCGACAACAAATCAAAATGAGATGGAGTGTAGTAGGATAAAGCCTCAAATCCAGAGTATCCAACATTCATTGTAGGATTTAGGAGTAGCACAATCGTAAAATAATCAAGGGGTAAATAAGTTATCATCACAGATTTTAGCAAGATGGAGGGGGGAAGGGGGAAATAATACCAAATGGTAATGGTGAGTAGGCATCATAGGTGCAAAGAGAAGCATCATGGGAGGAGGAGAAAGGGAGGATGTTGAAAATAATTAACACGAGACAAAACTTCATCATAAAGCTTAGTAGGTGGGCTTCACAAGTCTCAAAAGTATATCTTCATTCACTATCCTTATTTGATGGTAGAGCCTTGTAGCTTATCGAACAGATCTTCTACTCGAGACACAGGAAATTTGTTTTTGATAGTGATATGGTTTAGTGATCGATAGTCCACACAGATGTGGTATGTACCATCTTTGTTTTGCACTAAAAGGACTCAAAAGAAAAGTAGAATTCTCCTTCAAGAGATTCAATACTTAGGTCATATTATCTCTCAAGATGGTAACCGTATGGATCCATCAAAGTTAGAAGTAATATAAGCATGGCCTAATCCAAGGAATCTACATGAGCTAAGAAGCTTTATTGGTATGTGTGCATACTATAGACGTTTCATAGAAAAATTATCTCAAATAGCAAGACCATTAGATGACTTAACAAAGAAGAACATTAAGTATTCATGGACTACTAAGGAGTAAAATTCTTTTGACAAGCTCAAAGAGAAGCTTACCTCCCAACCAACCTTTATGGTTCCGGATCTCTCAAAGTCATTTGAGGTCCAATGTGACGCTTGTGGTGATTGCCTTGGAGCAGTCTTGCTTCAAGAAGGGCATGTCATAGCATATGAGAGCCGAAGGCTCAATACTGATGAGCGAGTGTTGGGCATATATGAAAAAGAGCTTTTAACTATTCTACATGCCCTAGACACATGGAAGAACTATTTATTGGGGACTCCAAATATTTTGTAAACCGACCACCAAAGTCTCAAGTACTTCATGACACAAACCAAGCTTTCCGACAAACAAATGAGGTGGGCAAATTTTCTTTCGCAATTTTCATTTTCATATTGTTCCATTGCTGGTAAGCACAATCAAGTGACTGATGCACTTTCACGATGACCAAAAGTTAATGCGGTGTCTATAACAATTCACAATGATCTATCTTCTATGATATGTAAGTATGCTACTGACCCTGACTTTAAAGACATAATGCTAGCCCTTGATTTGGGGAAGAAAAAGGAACCATTCACCTTGCAGGATGGTTATCTCTCCATGGCATAGGCTATGTGTTACCCACTCGCTTTGTGTGAGAAAGTAATGTTTGAATCCCATGCTCCCCCCTATGCGGGACATAGAGGCATTCAACCTACACTTTGAGGAGTAGAGACATACTTCTATTGGCCTACCATGAAAGTGGAGATACAAGAGTACGTTTCAAAATGTGCGGTATGCCAAAAGACCAAGTATGATAGAGGGAAGAGACTTGGATTACTCCAACCATTGCCTATTCCAACTTCACCATGGGAGAGTATATCCATGGATTTTATCTTTAGATTACCCAAGTCTATCCATGGGAATACGGGAATATGGACAATAGTTAACAGGTTTAGCGAGCAAGCACAATTTATTCCTGTCAAAAATACTATTAAGGCACACCAAATGGCAACTCTCTTTATATCTCAAATTTTCAAACACCATGGATTTTTGACATCCATTGTGTCAGATAGAGATCCTAGAATGAATAGTAATTTTTGGAAATGTCTCTTTGAAAATCTAGGTACAAGATTAAATTTCTCTTTGGCCTATCACCCACAGACGAATGGCCAACGTAAGATAGCCAATCTTACGATACACGATCACAATGGGAAAAGTACTTACCTTATAATATTGTCCATACTTTTACGGGAAAATCACCTTTTGAAATCATTGAGGGAAGACCTAAAAGTCCCTTTCTACTTAGAGTACATGGGAAGATCTTCGCTGCCCGATGAGTATAGCTTTGACCTACAAGAATCTCAAAGATTAAGGAGGCTATATCCATCTTTCAACAAAGGCAAAAAGTTATTGCTGATATGCATAGAAGATCCTTAACATTTAAAGAAAATGATTGGGTCTTACTTAAGTTTCCCAAGGCTCGATTAAGGCAAACAATGGGCAAAAATCCTACGGGCCATCAAAAGTATTATGCTAAACTAGCTAAAAGATACTATGGTCCTTTTCAAATTTTGAAGCCAATCAATGAGATGGCTTATCAACTCAAGCTGCCCAACCATTGGCTCTATGGATGGGTTTCCTAACCTCACTCTCTTATCTTATTGTAGACATAGTGAGAACCATGAACATAATTATCAATCCATGGGACAAAGCTGACTTGACTATAGTGCATAGAGGCTACAAGAGGGTGTCAATCTCTTGGGAAACAATGGAAAACTCGCATCTAACACAAGCCACACTCAAATGACCCAAGTCATCAAAAGCTAGTCAGTAATCGGCAAACAAAACATGACGATTACAACATCAAACGACATATGAATGTTAGGAAACTTATAGGACAAGTATATAAGACTAAGCAAGCATGCAAGTATGGTCTCAAATCTCACCTTTGATGAAGTGCAAAAAACGCGATTATTAACAACGAGATTTTGACCTAGTCATTTCTAACCCAAATGCATCTAAATGCTTGGCAATAATGCCTCAATACCTTGCCAATGCTTATTTTGTGATTTTCTAGCTTAAATTCCTACTTATGATGAAATTAGACCGCGGGTCGGCAACGCCAAAAGATACAATTTATCATGATATGTTTACATCAATGAGTAGAGCTCTTACCTGTGGTTACAACACAATAGACGACATTGCAATGTGACAACCGACAAGGGAGTAGGAAGCATGAAAATGAGAGAAGTGAGTGCCGTTATCTCATGTTGTGTATTTCTTATCCAAGAAACTTAATAAAATATTTACAAAGTTGGCTTTTATACCTTAGCCAAGGTTTAAAATGTGTAATGTCCGGCACCCAAGACCTTTGAGGCTCCACAACTTACTGTATCTACAACCTAGGTACACTAGCTGACCTATCCTTTACATCTTGAAACTCTTATTGAGCCCATAACACGTTACAATTATCACAATGGCTAAACAAATCGGGAAATTATAATACATGGCCATTTTGGAAAAATGTGAAAAGGTGTAACTCCAATCTTCACTACTTCTTCATATTCATCTTTGATGTGCATTCATAAGGCTTCGATCTTTCGTAGCTCTTGTTAACTGACGTCGACTCAGTTAACATTCCCCCTTTCGATTTTACTGCCCGTCCTCGGGTACTGTTGAGAAGTGTCCGTGGAGGCAATGAAAGGTTTTGATTGATTGTTGATGGGCTGATTGTCTTCATTTGTCATTGAATTAGTTGAAGAGTTTCAATTTGCTGCAGCATCTTTACTGGTTCGAAGTTGTTTGATGTGAGAGATGATGTCGCATTTGTCCATTGTAGCAGCATAATGGCAAGGGTGTTGTTTACTTATAAAAACTAGGTAAAAGGGAAGTAGAATGATGAGGTTCTAATTTTTGGATAACCAAAGGGAAAAAAACCAGTGGAAAAAAAGTTCCTTTGAGATATGCGCATTATGAAGTACTGATTAGCATGGAAAATATTAATAAAGTACTGAAGGGATTATTTGCTGATAGATATGGAATTAAAAAGGCAGCAAATATGAGAGGGTAGCATTATGGAACATTGGTTTTCCTGCCATAGTCCACTCAAGGTGCATAGGTGGAAGCAAAAAAGAGTGTATAATGCATATGTCCGATGATAGGACATCCTATATGCATTCATAGAAATGCATGGAAAACAATATGTTGTGCAAGAAAGATTTTGAGGGGTTCTTCAGAAAGGTGGTGTAGCTATAAATGCACATGACATGGCTTTACAAGCTGGCACTCCTTTAAGAATGGTTTTTTTTGTTGAGGATATGTTCTCTCATCTTATTGTGCATTGTGCGTGAGTGTTGGACTCTACGACACTCCACCAATTGTAAGTTAATAGACTTTGACTCTTATGCTCATCTCGTCTAGCAGGAGCGACACAACTTAGACATGCTCAACTCTTCCAGCTTGAGCGTAAACCTAATAACTATGACTCTTAGCACAAAGTTCAATACGACTTGAAGATTTGGGACTAATGCTTTGCTCATTTTATGGCTCAGTAGCCCGCCAACTCTGACTATGCCAAAGAGCATTTTTTGCACCCTTGCGACTTGACTTTTTACATTTTTGTGTTCACTACAAACATTTCTTTAGGTAAAAGTAAGCTTGAATCCACAAAAAGAGGATTAGTGAAGGACCAAGTTGGCATTGAAGGTTTCTTTTGCCATACCTGTTTTATCATCTTTGAGTCAAAATCTTTGTTGGTTGGGTTTTCCTTCTTTGACTGTAAAGACTCCATTGTTCGTGTGAATCTCCAATTGGGCCTATTGTATGGAGTCTTTGAGGTTGTTGTAGGTCTGTGTTGGCTGTCGGCATATGGCATTTGAACTGGTTCATTGGAAGACTTAGGAATCCAAATCTCTTGATGACCTTTGTATTTCCTTTGTTGACTTTTCTTTGCTCTAGGTCTTGTTGATTTCTTGAGATCTTCATGCATGTCTGGTGTAGCTGGAGTTGGCTTGTGGTTGACTGGTAGCCAAATCTTTGTATAACCTGTGTAGAATCCTTGTCCAAGAGGAAGATTCTTTGAGGTCCTCTTTTTTTTGTATCCTCTTGAGAGTTGTGGTAGACTTTAGCATCTTTTCATGTTGTTTTGTTGTATACCTGCTTCTTAGGTATCCTACGATATTGTTGAGGTTGATACCTTGTGGACCTTCTTTCTTGGGAGGGACTTGATGCTACTTCGTATGCTCTTACCTGCAGTTTTGGTACCCATATCTATCTGTTACCTTTATAGTACTCCTGTTCCTTTAAGCTCCATTGTGATGCTATCCATCCCATGTGTTTGTTTTTTGTGTTGATTTCCTGTCTTTAATCCAAACCGGATCATTTCCTTTGATTAAATTGCTCTAAACAAACACTTGCTTTACCTTATTTTGATTTCTTGAGTACTTGGGATAATATATATTTGATTTTCTGGGTGTCTCCTTAAAGTTTTTAGTTGGGTCAGCAATTGACTTGAACTTTTGAAAGCCTGACTTGCTAGAAGTATCTGATCCACGAGGGTTCTTTGATGTAGAGGCATATGCTGTCACACCTTTCATGCTAATCAATAGAAGGTTCACTTTAGCTTTACCTTTTTCTTCAAGATTTTTATCGTTGATTCTTGTGACTTCGCAAAACTCTAAAATTATCATTAATGGTATCTATATTTTTTGCTTGCTAACACTTGGAAAAGAGAGTATCAACATTGTATCTTCTCTGTAGGCCTTGTGTTGGTATAACCAATGATGTCCAAGGATGACATCTGCATGCATGTCTTCTGAAGGATTTACTTGAAACTTTATCTGCTCTTCATGCTTCTAGATACAAGGAATAACAACCATTTTTTTTGACATCTATGCATACCTAGCATTTTTTTGCTATCATGTTTGCATGGAGTGAGCTAGAGGATCCTTTGGATGCTATCTACAACCATATTGCACTTTTCTTCTTTATCCAATAGAGCATTGAATCTGACACTCAATCCATTTACACTACTGAGGACTATAGCTATTCTCATTGGAGGTGCTCTGGAATATTTTTGTCCTACTTTTGTCATGGTCTCATCTTGATCTAAATGTGTCTCTATGGAGGGTGGCATGAGACTCTGTTTTCCAATCTGACTTTCATCTGCTGATTTGGCTGGCAATGTCTGGATTTGTGGACTTCCTATTGCTTCCTGGGTGTCTGCCATTTTGATCTTCTTTACTTCTTGTCTTGGTGGCATTCTTTGCTCAATAGCTTTCGTGGTTGCTCCTTGCTCTGTTTGATCTGCACTTGCTATTTCTTGATTTTCTTTAAGATTTTTTGAAGTTAAGTCCAATGGAGATGAATCATCTTCAGAAATCTTTGCTTTGGCATCGGTCTCCATTTTAACTGTGCTTGAGGACTTTGTGTTGTCGTCCATGAGTGACTAGTCCTAGTATTCATTCTTTGTTGTCTTTGACGGCTGCATCTTCATTGAACTTTGTATCTCTAGGAACTTTTGGGCGAATGGCATTCCCAATATGATGTTATCTGGTACATCTTTTGCTGTGATCACATGGAATTGGCCTGTGATGATCTGTGCACATATTTGAATGGCGGTGGAGATGATTCCCTAGCATTCTGCTCGTTTGTTTCCAGATATGCTCACAAATTCAGGAGCATCTTCCAGCTGTGGTTGGCCACATTTTTTCCAAGTGCGAAAAGACATGAGGTTCTTGTCTAGATGAAAATCTAGCTTTACTTCACTTGACAGTTTTTCCTCTTTTCACTCCAACAATGTTGCACTTGATCGTCCATTAGGAAGAGGAGGGGGTGTAGAAGGGCCTCTTTATTTTCCATGAGCTTATGGAAGTGATTAAAATTTTGACAGATAGGTATGCGCCATGTGTGCAAGAATGGTGGGTGTGTAAGAGATGTGTAAGAATGGTCAAATGATGCACTTTCCCCCCCAAAAGGAGGTGGAAAATTTCATGATTTTTGGCCTTCCATAACTCCCACATATGATATCCGATTTGAGCGAAGATCGTATATCTATATTCTACGTGTCGAGATCTTTCCATAGATATGCTATATGATAAGGTTTTACCCGGTAGATTTTAAATTCCGTTTTGGGGGGAAACTTTGAATTCAAATAAACTAGTCATTTTGACTGTTTGAATTCAAAAACTGTCCTTTGATTACTTTCTTAATACAAAAGGTTTGACTTCCTTAAGTTTCCAATTAAAGAGGCCTTCCTAGACCCCATTCTCTTCCTAATGTCAAGATCTTTTTATGTATTGAGTGTTTTTGTGGTGGCGGTGTCCATGGGTTGAACTTTTTCTACATTGGCTTTGTCTTGATCACCTACGTTGGCTTGTTTTGTTGTAATATTGCACCTTTTGATTGCAAGTGTTTAGAATTATCCGTATGCATTTGGGTATCTTTTAATCTTAGAAGATCCACTATACTTTCTGGTAGAATCTATCTCTTCGGAGGAGATTTTGGTGGTGACCTTTGTGTAGCCTTTTGAACTTTAGCTTTCATTGTTTTTGATTTTTTTGCCACCTATTTTGGTAGCTTGAGGCTTTGCATCATCTTCAGATAGTCTTTGACTTCAAGTTTAACATCCTTAGGGGCTTGTGCAAGGTCATGAACGTGCTGAGAATCATTGCCATTTGCATCTTGATATGCATGGGTGAGCTTGGTCACATGCAATTTCTTGAACACTATGGGATTAGTCAACTTTTGGCTTTGACGTGTGGGGATCAACATAAACTTTTGTCCTTGATGATCTTCATAGATGCATTTTTGTGCAGATTTTGATGGGATCTGGGTCAGTGGGAAACTTGCAACAACCATATGATCTTCCAATGGTTTTGCTTTGAAGGGGTTTGTTGGCTAGAAGTTCTTGTGCTTCTAACTAGTGTAGCATTTCCTAGTACTAGAGTTGAGCTTCATGGATTTGTAGCTCTCCCCTTCCTAGGGTGATCACTATAGCCTACTCCATTATGAGAGTTCAAAACTGTTTGGCTCCGGTTTAGTCTCACCTTTTGGGATTGCAAAGGCACACTTTGGGTAGCATTGTTGATGTTTGGCATCTGTAAACCTTTTGTATAGTTTCCTATGTATCTCCGTGAAACATGACAAATTATTCTCCAAGTCAAGCTATGGATAGCATTATCTTTCCCATGATATTGTTGATTCCATGGGTCTCCTATGATATGAGCTTCTGTGGTTTCAGGACCCAAGTCATCATGGATGTTAGACTCTCCTCTATATCTACGTCTATTTTGGTCAAAAGTATATGCTCGTTTGTTCACAACGTTGAAGCTTGATTTTCGATGGAGGAGAGTTTGGCTCAGAACAGATTTTTGGATTCACTCAAGTAATATCCTTCAACTCTAGAGAGGATGGGCTATAATAGTTTCTATCCTTTGAAACGAACCATCCTTTCTAATCTATCACTGGATGCACTTTTATGAGCTGGGATGTGGGCCATTAAAACACTGGTTGATCCGTTTTTTACAGTTGCCCCTTTTTGGTCTACATAGTGTGCATATGAATTATGTGTGCCATACAAAGCTAGCATGTATACTTCTATCTACACTTCGTCTTTGAGCTTGTAATACCTAGCTCCACTGAAGTTTATGAACATCTAAAAGTTCTCTAAATGTGACTTCACTTTGATCAATAGGATCTTGGCTCCTATGTTGCTTTTGTCAATCATAAGATACCTATGGCCTTCCAAATATGTATATAAAACTTTATCTCCAATGTAGCCATAAAGCTGTAAAATCTGGTCCATTTCACTTGTGGATGTGTTGCTATTGCTACTAGTTAGCTTTGGTTCTCGTGCATTTGAACTCTCAACTCGACTTGACTCCATGTCGTCTTGGTCTCTAAGAACTATCTCTTAGCAAATCCTGGTGTTGATTAGCAGAATTACTCGTGCTCGAGTTTGATAAGACTGCTTTTGCTTAAGTACTTTTGGCAGTTGATTTCTCTTAGACTCACAAGAGTTGATTACCTCTAGCTCAAAAGTATCAGAATTGATTGTAGCCTTTGAAATGATAAAAATCTAGGCCTTGAATAACCTAACCTACAGTCCAATGTGATTTGTGTCCCGATTCGCAGGTTCCATGCATGAAACTTCCCTAATGGCTTGATGTTACTAAAAATTCGTTTTGAACTGCACTTTTATACGCTCGATTCCATTTTGACATATTTTTTATCGTTCGCTCAAACTGCTCTATTTTTTGCTAACTACTGTGATTGGTCTGTGTATATCACTTTAGTCTGAGCTAAGTGAGTCAACAAATGAGACTTCCAGATTCTACCCTTGCAAAGAGCTAAAAGAAGCTTGGAAACCGAGTTATCATGTATCAATTTTCATCCGATGGAACCCAAACTTGACGGGTGACCTTGTATTATGTTGTTCTAACATTGTACAAGCTCAAAAGTCCAAAATCTTGTCTTTGGGACTCAAAAGTAAATAATCTGATTATTTATTTTCTCAATTTTCCTCACTTTTTAGAATTGTTTCTCCATATAGACACCTTGTTATAGTCTTCGACCAAGTTTCACCGAGTTTGAACAAGATTTATCCAAGTTATAAATTGTTTAGTGTCTGCAGACTCAATTTTTGAGAATCTGGCTTAAGTCTCACTTTTGTGATCCAAATTTCACCAAATTTGATTTTTGTAATCTACTTGATAAGCTTGACCCTGTGCTATACTCAATTGTGCAAAAATTCTCAATTCTGGAGCAGATATAAATAATTGCGATTATTTACCTCTAGAGTTTTTTTGCAACTTTTGCCAAAATTTTGATACAAATAGGTAAAGCAAATCAACTTAAGCTCCCTAACAAAGTTTGGATAAACCCTGCTCAATTTGTCAACAACAATTTTGTGTTCGCAGACTGACTTTACAAATTTAGCCACAATTTTCACTTTATAGATCCAGATCTTACCAAATTTGATGTGAGTGCTCAATACAACATGATAGAACTTGTGGTATGCTTGGTTGGCCAAAAAAGTTTGAAAATGGGACAAAAGTAAATAATCACGATTATTTATTTTTTATAAATTTTAACATAATTTTGGTCTTTGAATATACACACATGTTAAACACTTTGAACTAAGCCTCTGAGTCAAGTTTCACCAACTTTGAATAGAATTTATCAATTCAAACTCAATTTCTTGACAATCGTATAGATTTCAATTTTTATCAATTTTTTGGTCTGTTTTGTGATCCAAATTCTATGAGCCTTCACAAAAGATGTTTGTAATTATGCATAGAGTCTCTAATATCAATCTTGGTCAATTTTGAGCTAAAAGTAAATAATTACACTTATTTTCTTTTGGCCTAAAATGAACACTTTTTGTAATTTTTTCACTGGTCATTTTTTTTATGACATGTTTTAAGCCTCTGAGTCAAGTTTCACACAAATTGAAGCAAATTATCCAAGTCAGACACAATTTCTTGACAAACAATACCTATTTCAGTTTTGATCAAGTTTTTGGTCTGTTTTGTGATCCAAACTTTATGAGCCTTCACAAAAGAGGTTTGTAATCATGCATATAGTCTTTGGTATCAATCTTGATCAATTTTGAGCTAAAAGTAAAATAATCACGATTATTTACTTTTGACCTAAAATGAACATTTTTTGCACTTTTTTCAATAGTCAGTTTTTTTTTGTGACATGTTTTAAGCCTTTGAGTCAAGTTTCACAAAATTTGAACAAGATTTATAAAGTCAAACTCAATTTCTCGACGATCAGTTCAGATTTTAGTTTTGATCAAGTTTTTAGTCTGTTTTGTGATCCAAACTCTATGAGCCTTCACAAAAGATGTTTGTAATCACGCATAGAGTCTTTGGTATCAACCTTGGTCAATTTTGAGCTAAAAGCAAATAATTACAATTATTTACTTTGACCTAAAATGAACACTTTTTGCAAATTTTTTCAATGGTCAGTCTTTTTATGACATGTTTTAAACCTTTGAGTCAAGTCAAAACTTAATTCGGCCTAAATTCTCAAGAAAATATAAATAATCCGAGTTTTTGCAAACTCTTGAAAATTTACCTCAAATGCATCCTTAACACTAGGTTGGTAACCTAACAGGACATAAAAGTGTCCTTTCAGGGTTTTGAAAAAAACCTCCAAAACCATAGTAGATCCACTCATTTTGTAAAATCCTTTCATGAGGTTATAGTTCAAGGCCTACTACATATGGAAAAAATAAGAAACTTGTAAAATTTCTCATCTTTTGGTCACACCAAGCCTCCAAATTTGATGGACCATTGCATTTTCATGAAAACAGTCATTTCTTACATTTTGTTGTATAAAAATAAGATTAGGGATTTTTGTAGGACTTGGGATAAATTCCCTAGTTAACTTCAATGGGTTGGTGATCAGAACATATGATTTCTTCTCACTCACTATTTTTTGTTTTGCCAAAATAAATAGGTACAAAAAAGTTGAACTTTTACCATTCTGCAAACATATCATCAAAGTTTCTATAGCCACGCTCAATACAAATAATATATGCATGTTTTCTTAGTTCCCTATTGTCCTTTATGTTCATAAGGAGCCATGGAGCATGTCAAAAGAATAATACATCTCTTACCAAGGGGAATCTTGGGGACAAAGATGAAGTGTTAAATACAGCAAACATGAAAAAACTGGGTTCAACATTATGAGTTGTAGAACTAGCCAAATTTGATCCTTATGACTAGATATGGTTACTACATACAAAATGCATGTAGTTGTTACAAGAAACTAACAATATTGAAAAAGCTATACTTGATATACTAGAATGTTTCGTTTTCTTCTATAATTGAAAAAATCAACCATCGTTGTGTACTATGCAAAATAGGGTATTAGGTGCCCCAAAATTCAAGGAATGTTAGATTTATGTTACAATATGAGACATAGAAAATAAAAAAAGCATTTGGATATCAAGAAATCCACCAAAAAAATCATAGAAGAGCTAAAATTGGCTAAAAAACAGGATTTGACAATTTTTGTAATCTGGTCATAACTTACAACTTTAATATTATTTCTCCCTAGAAGCATCAGGACATGTTGAGGACTACTAAAGATAGTTCTCTAGCATTATAGACCTCACAAACATGAATTCTAGAGTGGTATAGTTGCAAAAAGTTGAAAAAAGCCAAAAACAAGACCCGTTTTTTCACACAGTTTAGGTTGTGAAATGTTGTGCAAGGACAATGTTAAAGATGGAATTGATATTCCAGAAAAATGTTGAGTTTTTTTCAGCTCATGAGACAAATTTCTAGATAGATAGCACCTCAAAATCCATTTTGAAACTCTTGACATAATTCAAGGAAAATGGTCACTTAACAGGACATAAAAGTGTCCCATTACCAACCTAATGTTAAGCTTACCCACTAGTTCATACAACTTTTATGAGCATATTCTCCAGCCGGATTTAGTGGTTGACAATCTTTTGATCCTGTTTCAAGCCTAGACCTGAAATTCTGCAACTTCAAATAAACAATTCACATATTATTTCTTTGGAGTGAGCAATGATTTGAGATCCCACATCGGATTCTACTTACCCTACTCCTAGGTTCTACTGCAATTGGGTTGTGGAAAGTGTCCACAAACACTTGTTTTCTTGTTTTTTTTATGGTTTCCTGAGCATTGATCTTAAGACTTGTCTTGTCTATCAATCATTCTCAAAATCCTAACCTAATCCTACAGTCCTACAAGGTACTAGCAAATACAATAGGTGATCCTAGAGGAAGTTAAAGGACAACTACACAAGACACTCTTGTTTTCCCTAGTTTAGGTCTACTCGTCGCCAACAACGGCGCCAAATGGGGATGAGTTTCCTAGCCTCACTCGTATCTTATTGCAGACATAGCGAGAACCATGAACATAATTGTTAATCCATGGGACGAAACTGACTCGACTAGTGCATAGAGGCTACAAGAGAGTGTCAATCTCTTGGAAAACAACAGTCAACTCGCATCTAACACAAGCTACACCATTAGGGAGGGCATGGGGTATACAAGGGCCTCTTTATTTGGCACTTTAACGAAATGATTAAAGCTTAAGCCAAGTTTGACCAAGCCTAAAAGAGAGGGCAAAAAAGACTATGCTGAGATTTTTAAAAATACCATTTTTATATTTTGTAGTTTGAAAATAGGCTATTTTAATCCAAAAGAGAGGTGGGTAACTGAATATTAAAATGTCTTTTTCCCACCTCTCTCCTCTCTCTCTAGCTTATAAAACAGTCTCTCTCACTTAGTTCTCATTAAAAGAAGCACTTTTTAGCTCCCCTACCAAAAAAGAAAATTTTGCATATTCTCTCACTGCTCTCTAGAACGTGAGCCAACTCTTTCTCTTTGCCCTCTTTTCTCTCTTGGCACTTTTACCTCCCAATCATCAAGAGGACATTCTATGCTGCCTACATCTGATAGAAAGTGCAGATCCTCCAAGGCTGTAGATCTACTCTCTCTCCCACTCTCTTCCTTTAATGTCTTTCTCTCTCTCTCTCTCTCTCTCGATCTCTCTTTCTCTCTCTCTCTCTCTCTCTCTCTCACACACACACACACACACACACACACACACACACACATGCTTCTCCCACTCCAACTCCAGGTGAGAGCAATGGAAAACTCCATTACCTCTATGTGCAACAACATTTCTCTCTCTAAAGCTCTCATGATCAACATTTTGAATTCAAAGGAGATTGAGCTACACTCCCTCTCTTTCTTCCCTCCACAACATAATCCTTTTCTACTATCTCTAAGTACTCTCCACTTTTTTTCTCCATAGCTAGCTTTCCCTGCCTGCAACATTCACCATTACACATTCTCTCTCTAATTTGCTTGATTAGCTAACACACATGTCATTCAATTGCCCTCCACTGCAATATATTACTAATAGACCAAAACGATATCGATTAAACACTGATTTGGAGAAGGAGTACGCTATTGTGCGACTTGGCACATCAAATCTCAATGTTGTAGATCAACTACAAAGCATTGGGTGCAAGGCAATCAACTTATGGGTTGATGGCCACATTTACCCTGGTGATCCAATGACCAATGCACCACTACCCTTTCGTAATGTCACTAAGCTTCTGTGTTTTATTGGAGATGGAAGAGACGGATTGTTTGGCTACTGTTGGAGATTGTATTAATATTTTTTGAATGAAAGGGAAGCAAGTAAACATCTCTTTGCTACCTATTCATCATTGAATGATGAGATGGCGAATCTCAATGAAAAAGTACAGCAATTAAAAAAAAGCAGGAGCATCAACTACACAATTATGTTCAACTACAACACACTTCACGGAATATGCGTCGACGAATCAATCATCTCACATACATTCCCCTTGGCTACCACATTTATAAGCCCAAGAGACAAGCGATGTCCTTGCTATCGTCAAGTGGTGGAGCTCAAAAGAAATGTGTCCGTCAAACTCGGTAAGAATACGGATGCAGGATTTTGATTTCGTACACGTTCTGTAGGTTGGTGTAACGCTAATTCAATATGCAGAAACTTGACTCAAATGATGATGGGAATCAATACCGATGCTCAAACAACCAGACATGATCTACTGCAGTATATCATCAAGCCAAGGGAGTTGGCTGAGCTGCTAGATAATGCATCCAACACTTGCATTGCTAATGTTTTGCGGTAGAAGTATTTCAGTGAGCTAAAGAGCATTGTGTCACCTCAAGAGATGATGGAGGCATGTGATAGTGCAGGAATAAGTGTCAAGGTATATGAAGATTTGTATAGAAGTGTCACACTCGATCATTGGACAAAAGGTTTGTTTTGGTTTCTACCAACACCTTACAATGTCAATGTTGCAAAAAAGTGCACCAATAATGATGTTGCAAGCTTGTTGGGCGGATTTCAGTATGTAGAGGATGACATGCCATTAGAAGACAACAAATTCTTCTGTTACAACGAGTTCAAAAATGTGTACGTTGACTTGTTGAAGCTCCAAGAGTCAATGATAAGATTTTATGGGTTGATACAAGAAGAGTGTGTTGGCAAAGTGATATTTGTTATGAAGCTTGATGAGTGTCAAGTTGTTAAAAGTCAACAACTCGAAAGGGTAAGCGTTACATTGATGAGCAGGGCGTTGGTGGGTGTCAATGTCAAGCTAAATGCCAATGATAAGGGAAACACGTGTTTGGGTGTTTAGTCAGAGAAAAACATTTGGTGGTTGATAGCTTTTCATCTCCCACATGAGATACATGAGACTCTAAAATGGTATTTCAATCACACTGCAATCGTTGATGTCATTTGGAAACATCATGAAGGACAGAGATTGCATGTTTTAGGTCTTGGAACATTCCAAGTTGAGTGGCATTTGGCAGGAGAATTGAAAACACTTAAGTGTATGTTAGGGTGCAAGCAAGGTGCAATGACCCTCTTTCCATGCATTTATTGCCACCACAGTAAAGTCTCAATGGGAACTGAGGGCAAGGGTGCAAAGTCCAGCAGGTCGAAAGGTGGTAAGGGTAAGGGTGGAAAAGTTACATTCAGCTCTACAAAAGGTGTACTTACTACACAAGCAGTGGGTAAGGCGCTACAACAATGGTTTTGAGGTATCCTCAGTTGTGACCAGCAAGTACCCCCTACTTGTAACATGGATGATCCAAATTGGGATCCTATTCTTCCAATACCACTGATAAATGTGCATGTGTGCACCATTCATGCCCGTCTATGAATTCTTGACAAGTTGCTTATGCTCTATATTAATTATGCTTGGAATATGGAGACTGCAGAAAGATGAGAAGAGTGTATACAAGAACACAAATCTATTCTATCGAGCGTTGGTCTATATGGGGATGCAATTGAGCTATCAAAGGACAAGAAGGCGTCTAGAAGTACACAAGATCTCTCTAATAAAGTATGTATGGGTGGTAGTAAAGGTAGGCATTTTCTTTCAAACTATTTTGACTCCCAAAGTCCCAATGAGTTTTAGTTGTGGAAGAAGGTGTGTGACATTACCACCTACAAAGGTAATGAAGAAGCCCTAGGAATTAAGCGTGCTCATGTGTGGTAGTCTACTGATGATATTTTTTGTCTTCTCAAAAAGGCAAAGCTAACCGATGATGAGATATCCACCTTAAAGTTTATAATCAATAGTTTTACAACACAAATGGTGGATGCTTGGGGGAGACACACATAATACATTACATGGTGTGTTGAACATTTAATTTTTTCAATCGAAATACATCTGTATGCAAAACTAAAGTTTGTTTTTTTTTTTTTCAGCACATTCTTTTTGCACATAGTGCATTTTTTTCTCAACTCTTATGGTTCATTAGAGTAGCCAAGGAATGGAGCGCCCACACTATCAAGCAAAAGCAATGTATTTTATAAATACACGACATGGAGGTGGAAGAAAAAAGAGCAATGCCCTTCACAAGATGTTCAATTGGTTATGGGTTTTAGCAGGGAGAGAGGGAAATAAGACTAGAGAACAAAGAAGTTTGAATTGTAGAATAGGAAAATTGGTTAGCTTGAGGTGATCGCAATTATATCAGGCTTCGAGTGCAAAAGATCGATTCCGACGTTGATTGGAGACAAGGCAGCGCGATGGCAGGTGTTGGGTGGAAATTTAATTTTTGTTTGACAGTAACCAGTTTTATCGTAAACATGCATTGTCATGGTTAAGGCGACAATTATTAGTCCCATGGGTGAAGTTTGGTCTATTTTGGAGTCTTTTTAAATTATTGAGTTTTAATTTTTTAAAAAAACTTTAATTACTATATAAGTCAAAACTCACAACTTAAAGTTCATTTCTTGTTTGCACATTTTAGAAGATCCTCTCGAGCCCAAACGTACACACACTCATATCTTGCTCAACATGGATGATACACAAGAGCACACCACCACGCACAACAATGACACCACTGCCACAGACAACACTAAAAATTCGTATCTAGCGCCTCATATAGAATCCACCGCTTCAAATCTACATCCTCAACCACAAGTGGCTAACCCAACACAACAACCAGCTCCAAACACCCAATCGCTCCCCCAACATTCGACTCCAGAGGATCACACCATGCGGTAGATTTTTGGTGATCTCAAGCCACTACATCATGTGAATCACACGTCTTTCGGACCATTCGTAGCTCTAAACAGGCCAACACAAGAAACACGACCTGGAGCTCAAGCAACGACAACATTTGGAGCTCAAGCAGCAGTAGTGCCTGAAGCTCAAGCAACCGCTGCACCTGAAGCTCAAGCAACCATTACTACGCCGTAAAAATGTCCCTCGCGGGTCAAACAAAGGGTAATCAAAGTAATACCAGGTGATCCTATTTCAATATCACAAGATGCCAAGAGGAGGAAGAGAATGAGAGAGATAGAAAAGAAAGAGGTAGCTGATAGAGAAGCACAAAGATTGCATGAAGAACAAAGAAGATAGAGAGAGAAAGAAGAATGGTAGAGAGTCGAGGCTGAGAGAGCCAAAGAGGATAGAGCTCAGGCCGCTCAACAAGCAAAGGCTGGGAGCTCCAAACCTTCAAAAATTCCTCAGAGAGCAAAATAATGTGCGAAAAAGAAAAAGGACAAGCTCACACCTGAAGAGCTATAAGCCCAAGAGGAGAGGAGGAAAAAATACAAAAATGACCCTCCTCAATGGGCCACACAAGCGGCTCCTCCAACACTGTCAACAATGCAGAAGAAACGACGATGGAAGTTAGGCCGGTTGCTCTACGTGAGATCCAAAAATATCAAAAGAGCACCGAACCAATAATACCAAAGGAGCTCTCTCTCGAGTGGTAAGAGAAATAATGGACAAATATTCAGATTTTGTTACATGTATCCAACGTGCAACTCTATTGGCCTTACATGATGTCGTTGAGGACATTTTGGTGAACTTGTTCCAAGATGGTGTATCTTGTATGGTGCATGCTAAGCGAGCTACTCTAAAAAATACAGATCTAACTCTAGTGATCAATCTGAGGAATGAAGGGTGCCTCCATAAGAATTAGTTTCCCCATGTAACCTCTGTTTATGAGATTTGTAATCTTTACATATAATATGAATAAGTCGATTTTCTACCATTCGGTGTAATTGTAATGGTTAATTTTGTACTTTCTATTGTTGAAGTATTTGAATTAATCAAGTTGTTAGATTTCACATCCTCGACCATCCATGCACCGTCGGACGTGGGACGCCTACAACATTTTACAAAATGAAGCCATTTTGGGTACGTATGGAGGTTGTAGGACCACCAAAATGCACAACGACACCTAGTAGCGCCGTACAAGCCAAAAAAAGTCCCTCTGTGGCACGGTGTGCATGCGCCAATTTTGACCTGGTCAAAATTGGCCCATGCGCAACGTTGCACACAAGGCCTTTTTTTGGCCCGTGTGGCGTCCAAGGTCGAAATTGGCCCATGCAAGCCGTGGCGCACAGGGCCTTTTTTTGGCCCGTGTGGTGCTGCTGGGCGTCGTCGTGCATTTTGGTGGTCCCACGGCCTCCGTACGCACCCAAAATGGCTCCGTTTTGTAAAATGCTCATTGCTAGGCGTCCCACATGCGGCGGGTGCTTGGATGGTCAAGGAGGTGTGAACACGTTGAAAAGAAAAAATATTGCCCAATATGAGCAATAGAAAAAAAAAGTACAGAAAGTGACAAAAAAAACAAAGGACAAAATTATTGTATATTGCTTTGATATTACATCATGGTTGGTTGGTTTTCTTGTAAATTACATATGTAGGTATAGGGCAAATGACAGACTTAACACCAAAGGTATTTACAACATCCTTTGGGTTTGTCACCCCTTGACCTAAGCTTAAGGCATAACGGGAGAGGAGTAACCCAGGGTGCTTTCCTTTAAAGGCATACAATGCCTCCTCCCGGACCACCAAGATACACTTGGAGCATTAAGGATAAAGGAATCTTCAGCAAGGATGGCACTTAATGCTTTATACTTGAGCAAATCCATATAACCATGCTTGGAGAACTCTGTGTGTGCAACTCAAAGAACGGATGGCCCCAAATGGCCAAGGTAGTGCCACAGGGAGCTATCTCTACCCATAGGAACGTTGCACGAACCTCCAGTACGCATTGCAAACTTATCAACATCAACTTCAACGCTTGCTATAGGGTACAATAGACTATCGATAAAATTAAAAAGTGGTTACCTCAGTTTCTTCATCCATCTCTTCAAGAGTTTTCCTTATAAGGTCGATGCTAGAGCGATCTTCTCCACCCATAATGATCAAGGGCTTGTGTGGATGAAAAGTGCTTTTCGGGATGCTTTCATAAAATGAGGCACATGATTTGATTTCCATAAGTGTATTTGCCATGGTTTGTACCAAATTCTATTCCTTTTCACTAGGGAGGAATGACAGGCTTGGTGGGAGACCTTGGTCTTTAAAGTCAATTTGAAAGTTGACCTTCTCTTGCTTTCCACTGAGAACTTTCATGCCCACATAGATAGCGAGCACTAAGAGCGACTCATCTTCTCTGAGTGCTAGTGTCTTTGCAATGTCATCAAGGAACAAGAAGTGACAACCATCCACCACCACTGTATGCAAAGTGAGAATTTGGATGTCAAGAACATCCTCCAACACCTCGTCTTCCTGTATCATCCGATCTTCCTCCCTAGTGGAGTTGGGATCTTGCAGGAGGATGAGTGCCATAGATGCTTCAGCCTGCTCATTAACCTCTTCAATAAATTCATTTGATTCCTCCACAATGGTTACAGGAGGTTTCTAGTTGGCCTTTTCCTTTGATTTTCCCTTTTCCATGCCCTCAAGCTCAAGCAAGACTAGAACCATGTCCCAAGAGATGAATTGGGTGCCTATTTACCCATGCCCAAGTCTATCAGGTCATCCTCATCCTCTGTCCTCCAATCCCGCTCAGTATCCCTTTTATAAACCTCAACAAGCGATCGCAAAAGTTTTTGTCGGCCACATAGAGGTGTTTGAGAAAATCCATTGGCAACCACATCATGTCGGATCCCTCGAAGACTATTGCATATTCTTCCATGTGCTCCATCATGTAGTCAAGTAAGCTTTGGAATCCTCTACATAAAGGTTAGCAGTGGCATGAATGTCTATCGTCCCTTCAAACACACTGACTAGTTCATGTGCACGATTTGCAAGTCCTATCTTCTGTAGTTGTGTGAGAAGTGCATCAAAAGACGTTGCCATAGATCTGTTCGCGAAGAAGATGGGAAGAGAGCTCAAAACTAGTGTTTTGTGAATGTGAGAAATGAAGTTTAAAACATAGAAAGTCACTTTTATACTCAATGTCATTTTTTAAAAGCACTTAAAATCAATGTCAAATTAACTTAAAACTATAATTATAAACAAAATCACACGACAAGCCATTGAAAGACACCAACATTAAAAGTATTCACGCTCCAAATTAAAAAACTTGCACATTTCAATCAAAATCTTGAACAAATTAAAAATGAAAAAGAGATTCAAAATGTCATATGTATTAATGGGAGCAAAATCACTTCCGTTACAAGCTTTTACATTAATACATCACGGAAAACCGATGTTTTCACACAGAAAGCTCTTCTCTTTTCTGGAACGAACAACCTTTCCATTGATTATGAAAACATATTGATTGGGGACGGTATATCTAAGATTAAGATACTCGCAAAGATGACTGAGATTCCAGTCATTATTCATCGATGTCGTGCATTGCATTTTCATGGAGGCATACTTGCAGATCAATTGATTCTCTAGAAGCAACATCAGAGTCTAGTGCCTCCCATTCTCCCTTCATCAGCTTCCATCTTCTGTAGGAAAGACAATTGACAAGCTTTTCTTTGCAATATGGTATTTTCATGCCACATTCTCAAAAACTACAGAGCACTTGATTGTATCTCCCTGGTGGTTGACCACCTTAGTCTCCCATCCAACTGCAAGGAAGCTGTTGATCGCACTTCCCCCTTTGCAAATCCACATTGTTGGTGTCTTGTGAACACTCTGTAGTTGAAAGATAAACACAAACACATGAAGGGACATAAACCAAGTTAGGAAAGCTTTGTGGGAACCATAGGTGCACTTCATTGCAGAATGCACATCCGCCTCGATTCTCCTTTTGGTTGTTGTGATCAAGGCACTATCTCGCTTAGGCCATTCCATACTCTGCAAGGTTGGTGGATGAACCGGAGAATGATTACCATACCCATTTTTCCTAGGTGATGTATGGTTATAAAAAAAATGTCCCATAAGACAAGCTCCGCGGATGGACAACTAGCATAGAGCAGCTTGCCAAGGTCAACGTGGATAGCCTCAAAAGTTCCTATGAAGGACTTTATTGTCTCCCACTCTACAAAATCGGATGGGAATACATCTGCAAACATGAACAAGCAGTGAAAACCTTATATACATCAAAGAAATATATACAACAAAAATACAAAATATACAATCTAAAAACTTGACAGAGGAGTGAAATTATAGTTTGTAGGAAACCTAGATGGAGCCACTGTTGTCTCTAGCTTCAATTGTGAAGCAACATACACATGTTGCACCTTTACAAGTCGCTTGCTGTCATGGGTTTTCTTGAACTCCATGATCCTTCCCTTCCAATCGTGTGCTCAAGCCACGTGTATCCTTAAGACCTTGTGTGCACCTCTTGAGATGGGCTGCATTGTCACCCACATCAATCGTTTGAACTCCATCGTCACCCAACATCCACTGTCATCTTGTACATTGCTGCATGAAATGGATTCAATGACACTCCTAGGTCATTGAGTACCTGATGATGCCATGGGGAATAGTGGCACAGCCTGCAGACAAACACTTATGATTAGACATTGCACATTCATGTTCTCAACTGTATACTATATAGAGCAAGATTCTTGATGGTACGAAGGATGCCACTTACTGCTATACTACTCCACTTGCTTGTTGGCCTAATGGGGAAGATAATGTTGCAAAGCTTGAGAGAAAAGTAGATCCTCTCTAGAGAGCATAATAAAGAAGGAGCAGGAAACCTGTTGAGGAAAGAAAGAGGGATGATCTAGCAAAATAATATGTTGCAGATCTTCAGCTTTAGGTAGAGGTGTTTAGTGAGGCTCATGGAGAAATGGAGAACTTCAGCTTAAGGATAATTCACAAGCTTGAGGAGAATGCAGTAAGCTTGAGGAGGGAAAGGAGGTTTAAACTTCTGTTGCACAGCTTTTGGGAGGGAAAACTAAAAGGAAGGAAAAAGAAGTAACTCTCCCAAGGTGAAGTGAAGAGAAGTGAGAGATGGTACAATAGAGAGAGAGAGGGAGGGAATGCTTAACACGTTTTTGGAGGGACCCCCTTGTAGGAGAGAGAGGGGGAGAAACTGGAAGGCCCTAGAGTGAGAAAGGATTGGTTTTTACTCAACTATTTAGAGAAAAGTTCAGTTTTTTGAATTTATAAGAGATTTTCTCTTCATATTTTATAAAAGAGTACAAGTTTGACCACTTACTTTTAGGACCTTCCATACCCATCATTTCAATCCACATGGCATCCACCCATTTTCCCCTTCCATAATTTCCTTTTTAATCCCATGGAAAATAAAGAGGCCCGCTTAGACCCCATTCCCTTCCTAGTGCTCAAAAGCTAGTCGAAGAAAACCATGATCATTACAGCATCAAACGACATTCAAATGCTACAAAACTTCTACGACAAGTACAAGACCTAAGAACACATGCTTATAGTTTCAAATCTCACTTTTAATAAAGTGCAAAAAATGAAATTATTAACAGTAGTGAGTTTTTGACCTAGTCGTTTTTGACCCAGAATGCATCTAAATGCTTAGCAATGATGCCCCAATACCTCGCCTATGCTTACTTTGTGATTTCCTAGCTTAAATTCCTACTTATGATGAAATTAGGCCGCAGGTGTTGCCAAAAGCTACGGTTTACCATGATATGTTTACGTCAATGCGTAGAACTCTTACATGTGGTTGCAACGCAATAGATGGCATTGCAATATGACAACCAACAAGGGAGAAGGAAGCATGATAAGGAGAGAAGTGAGCACCGTTAGCTCACACTCTGTATTTCTTATCCAAAAACTTAATAAAATCTTTACAAAGTTGGATTTTATACCTTAGCCAAGGTTTAAAATGTGTAATGTTTGGCGCCAAAGACCTTTGAGGCTCCACAACTTACTGTATTTGCAACCCCGGTACACTAATTGACCTATTATTTACATCTTGGAACTCTTATTGAGCCTGTAACACGTTACAACTCCAATCTTCACTGCTTCTGCATATTCATCTTTGATGTGCATTCATAAGGCTTAGATCTTTAGCAGCTCTTGTTAACTAACGTCGACTCAGTTAATAGGCTCATACACAATGCTTTTCATGTGAGCCTACTTAATCCCTACAAAGGAGACCCACCAAGTGAGCCAATTATTGAAGACCCTCCTGAAATTGAAGACCATAAAGATGTACTACAACCTGAAGCTATCCTTTGGCATAAAGACCAGGTACTACGACATGGTAAGATTATCCGACGGTATCTTATTAAGTTCAAAAATTATCCTTTTGAAGATGCTAGATGGATGTAAGGAACACAACTTAAGGATAGTATGAACCTTGTCAATGCTTACAATGCTACATTAGAGTAAGAAAATGTAGAAATTTCTTTTAAATGACCAATGTTTTTGTCTTATAAGATTAATTCACTTTTTATTGTCCACAAATTTAAGTAGTATGCATGCTTAGATTCATGTTTGTGATGACGCCGTCTCTCAAACACTAAGTAGAATTTGTCACTCTACTTTGCAAGAATGAAATGGACTAAAGAGCAGACATGCTTGCAACAGCTATGTCTACCAAGCACTATTAACTAATGGGTCAACAACACGACATAACTTAACAAAGCCTTATTCTCTAAGAGTTATGAAATGCTATGGATTATGGTTAGAAACATCATTTGTAATAAGTATCTAGTCTAGTTGCAGAAGTCGGGGTTCGATGGCATTTCCAAATTGTACATAAAAAGCCATTTTATCCCTTGAACTTTATTTTGGGTATAACATATGGTAGCCTTAGTATATAAGGTACCTACGTCATTTTATAAAGAGAACTTTTATCATAATCAAGTTTTAAGCTGCCATCAATTGTGTGTGAGAGAGGAAGAGAGAGAGCGTGAGCTTCATCTTGGTGCTACTCCCCGCTCGTTCATCACATTGGAGATATGATTGCGCCACCGTGCTAGGCTCGGCAACAGCTACGCATCAATGCCAAGCATTCCTTGCAAAAAGGATAACGCATGCTGACGCATCTACGAGCCATTTGTGGTCGTATGTGTATCAAATGATGTTTTTTTTCTGCTTGTAAGTAGTCACTAAAATCGTTAGTGACATAAGCTAGGCATAGGTACTCGTAGATTTCAGTTTTGGGCACTACCAAAATCCGGCTCTGTCTTCATACGCCTTTTTTGCAGATGGGTCTAGAGTGAGGATTTTGAGTGTAGAGGCTTTGGGATAGGTGTATCCTAGTGAGGGGATGGTGTTCCTTAAGTTCGTATTATCCTGGCATGGTTTTGTGAGTTTCCTTCCGTTTGTGTGTATGTGGGTTGGTGGTGTTGTTGAGAGCAGTGAGATTCTAGATTGTGGTTTAGTTAGCCTTTCAGAGTGTTGTATACGTGGGATGGTCTCAGCTTGACAAGCTAAAGAGATTGCCTCCGTGCGCCTATGTTGATCTAGGTTGTGTTTCATGCACTTTATGGGTGGTGTGATTCGCTCCCGCAACATTGGCGCCTTTTCCAGGGATACAAGGAATTAGATAGGTATTCCTACGAACACTGGTGATGGCTGCTTGCTTTAGTTCGTCTAAAGAAAGCATTTTCCTTAAGTGGATCCGAAAGAGGGTAATCCATGATCAAGTGGATAGCTAGGAAGCATGTGTCTTGTCGAGGGTCTACGACTAGGTAGATTTAGTTAGGATTTTTAGATTACAGTAGTTGTTGGTGGTCAAGTGATTTGTGAGGTGATAAAAGCGTTTGCTAGTCTGTGTGTGGCATTGAAGCATTTTTATACTCATACATACAAAACCCCATATGATGTGTAGGAGTAGCTTTAGGTAAGTGATCTGATTCTGATCTAGAGCTATTCATCACTGATTTATTTGCTAAAGTGCTTGTTTGCATTTGAAATCACGAAAAAGTCTGCTTTTGGAGGTAAAAATGCAATAAACAACGTTCTATTGATATTTTTGCATGATTGGTTGGTGATGTGCATATAAGAGGGCATGTACAAGTAATCTGTGAAGAAAAATTGCAATTTTGTAAACTTGGACATCATACACGTATGATGTCTCAAGGGGCATCTGGAGACCAAATATGAAGGGGGGTTTTACTCTACGTACACATTGAAACTAGAGTTTTGACCAACTTTGGACACCCAAAAGGCAAAGACGGAGTATCGAAAATGGGAAAAAGAGAAACTTGTGATTCTGAATACTTTTTTGCATGAAAATTGGTAGAAGTTCTTGAAAACTAGTGCTAGAGACTTGGGGATGTCTGTGAATGAATTATGTCCAAAAATTCATGAGCAGACATCATACGCGTATGATGTCTGAGTGACCATATTTGAGGTCAAAAGCTACAATTGAGTGCACCCTTGTGATCTACAGCATTTAGGAAGCATATACAAGCCAAATTTCATTAAATTTGAAGTAATTTTGAGGTTGCAAAGACCATAAGATGCATCTATGCAAGTGAATGCTTGTATTGGCCATAACTTGCACAAAAATTGGTCAAATTCAATTCTGAAACTTATTGTGAGTTGCCAGTGTAGTGAGGAACCTCTGGAGTGAAATTCACTTCAAGCTGACCAATTGGACATTATACGTGTATGATGTCTAAAGGGCACTTTTAAGAACCAAAATTGAAATTTGAGCGTACCAAGGTGTTAAGCACAATAAGACAAGCTGACATACCAAGTTTGGGCCAATTCTGAGCACATAGACATTATACGCGTATAATGTCTCATGCCAAGATCTGAAAGTCAAATGTCACTTTTGACCACATAGGAGGGTTGGAAATGATGTTTTAAGCATGTTTGCAAAATTCCATGTCATTCTGAGCCAAAAGACTTTATACGCGTATGATGTCTCACAGTCCATATCTGGGTCAAAAAAAACATTTGAGTATACCTCAGTGCCCTAGAGCATAAAAGAAGTCCCTAGCCAAAATTTCATTGCATTTGGAGCTCAGTTGAGCTTGTAAAGGCCAGAAGACATATCTCGACCGATTCATGCTTGTATTGCTCATAACTTGCCCAAAAAATGTCCAAACTAAATTCTGAAATTTGTTGAGAGTTTCTTGAGTGATAAGGAATCATTAGGATAAAAGTCAGCTCATTTTTCCACAAAAGACATTATACGCGTATAATGTCTCATGATAGCTCAATTATCTTTTTTTAAGGGATTCATCTAACAGTCTTTTCGAATCGAAGAGCTACGTGAAAAGTGCATCAGCTTTGCTAGACTTTTTTTGCTTTATCAAAGCTTGCTTTTTTGCTTTCGTTTCTTTGGGATTCGGCCCAAATTGTTTGGCAGATTCCCACGCGTTGCGCACTCGTTTGCCACTTTGTCTTCAACTATTCTATAAACAGAAAACAACGTTCAACTTGCATGTGTTAAGCATATTGCCAGCGTTCATTCTGAGCCAGGATCAAACTCGGTTTTTTGGTTAAAAAAGGTAATCTTTGTCATTGATGATCTCTTACAAAGGTCAGAATCACAAATTGAGACTTGAAATGGGTAGAAGATATCAAGGGGAGTATGCAGTTTAAGTTTGGAGCAAATCTGAGTTAGGAGACATTATACGCGTATAAAGTCTCCAGGCATAGGTCGAGTCAGAAAAAATTGTTTTGGCCATAACTTGAGCTTTTATCAGATTCAAAATCTTCTTTTATCAAAACGAAGCTCCATAGTAGCTCTATGACTTTTTGTGTAAACCATAAACAAAGTATTGGTCAACGCCCAAAAAAACGTCCTTTAAGGCCTCAAAATCCATCAGGAAGTTAGGGGTGTCTAAAACCGACAATTTGAGAGAATTGTGAGAAAACGATCATGGTTTTGGACATAGTTTTGACTTTTTCCTAGCCAAAGCACTTCAACACAATGGACTAAGTCTACTTACATCAAACTAGAGCTGTTAAGCCCAAAAATCATGTACACTTTAGATTCAAACTCAGCTTACATGAGCTTCAAGATCCCAACGCGATAGAGAAGCATCCGCACTCAATGGATCTTCAAAACTTGCAATTGATAAAGACCAAGCTTGTTGAAGGAGTTTGGATGACAAATCATGAGAGTGAAGGACTATATAGGTATATTGATGCTAGTGAGTCCAACCTTTATAGGTGCACAGAGCCATACCTAGAAGAGATGATAGATTACAAGCTCTTACATGTCTATACATACGGAGCCGACTATCAATGGAAGTCTATAGTTGTTGACAATTATGGACAAGATTACAGAGATGTAGAAAGCACATCCACAAACTGCATTAGAAAGAGGTGGATATTTGGTCAATGAAGGACCACGGATACCTCCACCAAACATGAGAATTCAAAAAAGGGAGTCACCTAGATTCCCTTCTAGAGCAATAATGAGAGAAGGATTGGGAGAGTCTATGGTTAGACTTGTAGACAATTGGCGAGTTAGACCATCCCAGATCTAGAAATGGGTAAACAATAAAATGTTGGAGATAAAGATCCGAGAGATCATGTAGCGGCTTTCAGAAGAGTAATTAGAGAAAAGGAAGTTTTAGATTTTGCAACACAATTTGCGGGATTTGGACTGACACTACAAGATGATGCAGCTACATGGTTCTACTCAGTGGAAAGACAGGATTTTGAGACTCTACACAAGCTGTTTGAGGAATTCATCAAAAAATTCTCATAAAAAGGCATAGCTCACAATACGTCTCACAAATTCATAGAATCAAACAAAAAGAGGATAACTAGTACGCAAAGCGGTATTACGGCTTAAGAGATATGTCAAGTTATGTCCAAGATCGGAACTACCTATGCAAGCACGATCGGGTGATATTTATCCAAGAATTGAGACATGTGGATCTTCAGAAGGATCTGCATATGATAAGGAGCTTGACACTAAGCACATTGATCAAAGAAGCTCTTTATTTGGTGGATAACTTTGTGAGGAATATAAAGAAAATGATTGCAAGAGTCAAGAGGATGACACATCCTCTCAACACAGTGATTCACAGATGAGTGATTTCATTGCAAAACCAGCGGCATCTATCGATCAAGAAAAGTTTATCAACAAAATGATCAAGAGGTTAGCTCCTCTTGTAAATGTTGATCTAAGGGATCTTAAGTGGTGCAAAATTGAGAGAAAATGGACAAACCATACGGGGGAAGAGTGTTACTATGGCATAGAGTATGTTAGGGAGAGGTATGTACAACCTATTTTAGTAACACCTACTCCACCTAGATACACTATGGGGAATGCACCAAGACCAGTAGGAGTTTCAAGGTCACAGCCTGTCTTAGGACAACAACCTCTGCTGCTAGGTGCTAGAATGCTTGGACACATGAGATACACACAGATGATGGAAGCATCTAATAAATAAGCATTAGTACTAGCTACAATGTGTTATAACAACCAAAGTGGGTACTTCCCTTCAGAGAGACAAAAGACGAGAGAAACAAATGGAGTGATGAGGCCAGTACAACCTCCACCTCCTACATTTTGACCTAAAGAAAGAAGGTATAAGATGGATGAAAGTACAATGTGGTTCATTGTGAATAGAGGCTTAGCTAGGTCAGAGCCTGTTTACAGCCAAGAGGAGTTGCAAGAAGAAGCTCCTCAACCAGAGATAGATTGTCACAAAAGACATGACACCCACTTGGTTAAACAATGTCCTCAAAAGGAGATCACACAAGTAAATGCCTATTGTCTTGACTGTGGTGTCATTCACTTGATCCCCGATTGTTAAAAAAACCCAAACCGAGTCATAAAGATCAAAACAAATGTCACAGGGATTGTTCAGCTACCTAGTAGCTCAAAAATAAAAACATTGTACCACTTCAAATAGTTACGAGAGCGCAAGCTCAAAAGGAAGTTGAGGAGAACCCAAAGACAGAGAAAACAGAAATTGATGTGAGTCCAGACACGGGTGAGTCAAAGACCAACGCACCTAGTCAAAACACCAAGAGCAAAAGGAATAGCTGGAAAGCTAGAAAGGCTAGGATGAAAGCACGTAGGGAACAAGAGAAAAAATCCATGGCCGAGAAGCTTACCTAAGCTGAAGAGAAGATAAGACAACATGAGGAAATGGTTGCGCCTTCTCTTACGTAAATATCTCAACCTCCAAAAGAACCATCCACAAAAGAGAAACCAAGAAGTGCTAGTTCAAGAGGATCAGTATTGGTAGAAAAGGTTAATGAGCTATTAGACACCCTCCTAAAAGCCTATGAAACACGACTCAAAAACAACCAAACCCAAGAACATAGGTGGATGACATATCCATATGTGGAACTAGAAAAGGACATGCAGGAAATGTGTAAGAAAATGATTCAAATAGCCCAAGCTTTACTAGAACTACAAGTTGAAAACCTAAGGGTGTGATCCTTGTCCCACCTACACTAGTAGTCCCACCAAACCAAGAACAAAAAGAGCTAGATTTCAGTTATGACCACGGACCAAAGCTCAAGGACCCAACATTAGACCCAAAAATAGTGTTGAATACCATGGATAACTCTTTTGAGGGATTTCACATAGCTATACCTAGCAGGTATAAATAAATAGATGGTCTTGACAAATTGTGGAACAAGTCAAAAAGGCCAATGAAACAAGTGAGATAGGCAGACGAGTAAATCAAATGAGTGATGGAAGAGGAGTGTCTCTTCCATCAATAGAGGACATTGGGACTGGATCTCAAATGAACCTAGAAGTGAAATCATATTGGGGAGACAATGAATATGTACAGTTTATGGACAACCAACCCCATTCTCTCAGAACACTACCATCCTATACGGGAGAGTACGAGGCCAAGTTAGAGGTTGTTGCAATCCCATCACAGAGATTATCTCCCAACAAGGTCATTGATTTGAAAGGACTAATAGACATTTTGTCGACGCCAAAAGCAAAGAACAATGAGTCAAAACCAAAAAGTTGACAAATCTGGATACCAAAGAGCCAGATTGGCCAAAAGAAGATATGGATCAAGAAGACAAAGATCTCTGATGAAAAATCACAAGATCCAATGCCAGCAGAAAAACAATCAAAGCTTGCAAGAACATCTAGGAAAAATACAAAATCACAAGCTTTCACAACTTAGATTTGGGTTTCAAAGAAGTTGACTCAAGCACAAAGAGGCTAGGAGTTCATTTAGATTTCAAAATGGTTGAATTGTCAACTCCCAAAGTTTGAATCTCATTGTCAACCACGTGTACAAGAGCTGAAGCAAAGACCACTGAAGACTCACATAAAGACAAGGTGGATCCCAAAGAAGTCTCTTCAAACACAAATGAAGCAAGGACAAGTATGGGTTCCCAAACGAGCATCATCAATGAAATAGTTAGTCATCATAAAGAAGTGGGTTCCAAAGGAAACCAATAACGTTGTTGTTACTGCACCGTCGCTTGAATTCTTTCAATTCCTCCTACGGTTATAATATAGTTAGAAGAGAACCCACTTTGAGGAACAATGCCAAATACAACAATCAGCCACAAGGCTAAAATGGATTCCAACAAAGCATTAAACAGATAAGTTAGCCTTCAAAAATCTCTACAACCTTCAATCAAGAAAACGACACAAGAGCTTCAAAGAATATCACATTGCTTAGAATAGGAAGCCTCACCAACAAATGCCATATAAGCAAATTGCTTATACCCACATTTTGCACATCATAAATCTTTTCCATGCATTGATTGTGTATGCGTAATAGGGCTACATTACAAGGCCGGCATAGGCACAATTTTTTATTGCCCAAGCACAATACATGACTGAAGAGATGCTGAACAATACAAAGGAAGCAAGTACAAGAAAATGACAGAACGTCACAAGGTATGCCTCAAAAGTCATTTGTACAAGTCTAGAATGTCAGAGGTAAGAAAGAATGCTGATCAGCCTTCAACAACAACATGAGGCCAAAAATGGTTGAGAATGGTCATCAAACTCTGGGATGGACTACAAGAAAGTTTGTGGTACGACTAAATGAAAGCACCCATCAAGTGTAAAGTTGCCTATTGAACATTTCATGCGACTACAAGGCCGTATATGGGAAGTAGATCTTTCTATTGTAAATCTTCTATCTTGTATGTGTTTTAATGAAGACTAACAAACAAAAGGGACTAGCAGTACTGACAAGCACAAAAGGGGTAGAAATGACAATTCAAACATCTTTTGTGATAGATATCTGCAGGAGCAACCAGGGATCAAAACAATTTTTGATCATTATCATTAGTTCTACATGTGTTTGCCAGCGATGCCCATCAATCGTACTCGAGACTGAAATCCAAAAAGATAGCTTATTAAGCCAAGTGCAAGTCCAAATCAAGATAAACTTTGTGAGGAGGCTATGCATATAGAGTACAAGCTAAGGGTTTCCAAAAAAAAAAACCTTAGCTAACCAAAGATGCATTTTTTAAAAATTTGAAGCCATGATAGACATCTACATATCTTGTACATCATGTATATGAATTTTGGGGACAAATGGACAATGATAGCTCATCGATGGTCATCTATCGCGAATGATGTCAAATGAAGCCCTTTTGATGCAACTTACTAACTTGGGGAACTAACTAGGGTTTGTCGGGCTTTAATTAAGTCATGACAAGTAGCAATAGTATAATGATTTACACAGCACACAAAAGCTAACAATGTCAAATGCGGCTTTGATCACCTTGATGCAGGAACAAAGGAGTCACCAATGACAAGGAGCAGACACAAATCATAGACAAAACCATATCTTGTCCTTGATGAGGTGGATCGAATGCTAGACATGGGTTTTAAAACTCAAGGCAAAAAAAAAAAACCTCCCAGATTTTGCCTGACAATTTGCATTGGAGTGCAATTTGGCCTAAACAAGTCGAAGGTTTAGCCAAAAAAATTCTACACAATCCTTACATAGCTATTATTGATTGGTTCACAAGAACTAAAAGCCAATCATTCAATTCTACAAATTGTAGAAGTTTTTTTTGAAAATGAGAAAGGAAATTGGCAGATGTTCGTCATCAATTGTGAAGACTATGTACATCGGATTGGAAGAACAGGACGAGCTTGTGCAAAGGCTACAACCTTACTTTCTTTACGTCAGCAAAATAACAACAAATACTGCATCGACATCGACAACCAGGTCATGTCAGGGATGACATGAATTTGGAGGGGGGGAGTGTTGACCGCCACTGGATCAACAACACAACATAACTTAACAAATCCTTATTCTCTGAGAGTTATGAAATGTTGCAAATATGGTTAGAAACATCATTTGTAATAAGTAACGAGTCTCGTTACAGAAGCCGGGGTGACATGGCACTTCCATATTGTAATGCAAATCCATTCTACCCCTTGAGCTCTATTTTGGGTATAGCCTATGGTAGCCCTAGTATATAAGGTACCTAGGTCATTTTGTAAAGAGAACTTTTATCATAATCAAGTTTTAAGGTGTCATCGGGTGTGTGTGAGAGAGGAAGAGAGAGAGAGCGTGAGCTTCATATTGGCACTACTCCCTGCTCGTTTATCACATTGGAGATCCAATTGCACCACTGTGCTAGGCTTGGCAAGAGCTACACATCAATGCCAAGCATTCCTCGTGGAACGGAGCACGCGTGCTAACGCATCTACGAGCCATCTGTGGTCGTAAGTGTATCAAATGATGTATGTTTTCTGCTTGTAAGTAGTCATTAGAATCATAGCATAGCGACATAAGCTACGCATAGAGACTCATAGACTTCAGTTTTGGGCACTTTCAAAATACAGCTCTGTCTTCATACGCCTTTTCTGCAGATGGGTCGAGAGTGAGGATCTTGAGTGTAGAGGCTTTGGGAAAGGTATATCCTAGTGAGGGGATGGTGTTCCTTAAGTTTCATACGATTCTGGCATGGTTTCATGAGTTTCCTTTTGTTTGTGTGTATGTGGGTTGGTGGTGTTGATGAGAGCAGTGAGATTCTAGATTGTGGTTTAGTTAGCCTTTCAGAGTGCTGTATGCGTGGGATGGTCTCAGCCTGACAAGCTAAAGAGATTGCCTCCGTGTGCCTATCGTGTCATTTGTGTCCTCGATTGACATTGTGTTGATCTAGGTTGTGTTGCATGCCCGCAACAAGCACCAAATGGATTAGTCATCCATCTTGGAATGATGTTGTAGGGTAAAAAGGGACACTCTACCCACTAAGAAAATTGACTAATGACTAAGGCTTTATCACTTCTACCTCATAGTCAAGGACGACTATGATTTCAAGAGAGAGGTAATGTCATAAAATATAATATCTAACTAGCCCAAATGATTTTCTCATATTAAACTGATCATTTAATGTGAGAGAATAGACAGGAACAAGGGTTAGAATATAGACTTGTGCTTTTGGGTATATCTCAACACGGGGCCAATGGTAAAGGGGTGCAAAAGAGAGATGGTTTGTCAAAGAGAAAGGCTAGATAATGGAGCTTAAAGACCTTAGGGTTAGCTTCAATAAAGACCTCTAATGGTTACTGTTAAAATCCATTTGACCTTAGGTCAGATAGGGTTGTGCTTGAGGTGGGAATCTAGCCCAAGCTTGAGGTTCTTTTTGTGCTTGCTGACTAAGGTTCTTGAGGTGCTTTTTGTTCTTGCTGACTAAGGTGCTGGAGATGCTTGTCGTGCTTGCTAACTGAGGTGATTGAGGTGCTTAATGACTAAGGTGCTAAGGTGCTCCATGACTAAAGTGCTTGAGGGGATTGAGGTGCTCCACAAAGTCAACATGATCCCTACTCATGGGGGGGTGAGCCCTCATTGTAGCGGCTACAGAGAGAACACACACACACACTCACACAAGGCAAGCTTGGTACAAAGAAAGAAAATAGGACACTTGTCAAGCTCCTCTTCATGTTGCTCTCATGGTGTGTCTAAAGCCTATTGGTTGGCCTCCCAAGGGGTCCAATAATAATTTAGTTAATTTAATTCATTGTTTTTTCATTTATCAAGTCCTCTCTCTCAAAGGGGAAAGGGGGACACTTTTACCAAGGCTACCCTTGTTGCTTGATATGGCCTAAGCATGTGATTGGCCAAGATTGAGGAGGTCCAATCAAATGCAAGCTAGTTCTAGAAGAGGGGGTCGACCAAGGAAGGAGGGGGACTAGCTTGGAGGGGTATACCCCCCCCCCCCCCCCCCCCCCCCCCCCCCCCAACACACACACACACACACACACACACACACACATTGTGTGAAGTAAAAAGTGCAAGAGATCCATCTCCTTCTCCAAGCTAGTAGAGAAGTTGAGAGCCTACATCAACACTCTTGGCTATAGAATGCAAATCCAACCAAGAGCCATGCTTCAATGCTTAAGCTTGACATCTTCTCCATCTTCATTACTATGCTAGAAAAAAGAGTGATGATAAGTGAGAAACTATTTATTTCTCCTAGGAATTTCTTCTTCATCTTCCCTACCCTCATTCCTTGCTAGATCTCTCCACCTTTGAAGGCGTTTGAAGCCTTGAGACTGAGGTTGGGGATGGTTAATTCTTTTTACAAAGTCTACGTATGCTTGTGATGCATGAAGCTTTCCATCTTCATTGCATCACCTAGGTCACAAGGAACACAAAGATTGTATTGTACCAAGTCTCTCTTGATGGGACAATCTATAATACAAAAGCCTATTGGAGAGGGGAATGGCTCCACATAAATCCGGTCCTCAATTGTTGTCAAGTTCTCTAAACTCTCTCTCTTGCAGAAGTATTGTTCATGCCAAGTTAATTAAGTATTATAGTTAAGTTGCTACAGCTAAATAAGTTCACCCTCTATGTTCTCAAAGTAGTCTCACAAAAATGTTCTCTTTAATTCTCCTAATTCCTCTATTCTCAAGGTTCATCGGCCATTTCCATTAGATTTATTTTCTACTCTCAAAAGTCTTCGCAAACATATCCCATACCCATAAAGAGATTTTCTCTATCTAGAATCCCTTTCTCAAGCCCTCTATTGCTTCTGCAAGCACACTCACCTTCTACTCTAACATTCTCTCTCTACTAAACTTCTCCCTCTTCCATTACTGAGCACCGAGCAAGCTCCTCCTCATCCTCTCCCTCTTTCACCTCCCGTTGCCACACCAAGAAAGCTCATCCATCTTATCCCACCTCTATTGCAACACCAAGTTTGTCCATATTCTACCTTTTGGCCGCGTTGTGTCCTCTACAATAGGTTCATCATACTTCACAATGGTTGATCCTGGTCCCCTTGCTCTAATACTAGACCTCACATTTCTAAGTTGCTTTGGTACCGATCTCTTCATAGTTCTCCACTATCGCTTTGCACTGCCTACGAGGCTTGCTATCATTTGATTTCAAGGTGTCTCCATTCTCCATAATGTCATCATTATAAACTCTTTCATTCCTACTAGAAGGTAAGCTCTGACAGAAAATTGAGGGCATATGACTCTACTAACTCAACATGGAGTGGTTGTTAAAAGAGACCAACTCATTCCACACATTCATGACATATGTCATCTGATTGTTGTGATGCACGATGCATGCATGCACAAAGCGAGAAGAAGAGAAGGAGATATGCATTGAGATTGGGGATAGATATGTCTCTCAAAGAGGGTGAGAGTATGCTTCTTATTCTTTGTATATGTAGAATGAATAAGGATGGTTCATTGTCTTTATCCCAACAAACCCCCCACTTAAAGACAAGTGTGTTGATAAGTGGATCTACTATATGACCTGATAGAATATAAAATGATAGGTGAGAGACTCTCTCATCCTATGCCCACTGCCTCTCTCAAAGTATATGCATGTCGTCCTATAGGCTCTAGCAATATGTGGAAGCATATATCCTTGCTAGAGTGCGCATGCATATTTTGCAAGTATCTTATAATGGCCTAAATAGATCCATGATGCATCATGCTACTGTCAATCATCACTGGATTGACAACCCCAATTGCAACTGCTTCCATTGTAGTTGTTATCTTAAGTCTCAACACTAGGAGGTCATACATGAGACTCTTGAAGATTGAAAAAATCTATGCAACCATGGCTATCTTAGCTACCTTAGCACTATCTGCATCAAATGCATAATCACCATTGAGACTATTTACGTATGGATATGTTGACTTTGACTCCTAGAGAGTGCATCCACATGTCCTGACATAATAATATCAACCTCTAGTATAAGCATATCAAAAATCTCCATACACCCAACTCCATAGTATGATGCATCTCTATCCTAAGAGAGTAAATTTCTCGTGTCTTGCCAAGGCATGGCTACTCCAATTCTGCCTCTCAAATACATTGTGAATAACCAAATCGAGACTATACAGTCTCGTACCTACATGCAATAGATATAACAAGACACTCTGGGGTCCCCTCATAATTACTAGCGATCCGTAATTCATGAGGAAAGATTGCTCTTTAAGCATTATCTGACACCCACAATCTCTTCTAGTTGTCTCTCTTAAAACTCCATTTCAAGTGAGGAACGTAATACACATATATGATGCCCCATTGGGTGATAACAAAAAAATCTCCTACACCCTTTATGTCATATGGTTAACTATCAACTAGATGTACACAACCAAGTCTTCCGCTAGAAAAGGTATTGAACCACTTACAACATGGTGTCAGGTGGAAAAATGCATCCTCATTTAGTAATCAACATGAAAAAATTGTGTCATCCATAGACATATATACAAGAGGAAAATGTGACAACACCATCACTGACATATTCAGCCATCTAAACTGCCTTCATAATCTATGTAAAAGTCGAATTATATCTCACATACATCTCCTCTGTTAACTCATACGCCTGAAGCGATGTTGTCTAATGTGTACCCCGTGGTACCACAATGCGAACAACGCAAGTATCGACATGAATGAGATATCTGTCTCTCATGTGTACCCCGTGGTACCACAATGCGAACAACGCAAGTATCGACATGAATGAGATATCTGTCTCTCATGGGTAGTCTATGCAAATTCTAAAATACCTCATATATCTACTATATAGACATCAAAAAACCACAATCCGCATATGCATCCAAGTGAGAGACAAGCTCGACCATTATGTCATGTAGTCATAATCACCACATATGCATAAAATAGGCCTACAAATGATATACAATGTATTTGCAACTCAAATATGTGCATAGACAAGTACCAACAAGAGGTATATAAGCACAAAAGCATCATTAAACCAAGTGAGCTCAAACTAAGGCTAAGTAGCTCAACTGAGCATAAAGCACATAAACACATAGGAAAGTAGGGAGCAAAGACAAAGCTCAAAACACATCCCATAAAAAGTATATGTAAACTCTGATAATTGCAAATTCTTGTATTGATAACTTGTTTAAGGCATGTCAAAGCTCAAAACTGGCTAGCTCTAGCCCATAGCGAAAAGAGTATACACAAGAATATAAATATGTGTCCTGGCAAAACCTATCAAAAGTGAGAGTCAAAACTCAGTCACTACCAAAGTGGGAGTAAATCGACCACTATACAATTAGAGAGTAAACCCTAAATACATATAAAGTATGGCGTGGATCACATAAAAATCTGTACAGTTAGAGAGTAAACCCTAAATACATATAAACTATGGCGTGGATCACATAAAAATTTGGCAAAGTTTCTTCTATAATTGAAGCAAAATCTCAAAAAATCTAAGCCATAAAACCGATAACACAAATAAAAGCATTATGGAAGCCAACTCGTCTATGCACAAAAATAAAGACTCAGTCTCTCATCCACACGTTATGATACACCTGGCCAAACCTGATCATAACACTCTCCAAATGTGATGAAGAGAAGCAAGACAAAGTGGTGGATGTATAAAAGTGCATAAAACTCACAGTAAGTGTGTCAAAAAATCCACATGTGGGCATACATCAACTACCAAAGCTATGGCAAGATGAGCTCACTTTCGAACACGGAGCTCTTTGAACAACACGTCTATCCGAAACAAAGTATACCTATGAATCTGCAACATATGAGTTGTGACTAACTCATCTGTGTCTGCATATGGTAAAAATAACCATAAACAACATAGATCCGTGCATATAACTATATGAAGTAACCCACACTGACATACACGAGCACACTAGCTATGCCGGCATAAATCGCATAAGAATTTGTGAGCAAATACCTTGGTTGGAATGTACATCGGCTGTGAACGCTGTAATCAACACACGAAAACCGCGGTCGGAACCACTCCAAAAAAAATGAGGGAATCAAGTCAACGTTGAAAGTGCCATTGAGGAGACTACGTCAGAGCCGAGCCATTTGAGATGCGTGCTAGAGGAGAGCCGATGCCGCTCTATTTCCATGCATCTCCTGCTATGTCGAGGCCGGAATGCCGAAGAGAGACCATTTGACCAAAACAGCTCCGGATAGGTGTCAGAGAATGACCAATGGTGAGGCCATGGCAGAGAAGAGCCTAACCGCTCTCTCTTGCTCTTGTTATGCCAAAGCCGGTGAGCTACACTCAGCTGGAGAGCTATGCTTGCTCTCACTCTCTCTATGTTGGTGTAGGGTGCCAAACCAGCACTGCCGAGGATGTTGGAGGAGACCCGATGACACTCTCTCTCTAATGTCGGGATGGGAAGAAGCCGGATCCTCTCTTTTTTGCCTAAGTCAAAGTCGATGTCAATGGGATACCGGATAAGATGATGCCAAATCTACCTCTCCAATGTGGTGTGTGTGTGTGTGTGTATCACACACACAACCAATGCTTCAAGCTTCCCTTGCGTCTCAAGAAGCATACACTATCTTTTGATGCAATACGAAGACTCACATGCTGTGTGTGTATGTGTGTGCGCACAACCACACCCTCTTGAATCTACTCTCTCTTTGCTTGCTTATGCGGCCTTGAGAGAAAACTCTACCTGCTTGCTTTCAAACTTGCACCACCTCAAGGCCAAAAAAGGTCAGCGTTGCAGAACGTTACCCGAAAGCTTTCCCAAAGCTGCTCGACTTGCAGAGAATCTGCTAAGGTTTAGTGCTCCTTTTGCTTGCCAAGCCCCCCTTTGCTTGCTTTTGCTAAGCTTCATTTCCCCACCACTCCAAGGTATTCGAAGTACCTTCCTTTGCAAGGCTCTTCTACTCAATTCTGGTCGTTTATCCAGATCTGAAAAATTGTAGGTTTCTCAAGGCTCCATGCTACATGCCATCGTCATCGCACACACAAGGGGAGCGAGGCTCTGATACCAATTGCAGTGCACGATGCATGCGTGTTTGGAGCAGGAAGGGGAGAAGGAGAGATGCCATGGGAGTGGAGATGGAGCTACCTCTCACAGAATATACTCAAACTATGCTCCTTATTCTTTGTACATGCTTATTCTTTGTACATGTACAATGAATAAGGGGAAAATAGTGGGCGGTTTGACACAGTGTTAGACCTAGGTAAGGCACACTGCCTTTACCCCAACAACTACTAACTTAGGTTGAAGAATAGCCAGGTAGCTCGTAATGCTTTTGACATCTCAACAATATATTCAAAAGCCTTTTTGAAAATTGAAAAATCTTTACTGAGCATTAGGTGCTAAAAAATTGTAGCTTCCTATAAGGCTGTAAATCAAGATATTGACTAATCTTACGACACCCTTGGGTAGCACCAGATGTGGTAGCACTCTTGTATGATCACCTTGTGGATGGTATATTTCAATGTTGTAACTAGCATCTACACGTTACAATGAATAGAAGATGAAAGTTATTTTTTTAGCTACCCTAGAAATTTGAAATCTTTTCTTTGAAGGAAAACTACCAAAATACCTCTCTAGTTTGTGAAAATTCCCAAAATACCCCTCAAATTTTAAGATTCCTAAAATACCCTTGTATCTATTTTTGTTGGATTGTTCAAGGGGTGGAACCATGATAATGTGTCAAATTTTTTGTGCTAGTTAGCATGTGCCGAACAAGCATATCGTGTAAGCATAAGAATAGTGATGTATTTCAAGTGTATGGGCCTCCATCATGAACTATATAGAGTGTATAAATACTTTTAAAAAAATGGACCGAAGTGTATTGTGCTTTTAAATGAGCTTGAAAATTTTCACTGAGACGTTACTTTGAAGGTGTGGTGGAGTCATGATGCATGCAGGGGCCCACAAGTAGGAGAGAAGGGGAGAGGCGATTGCGAGCTGCAAGCAATCCCTCAGTTGCAGCTCGTCAGGCTTCCGAAGTGAAGAATATCTTAACATTGCACCCAGCCACCTCCGACGACTCTCTTGACACTCCACCAAGAAGAAAATCGAGGGCAAAAGCTTCTGTTGCTTCTCCTCCACCCCACAAAAGGGTGAAGCTGTCTGAATCCCAAGGGTCCCCAATACCAAAGAACATGCATACAAGGAAGGGAAAGAACGACTCTCGTTCTCTCTCTCTCTCTCTCTCTCTCTCTCTCTCTCTCTCTCTCTCTCTCTTCCACCAAATGACATCGACTATATCTCACATTACACCAGGCTTGTGTGTGTGTGTGTTGGTGTGTGTCTCAACTGAGCAATTATGTTTGAATCATGTGTACAAATTACTTGAGAGTTCTTTTCTAGTGGGGTTGCTTAAGGAATCTCTGTAAGTGTTAATTGTTTCTTTGTGTTTGGCTATCTCCTGTATGCATGAAATGTGAGATACATATCAGTTTCCAATAAATAGAAAATTTTCCCTTTGCCATGGGTAGCCTTGCATCATATTATCTTGTGACATTGGAGGTGTGCAGACCAATGGAAAGCTCAACATCCTAGTGCAGGAGAATTTTGTATTATAGCAAAATATTGCAATGTTGTTCATGGCCTCTCGATGTATGGTTCCGGCCCCAAACTGGTGAAGTGAGACAAAATCACTAATGTGGAGTGGTTTAGTGTATTCAAAGAGCCGAAGGGTCGTAGCCGATATCACATTAAATGCAGTAGCATACGTTATGTATGACCAGGTGATGCAGTTGCACTCTGCATGTGTACCAAAAGGCCCCAACCAACATGGAGATCAACTCTGCATTTACAAAAGGGTTTGTAAAAGAATTCTGTCTGATGGCAATTGCAAGCGGTTCTGCCATGCAGTTCAATTTGATTGAATTTGTTGTAGCATTTGCAGGATCTTCAAGAAAAAGGATACTAGGAGGATCATGTCGAAAAGTGGAGGATGCATAAGTCCCATTGTTCATGTCAAAACACCGAGGAGGGGTCTGCCGAAATGAAGGAGGACTACTCGGGCCAAGTAGCTACGAATATTGTCAAAGCTACCAAGGCAACAACCTCTTTCTCTCACCACAACACTCACCAAGGGGCAAAAAGCCTGTCATATTTTGGCCTTGAGGATTTGCTGCACATCAAGGTTGCTAGTGATCATCTCACAAAAAAATTGCAGGATGCTAAATAGCATCTCATGAATGCAAGACAGGAGTTCGAAGATGTAAGGGTTTTGAAATCAAGCAATGTTAGGCTTAGCCCAATTCGCTTCATGATGCTGACAATAAGTTTACTACAGAGCCACAATGTGGATGTAAAGAGGGAAATAGAGCTCAAAGTAAAGATAGAGACATTGGATGGTTTGGGGTTTCCTCACAATGAGGACACCCCCATTGATGCTAAAATTGACATAACTTGTCATTGTGTAAGTGTCTGTGACTTTTGAGCTTGCACCTTATGTTTGGAATATGTGCACAATTATCCTATGTACTTACTATGCTTCTCTTTTAGTTGGTTTGTACATTAATGTGGAGGTGCATGAAGCAAAAGTGCACGCTTATGAAAGTCACTTACAACTACTCATGCATAGAAACAAGATGCTACAAGGCTCCTACTTCCCCACTACACTTTGTAAATTAGCTATGGACATTTTTGCAGGAAGGATAGGAGGGGTATGCAATAAGACGATGATCAACCATTCTACTACTTGTGGTTTTTCACTAGAAATATAGAAAAATGTTGCAACGATCAAGATTCCCTATGCACATAGCTATCATCTTCTCTGCTTTGTTGTTGCATGCTCCCTAGGGACAAAATGTAGAGCTTCCACATGCCAGTAGAGGATACTAGTAGAATGGTGTTGCAAGATCACATGGCAAGGACATTCAATCACACCAATCTCTAGTAAGATAATCATAAATGGTAGCATGTTAATCAATAAACTAGCATAACAAGAAAATACTGGTATGCTAGTTAGCATAGTGGGCATGGTGGTTTTGTATGCTAGTTAGTATACCCAATTAGCATAGTGGGTATGGTGGCTAGCATACATAGCAAGCTAGTTATCATATTTAGTTTGGCTAGCTAGCATACATAGAAAGCTAGTTAGCATACCCAGTTATGCTAGTAAGCATACATGCTATTGTGTATGTTAGTAAGCAAACCCAGTTATGATAGTAAGCATACATGATACTATGTATGCTAGTTAGCATACACAACTATGCTAGTAAGCATACATTCTATTGTGTGTGCTAGTTAGCATACCTAGTTATGATACTTAGCATACACATCTATGATAGTAAGCATGTGTATGCTAGTTTAGCATACCCATTTATGCTACTTAGCATACACATCTATTTTAGTAAGGATACATGCTAGTGTGTATGCTAGTTAGCATACCTAGTTATGATAGTAAGCATATGTGGTACTGTGTATGCTAGTTAGCATACCCAGTTATGATAGTAAGCATACATGGTACTCTGTATGCTAGTTAGCATACCCAATTATACTAGTTACATACCCAATTATACTATTTACATACCTAGTTATCTTGTTAGCATACATGGTAGTGTGTTTGCTAGTTAGCATACATGCTAATGTGTATTTTGGTTAGCATACCCATTTATGATAGTAAGCATACCTGGTATGGTGTATGCTAGTTAGCATACCTAGTGATGATACTAACCATACACAACTATGCTACTAAGCATACATGCTACTGTGTATGCTAACTAGCATACCCAGTTATGATAGTAAGCATACATGGTATTGTGTGTGCTAGTTAGCATACCTAGTTATTCTAGTTAGTATACCTAGTTATGATACTTAGCATACGCAGCTATGCTAGCAAGCATACATGCTATAGTTAGCATACCCATTTATGCTAGTTATGCTACTTAACATACATAGCTATGCTAGTAAGCATGCATACTACTATGCATGATAGTAACAAGCTAGTAACCCTAAGAAATAATCTAGTTGACCTACCTAGTTTGATGATAGTATAGATAGTTGTAACTTGCATACAATGAAGTTATTTGCTACTGGTTGTGATAAACACCAAAGCCATGTATACATTGCACTCAAGAGACATCAAACCAATTTTATGATAAAAATGCATTCTTAAGCATATATGATAGTAAGCATACATGGTACTATGTATGAAAGTTAGCATACCGAATTATGCTAGTTAACATACCTAGTTATGCATGTTAGCAAACATGGTATTGTGTGTGCTAGTTAACAAACCTAGTTATGCTAGCTAGCATACATGGTACTTTGTATACTAGTTATTAGCATACCTAATTATGCTAGTCACCAAACATGCTTCTGTGTATGCTAGTCAGCATGCATGCTAGTTATGCTATGTATGCTAGTTAGAAGAGTCTGTATGCTATTAGTAGAGTTTGTATGCTAGTTAGCATAGGGGTATGGTGGCTAGCATATTGTGTTTAGTTAACATACCCACTTTTGCTATTTAGTATACCTACTTATGCCAGCTAGCATAAACGCTATTGTGTATGCTAGTTAGCACACGTGCTAGTTATGCTATGTATGCTAACATAGTGGCTACGGTGGCCAACATACCCAGGTATGCTACTCAGCATACATGGTACTTCGTATGCTAGCTAGCACACCCAGTTATGCTAGTTAGCATACATAGAAATCAACATACATATTACTTGCAGCAAGAAGTATATTAAAAATTCTAGTGGTGTTTACAACGCAGAAGTTGAAGGGCATGCTATTACATATTTATTCATAGCTTTTTGGGGTGATCGTGTACACTTGCCTTCTCCTTGGGATGTGCTCCATAGGTATTTTGATACATCACACTAGATGTGAAAATATGTGAACGATGGGTTGCTTGTGGTCTATCTTGAAGGTGTATGCATCCTATTTCTTGCAATACAGTCCTTGCACAACATATGAGTCTCTATCAAATACATTGGTCCATTCATCAATGTACCCCTTCTCTACCTTCTTCTTTGTTGTAGCACACTTGTTGAAAAGGTAGAAATCTACATCCTCGACATTGGTTGAAGCATCTAGATTTATACCAAAAGTGACACCAACACATGGAGCTCTACTCAACACATCATGGTGACCTTCATATGTGAAGTCATCATAGCCAACAACTTCCTCTATTGGAACTTCATCTGTTGGCTCAGAATCCACCAAAACCTCATTAGGTAATGGAAACAGAACATGAATCCCAAGCGTGCACGTGAGCTTTATTGATGCAACATTTTCACCTTTCGTGCATGCATGCATCAAATAAGCATGCCAAGTTTCTTGTTGCAAGGGCAATTGGATCCTGCCGGTTGTGACCACGAAAAGCATGTAGAGAGCAAGATTTTTTTGGCACAATTATTCCACTTGACTTCCCTATTCACATCCCCCTCTTTAACCTCCGAGAACACATGAGCACATTCCCTTTATTTTGAAGGATATGATGCATGTGCTCCTTGTGAAAGGTTGTCCTGGCAATCAACAACCACATCTGATGCACACCAAAAAATATCTCCATGCGGTTTTAGTTTCTCATGGGTCAAGGTTATTCTAACGACTATTGCTGCACTATCATGCTTGGCCTTGTCGTGCCTTGATCCGAAGAAGAACAAGCTCATCCCAATACCTGTGAGTCCAACATATCTTACAAAAAAATAGAAAGGCCTAGCTCCCTTGAACTGTGAGGTTGCACCATCAAACCACACCCAATGTTTCTTAGGAGTAACACCCTCTTGTTGTAACCATTAACAGTGTAGCATGACGCAATATCACACAAACAATGTATCATACATCTTGTCATCTGATATGAAGAAGTGGATTGTTTTGACTACCTCCCTTGCGTTGTGGTAGTACGTTATGTGTACAAAAATGGTTACCTAACTAGGGTTCCAATGCATTGCCTGAATCTTATTTTGCTCCTTGAAGGCGTAATTCTTGGCAAAATCAACAACTGCGACTATGAAATCATCCGGAAACCAAAGAAGACAATCCTTGAATTGTTGTCCTTTCCATTGAGCTACATAGTTATGAGTGATGAAGAGATTCAACTTGGTCTTCGAGAGTTGTAGAAACTCCCATCACTTCATTTTTTTATGCAAAATATCTCTTCATTTTTATTTTTTATATGCTTGTCTTTTGCTTCTACATATGGAAATACTTTCACAGTAATACTCTTACGTGCTTTGTTGTCTCCAAGCAACATAATTCTAAGATGTTTTTGGAGTATATCCAACACATAATGACCTTTTTTAACCTACATGAGAAAAGCTAAAACAAAATATCTATGGAACTCTTCCCAACCAAAATAAATCTCTCTCTCTCTCTCTCTCTCTCTCTCTCTCTCTCTCTCTCTCTCTCTCTCTCTCTCTCTCTCTCTCGCGTATGCATGTGTGCTAGCTAGAAATCCACTTCAAGAATTAGAATCAAAAGACAAAAGATGATTATGACGATTCAAAGCGAGTAATTCCATTTGATTCAATAAAATATCATTAAGAAAAATTTACCCTACGGCACACTCTATTAGGGACCCTCAAGATCCAAGGTCCAACATGTTGAACACTCCATCCAGGTTTTTGAGGAGTATCACCCAAGGAATAGATTCTAAAATCCATATGGGTCATTGCATGAACATAGATCTTGTACAATGGTTTGTCTTTTTTTCTCTTTTTAAGATACAAATAAGATTGAAAAAGCCATCGTCAAAGAAAACACGGCAATAGCTTCTGTTAAGGCAAAGCCTAAAGTAACATAAAAAAATAATTATTTAGCTAATGATAGATTCCACACCACAGGGCTTGTCAAAGAACTAAATACGTTTCCAATACCTATGACTTGTGTTCATGTGCACCCATTATTGATATTTACCTCTATTTGATAGTATCCTAAGTAGCTTCTAAAGTACCACGCCTTGTACAATGCCATAACATCATTCGTGCAGTAATATTGAAAAATGCAACAAAGATAATACTCTAGATGACATAAAAGGCAATAAAATATTTAATGCCATATCAATTTATTCTAAGTTGTACATTTTGAAGAACCTCAAAATCCATGATAATCTCCTATATGTGCAGGAGCCCTCCACAATTTAGTCCAATCTGTACATATTTGGACCTCAAAGTCGTTGATAATGTGGGACAATATCCTCTATGGCTACAGGGCCCCTCCACAATATAGTCCAAGTTGTACATATTTAAGGACCTCAAAATCCTTGATCATGTGGACGACATTCTTTCTTGGTGCATGGCCCTTTCACAATGGAGGATCTAAAAACAAGCTTAAATTGTGAGAATACATAAGAGTGAAGGTCAATGGTAGATGTAAAAAAAAATCAATACATACATTGAATTTGAGCAAGTGCATCTTTTGAGTGTGTAGAAAAACATTGAATACATACAATGAATTTTTTTGATACATACACTGAATTTGAGCAATTGCATCTTTTGAGTGTGTAGAGAAACATAGAGTGTCATGAAATTCTTTTGTTTGTCTAAAAATGGAGATATGAAAGGCTGCATGTGTGTGTGTGTGTGTGTGTGTGTGAGTGAGAGAGAGAGAGAGAGAGAGAGAGAGAGAGAGAGAGAGAGAGAGAGAGAGAGAGAGATGAAAAAGAGATACAAAAGACTTTGAGGGTTTTGCATATAGACTCACTGACATTATAAATTGTAGCCATACAGAGGAGCCTATGTGAGGGGTGTATCACCTTGAGTGAATCTCTTCAATTGATATAAAATAATGCAATCACCAACAAACCAAAGTAACTCAAATTTAAAGAAGCTCTTGATCTAGACATACCAAAAATATCTAATGAAAAATTAATCTAGGCTATACTTACCAAAGAAAATCGAAATCCTCAATAGAACACACAATTTCCTCTATAAAACCCTTTACAACGGAGGAGCTAGAAACAGATTTTATCATTGTTTCTTTTGTCTAGAAAGGGACATGCAAAGAGAGAGAGAGAGAGAGAGAGAGAGAGAGAGAGAGAGAGAGAGAGAGAGAGAGAGAGAGAGAGAGAAATAAGATAAAAAAATACTTTGAGAATTCATAAATTGTACCCAAATACAATGTAGAAAAGAAATACAAAAGACTTATCATTTGAATTGTAGCCTCCTAAAGGACACATTAGGGACCTTATATGTAAAAGGGCCTATGCTAAATGAATTTTTTAACATGAGAGGGGACCTATAAACTTGAGAGAATGTCCTAAATCTATATGGTATAGTGTGATCGCCATCAACCCCTACCTATAGCACAATAATCGGCCTTTCATAAGTGTCATAATAATCAATATCTAATTCTCCTAAATGATTTTCTCATGTTAAACTGATCATTTAATATGGGGAAGTGACAGGGGAGAAAAAGCTAAAATATTGGTTAAGCTAGCAGACCAGCCACAGTAGGGATCCCAAGGAGGGAAAATAGGGATCCAAAGGGGGGGGCCATCTGCAAAAGAGCAATGTGCAACAATGGGCTTAAAAGACCCTAAGATTCAACCCATTAAGACTTCCAAAATGCTAAGGTTCCAAAATTCAAAGGTTGTGTCCAAAGGTCAAACAATAGGGGAATTGGGTGATTTGTGTGCGTCACAAAAAGTCTTCATAATCCCTACATCGGAGGGGGCGAGCCTTGCAAGTAGGGGATGAGAGAGAAACACACACACACACACACACTCACAAGCTTCATTTGTACACAAGGGGAAAGAGGGACACATGTCAGCTCCCTAGCCAAGATGCCCAAAGGTGTACTCAAATCCTATTAGATGTCCTTGGAGGTGGACCAATGAGAATTAGGCTAGAGTAAATCTAGTTTAATTAATTTAAAAACACTTAATAAAAGAACCAATAAGAATTAAGCTCTCTAGAAGACTATTGGACAGTCTCCCAAGAGGACCAATGAGCATTCAGCAGCCTAATGGCTTGCATGATTCCTATTGGCCAGGAGGCAAAGGGGTCCAATGAGAGTTTAGTTGCATTTATTATTTACCTAAATCTCTCTCAAAAGGGGAAACAGGGACACATGTTAGAAGGATATCACTTATGCTGCTTAATTTCCATTGCCTAGGCCTGGGGAGGTTCAATAGGGCTGTAGCATGAGCAATTAGCAAGGAGGTTCGACCAAGAGAGAGAGGGGGCTGATTTTTGCAAGGCATTAACACACACACACTCACACAATCTCATGTGTGAAGCAAAGAAGACTCTCTCTCCTTATCAAGCTTTAATGGAAAGCTTACCACCTACTCCAAGCTTGTGAGAAGGGAGGCCTACATCAACAACTCTTGGCTTTGTAATGAAAATCCAACCAAGAGCCAAGCTTCAATGCATGCTCATCTCCTCTACCATGCTAATTACTAAGCTAAGCTATGCTAATATGAGTGATTATGTGAGGATATGTACATTTTTTTGATAAGAATACTCCTTCTTCCTCTCAATCTACTCTCATACCCTGCTAGCTCTTACCATCTTTGAAGGTGTGTGAGGTCCTGGGTCTGAGACCGTGAGGGAATTGATGTTGTGTTTGATAAGTGTTTTGCTTAGTGCAAGAAGTTTCCATCTTCATTGCACTAGCTAGTATTGAAGGATCACAAAGAATTGTGTTGTAAAATGTCTCTCTTGATGGGAGAAACCATAATACAAAGCCTTTTGGAGGGGGGACAGGATCCATGCAAATCCGGTCCTCAACTGTTGTCAATTTCTTAATTTCTCTCTCTTTTGAAGTATTGTTCATGCTATCTAGCAAGATGTTATGCTTTTTGTTGCTCACTCCACCCAAGAACTCTTGTTAATCTCATTAGGAATCTATTCTAATGAAATGCTCACTATGTTCATGCTATTTTTCACTACACACAAGTTATTAGGCCATTAAATGTTACATTGGTATTAGAGCACAAGTTTTCTCTTTTCTTGCTCAAGAAGGGACGTCCTCAAGCTAGCTATACATGGTTGGTACTATTAATTGCATGTGAGCAAGTAGAATAGGGATTTTTTAGCCTTGCAGTGCACTTGCCTTTGTGCAGTTAACGGGGAATCACCGTTGAGAGCTATGGTCTTAATAGTGGAGTCCTATGGGGATTGCCTACGGCTTAACCACTATTGAGCTATTAGAAGCTTGACAGGAGCCGGTGCTGTTTTGGTGTTGAACGACCCTCTCTTCTATTCCTTGCAATTCGAGCCACCGGTACAGTAGCTTGAGTGCTTTTTCTAAAGGGGTAAAGAGGAGTAGCAACTAGGGCTTGAAGTTCCAAAGTACACCTAAAATTTGTTAAAATGGCTGACAATAGTAAAGAGAGTGAAATTAATGTTGATAACTTTGATTTTGCTAATGAGCAAGCTACTAATGATGCCCCGATGCTTGTTAACTATCTTGTTTCTAGGCTTCAACAAGCCATGGGCAATCCATCCCTCCAAATTGAGTGCAATGGCAGCTTCATGCTCATGGGATTCTCCAAGCTCCCCACCATGACAAGAGAACACCTAGGAAGCCTCCTTGCGAGACTTCCAAAAGAGGTCTCTCTCCGATTAGGGAAGAAAAAGAGGGTCCATATGAAGGGCTCAGAAATTTTCTCCTTGATGACGCATCTCCTTCTCAAAGGAGAACTCAAGAGCCTCCAGCAAAGGAATGAGAAAGAAGTGAGTCTCTCGCCACCTTGGCAGAGATGGCTCCACAAAGACGGCGGGCTAAACGCTCTCCATCACCTCCAAAATGGAGAAGACAATAGCATACTTCTCCACACCATACTTCAAAGAGGGATGACAAAAATCAAGAGAAGAAAAAGGCAAGAAAGAGGACACCCTCTTCTCCATCTTCTTCATCCTCTTCCTCTTATGAAAGGGATGGTGAAGACAATGAAGATCAAGGCAAGAAAAAGGTGAGAAAGAGGTCACCCTCTTCTTCGTCTTCCTCAAATTCTTCATCTTTTGAAGAAAGTGATGGTGCAACCTTTGAACCATCAAAAAGAAGAGGCCATAAAAAATCTTATGCCGCATGGAAGAGGTCATCCAAGCTCAAGAAGTTCAAAGAGGGAGGGAAGAGCATCTCTTTCCTTACCTACAATGGCACCTTTGGTGATACGGACAAAGTCTTGGCCTTTATATAAGAATTCAATGCGGTGTTTGGAGATGAGGGATTCACGGAGTCCTCTAAGCTACGCCATGTAGCTATGCACTTTCAAAAGTTTGCCAGACAATGGTGGTCTAGCCTACAAGCCAACGGTGAAGCTCCACGGACATGGAAAGATTTAAGAGCTTCCATTATGAAGCAGTTTTTGGCATCCGATGCCAAAGACAAAGTACTCACCTAATGGCGAAGCTTGAAGCTCTCTCTCTACGAATCCATTCACAAATATGTAGACAAGTTTTAGGATTTACAACTCAAAGCCACTGTCTTCAAGAAGTTGGATTTTGGAGAGCAAAAGAAACAATTTTGTGCGGGCTTAACTAAAGAAATGGCGGAGTATGTTAACTCCCAAAGGCCATGCACCATATCGGCCGTTATACACCATACTATGGTGGCCTCTCGAATCAATTTCCAAATGGGGGCTAAAAGAAATTCTAAGCCCATGGAAAACAAGGGTTCCAATGAGCCTAAGGGGAAGGACAATGTACAAAAGTCTCCTAAGGGCAACTCCAACAAAGCTAAAGAGAAGGGAGTTTATAAAGGCAAAAATAAACTCTCTCCTGAAGATCTTGAGCATTATCGCAAGGATAACCGTTGTTTCAAGTGCGGCGAGCAAGGGCATGCGTACCGCGCTTGTCCCCAAAAGAACACCCTCCATGAACCTTCTAGAGCTACCTTGGTCAAAATCCAAGAGCAGGAAATTCACCACAAAGGGTCTCCTCTATGCCATGCTTGGGGAAAGGTAAGAGAACATGATGCTTTTATTCTCTTTGATCCTGGTTCTACTCACAATTTTATATCTATAGAGTTGGCCACCAAGCTAGGCATACAAGCCTCCGAGATGGGAGACGTCCCACCTGCAGACGGTGCTTTCAAGGGGCAAGAAGCTTCAGCCACTCCCTCAATCAAGAAATTGAGGCTCCATGTCCAAAGCTATGTGGACAAAGAGGACTTCTTTATCTCTCCTCTCAAGCATGAGGATGTAATCCTAGGGTCACCATGATTTGATCGCATGGCTGCCAATGTTAAATTCCCTGAAAGAAGAATCTCCTTTAAGTTTAGGAAAAAATATATGTATATAGATGCTAAGGAAATGGGTAACACTATACCCATTGTACATACACAAGCTTTCAACAAGTCAATAAAGAGCTCTATTTCCGTGTACATGATTTTTGTTAAAGATTCTCAAAATGAACCTAATGTTTTAGCAAAATAAATTATACACAATCAAAAGGAATTAGAGTTATCCAATTTTCTCAAGGGATTTCAGGATGTCTTTATTGACGACATCCCTTGTGAGCTACCTCCTAAACGAGGTAATGATGACCATGCAATTGAACTTCTTCCAGGAAGTTCACCGCCTAACAAACCTCCTTATAGAGTTTCTCAAGCTCAACAAGAGGAGATTATGCGGCAAGTGCATGAGTTAGTCGAGAAGGGCATGGTTAGGCCTAGCTCATCTCCATTTTGTTCTCCTGTTCTCCTAGTGCAAAAGAAAGACGACACATATCGTATCTGTGTCAACTACAGATCACTAAATAGGATCACTATCACGAATCGGTTTCCCGTTCCACGGGTAGAAGACCTATTTGATAAGCTACAAGGGTCCACCTACTTCAGTAGGATTGACCTAAAAAGTGGCTATCATAAAATAAGGATAGTTGATCAAGACATTGTAAAGACCGCATTTCGTACTACGTTTGATCTTTACGAATACATTGTCATGCCTTTTGGCTTGACCAATGCACCAGCCACATTCAACCGCTTGATGGAAAATCTATTCAGGCCTCACCAAACCTTTACTGGAGTGTTCTTTGATGATATCATCATCTACTCTAATTCATTAAACAAACACAAGCAACACCTCTAGGTAATATTTCAAGTTCTAAGAGAGAATAAACTTTATGTTAATCGAAAGAAAAGTGATTTTTTCTTACAAGAGATTCAGTATTTAGTGGCATCCAAATGGATCCATCAAAGCTAGAGGTAATAAAAGGATGGCCTAAACCAAGGAATCTTCATGAACTAAGAAGCTTTATAGGTATGTGCACATACTATAGACGCTTCATAGAAAGCTTATCTCTCAACTTGTGCTTACACTCCCAGATCTCTCAAAGCCATTTGAGGTCCAATGTGATGCTTGTGGTGATTGCCTTGGAGCTTTCTTGCTTCAAGAAGGGCACGCCATAGGCTATGAAAGTCGAAGGCTCGACCCTGTTGAGCAAGCTCTAGGAATATATGAAAAGGAACTCTTCGCGGTTCTACATGACTTAGACGCATGGAAGCACTATTTATTGGGGACTCCTTTCATTCTACGAACAGATCCCCAAAGTCTTAAGTACTTTATGACACAGACCAAGCTGTCCAACAAACAAATGAGGTGGGAAAACTTTATTTTTCAATTTCATTTTCATATTCCTCACATTGCTGGCAAGTATAATCAAGTAGCCGATGCACTCTCAAGATGGCCGAGAGTGAATGTGGTTTCCATAGCAACTCTTAACGATCTATCTTCTATGATAGATGAGTATGCTAATGATCCTGATTTTAGAGATTTGATTTCAGCCCTTGCACTAGGGAAGAAAGAGGAACCATTTACTTTACAAGATGGTTATCTTATCTACGGCAATAGACTATGTGTTACTAGCTCACTATGTGAGAAAGTAATGTATGAATCTCATGCTCCTCCTTATGTAGGGAATAGAGGGATTCAGTCTACTCTAAAGGGGATTGAAACATATTTCTATTGGCCTACCATGAAAGCAAACATACAAGAGTATGTTTCTAAATGTGTGGTATGCCAAAGGACGAAGTTTGATAGAGGAAAGCAACCTGGATTGCTTCAACCTTTGCCAATCCCTAATGCACCATGGGAGAGCATATCCAATATGGATTTTATCTTTGGATTGCCTAAGTCTATCCATGGGAATATGGGACTATGGACGATAATAGACATGTTCAGTAAACAAGCTCATTTTATACCTGCCAAAAAGACTATCAAAGCCCATCAAATGGCAACCCTCTTCATTTCACAAATCTTCAAGTACCATGCCTAATCAATGTCCATAGTGTCGGATAGAGATCCTAGAATGACCAGTAATTTTTGCAAGGGTCTCTTTGAGAATTTAGGAACAAGGCTAAAGTTCTCGTTGGTCTATCAACCGCAACGGATGGCCAAAGTGAAATAGCTAACCTAACAATTCTTGATCTACTAAAAGCCTATGTAACGAAAGTAGATCAAAGATCCCAATGGGAGAAGTACTTACCCTTAGTGGAGTATGCCTACAATAACACTGTACATACTTCCACGGGAAAAACACCTTTTGAGGTAATTGAGGGAAGATAAAAAAGTCCCTTGCTACTCAGAGGTACACGGGAAGATCTTTGCTGTAGATGAGTATAGCCGAGACCTACAAGAATCTTTCCAAAAGATTAAGGATGCTATCTCTATCTCACAGCAAAGGCAAAGGTTGCTGCTGACAAGCACAGAATAGCCCAAGCCTTTAAAGAAAATGATTGGGTCTTACTCAAATCTCCCAAGGCTCGATTAAGGCGCACGACGGGCAATAATCCTACGGGACACCAAAAGTACTATGCTAAGTTAGCAAAAAGGTACGATGGTCCCTTCCAGATTCTTAGTCCAACCAATGAGATGACCTATCAACTCAAGTTGCCCAACCATTGGCTCATACACAATGCTTTCCATGTGAGCCTACTAAAGCCTTACAAAGGAGAGCCACCTCAAAAACCAACTATTGAAGACCCACCGGAGATTGAGGACCAAGAAGAGGTGCTACAGCCCGAGTCCATTCTCCGATATGAAGACAAGGTACTAAGAGGTGGTAAGACTATCCGACGATATCTTATTAAGTTTAAGAATTATCCTTTTGAAGATGCTAGATGGATGCAAGGCATACAATTAAATGATAACCTAAACCTTGTCAATGCTAACGATGCTTCCCTAGAGTAAGCAAATGTAAAAATGTTAAAAATGAACAAAGTTTTTGTCTTATAAGACACTCTTTTTCTTTATTGTGCACAAAAATGAAGTAGTATGCATGCTTAGATTAAGTTTGCAGAGACGACGTCTCCCAAACACCAAGTAGAGATTGTCACTCTACTATGGAAGATTGATACGACTAATGTGCAGACATGCTTGCGGCAGCTTAGGCTCTCAAGTGCCAAATGGACTAGTCATCCATTCTAGAATGATGTCGTAGGGTAACATATGGATCCTCTACCCGCTAGGAGAAAGGACTAATGAATATGCTTCATCTTCTCTACCCCATAGTTGAGGACGACTATGATTTCAAGAGAGAGGTAATGTCATAATAATCACTATCTAATTCTCCTAAATGATTTTCTCATGTTAAACTCATCATTTAATATGGGGAAGTGACAATGGAGAAAGGTCTAGAATACTGGTTAAGTTAGCAGACCGGCCACAGTAGGGATCCAAAGGAGGGAAAATAGGGATCCAAAGGAGGGGCCATCTGCAAAAGATGAATGTGCAACAATGGGCTTAAAAGACCCTAAGGTTCAGCCCATTCAGACTTCCAAGATGCTAAGGTTCCAAAATTCAAAGGTTTTGTCCAAAGGTCAAACAATAGGGAAATTGGATGCTTTGTGTGTGTCACAAAAAGTCTTCATAATCCCTACATAGGAGGAAGCGAGCCTTCGCAAGTAGGGGATGAGACAGAAAAACACACACACACACACACACACATACTCACAAGCTTCATTTGTACACAAGGGGAAAGAGGGACACATGTCAGCTCCCTAGCCTAGATGCCCACAAGGTGTACTCAAATCCTATTGGATGGCCTTGAAGGTGGACCAATGAGAATTAGGCTAAAGTAAATCTAGTTTAATTAGTTTAAAAATACCTAATAAAAGAACCAATAAGGATTAAGCTCTCTAGAAGACTATTGGACAATCTCCCAAGAGGACCAATGAGCATTCAACAGCCAAATGGCTTGCTTGATTCCTATTGGCCAGGAGGCAAAGGGGTCCAATGAGAGTTTAGTTGCATTTATTTATTACTAAAGATCTCACAAAAGGGGAAAGGGGGACACATGTCAGAAGGCTATCACTTATGCTGCTTAATTTCCATTGCCTAGGCCTGGGGAGGTCCAATAGGGTGGTAGCATGAGCAATTAGCAAGGGGGTCGACCAAGAGAGAGAGGAGGCTGATTTTTGCAAGGCATTAACACACACACACTCACACAATCTCATGTGTGGCAAAGAAGACTCTCTCTCTTTCTCAAGCTTTAATGGAAAGCTTACCACCTACTCCAAGCTTGTGAGAAGGGAGGCCTACATCAACAACTCTTGGCTTTGTGATGCAAATCCAACCAAGAGCCAAGCTTCAATGCATGCTCATCTCCTCTACCATGCTAATTACTAAGCTAAGCTATGCTAATATGAGTGATTATGTGAGGAGATGTACATCTTTCTCATAAGAATACTCCTTCTTCCTTTCAATCTACTCTCATACCCCGCTAGCTCTCACCATCTTCGAAGGTGTGTGAGGTCTTGGGTCCGAGACCATGAGGGAATTGATGTTGTGTTTGATAAGTGTTTCTCTTAGTGCATGAAGTTTCCATCTTCATTGCACTAGCTAGTATTGAAGGAACACAAAGGATTGTATTGTAAAATGTCTCTCTTGATGGGAGAAACCATAATACAAAGCCTTTTGGAGGGGGGACTGGAGGGGGGACCGGCTCCATGCAAATCTGGTCCTCAATTGTTGTCAATTACTTAATTTCTTTCTCTTTTGAAGTATTGTTCATGCTATCTAGCTAGGTGTTATGCTTTTTGTTACTCACTCCACCCAAGCACTCTTGTTAATCTCATTAGGAATCTATTCTAATGAAATGCTCACTATGTTCATGCTATTTTCCACTACACACAAGTTATTAGGCCATTAAATGTTACAATAAGCCACAAACCATCTATTGATTTAAATTAAATAATCTCTTGATCTAAGAAAATGGTAACATGGTAGTATCCAAGAGCTTTTATGGAGATATACCATCAACCCCTACCTATAGCACAATGAGTGGCCTTTCATAAGCCAAAAATCATCTATTGACTTCATGTAGCAATAGTTAGAATAGAAATGGCACACCATACAAAGGGAGGTACTAGTTAGAGAAGCAAGAGGGAAGACATTGTTGACATAAATAGTCATACACTTACTTTCATTATAAAAAAACTTAGGTTTTGTTTTATAAAAATTACTTTTATACCTTAGCCAAGGTTAAAATTTTGGATGTTTGACTCAAAATGTGATTAAAATAGGACCAATGACCACATTCAATCAAAATGTAACTACAAGCTAGAAGCTCTTGGCCCCATTTACCTATTATACATGTTTGAATAAATGGCTTTGATACAAAAACATTAGAATTGATGGGAATTTCATTCAATAATTGAATCAAAATACAAGGGTTTGGCTTGAAATGATAAAAAATAATGTTTTGGTCAGCTAGCCAGACAACAAGATATCATCATGTGATGAAGGTTTATGATCAATCATGTTTATGAAAGGTTGTATCTTAAAGGAGATATGTTCTATGAGTTCTTGGATACTACCGTGTTACCATTTTCTTAGGTCAAGATCTTATCAAGAATTTCAAACCAATAAACAAGGAGGATCCTACATGGATTCCAAGGGAAACATGTAGTTGTAGTAAACCTAGACACATTGGAAAAATGGGAAAATAGCGAAGAAAAAAAACTTCCTAGCAAGGATATCATGGAAGGACCACCTTCCATAGGGCTATTATATTATAAGTTAGGCAACTTTGGGATCATGAGAAGCTTGAAAACATACATTGAGATCTTTGGTGTCTACTACTGGGAGAATGTGCATTCAAATGAAATACTATGGGTAAAAAAAATCAACATCGACACAACCCTCATGGATATCAAGATAGTGTACATCTTTAGAAAAGACCAAGGAGCTATGCTAGTCTTTAATTTTTGAGACAAATAAAACAATGGGTTTATATCCGTGACACAAGAAGACATAGAGACAACTGTGTATTAAGGGTACTTAGTAAAACACTATAAGCAAACTAAAATCACAAATTGAGGATGTTCCACAACTTCCCATAAACAAGATGCATAACAAAAGAGGTTCAACAATCGACGAGCACATGCCAAAGAACTTGATGATTTAATACCACGAGATAAGGTTAATGGAGGAACCCGTGAAACACATGAAGTGAATACAAATGGTGACATTAGAACTTGACCTACGTTCATTGAGTCACACCGACTAGCTACCTTATTGAATGATCTTGGACCTATTATACCAGTAAAACAAGAAGAACAATACCAACACCCTATAAAATACATAAAGAAGTGTGTGGAAATGGGGATCTCCATAATCACTTGAAACCATTTAGACAGTTTCTCAGAGCTAAGAAAGTTTATGATTTTCACATGTAGTAAGAAGGATTTGGTTTAACACTTAAGGAAAAATCCTTGACTTAGTTCCAAAACATAGAATATGGAACAATCATTGATCTACCAACTTTAGTTATTAGATTTGTGGGATGAAACATAATATATTTGCTCAAATTTACATATTCAAGTAGAAACCAGGGGAAACAATACAAAGATTGCACTAGCCAATTTGAGCAATATGTGTCAATATGTCTAAGGAGAGAACCAAAGAAAGAAAGATCAATCTCATTGTTTTTGGAGGGTTTTCTCAATAAAAACTTGCATGCTAGCCTATATAGTAATAAACATGGGACATTAGAAGCTTTCATATGTGATGCAATAGATTTGGGAGACTATTGTGAGGTCTATTCTAAAAAGGGGAGGGATCAGACACTAAAAGAAAACGAACCATAACAACTCTACTCACACATGTTAGATTGGTAGTAACCACCACGCCAATTTATAATTCAAGTTTGGAGGAAATTCTCAAGACGGTTACACAAACTTTGGTAGATGTACAAAAACAAATACCCATGAAAGCACAAGGCAAGGATAGTTCCTTGTTCCACCATTAGCACAACCTATGGCTCTCTCACAAAACAAATGGTGTAGCATAGAAGGAAAATGGAACAACCTTGAGACACATGAGTGCCATTATGAACCTAATGTGCAAATTGTTCTTAGGAGACGACAGGGGCAACATGTTGTCTCATGGGTACATAGATATCTGCCAAACACGACACAACGGCTTAAGGATCTACTTAGATCTTTGAATTAAGTTGGTACACTAAGTTAATTTCATAATACATTTCCTTTAGTGGCACTCTTCTAGAACTAGCTATCTCAGGTCCTTTCTCGCATAGATCAAAAGCCATTTTGTAGAAACCAAAATACCCTGAGACATGTAGTCCTCAACGGTAGGTTCTAGGACTTCCAAAGGATCTACTATAAGTTCTTGATTGATCCTCTCATCTAATGAGATGATGCTCTCTCTCTCTCTCTCTCTCTCTCTCTCTCTCTCTCTCTCTCTCTCTCTCTCTCTCTCTCTCTCTCTCTCTCTCTGTCGTAGCCTTGGATTTATAAAAGTTACTAGATCTTCAAAGCATGAAACCAGAAACAAATTGAGTGTTTGCACAAACCCAACATGTTACCTATTAACGCTCTCTCCAAAAATTGCAAAAATGATTTTCAACTTTTCAAGAAGCTCTTCAACTCCTTTAAATTTTTTGTTATGTCCAAAACCTATGTGAAATCTATGTATACTATTAGGAAATAAGATGTAGCTAAATACATAGCTGGGTAGCTTACTTAATGGAGAGAGACAAACTTTCACACACGAGAGATTATAGAGTAGAGAGAGAGAGAGAGAGAGAGAGAGAGAGAGAGAGAGAGAGAGAGAGAGAGAGAGAGAGAGAGAGCACAATATACATGGTTCACCCAATGTGGGCTACATCCACCGGAAAGCAACCACTCAATGGCTTTAGTACTTCAAACAAGAAGTAGGCTATAAAGGGGTTATACTCTTAATAGAGCTCCCACCTTGCTTCACTCTCACCACCTCACACCCACCTTATTGCATCAACTTCACACTTCAAAATGTGTGTAGAAATGGCCTCCTTTTATAGGACAAAAGTTCTACCCTCTCTCATGAGAGATAGCCGTGCGTAGCCACCCTTGTGTAAACAAGTCCAAATTGGACTCTCCAATCCGCTCATGTGTGGCTGTCCTTGAGAAGACAAGTCCACCTTTGAAATCAGCCATTGGCCACTGAGTTTGGCCACCAACCATTGACTTTCGACCATTAGCCACCGGCCATTCACTACCGACCACCAGCCAACAGATCAGCCATTTTTCGACCACTTTTTGACCGCCGTCCAGCCATAATACTCCGACAAAAAGGAACATGTCGTCGAGTCCAATCTTGAAAAATCAGGAGAGTGTCTGTGAAAATTTTGGTTTTTGGTGAGTGATTTTTCTTCATGCACGATGGCTTCTCCTCATAACAGGGGCCTTACAAATGTGCGCTTTTAATACAAAAAATAACAAGGGATAAATCATGCTTCATACTTAACAATCTCCCACTTGGAGACTGGTCTCCACACCAAACCTGTTGACTGCTTTACATCCTGTCTTCTTATCCTTGAATTTTGATTGAAGATGAGAAAAAGCTCAACTTCTCCTTGGTCTACAAGATTTTCACTTGTATGCATCTTTCCTAGCTTTAGTTGTCCCTCTTCCAAAAGTGTACGTATGAAGTAATATCTCACCTCAATGTGCTCTGTCCTTGAATGAAAGGCTAAGTTCTTTGCAAGATGGATAGATCATTGGCTATCACTGTTGTACAAGACACAATTGTCTTGTTTGAATCCAAGCTCTTCTAAGAATCTATGAAGCCACATAATTTCTTTGCTTGCCTTTGTCATTACTACATATTCTGCTTCCATGGTAGAAAGTGAAGCCACTTTTTGTAGCTTTGAATCCCAGCTTACTGTTGTGCCTCCAACTGTGAAGACATAGCCAATAGTGCTCCTTTGAGTATCTTTGTCACCTGCCATATCTGCATCAGCATATACTTGCAAGAAAATATCAGTGCCTCCAAAATGCAGCCAATAGTGCAGACATAGCCAGTAGTGATCCTTCGAGTATCTTTATCACCTGCCATATCTGTATTAGCATACCCTTGCAAGAAATATATGTGCCTCCAAAATACAAATCTTGTTGTCTCTTTTAGTATCCAATTCATAGCTTGCCAGTGCTCTTTACCGGGGTTGTCCATGAACCTACGTACAACTCCCACTGCATGTGCAATGTCTGGCCTTGTCCAAACCATAGCATATATAAGAGAACCTATTGCTACAACATATGGATCTTTAGGTATGTAGGCTATCTCCTCTTGTGTCTTTGGACACATATCCTTGGTTAGTTTAAAGTGACCAGCCAAAGGTGTAGAAACCGTTTTTGCATTTTGCATTCCAAACCTTTCTAGTACCTTCTTGATGTAATCTTCCTAAGATATATTTATTGTCTTCTTCATCCCATCCCTTGATATATTCTTACCAAGTATCTTCTTTGCAACACCTAAATCTTTCATTGAAAAAGATTTAGACAACTCATCTTATAGGTCTTTGATGTCATGCATGTTAGCACTTGCAATCAACATATTATCAACATACAACATTAGGATGATGAACATGCATCTCTCAAATTATTTGTGTAGATGCAATGATCTAAGTTGCATCTTGTGAATACATGATCCAATATCCATCAATTGAACTTCAAGTACCACTGTCTTGATCCTTGATTCAAACCAAAAAATCTCTTCTTTAATCTGCAACCATTTTCTCCTTACCTTTTACTTCATACCCCTTTGGTTAAGACATGTAAATTTCCTCCTCTAAGTCACCATGAGGGAATTCCCTATTTACATCCATTTTCTCAAGATTTAAATCATGAGAAGCCACAAGGCTTAAGACAAGCCTAATTGAGTTCATTTTTACAACATGAGAAAATATTTCATTGAGGTTAATACCTTTCTTTTGAGAAAACCCTTTTACGACAAGCTTAGATTTGTACCTTTTCTTTCCACCTTCTTCTTCCTTTAGCTTATACAACCATTTGTTTTGCAGTGCCATCTTACCTTCTTCTTCCTTTAGCTTATAAAACCATTTGTTTTGCAGTGCCCTCTTACCTTTAGGAAACTCAATCAATTCCCATGTTTGGTTGCAATGTAATGAGTCCATCTCCACTTGTATTTTTCTTTGCTCTTTGGAAGAAGGTGGGAAACTTTTTTCTTCCCCCTCTCTCCTATACTTTAGAAGGTTCATAGACGACGCCTTCAGTGTGTGGAAAGGCCCCCCCGCCATCCTAGAAAATCACCTCCTTGAGTATGGGCATCCTCTCCAAGAGCATATAAAGATCACCCCCTTCATCTCCTCGCAGGAAGCCTTTATCTTGGACATACATTTTTTTAAAGGTCCCTCCTTCTTCTCTAAAGGGATTTTAGACACACACTGCTACCAGAAACCTCTTAACTCCTACAACTACATCCCGTGGCAATCTTGGCACCCCACCCACCAAAAAATTTCATTTATCTTATCAGAGCTCAAGAGGTATATCATTAGGGAAAACTCGCTTGAGGGCTTTATTTCCATACGCAACCTCTTATTCCATCAACTTAGGGCCAAGGGATACCCGACACCTTTTTTGAGAGCCTGTTTTTTGTTTGCAACCTATGCATCTAGGCCCAATCTCCTTCTTAAGGGTAACCGCAAGAATACTCCACCTTCCATTGTCAAAATCCCCTTTTCACCCTTCACCCGCAAACTCAACCTAGCCCGCTCCATTAACCAACCTCTTTCTAAACTTCTTGTAAAAATCTCTGAACTCCCCCATATTTCCAAACCGGTCATTTGTTGGCTTAATGCACCGAATATGGGCAATCTTCTCTCAGATAGGAACCCCTCATCCCCTTCCCCTTTTCCTTACCTCCCCTCGATGCCTTAAAACTGGCACACATCACCCCCCCCCCCCCCCCCCCCCCCTTCCATACCACCCTCATTCTACACCATACCTTTTTTGGTCATCGTTTCCCCCTCCACATACTCCATCCTTTTTTGGATTTGTTCTCCCATACCACCCTCCTCTTACTACACCAATTTTTTTGGTCATCTCTTCCCCTCCCATACTACCCTCCTCTTGCTCCATAAATTTTTGGGTCCAAGTGCTTTTTCCTCTTGTATCCTACACCATACCCTTTTTTTAGTCATTGTTTCCCCCTCCACATACTCCATACTTTTGGCTTTGTTCCCCCATACCACCCTCCTCTTACTACACCAAATTTTTGGTCATCTCTTCCCCTCCCATACTACCCTCCTCTTGCTCCTTGAATGTTTTGGTCCTAGTACTTTTCCCTCTTGTACCCCCCACTTAACCACTCTTTTCCTCCCTCTTTTCCTCCTTTTCCTAACCCATTAATAGATCTAATCCATCTCTATTAATGTAGCCCCCCACTCTTTAAACCATGTACCTACCTTGGGAAACTCTCTTCTCTCAAGTGGATGCCTATTTAACCCCTCTTACTCCTCTTGTATGGTTAGCACCACTGAAGAGCTTATGCGAAATGCGTTTGGTGTTTAACCTACTCTTACAAGATCTCCTCCCCCTTCCCCACTTCTCTACATGCTAGAGAACTTCCTCTCTCATCTCTCTTTACTTGGCAAAATTTACGTGTCGCTCGCTTAGTTTTATAGCTAGTCAAGTTTCCTCCTTGACTTTCGTAAAGATGGTTGAAGGAAGGAACAAACCTTTTTGGAGGTTTACTTACTCTTGTAGATCTTTGGGGAAAAGGTTGAGGCTCCTCATTTGGTTGACGTTGTTGCACATTGTCACCGTTTGTAGTCCTCGAGTCTTCACCATCCTCAAGCTCCATGTACTCATCACCTGTTTCTTTTGTTTGTTTTCTTTCCAAGTAATATTTGTACATATTTTGTTCGTTAAAAATTACATCCCTACTCCTAAAGATTTTGCCTTCTTCAGGATTCCATAGGTGATACCCAAAGTCGCCTTCTCCATAGGCGATGAAGAAACACTTTTTGGACTTTGCATCTAGCTTTGACCTTAGGCTTCTATCTGTGTGCATGAAAGCCTCACACCCAAACACTTTGAGAACTGAATCATTTGCCAGTTTATTGTTCATGCCTCCTCTGGAACTTCCCCATCCAATGTCGTTGAGGGTGACTCGTTGATCAAGTATACAAATGTACATACTGCTTCTGCCCAAAGCTCAAGTGATAGACGTGCATGCAGCCTCATGCTTCATCCTTGCTCCATGATTTCTTTGTTCATCCTTTCAAAAATGCTATTTTGTTGAGGTGTCCTTGGGGTTGTCCTTTGCCTCCGAATGCTATTGCTAGCACAAAAGCTTTCAAATTCAAAATCTTGATTGCAATACTTGTCTCCATTGTCAGATCTGAGACATTTAATCTTGGTACCTGTTTCATTCTCCACAAAGGATTTCCACCTTTGAAATATGAAAAACACATCAGATTTATTCTTCATTACACAAACCCATGTTTTCCTAGTCGCATCGTCTATGAATGTTACATAGTACAATGAGCCACAAAGTGATGATATACTTGCAAGACCCCAAATATCAGAATGAACCAACTCAAGTTTTTTATTTTTCATTTCATTTCTTAATTTTTGAAATTTTACCCTCTTTTGTTTACCATAAACACAATCTTCACAGAAATCTAACTTTCCACTTCTTTCAAACCTGGTAGAAGCTTCTTTGATTGAAGTATTTGCATTCCTTTGGTACTGATATGCCCAAGCCAATAGTGCCATACTGCACTATCAAGTTCTATAGCCATTGCACAAGTTGAAGGTTGTGTGCTAACAGTACACAAGTAAATTGTATCAACCTTTTCTCCCTTGGCAACCACCAAAGATCCCTTTGAGATCTTCCAACGCTTGTTTCCGAATGCAATATTGTGACCTTCATCGTCCAATTGTCCTGTAGAGATCATTTTTTTGCGAAGAAAAGGAACATGCCTAACATTTTTAAGCTTCCATTCATTTTCGTTAGCAGTTTTGACACAAACTATACCTTTGTTGATAATTTCACAAGCTTCATCATCTCCCAAGTATACATACCCAAAATTATCTTTGGTGTAATCTTGGAAGTGTTGCTTTTGCGGTGTTGCATGGAATGAAGCCCTGGAATATACTATCTAAGAATTAGACACATTGTCTAATGAGAGAATTAGAGCATCTTGCTATACTTTATTTGCCACATTGGAATCCAATGTACTCGATTTCTTCTTCTTCTTGGACCAACAGTCATTCTTGACGTGGCCCTTCTTGTTGCAATTCCAACATTTGAGAACTAATTTTATGTGTGATTTTCTCCACCTTGAGCGATCACGACCCTTTTGGTTTTTGAACCTCTCCTTAGGCCTTCCTCTTGTTTCCACTGATAGTGTAGCACTTGATGAGTCACCTGTGCTTATCCTTTGAATTTTCTTGCTTAGGAGTGTTACACTCATGTGTCCCTCGGGTAGTTTTGATATGAACCGTTTCCCTATACACGGGCACTTTTTACTCTAGTGCTGGCTAGAGGTTTTTCCCCCGTGTAACCACATATACACACTATACGCATGTGTGGTGGTACGTTGTACTTAGGGAGACTCATATCTTTCCCTCATACTCACACTTGAGCTTCTCATAACAAAGTGAGGGAGCTTCAAGCTATCAAGCTTCTTGCTGTGTGTGTCGGGAGTGCATTTCTTGCCAATTTATTGTTTGTGGGTGCTATGGCAAGAAACAATGACTTGTTTGGCATGCTTCAAGCTGAAGATAAGCTTGATGGGACCAATTATCCGTTTTGTTCTTACATGATGAAACATCTTCTTGTTGCAAAGCAACCATGGAACATTGTGGCGGATGTAGACAAGAGACTTGGCAGTTCTACTTCTACTGTTACAGATGCAAGTAGCTCTTCAACACTTGTTTCTTCATATTCTCCACCTACACAGGATCAGCATAGATGGGATGGAAAGGATGCCCAAGCACATTCTTTGATTGCTCTTTCCGTGAAGCGTCATATTCTTTCACACATTCGGTCTTGCACTTCATCCAAGCAAGCTTGGGATGTACTTGCTTCTTTGTATGCTGGGTGCAATGAAGCCCGTGTGGCTTACTTGAGGAAGCAACTTGAGGAAATGCATATGGCTGAAGGTGCGTCCGTTGATGTGTATGTTACAAAGATCAAGGATTTGAAAGAGCAATTGGCAAACATAGATGAGATTATCTCAGACAATTCTCTTATCTCCACTTTTCTTAAAGGGTTGCTAGATTCTTTTCAAAGCTTTGCCACTACTCTTCGTTTGGTTGCAAAAGGAAATCCCAACATGTATATTTTTTATGAGATTGTGTCACTTCTCTTGCAAGAAGAGAAATCTAGAATGAATAGAAGTGGTTTGATTGAGGGAACTCAAGCACTTGCTATCTCTCAAAGAGGTAAAAGCAAGTCCGGACCAGCTTTGGGCACATCAAAACCAAAGCCCCAAACTCCCTCTTTCACTAATTCTTCTAGTGATGGTGATTCACAAAAAAAGAAGAGATACAAGTATTTTCGGAAGTCGGGACATACCATTGAGGAATGTAGAAATCTTGCAAAGCATAATGATAAGAAGAAGCAATCAGGCATATCTATCATTGAGAGCACGAGTAATGCAAAGGATGATGAAGCTAATCTTTCTCAAGATGTTTGGGCTTGTGTTGTTACATGCACATATGATTCTTCATTACATTCTACATGTATGACAGTGCGTGAGGCTGGTCTTGATTGGTACTTTGATAGTGGCGCTTCCAAGAACATAACATCATGTAAGAAGTTTTTTGTGTCCTTGCAAGATGCACCAAAGGGGGGACATGTTGTTTGTGCAAATAATGCCTCTTACCCTATCATTGGAGTTGGGAACATAAAGCTTACGGCTACAAATCGGGGTGTTGTGACTCTCAAGAATGCCTTGTATGTGCCAGGCATAAAGGAGAACTTGCTTTTGGTTCCTACCATTGCCTCTTTGGGTCTTCATATACATTTTGTGGATGCCAAATGTATGGTTCATGACTTCAGCAATGGTGATGTTATTGTTATGTCTGGGACGTTATGCAATGGCTTGTATCGCATGGATACTTATAAGAGACATGCATCAAATGCTTTGCTTGTTCGTACTCCTTCTATGGCTGAAACGGAGTTATGGCATGCACGTTTTCGTCATTTAAACTTCAATAGCTTGCTCTATTTACAAAAGCATGATATGGTTGTTGGTTTTCCCACACTTGGTTCCATTGAGAAGCATGCTTGTGAAGGTTGTATACTTGGAAAAATGCATCGTGCCTCTTTTTCGAAGGATGGTTCTGTTCATGCTACAAAAAAATTACATCTATGATGTATGTGGTTCTGTGAAGACTCCATCTTTTGGAAAGTATGTATATTTTGTTACCTTCATAGATGATGCTAATCGCCATACTTGGGTGTATCCATTGAAAGAAAAGAATGAAGTTTTTGCATGCTTTAAAAGCTTTGTGACTATGGCTGAAAATTTTAGTGGCAACAAACTTATTACTCTTCGCACAGATCGTGGTGGGGAATATATGTTGCATGAGTTAAATGTTTTTCTTCGTGACAAAGGTATTATGCTGTTCCATATACACCTCAGCAAAATTGTGTTGCCGAGCGTAAGAATCGTACTCTCTTGGAAATGGCACGTTGTATGGTTAAAGGAAAGCATCTTCTTGATAATTTTTGGATGGAAGCGTTCATGTGTGCAAACTATGTTTTGAATAGATGTCCCACTAAATCTTTGAGAGTTGTTACACCTTATGAGGCTTGGAACGGTTGAAAGCCAATGGTGAGCCATATACGTGTGTTTGGTTGTTTGGCATATGCTCTTCTGCCTTCACAACAATGTCACAAACTGCAAGACAAGGCTATAAAATGTATCTTTGTGGGCTATAGTGCTGAAAGTAAAGGTTATTTTTTGTATCATCCATTAAAGGACAAGATTTTTGTAAGTCGTGATGTGGTATTTGCTGAAAATTCAACTCATCCCTTGCTTGAATGTAAAACGCAGCCAACTATTGGGTCACAAGATATGTTTGATACACTTATGCCTTTGTTTCAAAGTGGTACATTGGATAATGACCATGTAGAGCAGCCAAATGAGGTTCAAAGAGCTAAAAATCTACATCCAAACATAATTGAAAATCAGCATGAAGCTCAACCCATTGATGATATACAAGTTGATCATGAGTTACATAAGGAAGGCATTTCTATCAGGGATGCACAAGCAATGCCAAGATGGCTGAAGAAAACTTTACAAGATAGTAAGTTGAGGGCTCCTTTGCATGGTAGAACAAGATCATCTACTCGCCATGTATCGAGTGATTTTGTGGATGTAGCTCTCATTGCAAGAGCATGTAATGAAGAACCACTATCTTTTGAAGATGCATTTGAAAATGAGGAGTGGATAGCTGCTATGCAATCCGAACTGGATTCGATTTCTAAGAATGGTACTTGGGAGTTATGTGACTTACCTAAAGGTAAGCATGCAATTGGTAATAAGTGGGTTTACAAAGTTAAGCGAAAGTCTAATGGTAGTATTGAACACTACAAAACGAGACTTGTTGCAAAAGGTTATGCGCAACAATATGGTATTGACAATGAGGAAACTTTTGTGCCTACTTCACCCATGACACCATTTGTACTGTGGTTGCATTGGCTACTCATGTTGGTTGGAAACTGCATCAATCGGATGTGATAACTGCATTTTTGAATGGTGACTTACATGAAGAGGTTTATGTCAAACAACCTCCTTGTTTTTCCATTAAAGGTCAGGAGCATAAAGTATGTCGCTTGCGAAAGGCTTTGTATGGACTTAAGCAAGCATCACGTGCATGGTATGAGAAGATGCATTGGCACTTGATTGCTCTTGGTTTCCAATGTAGTCCGATTGAGAACACACTTTATGTACGCAAAGATGGAAATGACTTGATTGTGCTTGTTCTGTATGTTGATGATATGATTTTGACTGGTTCATGTGAGCTGAAAATTGAGAAACTAAAGGCTGATTTGCAACAAGCTTTCGAGATCAAAAATCTTGGTCATTTGAGCTATTATCTTGGTATCCAGTTTGTTTCCGTTGAGGGGGCTATTATCATGCATTAAGAAAAATACATTGAGAAGATGCTTCATCGTTTTGGTCTTGAGGATTGCAAGTCCATTTCAACTCCTATTGAGATAGGATTCAGGTTCTCAATTGAGGATTGTGATGATGCATTTGACACTTCTCTCTACCAACAAGCTGTGGGATGCTTAATTTATGTATGCAACACTTGGCCAGACATACAATATGTTGTTTCCTAGTTGAGCAAGTTTATGCATAGCCCCGGAACTAAGCATTGGCAAGCTGTGAAGTGTGTCTTTAGATACCTCAAAGGCACTATGAACTTTGGTCTCTTCTATGGTAGAGATAATCAGCCATGCTTGCATGCATTTACAGATATTGATTGGGCTGGTTGTTATGATACACGAGTGTCCACTAGTGGCAATTTCTTTCTTCTTGGAAAATCATGCATATCATGGTTGAGTAAGAAGCATCCAACTGTGGCCACATCCAGTTGTGAGGCTGAGTACGGGGCAGCATTCACAGCTACGATAGAGTGTGTATGGCTCAGACGTCTCTTGATGGATCTATGCATGAATCCACATGAGTGTACGCCCATTCTCACTGACAATCAGAGTGCATTGGCAGTTGCGAGGAATCCAGTGTTTCATGCTCGCACAAAACACATTGAGGTGCATTATCACTATGTTAGAGAGCGGCTACATGCAGGAGATATTGATTTGGCGTATGTACCTACACAAGACCATGTGGCAGACTTGTTCACCAAAGCTCTTCCAAGGAAAAAGTTTGAAGCTTTTTGCAAAGCTTTAGGCTTGTTACTATGTGGGGGCTGATCTATCACCTCCCTGTACATGTTCACATCATTCACTCCAGGGGGGTTTGTTACACTCACGTGTCCCTCGGGTAGTTTTGATGTGAACCATTTCCCTATACACGGGCACTTTTTATTCTAGTGTTGGCTAGAGTTTTTTTCCCTGTGTAACCACATATACACACTATATGCATGTGTGTTGGTATATTGTACATAGGGAGACTCGTATCTTTCTCTCATACTCACACTTGAACTTCTCATAACAAAGTGAGGGAGCTTCAAGCTATCAAGCTTCTTGCTGTGTGTGTGTGTATCTACGGGTGTGTGTGTGCGCGTCTATAGCTTCCCTCACTCCCTTATTCACCCAACAAGGAGAACACCCACAACATCATCAAACTTAAGAGTATTTGTACCAAAGATAGATTTACTTACAGCCATCACAAGGCTATCCCAAGTATCCGCTAGAGATGATAGTATAAAGGAGAGATCGCACTTTGTCATCCAAATTGATTTTCATCAATCAAAGTTGACAAATGTTGGTGTTAAGTCATTTAGGTGTACTGCAACTAAACCATTATCTACCATCTTTAGATTGAACAAGCACTTCATGAGAAATACCTTATTGGATGCCTATGGTTTCTCATAGAGTCCGTCAATGGACTTCATCAAGTCCTCCGTGGTCTTCATCTCCAAAAACTTGAAGGCCACCATTGACACCAAGCTTAACCGGATTGTTCCCATTTCCTTTTGATCAAGGACAATCCATGCTTCATCTGTCATTGTTGTGGGCTTCTTTGCAAGATTGCCTAGTGGCAGATAAAGGTCCTTCTGGTAGAGATAGTCTTCAATCTGCATCTTTCAATGTTGGTAGTTCTTTCCGTTGAACTTCTCGATCTTGAGATTTACTTCCTTCGCCATTACTCCCACTCAATTCAAGGAATCCTTTCCTTGAGATACTTTAGCTACGAGAAAACCTTGCTCTAATACCTGTTAGGAAATAAGACGTAGCTAAATAGATATTTGCGTAGCTTACATAATGGAGAGAGATAAATTTTCACAGACAAGAGATTAGAGAGAGAGAGAGAGAGCATGATATACGTGGTTCACTCAATGTGGGCTACATCCACCAGAAATCAGCCACTCAATGGCTTTAGTACTTTAAACAAGAAGTAGGTTACAAAGGGATTATACCCTTAATAGAGCTCCTGCCTTGCTTCACTCTCACCACCTCACACCCACCTTGTTGCCTCAACTTTACACTCCAAAATGTGTGTAGAAATGACCTCCTTTTATAGGCCAAAAGGGCTACCCTCTCTCATGAGAGGCAGCTGTGTTTAGCCGCCCTTGTGTAGAGAAGTCCAAATTGGACTCTCCAATCCACCCATGTGTGGCCGTCCTTGAGAAAACAAGTCCGCCTTTGGAATCATTCATCGGTCATTGACTTCCAACCATCGGCCACCGACCATTGACTATTGGCCATCGGCCAATTGATCGACGAAAAAAGGAATATTTTGGTGAGTCCAGTCTCGAGCAAAGCTCAAGAGTGGCCGTGAAAATTTTGGTTTTCGGCGAGTGATCTTTCTTCACGCACGATGGATTCTCCTCAATGAGGGCCTTAAAAATGTGCATTTTTAATACAAAAAGTTACAAGGGGTACATCAGGCTCCATACTTAACATATACTCTCACAAACAATAAAAAATGGTAAGCAAACCTATAAAATCAATTTTTCTTTTGAGTTGCAATCGTCAGCTCCTGAATGGTATGTCTCCAGGCAATGCTATATTGAAAACTCCAACTCTGCTTTGTCCCTAAGGTCTTATCTCAATTGTCCCAAGTGGTCAGGATAGAAAAAATTCAAAACTATGTCCTAAAATTTGATTGTTTTATCCTAGAACTGTCAAAAGGCTAGTTTCAGACATCCTTGAATGAAAATAGAAATTTGAGGCCTTAAACAATGTTTTTTTAAACCCTTGAACTAAAAGGTTGCTATGGGCATACCATTAGGTCAAGCATTATTCTAAGATTTGTAGAGCTGCTTTCAAGCTACATTTTGATAAAAAAAATTTGCAATCGGAGTTCATATGTGAAACTTATGACCTTTTCAATGAAAACTAGTTTTCACTTATAACACAAAATTGCTTGTAACTTGAGCTCTACTGGGTACTTTTTGCCCAACTTAATCACTACAATGTATAGGACATGAACAACAAGGTCACCAAGTCTTGTCAAATTCTGGCCCCTGTAGTAGTTGGGTGCTGGGAGAAAATCACGGGTTTCTCCTCAACGTTTTTTTTGGCAACATTTTTTAGCTTTGCCGAGTTCACTGGATTCCTCACTCTCAGTATACCCTATTTGTCAACTTTTGTCAATTTTTGATCATTTTCTGGTTAAGGAAAACAAAAAAAGTTGTAGTTTTAACCTATCCTAGCAGATTGTTTTTCTTGAATCTTGCACTCCCAATGTCCAAATGACACCAAATTTTGATTGTGCACTTAGCACATCATGGACTACAAGCACACCAAACTTGAGTCCAGTCTAGCAACTTTCAAGAGTACTTAGGAAAAAATGTTCTTTTCTTTCTCAAGATGCTTTTTTGACATCTTTTTCAAACTTTTTCACTTTGACTGGGTTCCTCACCTTATGAATAGCCTACTTACCAATTTTGGTCCAATTTGAAGTTTTAGAAGATCTACTAACCCTATTTTGGTAGTTCAAAGTCCTCTTTTGACTCTTTTTTTAGCCTATTTTAGTGTCTAAATTTGATTTTGAAAAGACCAGTGAGTTTCTCACACTAAGACCTATGAGCATACCAACTTGATTCTAGCTATTTTCAACAACCTTCAATAAAAAAACCTTTTTTCTCCTTAGGTCAGTACATATTTGTCAAAATGAAGCCTTTGCTATTTGGTTAGGTTCTCTACACTTTGTAGATCTTACCTTTCAAGTTTGGTTCAATTTTGACCTCTTTTGAGTCTTCTAGGCCAATTTTTACATTTTTTGGCACTTTTTGACTAGGGTTTAGTCTAGCCTGATGTGCAAATTCCCAATTTTAGTTTTTCCTTGATGAGTGTGATCCTTGCATAAGCCCTCCCTCTTGTCTAAAGCTTGGGAAAAAAAATGCAATTTTCTCCGTCTACACCTACTTCTGGCAACTTTTTTTAATTTTGACTTGATAGGGGTTATCCTTGCATCAAGTCCTACCACTGAACCAAATTTGAACAAAAAATTCTTTGTCTAGCTGGTAGCTTAGGAGAAAGTTTTGCAATTTTCTCTTCTATTACTGCTTTTGGCAACTTTATCCAATTTCCAGGCGTTTTACCTTCTTCAAAGAGTATAGACCAAATTTCAGAGTGTTTGGTCAATTGGATTGACTTTAATCCCAATTTTAGCAATTTCTCAGTTTGAAAGTTGAGATTTGACCTCAAACTCACACTAAGAGTTCAAATTCAATTTTGATTTGATGGATTGCTTTCTTAAGTCAAGTAGAATCCTTGTTCCAAGTGTTGGCAAGTTTTGATTCCTGTACCTGGTAGCTAGTGGGAAAAGAAAATGCAACTTTCTTCCTTTGTTCTACTACTTTTGACAACTTTGACTTGATAGGGGTGGTCCTTGCATCAAGGCCTACCACTAACAGTCAACAAAACACGATTTTCTCCTCTTAGTCAACAAAATCACAATTTTTCTCGATTTCACTTTTTCACAGGTTTTTTCTATCACTTTAGGTCCAATGTGTCACAAGAAATCGAAATTTCAATAAAACGTGAACTCCTTAGGTGAATTTCCCTCTTTCCTCACTCGTTTTGCTTGATTTTCACATGAAACATATACTAACTAAAAACTTAGCCCAAATGTGAACAAAACCTCATCTAGAGGTGCATTTACTTACCCTACTCCTAAAACAAAAGAAAACAACAACTTACTACAAAAAATCTAAAATTGGCATTTTCCTTATGTTTCTATAGCTTAATGCGAACTTCATTGCTCTCAGTAGCCAACAAAGCCACACACCAAGCTCTAGAACTACTCTCAACACTTTCCTCTATCTTTTGACTACTCTTAGGCAAGAGACTCACCATTGAAAAAACAAAGACCAAGGATGCCTCGATCTCCTCTCTTATCCTACTCTCCCTAGCTAGTCTATCCAAGGGAACTTCGTCAGACTCGACTGTGTTCACACTAATCTAGGTACTCGATTCTTGGCAATGGCACCAATGTTTGAGGGGGATTTTATAGCTCTGTCGCATCTCACAATGAGATAGTCCCAAGACTAAAAATGTCAACCTAAGGGTGCAAGTGACTCGCCTAGGGAATGGAGGCACACCAAGAGGTTGTCAATCTCTTGTTTGAACACAACACACTGCGTAGAAACTATTACCATATACATGTGGTAGTGATGTGTGAGAACACTATAGGACCGCCGGGGCATTTTTTCCCTCTTTAGGAGGTTTTTCCCCCGTGCATTGTATATACGCCCATCACTCTAGGGCTATCTATCTTTCCATTGCAAACCAAGTAACACACTCTCTATTGTGTGCATTGAGCTTCCTTCGTCTTCTCCAAGTTGTGTGTGTTTCTTTGCAACCCTAATTTCAACAATTGGTCTGCTCAGATTTTTTATTTGAGCTCATTTCCGCCTCTATTTCCACTACAGGCAGGTCTGCACAAACAATTTTTTCATTTTGTGCAAAATTTTTATCAATACCGTTTTTTGCATAACAGGCGCCTTACAGTCTTCTATGGGTTGTGCTATATAGCACGTGTTGTTCTCGCTCCATTTCTCCTCTTTTCGGGCAGTTTTCACATCAGGTGCAACATTTACCATGGCTGACAACAACACAGATGTGTTCAAGATGTTTGTTGCTGACGACAGGTTGTATGGGGACAATTACCCTATGTGGGCTTATATGATTCAACACGTTCTTGTGTCAAAGGGCGTCTGGAATATTGTGCATGCCATTGATGTACATCCTGGTTCTGAGGATGTAAGCGATGTTGAGGATGTTGCAGGTCTTGTTGCAAGGATTGTTGTTATTAGAGTTGTTTTGCCTACGACAGAACAAGCTCATTAGGATGTAAAGGAATTGCAAAGATTCTATTTCTTTCATGACTGTATTAGAGTTATCTTCTTCTGTGACAACTTGTTTTCCCTTAAGCTACAATTGAGCCCCATGTAGGTCATGTTGAATCTTGGCAATCTGTTTCTAATATACCTCTTCCTTATGCATAAAATTGAGAGATATCTCTTCTTTGCATTTGGTCAAGCTTTAACTCTGTCTCCAAGTCCTTTTTTCTTTTTTCCATATCCTATTAGGCTAGGTTGGAGCCTTAGAGAGTGAGGACTTTTGGGTTTTTCCCTTAGCTTGTCAAGGAGCTCTTTCTGGTCCTTTAGTGTTGGTTCAGATTGAGTGACTTGGATGTTGGTGACATCCAAATGTATCTATAGTCATTGAGTATGTTCATTTGTATTCAGGACTCCTGGTATTTATTCCTTGGATCTTCTTTTGTTGGTCTTTACCCAAAGAGAAGACGTTGCCTAAGATGACACCAATTAATAGGATCTACTAGATACCCACACCTAGAGAGTACTCATTAAGGATGAATACAAAGAAGTTGTGAAGATTGGAGTTACACATTTTTCCAATCTAGTTGTGTATTGTAAATTCTCAATTTATTTCAAGCCATTGTAATAATTATAATTTGTTATGGGCTCAATTAGAGTTCCAAGCTATAAAGAATAGGTCAGTTTAGTGTGCCTAGGTTGTAGATATAGTAAGTTATGGATCCATAAAGGCCTTGGTCACCTAAACATTGCACATTTTTACCTTTGGTATACAAGGCAATGTGTAAATAATATTTGGGTTCTCAACCTCATTTGTTGAGACCACTTCTAATGAAAGCTCCTGAGGTGTATGGATATGGAGTCCTTGAGTGTCTCCTTGCTCACGTGACATGATTAACACTAATCAATGCTTCATTCCCTTCACTACGTTTCTTTCACTCTCTATTGATTTTCAATGATGCTTTGATTAGCTAGATATTAACTAAATAGTGGTTAATCACGCCCTCATCTTGTGTGATTGCCCTCTATTCTTTATATGTGCATGTAGGTTTAATTGGAGCAAGGTTTCTTGATAGATTTGTGTGTGCGCTTGAGATTAGTGTGTTCCATGATGGGATTAGTGATGCGTGTGTTATTGCAATCGTTAGTGTGTGTGATTGGGTTGATTGAGGTAAAGAGAAATGGATGTGGAGATTTCCTAAAGTTTGTGGCTTAGCTCCTTCATATGCCGAGAAGCTCACTTCATAGAGTCACAGTTTGTATTGTCATGATTAGGTCACTAATCATGTGAGTCTTTCCATATCTTAGGGAGGTGTCTCATCACTCCGGGCTGACATTTATGTGTTGGGCATTGGAGCTATGCTACAATGGTACCCCAAACATTTGGCACCGTTATATGTGTGCGTTTGTGATTGATGTGCTGCATGATGCGATTAGTGATGTCTGCGTTGTTGTAATTGTTATTGTGTGTGATTGGGTTAATTGAGGCGAAGAGAAGTGGATGTGAAGATTTCCTATCTTTGTGGCTTAACTCTTTCATAGGCCAAGAACCTCAATTCATAGAGTCACCGTTTGTGTTGTCATGATTAGCTCACTAATCATGTGAGTGTTTCCATGCCCTATCCGAGTAGCTCACTAATCACTTAGATAGGGCATGGAAACACTCACTAATCATGTGAGTGTTTCTATGCCCTATCCGAGTAGCTCATCATTTTGAATTGACAATTTTGTGTTGGTTATTGAAGCTATGCTACTGGCACCCCAACATTTGGCACCAATTTTGGGGATCGATGGCCTAGGCTAGTGTCATTATGGCATAATTGAATTGGTTTCCTCACTAATTTCCTTTGTGTGTTTGTTTTTTTGTGGGGATGTGTGTGCATATGGAAATGTGATCAATTTTCCCTAATTTGATACCATATCTTGTTAATTATGTGCCTACACACTCTAATTTCACACTAACCCCTTGATAATTTTACGTATTTTTCTAGCTTACACACTAATTTTTCACAAGTTGGACTAATTTGGTGGTCATTCTTTGATATCTTACTGATTAGAGGCTTGGATTGCATTCTAACAATGTCGATTTGTGCTAATCACATAGCCATTTTTTGAGTTTAGAATGCAAGATTAGGACTTTGGACTCTTCAAAGAAATTGGCCTATACATCAAGAAACCGGCAATTGGATGGTGCCATTGGATTCAAGACTTGTGCGGTATGCATATCCGTTTTTTATTTTGTGATTTTGGGCTTTTGATTTGTGTGTTTGCATACCGCACAATTTTTGTCTACAATCAAATGTGCATAAATTGTTGATTTCAAATGGTAAATTGCATTTTTGACTTGCTAATTGCATGCTTGAATGGTCAATTGCAATTGTGTATACTAAGATTAAGTGTGTGTGCATTCTAATTGAGTGTATGTATGCCTAATTTTAGGTGTATGTGCACTAATTTTCCCTTATGTCCGCCCTTAAAATCATATATAATTAGGGATTTGGAAAATGTGATGGTTCATTTGTGGTATAAAAATGATCAATTAGACATTTCAATGCTTAATTTGCATATTTGACAAGATCAAATCTTGTGTGTGTGCACACCTAAAAATTGGTTTAAAAAATACCAATTATTAGTGTGTGTGCATATACGTAAAAGTGATTAATGTGCATGCTTTATCAAATTGTTGATTTCAAGTTTGATGTGTAGAATGTCTAATTGATGCGCTTTTGAGCTCAAAACAGGGATTTACACACTCAAAGTGTACTGATTTTTGACCTAATTTAACCAATTTTGATTGCCTAGCCTTGATTATTATTGGTAAAATTCTGATTTGTTAAGGTAATTGAGATTTGATTTGGCTGAATAATTCACCTATATATGTTGAATCTTTTTAAAAAAACATGGGTCTTTTTTTTAAAAAAATTTGGTAAATTTTGCATTAATTTCTATTAATTTTGTAGAAATTTGATAGATTGTAATCTTGACAAGTTGTTTTATATGCATAGTTGTAGCATGATTTGGAGCACTTTTGTGATCTGATTGATTAATTTTTGTGCATTTTACTATTTTTGAGGATCTGATTGACGATTTTGTCATAATTGGTGTTTTCATTAAAAAACTATTATTTTTGGCTTACTTGTACGGGCCAAATATGTGCAAATGCAAATGCAAATGCCAATGGTTTTTTTGAGTTTTGTTGGAAAATTTGGATTTTTTTGGCAATTTTCATGTGTTTTTTGAGTTTTTGGCTAATTTTTAGACTAATTTTGTCATTTTTGGAGATTTAAAAAATCAAAATTGAAAACTTTACTTGACGGATGTCAATGAAGTTGATGACACCACGCATGCTTTGACAAGGGTCAATGTTGTTGCGAATGCGGGGAGTAATAAGTTTCAAACTCTGACGAAAAAAATAAATTTTGATTGTTTGTGTGGTGAAAAATGTCCTCTTGTTTTTATTCTAAGGGATAAAAAATTAAAATATTAATAATAATAAACCCCCTCCTTCTCTCTTTGCTTATTACTTCTCTCTCTATCCCCTCCCAACTCTCTCTCTTCTCCCCCTTTTCTCTCTAAGCTTACTCTCGGCCCTCTTTCTCTCTCTTTGACTGCACAATTGTCCGCTTATTATGTGTGGCCCACTTTCATCTGACCAAACACACACACACACACACACACACACAATTTAGTTGCATGCCTATTAGCCCTATGGAAAAAGGCACACAACACTCACACACACACACACACACACACTATGTAGTTGCATGTCTATCGGTCCTGTGGAAAAAGACACACAACACTCACACACACTCACTCACTCTGCTTGGCGCGGACCCCTCACAACAACACTAATAAATCTCTCTCTTTTGTCTTCTTGATGATCCACGTGCAGCACCCTCTATACACCACTCATGCACACTCACTTACTCTGCTTAGTGTGGACCCCTCACAAAAAACTCATAAAACACTCTCTCTTTCGTCTTCTTGATGCTCCATGTGCACCACCCTCTGTACCCTCATGCCTCGCTACACGTTGATGACCCCCTGGCCCACCTCCTATGTGCCGTTTTGGTGCTGGATTAACACAACCCACCAGCTCACCCACACAACTCACTTTCTTTCTCTCACCTAGCACCTCAACTTTTGAGTTCAAAGCAAAGCTTTGACAGGGTGAAAGAAAGCATTTGGTCAAATATTGAAGTCTTATGAGGAATGACAAGCAGCTGGGAGGGGGGAGTGTTGAAGAAAAGGACTCAATCAAAAAAATTCATACGGGTCTGCAAAAATTTATCCACTTAATCATTTATTTTTTGCCTAAGCCGACATTATAATTCCTGAAGCCAGAAGAGTCTGTTTGTTTCTAAATAGTTTTGTACTTAATGAAGAGACTAGATACTCTATGTAATTATCCCTTTCTAGCCAAATACCCAATTTTTAACCTTGGGTATATAGCCCAAAAATTGTAATTATTAGAAGACCTGTTAACTTTCAGCTCACGAAATGAAGAGTACACCTACACTTGCATGCTTACTACTCTTTGTATGGGTAAGCATTGCTAGTGAAATCTTTTGTGTTGCTTCCTCATACTATTGGCATCGTGTACATGTCTAATGCGCGATGTTTGAATGTGTGTGTGCAACGCAATGAGCAATTTTAGCTCTAGGTCGCTCAGTGTGTTTAATTGCTTGTTTTCAGTTGTTAATGGTGTTTTAAGTTAAACTAAGCATGGACAAAGGTAAGTAGGCCTTAGGAGGATCCAAACGATTCCTCATTTGTCATTTTTGGTGAAGGTAAGAGGTGACAACAATTGCGGTTTCTCGCCTACCCGACGAGGACTTTTGTAGGTTTTGTTGTTGGAAACCTCATGTGTATATCCTAGAGACCCCCTAATCTCAAGTTTCATGTCATTTTTTAGGGCTCATTTGACACCTCTACAACCGTTAGAGTGAAAGATAGACCGCATGGGAGACTTAGGCATTTTCCACTTTGTTGCTTCCTTACTCGAGAGTGATACCTTTCTCCTCAATGCATCGCCGTTGTTGGTGCATTGCATTTGACGGTTTCGTGCACTAGTCAGTTCGGCTACGTCCTCAGCTTGACATATTTATGTTGGTTTGAGTTCTCGCTAGGCTAATTTGTCCAATTGGGGCAGTCTGCCAGCAGCAATTCTCACTTTCTCTAAAGTGTTTTACAGGTCTCTCCAATGACATAAAGAAGTTGTTGACAACAACGGAAACAAACGACAACGACTAGCAAGATGAAGATAAATTTAAAGAGGACACACATGATGACCTCTTCACACATGAATGAATCAAAATTTGTATTACCTAGGACTACTAGTGAACCTACTAAGTCTCACTTGTGAACCATAGTGACAAATCCAATTGTGAACCACTATGATATATCATGGGACATTGAACCGTGGTGATGAATTAAATTGAAACGCCATGATGTATCAAGGAGATGGATCATGTGAGCCTTCGTAAAACACCATGTTTGGCTTAAGGGGACCCATCTTGTGGCACCGTACGGGAAAGCCCTCTAGCCACCTAAGAAAGGATAGATGATGAAATGGTCCACTAGCAAGAGGATGCAACCTCTCTTGCCAATGATTATAAAGCACAAATCTTACTTAAGAGGCTGTTTTCTAATGAATCAATTGCACTTTTGAATTCTATCATTTGTGTCTATGCTCTATCCTAATCCTCTTACACTTGGCATAGCCTAACCCTAATCTCCATCTCTCTAACCCTAACCCTCACACCATGGTCAAGCTAAGGCTCCATCCTCCATAGCCTAACGCTACACCATTGGTGATTAGGGAGCATGCTTCCCGACACCAATTTAGGTTTTAGTTCCTTGGACTCACTCAACATTGAATCTCCTTCCTAGAACAACCTCTTAACTTTCTCTTTGATTTTTATTTTATTTTTGTTTTCTAAGATTGTAGCGTTGTTGTCTCTCTGTTTTAGAGTCTTTAGAAGACTTCTTACCACTGTCTAATTCACTAATAGTGTTTTGCTTGTTTTCTTTGTCTGTGTCCTTGTAACTAATTTGATTGGAATCATAAATTCAATGTTACAGGAGATAACTGGCATAACATGTACTATGTTGATGGCCAGCTTTCCTTTGTTTGCAGGATTCCTATGATAATCCTCTGGATAATGTCCATCTTTTTTGCTGCATTGCATGCAGTAAGTCTCAATTGGCTTAGCATTCTTATGAGGTTCTGAGTAATCGTTTTTCAACTCGATCCATAACTATGAAAATTTCTCATTCTTGGTTTAGGCATTTGATTCATCAAGGGCAGCCTAGATACCTGATTTGCAATGAAGTACACAGATGCTACCTCCGAAGGTGCCTAACAGACATGTTCCACCATGGTAGATTGTGGTTGAGTGTACCACTCAACCACTCTTCCTTTGCTATCACATTTGATGAACTAGCTTCATTATAGTGCATGATTAATACTATGGATTTCTCTTCCACTTGTCCTTTAGAATGCATGTACTTGACTAATATTGCATTATTTTCTAGCAGGAGTGGTTGTTCATCAAGCACAGACTATGGTCTCTCCATAGCCATGGGTGGCTTTTGTATTTGTTCCATGTTAGGTGGATACCTATACATAGGTTGTCCCTGTGGTCTCATAGGACCACGTATTGGACATTTTCATCCTACTTTGGCCAATAATAGCACTCATTGGTCTCATGATTTGTCCATCTTCCCTTGATGACATACCACTTAGATAGCCTCACTGATATGGGTTGTCCTTGTGGTGTACCCTGTCCCTCTCACTCGCATCCTTTACATGTTATTAATCATATCATTCATATGTCTGAGCCTATCCTCTATGGCATTCATTGGAGCTACCATAGTTGTAAGATCCCCAATTTTTGGGTCTCTTTTAAAAATAACGAAAATAGCTTTCAATATCTATTTTGTCAAATTTTAATTTAAGATGCTTGATTGGTGGTATTGTAAGGTTCTAAAGTTAAAAGCAAGGCCGTTTCCATGTTCGAGTAGGTTAGACGGACGTTGGTTCAGTTTTGGAAAAAGTTGCTATTTTTAGCTTTTTAATGTTTTTTAATGCTTTTAGGTGTTTTTTTTTTGCAAAAAGTAAGGTCGGATCCTTAATCTACGTGTTCCGAGGAAGCTATGGTTCAACTTCATAAAAATCTGCTTTTTGAGTGTTTTTCATGATATTTTTAGATTTTCATGATTTTAGTGTAGTGAAAAGCAATTCCGCTTTCTTATTCCAGTGGACAAGGGGAACCCGTGGTTCAATTTTAGATTTTTTTTTTCTTTTAACTCTATTTTTAGCTTTTTATGCTTTTTGGCATTTTTGAAAAGTAATGTGATTTTTTAGATGAGCTAAACATAAAAATATTAATTTTAGTCTCCGTCGGATTTAAAAACGATCACTTGAAGCAAAAACGAGACCAAACGGGATTTTTACGGGAATTATTTTTATAAAAAGCGATACCGTAAATACGTCGGGACAGTACGGGAAAGTCATAATTATGTTGGGACATCACGGTGCAGCATAATCTAGCTAAGGTTTCATTAGTTGGTCGGATACTATTCAAGTGGCCAATTTTACTGTAAAAATTATTGTATCCAAGGAGGGTGTTTCTACTGACCCAAGCAAGATCAAAGCTGTTATAGCTTGGCCTACACCAAAATCAGTACGAGAAGTATGCGGATTTCTTGGTTTAGCAGGATGGTATCGTACACTTATTCAAGGCTACGCTAAGATTATATCTCCATTGACTAATACGCTTAGGAAGGCTAAAGTGTTTACTTGGAATGAACGTGCTCAAGATACTTTTGAGAAACTTAAAGAAGCTTTGGTGAATGCTCCAATACTACAACTTCCAGACTTCTCAAAGACATTCACTGTGCTCACTCATGCAAGTGGACAAGAAATTGGTGACGTTTTGTCTCAAGAAGGAAAATCAGTAGCTTATGAATCTCGTAAGTTACGTATACATGAGTTAAATTATCCTACCCATGACTTGGAATTATTGGTCGTTGTGCATGCTCTTAAAATATGGAAAAATTATCTTCTTGGAAGAAGATTTGAACTACATACCAACCATAAAAGCCTAAAGTGGATCTATACCCAACCTGACCTTAATATGCGACAACAAAGATGGATGGAGTTGTTGTGCGAATATGATTTTGGAATCGAATATAAACCTGGGAAGGAAAATCTTGTGGCTGATGTCTTAAGCAGGAAGAGTAGTATAGTGGCTGTCACAACCTCTACTACTTCTTTAATTGACCTTATTTGAGAAGGTATGACTCAGGACCTGTATAACATAAAAATCCAGTTCTTTATAAACTTAAAAATCACATGGAGAAATAGGAGAGGCAAATCAAAGGCTTCCACGTTGAAAGTGATGGCCTTTACTGCAGTAATCATCTTTGTATTCCGAATCAAGGTGGAATCAAACTTCAAATACTACAGGAAGCTTATGATATACCTATAGCAGGACATCCAAGATACATTAAGACTTACTATACTGTAAGAAAGAGTTTCTTTTGGACATGAATAAAGCTTGATGTGTTGAACTATATTACAAGATGTTTAACATATCAACGTATTAAAGCTGAACGAGTTCAATACCCCGGTAAGCTTCAACATATTGATGCTCCACAAATGAAATGGGAATGCATATCTATGGATTTTATAACAAGACTTCCTACATCTTTGGGATATGACTCTATTTTTGTGGTTGTTGATATGCTTACAAAAATGATCTATTTATTTTCAGTCAAGGCAACATTTACGGCTAAGGATATAGCTCAAGTCTTCATGAAAGGTGTTTTCATGTATCATGGTTTATCTCGCTGGATAATTTTTGTTTGTGATGTGAAGTTCACCTCAAATTTTTGGAAAGTCTTATTCTCAGCTACATGAACCTAGTTGGCCTTTAGTACTGCTTATCGCCCTCAAAATGATGGGCAGAAAGAAAGAACGAATCAAATCATTGAGGACATATTAAGAGCTTATTGTATGCATGAGAAGAGTGAATGGACTAGATATTTGTATTTGGTTGAATTTGCATACAATTCCTCATTCTAATGCTCAATTCGAATGTCTCCTTTTCAAGCATTGTATTGACCAGAGTGTCTTACTCCACCAAATAGACAAACCCTCTCATACAAGTTCAAGCATCCAAAGGAATGTTGGATGAAATCCAACTACAAACCGATCTTATACTAACAAGATATTAAGAAGAGTTATGCTGACCCAAAACAATCTGTCAGAATTTTTGAGGAGGGCGATATGGTATTTTTGGGAGTAACACCCAAACATAGTTCTTTATCATTGAGTAAGTGTATGAAGCTCAGTGCCAGATATTATGGACCTTTTGTAATCACAGAGAGGATTAATGATCAAGCTTACAGACTCTTATTACCACCACTTATAAAAGTGCATGATGTTTTTCACGTCAGCTTACTCAAGAAGTATGTATCTAATTCGCAACACATTCTTGATGATTCTTTATTATCTACCTCTATCAATGGAACCTTTGAAGTATATCCCAAAGTGATACTTCTGAGTAGAACTAAACCTCTACGTAATCAGATTGAACACCTTGTTAAATGGTCAACATATCTTCAGGAAGATGCCACTTGGGAACGTGATGATGTACTAAGACTAAATTATCCAGATTTCATGTCGAGGTGAGAATACCTTGAGTTTTTCTAGTGTGGGAGGATGTAAGATCCTCAATTTTTGGGTCTCTTTTACAAATAAGAAAAATAGCTTTTAATATCTATTTTGTCAAATTTTAATTTAAGATGCTTGATTGACAATATTGTAAGGTTCTAAAGTAAAAAGCAAGGCCGCTTCCACGTTCCAGTAGGTTAGATGGATGTTTGGTTCAATTTTGGAAAAATCCACTATTTTTAGCTTATTCATGCTTTTAGGTTCTTTTTTGCAAAAAGAAAGTCTGGATTATTAATCCACGTATTCCAAAAAATCTATGGTACAATTTTATAAAAATCTGCTTTTTGAGTGCTTTTCATGCTATTTTTCGCTTTTCATGATTTCTAGTGCTTATTCAGTGAAAAGCGAGTCCGCTTTCTTATTCCCGTGGAGAAGGGAAACTCGTAGTTCAATTTTAGAAGCTCATTATTTTTAGTGTTTTTGAAAAGCAATGTGCTTTTTAGGATGACCTAAACATAAAAATATTAATTTTAGTCTCCGTCGGATTTAAAAATGATTATCTAGAGCAAAAACGGGACTAAACGAGATTTTCAAGGGAATTATTTTTATAAAAAGCAGTACCGTAAATACGCCTAGACAATACTATAAATTCATAATTATGTCGGGATATCACGGTGCGGCATAGTCTAGCTAAGGTTTCATTAGTTGGCCGGATACTGTTCAATTGGCCAATTTTAGTGTAAAAAATGAATGGTAAGTGGGAAAGTTGACCACCAAAAGCAAAGGCATGTTTTTAGCAAAGTGCACAAAAAGCTGCAGCTATTCCGGGCCCAAAATCTAGCGCTAGTTTTTGGCTTGGACATCACTCTGGTATGGTGCAATGCCTATAAATTGTCAGTTAGTGCTCAATTTTCAGTGTCGTCTGTTGCGTCTACTACCACAAGGCTATATGTATCTATTATACGGAGTGGTGCAAGCTCTTCATCACCATCTCCATAAGCTCTTCTCTCTTGTATATGAGAAGAAAAAGAAGAAGAAGAAGAAGGATATTCTCTCTCTACTTGCTTACTATCTCCTCTCTCGTTTCACGGTGTACGTGCTCTTCGGAAGCTCTCGTGGTGAAAACCTCTACGTAGCTCTTCACCACTCTCTTGCGACAAATCAAGAAGCCTTTTGATAGCCCCTAATAAATTCTAAAGCACGGTGAGAAGTCTTAAACTCCATAGCCATCATCTCTCTCTCTCTCTCTATGTCATCTTTCTGAGTAGTCACCCTCTCGATGATTTTTTTTCCGTATAAGAGTGCATGTATGGATTAACTGAGTACGTATTAAGTTTCCCCATGATTATTTTATCATCTTTCACAGGCTGATTTATGCACACGATGTGTTTATGATCATGTGTGTGCATAAAAAGCGCTTTTTGTTTCACGTCATATAGGCGGTAGGAAATTGTTTTGGTCATAACTCACAAACCGTTATAAATCAACCCAAACAATTTATACCAAAGATAAAACACATCATTTAGAACATATTCTCTCTTTGGTGTCATGTGAAAATCATGCACGAGCTAAGAGATATGGTCAAAAAACAACTTGTTGCCCACTACGCACAACCAATTTTTTTGACTCTAAGCTCCTCGGAGAACCACTATATAGATTCATCAAATGGGAAAATTCACTTAGCCAATTCAACATCTTGGTAGAACTTGATGATAAATGTATTAGGTCTCCGTTATCACCTTGAGAATGCGAGTTTTTAATCGTTCCATAATCGGTTTTACCTACACGTGTAGGGGTGCTACCAAGGGAGAGTGCCATATGATATCATGAGTTAATCAAGCTGTTTATGTATGATTTATGGTTTGTTTTGGTGAGTTGATTTCAATTATTAGGTTCCCATAAACGTATGTGAGGGTATATAGTAAGACAACCCGAACTGCATAGACAAATATTATTAAAGTGGCTTTCTTTTTGGGTTACCGTTTGTTGTGTAAGTATCATATGGGTAAAGTGATGTGATAGAGTGTTAGTCTATATTATGGAGCCGATTTTGATGCATTAATTTGAGGTCATATAATTTCATTTGCATGCTAGCCAAAAATGTCAAAAAGTTGTTTTTTTGCATGTGTGAAGTTATGGTTTATGGTTGACCTAAAAATCGGATGTTAACTGAGTCAGCGTCAGTTAACAGGAGCTGCTAAAGATCAAAGATGTACGAATGCACATCGAGGATGATAACAAAGAAGTAGCAAAAATTGGAGTTACACATTTTTCACGTTTTTCCAAAATGGTCTTGTATTGTAAATTTTCGATTTATTTCAAGTCATTGTAATATTTTAATGTGTTACGGGCTCAATCGGAGTTCCAAGCTGTAAATAACAGGTGAGTTAGTGTGCCTAGGTAGCAAATTCAGTTAGTGGTGGAGCCCTAAAGGCCTTGTGCGCCCGGACATTGCATATTTTTACCCTAGGTATATAAGACAGTGTGTAGAAGAAATTAGGGTTCTCAACCTCATTGGTTGAGAGCACTCTTTGGTGAGAACTCTTGAGGTGTGTGGCTATGGAGTCCTTGAGCTTCTCCTTGCTCATGAAACTTTATTAACACTAATCAATGATTCATTCTCTTTCACTATACCTCTCTCATGCTTCTTATAATTGCCTATGATGATTAGATTAACTAGATCTTAACTAATTAGTGATTAATCTCTCTCTAATCTTGAGTAATTCCCCACTTTTGCTTGTGTGTGCATGTAGGTTTGATTGGAGTATGGTGCTAGATATATCTATGTGTGTGTGCTTGCGATTAGTGTGTTGCATGATAGGATTAGTGTTGTGTGCGTCTTGCAATCCTAGTGTGTGTGATTGGGTTGATTAGAGGTGAAGAGAAGTGGATGTGGAGATTGCCCTTCATTGTGGCTTAGCTCCTCCATAGGCCGAGAATCTCACCTCGTAGAGTTAACCATTTGTGTTGCCACGATTAGCTCATCAACCGTGTGAGTGTTTCCATGCCCTAGCCGGGTAGCTCATCCCTCCAGACTGATAATTTTGTTGGTCATTAGAGATATTGCAATGATGGGACTCACAAAATTTGGCACCATTGTTGGGGACGATGGCCTACGCTAGTGTAATTGTGGTATAATCGAATGCGTTCACTCACTAATTTTCACTACTAATTGCACTTGTGTGTTTATGTTTTTTTGGATTTCTAATGTGTGTGCATGAAGCAATGTGCTAATAATTCCCTAATGTGTCACCGTATCTTACCAAATGTGTGTTTACACACTCTAATTTCGCACTAACCTCTTGCTAATTTCACTAATTTTTGCTAACTTACTAATTTGTCATGAATGATTGGAGCATTCTACCATTCAATTGATCTTCAATGGAAAGGTAATCAAGGTGGTATTTTCAACCTCTCTAGAATCTAAGGATGTGTAGAATTGTGTAGAGATCCCATCATGATGATGCAATGTAATGCTATGCTATGTTGATGCAATGCAATGTGATGCTATGTTGGATTGAAAAATTTTCGATTGTTTGTTTTCATGCCGTCATAATGCCGAAATTTTTAAGATTTTGTGGCGTATGAATTTGACAAGTTTCAATTGCTAATTGGGTGCATAATTGAGTTAATTGCATGTTTGGATGGTCAATTGCAAGTGTGTGTGCATTCTAATTGAGTGTGTGTATGCCTAATTTTAGGTGTGTGTGCACTATTTTGCCCATGTTTGTGCACCTAAAAATCAATGTGTGCATAATGATTTTTCAATTGTGATGATTGATTTGTGTTGTGGTCATGCACAACTAATGATTTATGAAGTCACATTGCAAAACCGACAAGTTTAACCCTTTTGTGTGCGCACCTAAAGATAGGTAAAAACTGCCAATTTTATTAGTGTGTGTGCCTAAAAAGTGTTAAATTTGCATGATTGATTCATATTTTGATGTGTGTAATGATTAAATGCTGCGTTTTTGTGTGTAATGGTTAAATGTTGCGTTTTTGTGCTCAATATAGTGATTTACACACTCCAATCGCGTCAATCTTTGACCTAATTTTGTCGTTAATTTTGCTGATTTAAATTTCCTAGACTTGATTTTATTGATGAAATTCTTTGGCAATTGAATTGATGCGATTTTTGCAATTTTATTTGGCTGCACTAATCCCCAATGTGTGGAGAAATTGTAGAATGTTTTGGGGTATTTTCGGATAATTTTTGCTAAGTTTTGGTAAATTTTGCTAAATTTTGCATTAATTTTTGGTTAATTCCATAAAAATTTGATATTTTACGATCTTTACGAGCTAGTTTGTGTGTCGTATTTACGGCATCATTTTGTTCTCATTTGTGCCCTTTTTGGTCGAGTTTTGAGCGTTTCGCTATTTTCGGGGGCCGGTTGACGATTGTATCGCAAATTATATTTTTGGTAAAATCTGTTATTTTTGGTGTGCTTTTGCGTGGACGCGTACACCACCGTCGTTTTCACTAACACACACACACACACACACTCGCTCCTGCCTGGGTCTCGCAATCTCTCTCTCCCCTGTGTGAATCCCTCTCTCTCCTCTTTTGTTTTACTCACACACACACACCCTTCCCCCTCCCCCTCCTTTGTCCTCGCTGTCAGATCTCGCCTGCCTTGGGAGTCAGCTCCTTTCTGCACCCCGCCCAGCCAGGCCCGCCTGTCGTCTCTCTCTCTCTCTAACTCGCTGCCCACTTGCACCGTTGTACGCCATCAAACCCCCGCCACGCGCTGCTCCAATCACCGCTGTCAAACGCCACGCTCCATGAAGTTAAGTGCAGTTTCCAGGTAAGTGTTAAATCACATAAAAACAATAAAAAATTTTAAAAATCCATAAAGCAATTAAAAAATATAAAAAGGGGTTAAAAATAAAATTTTAAAAATATATAAAAATAGAAAACTCCAATAAAAAATCACAAAAACCTAAAATCAGAAATTACAAAAATCAAATAAAAAGTCACAAAAAGAATTTTAAAAAAAACTCATTTAAAAAAAAGAGTTTTTTATTAAAAAAATATAAAAATTTCACATAAAATAAAAAACTTCTTAGAAAATTCAAAAAAAAATCACAAAAATATAATTTAAAAAAACATAGAAAATCATTTACAAAAAATCAAAAATCCCACAAAAAATTCACAAAAATTGTTAAAAAATCATAAAAAATCACAAAAAATAATAAAAAATCCAGGGCTGATCGAAAAACAATCCCCAAAAAAACTGTAAAAATCATAAAACCTTCAAAGAAATCACAAAAAAATAGAAAATTACCAAAAATTTTATAAAAAATCAAAGCTTTCTCGAAAAAATCATAAAAAGACAAAAAATTTTAGAAAATTCAAAATATTTCAAAAAAATTAAGAAAAATAAAAAGACATTCATCGAAAGAGCCATAAAAAATCAAAAGGAGTCAAAACGAGGCCAAAAAGCAAAAGAACTGTTGGGAAAATTACACATTGCAAAGTGAAGCAGAAAAACAGACGAAAAAAGCGAAAAATCGACCAACTCAAAGTTGATTGAGTAACGTCAAATTTCAAAAATTCTGCATGCTAGAAATTGGCAAGTGCAAGCAGTTGCATTGCAATTGAGCTTCCACGAACAAGCACAACTCGTATATGATAGCAGATTAGGCTAGTATGAGCAACAAAAATTATGTTAATCGATACCAAAATCTGCTAGGAAACAATTTTTACAAAACAAGCCAACATGGACTCAAGTCGAGCTGAGAGTTCAAGTACAACAGAGCAAGCCAGTAGCAGTGGCAACACATGCACAACTGCAACAGAGCAGAATAAAGCTCAACCAAAGGACACAACCACTCATGAGACGATCACTAGTGAAAACAAAGAAAATCTATCAAGAGAAGTAAAGCTAGATTTTCAGTTAGACAAGAACCTCATGTCTTTTTGCACTTGGAAAAGATATAGTCAACCACAACTGCAAGATGCTCTTGAATTTGTGAGCATATCAGGAAACAAACGAGCGATGCTGGGGAATCATCTCCACCACCATTGAAGTAAGTTCACAGATAATCATAGCTCAATTTCATGTGATCACAGCAAAAGACATGCCAGACAAAGTCATAATGGTAATGCCAATGGCCTAGAAGATATTAGAGATACAAAGTTCAAACATGACGGACTCATCACAGACAACAAAGAATGAAGACCAAGACTGGTCACCTGCGGACGACAGCACAAAGTCCTCAAGCACAGTTAAAATGGAGACCGATATCAAAGAAAATCTTATTGAAGATGATTCTTCTCCATCGGAAGATCTTAAATCAAATCAGGGAATAGCAGGTGCATATCAAACAAAGCAAGAACAACCACAATAGCTACTAAGTAGAGAATGCCACCAAAGCTAGAAGTTAAGAAGAATGAGGTTGCAAAAAGTCAGAAAGCAATAGGAATTCCAAAGATCCAGACATTGCCAGCTAAATCAGTGGATGAAAAGTCAGATTGGAAGACAGAGTCTCAAGCTACTCTCCATAGAGACACAATCAGGTCAAGATGAGACCATGGAGAAATCAAAACAAAGATCTTCAATAGAACTAGCAATGAGAATAGCTGTAGTTCTCAGCAGTACAAAAGGAGCAAGTGTCAGATGCAATGCTTTACTGGATATAGAAGCAAAGTGCAATATGGTTGCATACAATATTCAGAGCATTCTAGAGATTACTCCATGCAAACATGAGAACAAAACATCGCTAGGTATGCATACAAGTCAAGAAGAAATGGTTGCTACCCTTAGCATCCAAAATCATAAAGAGCAGGTAAAGTTTCAGGTGAAGCCTTAAAAAGACATGCATGGAGATGTCATCCTTGGACATCAGTGTGGTTAGACCATCACAAGGCCTACAAAGAAGATACCATGCTAATAATCTCTTTTCCAAGAGGTATCCAACAACAGTTATAGGTACCATTAATGATGGAATCAAAGTTGCAAACGACACAAGATTCATCGACAAATCTTGCAGACAAAGGTAAGGCCAAAGTGGACACTCCACCGAGTATCAAAGAAGAGGTGACAACATATGACTCTACATCAAAGAACCCTCATGGATCAGCTTCTTCAAGCAAGTCAGGCTTTCAAAACTTAAAGTCAATTTCTGACCCAATGGAAACCTCTAAGGAGACACCCAGAAAAGCAAAGATATTTCATCCAAAGTACTCAAAAAAGCGAGGGAAAGTCAAGCAAGTGTTTGTTCCGAGCAATTTAGTCAAAGTCAATGATCCGGTTTGGATTAAAGACAAGAAATCAACATAGAAAGACAAACACATGGGATGGATAGCATAACAATGGAGCTTAAAGGAACAAGAGTACTATGGAGGTAACAGACAGATATGGGTACCAAAACCGCAGGTTAGGGCATATGAAGTAACTTCAAGTCACTCCCAAGAAAGAAGGCCCACAAGGTATCAACCTCAACAATATCCTAGGATACCTAAGAAGCAGGTATACAACAAAACAACATCAAAAGATGTTGAAGTCTACCACAACTCTCAAGAGGATACATAACAAAGATAAATCTCAAAGGATTTTCCTCTTAGATAAGGATTCTATACAGGATATACAAAGATTTGGCTACCAACAACCACAAGCCAACTGTAACTACACCAAACCTGCATAAAGATCTCAAGAACTCAACAAGACCTAGAACAAGGCAAAGTCAACAAAGGAGATACAAAGGTCATCAAGAGATTTGGATTCCTACTAAGTCTTCCAGTGCTCTTAGTCAAAATCCAAATGCCGACAGTGAACAAAGGCCTACAACAACATCAAAGACTTCTTACAACAGGCCTAACTGGAGAGTCCAATAGATAAAGGAGTCTTCACAGTCAAAGAAGGACAACCCAACCAACGAGAATGAAGATTCAAAGATGATAAAATAGGTATGGCAAAAGAGACCTTCAATGCCAACGTGGTCCTTCACTAATTCTCTTTTTGAGGATCCAAGATTACTTTTACCTGAAGAAATGTTTGTAGTAAGCTCAAGAATGTAAAAAGTCAAGTCGCCAGGGTGCAAAAAACAATCTTTGGCATAGTCAGGGTTTGGCCACTCAACCATAAAATGAGCAAAGCATTAGTCCCAAACCTTCAAGTCATATTAAACTCTATGCTAAGAGTCATAGTTATTAGGCTTACACTCAAGATGGAAGAGTTAAGCATACCGAAAGTCATGTCGCTCATGCTGGATGAGATGAGCATAAGAGTCGAAGTCTATTAACTTACAATTGGTGGAGTGTCGTAGAGTCCAACACTGACACAGAGTGCACAGTAAGTTGAGAGTATATATCCTCCTCAACGAAAACCATTCTTAAAGGGGTGCCAGCTTGCAAAGACATGTCATATGCTTTTATAGCTACACCATCTTTCTGAAGAACCCCTCAAAATCTTTCTTGCACAGCATATTGTTCCCCATGCATTTTTGTGTATGCATAGATAGGATGTCCCATCATTGGACATATGTATTAGACACTCTTTTTTGCTTCCACCTATGCACCTTGAGTGGACTACAACATGAAAACCAATGTTCCATCATGCTACCCTTTCATATTTGCTGCCTTTTTTAATTCCATATCTATCAGCAAATAATTCCTTAAGTACTTTATTAATATTTCCAATGCTAATAAGTACCCCAATAATGTGCTTATTCCAAAGGCACTTTTTTCCAACTGGGTTTTTTCCCTTTGGTCATCCAAGTACTAGACCCTAATTTAGAACCTCATCATTCTACTTCCCTTGTACATATTTTTCATAAATAAACCACAACCTCATCATTATGCTATTACAATGGAAAAATGCAACATCATCTCTCACATCAGACATATTCGGACCAATCAAGATGCTGCAACAAATTGAACCTCATCAAAAAATTCAATGACAAATGAAGACGATCAATCCATCAACAACCAATCAAAAACCTTCAACAGTCTCCGCGGACAGTTTTCAACAGTGCCCGAGGACAGGCACTAAAATCAGAAGGGGGGAATGTTAATTGAGTCAACGTCATTTAACAGAAGCTGCTAAAGATTGAAGACATACAAATGCACATTGAGGATGATAACAAAGAATCAGTAAAGATTGGAGTTACACATTTTCCACATTTTTCCAAAATGGTCATGTATTGTAAATTCCTGATTTATTTCAAGCCATTGTAATATTTTAATGTGTTACGGGCTCAATGGGAGTTCCAAGCTGTAAAGAACATGTCATCTAGTGTGCCCAGGTAGCAGATTCAGTAAGTGGTGGAGCCCTAAAGGCCTTGGGCACCCGAACATTGCATATTTTTACCATAGGTATATAAGGCAGTGTGTAAAAGAAATTAGGGTTCTCAAGCTCATTGTTTGAGAGAACTCTTTGTTGAGAGCTCTTGAGGTGTGTGGCTATGTAGTCCTTGAGCTTCTCCTTGCCCATGAAACTTGATTAACACTAATCAATGATTCATTCTCTTTCACAATGCCTCTCTCATGCTTCTTATGATTGCCTATGATGCATAGATTAACTAGATCTTAACTAATTAATGATTAATCCCTCTCTAATCTTGTGTAATTGTCCTCTTTTGCTTGCATATGCATGTAGGTTTGATTGAAGTGTGGTGCTCAATAGATCTATGTGTGTGTGCTTGAGATTAGTGTGTTGCATGATAGGATTAGTGTTGTGTGCATCTTGCAATCGTAGTGTGTGTGATCGGGTTGATTAGAGGTGAAGAGAAGTGGATGTGGAGATTGCCCTTCATTATGGCTTAGCTCCTCCATAGGCCAAGAAGCTCACCTCATAGATTTAACCATTTGTGTTGCCATGATTAGCTCACTAACCGTGTGAGTGTTTCCATGCCCTAGCCGGGTAGCTCATCCCTCTGTATTGATAATTTTGTTGGTCATTGGAGCTATTGCAACGATGGGACTCCCAACATTGGAGTTGTTTTGCATCATGTTTATGGTGATGAAATGTTATCATATGGTGTGTGGAACCTCATGGATTGATGTGAATTCCCCAAGTGCATGGTTATGATTGATTTCTACCTTTCTAGGTCAAAACTATCTCTATGTGCTATATAGAGGTGAAGTGCAGATGTGATGCATCAACTTTGCATGATTGAATGTTGTCAAAATTTGATTTTTATATCTTGATTAGTTGCTGGTCGGACTATTTTTATGCATGATAGACTCATGTCTTAAGGGTCATATGCGTATGGACTCCGATTGATTGCAGGGGATATGTCAAACTCCAAGTGTGGGAGCTGGCTCATTATGAATCTGATTGTGGTTAAGGGGTGAGATTCCCTCATGGATTATGGTTGTGATTTTTTATAGTGGAAGCCAATGTGGCTCATAGTTTTGTTTTTCCTAGATATGGTTATGGTGCCAAAATTTTTGCAGCCATGTTATGTTCTAAAGTGGTTATGCAGAACTGGTTGTGCCTCACCCAAGTTGGGTGGAGTGCTCACCCGTGTGATGAGATTGGATTATGGTTTGTGGTTTTGGGATTGGATCATGAAAAGATTTTTTGTGCATATGGAAAGTACTATTGTGATTGGACTCACGTGTTATGTTTCTCATGGCAATGTCGCTACAAGACTAGGATCACCTACATCGCTTAGCCTTAGACTAAAGGGTCATTGACCTGGGATTTTCTAGATTGGGGGTGTTGCCTAGGTCTTCTTCTTTTTGTTAGGCTCATCTACACGGCTAGTGCGTCAGGGGTTGAATGACCTACACGGCTAACGTGTCGGGGATTTTTCCTTGGCTTTGCCTAAACACCTGGTGTTGGGCATTGAAGAGGCGTGGCGCCTAGACTAGTATGGTTGGTGTTGATACCCTACCACCTACTGGTACTTGGGATCCTTTCAAAGATCAGGTTCATGGAGTGAGGCAAAGAGGCCTCAACTTATGTCTGGCTCAGGTAGGTTGGAGGTGCTATGGCTGGATCTCGGTGAAGTGAAATTCTCTTTGTCCATAGTAGAGCGGATGTGGATGGGTGGACCACTCGATCCCTACATAGGGTCCAGTGGTCTGCTAGTTATTTTGTCATAAACTTTTTGATGTTATGGTATACACAGATTTTGTCATTGCATTAATATATGGTTGCCTGTTTCATTTAGATGGGGCATTTTAAAGATTCTTTGTTGTCATTCTCTCCAGTCTCTGTGCACTCTCTTTCACCTCTCTCTCTCTCTCTCTCTCTCTCTCTCTCTCTCTCTCTCTCTCTCTCTCTCTTTCTCTTCTTGCAACGCGTTGTACACATATATTCACCCTCCACAATGTTATAATTTTCTTGTGTACGCTTTCATTCATAACACCCATTGAGAGGTAGCAGTAGTAGCTAGGTGCCTCTGGATGTAGTCCGGCTCATGGCCTAAACTCCATGCTTGGCCGGGTGCTAAGAACTCCTCCCCTATGAAAACGCTTTTGTATAATTGTGATGTATATTGACAAAATGTATAGAAGGTGTAAATTGTACATTATGTGCATAGACCCCCGGGGAGGGGTATCTCTCAACAGTGGCTCCTACTTGTGCTACCATAGTAGATGTAGTTTGCTTGCTTTATGTATCCTTTGCAATGATTTCTTTGTTGAAAATTTCACAGTTATCTCCCAAGTCTATCTCATCCAAAATGCTTGCTTCCAAGGTAGTGTGTTTCTTGTTATACATTATATCATGAAACTCCTTATTGAGTAGATCTTCAAGGAACAATGAGATAAGCCTCTCCTTGATTGGAATTTCCAACTCTAGATATATGTCAATGTATTGTCTCATTCTACTGGCACACAATCCCTTACACACTCTCCTTATTTTTTCTTAAAGCTATATATTTGTGCTATTGTACTATGCTCGATTCCCATATTTGAGCATGCAACAACAAATATTTCAGCTAGAGCTAGCAAACCTATAATGGAACCAAAAGGTATGGTTTGAAAAAGTCAATGCCTTACCTTCTAGAGCCATTCCAAATCCTTCAAATTGAGTATGGAAGTAAAAATTTATCTTTGCTCTTAGCACTTGAATGAAGCTCGCTAAGTGGTCATATGTATCCCTAGATCCACTGTATTACTTGACCCATTTCTTGAAATTATTTGGTATGACTCTCCATCAATTATGTTTGGCACTCACTCTTATGAATGGTGGTCCTCTATCTAGGCCTTCAAACCAGTTTCTTGGTGATGGTGACTTCCCTGGTTTGTGATGGTTTTTGCAGCTCTCACCCAATTCTCATCATTGAGGTGGGTTTCTTGGAGTTCATTCCCCCAACAATTGGCCATGCTACCATTAGATCTTTCTAGTGGTCCAATTTTTTGGTTGTCCCATTCCCATGATAGAGTATCCTTGATCTTTGATCTATTCAACCTCTATTGGAGTCATCAAAATAAATTTATCATTCTAGCAATCCCTAAAGGGGTGTACGGGAAGGTTTTTTGCACCCTTCGCCCTGATCTTAAAAATATACATGATTTTCAAGGATATCAAATGCCTTGAGTTTTCCACAACAAATCTATCACATTATTGTCTTCTCAACAATAGACTTCTAGTCTTGAGTTATTGGTCAGTATACGCTTCAGAGGTTTAGCACCACATGATTATACCCTGCTAACTGTAACACAAGTAGTTCCTCTTTGGTGGTTATGTTCGGAATCAATGTATCGGCTTCCACTCCCCATTTGTCCATAGTGTCAGGGTTGAAAATCTATAAGGATCGCACTCTGTTTTGGTCTACATGATAGGTTTCTTGCTTGTTGTTTGTAACCTCCTCTTCAAATTCAATAGTACAATCATTGACTCTAACCACATAGTCCTCATTAGGATCCACATATATTTGAGCCCCATTCTTGTTGGTATTATAAAAGGTCAATATATGCTTGAACTTGACCGAGGTCCCATTACTTGAATGAGTAAAAAAGAAAGACATCTCTGAAGTGGAATTGGAGAAGTGTTTGCCACTTGTTCATGGCACGTCTTCAACTATGGTATCTAATGGTCCCCCTTGGTTCACACCCTCCTCAATAGATACCTTGGTCTTGGTTTCTCTATTAAATCCTTGATTTTCTAGTACACAACCTAATCCAAAGGACATAAAAATCAATCATGCTCAATGAAACTAAATACTTGGACTGTAGAATCAATACCAACCTGTTTCAGTTGTCGCAATTCTAAAATCGCTTTTGAATCAAGCTTGCTCTAGATCAATCCTATAAAATCAACAATATACAACTTAATCTCTCAGCTACAAGTATGTACAATGAATTCTAGTCAAATTTTTAGCATCAGTTTTGTTGGCCGAAGGATCAATCTGCAACCTTTAATTTCTAAACACTTAGTTTTTGGTAGCAAACAATCTCCAAATGACTCCAGCTTTCTTACACTATCTGTGTGATAGGTCTTCTACCCTTGGCAACCAAAATTTTTGCAAATGATCTTTTTGGCTGGTACGGGATAATAAGCGTGATTATTATCTACTAGCTCAAAAAATCATCATTTGAACTTTTGTTAATTTCCATTGGTTAAGGGTATGTTCAATAAGATATGAATCAATTTTCACAATTTTTGGGCAAGTTTAGCACAATTTCTTGGCATTTTTAGCGTTTGGAAATTTTGATGCAATTCAAGTGGCCATCCAAGTCAAAACCTTTCCAGATCACTTGAAATTTGACACTTGCATTCTCTTACTACTTTAGGTCAAATCCACTTTAAACTTTTTTCACAAAGTTGAATTTTCAAGACAGGAGATAATGAGCATGCTTATTATCTCTCACAATAAATGAAGTATTTTTTCCACTTTTGAACTTCAACTAAATGTTCACACTATAAAGAAGTTACTCGGTAAGTTTCATGGAGCTTGGTTTAGTTTTCCAAGTTTCTAGGTCCAATTTTGTATCAGTTTCTACACTTCAGTGAGATCCAGGCCTAAATAACACGTTACAACTCCAAATGACTTCAACCATGAATCAATGGCTCAATACAGTATGTTCTAGTCTATGTATTGTCAAATAATGAAAATTTTTCATTTCCAAGTCAAAAGATAATAAGCGTACTTATGATCTTGGTGTTGAGATTTGCAAAGTTTTCAACTTTTTGCAACTTACACAATTAGCACAAGGTGTTTTTAGACTTGCCAAGAAGTTTCATCCAATTTGGAATAGTTTTGAGTACACTTACCTTGATTGGGCTCAATTTTTGCACATGAATAAATTCAAAACTCCTAGTTTCTTCACAAAAAGTGTTTATACTTCACCTTGACAAGATGTTCTTGAGCACAAAGTCCAATTTTAAGCCGAAAAAGAAAAATTACTATGTACAAGCTTCAAATTGCACTTTTTTGAATTTGTTATGCCATTAGGTCTTATACAGTAGATTGCCAGTACTTCTGGCTAGAAAAATTCAAACTTACATGCATTAATCACATAGAAGATAATAATCTCTTTTTTTGCCCAACTTATTTTTTTTTTGAAATTGGATTTGACTTATCAATGAGTTTCCACAGTTTTTCCCAAACCTATTCTTGACCTGAAATGGTGTTTCATGGTCTTTCAAGCTTAGTTTAGGATTCTAGAACCGGAAAAATTTGAAATTTCATGAAGCAACTCATTAGTGACAATTTAGAGGGTGAGATAGTTTGAAAATCCACCTTGGTACCTACACTTGGTCAAATCAGCAATAAGGTAGTGGAAAATGCCCACAAACTTTGGCTTTTCTTATAAAATGAGTGTTAGCTTTTAGAGATTGTGTTTTATTTGCGAGCTATCAATTTTTGAGCTTTTGCAATCAAAACCAATTTTGTGAGCTTTTTGATTTTAGATTCAGAGCCTTTTCTAGCGACACAAAAGGATTAATCCAAAACAAAGACATAAGTATATGATACACACCAAAAACATATATTACCTTGCAACAACTTACCTTAAGATTTAGAGTCTCTTTTAACAATACACACCAAAAACATGTACAAGTTTCCAAAGCCCTAGTTGTGAGCTTGTACAAATGTCTAGATAGATATCACAAAGCATGCTTCTGTAACTAAAAGAGATTCAAAAAAAGTTTCATGTGTCTAGAAAAGCTACTCCACGGCTCATACATAAGAGAAATCTCCTTCAATGCATATCTATGGGTGACATTCTCTAGAAAATCTACTCCACAGCTCATACATAAGAGAAGTTTCCTTCAATGCATACCTCTGGACAACATTCTCTAGAAAAGCTACTCCACAGCTCATACATAAGAGAAATCTCCTTCAATTCATACCTCTAGACGACATTCTCTAAGGTTTATGTTCACTACACCACATGATTTATCTTGTGGGTTTGTCCTAATACAAATGCAAGGTCTGTGGGAGTTAGTGTAGGTTGATGAATGACCATGTGCTCTTTTGGTTGAAGCCTAAGAATATGCACATACACATAGTACATGTGCTTACATGCCAAAAAAGCTTTGTGTGTAGATTCTCTTTTCTGAAAATTGGGATAGGTGCAACTAGGTTCTACCTTATTTTGTACATCATAACTCTCTATCAAAAACCCAAAAACTATGTGTTGTTCACTTCCTAGTTTCTCGTCCAAGAACGTTGCAACCATACTTGCAGCTGACTCCAATCTCTTTTGTGCTTCTTTGGAAATACCATGTCTCCACTTACACTTCTTGCTACTGGATCCTCCTTATGTAAGAGTAGCATTTGTATTGTTCATGCATCATAGTGGTGTTGCAAAATCTACAAATTAAAATCCACTTTGCACCAAACTATCACTCTCTTTATTTGATAAGTTGGTTCCAATATCTACTTGCCAAAAAGTAGGAACGACAGGTGATAATTTTACTTGCCTTTGTACTTTTTGTGTGTGGCTTACTTCATAATTGCAGAACCATATCCACTATGCAATTCTCTTGTCTTTAAAAGTTCTTTCAGACCAAAAACATGGAGCAACCATTCCCACTTGACGGCTCTGTAATTTGTCGCCACAAATTTTCTTCCCTTCCATTCCAAATCATTTCCTCATGCAATTGGCTGGCATCCTTCGTAAAGCCCACTCTTCGCGGGCAACTTTGACCTCTTGAATACACCTTGTTGAATTCTCCCATGGCTGCACTAGAATGCTTTCTCTTGCTTCACCTCTCAGTGTTAACATATACCTCTTCATTATCCTCTCTATCAAAATGAATACTTCGTGGCCTCCCTCTGGTTTTGCGCTGCCTTGCTTCCATTACATATCCAGGTTTATGTGAGCTTGTACCAACTGCACTTGTTTTCTTCTTCCGTTGTACAGTCTCTTTGTCACCTTCCATCATAGGTTCCTCATACAAAGGACTACCAGCAACCAAGCCTTTCAATGTACTAGCAAAATGAGTTGGATCTGGAGATTCTTTTGCGTTTCGCATTGGCCATCATTGCTTCTATGGAAGGGCATGTTCCCATGTATCTGTCTGTGATGTATCCCAATCTTTTTACACATTGAATATATGCATTCAAAACATCACTGACACATGCATCATAAAGTGATAATTTGCATTTACCACCTCACCTGCCAACCAACTTGCATGGATGCTCTTTGATAAGTTTATGCTTGGAATGTGATCCTTCTCCCATGGACTCTTGTTGACCTATAAATACAATACGATAAAAACCATATATAAGGTAATCTCTCTTTTCATGTATTTTACATGAAACAAAGAAAATAATGATATACCATTGTCTTAGAGCTATCACAATGGGCAATCCGTTGCTCCCACCAATTAAACCATCTCTCTAAAGCCTTTTTATTATCCCCTGTCGCATTTTTCACCCACCATTCTTGTATTGTGGAAGCTAGAAGGGAGGCCTCATTTGTAGTCTCTGCTAAGTGCCATGCTTCGCACATTTCAATGTGATGTAATTATCTATCTGTAGCGATATTTTTTTTAGTTTGTTTGCATAGACTCTGCTCCCAATGGAAAAGCCACAAGCGCTCCCTCCCATCCTCCATGGTATACAACTCACATAGCCAACCAATTAGCCTCAACTTCATCATATATAAATCCAGCAAAGTCTTTTGGTTCATGTCCACACCTCTCCATAACTATGTGTAAATTTCTCTAGAACAAGATTTGTGTTTCTTCGTCTTCTTCTTTACATTCACATATTGCAATCACCTGCGATGCTCGCATGCTGTATACATAGAACAAATAAGAAATAAAAGGTGTCTTATAACAAAAATATGCTATCTAATATATTTTTATAAATTCACTTACCGAGGATCATAAACCGAGCAAGACATAGTTGCCCATCCTTCAATCCGATGAGTATATTGAAAGTGCACCCAGGAACTACTCAAATCTCCTGTCCCTCCTCGCCTCATTCAATTGACTAGTTCAACTCCAGAAGCAGGTCCTTTTGTTGACATTTTGAATACGTAACATTTATTGTTAGGTCCACGCTGGCCTAGAAAAGGAATTTCATGAAAGAATGGAAAAACACACTGTTTTTGTAACAGTAGTATATCCATCACCGACAACTTGACCCTGTTTAGCTTTCTCATTTGATACAATATTTTGAATCCCCTATTCTGAACAAGGGGCATCATTTCCTCAAGGAAATGGTTAAGCTCTACATCAGTGGTTTCTAAATCATCTTCTTTAGTCAAAGATTGGAATAGCATTTGACGAGCAACTAACATTTGTACTTTTCTAGGACCTCCCTTCTCAATCTTTAAAACTCTTAACAAGATTGCACACCTTTTCAAGAGCCGCCCTTCTAGTACCTGGCTGAACATTGTGGTCATGCACTCCCAGATGGATCACCAAACGTGCTACTGTTGTTTCCTTTGGCATCACATAATAGATCATACACTTGCAAATATTTGAACAAGTGACTGTTTTGTCACAATAGTGGCATGTTATTTTAGATTTACCTTCACTAGCAGGATAGCCCATGTTGATTTGTCTATCCAGATGTCCATGAAAGAAGGCATCATTGTATCTCCTTTCACCAAGGTAAAACGGGCATGTCACTCTACAACATTGAAGATTTCCAAGACAATAACTCAAATGAATAGTGCAATCTATGGCCATGTTGGTTGATGTTGGACAAGACCAAAGGTGACCGTCGTACTTCTGCTCCATACCAAGCATCCTTTTATCGTGGTGAATTGGAGGAAGCTCGAGACAAACATTGCCATTATAGGAATTTGGGAGCTCATCAACCTTTTTGGGAGGTCCACAAATCTCTAAAAGTTTGGACAACCTTCATGATTTACCTTTGTCTTTCATCCATCCCATAATGGATGTATCATACTCCTGCCTTGTTTGCTGAACCCAATCATGTGTGTCTTGAAAGGGTTTTGGTGACCTGGCTAGTTCCACTATCTCCAAAACAACTACATCTGTATCTTCATCAATATCAACATTTAAATGTGATGGAGATGAATTTTTGTTAGATGGTTTAGCATACATAGAATCATCACCGACTTCTTCACTTGTTTCTAAACTGTCAGCCACATAAACATAGTCATCATATGTAGAATGTGGTAAGCTAAGGACAAAGTATGGTCAAGAAGGTAATTCTTCTGATCTTCATGATCCTTAGACACAGAGGTCCCAGTCTGAATGACTGCATGCAAACCTTCAAACTTAATAGAAGGAGGCAATAGGCTTTGAAGAAAATATTCACTCAGTAGAAGCGTGCAGCTGTCATGTTTGATACAGACAGGGAGGAAAAATACTTGAGGGAAAGAAAATGACAAAAATAAAAGGTAGAGAATGTGTATAAGGCACAAATAAAGCGTAAAAGCATGCAATTGCAAAAAGTTAATGCGTTCATTGAAAATTGTTCAAAATAGATTTGAAACATTCTCTCTTAAAGATATTCGTCAAATCCATCTCTTAACTTATCGAGATTTCAAGTTCTCCCCAAATACGTGCATTAAACAAAATGGACATAGTATATATACAATATATGGTATATTACACAAACATATAGTATAGTTTTATATTATCTATATACTATACATACTATAATTATACCATTGGTATACTATACATACTATACTCATACTTAGAGTTATGTACTATATAAATATATTATAATATATATTATATACTTATATTAGACTTAAATAGTATATAGAGCTATATTATACTATATATATACACTTAAATATAATAAATATATATTATATTATATAGTTATACTATACACATATATACTATATACTATGAGAAAAAACACATAAGGGATGTTCTCAAAATATAAAAATAATAGCACGAATGCATTTGAAACATCCAAAAACCTTAGGATAGCGCTGTAAAACATTGAAATTTGACGTCTCTAGGTCAAGATATAGCTCTTAGGGCATCAAAAGGTCAAAACCAAGCAAATAGAGGCCCTTGAGGGGACTCTGGAACCTCTATTCGCTTGGTTCTGACCTCATGAGACCCTAGGCTTAAGATATATCATTTTTAAGCCCATGAATGCATCCAGAAGGTCCAAAAATCCCTAGGCTTAAAAATGATATGGGTCTCAAGGGCCTATAGGGCCTGTATTTGCTTGGTACAGACCTCATGAGGCCCTAGGCTTAAAAATGATATGGGTCTCAAGGGCCTCTAGGGCCTCTATTCGCTTAGTACAGACCTCATAAGGCCCTAGGCTTAAAAATGATATGGGTCTCAAGGGCCTCTAGGGCCTTTATTCGCTTGGTACAGACCTCAAAGGCCCTAGTCTTAAAAATGCTATATCTTGAGCTAGAGACGTCATATTTCAACGTTTTACAATGCTATCCAAAGGTTTTTGTACCTTCTGGATGCATTTGTGGGCTTAAAAATGCTATATCTTAAGCCTAGGGTGTTGACCGCTGGGTCAACAACACAACATAACTCAAGTTTCGTACCAAAGTCTTATCTTTTGCGAGTTATGAAATGCTGCGGATTATGGATATAAACGTCATTTGTAATGAGTAGTTATTCTAGTTTCAGAAGCTGGGGTGCAATGGCACTTCCAGATTGTAAATACAAAGCCATTTGACCCTTTCAACCCCATTTTTGGTTAAACCTAAGGTAGCCTTAGTATATAAGGTACCTAGGTCATTTTGTAAAGAAGACTTTTATCATAATCAAACTTAGCGCTGCCGTCTACTGTGTGTGAGAGAGAAAGAGAGTGAGTGTGAGCTTCATCCTCCCGCTACGCCTTGCTCGCTCAACACATTGGAGATCCGACTGCACCATTGCGGTAGGCTCAAGGAGAGCTACGCGACAACGCCAAGCATTCCATGCGAGACAAAGCGCACACACCGACGCATCTACGAGCTATTTGTGGCCGTAAGTGTATCAAACGATGTCTGTTTTCTGCGTGCTAGTAGTCTATAGAATCGTGGCGACATAAGCTACGCATAGGTACTCATAAATTTTAGTTTCGGGCACTTTCAAAATTCGGCTCTGTCATCCTACGCGTTTTCCGCAGATGGGTTTTGAGTGAGGATTTTGAGTGTAGAAGCTTAGGGACAGGTGTATCCTAGTGAGGGGATGGTGTTCCTTAAGTTTCGTACGAATCTGGCATGATTAGGTGAGTTACCTTCCGCATGTGTGTATGTGGCTAGGTGGTGTAGTTGAGAGCAGTGAGGTTCTTGATTGTGGTTTAGTTGGCCTTCCTGAGTGTTGTATGTGTAGGATGGTCTCAGCCTGACAAGCTTAAGAGATTTCCTCCGTGTGCCTATCGTGTCATCTGTGTCCTCGATTGACATTATGTTGATCTAGGTAGTGTTTGCATGCACTTCATGGGTGTGTGAGACTTCCCGTCCAACATTGGCGCCGCTGCCGGGGACACAAGGACCTAAGTAGGGTTCCTACTAACACTCGTGTGATGGTTGCTTGATTTAGTTTCGGCTAAAGAAAGCATTTTTCTTAAGTAGATCCAGAAGAGAATATTCCACGATCAAGTGGATAGCCAGGAAGCGTGTGTCTTGTCTAGGGTCTGCGACTAGATAGGTTTAGTTAGGATATGTGGATTAGAGTAGTTGTTGGTGGTCGAGTGATTTGTGAGGTGATAAAAGCATTTACTAGTCCGTGTGTGGTAGTGAAGTGTTTTTCTACTCATAGATGAAAAACCCCATATGATTTGTAGGAGTAGCTTTAGGTAAGTGATCCGATTCTGATCTAGAGCTATTCATCACTGAATTATTTGCTAAAGTGCTTGATTGCATTTGAAATCACAAAAAAGTGTTCTTTTGAGGGTAAAAATGCATTAAACAAGCTTTTGTGGATATTTTTGTATGATTGACTGATGATGTGCATATAAAACAGCATATGCAAGGGTTCTGTGAAGAAAACCTGCAATTTTGTAAACAGACATCCTACGCGTAGGATGTCTCAAGAGGGTTCTGGAGACCAAATTTTGAAATTTTGAGTGCACCAATGGATTCAGAGGGTAGGTTTTATCCTAGTAACATATTGACTTGAGTGTTTTTCCCTATTTTTGTTGACCAAAAGCCAAAAGGCGGAGTCAGAAAACGCAAAATTTCAGAAAAGGCTTAAATTGAGTGATTTTTGCATGTTTTTGCAATTGTGAAGCATACTTGCACTTGCTGAGAGCATAAGGAAGCATCAGGGACACTTCAGTCTCAAAAAATCAGCAGTAGACATCCTACGCGTAGGATGTCTATAGGGTGATATGGTGGAAATTTTGAAAATCTGAGGTTACCAGTGTGTTCAGAAGGTAGGTTTTATCCTATTTTCACCTTGAAAGTGGAAATTTGACCAAATTTTGACAGATCAAAGCCAAAAGACGAGAATTGCCAGACATCCTACCCAAATTGTGCCCAAGGCATAATTTTTGAGACCAAACCATAGGGTGACTTCATGTGCATGTTATACATGATGTTTTGAGTGCATGTGATAAATTTCATCTCATTTGGGTCAGTGAAAGGGAAGATTGAGCGGACTTTAGCATTTTGACTGAAAAAGGCAAGAACAGCTAGTTTTGGGGTCTTTTGACATCCAAATCAAAATCTAAGCATACAACTGGGTTACTGACATCAAGGGGAAGCTGTGGGACAAGTCTGGGGTCAAACAGGCCAAAAAGACATCCTACGCGTAGGATGTCATATGTGTGATTTTGCACTCCAAACTTAATTTTGAGCATACCACTGTGATCAGCACCTTAAGGAGAGTCTGTGGTTCAAATTTGGGGTAATTCTGAGCAGTTAGACATCCTACGCGTAGGATGTCTAAGGCATAATTTTGAAACCAAAATTTTACTGTGACCATACCATGCTGTCATATAGCCTTAGGCAAGCCTCCTAGTCAAATTTGGTCCAATTTGGAGTTGATTTGACTTAGGAATTCATCAGAACAGACATCAGGCTTTTGGAACAGATTCTTGATCATTTGACCAACCTATAGGTGTCAGAATCAAAAAGTAAAAATAGCTGTGAGTTTAGCACATCAAGGGGAAGCTACAATGCAAGTTTGAGCTGAAACAGAGCAAAAAGACATCCTACGCGTAGGATGTCTCAAGCTTGATTTAGGACTCCAAACCAACCTATGAGCACACCACTGTGATCAGCACATCAAGGAGAAGCTGGGGTGAAAATTTCAAGTCATTCTGAGCAAAAAGACATACTACGCGTAGGATGTCTCAAGGCCATTTTTAGGTCCAAATTAAAATCTGAGCATACCATTGTGTTGCTGGACTCAAGGGGAGTCTCTGGACCAAATTTTGTTAAATTTTGAGCAAAAAGACATCATACGCGTACAATGTCTCTAGGCCAACTTTAGGGTCCAACTGTAATTTTGACCATACTAAACTGTAATTCACTGTTTTGGCCATAACTTTCACGAACGGTATCGGATCGGAAAAGTTTTTATATCAAAACGTAGACTGAGAGCGGCTCTCCAGATCTTACAACAAAACTTGAACTAAATGTATGCCTCCAGAAACCATTTAGTTCAACTTTGAAAAAAAACATCGTTTGAGGCCTCAAAATTCATCCGGAAGTCAGGGGTGTCTAAAAGCGACAATTTGCGAGAATTGTGACAAAACGGTTGCGGTTTTGGACATAGTTTCGACTTTTCCCTAACCAAAGAACTTGAACACAGTGGACTAAGTCTACTTGAACCAAGAAAAATCTCTTAAGCCCAGAAATTATGTCTACCCTAGATTCAAACGCAGCTTACACAAGCTTGGAGATCCCGACGATAGAGGAATATCCTCCCGCAATGGATCTTCCAAACTTGCAATTGATAAAGACCCATCTTGTTGAGAGAGTTTGGATGATTGGTCATGAGAAGGAAGGACTATATAGATACATTGATGACAATGAGGTCAATCTTTATAGGTGCTCAGATCCATACCTAGAAGAGATAACGGATTACAAGCTCTTATATGTCTACACATACGGAGTCGACTGTCAATGGAGATCTATAGTTGTCGACAAGTATGGACAAGAATACAGAGTTGTAGAAAGCACAAATCCACAGATTGTACTAGAAAGAGGTGGATATTTGGTCAATGAAGGACCACAAATGCCTCCACCAAACACGAGAATTCCTATAGGAGTTCCAAGAAGAGAGCCACCAAGATTCCCTTCAAGAGCGATAACGAGAGAAGGATTGGGAGAGTCTCTGGTTAGACTTGTAGACAATCGACAAGTTAGACCATCCCAAGTCCAGAAATGGGTAAACAGAAAATACTCCGGAGATGAAGATCCGAGAGATCACGTAGCGGCTTTTAGAAGAGTGATTAGAGCAGAGGAAGTTTCAGATTTTGCGACACAGTTTGCAGGATTTGGATTGACTCTAGAAGATGATGCTTCTACATGGTTCGACTCGGTGGAAAAATGGGATTTTGAGACCCTAGATGAGTTGTTTGAGGAGTTTATTGAAGAATTCTCGCCAAAAGGCATTGCTCACAACACAGTCTCGCAAATCTATAGATTCAAACAGAAAGAGAATGAATCAGTACGCAAAGCATCATTACGACTCAAGAGATATGTTAAGCTCTGTCCGAGAGAGGAATTACCTACGCAAGCACGACTGATGCTGATCTTTATCCAGGGAATGAGAGATGCGGGCCTTCAGAAGGATCTGCATATGATAAGGAGGATGACGCTAAACGAGTTGATCAAAGAAGCTCTTTATCTAGTGAATAATTGTGAGGCATACAAAGAAAAGGACTTAAAGAGTCAAGGAGATGACACATCCTCTCAGCACAATGTTTCACAGATAAGTGAGTCCATTGCCAAGCCAACGGCACCTATTGATCAAGAAAAGCTTATCGACGACTTGGTCAAGAGGTTGATTCCTCTTGTAAGGTCTGATTCGGGAGAGCCGAAGTGGTTTGAAATTGAGAGAAAATGGACGAACCATACGGGGGAAGAGTGCTATTATAGCATGGAAAATGCTAGGGAGAGGTATGTACAACCTGTTCCAGAAGCACCTACTCCACCTAGATACATTACGGGGAATGCGCCAAGACCAGTAGGAGTTTTAAGGCCACAGCTTGTCTTAGGACAACAAACTCCGCTGCCAGGTGCTAGAATGCCGATAGACATGAGATACATGCCAATGATGGAAGCATCAAATAAACCAACGCCAGTACCAGCAACAATGTGGTATAGCAACCAAAGAGAGTATTACCCTTCGGAGAAACAAAATGTGAGAGAAACACATGGAGTGGTGAGGCCGGTACAACCTCCACCTCCTGGGTTTCAGTCGAAAGAAAGAAGGTATGAAATGGACGAAAGGACATTGCGATTCATTGCAAATAGCGGCTTATCTAGGTCAAAGCTTGCTTATAGCCAAGAGGAAATGCTAAAAGAATCTCCTCAACCACAGACAGATTGTCACAAAAGTCGTGACAACCACTTGGTCAAACAATGTCCTCATACGGAGATCACTGAAGTAAATTCCTATTGTCTTGAGTGTCGCATCACTCACTTGATCCCCGATTGCCCGAAAAAACCAAACCAAATCAGGAAAATCATGAAAAATGTATCAGGGATTGTTCAGCTCCCTAGTAGCTCAGAAAATGAAAATGTCGTACCAGTTCAAGTGGTTACGAGAGCAGAAGCTCAAAAGAAAGCTGATGAGAATCCAGAGACAAAGAACACGGAAAGTGACACGAGTCCAAAGACAGATGATGGACCAAAGACAGACGTGCCTAGTCAGAAAACCAAGAGAAAACGAAATAGTTGGAAAGCTAGAAAGACTAGGATGAAAGCACGCAGGGAACGAGAGCAAAAATCCCTAGCTGAGAAGCTTACCGAAGCTGAGGAGAAGATAAAACAACATGAGGAAAAGGAGGCACCTTCTCTTACACAGATGATCAAACCTCTAGAAGAACCATCCACGGATGAGAAACGAAGTGCTAGTTCAGGAGGATCTGTGTTGGTAGATAAGGTTAATGAGACATTAGATGCCCTCTTGAAAGCCTATGATGCGAGGCTCAAAAACAACCAAACCCAAGAACAAAGATGGATGACATATCCCTATACGGAACTAGAAAAGCAAAGGTTTGAAATGTGCCATAAAATGATTCAAACAGCCCAAGCTTTACTAGAACCACCAGGTGCAAAACCTGAGGATGTGATCCATGTCCTGCCTACACAAGTAATCCCACCAAACCAGGAACTAAAAGAGCCAAATTCTAGTCATGAGCACAGACCAAACCTCAAAGACCCAGCATTAGAAGCAAGGATAGTACTCAAGACCACGGATAACTCTTCCGAGGGATTTCCCCAAGCTATACCTGAGGATTGTAAAGAGATAGATGGTCTTGACGAATTGTGGAAACAAGTCAGAGAGGCCAATGAAGCCGATGACCTAAGAAGACGAGTAGACAAGACTGGTGATGAACGAGGAGTGTTTCTACCACCAATAGAGGAATTTGAGACTGGATCTGAAATGAATCTAGACGTGCGATCGTGTTGGGGCGACAAAGAATCTGTACAATCTATGGATATTCAACCCCATTCGCTAAGAACACTACCGTCCTACATGGGAGAGTACGAGACCAAGTCAGATGTGGTTGCAGTCCCATCACAGAGACTGTCTCCCAACAAGGCCATCGTTTCAAAGGGGCTAGTAGATATTCTATCTACCCCAGTCACCTGTACAATAATGTATTAGCCGAGTTTCTCAGAATAAGACCAAACATATGGGCTAATGTGGGTAAATGTTTAGAGAAATTTGGTGTAAAAACCCCAATGACTCAAATCGAGGAAGGCATCAAAGAGCTTGAAATGCCTCAACTAAATACTAGGGCAGTTCCATTAAACAAGGTAGGCGAGTATTACGAGGGAGAAGATGGAAACACCACCCTTCTTGTGGAATTCAATGGTGTAAAAACCATGGAAATCCTTGACAGTGGAGCTGGTGTGGCCATTGCAACCAAAGAGGTTTGGAAAAAATGGGGACAACCTGCCTTGATATCCACACGAATGACCCTGCAGATTGCAGACGGACACAAGGAAAAGCCCCTAGGATTGCTAGAAAAAGTACTTGTTACTTCTTGTGGCATTGAATATGAACACACTTTTGCTGTTGTCGACTTTGGCAAGAAGAACAACTATGAAATCATTCTGGGAAGACCATTCATGCGACAATTGAAAATGGTCCAAGGTTGGGGTTATGACCATATATACCTGAGACATATGGAAACCATAACAAAGATAAACTTGAGGGACCATAGTTACAGGGATGTGACGAGAACACCGGTTGAGGAGTTTGATTCCACCACAGTTGCTGCTAGCTTGGTTAGGTAAGCCTAAAGAACTGTGGATGTGTGGAGCTTCACAATGTGGTATCTTGAAACGTGAAGAATGTATCCTAGAGCGGGTTATAGAGGATATGGACTATATCCCAGAACCGTTTCCTGAAGAAGAGTTAGAGCCTTTTGGATGGGAACACATCTTGGCTACTCTCGACGTGTGCGCCGTGGAGGATGCTCCCACAACAAAGTTTTGTGATGAAAATGGCTATGATGTCGTTCCTTATTTTGCAGTGAGTGTAATCCAGGAAAACGAAGAGAACCATACATCAACAAGCTCTTGAAATAAGGAGCAAACAAAGAAATGTGGAGAATCAAAATATGAAGAAGACGACAAGTTCTATGACTCTGTAGAACACTTCGAGCTTCAAGAAGATCAACGACCCTGGAATCAATGTCATCGCTACACGAATAAAGTGCATCAAAAGTGGATTCCAAAGTCCTCCCGTGAAGACACAACCACCACAAGCATCCTCATACATGGCTCCTAATAAGGATGCAAAGACTCAGCTAGGAGGAATACGACCAAAGCAACGAGCTAACAATGCTCTAATCAATGGGCTAGAAAAGTTCTCCAAGAAACTACCAACCACGAGCAAACAGACAGTAACTTTCCACTACCAGCCAAAAAATCAAGGGAAAGTACAAGAAGTCAACCTTGCTGAGGATAGTAGCGATAGTGATGAATCTTACGACATCCCCTATCATCAACTCAAACCATCACTATCACCAACCCCTTCAACAACAACCATGACAGGTCAAAAGAACAGGACAACAAGTCAAAGCCAAAAAGCTCGACAAATCTGGATACCAAAAAGCCAGATCGGCTAAAAACAGATATGGATCAAAAAGACAAAGATCTCTAATGACAAATCACAAGATCCAACACCAAAACAAAATCAAGGAAAGCGTGCACGAACGGGTAAGAATATCACAAAGTCGGAAGCTTTCACAACTCATGTTTGTGCTCCAAAGAAGTTGATTCAAGCACAAAAAAGTCAGGAATTCATTTGGATTCCAAAACAACCACAGTATCAACTTTCAAAGCCTGAATCCCATCACCAACCAAGCGTACAAGGGCTGAAGCAAAGACCACTATTGACTCACACAACAAAAAGGTGGATCCCAAAGGAGTCTCTTCAAACACAAACAAAGCATGGGCAAGTATGTGTTCCCAAACGAGAGCCAACAACAAAACAGCCAATAATCGCAAAGAAATGGGTCCCAAAGAAGATCAACAAAACTACTGTCAGTGCATCATGAAGGGGATCGGGGAGCACCACAGACGGAGAGTGAGAGAGAGAGAGAGAAGGAGACAGACATGATGTGGGTGGGGAGACTCAAAACAGTGAGCAGCCCCCTATACACTTATGCTATGTATAAGGTATACAAGTCAGTGGGCGCCCAGACTCTGGGCGGCCGGGCAAGGCACAGACGCCTATACCCCAACAACCTCCCACTTAAAGGCGACTGTGCCTTTAAGCAAGGGAACCTAGTCTAAAGACTACAAAAGGTGAGAGAAAACCGCTCTCAACCGATGCCCACTGGCTGGCTGTGATCGTGTGCATCCAGCTGTCCTGCTCCCGTGTAAGTCCATACACCACCAGACGTACCGCACACGTACTGCAAGTATGTACGCAATACCTGCATATCTCCCTCGTGCACTATGCCATCATCAGTCAACAAACGACTGACAATCCCAACTACATATGCTCCCACTGCAGCTGCGATATCCGGTCTCAAGATCAGCATCTCATACATGAGACCACCGAATGCCGATGCAATGCTAGCGGGCCCTGCTAGCTCTACGGAGCATGCATCAACATATATGTCCCTGGCAATAGGCATCTCTGACTGACAAGGCGTGTCAGCCACATGCATCTCCTGACTGTCCGCAAAAGACGCATCAACCTGTCGTGCAGCCTCAGAGCAAACCAGCTGCTCTAGGTGTCTGCTGGAAGACATATCCTGCACAACTATATCCCCATGCTCACTGTCGAGCATAGAAAGGAATGACTGCATAATCGCTGACATCTCAGCCTCCTCTGCAATCATCCACTGCAAACATGAACACTCAATCTGTTGTGACTCACTAGAGCTCTCATGCTCTAACTCCGTATGCATAGACTCTTGCACAACGTCCTCCTGTCGTGACTCACTAGAGCAAGACCGCTCTACCTGTCTATCCTGCATAGAAGTATCTAGCACAACTGAGTCTCTGCTTTGCTCAGTCACTAGCAAAGCATGCATGTCTGACTCTGTCACCTCTCTGTGTGACTGCTCAAGTCGTGCCCCAACTGTGTGCACAACGAGCTCACTACTCTGCACTCCATGCAAAGCATCCTGCAACCCACAAGCAAAAGAGACTCGCCTGCTCTCTCGCTGTCTACCTGGCTGCGTGATCACAGAGACAACACCGTCTCTCGTGTGATCCACATGCAATGGGTAACCTGTACCACTCCTAGCACCTCTCGCAATCACTAGCGAACCCAAATGCATCACAAAATCTCACTCTCGTAGCGAAATCTGACATCCACTATCCCGTAACTGTCTGACTGAGATTAAATCCCGTCTCAGATCTGGCACATAACGCACATGACGCAGGGTAAATCTCATACCACTGGGCAAGGACAAACATACGTCTCCTGTACCCTCAATGTCATACACAGCACCATCAGCCATGTGCACACAACCAAGTCTCCCACTAGAAAACGTGCTAAACCACTCACGATGCGACGTGACATGGAATGTAGCATCTGAATCTAGTAACCAATGTGAAGACAATGTGCAATCCAATATGCAATCCGTAGACATAAGATTGTCTGAAGACAAGCTAGATGTAAATGTGACATCGCCGTCACAAGCATACTCAGTAACCACCGTACTGATCTCACTAGCATCTGTCATGCCCAAATCTGCATCACGCATTTGTCGCCTCCGTTGTCTCAAACGCCTGAAACATCGACGCCTAATGTGCCCTCTGTGTCCACAATGCCAACATGTCAAGTCTCTATGCCGTCGAGACTTGCGTGTGGGACCAATCTCTCCCATGGACATAGAAGTGGGACTAGACTTCCCTGTAGACATGGATGTCCCGTACATAGCATGTAAACTCTGCCATAAAGCATGAGTTGTAGTCTCCCTCGAGACTTGCCAGTAAACAGACTCAACCAGATGCAAACGAATCGTAGACATTGCTAACTCATCAAGATCCTGTCAATCATCATCACTCATAGACTTGGGCTTCGGCGATAAACCACGCAAGGGTTTATCCTGCCCCAAATCTGTCAATGCAACAAGCATATGTTCCTTCCAAGCAACAAAATCTGTACCATCAAACTGTGTCAGACCATAACGCTGGAAGTCAAATGAAAAATCAGCCATAATGCTCGCCAAAGAGCAACCAACAATGAGTAGCAAATGTCAACCAAATCAGCCCTAAACTGGCTCGAATTGCATCAACAAAAGTCTGCAAATATGGCTGTAAAATATGGTTGCAAATCAGCCCCAAAACAGCCCCAAAATTCAGCTCTTAAACAGCTGCATAAACAAGTCACAAATGTGTCCCAAATCAGCCTACAACTGAGCCATACATGGACACCTGCAAAGAGGAAACAATGGCTGAAAATTCAGCACCCAAATAAGCCCTCAAACCTGCCTGTAAACTTGTAAACCTGTAGCTGAAACCTGCTGAAAAACCTCAAGCCATTAGTGCTCGAATCCGGCTACCTAGCTCGTAGCCACACAAGCATACATCACAATACTCACTCTTGTGAGTGTGCCAAGATAACTGTACGCCTGTCAAACCCGTGAGCTAATCACCAAGCCCACACTGTGCGGTATCCATGCATACACATGCACAAATCTTCCACCTGCAGAGAACACCGCACACAAATGCTGAGTGCAACCCGCAATCTCTACCTAGATCGCATAAATGATGCGCATAAAACTCCTGGGAAAATTTCGCCAGAGTTTCGTCAGTAAAACGGCCACAAAACCAGTAACCAAACTGACTGCACGCTCAAAACCATGAGCAACCAAAGCGCATCAAACCGCACTCCAAATGCATGCACCAATCTCCACACTTTGCATACATCATTGCAAGCACCTGCAAATCTAGTACACAAATATCTGCTCTACCTGTGACTGCCAAAAAACATGCTCGAGGCATACATTGCCGAGCTCAAAATGCAATCACATTAGTCTCCCTGAGCATCAAACCACATAAGGCATACATCGTATCCTCCCACCTGTGAGGAAACTTGCAGCAAATATCACTCTCACATCTGAGAGCAAACCATGTGTGGAATCCTCGACACACAATAAACAACTGCTGCTGCAGAAAATTCAGCGTTCAGAATTTTAAAATTCTAATATGGCGAGTGCGTCCAGAGCGTGCCAAAACCCCAAGGTAGACTCCTGGATCATATGTATCCGAGTCCGGGTGTGAAAGCTATGTCAAAAACAGTGTTTTTGGGACCCGAAAGTGCACAAATAAACTTGCTGCTGTACCTGCTGTAATTCAAAGCATAATTTCAGCAAATAGACATCACCATCGCGTCCGAAGCGTGCCAAAACCTTGACCTAGACTCCTGGATCATGTAGATCTGACTCTGTATGACGGAGCTACGCAAAAAACTGCGTTTTAGAGCCCGAAAATGGCAAAAACGAGTTGCACACAGTCTTGAACTTGCTCCTGCTCCACTCTACGTGATGCAATGTCCTCTCAATGCAAGCTCCAACACAAGAGCTTTGCCACAACAGCATCCAAGCACTCGAATGTCAAGCTCTCCTCCGTCGAGCACTTCTCTAACGAGCTCCACTGAGCTCAAAAGCTCCTCTCACCAAGGAAGCTGCAACCGCCTCCTCGACCAAGCTTGACCACACCAAGCTCCTAAGCTCCAAAGACAATGCTCCTCAAGCTAAAATCGCTCTTCGTGAAACTCCGCGATCGAACTCCACCGTCGAGAGCGAGCGAGCTATCGCCTCGAAGCTCTCAAAGCCGTCGTGCTCTCCGCGGTCACCATAGCTCTGATACCAATTGAAGGGGATCGGGGAGCACCACAGACGGAGAGTGAGAGAGAGAGAGAAGGAGACAGACACGATGTGGGTGGGGAGACTCAAAAGAGTGAGCAGCCCCCTATACACTTATGCTATGTATAAGGTATACAAGTCAGTGGGCGCCCAGACTCTGGGCGGCCGGGCAAGGCACAGACGCCTATACCCCAACACATCGCCGCTTGAATTCTTAAAATTTTTCCTACGATTACAGTACAGTTAGAAGAGAGCAAGTCGCTTCAATCAAGCAACGATATAGGAGCTTCAGAGACCATTACATTGCTTAGAATAGGAAGCCTCGCCATCAAATGCCAATAAGCAAATTGCTTATACCCACATCTTGCACAACATAAATCTTTTCCAACTTATGATTGAAAGGCTGCAAGTAAAAGATCCACAACTTCCAAATTCTTTTGACCCATTCTACAAAATGAGCATGAAGAATCATATTTTGCAGGTAGACATTTCACCATTGTTTTTAATAGGATATAGACATGTTTTAATTTAAGCAAGATCAGCTTGAGTGTGTTTATTGATTGTTGCTATGTATGTAGGCTTTTATTTACCTGATGGATGGGGTGAAGTATTCTGACTCTAGTGAGAAGATGCCAGATCTTGTGTTGTTTGCTAAGAGAGTGTACAAGTTTGCATCTTTCACTTGCACTCTATACAAAAAAAGTGCATTTAATTTATTTGCCATGGTCTTGTGAGAGTGGGTCATTTTGAGTATGATGACATATCATTTTGTGTTTACAAAAATTCCTTAAATTCTCTATGGAAGCCCAATATGGGGTGGATGGTTTTTTTCACAACAAGGTCGTGTATAATGTCTATGAGGAAAACCCTTAAATCCCTTCTGGGAGCCCAAAATAGGGTTTATGGCATATTTTGAAAAAGTGTTCTTCATACAAAGGAGACTCTGGCGATTTTTTTTTTGATATATATCATTTATCATTGCGTGTATGTTCTTTTATAAGTGGATGATGCTCTAAAACTTGTGTAGATGGGTTATGCAATGTATTGAAGCACGTAAGTTGAATGAAGCCCCATTATTCACTAGAGAGTGGATTAATGTGCGTGATGAGAATACAGTGTTCTCTCCCTCTTTGCTTGAAAGGAATGTGACAACTTGGGAGGCCAGTGTTTGTCCTTGGTGGTTGGATTATCCACACTAGGAGTTATTCCAAAGCAAGAGATTGACTTACAAAAGAGTAAGTACCTTAACACTTGTGGCTCTTTTCTTTTGAGAATGTATATATTACTTTAATGCTAATATATGTGATATTGTGCTATATGGTTGTTGAGTGAAGGGTTTTAAAATGAGATGTTAAGTATGGAGCCTGATTTACCCTTGTAATTTTCTGTGGTAAAAGCGCACATTTGTAAGGCCCCCATTATGAGGAGATTCAGCGTGCGTGAAGGAAAATCACTTACCGGAAACCAAAAATTTCACGGAATATTCCTTTTTCGCCGGAATATTATGGCCGGACGGCGGCCGGAAAGTGGTCAGAAAACAACCGTTCGGTTGGCCGGTGGCCGGTAGTCAATGGCCGATGGCCGGTGGCCGAATTCAAAAGCGGGCTTGTCTTCTCAAGGGCGGCCACACATGGGCGGATTGGAGGGTCCGATTTGGAGTTATTCGCACAAGGGCGGCTACACATGGCTGTCTCTCATAAGAGAGGGCAGCCCTTTTGGCCTATAAAAGGAGGCCATTTCTACACACATTTCATAGTGTGAAGTTGATGCAACAAGGTGAGTGTGAGGTGGTGAGAGTGAAGCAAGGCGGGAGCCCTATTAAGGGTTTAATCCCTTTGTAAACTACTTCTTCTTTTGAAGTGCTAAAGCCATTGAGTGGCTGCTTTCCCGTGGACGTAGCCCACATTGGGTGAACCACGTATATCGTGTGTACTCTCTCTCTCTCTCTCTCTCTACTCTATAATCTCTTGTGTGTGAAATCTATCTCTCTCCATTAAGTAATCTAATCAAAAATCTATTTAGCTACGCCTTATTTCCTAACAACTGGTATCAGAGCAAGGTTTGCTCGTAGCTAAATTATCTCGAGGAAAGGATTCCTTGAATTGAGTGGGAGTTATGGCAGAGGAAGGGAAGCTCAAGATTGAGAAGTTCAACGGCAAAAACTACCAACATTGGAAGATGCAGATTGAAGACTATCTCTACCAGAAGAACCTCTATTTGCCACTGGGCGGTCTTACGAAGAAGCCCGCAACAATGGCAGATGAAGCATGGATTGTCCTTGATCAAAAGGCACTGGGAACAATCCGGTTAAGCTTGGCATCAACGGTGGCCTTCAATGTTTCGGAGATGAAGACCACGGAGGACTTGATGAAGTCACTTGACGACTTCTACGAGAAACCATCGGCATCCAATAAGGTATTTGTTATGAAGCGCTTGTCAATCTAAAGATGGCAGAGAATGGTTCAGTTGCAGAACACCTAAATGACTTTAACACAAACATAAGTCAACTTCGATCGGTGAAAATCAATTTTGATGACGAAGTGCGAGCTCTCCTTATACTATCATCTCTACCGGATAGTTGGGACAGCCTTGTGATGGTTGTAAGTAATTCTATTTCTGGCACAAATACTTTTAAGTTTGATGATGTTGTGGGTGTTCTCCTAAGCGAGGAAATACGAAGGAGAAGCACAAGAGAATCATCAAGTGCTGCACTGTCAGTGGAAACAAGAGGAAGGCCTAAGGAGAGGTTCAAAAACCAAAAGGGTCGTGATCGCTCAAGGCGGAGCAAGTCACGCACAAAGTCAGTTCTTGAATGTTGGAACTGCAGCAAGAAGGGCCATGTCAAGAAGGATTGTTGGTCCAAGAAGAAGAAGGAGACAGAGTCTCAAGACAACAAGCCAACATCGGAGGCCAATGTGGCAGGTAAAGTAGAGTAAGATGCTCTAATTCTCTCATTAGACAATGTGTCTAATTCCTAGATAGTAGATTCCGGGGCTTCATTCCATGCGACACCACACAAGCAACATTTCCAAGACTACACCAAAGGTAATTTTGGGTATGTATACTTGGGAGATGATGAAGCTTGTGAGATTGTTGGCAAAGGTACAATTTCTGTCAAAACTACTAACGGAAATGAATGGAAGCTTAAAGATGTTAGGCATGTTCCTTCTCTTCGCAAAAATTTAATCTCTACAGGACAATTGGACGATGAAGGTCACAACATTGCATTGGGAAACAAACGGTGAAAGATCTCAAAGGGATCTTTGGTGGTTTCCAAGGGAGAAAAGGTCGGTACACTTTACTTGTGTACTGTTAGCACGCAACCTTCAGCTTGTGAAACAACTACAGAAGTTGGCAGTGCAGTGTGGCACTATCGGTTGGGCATATGAGTGACAAAGGAATGCAAATCCTTCAAACAAAGAAGCTTCTACCAGGTTTGAAAGTAGTGGACTTAGAGTTCTGTGAAGATTGTGTTTATGGTAAACAAAAGAGGGTAAAATTTCAAAAATTAGGAAATGAAAGAAAAATAAAAAAACTTGAGTTGGTTCATTCTGATGTTTGGGGTTCAGCAAGTACACCATCACTTGGTGGCTCATTGTACTATGTAACATTCATAGACGATGCGACTAGAAAAACATGGGTTTATGTCATGAAGAATAAATCCGATGTATTTTCCATACTTCAAAGGTGGAAAGCCTTTGTGGAGAATGAAACAAGTACCAAGGTTAAATGCCTCAGATCCGACAATGGAGGCGAATATTGCAGCCAAGCTTTTGAACGCTTTTGTGCTAACAATGGCATTCGTAGGCAAAGGACAACCCCAAGGACACCTCAACAAAATGGGATTTCAGAAAGGATGAACAGGACAATCATGGAACGAGCACGAAGCATGCGGCTACATGCAGGCCTACCGCTTGAGCTTTGGGCGGAAGCTGTAAGTACCTCTGTGTACTTAATCAACCGGTCACCCTCAACGACATTGGATGGGGGAGTTCCAGAAGAGACATGGACAGGTGAACCAGTGAATTATGCATTTCTCAAAGTGTTTGGGTGTGAGGCTTTCATGCACATAGATAGAAGCCTAAGATCAAAGCTAGATGCAAAGTCCAAAAAGTGTTTCTTCATTGGCTATGGAGAAGGTGACTTTGGGTATCGCCTATGGAATCCTGAAGATGGTAAAATCTTAAGGAGTAGGGATGTAATTTTTAACGAACAAAATATGTACAAAGATTACTTGGAAAGAAAACAAACAAAAGAAAAAGGTGATGAGTACATGGAGCTTGAGGACGGTGAAGACTCAAGGACTGCAAACGGTGACAATGTGCAACAACGTCAACCAAATGAGGAGCCTCAACCTATTCTCCGAAGATCTACAAGGGCAAGTAGACCTCCAGAAAGGTTTGTTCCTTCTTCAACCATCTCTTGATCTCAGATTCTGGAGAGCCAGAATCATACGAAGAAGCTATGCAACATGAATCCAAAGAAGAATGGACGAAGAGCATGCAAGTGGAGATGGACTCACTACATCGCAACCAAACATGGGAGTTGGTTGAGTTGCCTACAGGTAAGCCGGCACTTCAAAACAAATGTGTGTACAAGGTGAAGGAAGAAGAAGGTGGAAAGAAAAGGTACAAGTCTAGGCTTGTGGTAAAAGGGTTTTCTCAAAAGAAAGGTATTGACTTCAATGAAATATTTTCTCCTGTTGTAAAAATGAACTCAATTAGGATTGTCTTAAGCCTTGTGGCTGCTCATGATCTAAATCTCGAGCAAATGGATGTAAATACGGCATTCCCTCACGGTGACTTAGAGGAGGAAATCTACATGCTTCAACCAAAGGGGTATGAAGTAAAAGGTAAGGAGAAAATGGTTTGCAGATTAAAGAAGAGCTTGTATGGTTTAAAGCAAGAATCAAGACAATGGTACTTGAAGTTTGATCGATGGATGTTGGATCATGGATTCACAAGATGCAACTCGGATCACTGCGTCTACACGAAGAATTTGGGAGATGGGAAATTCATCATCCTAATGTTGTATGTTGATGACATGTTGATTGCAAGTGCTAACATGCAAGACATCAAAGATCTAAAAGAGGAGCTGTCCAAATCTTTGTCAATGAAAGATTTAGGTGCTGCAAAGAGGATACTTGGGATGAAAATATCAAGGGACAGGACGAAGAAGACAATAAAGCTATCTCAAGAAGATTACATCAATAAGGTACTAGAAAGGTTTGCAATGCAAAATGCAAAACCAGTTTTTACACCTTTGGCTGGTCATTTTAAACTAACGAAGGATATGTGTCCAAAGACACAAGAGGAGATAGCCTATATGTCTAAAGTTCCATATGCTGCAGCGGTAGGTTCTCTAATGTATGCTATGGTCTGGACAAGGCCATACATTGCACATGCAGTGGGAGTTGTGAGTAGGTTCATGGACAACCCAGGTAAAGAGCATTGGCAAGCTGTGAAGTGGATACTTAGGTATCTAAAAGGGACAACAAAAAATGGTTTGTATTTGGAGGAACTGATATTTTTCTAGAAGGGTATGCTGATGCAGATATGGCAGGTGACAAAGATACTCGAAGGAGCACTACTGGCTATGTGTTCACGGTTGGAGGCACAACAGTAAGCTGGGCTTCCAAGCTGTAGAAAGTGGTTTCACTTTCTACCACGGAAGCAGAGTATGTAGCAATGACGGTGGCAAGCAAAGAAATTCTGTGGCTTCACAGATTCTTAGAAGAGCTTGGATTCAAACAAGACAATTGTGTCTTGTACAGTGATAGCCAAAGCGCTATCCATCTTGCGAAGAACTCAGCCTTTCATTCAAGGACAAAGTACATTGAGGTGAGATATCACTTCATACGCACTCTTTTGGAAGAGGGACAGCTAAAGCTAGGAAAGGTGCATACAAGTGAAAATCCGGCAGACATGTTTACAAAGGTGGTCAACAAGGAGAAGTTGAGCTTTTGCTCATCTTCAATCGGCATTCAAGGATAAGAAGCCAGAATGGAAAGCAGTCACAGGTTTGGTTTGGAGATCAGTATCCAAGTGGGAGATTGTTAAGTATGGAGCCTGATTTACCCTTGTAATTTTCTGTGGTAAAAGCGCACATTTGTAAGGCCCCCATTATGAGGAGAGCCAGCGTGCGTGAAGGAAAATCACTTACCGGAAACCAAAATTTTCACGGACAAGAATCAGGGGCAACTTTAGAGGCCTCGGGGACGGAGGCCCCCGAGACTTTTTTTTTCGCCGGAATATTATGGCCGGACGGCAGCCGGAAAGTGGTCGGAAAACAACCGGTCGGTTGGCCGGTGGTCGGAAGTCAATGGCCGGTGGCCGGTGGCCGAATTCAATGGCCGGTGGCCGATGGTCGGAAGTCAATGGTCGGTTGGCCGGTGGTCGGAAGTCAATGGCCGATGGCCGGTGGCCGAATTCAAAAGCGGACTTGTCTTCTCAAGGGCGGCCACACATGGACGGATTGGAGGGTCCGATTTGGAGTTATTCGCACAAGGGCGGCTACACATGGCTGTCTCTCATAAGAGAGGGCAGCCCTTTTGGCCTATAAAAGGAGGCCATTTCTACACACATTTCATAGTGTGAAGTTGATGCAACAAGGTGAGTGTGAGGTGGTGAGAGTGAAGCAAGGCGGGAGCTCTATTAAGGGTTTAATCCCTTTGTAAACTACTTCTTCTTTTGAAGTGCTAAAGCCATTGAGTGGCTGCTTTCCCGTGGATGTAGCCCACATTGGGTGAACCACGTATATCGTGTGTACTCTCTCTCTCTCTCTCTCTCTACTCTATAATCTCTTGTGTGTGAAATCTATCTCTCTCCATTAAGTAATCTACTCAAAAATCTATTTAGCTACGCCTTATTTCCTAACATGAGAGTGATGAGTACTTAGAGGAGATACAAGAAAAGTCTCTCCCTCTTGTTTCTCATGGATTTACTCAAAACACCGTTGAGAGTGTCTCTCAAGGTACTCCACTAGCAAGCAATGCACTCAAGAAGGGTAAAGGCAAAATGGAGCCTCCAAGTACATCAAGGATACCCACTCCCTCTTCTATGCCTCCCATTGTGCCATCTATGGAGCCCGGCATGTCCTCTTTGGCAACCAATATACCCCATATGAAACCCTCTTCTAATGTACCCACTACATCCTCATTGGTGCACACTATTTTGTTTGTTGCAGAGTCTTGTCTTGGGCCAGAGGCTTGGGAGAGAAGGCCAATCACATGATCTGTTGGTAAGTTTAAGAAAATTGTTAGCAATTTCGTCTTCCATGTTTTCTAATTCAAAGCTAATTTGGATAATGCTTGCAGGGTTCCCTTACCAAACGGTTGTAGATGTCTTGCTTGTGGATATATCACAAATTGATAAGTTTGCCCTTGATAGGTAGATTTGGATAATGGTTAGTTATATGCATTTTCTTCTTGCATTGCTCTATGGTTTTGAACATGATTTATATTTGGTTTTCTAGTAGCATCAATAAATTTTTTTGCGACACAGAATAAAAATCTATATATCTAAGATGGTGTGCCGTGTCATGAGGTTGCTAGGAGTATCTTTGCAGATTTTCCTACAATTTTTCTTGTGGATGGTCTAGGACCAATCCTATCGGGTAAGTAACTTTTCTTTAGACTAGTACTTGTAGCTAACTATGGTTGTCTGCTTACATGTAATCGTTCACTTTTGAAGAGGGCATGAGTGTTCCCAAGTGGAACACATTTTCCAGTGGTCTAGTGACAGGGTGCATGGATGTTGCTCATGAGTTTTTGGATGATGAGGGGTTTTTAGTCACCATGTGCATGGCCGAGCATATTGGAGATTTTATTGCAGATACAACTAGGGTGGGACTTGTACTCTTACGTACATGGACCCTCATGTGTAATAAGAAGCCATATCAGTATCCACTCACTAGAGAAGCGGTGAGATAACAAACCATGTGTCTTTGGTATTGTGTTGGCCATCCCGTGCCACACTATGATAGAGAGGCACGGGAGAAAATTGCCAAGAGATTGTTTCCAACAGATTATAGCTACATGATAGATGATGTACTCTTCCCCATTGAGATTGATGGTGTTATTCTTAGAGGCAGGGCAAAGCAGTCTTCTTTGTTCTTTCAGTAAGTGTAGTCCAAAGTATGATAGTAGTGAATTTTATAGTATATATGTGTTTGCATTAGGTTTCTAATTCACTTTTTATATGGTCAGGTGGTTGCTAGCAACATTTACTGAGCCTCATGACTGTTTTGGACTTGTTTGCGGGGTGTGGTGGTTTGACCCGAGCTTCTGTGGAAGATATGAGGCATTGCATGTGTCTAGAGCTAGATGATGTGCTCTATGAAAGATGTTTGTCTGAAATTGCATGTGGACCTGTGAAATTTGGATTGTGGATCCACACTTGGTTGAGGAAACTCTATTCTAACAATAGACATCTTGATGTTTTGATTTATGTTTTTATGTACATGGTAGCCATATGACATTGACATCGAATTTTGGTATGCTCCATATGTTTCATTTGTGTTTGTTTCGTACATGATGGCCACATGATATTCTAATGAATTTGATTGGAGCTTTCCTATGTAGTTAGATTATGTTGACACTATTGAGAATGTGTTGAATTTTGTGAGATTAAAAATTTGTCAAAGTGATGGAAATTAGAGTTTATGTGAAGGATCTCCCATGTGGGAGCCCAAGAAAGGGTGTACAGTTTTTTTTATGAAGAGGTCTCCATACAAAGGAGATTCTGGAAAATTTTTTAAGACTCATGTTCTATGTACAAGCTCAAAAATACATACAAATGGTGCTTTTTACAAATTTCCATTTTGCATAAGCATAGACATGCTTCCATATTCCTTAAAAGTGTTCGGTAGTTGAAGGATTGTACTATGAGGCTTTGAGTTTTTCCATGACACAATGATACTTAAAGATATCATTAGTGTAAATCAGGGTTCAAAAGCTCAAAAAAATAGTTTCAATTGTAAAAGCTCAAAACAAAAGCTTGCAAAAATAAAATCCCCGCTTTTAGACTCTAACATAGCCTACTCATCAACCACTCAAAAACAACATATTCTCTACCTAAAAGGTCCTTGGGAAGTATCACTACTCCCAAGACACCTCTACAGAGTTGAAGATGACAATCCTCAACTATGCGGTTTCTAAAAGGTAATGTTTTACTCTAGGTGAATCTAGAGGAAATGTTGGACAATTATATATGAGCACTACGTGGGTTTCCAGGCCTCACTCTATCTTATTATAGGGGTAGCAAGGGTTGCATACATAAATGTCATACCGTGGAATAGAGTCAACATGATTAGTGCATGGAGGCAAGAACTCATTAATTTCTTTGAAAACACACTCAATCCTTATCTACTCAATGTAACACTTAACTGTATACCAGATAGAAAAACATAATCGTAACATTCATAAGTAAACCTTGACAATTCACTAAGAAAACAAAGTCCAATTGTTACCAAATTACTTATAGCTCAAGTAGACAAAGCTAAACACGCATGCTTAGGGTCTCAAATTCACATTTCAATCACTTTTCAAACAGAATGCTTATTATCTACATGGATGTCTTGACATAGTTTGTTTTGACTCAATATGTACCCTATAGCTTAACAATGTTGCTTAATACCTCTCCTACACATAAAATAGCTTAACAATGTTGCTTAATACCTCTCCTACACATAAAATAGCTTAACAATGTTGTTGAATACCTCTCCTACACATATAATGCAATGTGGATGCTAAAAACTTGAATTATGATCAAATTAGAAGAGGATTAGATTAAAAAAACTTAAGGAATCATTGTGAGAAAGTTATAATGTTGCATAGAGCTTTCACCTGCAAACACAATGGAACTGACGATGCTCCAAACAGCTAATCAATGAGGGAGTTATGAGAAATAGAAGGTTGTAGGAGAGTACATATACCTTAAAGATAGTACCTATGCTTATTATCCAATAGCTTCATAAGGGTTTTTGAGAAAAAAGGGCTAATATACCTTATCCAAGGTTCTAGAATGTCAAATGGACTCAAATCTATGTAGGAAGGGACTAGAGACTACATACGGGTAATTACAAGCAAGAAGCTGATAAGCCCAACTATCTACTTTACTTTTTTGTAGAAATAATTTAAATTACAACTTTGAACATGAAGGGTTTTATATAAAAAATAATTGAAGTTATAATATGGGGCTAAAAACTAGATCGCTTTGCTAGCCTGCTACTAATATATTACATTGGAATAACTATTAAAGATCAAGCCACATCTATGGGAAGATCTACAAAACACATTGGAAAAAGTGAGAATCATAGGATTAACAAAGGAAAAAGCCTAAGAGATTTAACAAGATGAATCTTGAGGTAAACTTGTCAATCCAATTTTGATGAACAAGGTAGGAGATTATTGTGAAGGCAACGTCGAAGGGAGTACTACTCTTCTTGTGAAGTATAACGATGTAAAAATCATAGTTGGCATTTCTATAACCACCAAAGTAGTACAAGAATCTAGATTAGACCAAAAATAAGGGAAAGAAGAATGGAAATACAAGTGGTAGACGGTCACATTGAGCGACCAATGGAATTATTGGAAAATGTCATCTCTTGTGGAATTGACTACCAACATATTTTTGTCATTGTAGATTTTGGAACAAAAAGCAACTATAAAATCATTTTGGGACAACCCTTTTTGAGGCAAAAACAATCAATCCAAGACTGGGAAACGACTACCTATATTTGAAACAAGTAGGATCAGTTACAAGGATAAACCTGAAGGATCATTCTTAGAAGGACGTCCTGAAAACATCCATACAAGAATTTGATATTGAAACCTCAATTGAGACATTCTCTAAAAACATCAAGGAAGAGATTGAAAAGTTGAATAGATCAAAATACATATATGAGATTGAACACACATATTGGTTATCTTTGATTGTGATAGTACATTAAAAAAATGGGACGCTAAGGGTATGTGTCAACCTTAGTTAATTAGCAACCATAAGAGACAATTGTCTTCTTCCTATCACCAATCACGTCTTAGAAAGAATGGGTAGAAAGGAATCTTACAACTTCTTGGATGGATTTTGAGGCTATATCCAAGTGGTCATTGATCCAAAAGAGATCAACATTAATTAGCTTTTCTACATTGTGGAGTTAGCGCCTCGCGGGTAGAGAGATGCCTTGCGGTTAGCGAGAGGGAAAGTTGTGCAATTCGCGACGGTTAAAATAAGAAAATCTTTTGCAAAGGCTCTGTTGGTTAGATAGAGAAAGTCCGTAAGTAGCGGAAAACTCATAAGAAATTTAGATTTTTTAAATAAAAAAAATATAGGACTGTCTTCATTAGTTTTTTTTTGAATTGTTTTGGTGATGTTTGAACAGCTATGTAAAAGAACCTGTTCCAGAAATTAATAAAGGAATGGTATTTGCATATGTGAAACAATCTGGTAGTAATTAAAAAACAAGAAGATCGGGTGAGGGCGATGTGGAAAGTGGGAGACAAGTATCCAAAAAAATCTATATCTACATACGTGTGGACCTGAATAGTCGGGTACTTTTCACAAGACTATTAGTTAGTTAAGCATATGTCTCAAATCACATTTATGATTTATGAATGGCAGCCGTGCCTCTTAAATGTGGGGGAAAAGGTGTTGTTTATAGCTCCTAAGTATATCAATGAGATTTTTTCTCTCTGATATAGGAATAAGCTTCCCTTATGATCCTTTGATTTATCAACCTGGCTTATAGTGCATGACCCTTACAACCACCATTGTGATGGATAGAGGTCTTTTTCTCTTATGTTGCTTGTGTCCTTGATTCATGAAATTGGAGTAGGATGTCATCAATGGGGCTTGAGAATAAAGGAAGGCTAACTATCAAGTCGTCCCAATCTTTCGGGATTGGGGACCTCATAGGGGATATCTGACTTGATGAGATTGTAAACATACTTGAGTACATCTCAAATCTCAAGTTTAAGCTAAAAATACCTTCTACAAACCAAGATATAAGCAAAAGTTCTTGTATCATGGTCATGAGACTATTTTGAGTCTTGTTTCAAGTGCAGTTTACCAAAATTTCTCTAACTTTTTATAGACAACTCCAAATTGAGTCAGGTATAGACAAGAAGAATGTTTGCAAGCAATGGAATACACCTAGACCAAATTGAATTGAAATTGAAAGTTTTCTTTTTGAACCCGAATTTTTTCAAGTTTCCTAATTCTAAACTTTCAGGGTACCTAGAACCAGTTTCTAGAGACCAAAGGACCACAAATACCTAACTTCTGAGAGACCTGATCGGGGGGGGGGGGGAAGTGATAAGTTGCACTAAGCCAAAGTGGGCTTGTCAGAAACTATCTTGAGGGTATTGAGTGAGCTTTGAACATGAAAACTCATCCACCACCATGGTTTTCTACTTATCTTAGAGACATGCAAACAGCAAGAAATGTTGCAATACCTTTGATAGTGGGATTTGGAGAAAATCTAGAGGAGAGGCATCCTCTGATCAACAAAATGACATGAGATTCATCAAAACCAACAAATCCATGAGAGTTCTAACGAATTTTTCTCATGAAGGCTTGTATGGATTCACAAATGGAGATTCATATACCTTCTACAAGTGTGTAGAACCCAATGCTAGAGAATTGACATTCCATAAGAACCTCTATGCATCCAAGTATACAGATGCCCAGGGAATGCAAGTATTGATGGTAGATAAGTATGGAAGAGAGTAAAACTTGTTAATTCGATCAACCTAGAAATGTATACATACAATGCTACTTTGATCTCAAATTAACTTCAATAAAAAACTATAGCACATATCAGAGAGGATTCCACCGATATTTTCTCTATACAAGAAGAGAGAGCAAGAGACATCTTTGCAAGAGACCATGAATTGGTCAGATGGGTGACTGAGTCACAAAAAATGAGACTATTTCAAGTAGCCCAATGTGTCAAAACAAAGTACAGTGGGTTGGGGGATCCATATGCTCATGTCTCACACTTCAAACAATCTTCTAGAGTTGAGCAGATTGTGAATTTTCACATCCACTACGAGGGATTTGGATTGACATTGGAAGGAACAACTTTGACATGGCTGTAACCACTAAATAGAGATGATTTTCCAAACATAGCACAACTGTTACACAAGTTTGTAGAGGATTTCTAAAAAAGGGGAATCAAGCACAACACGGTGCACAGGTCTACACTTTCAAGCAAAAAGCTAACAAGAAGGTGAAGGAATCTTTGCTTCGCTTCAAATAGTACATAGAGAGGTATCCTATGAGAGAGCTATTGCAAGATGAGAGACTGTCAATTCTCAGTTAATTGAGGGCTTGAGGAATGAGACTCTAAAAAAGGACCTACATTTGAAATCATGCCCAATGTTTGAGCAAGTCACTAGAGAAGCTCTTTTTCTAGTTGATAATTCTAAAATCTATGGGGAGGTGACGAAAGACGTAGAAAATACAACTAGTAGTGCCTCATATCCAAAGAGAGAATCCACAACCAAGCTAGATGTTCAAAATCCTATGAAATCAAGCATTGATCAAGTGGTCAAGGAGGTGATTAGAAGAATAAACCAATTCTATGGACATAACGTGTATGTACGACAACCTCAATTGAGGAGATGTGAGAGTTGTGCAGGGGGTCATTTCACCCCGTGGTGTAGCACTCAGTTGAAACCGCAATGTATGCTAGGGAAGCAACCATCTCTTCTAAATGATGGTAGAGTAGTAGTCAACTACACTCAGCCAACACATGTTCCATAACCCATGAGAAATCAGTACTCCATGGATGAGAATACGCTCATGTTCATAGCCAATCAAGAGTATGGTTCAAATACCATCCTCATCAGACAAGAACAACTAGTGTCCAGATCACTAGCTATGCAACAAGAAGGTCCATGTTATGAATGTGGAGGTGACCATTGGGCACAAGGTTGTCTAAAAAAGTTTCAACAAATAGAAATCTTTGGATTCTGTGATGGTTGTGGAAGAGACCATCTACTCCAAGAACGTGCTAGGAATCTAAACAACAAGGGGAAAGCAATAGTGAACATTGTAGGAGTGATTCCTTCTTCAAGTAGATCTAAGAAAGGGCCAATAGTTCTTGTACATGTGCTGACTCGAGCGCAAGCTCAAGAAGCTACCAAAAATGCACGTGTTGAAGATGAACCCACATTGCCTGTTCAAACAAAAATTGAGAACATATCGATGAGAATTGGAAGAAAATCGTGGAAAGCCAAATGAGACAAAATAAAAGCAAAAAGGTTGAAAGAGAAAACGGCTCTAGAAACTAAGCTGCAACAAACCAAAGAGCAGCTGAAACAAGAAAAGGAAACTAGGGAACAAACAAAAAAAGAGAACTTATCACAATGTCATTGGGAGATTCAGTTTTGGTTGAGAAAGTGAATGAGCACTTCAATGCCATGTTGCAAGCCAACGAGGCTAGATTCAAACCCAACTAGGCACTAAAACAAAGATTGCAAATATATCTGCATCCAAAATTTTTAAAAAAATGGATGGAAATATGCAAATAGCTCATAGAAAAGCTAGAGCTCTAAAATAGGCAGACACCTTGAAAACTCCAGAGCAAGTAAAGCATGTGCCTAAAAGGTAAATTCAAATGTGCTCAAGGAAAACAATGTAGGTGAACAATTCAAAATCTATGGATATTGTGATGGATATGGATGAGATTACCTACTCAAACACTACGCTAAGCATCTAGACAACATGATCAAACAAATAATAGCAAAAAAGGAAATAAATTTGGATACAAGGGCTGTTGCGAATGCTAGAACAATGCAAAGTCTCATGGATATGAGGGTTGTTGCAAATACTACGGACAAGGCAAAGACTCCTGAGATACATCCAATTCCTAAATTGGATGAGCTATGGCCACAATGCTTATGGGAGACAATAAAAAACCACAAACATGGTGGTGCTAATTTGCAGTTAGCACCTATCCCTAAGATCAACATGGATCACGAGTTCTATCCTGGAGATATACAATCTCTATACAAAGACGCAAGGTCCATAGCATCTAAAAAGAGCAAACCACACTCTCTATAGACTTTGACATCCTTCATAGGAGAGAATGAAAAAAATTTTGACATTAGAGTGGTACCTTCTCAGTGGAAAGACACACCAAAAATGATGGATACTAAAAGCTTGCATGATTTGATGTATTCTCCTATACAATGCAAGATTACTCTCTGAAAATTGCTAAAAATTAGACCACAAACCTATGGGGTCAAATGGGAAAACACCTGGAAAAGATAGGTAGAAAATACCTTCACATGACCGACTCGCAAATGTCAGCATGGGTGAAACTTTGACTAAGAAACCAAAGGCAAATCCAGTACCAATGAATAAGGTGGGTGACTATGTGAAGGTGAAGAATGAAACACCACCTTACCACTCGAGTACAAAGGAGTAGAAATGATAGACATACTTGACAGTGGGCCTATAATAGCTATTGCTACAAAGGGAATCTGGGAGAAATGGGGAAGACCAGCTCTAAGAAAAACGTGCGTCAAGTTGGAACTAGCTAATGGATACATAGAGAGATCCTTAGGGATGCTAGAACAAATTATTATATCCTCTTATAGAATAGAGTATGAGCACACCTTTTTGTAGTTGAATTTTGAAAAGGCAACAACTTTGAGGTTATTTTGGGACAACCATTCATGTGAAAACTCAAAAAGGTGCAAGATTGGGGCTATGACCATCTCTACATACGGCATAAAGGTATCAAAACCAGGGTTACTGTTAACCTTCACGGCTCACGGACACCCTATTACCTACGATGGACGTTGTAACCTACGGCGGACATTGTATTATCTATTTGGTAGAGTCAGGTACCGGGCTTGTCGGTCCAATAGGAAAAGGGTAAGAGTGACCGCCGATGAGAGGCGCACTCTAACTGGAACATTCAAGGGATTAGTTGGCTAAGGATGGGCGCCCAAGTGTGAATGGGGCGAGCTCATATAAAAGTCAACTAAACCTAAAATTCACTCATTCTCTCATTTGTGCAATTGAAGAGTGCTCTTGCTCCATCTCCTTCTTCTTCTTCTTCATCTCTGTGTGTGTATGTGAGAGAGAGAGAGAGAGTGAGAGAGGGAGAGAGAGGGAGTGTGTGGGCCATCGAGCATTACGAAGGCACGACAGCGGTGAAGTGGTTGAGTGCGGCGTAGCGGCGTCTCCTTCTTCTTCACGGCGAGGAATCCTCCACGAAGCAAGCGTAGAGCGGTGAGTGACACACCATCGCCTTCTTTGAGTTTACTAGTTTAGGCTTGTTGTGTGCTTGGAGCCATTTGTGGCTCGCACACGGTGTATCGGCAAGTTACTTGCATTGACACGTGCGACATACGTGCACATTTTTGGCGCCGCTGCCGGGCAATGCCGTGCATTAAGCTCGAGTAGCACTCTGTGCTTCTCCGTGGTGCAATTTCTATTGTAGGAAAGGTAAGGAAGGAGTGTGTGTGTGTGTTGAGAAGAGGGATTTGGTGTTATACTGTGTGTTTTTTTTGTTAATGGAGTTTTCAAAGGTTCTTTGTTTATTCTCTGTGTATTAAGGTAGTTAGTTTTCTTTGTTAATAGAGATTTCAAAGGTTCTGTGTTTATTCTTTGTGTATTAAGGTAGTTAGTTTTTTGTGTACAGTAAGTAGGAAGTAGATTAGTGAGAGTTAATAGAGTGTGTTAGTGTGTAAGAGTAGGTATATTAGTTAGAAGTAGGTAGATAGTGTGTGTGTGTGCTCTCGCACAGGCCGCGGCGACCTTATCCTTAAAATTTATTTTTTTTAAAAAATTAAAAAATTAAAAATAAATAAAAAGTAAAAAATAAAAAATTAAATGTAGGACCGGGATCGGGAATATCTCCCAGATCCAAGCCCAGACCGAAGCCCAAGCTCAGGCTCAGGCCTAGGCCTCAGTCGCCTTTAAAAAAAAACTAATTTTAGCTTCACACGTAGCTAAAAATTGATTTTTTGAGGACCAACGGAACGTTAGATGCCCGAAAATTGTGCTGTAAAGCACACAGCGACCCTTTAAGTGATATGCTCGTTTCGAGCTATCACACACTTCAATAAAAAAAAATCAAACATTAAAAAAATATCAAAAACAAGAAAAAATCAAGTAGAAAACGGGGTGCAAAACACCCACAAAACAAAGCAAGTAACCTTTGAGGGTACTTGCCGACACTTGTAGGGCACCCAAAGCACATGTATCTACGCTCTGGTCGTGTGCTAGAGTCCGAACAACTAGCTAGTGCTTCGATTTACGGGGGTACTCACTATCCTTCCACGCTAGGGTCTACGCCCTCGGCGGCGACCCAAGGTAGTGCAACCCAAGACCCAAATATAGCGGCTAGCGACTCTTCCTCTGACTACGATATTATGGAAGAGCATCTTACACAAAGCCCTGGGGAAACAAATTAAACTGTGCCTAGCTGGGCCCAACAACCTGGAACTAGTGTTTTTAGCCGTTTGATGGAAACTTTTAGTAGAGCTACGCGCTCTGAACCTACGGCTAGTGAAGTAAACGAAGGGGGTGGAAAGTAGAATCACCATTCACATCTCGTGTAGACCCCACACTCCCTCAGAGTGTTCACGTGGACATTCTACCTACCTCATTTAATGAGGGCCCTACCGAGCTACCACCTTCCAAAGTCGCCTCTAAGGTAGCGGTGACTAAAAGTCAAAACACGGGAAGAAACATTGCATCCACCTCACGGCACCCTCTAGTACACCAAGTTTGGACGGGGTATTTCTCAATGAAAATTGGGAATATGACCTACACACGGAGACTTTGACCGACCTATATATGGGCTACACATACCATGTGGGTGGGTTAGAAGTTGTACAATCCACATCTAGTGCCACTAGTCTAGACGAACAACAACACATGATCTGCAATGTCATCCATAGGATTATCCAGTCCGAGAGGCAAAATCGAGGAATAAACATACCTTCGACGGGTCCTATGCGATTTTTAGACATGGGCAAAGGGAAACAACCCACTCTATCACAAATGGAGACTCCCCCAGTGAGTCCCATCGATCCCCCATATGTTGTTTCTCCAGGGGTCTCAATGAAATCTGAGCCCACAAGTGATAGCTTTACTTTTCCAAGTCTAGCTTGTCTTTCCCTGGATGACACCACGGATACCATGCCTACCCCAATGATGGGCATGCCAAGAAACACGCCATGGACCTCATTTGTTAGTAAAGCACCACTACATGGTAGCTCAATGCCTGCAACAGTATCTACAAGTGTGTACCAATCGTATGCACCTATGGCTCACACTCATGTAGTCCCTACCCCTCCCATTGTTTCAACTACCTATGCTCCACAACCACAGTACACAAGTTCTTATTCCCATGGGACTATACCGGCTAGCATTAGCATGTCACATCCGACGTCTACTATGCCTAGGGCCACCCATACGAACTATGGACCACCACATGGCACAACATCGTACCCAACGTGGAACCCAAGGGCTTCCTATGCGCCAAGCCCAATGCCAATACCTACTCCACATGTAGTCTCTGGAGCACCTTCACCCACGGTGCCTGCTCACTTAGGTGACTTGGCAACATTTGCTCAAGCTATTGGTCGATCTATTGCTGAGAATATACGTAATACGCCTGATAGAGAGCCTAGAAGTAAGGCAGTACAAATAGCCAAGCTCACACAAAAAATTAGTGGAGACGGGGATGTGAGAAAGCATATCGAAGTGTTTGAACAAATATGCGATTGTCTAGGAGAACACAATGACCTACATAAGAGCAATGCTTTAAGCCTAACCTTAAGTGGAAAGGCTGGGGATTGGTATAGAACCCTAAGGGTGGAAAAAAAAACAATTTACCCTACTCTTAGGAGACTGCTCTTAAAAGAATACATACGAGAGGGAGTGCTTTGGGGTGTAGCCTCTCATCTCCAGAAAGCCCAACGAGAGGAAGGAGAGTCGGTGAGAGACTTTATAAGTCGCTTGAAGCATTTGAATTCTTGTTGTAATCCAAATGAGCGCTTAAACAATAACCAATTGCTTGATAGATTCATTAGGGGGTTACGACATGAGGATATCTACAATGGCCTAGTCATTAGAGGTATCACCACTTGGGAAGCAGTCACCACCAATGCGATCCCATTGGAGGATAATTTAATGATTCAAGGAGAAAGAGTGTCTGTTGAGCCTAAATCTATTAGCTCGCAAGCATCAGGGCATCAGCCAATGACCCTAAAGCATATTGCTAAGGAGCCAAAGATATCTGAGATGACTTTAGCAAATCTCACCGAGGCTATTCAAGAGAGTCTTAGAGACAATCGTGCTCTGCAGAACAATCATATGTATCCAAGAAGGGAGCAGCAATGGTGCTCAGTATGCTATGGACCGCATAGTACCAGTGAATGCCCTACTTTTAGAGTAAAATTCAATGGGAACTGCAATGCATGTGGAAGGTATGGTCATCAAGCTAAGGATTGCATAGTATTTAAGCGTGCGATGGCCAATAGACCAACCTTAGCATGGACAGACACACCTCGAGTGCTTGCATTGATGCCGGCCCCACCTCTTGAACAAACAACACAACACATGGTCCCTAGGGCCCAAAATGTTGTTCAAACAACACCTTACCACCTCCAGTGCTAGGACCGCAACCACCACATCCGAGAATCACTTCTGTGAATCAAGTGGGTTGTGAGTCATCTATTTCTTTTTTGGAAGGCTATGAGGAAGATATAGATCCTAATATCGCCTATGGGATGGATGTGCTTGAAGAAAGTCCACAATACTACATGGAGGACTATTGGGGACAAGTCAAACCTGTATATCAAGTAGCTGCTCTTGCGGCAAGAGGCCAAAATATCAATTACACTGCTAAGAGACTGTCTCTTCAATGCTATGAGTGTGGAGGTCCACATCGTGTAGCCAAGTGTCCTATTAGGCTAAAAAAGAACGCCACACTAATGCAAACCAATCAAGCGAGCATGTCTACAATGCCGATACTCATGTGTAATCGATGTGGCATAGATCATTTGATTGCCCAATGTCCAAATAATCCAAATGCACCGAAGATCACGCCATTAAACTTGATTGAAGTTACCGAGGAGCCATCACCAAGTACACCCGTGGTACCAGTAAACGTACTCACACGATCGATGCTCCAAAAACAAAATTATATTCTTGAGGAAAGAGACACGGCATCAATTGCCCAATCTCAGAAAAAGAAGAAAACACGAAGAAAGAGATCGCACAAAGCAACGAAGTCAGACCCCAGTTCAAAGACCAACATAGGGACTGGTGATGACCCCGTATATATGAACGGCGTTGAAGAAGATTCTGATTCAGGTGAAACCATGGAGACCAAAACGACCACTAACATAGAAACCAACAAGGAAGATGTTCATGAGCCACAATGGCTAGGATCCAAAAAGAAGGTAGGAACTTACCCAAACCCTATAGAGGAGATTGAACGAGTCAAGCAATTAAGGTGTTTGATAGAAGATACCCAAAGGGATCTAGAACCAGCACCTAGGAAGATCCAGATTACAGACACCGTGTTCCCTACGCAACAACAACCTCACCAAGTCCATATACCCTTGGACATACCTAGTGTCATCCAAGAAGAAAGTGACTTAAAGTCATGGGAAAGTGGGCGTACTCACTTCTTGATGGAAAGAATGTTTACAGAGGGACTACCCAATCCTATCGAAGAAATGGAGATCCCATCTTCCCCACGTCAAGGGACTCAAGGCCAAAAGGTGCCGTTAAACATTGCCAAATTGATGGATTTCATGTCTTCAGAAGTTAGAACCACCATCAATTCCAAACTATATAAAGACCCTGAGCTAGTCTCTGCTCTTCGATCCTTCCTCAATGGAGAACTGAAGTTTGGGCTACCACAATTTGCACAGATGGATGGAGCCGGGGAGATGCCAATAGAGGAGGAATACATAGATCCACAATCCAACCTAGATGAGAACCTTGTTATAGAAATACCTGTTAACAAGTTGGGACAATACTTTGAGGGTGATGAATCCAATGCGACTATACCAATCGCTACTAAGGGATTAACTGTGAAGGGAATCCTTGATGGTGGCGCTGGGGTTAGCATTGTGACTAAGAATTGTTGGGAAACTATGGGAAGACCTCACCTTGCGACCACAACCATAGTAGTGAAGATGGCTAATGGGTCTATTGTTAAACCTTTTGGGATGCTAGAAGATATCAAGATCAAGGTCTTTGGACATAAAATAAGAGTTACCTTCATTGTTATGGATTTCTCCAAGCACACTTTGGCATCGGAGATGATCTTAGGACGTCCTTTCATGAGGGAAGCAAAAATGGTGCATGACTGGTCTAAAAACCATGTCTACTTGCAATTCCAATATTCTATCATTCGAGTGGATCTTGTGACGGGTCGAGCACATCCTCTAGGAAACAGGCGGCCCCATTGCAGTATTGCTACACGTGTAAAGCAGACACTGATGTTGGGGAAGATTCTCCTTATATGGATGTACTACCTGGGATGGCTGAGTCGGACAATGTGGATTGGTTCCACCTAGCAGCAACCATAGACACTTGGGGAAATAGGGGGACGACCTGGGTAACACCTGAGGGGGATGAAATGCCCGTACCCTTAAATATGCTACAAGCCATGCATATAGCTTCTGTCAAGACTCATCCTAATGTAACAAAAAGAACATACAAGTGGGTCCCTAAAGCTTCTTTAGAGACCATAGCTAGTGCTAAAAAACAAAAGCCTTGTAAGAAACGTCCCACTCGCTCCAAGAAAAGTAAGAAAATGTTGCGATGGATTCCTAAACAACTATTGAAAGCCCAAGGCTACTATCAAGGAAATGATCAAATCTGGGTGCCAAAACATAGATTGTGTTCTTACCTGCCACCTAACCCATGTGAGCCCAATCCCGTAGCTCCAAAACGAATCGCCAATCACGGAAAGGAAAAATCACGGAATGCTACACACCCGCTCCAGAGCTAGTCTAGATACCGAAGAAAGAACGATTTGTTCCACCTAGCTCAGGAAGGGGGGAGTCCCATGAAGCTTCTAGATCCTCATGTAATGCATCCATAGAGATAAAAGCTTCTCCACAGCCTCCACCTACAATAGTGGACCTCCATAAAGCTACAAAGGAATCCACACCTCCCAGTGTTCAAAAATCACCTGATGATCCACTTCAAGTTTGATCCTGGGAGAGTACCTTACCACCCTTACAACTTGACGAGGCACCTAAGGTAAGAGAAAACTAATGGCAAAAATCCTCACCTATTATCAGCTAGAACGAATAGTTTCAAAGGGTGACGAGCTCATTTCAAACGGTATGATCTACCCAAGGAAGGGGGGAGTGTGTGCTGACAGTCATCATTCACTTACTCTCCTCTCAACCTTCCTCCCTGACCTCTCAATCATCAATCTTAGGGAATGTACATATAAAGCCTTATACTCACAAAAAACAAAAATAATAAAGAGCAAGAGCAATTAGCAAACAAGTATGCACAATAAAAGTCAAAACATTGACCCAGACCTACACATTCACATCCTGTACACTGAACAGAAACCTATGTCATAAAACACCTTTGATCCTCATCACTCGAGTGATGGAGGGTAGGTAGGATTAGTATAATAGGAGTGTTTCTGTTTTAGAGTTGAGTGATTAGCAAAGTTCTTTTTTCCCATTGATGTGCCTCCTAGAGGTATTCTTTGTGTTTCCTCGTGTGTACAGGAACATGTTGCTGTGGTTAGGATTTGGACCTTCATGGAATCTTTCTCTCATCCACTTCAAATCAAGCGCGACCATCAACACAAACAGGCGTTTCTTGTCCATTAGCATTGCCCCTTATCTTTTTTGCATCCATGTTTGTCTGCTTTAATTGTGATTGGTAGCATAATATTCAATGCATTTTCTTAGTATCAAACATTTAATTCAATGTAATTTTTTGTCATAATCACTTGTCTAGATTTAAAAATCAAGCAGTCTGACTAAGCTAGTTTGACCAAGTTAGGTGTTAGAGATCTTCTCTTAATTCCATGGGGAATGCCTTCCTAATAATCAATGGTTACTTAGGTTCTTAATCCGATTTAGGCATCATTGTTTGAAATGTACTAGGGCTTTCTAGTGGGCTTAGACCCTATTGACCTTTAGCTTAAGTATTATAAAGGGAGTTTACTTGTGTGATGAGCCTGGGGAGGTGTATCAGTGTTATATGACCCCCAAAAGTTACAAAATTAAAATGCTGAAACGAACCAACAAAAACAAATCAAAGTGCCACAATGTAAAATCTTAAGCTGGAAGAGAAATCTCAGCTTGATTGGGTACTTCACTCACATGTATCGCCTATGGTACTAGAGCCCTAGAGGTTCCCAGTGTGGGCGCTTTTCCTTTGAAAAGCAAAAAACCCAAGGCATACAAAATAAGCACACACATCAAAATTGAATCACTGTGAAAAGACTTTGGGGGGTCAAAGAAAAGGTAATCAGTCAGGCGATGATTTCATGAGAAATTCCTTTTATCGTAGCTTAACTACAAGGTCTTCTAGGTATAGCCTCTAGTCAGCCCTCGAACATGAAATACTTCGATCTCGCGATTAAACAACTTAATTGACCAGAGAAAATTAAGAAGCTTACCCATGGTATTAATAGTCGATCTCTAGTGCCTTTCTACAGTTAAATTAGCGACCCCAGACTTGTTTAATTTTTTACCTTTACATCTGTTTATGCATTTGATTATATTGCAATTTAATGTTTATTGTTGACAAATGGTTTAAAATTATGTTACCAATAAATTTGTCTGCCTAAAACTGCATATGCTTTTTAATCGCTTATGAGAATGCAATTACTGTGCCAATGTTGTTTGATTTTACAGTGACTGAAGAAGGCTAAGGACATTCATCTCAAATGCTCTTTCACCTCGATGAACGAGCTTCAACTCAATAGATTCCGAGGACGGAATCTACATCAGGAAGGGGGGCATGTTAACCCTCACGGCTCACGGACACCCTATTACCTACGACGGACGTTGTAACCTACGGCGGACATTGTATTATCTATTTGGTAGAGTCAGGTACCGGGTTTGTCGGTCCAATAGGAAAAGGGTAAGAGTGATCGCCGATGAGAGGCACACTCTAACTGGAACATTCAAGGGATTAGTTGGCTAAGCATGGGCGCCCAAGTGTGAATGGGGCGAGCTCATATAAAAGTCAACTAAACCTAAAATTCACTCATTCTCTCATTTGTGCAATTGAAGAGTGCTCTTGCTCCATCTCCTTCTTCTTCTTCTTCATCTATGTGTGTGTATGTGAGAGAGAGAGAGAGAGAGTGAGAGAGGGAGAGAGAGGGAATGTGTGGGCGATCGAGCATTACGAAGGCACGATGGCGGTGAAGCGGTTGAGCGTGGCGTAGCGGCATCTCCTTCTTCTTTGCGGCGAGGAATCCTCCACGAAGCAAGCGTAGAGCGGTGAGTGACACACCATTGCCTTCTTTGAGCTTACTAGTTTAGGCTTGTTGTGTGCTTGGAGCCATTTGTGGCTTGCACACGGTGTATCGGCAAGTTCCTTGCATTGACACGTGCGACATACGTGCATAGTTACCCATGAAAGACCATAGTTACAGGGATGTAGACTAAACCCTGATGGAAGATTTTGTTGTGACTATAGATTTAGGAATACAATTGTCTACTTGGTTAGTAAACGATGCGCATGTTTGGATGTGCAGAGCATCTAAATGCAAAATCTTGAGAAAGGAAGATTGTATCCCGGAGAGATCAATGAGGATGGATCTCACATTTGAGAACCATTCCTAGAAGATTTTTTAAACCCTTTAGATGGGAGAAAATATTGGCTACTCTTGATGTGTGCGTAAATGACAATGACTACAAAGTTTTGCATGAGAATGGCTATGCCATGAATCTTTGATTTATGATAAAGGTATTGAAAGAGGCTAATGAAGATTTTGAGTATGAAAGCAAAAAATGTGAGACAGATAGCTACATCATGGAGTGTGATGCAAAAGCGCAAACAAAGGAGGATGAGCAACCACAAGACTATGTCATCATTGACATACTAGAAGAATTGACCAAAGTTATTTCAAAGAAGTTGACTCCAAAAAAAAATAAAAAAATGAAAGCAGATGAAGAAGCCATATTTCAAGCTCCACATCAAATGCTGAACAAACTCAGGATCTTGTCTCCTACAATGATCAAATTCAACATATGTGGAGAAACATGACTCAAAATCACATCTTCATTTGTGATAGATCTAGATGAGACAAAGAATCTAATGTCTTATGGAACGTGGGTAATGATGGAAAATCCATTAATCAAAGAGCTAGAATAAATAGTGTACAGAAGTTAAAAAATGCTAATCTCTAACTTGAGCGTGGTAGAAGTTGTAGTCAGCTTGAGTATCGGAGAGTTTCAAGGGCATTGTCTACATAATTGACTCCCATCATATCAAAGAGAGTCTGGTTTTGACAAAAAGTTGGAGGAACGTATTCTTTCAACCACAAAGAAAAGATTCAACAAAAAGACCACCAAAAGCCCCAAAAGAACCTCAAGTTGATACAAAAAAGGAGCAACCAACCATCACGGAAAAAGATAAAGCTAGGGTAAGCACTAAAGAAGATCGACTTGTAGGACGAATTTACCTCCGACGAGCCTCTATCCAACTTCCGATGTAGCCTCTACATCAAGAGCCACACCATCGACAATGCAATGGAAACCAACGCAAAAAATCTATCAACCCAAGTTTCCATCACCACAAAGTCTCCAGAAGAAGCCGATGAGAGTCAACCAAGTGCTGGTATCCAAAGAGAACCAACATCAAAGACCCAATTTGGATATACCAAGCACACAATCAACCTCCAAAACCAAAGGTGATAGGGTGGGTAGCATCAAATGAATCAATCACTGCTCAAGGATACTTCCAGGGACACATTAATGTTTGGGCCAAAAAGCATAAAGTAATGGCCTGGACCTACTCACCTCAACCAAAGAGTTATACAAAGAGCAATCCGAGCTATCGACTAAAGACAACCGATTCACCTCAATCAGGAGAAAGAACAATTGCAAAGAATGGAAAAAGCGAGGACCTTTATAGAAACAAGCAATGTGACAAGTATGGGTACCAAAGTTAGCCTTTGACAAAGCTACCCAACAAAGACAGGAGCAACAACAGATGATTTTAGTAATCTACTCAAAGCTCAAGGATTTTATGAAGGTAGCACTCAAATCTGGTTAGTAGTAGTTCAACCTGGAACAACAAAGATCAGTCATGTAGCACAGCGCTCCCCCCAAAGGTAAGCGAGGACATCCAAGAGCCCACAATAGTAAATCACAATTGAGGGTGATGCAACCTCTAGATGGATACATCGTCTTCAGCTACAAAATAAAGGATTCTACAACAAAAATACCCATAAAAGTTAAAGACTATCCTTGAGGACAAAGTTGACGAGACAACCCTAACAACAATCTTGCACATGGTTGTGTCAAGGGGGACGACACAAGCTAGAAAGGGGGAAATGTTAGCGGATTGACTGAACGAGTATCCACTTGGCGAGTGTCTACTTAGCGAGACACGTAGACAGACACCACATTTGTACCCTGTTATTTTTGTGAGCTAGTGTAGTGATACTATCTGTAAATCTTGATTCCAGAGTAGCAGGTCAATTCCCTCAGTTGTAATTCTGTCATGATAACTATAAAGGCACATGTGAGCTGGCCATTGGCCATTGGACAATCCCTAGTTATAAAATTCAATAACCTTAATGTGAAGGGGGGCTTATCTTTTGAGGAAGAAAAAGCTCTACTATATGTAAGCTCAAGTGACTACAAAGCTCCAACTTATAATCATCACAACGAATGATTGGATAATCCAATTCTCAATTCCAAAACTTGCATTGTGTTCCTCTTTTAATGCTCTTTCATTCAAGTGTAAGCATTTTAGTTTTGTTGAGGTTCACAACTACACATTAGTGAGCCTAATCTTGAGTGCTTAAATCACTATTTTTTGATGTTTTGACCATAGGAGAGTGTTCTTAGACCATAGGGAAACCTTTCTGGATAGCTCTATTGCAATTTTTAGGACCTTTTTTATGATGAATTGTGATTTTGGTACCTCGTCAAATTATGACCAAACTTGCTAGGTAGTGCCCCTAAGTGTCTTAGACCTCGTCCTAAAGTTTCATTGCATTTTGACTTCATTTGAGTGCCAATATGGCATGATAATCGAGAGCGGTGAGAAAGGACATAGGCAGATTTTCCAATTATTGAGTGTTTGTTTGTTTGTTGAGTTGGTGTGTTTGCTTGCTAGGTTCACTTCTTGAGATTGACAACCTCAAAGAGTCTTCATGCCCCATCTAAGTCGCTTACCTAAGTATGATATATTATGTTAGTGTGAGACAACTATGTTGTAGACATCTGATTGTGATGACCCACTCACACCTGAGTACTGACATTATGTTAGTGCCAGATAGCTCTATTGTAGACGTCTGATCACAACAACCCACTAGCATTAGTATCATTGCTGGGGATAGTTATTCTTAGGTGGTGAGTGACCTAGTCGTAGTCGTAGCCTTCTTGTATTGAGATTTTGTTATCCATTCCGTTTACACTTTAGCATTCATGTAGCTAGACACGGGATTAGTGCTTGGTAGAGGCTAGAGGTCAAGGACTTTCTAGATCTACTCTTGAGAGGCATAGGGAGTTGTAAGTGAGATACGAAAGGCATTTTATTCTGCATTTTTCTTGATGCTTTGAAAGTAATGTTCCATCATCCATTACACCTTCACATTTGCATTGTTTTTTTTTTTGTTCCTAGATTCATTTCATCACTTAGGAGTAGGTTAAGTTGCAACCTTTACCTTTAAATTGGATTGAAAAGTTTAACGGAAAAACTGCAAAAAACCATATTTTGGTAAGTTAGACCGTGACTTTAAAAACTGGGAAATGTGATCAGAGCTTAAAAATTGAACAAAACCCAAATTTTTGTGAAAAAATGGGATAATCAAATCCAAGAGAAGCTATCTAGAAAGTTTCTTCCAGTTTGGTGGAGGAACATGGATTGTGATCCATGTACCTCTATGATTGTTTGAATGGAAGCTGATACCATTGGGTCAAAGGTGGTACCTAATCATTCAATATACAATTTTGGAGTGAAATTGACACTGAAACACACTCAAAATCAAGAAATTGGGCAAAAATCATTTAAAAAAATCTTGAAATTTGATCAAAATTTAATTTGAGGCTTTTTAACTTTCAGAGATCCAAATCCAGAATGAGGTGAGAATACACCTCTATAGGATATAACATTTTGCTGACCAAGTTTCATGCCAGAATGTTGTCAAACATGGATTGCAAACCATGTACCTTTTGACCATCTGAGGCTGAGATTTGAGCAGTAGATTGCTAACAACATTTAGAGCAACGTTTACAAAGGGCACCATAGCAAAAATTGCAAAAAACTTTATCAAATCATTAAAAAAATACTAGTCAGTCAAAAACTGCAAGGTAGACACAAAAATTTTCTTTATATTGACAAAAGTTTTTTAAATCCAAAACTGAGTGATGAAGTAGACTATTGAAACTGCAAGTAATCACCAAGTCAAATTCGCGGTCCAGATATAATAGAACATGGATCGCAATCCATGTACCTTTTTTTATTTTTTGGATAGAGACCATACAAACTTGTAGCAAACAAAACTTCCAAAAAAGGTTCAAAAAGTGGGCAAAAGAACTTCAAGTTTGAAAACCGTTAAACAGGCCTAGGGTTTAACTTCTAGGTGACCTAAACTGATCCAAAATCACATAAAAACCATAAAGTTGGGATCATTGGACTAACTGAAAGCTGTGTACCAAGTTTTTATAAGATTTGACACAAAGGTACATAAAATGCGATCCATGTTCCTTTGTCACAAATTGAGCCCGTACTCATACCATAGCTAGAACTAGTCCCTAGGAGCATAGCTGTCTTTTCAAAATTGAATTTTGAGTTGAATTTTGGATATTGCAAGCAAAACATTATGTTTTGCCAAAAGTGCGGTAAAAATTTACTAAGTTCAAATGTTGACTAACAGAGTGGCTGTAAACTCATAGCCACCAAGTGTTCTTGCACAAATCACAAGAGCTAGAGTGTGCGGCCCAAAGTGCTATCAATCCGAGGATTTGGATGCATCGTAAAAGGTAACAGGTCAAGATTTTGCAAGAGTGATTTTTGATGTATTTGTGATCAGGTAGATTACATCAGAGTAGAAACCCTATTGTTGAGACCAAGTTAGTGATATCTCAACAAAAGCGAGTTTCAATCAAGGACCATGTCTGACCTTAGAGCCGATCTTAAAGGAAAGTATTTTTTATACTTCTTTGGATAGATCTTACACCTATATGGCTAGAAAATTCAACAGTGTGAGCTTCAAAGAGGAAACAACCATGGGAGCGGGACCATCCCAACTAGTACCAACCATGAAAGTTTTGCATCTGAAATTTCAATTTGTAAATGAATAGGGTGGTGAAATTTACAAAGATGGTATGGATTGCTATTGTATGAAATTAGAAGAGAGACCTACCGAGTTCAAGGACATAGTTCCTGTGGACTATAGTGGTGACCAATACTTTGATAATGAGGGAACCATGTATTTAGTTGTGCAAAATCCCTATCTTGTGGAAAAGTGGGATTAACTGACACCAAAGCTAAGGTTGATGTCAAGCCTGAAGAAAAGTCGCCAAAGCTGGACATTTAGTGTGAAGCTTAGGCAAGTAAATATGGCAACTCGATTCAACATCGACAATACACATGTGGGTTTGTACAAGTATCACAATGGAGAGCAAATGCTCTACTACAAGTGTGACAAGCCCAACATTGGAAAATTAACAGAGTAGAAATGCTTATATGTTTTCACATACGAGGAAGCTAGTGTAAGATCCCAAATTTTGTGTCTCTTTTAAAAATAAGAAAAATAGATTCCAATATTTGTTTCGCCAAATTTTGGTTTAAAATGCTTGTTTGGCAGTGTTGTAAGGTTATAAAGTGAAAAGCAAGGTTGTTTTCAAATTCCATTAGGTTAGATGGACGTTTGGTACAGTCTTTAAAAAATTCTCTTTTTTATTAGCTTTTTGTGCTTTTCGATGCTTTTTTGCCAAAAGCAGGGCCAGATCCTTAATCTATGAGTCCCAGGGAAGCTATGATTCAATTTTGTAAGAATCTTCTTTTTGGATGCTTTTCACACTATTTTTAGTTTTTTGTGATTTTTAGTGCTTTTTAGTGAAAAGCGAGTCCGCTTCTTGTTTCGGTGGACAAGGGAACCCGTGGTTCAATTTTAGAATATTTTACTTTTTTAGACTATTTTTATCTTTTTTTGCTTTTGGCGTTTTTTTAAAGCAAAGTGCTTTTTAGGTTGACCTAAATATAAAAATATTACTTTTAGTCACCATAGGATTTAAAAACGACCATCCAAAGAAAAAACGCGATTAAACAAGATTTTTACGAGAATTATTTTTATAAAAGCGACACCGGAAATATGTCGGGGTAGTACGAAAAATTCATAATGATGTCGAGGCATCACAGTGCAGCATACTTTAGTCACGGTCACATTAGTTGCCAGGATACTGTCCAATTTATCAATCTTTACTCCAAAAATTGAAGGGTAAGGAATGAGAGTTGACCACCAAAAGTTGTGCCATGTTTTTAGAAAAGACTGGAGTCTTTTCCCAAAAGCTAGCAGTTATTACAGGCAAAAGAGGGGGTGCCCTGTCTTAGCTTGGGGTAGACTCCAGCTGGCAGAGTGCCTACAAATTGACCTGCAGGCCTCAGTTTTCAGTGTTGAGACAATTGCATCTACTACCGCATGACAATACGTATCTATTACACGGAGTGGTGCAAGATCTTCATTACCATCTCCATAAGATCTTCTCTCTCATTTGCATGAAGAAGAAGGAGAAGAACATTCTCTCTCTACTTGCTTACTATCTTCTCTTATCTTTTCACCATGTGTGTGTTCTCAAACGGCTTCCTGGTGAAAACCTCTATATAGCTCTCATTACCGCTCTCTTGTGGCAACACAAGAAGCCTTTTGACATTACTTTATCAATTCTAAAGCACGATAAGAAGCTCAAAATTGCATAGCCATCATCTTTTTCTCTCTTTAACTAGTTTTTTGAGTAGCTAACCTCTTGATGGTTGCTTTTTTGTGTAGGAGGACATGTATGGACTTGCTGGGTGTATATGAGGTTGCTCCATGTTTATTTCATCATGTTCATCATGCTTATTTATGCACACAATGTTTTTATGGTCGCGTGACCATAAACATGGTCACGTGTATACATAAAACGCGCTTTTCGCTTCACGTCACGTGGACGGTAGGAATACTATTTTGGTCATATCTCAAAAAGTGCTATGAATCAGGTCAAACCCTTTAAACTAGAGATAAAACACATCATTTAGAGGGTGTCACATGAAATTCCAGAAGATGAGCTAAGAGTTATGGTCAAAAAACAACTTGTTGCCCATTGCACAATCAAAATTTTGGACCCCAGGCTCCTTGGAGGACCATTATATAGATTCACCTGATGAGCAAACCCACTTAGCCAAATCAAAACCTTTATTAAACTTGATGATAAATGTATTTAGATCACCAATATCACTTTGTGAATGTGAGTTATTAATAGCTCTATGTACGGGTTCACCTACGCGTGTAGGGGTGCTTCCAAGGAGTACCATATGGTGTCGTCAGTTGGACGAGCTGTTCATATATGATTTATGGTTTGTTTTGGTGATCTTATTTCAAGTGTTTTATTTTCAAACATATATGGGGGTATATGGTTATCCAACCCGAACCGTACAGGCAGATATAAATGAAGTGGATTTTTTTTTGTGTTACTCTTTTTTGCATGAGTCTCATATGGGCAAAGTGATGTGATAAGGTGTTAGTATATGTTAAGGATTTGAGCTTGATGCATTGATTTGAGGTCAAATACTTTCATTTGTGTGTTACGGATGCACCCAAAAATAGCAAAAAGTTAAATTTTGCATATATGTGTTGTTAGGTTTACTATTGAATTAAGTGATGGGGTTGTTTTACATCATGTTTATGTTGATTGAATAATGTCATATGATGTATGGAACCTCACGGAGAATGTGGATGCCTTATGTTCATGTCTATATTACTTTCCACCCTTCTAAGTCAAAACTAGCTCTATATGCTAGGGGGTAAGATACAGTCATAGTGCATCACTTATGCATGATTGGGTATTGTCAACTGGTTGTACTTATTTTATGCATAAAAAGTTTATATCTTAAGGGCCATGTGTGTGGGCTTAGTTTGATTGCAGTGGATATGCTAAACTCCAAGTGTGAGAGTTGGTTCAGTATGGAATATGGTTTATGATCAATTGTTGAGATCCCTCATGGATTATGGATGTGATTTTGATTGTGAAAGCCGGTGTGGATCTTGGAACTTTTTTTTGGATATGATTGTGCTGTCAAAATGCTATCAAATTTTTTGCAGCCATGTTATGTGCTGAAACGGTTTTGCAGGATTGGATGTACATCACTCTAGGCTGGGTGGAGTGCTTGATGTGATTGGATTATGGATTTTGATGGTTCATAATGGACGTGTAAGGGTAGAAACCCTGTATAGTCTGACTGCTTGGAGATGATTTTTTATGCTATGGAAGATGCTAAAGTGATTGGACTCATGTGTTATGTTTCTCATGGCAGCGTCGCTACAAGACTAGGATCACCTACATTGCTTAGCCTTACACAAAAGGGTTGATGACTTTAGGCTTTGCTAGATCAGGGTTGTTGCTTAGGTATTATTTTTTGTTAGGCTCATCTACCTAGTTGGTGTGTTGGGGGCTAAAAAACCTACACGACTAACGTGTCAGGGATCTTGCCGTGGCTTTGCCTAAACACTTAATGCTAGGCATCAAAGAGTCTTAGTGCCTAAGTTGTTATGGTTTGTTTTGATAACCCACCACCTACTGGTATCTGGGATCCTTTTAGAGCTCGAGATTATGGAGGGAGGCGAAGTAGCCTCATCCTATGTCTAGCTCAAGCAGGTTGGAGGTGTTCTGGCTCGCTCTCAACAAAGTGAATTTCTCTCTGTCTATAGTAGAGGGAAATCGGATGGGTGGACCAATCAATCCGTACATAGGTTTCTATGCTCTGCTAGACATTTTATATTGCGATGCTATGGTATAGCTAGATTTTGTTATTGCATTAATACATGGTTGCGTTTTTCATTTAGATGGGGCTTTACAAATTATCTTTTGTCATTCTCATGTGTCTTTGCGCACTCTAATTCAACCTTCACTATTCTCCCGCCCCCCCTCCCCCCCCCCCCCTCTCTCTCTCCTCTCTCTCTCTCTCTCTCTCTCTCTCCACAATATGGTGTACACATATATTCACCCTCCACAATGTTATTTTTCTTGCTTACGCTTTCATTCATATCACCCATTCAGAGGTAGCACTAGTTTCTAGGTGCCTCTAGATACAATCCGTCTCATGGCCTAACTGCATGCTAGGTCAGGCATTGAGAACTCCTCCACTATGCAAACACTTCTATAACTCTGATGTATATTGAAAATTATATAAGAGTGTAAATTGTTATTTTGTGCATAGACCTTGGGGAGGGATATCTCTCAGGTAGAGATTACTCAATTGGTAATCCTTGACAAGTATGGATGATGATACTATACAAGTATGGAGCTATAGAGATATATGTACTTTGAAAGAATCTCCATCAATCACTCCTGTCACACATAGACTAGATGTTTTTAAAATGAGGACAAAAACCAGGAAAGGGAGTCCTATGAGAACTAGAGTGGAAGATTCATTCAGTCAACCACATTTTTTTGTACCTAGACTGATGGAATCCTTAGGTTCAAGGGTTTGAATGACCATGCATCAGTGTTAACTATGGTGAAACATAAGCTAAAAATCACACACACAGCAGAGCATACATAGACTCAGAGAAGACAAAACAAGACCCTTATTCTTTATTGATTGTGTAAAGCAAGATTACAATGCATTATCTACGAAATTGAACAATATAACTTTCGAGATCTTGTGAGACTCCCAAGACAGCCACACAAATATTCATGTGAAAATAAGCTTTAGACTTCTAACCTTATAAGTAAGTGTTGAAATAAGTAATGGCTGGATATGCCTTTTACACATGCACTACTTGGTGGATTAAAGTTTTTATAAAATTTGGCCCGACTCCCACAATCCCTTGATATGAAATCAAAGAACTATTTTGGGTGGACTTTGCCCCTACAAATTTGGATTGTAAGCACTAAGTTTTACCAGAGCATTTGCCCCTACAAGACTACCACCCATGACTAGAGTACTCTCCCTTGTCTTCACCACCAACAACCGAGTCTTCTTCTCCACAAATACCATTGGACTGCCCACTTCCATGATTTCTAGTACTACCTTAGTGGTTAGAACCACTATTTGATCCACCAACATGGCCTATTTTGCCTCCATACTTGTAATCTGCTCCTTCAAAGTTCTTTTATGAGCACGCAAATGCTTTGCATCTAGCATCAACTTTTTGTCCTCTTCTTAGCACATCCAATCACCAAGCATATTTTTCACATCACTCACTTGAGGTAATTTGAGCTTGAGATGTTTGAATTTGGCTTTGAACCTCCACTTGCAAAATATAGTTATCCATTACTTCTTGTAGTTTGACAACAAGGTAGTTGACAACTCTGCAACCATCATCAATCAAATGCTATACCATGATTCAATCTTAGTTTTAAACATTAATTACATTCTCTTGATTATGTTGGGCCATGATTAAACTTCCTTGTTTTTGTATGCTACCTCTTGACACTTCCAAAACTTTGTCTATCACTCCTGTTATCCCTTGAAAATTAGCACTCGAGTAACTACACCTGTGGTTTAGAATATTGTTAATTGTAAAGAGTAATGGAGTGTGTTTAACAGTGTGAGGTTGGAATTGGTTCCTATCAAGTTTACTAATAGCTCAATAATGGTTAAGCCATAGGAAAGTCTTGAAAAAGTCCATTATTAAGACCATAGTTCTCGATGGTGTTCCTCGTACCATGTAAACATGCATATCAACCAAGTGAATAAATCCCAGTACCACTTACCCTATTTCAATGAGCAACTCTAACCATTCATAGATTACTCAAGGAACTATCTTCTAAGGCAAGAAAATATAAACCTCAACTCTGATACCAATGTGAGAGAATCCAATGCTTACTTCTAGATTCATAAAAAATTAACTATGAAAGGAGAGATTTTTCCTTAAGAGAGAGATAGAAAGGAGAACATAGGTTATGTTGGGCTGATTTCTTTACACAAATACACATTAAAAACAATTTAACCATATACATAATTCAAAGAGAATAACCAATTCATGTTCACAAACTCGATAGGATTGGATTTTCTTGGAGCTGGTCCTCCCCCTAAAAGGACTTGTATTATAATCCTCTCAAAAGAGAGCTTTCTTACAATACAGGTTTGTGATCTTGTGGAGCCTTGCTTGAATCAAGAAGATGGTGTCTTCAAGATTCCATGGTATTACCCTCCTTCCCAAACCCTCAACACCCTAGTGGGGAGAAAGGAATTGTGGGGAGCTCTTAGCATAGCTTAGTAATAGAATACTAGAGATGGATAAGAAGAAACTTTCATTGGCCTGGATTTGCATCCATAGCCAAGAGCTTGAGCATAGAGTCCATCTCTAGATCTTCCATGAGAGAGAGAGAGATATATATATTTCTTTGACAATCTTGGGCACTTGAGAGAGTTTGTGAGAGGAGCAAGAGCCTCAAAAATGCAATGTGCCCTCTCTTATATAGCTATGCAAGAGTACATCTAGTCTTAAGTTAGAATTCTTCACACTCTACCAATGAGACTGGAACACCTCATAATTCCACTCAAGCATCCTCCAACACTTGTACCTCTTTCTAAACCCCCCCCCCCCCCCCCCCCCCCCCTTCTTGGGACACTGCTTGGCAAGTGGAGATACCACACACACTCACACAAAGTGTTTAAGTTCACACAAAGCAAGTGTGTGAACTTTAGACATGTGGCCCAGCTAAGCTTAGTAAATAAAGGAAGGGGATGATCTTACCATAGTATTTAGTGTTTCCCTTTCATTTAGTAAAACCATAACCTTACCTTTTAATTAATTATCTCGGGTGCAAGACCTTTGAACAAATCTTGGAGGCTTATGAAGTTGACCCAGGGCTACACCCTACCTTCTAATTTAGGACCTACTAAATAAGGATACTCTTTGGAAAAAATGGAACTCACCCTTTGGGCTTTAAATCTTTCACCTTCTGTGCAAAGCCTTAGCACGGTGCTTTAGAGGTGCCACCAAGCTCCTCCCAAAACCTGCTAGACCTAGACTTGCTAAATTAAGACATTTTGTGGCAAGTTAGAGTTTCACCCTAAGGCGTCCCAGACTTCATTCTTAAAGTTTAAAAAGTTATTCTAATGACTTGAGCTTAGCACAATCACTTCCTATTTTTAGACTCCTATAATTGCTCTCGATCATCTCCTTTGCCATGTACCTTTGATCAAGGTTTCCTAAGATACATTTATCCTTCCTTGACCTTTATGTTTGATTAAGATGACTAGTTAGCAATTACCCTTTCTCTTTTATGAAATTTTCCCTTTTGGTCCCAAGTTGTTGACCAATTAGTCCATTAGCATATATCATTTCACTTGTTCTCTTTTTATTTTCCCTAAACTTAAGTGTCCAATTTAAGTTGGAAAATACTTTTAGAAGGTTAGAGATTAATATTCATGACACTAAGCAAGTGTGAGAATATGAGGAGAAGAAATTACCTTGATAGTACTCATCGTTTGCAATTGATTTATACATAATATTGGTTGTTTGCTTGAACAAGACAAAGGCTACAATAGTCTTTGTAAATATCACTTGCATCCCAATTTTTTGTTTTTTTTTTTTTTTGAAGATAAACGTTGTGGATTGAGTAACCATTGAGAAACTTGAAGATAAACGTTGTGGATTGAGTAACCATTGAGAAACTTGAATGTGATGATTCTTGGATAATTGGGTAGCCTTTTTGAAGCAACAAAGAAAAAAACTTAAGTAACAAGGTTATAGTTAGTAGTGGATTATATATGGGCCATTGAGTGTTAGTCCCTCCCTTTGGTACTCATATAGGAGACTCCTATTTTTTTCACCCACCTAGATGTTAGTCTCTCAATTTGCTTCTAAAAACTAGGGTCTTCAAGAAAACCCATGAGAGCTGGTCCCTTGTAATTGAGTAGACAATTAGACAAGGCTACATGAATGTTGTAGGATGTTTGTAGAAACCATACATGTAAGTGGCATGTAAAATGGTCCTAGTACAAGGTCTGGCTAGTCTTGATTTCTCTTTGGATATCCAAAACTACATTATAAGTCAAGTTGACTCATGATATAACTCCAAAAGTTTATAGCTTTCCATAATGTGTAAATTATATCAGATGATGGGTAGTTGTGGATTCTTTTAGAAGGTTCTACAAACCCTTACACTCAAGCAAGAGTCGGGTCCAAGTATTTACAGTCACATTTCTTAGAAAAAAAAGTGAGTGCTTGAGAAATTTTATATTGGCTCATTGCCATATCAAGAGGGACAAGAGGTCTTGAGCAAAGGCACATGCCAAGCAGTTTGATAGAGTTCTTCTACAAAGTAGCCAAGGAAGTGCATAGGCAAGGATAGCCAAGAAGGTACTAGGGCAAGGATACCCAAGGAAAAGGCAAGTTATATAGAGAGAGAATTTGGGAGATGTTATTAATTTGTGGTCCATGCATATAGAGTAAAGGTCATAGAGAAACTTCATTTGACTCTTCATCTAGACCACAATAGAGAATCTATCAAAGACATGTAAAAGGATGTGAGTTCCCAATAGTAAATAGGTCATTTTGATTCTCATGATGATTCCATTTCTCTATTGTGGTCATGCAGACCAATCTTATTATAAGAGGATTTCAATTAGCTACATGGATTGCACTATACAACACAAGGACAAAGGTGCCAAGATTAACCATGGATTGTGGAAATCATTTAGGAATCTGATCTATGCTTGGGGGTGGTTATAAGAAGGGAAAGTTGCAAACATGGGACAAGAATGCTGAGGGGTAATTGGAGGATACTCTAGTGGAGCCTCGAGGGAAAGGTCTTACGGATTTTCTAGAAGAGCATGGATTGTTTGAGAAGGGAAATTCCTTTTTCCAATATAGGAAAAGGTTGAATGGAGATTTATACACACTTAGCTCTATTTTAAAATCATCTCTCTCTTGTGCACATTGAGAGAATAAAGTCTGCAATTTGACCTTTGATGTGAGACAAGCATGTCTCACACATCACTTGCCTCCATCATGTGATTCCTTTCTCCTAGGGGATTCAACAACAAGGAGAGACATGGAAGATGATTCTTGAGTGTTGAGGTCAACTAGAAGGTTTCCAACTAGCCTGAGTCATACACCATGTCATCATAAAATGAGACTGGCATAGTGGGTACATTATATGGACCACTAAGAAAGTTGTAATTGGAAGGACGTGGATGCATGTGTCTTGGGGGGTGCACTATGTAATCATGTTAATGTATAACGTGAGTTCAAAAGGAGGGGTTTTAAAATACAAAAAAATTTAGGCAATTTAACAACGATACATTAAAATAAGGGGTTTTTATTCAATTTTGGAAATAAATCCTGAAATAAGGGGTCATTTTATTCATTCAGACATGTTAAAAGAGGGGTTTTTCTTAATACCCCGTGAATGCATGTTATATAGGGGTATTGAACAGTGAACCCCCCCGAGGGTATGGATCCAAATGGAACAACCATTGATCCTTGTGATGATGGTTACGTAAAATTGGTGACCCAAAAAAGTTGAATGGAAAGAAGAGGGATCCAAAACCCGCAACATGGAGAAATTCAATTTCTTGAGAAATATGCCATTCTCAAACCAATTTCAGATGCATGGAGCAAGCAAAGAGATAATTACACTCTAAAATAATTTTATCTCTCAACTGTAGCCCACAACTGTAGCCCATATACCATCTTTAATTCTCAATCATGCCATGAATTTAAATCATCTTCACATCATTTAGTTGCTTTACATGCATCTCACAAGGCAAAACTTCTTGTCACAACATTTATTCTCTATCTCTGTGCATTTACACCTATGCAATGACCCCAAAAAAGCAGCCACAAAATTTAGACAGTACTCTCTCTCTCTCTCTCTCTCTCTCTCTCTCTCTCTCTCTCTCTCTCTCTCTCTCTCTCTCACTCACTCACACACACACACACACACACACACACACACACACACACACAACATGAATGTTTCATTAGATGTCACATGAAGAAAAGTGTCACACACTAATGATTTGGCCCTTTATAGCCACAAAAAATGGCACTGTATTGTAATAAATTGGTCGTATATAATCGGCATCCAAGGAGATTGTTTTTCAATTATTGTGTCATATAGAGAGAGACATGATAGTCTATAATGGCTTTACCTTAGAAGGCACTACCCTCTTGCACCATGAGATGTTTGTGTGGGATGTGTATGAGCAAGAGGCAACAATAATTCCTCTTTTCAAAGCACGAAGCATGCCCATGAGAGAATTGCATCGTAGCAATTAGCACACTTGCAAGTTTATCTGCAGTTGCCAATTTGGCATGACCTATAACATGCTCACATGAAGGAGCAGAAATCTCTTTTGAATTCATGCCAAAATCTTTGTGAAAAAGCTAGGATTTGTTGCATTACATGTATTTACTATTGCGAGCTAATTCTACTAAAATAAACAAGTGTGTCTGTGTCCATATTCTAATGATTTTTTGTGCATACCCTTAATCTTTTTAATGCATAGTGAGACTCAACTCTAAGATCACACAAGTTTCTCCTTTTCATTTGTAGCTTTACTAACAATTTAGGGGCTTGTCTCCTTAAAGCCACTCCAAGCAAGTATTATTTATTTGAATTTATTTTAACCCAATAATACCACGTACAAAGTGGTCTATGCTTGGGAAATTGCTTCATCCCACTTTCTCCATTCACACAAGGTGTGACTAAGCTCAAACCAAATAGTTCCACAAGGTGGTAGAAATTGTTGGGATTGGCTTAACAAAATATGCACCACCAAGGGGCGTTTTTGAAAGGCATTTCACCCGTCTCTATACATAAGATAACAAGAGTGGGTTCGAGAGGTGCCACTTGACAAAATCTATACAGTTTACCTAGCTTTGAATTTTGGAGGTCAAATATGATTCCACCTCTTTAGAGAAAAAGAATATGCTATCAATTGGAGACAAGGACACCACTCTAAATGATTAGGACCACATCCAATTGATCCCCAAGTCTCTATTGCCCCTAGTCTTTACTATTTTCAACACTTTGCATACAAGAGTCTGTGCCATACATTTGCATGAGAGAGAGAGAGAGAGAGTAAGTTCACGTCTGGCATGTAGGGTGACACATAAGTCTCTTGCTTCAATCTAGACATGTGTGCTGGCATGTGTGGGGCTAGCAAAGAGGGTTGTCAAAGACAATCAGGGTAGATAGAGGTAGCGAGTGGAGTATAATAGTTGGCACTAGAGTCCACAGGTGAAGAAGCCTCCGTTGCAAATGGAGTGCAAGGTGTGTTAGGCTATTGTGGGAGTGAAGTGCCTACCATATCCATATTGCATGTAATTATCTCCACATCCTCTCTTTGCATCTCAACAACCCAATCCTTATCTATTTGGGGTGATAGCTTTTTGGATGAAAGTTTCCACGTCGGTGATGGCATTGCCTAAAGGAGGAGGTTTGTTAAAAAGGGCCATTTGTTTGACTGCCTCCAAGAGCTTCTCTCTCTAATAGATATGGATAATCATATCTTTGATGGCTTCTTAATCATTATACATCCATCTAAGGAAAGTAGTTTTTGACTTCTTTAGGGAGATAGTACCAAAACTTCAATGTAGATGATGCATTATGGACCACAAGGCGTGATTTAGCCATATAGTATTATTTTCTTCATAGAGATCACCATCACCAAAATGCTTGCACTTGCATTTAATGAATGGTCAATGGACATTCCAGTGTTGAGTGGTGTATCTCACTTCCCTTCCACATGCAAAGATGACTTCTTTCACCCCTAAAAGCCATCTAAGTGTCTTTGTGTTTCAAAGTTGCTCATACTAAAAGGACAAGCTATCACATAAGATTCCAAAACACTGGAAAATTTATCATCCAATATCTATAGAAGGTCAATGTTCATAGCTTCTTTCTCCTAATCATCTAGCAAGGCAAGTAGTAGGGTCTCCATTAGTGATGCCACCAAGAAAAATTTGCCAAATCCCCAAGGTTGATGGGGTTAGTCATAGCAAAATAGACTTCCAAGAGCCTTATTGGAATATAGGGAGTGGTATAAGTCCATATATAAATAGACTTCCAAGATCCTTGTTGGAATATAGGGAGTGGTATAAGTCCATATAAAAATAGACTTCCAAGAGATAGGGAGTGGTATAAGTCTCCATGGATAGTATAGGCCAAGACAAGAGAAGGGATTGCTGTAGAGAAGGTTTGAGATGTAGCCATAGCCTCTTCTTCAAGCTCATAAAAAATAAGAGTAGATCTTGTAGTGGTGGGAGGGGAGAGATATAATGTAGGGTCTCCCTGTAGAATATTCTTTGTCTTATGCTTAACAAGTGGTTCATTGAAAATCTTTCTCCCATGATTCCATGAATCTTTGCATGATATGAGGGGACTGTTCGAACCATTCCCATTGCTCCTTGGTGTCAGTATTGAGGACAATGCTCCTACTGGTAGCTAGCTCTATAAGGTGGGTGATAGCAAGCTCAATGTCTTTTGTAGAAAGAGAGCTTGAACCACATAGTGAAGTCAAGTTGGTGGAGGATAAGATCCTCACCTCTACCATCCTAATTTGAAGGTACTAGGTCCAACTTGATTATAGTAGCTCGTTCAAAGATCAAGAAAATAAAAAATCAAAGGAAGGGAGCCAAGCCATGTTAATTTCTCTAAAGAATCAAAGAATACATCCTTTACTTTATCAGAGTAGAATAAGGAAAACCATTCTCAATGGTGTGACATCATAGCTGATCAAAATAGTTAACATCATGTCAAAATAGTGACTAGGGAGTAGTGATAGGTGGGGTTAGTATATACATATGCTCTAACTTTATGCGAGTGTTTTTTGGCATTTGCTTGTGGGATATGACTTTCAATGATGATGCTAGGTGCCTATTATGTGTGATATGAATGAACAAACATGTACAAGCAAGGTGAGGTGCGACATATGCAAATATTTGAGCTAGGCATGTTAAATATTCCTAATATTTAATTTTTCAAAATTCAACTTCTAGCTCCTTTATTTCCACACATGGTCTCTAGTAGCCTATTGAAGTTTTTTAATCACCCTGGTTTCTTCCCATGATGCCTAAGATGAATTCTTGGTATCTGAGTCCTTTGAATTTTTCTAGAAGTGGTTTGATACCCATACATCACTTTTTTCAGTGAGTGAGTTAATCAAATCAAGGTTAGTCCCCCTATCAAGCTTGGTAGTCACTTAGTCATTATTTTTCTCATTGTTGCAAAATAATTCTTTGTATATTTGAAGGAAAAAAGAGGGTAGATGTCATTGTTTGTAGCTCTAATTTGTCCCAGCTTCCCAATTGTGCTCTACATGATGCCACCAACAAAGGTGCACATGATACTTAGGTTTAGAAAATGGACTTGAATTTGAATATGTATATGCATAACCATGATGGGCTCTGGCATGCAACTTAAGTTGATGCATTTCAAAAAGTAGAAGCTGGTTTGGCAAGCTAATTGGGTCTCCATATCTATCACTTGTGCTTTTTTATTGCTCCTTGATAAGATCTGGAGAAAAAGAAACAGATGTACATTGATGTGTAGTCTCTTCTGTTGAAAGCTGAATAATTGATGGATTTTGTTTCATCTATCATACCATCTTTGCATGTGGGTTTAATTGTTGAGAGGGTTGTATTGGCTCTCTAGTGATACACATGTCCGATGTTTAGGTATCAAATTGACTTTGGTTTGTTATGAAGAAAATTTTTGGGTACCTACACTTGCATGGTTCCTTGCATGCATCCTTTGAATGATTAAGTTGGTTGTTGAAGTTGCATTGATTGTTCTTCAAACTGTTGTTTATAAGGAAAATCGCTAGGACATAGTTGAAGTGTATGTTGCCCTTGTGGTGTAGTTATCACCAATGAATTGTTTTGCCAGTATGGAACTATGTTATAAGTTCAAATCCAATGTGTTAAAATGATTACCTTTTTTTCTAACTAGTTATTTGGTAGGATGTAAAACAAATGTATGCATGGGATACCTTGAATAGAAACACCAATGCATAATTTTACAATTGTATAGAAAAGAGATTGGATGGTTGTTTAAAGAGTAATTCTATATGGATCCATTTCTTCAGTGGTCAGTAAAAAATAGAGCGTATAGCTCATGGCACCTTTATCCTCCACTAGTGCCTACTCTTGATAACCTACAAAAGAGCCAATCAAGATTTTGACATCAATACCTTCTTGTGTAGAATCTTTTATTGACAAGATAGGTTCAATGGCTTGAATTGATATGGCTTTTGGACACATAAGCTTCTTGCACTTCAGTATTCGGAGTTGAGCCTCCTCTTGAGGTTGTTCAATCACTTGTTGCTTTTTTAGTTTCCATTCCTTGGTTGCATATTATATGCTTATCATTTCTTTTGTTAGTGTTCAATGATAGGTCCTTAATCTACCTCCATTAATCCAGTTGTTTGGCAATAATATGCCCATCTAATGTGGCAAGTTTTATTGTGCCACTGGGAGACAAGTCTTCAATGAAAAACGATCCATTTCCCTTTTTCAAACTTTGCAATATTTTTTTTCAATGAGTACACTAAATCAAGGTCCCCTTTTTAAAACACTTTAGTGAGGACTTTGGAATCAAACAACTATTTCTTTTTAGTGTAAAGATATGTGCGATGGTTAGTAGTCTATGTTCATCAAGCTTTTCAAGTTCTTCTAGCACATTCAAGCCTTTTGCTACCCATAGTGCTGGAATTATAAACTCTATAAGCAATATTGCATCTAGTTCAATGACTAAGTCGAACGGTGTTGGTTTTAAAGCAATTTTGAAAGTGATACGGTATGTTAATAATGCAGTTGAGCTGTATTTCTTAATTTGTTTATCCATCGCTAACAATATTTGTGAGAATTGAGCTCATATTTTTGTTAGTATATTCTACTTGTTCATTAATTTGGGGGTGATAGGGAGCTAATTTGTTGTGAATCAACATGGGTTCATACGAAAAACATTCAACTACCTTGTCTAGAAAACTATCACTCACAATTTCAATTGGTAAGCCATAGTGTGTAAACATGTTTTTACCCAAGAATTGTATTGTGGTTCATGTATCATTTTTCCTTGCTTCTTTGGCTTCTGCCAACTTCATCAAATAGCCAATAGCAGTAATGATATACTGGACTTGGGTTTTATAGGCCGGTTTGTCAATTTGGGCCTATAAAATCTATTCCCTGTTTCACAAAATCTTGAGAACCCATCATTGCTCATAGTGGCATGTAATCTCATCCATGAGTCATTCTAGATTTTTGAAAAGCATCACATCCTTTCACATATTCTTCAGAGTCTAAATTTAGTGTAGGCTACCAAATGCTTGCAGCGGCTATAGTTGATCGTGCAGTTGTTGCTACCAAAAAGTGTCCTCCTGATATTTATAGGTGTGCTTGCTCTAGTATATGAATGTAATCAGATTTATTTTTACAAAGGTGAAGATATTGCCTTATATCATGCTCAATCCTCCTCTCTTCATGTTTGTGTATTATATTCAACCGTATCAAATTTTCTACTAGTAGAAAACATCAAAAAATCCATGGTGCCCTCACGTGGTTGAGCTAGTACACATCTGATAGAAAAAGGTGATGCATCTGCATGAACATGGAATATTTTTTTCAAATTAGTGCCTTCAAAATGGGTGCAAAGACTAAATCATCTTTCAATTTGAAAAGACATTTTTCACTCGTATGTCTTATTGAAACTGGTGATCATGCCATAAAGAGGTTTAGCATCAGCAGCATAGATGTATATAAACCATTGATAATATCCACAATGTCCCATAAATTCTAGAGTTTCTCTTATTGTCTTTGGTTGTGCCAAATTTTTAATGGCCTTGAAATTTGTTCCAATCCCATTTTTGCACAATATGTCTCACTAATTTTCCTTGTCGTACCATGAAAATACACTTTTTAGGATTTTAAAAAATCCTATACAAGGAATATATTTGGAATATTTTCCTAAGATGATCAAAATAATTATCTTATAGGGAAGAATGAACAGATAGGTATCCATATGCACTTCCAAGAATATTCATAAATATTTGTTTAGTGATTAGTCAATCTTTCACAAGTGGATGGAGCATTTGTCAATCCAAATGACATGACTCGGTAGGCAAGAATTCTCCATTTTGTGTCAAAGACTTATGTTTACCTCTTGGATGTATAGCCAATTGGTTATATCTTAAGAATCTATCCAAGAAACTATATGCATCCTTTTTTGCTACCCTCTCCAATGCATGCTTCAATATAGGTAAGGGATAGTTGTCTCTTATCATAGAAGGGAAATGAATGGGGTCTAGGAGGGCCTCTTTATTTGGCAGTTTAAGAAAGTCAAACATTTTGTATTAAGAAAGTAATCAAAGGATAGCTTTTGAATTCAAACAAGAAAAACGGCTAGTTTATTTGGATTCAAAGTTTCCCCCCAAAATGGAGTTTAAAATCTAGCGGGTAAAACCATATCATGCAGCATATCTATGGAAAGAGCTCGACGTGAAGATTATGAATCTATGATTTCCACTCAAATCGGAGACCATATGTGGGAGTTATGGAAGGCCAAAAATCATAAAATTTTCCACCACCTTTTTGGGGGGAAAAGTGCATCCTTTGATCACTCTTACACATCTCTTACACACCCACCATTCTTGCACACATGGCATATACCTATTTGTCAAAATGTTAATCACTTCCATAAGCTCATGGCAAATAAAGAGGCCCTCCTATACCCCATCCTCTTCCTAATGTGGTGGTTGCATTCAATTTTTTTCAAATTGACACACACTTCAATTTTCCATCTTTCTTGGGCACTACCACAATAGATGACACCCAATCAGTGTGCTCAATTTTTTGTATGAACAATTTTGCACATGAACTCTACCTTTCTAAGTTTGTGTATATCCTCCTTAATTTTTCTTGCAGAGATTCTATTATATGTATATGGTCTTTGTCTTGTGGGTTTGTCATCCTCTCTCATTGGAATAGTGTGCATGAAGATTTGATAATTGACCTCTTTAAAGTCCTTGTATGACCCAACAACTCCCCAAAAAACAAATCCATGTATTCCATCAAAATTTTGATGAGGATATTGTCTTCCTTTTGAGTCACGTTTATGGCTATGAAAGCTGGTTTTGGTTCTTCTCTTGGGGAGATAAATCAATTTTCTTTGCATTTTAGGTCCATCATAAGATTTTCTTGGCTCCTTCAACTCCTCAATTGGTTTTTGTGTCACAATTCTCCTATCTAGGAGAGTATACTTCTTGTAATGGGTTGGGACAATGATAGCATTGTTGCCCTTGTCACTTTTATATTCCATGTCTATTTTCCAAACTTCGTGGAGGATTCTTTTATTCTCTTGATACTTCACTTTTCTCTAAACTTTGGACACTTTAGTTTTTGTTTTTCCCTCCTCCCATTTTTGTTTGAATTTTGATTCACTTGTCTTCTCTTCCCTGGTCTGTTTTTGGTCCACTATTTGTATCAAATAATATTCAACTATCTTGTTCTTAATGTAACCTTGGACTTCCACTAACATCAAGTATTGATCCTTTTTGCTAAAATTGGCTAGTTTGTTTTCTCACTTGTTTCAGTTCTTTTTCTTTTGATGTCTCTTTTGTTGACTCTTTCACTAGTTTGGATAGTCAAAAAATTATCCTCCCCAGTTCTACTTAGCATTTATGTCAATGATCTTTCCTTTTTCAAATAAAAAATGCTCATGATGATTGCATTATCCTCTAGTTCATTGGTGGCATCCTAAGATGCCTCACTATCCTTTGGGTGGGTTAGATATACAATGGAGAGTTTATCTTGTATCCTCAATACAAATATCTCCTTTGTTGTTTCACAATTGATATTTATATAATTTTCCTCCTCTGCTACTTTCATTCCATTTGTTTTTATGAGGGAAATTTGTTTGAATGGTTATGATTCATTTTCCTCGTCATCATAGAATTTATCATGTCTAGATTCATTGGCACATGCCTCCATCGTAACTAATATATCCAAATGGCTTAGATAGGTATATATGCATGATTAGCCACATCTCTTTTTATAGCACAATCTTCCTTTTGTGGCCTATTGTGTTCTAAAGTAGCATGTACATCTACATAGGGATATTGTCCTTAAGCCATGATGGTAGCTCAGTATTAGATATAGAAAATATGAGGTTGGAGATGTGAAAAAAGTTGACTAAGATTGCTCAAGCGCTTAAGGAACCTCCACCAGACATGCCATCTCATGCTAGGATAACACCTCAACCACCTATTGACTCTAAAGAAACTAACAAGACAACGAGCAAGAGTATATATGATGCGGATGAACAAGAACCGATGAAGGAAGCTGAGGTTTTAGCTAACGACAAGGTTCACAAAAAGAGTTCAAATGAGCAAGATTAGAAAGAGGATACAACAAAGATCCTACATCCTCAAGGGATCATGAATGCGACTACTTGTGGAGAAGGAGTTGTTGAACATGTGGTAGACAACACAATAGATAAATATGTTTACCGTATACTCCTACTCTGACATAAGTCAAAAATGCATGGCTTGAAGAACTTTGGGACATAGTTAGGAAGGGTAGAGATGGCAGTCAGCAACTAGAATCAGCATGAATTGTGAAAGGCAACCTCAACAAAGGCATGATGGAATTTGAGATGCAATCCATGTATGGTGACCAAGGGACGGAGAAAACAGTAGATAGTAAAGAGGAAACACTTAAAGAGTTACCCTCCTATGTAGGACTATATGAGGAAAGATTGATGTTATGGTTTCTCCATCTCAGGAAAGAACTCATAAGCTAGTTATAGATTCTCAAGGATTTCACTAATTTATGTCAACATCAATGACATGCACAACAACAATATTTGAGCTATGGTTAGACCTCATATGTGGAGAGATGTCAGAAGATGTCTTGAGAAAATGGGAACAAAATATCCTTTTGAGACAATAGGTCAAGACATGGAGAATTGGAGCCAACCCAAAAAGGATGCGAAGCTAGTTCCTATAAACAAAGTTGGTGATTACTGCGAAGGTCAAGAGGGGAACACCACATTGCCCATAGAGCATCAAGGAATAGAAACAATTTCTCTTATGGACAATGGTGTAGGAGTTGTTATTGCCACTAAAGTAACTTCGGAGAAATAGGGAAAACTTTTCCTTTGACAAACAGAGATGAAATTGTAGTTAGTTGATGGCTACATTGCAAAACCTATTGGAATTCTAGAGTAGGTGGGTGAGTATGAACATACATTTGCAGTAGTAGATTTTGGTAATGAGAATAACTATGATGTTATTCTAGGAAGACCATTCATGCACCAGCTAAAGATGGTTCAAGACTGGGGCTATGATTATATCTATGTGCACCACATAGAAACCACCACTCGCATCAATTTAAGTGACCACAGCTTTAGAGATGTACAAAGAACACCCATATAAGATTTTGATTTGATGAATATTTTAGAGTCTAAAGTCTTTCCTAGTTGAAGTATAAAGCTCACCTATGGATATGTGGAGATTTTGAATGCAACAGCCTTGTAAAAGAGGAGCGTAAAGGGCATAGGTCATTTGAAGATTCTGATTATATACATGAACCTTTCCTAGAGGAAAGAATGAAACCCCCTAGAGTGGACTCAACTTTTGGCCACCTTAGATGTGTGTGTCAATGAGATCACCTTGACAAAATTGTGCGATGAGGACGGTTTGGACATGATTCCATTATGCATGATAAGCAAGATTCAAGAACAAGATGATTATGAAAGGACATTAGGACAAACCACTCAAGTCAATCATCCCAAACAAATTTGGGTACCAAAGAAGAGACAAGCCAAGTTCACACCAAGACAACACCAAACACCCTCAAGGGCGACAAATATGGATACCAAAGGATACCCCACAAATTGTTGCAATATTTATTTGTGTGCCAAAAACCCAATTAAAAAGTTTTTTTGAGCAAGGACAAAGTCAACCATGATATTCACCCAAATCTACAAAGGAAAGACAAGAAACCAAGGGTGATCCACTACCAATCATCCATCTTCCAAAGGTCAAGAAAACACATGTAGTCAAATACAAATATGTATGGGTACCTAAGAAACTAGTTACCATGCAAAAATTGACACATAGGCTGTGGATATTGAAACAGAAAATTCATATTCATCCCATGGCAAGCACAATCCCCAAAAGTGCTTCAAAGACACCACAACACTTACCAGAGTTAGAACCCACTATAATGGTGTGGTTTCCTAAACTTCCCATACAAATTCAAGCCATGAAGTATTTTCAACCTTCATGAATTCAACATAATGTTGCCGACTTACAACACTTGCTACATGGTACGTGCTCATTAATGTAGGACCATGCAACCTTAAGCAATTAGCTTAAGTACGACCTATTCATAACATTAATTTTTCTAGGCATTGATTGAGTATGCATACATAGGGCCACATTACAAGGCCTTGCATAGCACAAACCTAACAACTCACTCTCCTTCAGGAGAACTCCAAATAGGAGGGGGGAGGCATTCTGGATGCAGACCTTATGATCAAAAGAAAGAGAAAAGGGCATTGTTTTAATGATTTTAGTGTTGTAATTTGCCTCTGATTTTTCCTTTTTGACAAATTTTTTTATTTTATGCCCTAAGAAGATGAGATATTCCAAGAGAAAGGGACAAATGTCAGATATGAGCCCTTAGGTGTGAGTACTTATGTACGTATTCTAGAAAAGTTTCACTTATTTTTGTTGTTTTTCTCTATTGTCCGTTGCATTTTCTAATTTTCTATTTTTTTAAAAAGGAAAAAGAAAAAGAAAAGCAATAAAAATTACAAGAAAAACAAGATACAAGCAGGAAGACTTTAAACTTATGAAGAGTCATAGGACAAAAGAAAAAATTCATGCGATAAAGCTTAACCCTAAGGAGAAGAAAATAGATTCACCTGAACCCGAATGGATAACAGAATTTGATGATGTATTTCCCAAAGAACTTTCATAGTTACCGCCCAAGCGTGATGTTGATCATGCAATAGAGCTTACTCCAGAAGCTCAACCAGTTGCCCGTAGATCATACAAAATGTTGGTACCTAAATCTGTGGGAACTCAAGGAGCAACTAACTCAACTTCTTGAACAAGGCTTCATTCGACCCAGCATTTCTCCATGGAGTACTCCTGTTCTCTTTAATCAGAAGAAGGATGGTACTCTACGTCTTTGTATTGATTATTGTGAATTGAACCGGGTAACAGTCAAGAATAATTATATATTTTTATAAAAAGCAGTACCATAAATACATCGGGGTAGTACAAAAAAGTCATATTATGTTGGGACATCACGGTGCGGCATAGTCTAGTCATGGTTTCATTAATTGGCCGGATACAGCTCAATTGGTCAGTTTTATTGTAAAAATTGAATGGTAAGTGGGAGAGTTGACCACCAAATTCCAAGCCTTGTTTTTAGAAAAGTCCCAAAAGCTATGCAACTATTCCATAGCTGAGAAGGTAGCACTAGTTTTTTCCTTGAGGCTCACTCCAGCCTTGCCTAGTGCCTATAAAATGATATGCAGTGGTCAGTTTTCAGTGCCATCTGTTGCGTTCTACTAATGCAAGGCAATACATACCTATTATACGGAGTGGTGCAGGCTCTTCATCACCATCTCAATAATCTCTTCTCTCTCATTTACGGGAAGAAGAAGAAGAAGGACACTCTCTCTCTACTTGTTTACTATCTCCTCTCTCGTTTCATGGTGTACGCGCTCTCAGAAAGCTCTCGTGGTGAATACCTCTATGTAGCTCTCATCACCGTTCTCTTGTGACAAAGAAAGAAGCCTTTTGACAGCCCCTAAGCATTCTAGAGCATGGTGAGAAGATCTAAACTCCATAGCCATCATCATCTGTCTCTCTCCATGTCGTTTTCTCTGAGTAGACACCCTCTTAGTGATTGTTTTTTCATATATGAGTGCACGTATGGATTTTTTGAGTACGTATGAAGTTGCACTGTGATTATTTTATCATGTTTAACATGCTAATTGATGCACACAATGTGTTTATGATCATGTGCGTGCATAAAAATCACTTTTTGTTTCACGTCATAGAAGCGGTAGGAACACTGTTTTGGTCATAACTCACAAACCGTTATGAATTAGCCCAAACCCTTTAAACCAACGATAAACACATCATTTAGAAAAATTTCTAGCTTAGGAGTCATGCAAAGATTACACACGAGTTAAGTGGTATGGTCAAAAAACAGCTTGTTGCCCTTTACACATTCAAAATTTTGGAACCCGGGCTCCTTGGAGAACCACTATATAGATTCACCGGATGGGCAAACCCACCAAGCCAATTTAAAATATGATTAAAATTTATGATAAATATATTTATGTTTCCGTTATCACCTTGGGTATGCGAGTTATTAATCCTTCCATAACCGGGTTTATCTACGCGTATAGGGGTGCTACCTAGGGGGAGTACCATATGACGTCGTGAGTTAACCGAGCCGTTTATGTATTGATTATGGTTTATTTAGGTGAGCTTATTTCAATCATTAGGTGTACATAAACTCATGTGAGGGTATATGGTTAGTCAACCCAAACCGCATAGGCAGATATGAATAAAGTGGCTTTTCTTTTGTGTTACCATTTCAATCATTAGGTGTACATAAACTCATGTGAGGGTATATGGTTAGTCAACCCAAACCGCATAGGCAGATATGAATAAAGTGGCTTTTCTTTTGTGTTACCATTTGTTGTGCAAGTGTCAAATGGCTAAAGTGATGTAATAGATTGCTAGTCTACATTATGCATCTGATATTGATGCATTGGTTTGAGGTCAAACATTTTCATTTTCATGTTATGTATGCTCCCAAAAATGGCAAAAAGTTTTTTTTCGCATATGTGTGAAGTTATGGTTTATGATCGACCTAAGGGTTGGAGCTGTTTTGCATCATGTTTATGGTGATGGAATGATATAAAATTTTGTATGGAACCTTATGGATAGATGTGTATTACTCATGTGCATGGTTATGATTGCTTTCCACCTTTCTAGGTCAAAACTAGCTCTATGTGCTAGAGAGGTGAAGTGCAGATATGATGCATCAACTTTGCATGATTAGATGTTGTAGAGATTGAATTTTTAAATCATGTTTTGTTGCTAGTCAAAATTATTTTATGCATGAAAATTTCATGTCTCAAGATCTATGTGTGTGCACTCCGATTGACTGCAGTGGATATGTCAAACTCCAACTATGATAGTTGGTTAAGTGTGAATATAATTGGTGGTTAAGGGTTGAGATCCCTCATGGATTATTGTTGTGATTTTTTTATGGAAGCTGGTGTGGCTCTTGGTTTTTTTTTCTAGATATGGTTATGCTGCCAAAATTTTTGCAGCCATGTTATGTTCTAAAGTGGTTATGCAGGATTGGTTGTGCCTCACCCTAGTTGGGTGGGGTGCTCACCCATGTGATGTGATTGGATTATGGTTTATGATTTTGGGATTAGATCATGAAGTGATTTGGATGGTTTATGGTTGACGTGTAAGGGTAGAGACCCTGTATAGTCTAACTGCTTGGAAAATATTATTTGTGCATATGGAAGGTGCTATTGTGATGGACTCACGTGTTATGTTCTCATGGAAGCATTTCTGTAAGACTAGTATCACCTACATCGCTTAGCCTTAGATAAAAGGTTCATTGACCTGGGGCTTTGCTGGATCAGGGGTGTTGCCTAGGTCTTCTTCCTTTTGTTAGGCTCATCTACACGATTAGTGCGTTGGGATTGAACGACTTACACGACTAACGCGTTGGGGATTTTGCCTTGTCTCTACCTAAACACCCAATGATGGGCATCAAAGAGGCATGGTTCCTAGATTGGTATGGTCGGTGTTGATACCCTACCACCTACTGGTATTTGGGACCTTTTATAGCTCGGGTTCATGGAGGGAGGCAAAGCAGCCTCAGCTTACATCTAGCTCAGGTAGGTTGAAGGTGTTTTGGCTCTCTCTTGGTGAAGTGAATTATCTCTCTTTGTAGTAGAGCGGAAGTGGATGGGTGGACCAGTCGATCCCTACACAGGGTCCAGTGCTCTGCTAGTTATTTTTTCATAAACTTTTTTTGATGTTATGGTATACCCAGATTTTTTCATTACATTAATACATGGTTTCCTGTTTCATTTAGATGAGGAATTTAAAGATCCTCTTTTGTCATTCTCTCATGTATTTGGGCACTCTATTTCACCCTCCACTATGATATCTCTCTCTCTCTCTCTCTCTCTTCCCACAATACGGTGTACACATATATCCACCCTCCACAATGTTATATTTTCCTTAAGTACACTTTCTTCATAACACCCATTCATGGGTAGCGCTCATTGCTAGGTGCCTCTAGATGCAGTCCGGATCATGGCCTATAAACTCCATGCTTGGTCGGACACTGAGAACTCCTCCCCTATGCAAACGCTTCTACAACTCTGATCTATATTGAAAATTGTATAAAGGTGTAAATTGTGTATTTTGTTCATAGACCCCTCGGGAGGGGTATCTCTCATTCTGACCTTGTAAGGAATGTGCATGCCAAGTTTGATGTCGATGGGAGTTGATTTGCTAATAGTTTTGCATGTGGATGTGTGATTGAATTAGAGAGGTAGAAGTCACATTTTTTGCAGTTTGAGAGTTCATAGACTATTTCTACAAAGTGTATTATGTTCAAACAAGAGATTGGCAACCTCTTGGCATTCCTCCATGATCTAGTTGAGTCACTTGATCCCTTAAATTTAAATTTTAGTATTGGGACCATCTCTTTGTGAGATCTGATAGAGCTTTAAAAAGGCCCCTCCGACATGCCCTTATAACCACTTTGAACAACATTAGTTCACTGTCATAAGAGTTGATTGTCAAGATGTTTACTATGTTTGTTTCCATTATCCCTTTGCTTGTTGGATTCCTTGGACAATACTTGGGATAACATTCTCCTTTTATGCCACATTACCTGTAGTGTCATGGAATTTTTATGATGTTCTAGATAGTCATTTTTCAAATGATCATCTGCTCCACATTTAAGACAATTTTTCATTCTTAGTTTAGGTATTGGTTTCATCATGGGTGGCCTAGCCCCTTTTTTTACAATGAAGTGCATAGGTGCAACTTCCAGAGGTGTTTGATAAACTGTCTTAATTATGGTAGTTTATAATTGATTATACCAATCTTCCTCTGCAACCACGATAGAAGTACTCATTATACGAATAACTCATATCATAGCCTATTCTTCCACTTATTCTTCAAGGTGAAAATAATTAACTAATATTTCATTGTTTCCTAGTAGTGGTGGTTGTTGACGTAGCACAAGTTATGGTCTCTCCATAGCCACATGTGGCTTTTGTATTTATTCCGTGTTAGATAGATTCCAACCAAAAGGCAAACATGGGGTTAGAGCTCAAAAGCCAAAGCAGATAGTGAGGAAATAGAATTAGATATTGAGCTCAACGGAGAAATCAAGCCAAATAATAGAGACACTCACTTAGAATTCCAATCAACAACCAAAGAGGGGGAAGAAGAGGATGACATTATTTTCCCTCCAATCTAGAACAAGCATAGAACCACCAAGCAGATACCAATAACACATTCTCAAACATCCATGGAAGAATATCAGAGGCTATGAGAGGAATGACTAAAGAAAATGGATAAAGATAACAAGAAGGTCAATGAAGCAAGCTAATATGCTCATGAAGAAGATGATTTAGATCTTGACGTTAGAGAAAACTAAAGTTGAACAAATAGAGAAGACCCAATAGTATAGAAGAAGAAAAGCAACCAAAGTGGTAGAGCTCTCCAGCTTTTGTCAACACATTCATAAAGTACTCAATGGGAAAGTCGAGCAGCAAGCAAAGGAGGAATCCAAAAAACAAAGAATAGTGGATTTTGAATCTTTCTTGGACTCCCCTAAGGGCCAAGATAGAACACAAGAAGAACTGCCATGGGAGGAGATAGCGTCCAAACAAGACACTCCTATCGACACGGAGTAGCAATTCTCACCAAGACCGGAAACACCACCTCTTGCCAATGAGGACAAGGAAAAATCTGAAAAGAAAGTCAAAGATCAAAAGGAAATTTAGGTGGAGTAGAAGGACTCTCTACAATAAGACCAACAAAAAACTAAAGAAAGAGGTTAGGTCAAGACCATGCACCTAGTGGTCAGCAACAAAGCAAAGAGTCGGTACTTGGGACCTGTAAACAACAGAAAAATCAACAAAGAGGCCTAGTATCACCACACTCTAGAGGTGTGATGAAGATGTGGATAGGTTGATCCATGAATTTGACGTAGAAGATCATTTGGAAGCGATCAAACTTCAATTCAATTGTCATCGGTCCCAACTAAAGGAGCTAGATGCTCAAGAAGCCAAGGAGGCAAATGCGGCAAAAGTGGAGAATGCAAAACTGCAATAGCAAATTGAAGGCCTCTAGGAGAACACAAAGAACCTACAAGAAGTAGTGGAATGAGTGACAAGGGAAGCCAAAGGTTACTTTTGTGATCCACAAGACCATATTGCAATAAACATTGAGATGTAGGTGGAGCAACAAAGACTTGAAGAGAAGCTGGGAAAGGAGCAGCACCAAAATACCAAGCTGAGAAACACATACAATTCCACTAATCACACTCTCTCAAAGCTCTTGGAAATAAAAAAACACACTAGCTCCAGCCTCTACTTCACAAGCATCATCTGTAGTCCTTGAGGAACTCAAAACATTCAAGGTAGAGCTAGCTCAAGAGAAATATGATAGACAAATTATGATGACAGACCATATGGACATACAGGCATATAAGGACCAAGAAATCAAAGCATTAAAGCAACAGCTTGCCAAGGCACAAGCCAACTTAGTTGCCCAAGCCGTATGACATACACAAGGTCTTCAAGAAAAAGAGATGGCAACCAATACCTTGAAATCAAATACAATAGTACCAGCTCAATAGGTAACAGCACCAGTGGTGGAAACAACAAGGGTAGACCCCCCACCCCCACCCCTAGTAGATCTACCAAGCACATCTACTAAGGGTGGGCTACATGGTTTTGAAGAATCTGAGGAGCTAGTAGATGCCAGAGGGGAGATAAAGAAGTGGATAGAGGAGATTCTAGACCCATCCCATAAGGAGTTTATGCTATATGAGCTTAAGATCTTGGAATCACCGCTCTAATGATGAAAAATCCTGATGAAGTGGTCAAGAATTTGGACACAACATGATTTCATTGCCACTTATGAATCAAGAAGCTCTATTGTGAGAAAATTACAACCTAATGCTAGGAAAGCAATTATGGTGGCTATGACTTCTTATGCAACAGCTAAAAGTTCCAATGGAAAGAGAGGTGCCTAGTGTCCTAGGTTCTTTTCCTAAGACATCCAATAACCATATCCAAAAGTGCAAGGCCTTCCATATTGGATGTGGCTAAGATAAATCTCTATCATTATGTAAGGTTAGTGTGGTATGGTTGGAGGCTCCATAGGGAGCATAAAACTTCCCATGAAAGGAAGCTTAATGAGGATTTCTTGAGCCTCAAAAGTACCACTATAATGGCATGTAATGATGGAAATAAAACAACACGATCCCAATTTTCCATCAAAACACCACCACAAGCCCACTTACATGTGACACTAAGTCAAGATCTATTCATGATTACCAAATTATTTCTTTGAAATCACTGGCACACATTTCAAGGCCACACATTTCAACATGACTCCTATATTGGTTATGGCTATAATAAGTCCCTATAATTATGTAAATCTAGTTTGGTACGATTGGAGATTGCATAACAAGCATATAGATTCCCATAAAGGAAGCTTCACCAGGACAACTTGGGTCTTAGGAGTACCTCTACAATGGTATATATAAACGCAAAAAAAAAACATGATCTCAACACTTCATCAGAACACCACTTCAAGCCCATAGATCTTTGAAAATAGGTATACAACCACACACTATCCTCTCGGGGGGGGGGGGGGGGGGGGGGGGGGGGTCACTCAATAATTATGTGACTATCACGTGAGTGCAATAGAAGGGGTTATTAAATTTTATTTTTTCACATACAGATGGGTACTTTAAAATGGAATTGGATTGAATAGGAAAAGGTTGTATTTTATTTGTCAAAATTTCACAAATAAGGAGTTTTAGAAATGATTAGCACACTATTTTAAGCTACATTTTTTTTTAAAATCACTAGTAGACAATTCTAGACTATTGACAATTGACAGATTCACAAGGTGTGACATATCGGATGTGGCTAAGATAGAGGTCTATCATTATATAAGGTGTGTTTGTAATGGTTGGAGATTGCATAGAGAGAGCATAAAACTTCCTATGAAGGAAAATTTGTTTCTTGTGCTTTAAAAGAACCTTTGCAATGGCATCTATGATGTTAAGAAAACAACATGATCTCAATTCTACATCAAAACAAATGTTAGTGAAGGATTTCAAAACAAGTGAAGATATGAAAAAATTAGCTTTGTGTGACAAAAAGACAAAAAAAAAGTATTAAAGCTAGATTGGTGGAGATCAAAGGTAGAGTAAACATGATTGAAGTCATCTCCATAATGGGCCAAGGTCACCCACCATTATAGAAGAGATCCAACCTCCCTATGTCAATGTAATGAGTCACATTACTTGCAGCTAGAATTCGTCACATTCATAAATTTTTTGAAAACAATACAATTGCATCTGAGATACAAGATTCTCCTCCATAAGATGTTGATCATAGTAATTTTCCATACATTCTCCATTTTTAATGGAGCAGCTACCATGTATATTCATCACATTCACTCTTACGGCTTTTACTTGCAAGGTGAGATTTTTCTTAGACTCTTTTTCTTTGGAGTCAATTATTGTTGATTTTCCACCATTGAGATATGATATGAAAAGTTCAAAAGATCATGGAGGCTTGAGCATCAATTAGTTCTTTGCAACTGTGTATACTTTTGAAGGAGAGATTCAAACTCGAATATGGGATGATGTCACAATAGGAGAATCACAATGTTTTGGTTTCAAAATTTGCAAAGAAATTTTTGCTCATTTTAAATGTAGAATTATCAAGTAGTATTACTCTAAGCATGTGTTCCAAAGATATCAATTTCCAATTTTTAATCTTTTAGAAAGCTCTTTAGAGGAGATTTTGTGTTTATTTTAAAAATGAGAAAAACAATGACACTCATGATGAAGAAATAAGAAGCAACCATAGCTTCTTGGAAAAGAGAATGAAAAAGACCATGGCACGAAGAACAATATAGAAGGTTGTTTGTGTGCTTTGCCACAAAAGCCATGGAAAGCACTTTGCAATGTATTATTTTGGCTAAGTATAGGTATCAAAGACTAAGTATAAGTATCAAATACTAAGTAGAATAATTTCAAGTGTCACAAATAATGAATTTCTTGAAGAGATCCTTAATATTACAATGGTAATTGTGTATGAATTGCACCCAATTTTATTGGTAATTCAAACATGATGGGAGTGGAACAAAAGTATAATGGGCATTAGTGGGTGAATTCAGGTCCGAACAACGATGAGGTTCCTTGTTGTGATAAGGTGAAGTAGATGTGGAAGTCATCTAATGTGCAATAAGGGTGTATGCTCCATTTAAGCCCATAGTGGTAGGCCAAATGAGAGAACATGGATAGGAAAATTACTGTAAGAAATGTTTTCAGCTGGTATAAAAAGCTATACAAAAGATCACCCAACTGCTATGAAGGATATTGTGCTGCTAGTGAATTTTCTAAAGTCGGTATGTTCCTTACCACGTAGTATATTTGTTTGTATTGTGGTTCTAGTAAATTGTTTAGAATTGATCAGCTCGTTAACTTGCAAGTATGTATGTGGTGATAGGCATATATGTGTGGTATTTTCATGGAGCCACATTAGCAAGGGGATGGGGTCTAAAAGGGCCTTGTTATTTGCCATAAGATTATGGAGGCAATTAACATTTTGACAAATAGGTGCATGCCATGTGTGAAAGAATGGTGTGTGTGTAAGAGAGGTCAAAGGATACACTTTTCCCCCCAAAAAGGGGTGGATAACTTTATGATCTTTGGCCTTCCATAACTCCTAAATATGATCTCCTATTTGATCAAAGATTATAGATCTATAATCTACATGCCAAACTCTTTCTATAGATATGTTACATGATATGGTTTTGCCCCAGCTAAATTTTAAATATCATTTTGGGGGAAAATTTTGAATGCAAACAAACTAGCTATTTTGCCTATTTGAATTCAAAAGTTGTCCTTTGATTTCTTTCTTAATACTAGAGGTTTGACTCCCTTAAATTGCCAAATAAAGAGGCCCTCCTAGACCCCATTCTCTTCCTAATGTCTAGTAAGTCAAGGAGTGAGCTTTAAGAGTGAGCTTTGAGAGTGAGCTTTTTTTAAGGGAACAAACCATGTTGCATAGGAAAAATGAAAAGCTTGCTTTGTAGTTCACTCACAAAGCTTGCTTGAAACATGTATCCAGGATTTAGGGGTGGTTCACACCTCTAAAGAGGCCTACTTCCTCTATTCCTACTACGCAAAAAACTCAAAAGGTAGGGAGATTTCAACACATTAAATAATCCTTTAATTATTTTTTTAACTCAATGAATATCCATTCCTCAACCAAGTGTCAGAGAATCTAGTATTTTCTTAGATTCAATGGAATTAAATTATGAAAGGAGAGATTTTTCCTAAGAGAATTATTTATAGAAGAATGGTAGATTGTGTTGGGATAATTTCATTGCACATTTACGCAGTACAACATTAAATCATGAACTTAGCTCAAAGAGAATAACACAATTAAGATTGAAAAATTTTGAGGACTGGATTTTCTAGGAGTTGATCCCCCCTCCAAAAGGACTTTGTGTTATAATCCTCTCCATGAAAGCTTTAGTTACGATATAAGCTTGTGCTTTTTTGGAGCTTTCCTTGAGCCAAGAAGAGGATAAAATTCATGATTCTCCAGTGTAACCATCCTTCTCAAGCCCTAAACACCCAAGCAAGGAGAAAGAACCATGGGGTAAGATGTAGATGAGGCCCGAGGGTGAAAGAGGTTTTTCTCAAGCAAAGAAGTTGTATTTTGTATATTCTTACTCCAATGATGGGAAAGCTTTAAGCATAGCTAAACTGATAGAGAGGAGAACAAAAAGTATATTATTACTCCAATGATGGAAAGCTTTAAGCATAGCTAAAATAATAGAGAGGAGAACAAAGATCTTTCATGCATTCACCTGCTTGGATTTGCATCCATAGCCAAGATCTTGAGCATAGAAACTCACTCTTGAGCTCTCATGTGAGAGGACGAGAGAGAGAGAGAGAGAGAGAGAGAGAGAGAGAGAGAGATTTTGATTTTTCACAATGAGAACTTTAAAAATGAGAGAAAGATTATGCAAAATTTTCTTCGAGCCCCCTCTTTTGTTCTCTTTCTCACTTGCCAATAATCTCAAAGTGGAATGGTCACTACTTGGACTAACAAAAATTGAACACTATAAAATGCAACTAGGTGCATATGCTAACACACATACTCTTAAGCTTCCTTGCTAATCTTAAACCAACTCATCCCTCCTCCTTTTGAATTGTCTTTGGCAAGAGTACACTCATACACACTTGCTAATGTCACATAAAGCAAGTGAAAGCTACTTGGGACATGTGGCCTAGAAAAACTTAGAAGAGAAGGACTAGGAAAAAATTTATAATTAAGGAACGGTTGATCTAACTGTAGCTTTCTCCATTTATTAATTTAAAACTCTCGTCTTACCTTCAATTCTACTAGCTCATGTGCAAGACCTTTGCACTATCCTTTGCAGGCTATATGAAGTTGACTTGGCCTAGAGCTACGTGCTACTTTAGGTCCTACTAAATTGAAATAGACTTTGATAAAAGTCAAACTTACCCTTGGGATTTAGACCTTAACCTTCTTTATGAAGTTGAATTGGGATAGCGCCTACTTGAAAATTTAAGGCGTACTAAATTGGAACGGACTCCAATAAAAGTTAAACTTACCCTTGGGCTTTAGACCTTCATCTCCTATGCAAAACCTAAGCACTGTGCTTTGGAGGCACATGAAGCTGGTCCAAAACCTGCTTGATTTAGACTTGTTAAATTTAGACTATCTATGCAAGTTAAAAATTTACCCTAAGGCTTCCAAGACTTCATACTTGGATTCTAATGCGTAAATTTAGTTACTTAAAATTTACAGGCTAGTTTATACTTTTAGACTCATATAAATTCTCTAATCAATATCCTCTTTTATGTAACTTTGGTCAAATTTTTACAAGATAGATTTATCCTCCCTTGACAAGTACCTCTGACTGAGATAACTAAACAACAATTATATTGAAGCACTTTTATAGACTTCTTTCCTATGGTCCAAGCCTTTGATTGAGCTGGTCTATAATCACTTTAATCAACTTCACTTGTTCTATTTATTTTCCCTAAACTTAAATGGCAAGATTATAGTAGAAAATACTTTTAGAAAGGCAAAATATAATTTTTGTGTCACTACCTCTCCCTTAAAATTGCAGTCTTCCTCGACTATGGAGTAGGGAAAATAAGTTCATAGCTAGTCCTATCACTTTGGGTAGAGGATCCATTTTTTATCCACTGACTCTCTTCCATAGTGGTGGCTAATTCCATTCGATGCTTGGAAGACTTAGTTGTTGCAAGAATGTCTTTGTTTAACTCTTACATCTTCCAGACTAGATTGGCAAAGTCTACTTAGTGCTTGAGAGATTGTTGCTCTACGAGCATGTATTCATTGTATGCATACACTTAAATAACTTATGAACACTATAAAAAAAATTAGTCTCAAAAAAAGAGAAAATTCTTGATAAAACATGTTTTTCCATACTTAGATCTTACCTTTGACATGAGCCGTTGTAAGTATTTACAAAGGTTTATACTATCCTTCAGTTGGATGTCTTGCACCCTTGCACCTTCAAAAGAATAGTTCTTAAATTTGACAAGATATCGTAGGATATTCTTACCACTTCTAAAAACCTTGTCTTCATGTTCTAGAATGCTCTCCTTTTGCAAGACCTCTTCTGGACCTTCAAACTCAAGCGGTGTTAGTTAGTGGTTCTTTAGGTGGCTCTCCCCTTACAAGGCTTTAAAAGGCTCACACGAGCCAAGTTCTTGGTAACCTTAACTTGTAAGTTGATTCATTTGTGGACTTAAGGATTTGAAATGGGCCATAATATCGTTCTACTAGCTTAGCATAATATTTTTGATGACCTGTTGGGCATCCTTGCGTCCCCTTGCCTGTGGTATGGTTGGGCATGCTTTGAGAAAGTTAAGCAATACCTAATCATTCTCTTTGAAGGTCAAGGATCTTCTATACTTGTTAGTAGCAACGTTTTCTTATGTTGTGTGATGGATATAGCTTACTAAATCTTGTGTGAAAATTCTTTAAGGTCTCTAGCTATACTCATCAATAGCAGAAAATATCTTCCTGAGTGTCTTGACTATCAATGGGAGCTTGGGTCTCCCTTCAATTACCTCAAAGGTGCCTTTCCTGTGGAAGTATGGATAGTGTTATTGTACATATACTCTTCTAAGGGTAAATAATTTTCTCATTGATCTCTTTGATCTAGAGTCCATACCAGAGGCTTTGAGTATATTAATGGTCATCTACTTGTGGGTGATACGCTGAGAATAAATTCAACTTGGTACTTAAATTTTCAAAGAGACCTTTTCAAAAATTGTTGGTCATTCTTGCAGATAATATAGATATGATATTTAAAGATCTGTGAGATGAAGAGTGTTTCCATATGATGTGCTTTAATGGACTTTTTGACCAATATGGTCAAAAAGATCACTAAAGCATATCATGAGAATACAAGAATATAGATAATAGCAGACGAGTATAAAATGCACTTATTTACTAAATTGGTCTACGATTGTCCATATTCTTGTATTTCCATGAATGGATCTTGGAAATCCAAAGATGAAATCCATGGATATACTATCCCATGGGGAATCAAGTATAAGCAATGGATGAAGCAAGCCAGGCTTGTTCCCTTTATCATACTTTGTCTTTTGATATACAATGCATTTGGAAACATATTTTGGTATGTTTGCCTTCATTGTTGGCCAATAAAAAATATTTCTACTCCCTTGAGGGTAGCTTGAATCCCTCTATGTCCCGCATAAGGGAGAACGTGAGATTCATATATAACTTTTTCATGTAACCTATATGTAACGCATAACCTATTACCATAAAGAAGATGACCATGTTGCACAATGTATGCTTCCTCTTTCTTTCCTAGTGCAATAGATGACATTACATCTTTGAATTCTAGATCCATAGCATATTCATCTATCATAGAAGATAGATCATTGTGAGTAGCTATTGATACAGCATTCATCTTTAGTATTCATGAAAGATCATTGGCCACTTGGTTGTGCTTACTAGCTATGTGAGAAATATAAAAGTTAAACTGTGAGAAAGTGTTTTCCCACCTCATTTGCTTCTCACTCAATTTAGTTTGCATAAAAAAATACTTAAGACTTTGGTGATATATACGCAAGCCTAGATTCTTTTATTGGTCATTCAATCTCCTACTTTTTTACGGCATGCCCTTCTTAAAGTAACATGGCCCCAAGGCAATGTCCACAAGAATCATGTTGGACCTAAAAAAAGGTTTTGAGAGGTCTGGTAATATTAATACTTTCTTGGATATTTTCAAAATATTCATTATCTTTTGTAGCCTATACATATTTGATGTTCTTTTTAGTTAGTTCATACAATGGACTTGCTACTATGAATGAGAACTTTGCTATGAAGTGTCTATAGTATGCACACATTCGTATAAAGATTCTCAATTCATGTAAATTCATTGGTATTTACATTGTTTAAGAGTGTGCAATGCGGAAGGAATTCACGGGCTTAGAGGTTAGGGTTTCAAGAGAAGAGAGAGAGAGAGAGAGAGAGAGAGAGAGAGAGAGAGAGAGAGAGAGAGAGAGAGATGTCTTTGGTGGAGCTTCTTCTCATACTATGTGTGAGCTCCTTATTGTTCTATGTTATCAATAAGAAAAAGAATGAGATTAGGGTTAGTGAGAGGTTATCCTATAATGTTATTTGCCTAATAGCCTTTATTCCCAACAACTCCCACGTAAAGTCCAATGTGCCAATAAGCGGAGAAAGGGGTAAGTAGAGTATGATGGCAAGCTAACCACATCAAGTCATGACAATATGTAAATTCTTAGGAGGTAAACCGTTCGTCAGAAGGTCAACAGGGTTGTCACATGTGTGCACCTTGACAAGCTGGATGCACTTGTTCTCAAGCATCTTCCAAATGAAGCGATACTTGATCTCAATGTGCTTTGTCTTTGTATGAAACACAAGATTTTGTGCTAGTTGAACAGAAATTTGATTGTCACAATTATGCAACGTCAAAACCTCAGCATTAATGCCCAAATCTCCCACTAGACAAGCAAGCCAAATAGCTTCTTTACAAGCCTCAAAGGCATCCACATATTTTGCCTCAGTGGTTGATTGATTAATGCAATCTTGCAGCAAGATCTCCACGATATTGCACTCCCAAAAAATGTTATAACATAGCCATTAGTGGACCTTTTACTATCCACATTCCATGCATAATCATCATCCATGTATCCTTTTACACCTGCCTCCTTGATCCCAAAGCATAAGCATTTGTGCTTTGTACTGCTCAAATATCTCATCACTCCTTTCACTACCTCCCAATGCTTCTTACCAAGATTATACATGTATCTGCTAGCTACTCCCACTACAAATGCAATATTTGGATGCATAGCAATCATGGCATACATCAAGCTACCAACAATAGATGCATAAGGAACCTTGTCCATTTCAGCCTTTTCCTCCTCTAATTTATTACAATCAATTTGGCTAAGATCCACATGGATGTAGAAAGCTATTGGATACCTTCCCCCTCTCTATATCAAAACATTTAAGTAACTTGGAAATGTACTCAGTTTGAGATAAGTAAAGATTTTCTTGCTCTTATCTCTGACAAACATCATACCAAGAAAATGATTGGATTCCCCTAAATCCTTCATATCAAAGTTCTTGTGCAACTTTCATTTCAATGCATCTATCTTGCTAGTACTTTTCTTGGTGATAGCATGTCGTTTACATGCAAGATCAATATGAAAAGACTACTATCTATAGCCTTTTTAGTGTAGAGGCAATTATCTTTGTCAGTCCTTTCAAAACATATATATATATATATATATATATATATATATATATCTTGAGACTATATATAAGCATCAAACTCAGATACCATTGAGGGATCTTTTCTTTGTCTTATAGAGCCTTTGTAAGTTTGTAGACCATATTTTCCTTTCCGTCAATAACAAATCCTTTTGGTTATTGCATTTAAACATCTTCATGAAGATCCCCATGCAAGAACGTTGCTTTGAAATCTATTTGAACAAATTCCATATCCTCAATGGTTACCAATGCAAGCACTAAGCAAAGAGTTGTCATGATCACAACTGGTGAAAAGATTTCATAAAAAATAATACCCTTTTGCTACTTTAAAACCTTGGAAACTAGTCTAGCCTTGTACTTTGTCTTACCATCAATGGAAGCAATCTTAATTTTGTAGACCCATTCAAAGAAGAACGTTCATGCCCTCTCTCAAAGGTACTAATTCCCAAGTGTCATTCTTCTACAAAGAATTCATCTTAGATTGCATAATCAATTGCCACTTAATCTTATCATCTACAGAGATAGCTTCCTCATAGCATGAGTCCCACCGCAACCTACCAGCATCACATAGTCAAGAGATGGAACAAAACATTTAGGAGGATGAGAAACCCGAGTAGATCTCCTCAAATCAAGAAAATTTGGATGTTCCACTCTTTCTTCTATCCCATCCTCTTGAATCACCACATGTCAAACCTCAACAATAGGTATAAGTTTCTTATGCATCTTCTGCTCATTGATGTATACAACATTACTTCAAACAATCTTTTTGGATTTGGATCCCAAACACGATATCCCATCTCACCAAACTTGCCATAACCCAAGAATATACACATATTCTTAAGAACGTGAAAAAATGCTCCACAGCCAAAAACTCAAAGATGCTCATAAGAATGAACCTTTTTAGACCAAAGAATTTATGGAACGTGCTTGTCTAGCACACAATTAGGTGACCTATTGATGCCATGAACTGTAGTAGAAATTGCAGAGCAATTGCTTCTTCCCAAAACCCTTTAGGTAGGTTAGTATTAAACAACATAGATCTGATTTTATCTAGTATTGTCATGTTCATCCTCTCTGAAACACCATTTTGTGGAGGATTGTAAGGAGTAGTCAGCTCCATTTGATTCCCTTTCAATCACAAAATCTTGAAAAGACTTTGAAACACATTCCCTACCATTTTCAATGTTGTGTAAGCACTTGACCTTTTTTCCACTTTGGTTCTCAAACAATGCGACAAACTTTTTGAATGCATCAAGCACTTGATCCTTGTACTTAAGAGGATAAACCCAAACTTGTCAAGAATAGTTATCTAGGAATGTGGAAAAATAAGAATTGCCCCCTAATGAGACATTGGGCATAGGGATCACAAATGTCATTGTGTATCAGTTATAAGCAATCACTTCTTCTATAGCCACTTGCTTTGTGAGGACTTTGTGTTTGTTTACCATACAAACAATTCTCACATACCTTAAAAGTAGAATAATCAGGACCCAATAAATGGCCCAAATGGGACAATGCTCTGATTCCCTTTTCACTCGTATAACCCAATCGGCAATGCCACAAAGACGTATTTGGATGCTTGGCTATACATATAACATTTTTTCTTAACACTAACAACATGTAGAGTGTAAAAAGTTCCATGTTTGAAACCCTTTGCCACAATCAAAGAACCCTTTGACAACTTCTAGGAAGCATCTCCAAAAGAGGTATGATAACCCTCATCATCAAGTTGCTTACTACTAGTGATAATCAAACTTTTTGCCAACTTTGGAATGTGTCTCACATTCTTTAAAGTGACGTTACATCCATTAGCAAACCGCGACACATCACCAGTGCATACTATGTCACATGCATAATTGTTTCCAAGATGGAATACACCTTTCCTTGAAGCATCATAAGTAGAAAATAATTCTCTACAAGGAGTAACAAGACATGGTGCACCAAGTAGTAGTGGATCTTGCAACTAAAACATCATAGTCAAGAGATTAAAATAACAACACATCTCCGTGTGATTCCATTGTGTTGGCTTCTTCAATCTTCATAGTCAAAGATTTTTGTTCATATTTGTCTTGAGATTGCTTTCCTTTAGCATTTCTTTGCTCTCTCTTCCATCTTTCAGCACATTACAGGCTAACCGCTCATTAACCCTAATCTCATTCTTTCTCATTGATGTAGAGAGTTCACTAAGGAGCTCACACATAGTGTGAGAAGAAGCTCCACCAAATCATCTCTTTCTCCCTTCTCTCTGCAACCTTCTCCATGGTGAACTCATTTCACTATTAGACTGTTACTAATTGTTGTACGAAAAGTACCCCAGCTTTTTGGAAAAGTGGTCAATAGGAACATAGCTTTTAGGCTATCATTAAAAGGAACCTTCTGTGCAATCAACTAACTAAAAATTGCATTGGACTCTTCAAGTGATATGACACTAAACTCCCTTTTTTCATGCAACAATCAATAAGCTTCTTTAGCCAATAGACTTGTGATGCAACACTAGTCTAATCATAAGGATTTCACAAATGCTACCATAATGCATAAGCATCTCCTTCAACATTTTCCACATTGTAGTATACAGTTTTAAGCAACGATAACTAAATGGTAGACTTAGCTAGCTCATCTAGCTCTTCCCATTCTTCCACATCAATGTTCTTGGGTTTAACACCTGGAAAGTTTATGGGCTTAACCTGCTTCTTTTGAACCAAGACATTCATGATTTGATTCTTCTAATAAGAAAAGTTGTTTCCAGCAAACTTTTCAATGTTAAACAAATCACTATCCAAAGAAGAGGAATCCATAATGCCACTAAACAACAAGAATAATTTTGACAAAAGTTTGACAAAGTTTTAGCTGTAAATTGAGTAAAATCTCAATCAATATACCCAATAGAAACCAAGAGAATGAATGGCAAGATAAATATATGTTCAACCAATCATAGCCATAAAAATCATGAATAAATTTTGGAAGAATTCCCCTTGTACAAGGAACAAAATCTCAAATCTCAAATGTCATAAATCACCAAAATAACTCCAGGGGGATCACTATGTATAAATTATGTATATCGCGTGCGTTCAGGGACTATATTTAAAACTCCTTATTTGTGATTTTTTAACAAATAAATTACGCCCTTTTTCTATTCAATCTGTAATTTTTTTCTCGAGTCTATTATATCGTATCCTTCTGTACGTGAAAAGTGAGAAAAATTCAAATTCAATAATGCCTTTTGCTGCACTCATGTGAAAGTCCAAATAATTATTAAGTGACCCCCCCCCCCTCCTGAGAAAAATAAGAAGTGTATCTTAGAAAGAATCATTTTATTTCTCAATGCATACATATCATGAACACATATATTGAGCACCTATGTCCACTATCATACATGTCCTATGGTGAGGCCACAACAAAGGGAACTCTAACAAGCTAATCCAGCTTGCACTTAGTAACCCGGCCCCCAGTGTTTGGCTTCAAAAAAACCTCATGCACGACCATCACAAAAGGCTAAGCAATGACACGACTATAGTCAAGTCTAAGAAATGACTATCTTCCGGTTCAAATCTTAGAAATGGTCGGGATTGTCCTACTAGTCAAGATGGCTCCACAAATGTGTACATGGGTAGTATCCCAATATTGTGCATCAAAGTAATCAATAATGCACATAAGCAAGTGAAAAATTGCAGGATGCACTATAAACCATAGATCTGCTTAATAAACATACTACAAACATATTTTCTTCCTTCACAAGCCACGTATAAATGTTTGTAATGTATGCTCAAAATCCTCGAACAAATTAGCCACACATTGAAAAAATGAGGTATGCAATATGCATCCCACTTCCAACAAGAGTGTGTTTTAGCTTTTGATTTTGAGATTTTGCAAATAAAACCATTTTTGTGAGCTTTTTTACTTTAAATTTGGAACCTTTTCTAATGACACCAAAAAGTTAACCAAAAAAACGGAGGCTACTTATACGATACACACCAAAAAACATGTATAAGTTTCCAAAAATCATAACTTTGAGCTTGAACATCTGGCAAGATATGACGCGCAAAGCATTCATTTGTAATGGCAAGATATGAACTTTTTTACTTTCAATTTGGAACCTTTTCCAATGACACAAGAAAATTCTAACAAAAAATCTGACATTACTCATACGATACACACCAAAAGCATGTATAAGTTTCCAAAAATCATGACTTTGAGCTTCAAGATCTGGCAAGATATGAACCGCAAATCATACATTTGTAATGGAGATATATGAACTGCAAATCACACATCTGAAACGAGAGGGGATTTTTGGTGAGATCTATATGGCCAAAGTTAATTTTTAAGTAGGAACATGGATTATGATCCACCACTTCTGGGACCAAGGGATGGGACTCATACACTTGCATTTAGACACGATTCTAAGCCTATTGGTGAAGTTCAATGCAAATTTGGACTAGAAAAACACATTTTAAAATCAACTTCAAAAGGTGGTAAGAAGTAATTCCGCAGCTCTAAACAACTTTGGTTTTGGTTTAGTCTCACTACACTATAGGATATATCTTGTGTGTTTGCCCCAATACGAATGCAAGGTCCATGGGAGTTAGTGCAAGCTGATGAATGATCATGTGCTCTTTTGGTTGAAGTCCAAGTATTTTCACATACACATAATACATGTGCTTACATGATATAAAGGATTTATGCATAGATTCTCTCTTTTGAAAATTGGGATGGATGCGTATAGGTTCTACCTTTACGTGTACATCATAACAACTCTCTGTCAAGACTCAAAAAACCCTATGCTATTCACTTTCTAGTTTCTCTTCCAAGAACATTTCAAGCATGCATGCAGTTGACTCCAAACGCTTTTGTGCTTCTTTGGAAATATTTTGTGTCCACTTGCACCCTACTTGAGCCTCCCTCTGTATAAGGGAAATAAATTAGGGGTCAAATGAACTCCAAATGACATGAAACTTGAGATTGGGGATCTCTAGGCTATAGGAAATAGGTTCCCAACACCAAAACCTGCAAAAGTCACATCTAGCTAAATGGGCAACCTCAATTGGTTCCACCTCTCAACTTCACCCAAAAATGACAAATGAGGGGTATTTTGGCTCCTCCTAAGGTCTACTTACCTCTATCCATGCTTAGTTTCACTTAAAACACCATTAACAACACAAAACAAGCATTTAAACACACTAGGAAGCCTAGAGCTAAGACCATTCATTGTGTCACGTGCACACACACACACACACACACTCAGACATAGCACATTGAACATGTACATGATGCCAAGAGCATGAGAAATCAACACAAGAAGTTTCATTAGTAATGCTTACCCATACAAAGATTAGTGAACACCCAAGCGTAGGCGTACTCTTTACTACGTGAGCTCCAAAGTAAAAATAGTTTTTTTTATAATTACAAAGTTTGGCTTATATACCTAGGTAGAAAATTTGGGTTTTTGGCTAAAAAGGGATAAGTATTTCAAAAATGTAGTGGGCTCTGGCTTCTAGCCTCTTCATCAGGTACAAAAATGTTTTGGAAATAATTGAATTCTTTTGCGTTTAGGATTTACAATGCCGAATTAGGCAAAAAATAGATGAGTGAGGAAGAAAGTAGTTTTGCTGGCCCATCAGGATAAGCGTGATTGGGATCCTTTTTTTCAACACCCAACTTCTTATCGTCCCTCATAAGACTTGAGTCCTTTTTCAGGGGCTTTCTTTGCTTCTTCTCGTCGACATACTGCTGGAATTCCATCATCATTTACTACACTTGGCCGTCTTCTTGTGGCTTGTAGATTTTGGTTAAGGGGTTTTTGCGTTTGTGTAGGGTATAAGCCACAAACTATAATCTAGGTCCGTGCATATGGGCATGAACATTGTGGAGTCCATTTCAAAATAGTTCATGTAGATGGTCTCTTCAAACGTCTACATGTAATGGCTGGGTAGGAACATAATTCTTGAGAATAGGCCGTAGATCACCTTCATCTTGGGGGTATCATTCAAATTGAAGATAAGACCCTTGTAGCCCTCCAAGAATGAACATGCCCTCCACTAAAGTCCATTTGACTTTAGTGGCCTCTGTGTTTCTGAATGTATTGATGCAGGTTGAGAGAATATAGCACATTTTTTGCATCATTTCACATGCGATATACGGCTTTCCTCGAACCAGGTTGATCATTTTCTTTATGGCCTTCCTCATGTAGGAAAGTGAAGGTGCCTCTCTTGGTTCTGGAAACAGTGGGTAATTCATCCATGTGGGGTGAGATGCAAGCAGCTGCTCAAAATCAATCCACCGTCTTCTTTGGGGATGATTGGGTAATAAGTTGGTTCAATCTAAATATGGGTGGGACTAAATAAATTTATTGTAATTGCTTGCTTGTTCTCCCCCATAAACTTTTTCTTCCATTCAAGCCTTGATTTTTTAATCTGTTTAGTGGTCCATTCTGAAATATTTTCATCTTAATAGCTGTGCGCTCCTTGCCACACTGTCGAAGCAAGGGACTTGCCGATACACCGTGTGTGAGCCACAAATGGCTCCAAGCACACAACAAGCCTAAAATATCAAGCTCAAGAGAGCAAAGGGTGTGTCACTCACCGCTCTACGCTCGCCTTCGTGGTGGATTCCTCGCCGCGATGAAGAAGAAGCTGCAGTCGTGCCGCGCTCAACCGCTTCGCCGCCGTCGTGCCTTCGCAATGCTCGATCGCACACACACTCTCCCTCTCTCTCTCTCTCTCTCTCTCTCTCTCACACACACACACACACACACACACACACACACACACAAGGAGGTGAAGAAGAAGAAGATGGAGATGGAGATGGAGCAAGAGCACTCTTCTATTGCACAAATGAGAGAATGAGTAAAAATTAGGTTTAGTTGGCTTTTATATGAGTTCACCCCATTCACACTTGGGCGCCCATGCTTAGCCAACTAATCCCTTGAATGTCCCAGTTAGAGTGCGCCTCTCATCGGCGATCACTCTTACCCTTTTCCTATTGGTCCGACAAGCCCGGTACCTGACTCTAAATAATACAACGTTTATAGATCATAGGGTGTCCGTGTGCCGTGAGGGTTAACATGCCCCCCTTCCTGATGTAGATTCCGTCCTCGAAAGCTATTGAGTTGAAGCTGGTTCGTCGAGGTGGAAGAGCATTTGAGATGAATGTCCTTAGCCTTCTTCAGTCACTGCAAAATCAAACAACATTGGCACAGTAATTGCATTCTCTTAAAAAGCATATGCAGTTTTAGGTAGACACATTGATTGGTAAAAGAATTTCAAACAATTTGTTAGCAATGAACATTAAATTGCAATGTAATCAAATGCATAAACAGATGTAAAGGTAAAAAATTAGACAAGTCTGGGGTTGCTAATTTGACGGTCAAAAAGCACTAGAGATCGAATATTAATACCATGGGTAAGCTTCTTAATTTTCAGTGGTCAATTAAGTTGTTTAATTGCGAGAGCCAAGTATTGATGTTCGAGGGATGACTAGAGGCTATACCTAGAAGACTTTGTAGTTAAGCTACCATAAAAGGAATTTCTCATGAAATCATCGCGTGACTGATTACTTTTTCGTTGACCCCCCAAAGTCTTTTCACATTGATTCAATTATGATGTGTGTGCTTATTTTGTATGCCTTGGGTTTTTTGCTTTTCAAGGAAAAGCGCCCACACTGGGAACCTCTAGGGCTCTAGTACCATAGGCAATACACGTGAATGAAGTACCAATTTAAGCAGGGATTTCTCTTCCAGCTTAAAATTTTACATTGTGGCACTTTGATTTTTTGTTTGTTCATTTTCATCATTTTAATTTTGTAACTTTGGGGGGTCATATAACACTGTTACCCTCCCCAGGCTCATCACATTAGTAAACTCCCTTTATAATACTTAAGCTAAAGGTCACTAGGGTTAAGCCCACTAGAAAGCCCTAGTACATTTCATACAATGCTGCCTAAATCAGATTAAGAACCTAAGTAACCATTGGTTATTAGGAAGCCATTCCCCATGGTATTAAGAGAAGATCTCTAACACCTAGCTTGGTCAAACTAGCTTAGTCGGACTGCTTGATTTTTACACCTAAACAAGTGATTATGACAAAACATTACATTGAATTAAATGTTTGATAGTAAGCAAATGCGTTGAATATTATGCTACCAATCACAATCAAAGCAGACAAACATGGATGCAAAAAGATAAGGGCAATGCTAATGGACAAGAAACACCTGTTTGTGTCGATGGTCGCGCTTGATTTGAAGTGTGAACGAGAGAAAGGTTCCATGAAGGTCCAAATCCTATCAATAGCAACACGCTCCTGTACACACTAGGAAACAAAAGGAATACCTCCAGGAGGCACATTAGTGGGAAAAGAGAACTTCGCTAATCTCTCAACTCTAAAACAGAAACACTCCTATCGTACTAATCTTACCTACCCTCCATCACTCAAGTGATGAGGATCAAAGGTGTTTTATGGCATAGGTTTCTGTTTCACTGTACCAATTGTGACATGTGTAGGTCTGAGTCAATGTTTTGACTTTTAATGTGCATACTCGTTTGCTAATTGCTCTTGCTCTTTTACTTTTTTATCTTGTTTTTGTGAGTATAAGGCTTTATATATACATTCCCTAAGATTGGAGATTAAGGGGTCAGGGGGAAAGGTTGAGAGGGAAGCAAGTGAATAATGGATGTCCACAAACACTTCCCCCTTCCTTGGGTAGATCATACCATTTGAAATGAGCTTGTCACCCTTTGAAACCAATTGTTCCAGTTGGTAATAGGTGAGGATTTTTGCCATTAGTTTTCTATTACCCTAGGTGCCTCGTCAAGCTGCAAGGGTGGTAAGGTACTCTCCCAGGATCGAACTTGAAGTGGTTCATCAGGTGATTCTTGAACACTGGGAGGTGTGGATTCTTTTGTAGCTTCATGGAGGTCCACTACTATAGATGGAGGCTGTGTAGAAGCTTTTACCTCTATGGATGTATTACATGAGGAGCTAGAAGCTTCATGGGACTCCCCCCTTCCTGAGCTAGGTGGAACAAATCGTTCTTTCTTTGGTACCCAAACTAGCTTGGGAGCGGGTGTGTAGCATTCTACGATTTTTTTCTTTCCACGATCATTGATTCGTTTTGGAGATACGGGATTGGGCTCACTTGGGTCAGGTGATAGGTAAGAGCACAATCTACATTTTGGCACCCAGATTTGATCATTTCCTTGATAGTAGCCTTGGGCTTCCAATAGTCATTTAGGGATCCATCGCAACATTTTCTTACTTTTCTTGGAGCGAGTGGTACGTTTCTTACAAGGCTTCTGTTTTTTAGCACTAGCTATGGTCACTAAAGAATCTTTAGGGACCCACTTGTATGTTTTCTTCGTTACATTAGGATGAGTCTTGTGTGTCTCAAGCTTTCTTTCAACTACATCAGTTGAAGCTCTAGAGAGTTGGGCTATGGGGACGTATGGTTCAACCTCCTGGACATGCAATGTCTTGGGTTTTATTTCCTTAGGCAATATCTCAGGGACTATGGCTTGAGTGGTAGGGCTAAGAGTTGGCGTTTGCGTTGTAACACCCCCAGTCCCCCAATCAATAGTGCATTTGGTGGCTATCATCCACGTGCGGCCTAGGTTTATATTACCCTCCATAGTTCCAGTAGGCATGACCAAAAAGTCTTGAGCTATAATTCCATTGTCATAATTGACAGAAGTGTGCCAGATTCCAAAAACCGTAGTTTTTTTCTTGTTGACACCCTTGACTTGGATAATACTCTCAGATAGAGGTGGCTTCCCTAACTGACACCACACCCCATAGGATAGCAGATTATATTTAGCACCCATGTCCAATAAGGCGTTATATAGCACTTTTCCATAGGCACTATTTAACTCAATAGGGTATCGTAGAGGTGTGTCAGAGTCCAACCCATCCTCTTCGATTTCCATGTGTGCATAAGGGGCTAGAGGCACATACGATCGAGGCCCCATATTAGGTACTACGACACTAGGTAGTGGCACTGCGCTAACCATAGATGTCATCGGTACATTCTCTGTCAGGCTTATCCCTGGAGTGAGCACTGTGTTTTCCTTAATAGAGGGTTGAGCCAAGTTAGGGAAGCTAAAGTTGTCGCTCGGAGGCTCAGATTGCATAGAGACCCCAGGTGAAATGACATAAGATGGGTCCATGGGACTCATTAGAGGAGTCTCCATTTGTGATAGAGTAGGCTGTTGAGCCTTGCTCGTATCCAGAAATCTCATGGGGCCAGTTGAGAGTATATTTACCCCTCGTTTTTGCCTTTCTGATTGAATAATGCCATGGATAACATTACAGATCATTTTCTGTTGATCTTCGATGCTCGTGGCACTAGAGGTGGATTGTACAATCTCTATCCATCCTACATGGTAGGCGTGGCCAGAGTGTAGATCCGTCAACACCTCAGTGTGGAGGTCGTATGTCCAATGATCATTAATGAACAATCCTTCTAGAGTCGACGTGTTAACGGTTTCTTGTGAGGTAGAAGCAATGTTGCTCCCCGTGGTTTTACTTGTCACCAACGGTACTCTAGAGGGAACTTCTGAAGGAGGCAGCTCAACAGGGCCTTCTTGGTAAGAAGTTGGCAGGATATCCACATGGACACTCTTTGGGGGTGTGGGGTCCACGTGCGATGTGAAAGGAGAGTCCACTTCCCCACCCCCTTCATGTGCTTCATTTGCATCAGGTTCCGAGCGAGTAGCTCTACCTAATGTTTCCATGAAACGGCTAAACATACTAGTACTAGGCTGTGGATCTTCGGGAGGTGCATGGCCTTCTCTCTCAGTGTTTTGGGTAGGGTATGCTTCCATGATCTCTGAGTCGGAGTAGGAATCACTAGCGGCTATTTTAGGGTCTTGGGTGGTGCTACCTTGTGTCTCCGCTGAGGGTCTAGAGCTTATCGTGGATGGGTAATGGGTGTCCGTATGAACAGAGGCACTACCAATGTGATCGTGCTCTAACACTTGTCCAGAGCGTAGGTTCATATGACTTGATCCCCTAGAAGTGTCAGTGAGTGCCCGTGAAGGCTGCTCACCTAGTATTTTTGGGTGTTTTGCAACCCAAGTCTTTCCTTAATTTGACTTTTTGGTCCTTTTTTTCTGACCCGGATATAGAATAGAGCGTATGATAGCTCAAAACGAGCGTCTCGGTCAGAGGGTCGTGCCGTGCTTTACAGCCCTCCGTTTGGTCACTCTATGCCCTCGGAATCCCTAAAACTGTCAATTTCCAGTAGGGAACTAGGCCCAAACTAGAAAGTCTAAGGGTGCAAGTGGGAAGAGAAGGGAGGAGAGTGGAGGACTTGTCCCACATGCTCTCATTCCCTCTTGAGGGAGTAGGGTATATATATAAGAGTGAGTCTAGTATATATCATAAGACTGACATTTGAGGCCTGGGCCTGGGCTTGGGCTTAGGCTTGGGCTTGGGCTTGGGCTTGGGGAAACGATCCCGATCTATCTTTTATACAAACCAACCCGTCCGTTTTAAGAGTCGCGTTTTTTATTTTCAAAAAATTTAACCGCCCGCTCACTCGCGTTTTTCTTTTTCCAAAAAAATATTTTTTTTTATTTTTTATTTTTTTAATGCAGAAAATACAGAAATTGAAAACGCAGAAATTGAAAATGCAGAAATTGCAGAAATTGAAAAAACGCAAGAAATGCAGAAAATTGAAAAAGCACAGAAAATGCAGAAAATTGCAGAAATTGGAACTTGACAGAAAATTTAACACAGAAAACGCAGAAAATTGCAGAAATTGAAACTTGACAGAAAATGCAGAAAATGCAAAAACGCAAGAAATGCTAACTGTGCAGTGCAAACCAGAAAACGTAGAAAACGCAAAAAACAGAAATCTCCACACAACTACACACACCCATTCCCTGCCTTTCCTATGATAGAGATTGCACCACAAGAAAGCGTAAAGTGCTAACCGAGCTTAGTGTAGGGCATATCCCCGGCAACGGCGCCAAAAATGTGCGCTCCTTGCTGCACTGTCGAAGCAAGGGACTTGCCGATACACCGTGTGCGAGCCACAAATGGCTCCAAGCACACAACAAGCCTAAACTAGCAAGCTCAAGAGAGCAAAGGGTGTGTCACTCACCGCTCTACGCTCGCCTTCGTGGTGGATTCCTCGCCGCGATGAAGAAGAAGCTACAGTCGTGCCGCGCTCAACCGCTTCGCCGCCGTCGTGCCTTCGCAATGCTCGATCGCACACACACTCTCCCTCTCTCTCTCTCTCTCTCTCACACACACACACACAAGGAGGTGAAGAAGAAGAAGATGGAGATGGAGATGGAGCAAGAGCACTCTTCTATTGCACAAATGAGAGAATGAGTAAAAATTAGGTTTAGTTGGCTTTTATATGAGTTCACCCCATTCACACTTGGGCGCCCATGCTTAGCCAACTAATCCCTTGAATGTCTCAGTTAGAGTGCGCCTCTCATCGGCGATCACTGTTACCCTTTGCCTATTGGTCCGACAAGCCCGGTACCTGACTCTAAATAATACAACGTTTATAGATCATAGGGTGTCCGTGTGCCGTGAGGGTTAACAATAGCTACCTTCGACATCTGGCAAAATTAACGACCATAGTTCTTTCTTTTTCTGTATTGTTAGCCATTTGAATAGTGAATAAGAAAGTTTTGGCTCAGGAACCTCCTCTCGTAGTAGCTGTTCTGGGGTTATGTACTTAAATAAATTTGATCTTAATAGATGATGATTTTAGCGGAGGTTCATGTCCACAACTTCCTTCGTCACGTCCCAATGCTTCTTCAATAGATGTGAGTATTGTTGAGGCAATTTGTGTGGTTCAATTGAAGTATCCACATCTACTGAGCCTTCATACTATCTGTCCTCTTTCTCCATTTCCTCTTTTGTTTGCTCAAACTCAGGTCGTGTTTCCAAGGGTCCTTTCTCTCTAGGTGGGAGGTTCTAAAACTATTCTACCATTGATAATTGCTTCCTTAATTCCTCCACCTCATTCATCAATGTCTGGATACTTTTGTCTTTTGCTTTACTTTCCTCTACATGGCCTTGCTCTTGTTATGTAGAGCTTCTTCTAGAGTGAATCTTGTTGTCTGAGAAATTTCCAAGGCTTGTTGTAAGCTAGCTATTTTCTTTTTATAGAGATCACTATGCTCAAAACTGCTTGTTGGAATAAGAAATGGATCTTGTGTGAATGCTTCTAGCTATCGATTTTGATCAACAATTTGTCCTTTCTGTACGTTGAGTGAAATGCTTTGCTTCTGTGCTAATGTTGCGGATTCCTTGGCACTTTGGTGGGCCTGTTGGTATAGCTTTTCCTTTTGCTCCAAGGCAAGCTTGTTGCTTTGCACTATGCGCTCCTGCATCTGCGTGGCCATCTTCTCTTTTTCATACATTCCTTTATATTTTTCCAACTCATTGCTGACATGATCTAGCTGAGAGCCCTGTCGATGGAGGTCTTCTACTAAGATATTGTTGGTTGCAACCAGCTCCTTGTTTTCAATCTTTGTCTTGTTTATCTCCTCTTGTATGTTGACCACCGCTAAGCTGATATCCATGTTGTTTTCTTATTCTCTCTCATACTTGAGAGTTATCTGTATGATCTCTTTGTTTAAATCCTTAGCTAGCTTAGAAATCAGTGCTGCTTTGGCCATACTAGATAGTGATTCATTGATGATCGGCCCTTGATATTTAGCACCTTGTGTCATCTTGGTGGTGGTTTTGAGGGTAGACTTCTTGCTCTTACTTTCCTTCATAAGCGTGATTATTGGTGGAGTGGAAGTCTAGATCCCTTCCTCTGTCATGTATTCATGTGGAGTCTCCTTAAGAGAATTTCAAGCCAAGGATTTTAGTCCTGCTCGTTGGTATTTCCTCCACATTTCCTGTATCTTCTAAATTGCATGGTTTATTTGTTGTTGTTGGGATTCTGATAAAGTTGGTAAGCCAACCGTCCCGAGGTTTTCTTGCATATTTAGAAAGTCTTTAGGTTGGTTCACTTTGTCTTATACTTGTTCTTTATTTTTTGAGTCTTCTTTTTGACCAATCGTCACAGGGTTTTCTTATGTTTTTTTCAAGCCCTCTGATTGATCCTCTTAACCTGTTGTTTGCTCTAGTATTTTTGGCTCTTGGTTGGCTTCTTTTAGGAAATAATGTGGAAATTCTACCACAACGTGGGCATCTTCTTGGATGTAGCCTACCGCTAGTAGATCTTGGATGGTCCTTTTGGCCTGTTCTTCTTTGGTGAGTGGCACATAAGGAGCTTCCTTCTTCATGATTTCTATGTGGTCTTGGCTTGTCTGTTTGGACTAGAAGCCTGCATCCGTGGGTGGAGATTCCATGTAGATTAAGTTTGTGGACACAAGGCTTGATATTTTGCGTGCTTCTTGTTGTGGAGTTTCATGTTGCTTCCCTTGCCTTGCCTATTCTTCTTGTTGGTAGATATGATCCATCATATCTATGGTGTTGTTGTGGTAGATAGCCTCTTCCTCTGTTGTGGTGCTAGCAGGTTGTTGGTGGTCTAGATTCCTTTTTATTCTGAGCTCCCTGGCAAAGGTATCTTCCTCAAGCTGATCATGAGTCTGCATTCTCTTTGGTTCCTCCCCTGTTGCTTTGTCTTCTGCTAGCCTTTTTGATGACTCGCCAATTTGTTCTTTAATTTTGGTCCTCATCATATCCGATAGGTTTTGGGCCTGCTCTTCCTTTCTGGTTTTTTCCACGTCTCTTCTCCTTTGGCCAACTTTGTTTATGTTTTCTCTCTTCCTCTACTTTTAGCTTTCTTTCATGTTCATCCTTTGCCTTCTGTTCTCTTTGCTCCACCTCCTAGTGAATTTCAATATTGACTTCCTTTCTTGAGTAGTGGGATCTAATTTTCAAAGATCAATTTTCTCTTCGTCCATTTTTGATCCACCAACTGATTCAGAAATGTTGGCCGCTTCCTCTCTCACATACTCTAGTTGGGTTGTCCTTGTAGCTCTGGTGGGCCGTGCAGAAGTGGATGGTGCTTCTCCCTTCTTAGTCTTTGGATGCCATAATCTTTTTGCCCATTCATTCAAGTTTGGGGCATCTTCTAGTGAATCTCACTCTCTGATTAAGCAAACCGCCATTTTGGTTAGGAACTTGTGTCGTGGTACTAACTTGTGGAATATTGAGGCTAGATTTTTGTCAGACCTCGTGTATCTGATTTGTCTGTCAATTTTTTTTTGAAAAATATAGGGATGACGTAATTTCTTATCCAAAATTTTCTTGTCTTTTCATTATGGAGTAAAGTCTCGTTGTCCTCATGACTTCTTTGTTGATCTTGCTTTTTCTAAATTATTTTCTAAGCTGAAAAAAGTTCTAAATGGCTCTAGGGTTTAGGGAGGGACCTTACAAACTCCCCAACAAAAAGAAAGAGTTGTCCTCAGCTCGGGACATGCTTTAGAGAGTAGTCAGACTCAATCTTCAATCAACTGATGATTGAAGATGGTCAGTAACTTTAGGGTATTTAGATTTAAGGACAGTAAAGTTGGTATGGACCTATTTTTAGCGCTATCTCAAAATTCTTAATCATAAAGAAGTCTTAATGACTCGGGGTTACTTTAATTACTAAGTGTGATCTTACTCAACTAGGTATTTTTCCTTTGGTGTGACCAAATTCTGTTTCTCTTGTTAGGTCTAAAGATCATTTCTTCACTTTGCTCTCTATCTAGCCTTAATACGCTTAGCCTTCTTATCTTAACTTTAACCTTTTTTTCGTTTTGAGAGTTGACTCATTTCTCTATTGATATCATCCAGCTAATACCATGTTCTTGACAGTGAAAGGATTTCATACTCATCTTTCAATCAAATCTTGCAATATCTCCTCCCTTGTGTACCCAATTTATTTTCTCCATCCTTATTTCTCTTATGTCTATAGCTTACCTTTTAATTGGTAATCAGATATTCCATGTATCATAACAATTAGACTTGTAAAACACCATAGACGATATGAATCTCAAAAGAATTGATTGACTAGAGATGCTTGAATTCCAAAAAAAAAATTACATCAAAGTGCCATTGATATCTTGAAGAATAATTATAAGTTGCTCCAAAGAACCAACCAAAAATATGATCAAGGGTTTGGACAAAAGGGAGATATTGGTTTGATTCCAAAAGGTCCACAATATTTGAATGCAAGCTTACGGAATTTCCCTAGTTTTAAGGAGCTGCGTTTGGGTTTGACTCTGAGGAGAACTTATTCGTCTTTGCGAAAGCTTCTAGTGGAGCGGTGAAGATCAGCGAAACTCTTCTGCCTAGCTCTCTTCACATTGTCTCTAATGACTAGAAGTTGATGATCCATCTCTTCTAGGGTAGACGTAGGGGCAGAAACATGAAGAGCTGGATCGGCTAATCGAAGGGGGACTAAACATTCCTGACCATACAACACTTTAAAGGGTGACATTCTGAGGCTCTGATGATGAGAAGAGTTATAAGAAAACTCAACTAGGGGAAGAAACTTGATCCATTGTTGGGGTTGCTGGTTGCAATATGCTCGAAGCATATCTTCAATGACTTGATTCACTCGCTTAGTTTGACCATCAGTCTCCAGATGATATGCTGAGCTGAGATTCAGTTGGGTACCCAGAGATTGAAAACACGGCTTTGAAGTGAATTTGGCATCCCGATCATTGATGATTCTTGCAGGGATTTCATGTAATCATACTACCTCTTTGACAAATACTTGGGCTATGTCGATGATGGTGGTTGTCTGCTTGACTAGAATTAGATGAGCCCTTAGTGAGCTTATCTATTATGACAAAAATAGAATCATAGTTTCGAGTTGTCTTTTGAAGCCCAGTGACAAAGTCCATACTCAGACATTCCCACTTCATCTGAGGAATATCTAGGGACTAAAGCTTTTCAGGTAGTAAAGAAGACCATCTGCTAAGGTATAGTTAGTTAAGTGTTCCCTCGGACTCTGAGCTTGAATCTCTTGCAGAAGAGGTCTAAAATAGGGGTCTACCTAAATTTCTTGTTGAACTTCCTCGGGTAAATAAAAGCTAAGGAGTGAATTAGTCAGGGTTGATGAGGATAGGACTGTTGGTCAAGAGGTCTCCCCAGCAAAAAAAAAGAAAGAGCTATCCTCAACTTGAATAAAATACGTAATTGATGAAGCTTTTTGGATACGTCTTGCAACATAACTTCTTGTTAACACTTTCAACTTGACTTCTCTCTTACACTCTTCATCCCCAAAAATCTACTAATATAATATGGGAGTCATGGAAAATCTTTCTTAATAAGCCATCTTCTTGAATAAGTTATCGCGTTTGTGGCTTCTTCGATACGCTACTTCTTCTTTACAAGATGTTGGTAATCTCTTCTTTATCAGCACTTGTTATCCTCTTATTTTTACAATATTCACTCTCTTGTAACTTAGTCATTTTCTTATCTGATAGCGTCTTGGCAAGAAGACTTGGTTCTTCCGGTATGCATCTCTCACGTGCAGAGTGCAGACAAGACAGTTAAAAGATAGTTCTTAGAGCGATACAAAGATCTCCTCTTCCCTCAGCCAAATTCTTGTGTCGGCCAGACGATATGGAAGACATAGCGACATCTAACAAGAGTGACTCTCTAGGGTAGAGACCATTTCCGCAACAATACCCGACTTGCTATGGTTACAGAAGCTCTGGGACTTGGCCCTCGATACTACTACGTCAAAAGGACACGAGATCCTGGGTTCTCCGCAAGGTTGTTCTTACTTGTGCAGTTTATCCCCCATTCTAAGATTTTCCTTGATACCATCTGGAGTCTTCCTCTTAGAGGTCCTTTTCTCTTCTCAGCTCATACCCGAAAAATTGCTCAAGCTGTTTCTCGTAGAACCATTCCAGAGGGTGAGCGTCCTAACATGTGTGGTGCTTGCGATACTTGGTTATGTGACCATATATTAGAGGATCTTCATGAGTTGTAAACTTTCTTGCCTCTCTTTGTAATTACTTCCTGCTTCCCTTGTAATACTTTTTGGCTTTAATTGAAGAAATAACCCTTTTTTGAAAAATTTGAGTATTGTCCGTACTTCCTTGTCTTGAAATGTCACTCTCTCCTCTTTAATTAAATTCTTAAGGACATCTCTATTTAGTGCTTTCAGCAAAGGGTCTTCTGTCTATGATAGTCTTGAGTAAAGATTCCAAATTTGAGTTCTTGGTTACCTAATAAGTTTATTTTTTTATTCTTATTCAGAGTTTAAATGTCTGAAATATTTATCTATTACACTTTCCCATCTTGATTCCTTGTGAGTTTTTTTTTTAAGCACGTCTCCTTTACTGTCTTTTCTATTTATCTTGAGATTCTATAAATAGAAGTTTACTTCCAAAATCTAGAAATAAGATTGGACCATACCATATCACTTTGGTCCCAATCCCAACTTCCTCTCATCATTGCAATCCGTAAACTATTCAATAGTTGTACGCGTCCCCGTAGGGTTAACCGTGTAACTCCCTTCGACCCACATGTTCTCCATTTCTTAGTAGAAATGGTACTTTGTTTAGGAGAGAAAAGTTCAATAAGGTGTCTCAACATGACTAACGTATTCTCTACTTCGGCTATCCCAATCCTTTGAGGACTATCCTATAAACTTCTTCTTCTTGAATATTCAAGGCCATCAGTAATTTCAAAACGAGTCTTGCTATATATACTTATAGCTTTATCTGTGGATAATCACAAGAACTTCTTGGATTTCTTCAGTACTGCTAAAAATTATCTTCCGTTCAATGTCCCAAAAATTAATTCTTCATGTGGTAGCTACTTTACCCAATCTTGCTCCCTATTACTAAGCTTAAGGGAGAATGACAAGTAAAGCTTAATAAAAGTTTCATCCATGCCACTTTCATGTGTCTTCGCACAAGTGCATGCGTCTTCATTCATTTATGCCACCTCCATGCATCTTTGCACAAGTGCATTTATCTTCTTTCACAAATTTCTATATCGTTCATGTCCAACTTTACTCACACTTCTCATTTTCTTAAACCCCAGGGACAAGTATAGGTTTTTGGAAATAAGAGCTCCCTAGAATGTTCCAGCATAGCGAGCCTTCACTCTAGCATAGCAACTTCCATCCTCTCATAGATAATCCGTTGAATCACTTCTGGCAGATCCCAAACCATCTTGAAAATTTTTGAATAATTTATTGGAACATCAAGACTTCATTTTGTAATATATTATTGAAATTTGGATGTAGAATAGACTGAGTTGTTTCTCCCTCATGCATTAATCTTAAATCCAAAATTCCAAGCTCCAAGATTCAAAATTAGGCTCCGATACCACTTGTGAGGTCCATACCCAGACTCGACCCCACTCACCTCCCTCGGTCCCCTAGACAGTTCCAGGGAGTGACATAGATCTATCTGCAGGTATCCCTCCCACTTGGGACCGACATTCAGACAGGACAGCCTATCTCGAATGCCAACCCAAGGGGGTACATCCCTTCATTCAATGATTCTATCCGCTTCTCATAATCAATCTGTCCTTGATAGCTTTTCGCACCCAAAATCGTGGTCCTTAGTCTTGATTATCTTGATCTTTAACTTGAGGATCTACTCTTGCTTTCTTGTTCTCCCTTGGCCCCTTTTTCCTGACAAGCAGGCACTGCAGTTATCACTTTCCCCTAAAAAGAGGATCTTGCAATCCTACCTGGTCTCGCTCATCCTCGGTTACCCATTTTTATCCCACGTAGTCCTAGCGTTTAACATTAAAAATTTAAATCAACATCCAGCCATCTAACCCTCCGGATCCGCCCACCCACCGAACTATTTCATGAAAATCCCTTCCCGAGGTAGTACTTAACTACTACAAAATCAGGAAGACAGCAGTCTATCAGACGTCATAAAACAACAAGCAGCATGCAATCTGTTGCATATCCACGTTCAGGGAAATTCATCTGGTTTTTCCCACCATATCTTTATTTAGAAACTTTTAATTCATTTTCTTTCCTTTATCTGCTATAATTAGCTTGTAACTAGTTTTATTACTAATCATACAACACATTTAGTTTCAACAAATTCATCTTGCCTCCCCATTCAGGTCAAGATAATCGGTTACAAGCCATCAAAATGACAGCACCTTCACAATATTTCCCAGAATTAAGTGTTTGGGAAAGGCTCATCAAGTAATTTAATCATTCCTTCCTAAGCATTTTATTTCGAGAGGTATAGCACCATCTGGTGATAGATGCACAGGATAGCCCCTATATTCCTAGCCTTTCCAGTTCCTTTTTAAGCAACCAAGTCGAACAAATTTCCTTAATTAAATTCACATCATCCTCCTTGAGTATAACCTTCTCATCCAACTATTGGCATCAAGCCATACCCGGATTATGGCCAATTTCCAATGAGATATCGCGGGTACTTCACCCGGCCGGGCAAAAAAATAAAACAAACCCATTCATCCCTTATCCCTTGGGCATGAATGACCTAGGTATAACAACTTGCCGGTTACGCTGCCCTAGCCGAAAAGGGTCAATCTCCGACAAGTTCCTCAATAGAATCCTCTCAATGGGCCGGCCTTTCAATCAAATTGACCCCAAGAAGATCCATCTTGGTTCCTGGTCATTTCCAGACAATCTTCAAAACTCCTAGTTAAATCTATGTTTTGCAATGGACTATCCTATCACCTCTCGACATTCCTTTTTAACTCCTAGTTGGTAATTTCCAGGTTCATTCATTTATCAACCTTAATTCCTACTTTCATTAATTATCTACCCGCCAAGTTTATTTAGAAAATACAAGAAAAATTTCCACCTGATTAGCCTGTAGACATCCTACGCGTAGGATGTCTCCTGTCTTGAAATTAATTTTTTTTCTGACAAAAATGCTCCTGATGCTATGCAGCTCTATCAGAAACACTCACAGTAACTTTTGGACTTCACTTAGGCTTTCACACACACTTTTGCATCTTTTACAAACTTGTGATGAATTTACCAAGCAAGTATACATGCATGAAGTGCTCTAGATCCTGAAGCATGATGTCCTACTTACTCTACTCCTACTCATCATGTGAAATGGTGATAATGGTGTTTTGGTTGCTTTCTAACCTCTCCGAACTCTCAAGCTCTCCTCTCACCGCTTCTACCACTCCAACTCCTACTCAAGAACTCAACTAATACCTAAAACTATCTTAGTCTACCTAAATCTACCTAAGTCGAAGGATCTAGGCCATGCACACGCTTCCTAGACTCCCTCTAAGACCTAGAGAGTCCTCCACCTTCTGATCCTATCTAAATGTAAAACGAGACTCCTGGCAAGCCAAAAATCCTTATCCTCAAGGACTAGTCTCGGTTACCTACTTAAGGTTTTCGTCCCCGGCAGCGGCGCCAATGTTAAACGGATACGCCGCGACAGACGTCAGCACAGCGAGAACTCACCTAACAAGATTTGTCAGCTAAGGATGAAGCTCGACCCGCAGGCGCGTGGAAGAAAGCATAAGGTGTCAACCTACACTCAACCGACTCCTAACTAATTCCTACAAAGGTCTCTACCAATTGTCTAAGTCACAGCCTTCAAGAGTGTATAAGAGGAAACTTCCTAAAACGCTGTCTAGAGCCGAACACCCATCAAACAATCTCGAAACACCACAGAACTTGAAGGAGACCCTACTAACACCAATAGGTCGCTCTCCCTCAAGTCTATGAACCAAAACCCCAACCCAAAACACGAGGTGCAAAATCACGTAGGATGTCTGGCCGAAATTTGCAGGTCTTCGTTTTTGAATTCTAAAGTGCCTAATGTGTAGCTCTACTCAATGTGAACACGTGGATATGTTGCAATGCAAAATCGGACAACGTATGCTCACCAAATCACCAGATGAAGCTCGTAGAAGGAGCTCGCAAAACCGGACCGTACGCACGCAATGTATGTATCGGCGCGTAGCTCTCGTAGGGGGCAACACGCTGCACTTCTCCGCACTTGATTCTGACCACCGATGCACACGTAGCGTCAAGATGAAGCTCACACTCTCTCTCGTACATAGTACGCTCACTCACAGACTTCAAAACTTCCTTTGAAAATGACAAAAGGTTTTTTCATTAAGGTCAAAAAGTAGTATATATACCTTACAATTCTCAAACCCTAAAGTTCCAAATCAACCATCTACTCAATCTAACTATAAAAACTGGGATACAATCTGGAAACTTCTGTAAGCCCCAATATTTACAAGGTGAAAAATCAGGTTTCCTCAATAAATGAATAATTACAAAAAATGATAATCTTCCGAGTAGTCGGTTTTCATGGGGTGTGTCCAGCTTCTAACAGAGGATATTAAATATAGAGCTTTTCATTTAGAGCTTTCTTTACAAAGTTAGAGCTTTCTGTGGGTAGCAAAAGTAGATGAAACCTTTTGCGCATACTAAGGTATATAGCTTTTGAACTAGGATAAAGTACATAGTAAGAAAATTGGGCTCTACATCTTTGTAACTTAATTAAGGTCCATAGTAACACAACATGGATTTGATAAAAAAACTAACCATATCAATATCAACATATTGATACTGCAATGTCATATATATAGTATTTATAAGAAAGATCATCACAAAGTCTGTATTTGCGATCCTTCAAGAATATTAGTACAAAGTAAATTTTTTGAATTTTTGGTATGAGGTAATTTGAAGTCTACTCTAGCAACGAGTCTTTATCTTGTTCACATTATAAGCCAATTAGAGATAATATGAGAGAGAGAGAGAGAGAGATAGAGAGAGACTATCGAATTAGAGAGAATATGAGAGAGAGAGAGAGTGCAAAGTGAGATATTTGGATTTTTTGTATGGGATAAGTTGAAGTCCACCCTGGCAAAAATTATTTATCTTGTTTGCTCTACAAGCAATTAGAGAGAATATGTGTGTGTGTGTGTGTGTGTGTGTGTGTGTGTGTGTGTGTGTGTGTGTGTGTGTGTGTGTGTGTGTGTGTGTGTGTGTGTGTGTGTGTGTGTGTGTGTGAGAGAGAGAGAGAGAGAGAGAGAGAGTACAAATTACAATATTTGAATTTTTGGTGTGTCTAGTAACGAGTCTTTACCTTTTTCATTCTATAAGCAATTAGTGAGAATATGAGAGAGAGAGAGAGAGAGAGAGAGAGGGAGAGAGAGAGAGAGAGAGAGAGAGAGAGGACAAAGTGAAATATTTGAATTTTTGGCATGAGATCTAGTAATGAGTATTTATCTTGTTCATTCTATAAGAAATTAGAGAGAATGAGAGAATGAGAGAGAGAGAGAGAGACAGAGAGAGAGAGAGATGCAAATCTAGAGTATTAAGAGACCCCATCCCATATACATAGAGACACACACACACACATACATGATGATTATTGAGTAGGCATTTGCTTGCATTACCCTAAATCCCAATAACAACAACAATAGCAAGATAATGACATGACAAAACACAACATTTTCCCCATAATTGAACAACATATAGATTGATCCTCGATTTGAGATATGAAACATCATCCCAAATCAATGTATCATGATTGTGGGTGAAAAAACCCTTGTGGGGACAAGGGAAAAACCCACAATCTCCATATGTTGCTTGTTGTTGCATTGAAAAAGTACTATCTCAAACAATACATAGAGTCAAGTCACAAAAATAATTGTCCACCTATGGAAGTAACTTATCTACTAGTTTTTCTCCTCAGGAGGAGGACCACAAACTTTCTTTTCTAAACACTCAAAGAAGACAAAGAAATCACCCTCTAGCATTAGACAGTGACGGATCTCCTTTGTGCAAGCAGGCCCCAAGCCACCACACCCAACAAAAATGTCCATAACATGGTCGTCCTCATATGTGAATGTTTCTAGCAACCAACTGCATCAAACATAATAATGAAAATTTAACGTCAAGAGCTTGCATCTAACTATCAAGATGAGTGTACTAATTCACAAAGGTTCATGGCTAGAAAGTTACTTGAAAAAAGTCTTAGTACGCTCTGCTCCCGCTCAGATAAAATCTCCAGCTCTCCTTGTATAATTGTTAGATGAACGAGGTGGAGACTCTGTTAGGTAGCTTCTTGAGGCCAAAAATCACTCAAGAGAAACATCCTCCCTAGCCTTTCTATCATAATGAGGTGGAATGCTTTGAGCATTCTTACAATAAAACAAGCCAAGAGTGAGATCCATCACCTATGTAAGGAGAGAATAAATCACTTAAAGAGAAGAACTCTAAATTTCATGCGCAAGCTTCACATAGAGAAGGCAACCTCACCTACTCACCAGTCTCTGGATGCAAGTATCCCCCATCACACATCAAAGTCCACGAGCGATGGAGGTGCAAACTAACTCTATTAGCTTGCATGGCAAGATTCCCCAAATGTTGCATAAGAGACAAAGTCACCAAGAAACCCTTGTCTACCAAGTGAACATGCGCAATTTCCATGACATCGCCAGAACATGAGTATAATCCATTGAAACATGTGTCTTCCTAGATGCCTTAAAAAAGACCTCAAATGTTTTTGGCAACCAAGGCTCCTCCACCTCAAACTTAGCAATAATAATTTCAGCTTCGCCAAACATTCCTTGCCAATAGGTCTCTTGCCTCATGTAGGCTCTAAGTTTCTTATAGTCTGCAAAATGACCTCCCTTAGAGACCTTAACTTTGGTCAAAATCATCATATGAAGAAGTTCTTTGCGTCTATTGAACAAATTTATAATTTTCAATCCAAAAGTTTATGTACTGATTACAATGCACATTAAAATGACAAATCAAAGTTTAAGATGAAATGAAACAAACCTCTCTATTGTGATCTTTGCGGCGCACAAGCTGTATAGTTTATCCCGAGTGATTCCTACCATTGTTTTGTCATGCCAATCCTTGTCAAATAGCATAATGAAAAACTCTTCACCATGTGCAGGATTTGCAATAGAAAGGTACTTATATCCGCTACCTCTCATTTTTTCGTCTTCCTTCTTTAAAGCTTCATTTATCTTCTTTTTGAAATCCTCCCCAAGAAGACCTAAAGTTCTAAGCCTTCTCTTTTCATCAGCCAAAAAGGATTCCCATCTCCCCTTCAAAGCAACACAATTATTTAACAATGTTTCTATGAGCCATTAGTAACACAACGCAAACAAATCCATGACTACATAGGCTTCCCACACGGGAACCAAAAGTCCATCCATAACTTGCCACCTCTACAAGGCTTCCCACGTGGGACTTTAGGGCATTATACAAACCGTTACCCAATCCATTACTTGACAACTTTGACTTCCCACATAAATATTGAAGGCATATTTGAAAACATGGACTCATGTGTATCTTGTAACCTTCAACTAAGGCTCCCTCAAGATAGTTGAAGACATACTCATTCTCAAAGTAATTAGAATTTAATTTTTTTAACGTAATTGTTATATTTGTTATTCCAAACAAATTGAGCATGAAATACCTTCCAAAAAAGTTGAGCAATCAAAATGCACGGCGTTGAGTACCATGGCACAATCCCTTGGTTACATCTAGCCTCCAATTTAAGCTCAACCTCCATCCAAGATTTCTGTTGAGGAGCTAGATATTCCATTATGCTCAATTTGCTAGCAATACCAAACTTCTGAAACATAAATATTTCATGTGCCAAGTTGGGTGGAGCTGTAGCCCACGAGATTCTAGAAGAAAATGTTGACGGGTAAGCAAATGAAAAAACATATTACAACCAGAGAATTGAGCAATAATTAACCAACTAATTCTTACTCGTTTGTTGTATCAAGACTCAAAATCAACTCTGCTTCCTTCTTTTTATCTATCTCAATAAATTCACAACAAACTTGCACATGATATTTTTCATCCTCAGAGTGCTCTACAAAAGAAACATCATCCAAATTGAATTTTCAATTGTAGTAATGTATATCTAAACTCAAACACAATAAGAAAAGAAGCACTTGCCTTCTTCAATTTGTCACATCCAAGTTTTCAACCTGTGGTTACCATCCCAAACAAAAAAAAGTTTGCCTCGAAGATCTACCCAATCACCCACAAGATTCTTTTCAAATTCTGCATTAAGTATTTTCCATATTGGATCCCACTTCTCAATCGTATATTCTGTCAGATTTTATTTCTCCATGTCGTCCTTTAAGTGAAACAAGAAAAGAACCCATTGAAGAGACATAGCCAACCCTATCAAACGTGGATGTCAACCAAGGTGCATCTGAAATTGCACCTTGAACAGCAGCTGTAGCTATTAATCTACATAAGGGAACAAAAGGGGGCTCTGACTTTCTTTTGATATGAAATTGACTTATGGCTTCATTCATCAACCCAAGAGACACATTCTCCCCAAAAACCCTTTTATGCTTTGAAAAGTTGTCTTCTTTGTCTTGGTTATTGGTGTCTGTGTGGGTGGAAGCAAAAGATGGACCAATAGTATTTGGAGTGATAGCATTGCTATTAGAAGCCCCATCTATAGACCTGTCCAAGGACCACGCTTCATCATCAACATACACACATTAATTTCTTCTCTTCACATACTTCTTTGGCGGACTCATTGGTAGAATCCTTGAGGAACCGTCCTCAAGTATAAATTGCCTTCCTTGAATAGCCCCAGGCCGTAGAGTCATCCCCCCTGAACAATTTGCTTCTCGTGTTTTCATGGAGGGTTTGGGAGCCATGAGAAAAATCTTAAACCTATATTAAAAAAAAATCAATAGCATAATCAAAACTCTGTCTAGAACTATCAAATCTTTCATAAAATAGTATAAGTGCCAAAAATACATAACAGTTATAATGTATAAATGCTATGATTTGAGAGAGAGAGAGAGAGAGTTAACACTTAGGAGTTAGATAGCTAGATACTCTCTTAGGTTTAACACTTGACCTTCTGTTAAAAACTAAACATAGGGTAAATACCTTAGATTTTCACATAAATCAAGGTGGTGTCAATGCCACAGGGTAAACCAGTCAAAACCAGTCAAAACTTATATACAGCTGACTCAAGACTTACTTTGTGGCCAGTACCACACCTGACAGAAAGTGACTAGTGTGACTAATGTCTCAATAACAACCCATCACTACAGTACATCCCATCCTACATGTATATGGCTGCAACTGTCAGCTACCATCCCTCAGGTCAACAGCCTTTGGTACATTGGTCCGCATGGCTCTACCTTTGGTACATTGGTCCCACAACTCAAGGAGATTAAGCAATAGAAATACACCTACTTTGACGCCATAGAAATCACATCTTAGCTCTATCGCATGGATGGATCTCCAAGAGCTTCACCACTCAAGCAAGGTCTGACTTCATGCAGTCTTCAGAAACTTGGGCATCCATCGGAGGCATTAGTTGCCTAGATCGAGACATTGGAATCAAAAAATACATAGAAACATGTATATTGATGTGTCTCATAGGCCGACTTCAGGCTCTAGGAACCAGTAATATGAGCATGATATTGCAGATAACCCTTCTATGCATTTTGACCAACATAGATTTTTCCTCAACATGGTTGCATGGTAACTATTTGAAAAAAGCCTATTTGCACAATATTTACCAAAATTGTTTCCATGATAACTGTTTGCATGTTGATCCCTAGCCTCAAGAGAGGTTGCCTAAATGATGGAGAGTGATGATTGATCAGATCCTATGTGGATTGTGATGGGGATACACCATGAGGAAGAAGATGCACACGGGATCTACACGTGTCTCGACAAGGAACACCACAAGGGGTGGTTTGAAACTGCGGACAATGTAAGAGAGAATCCAAGTGGAGATGGGTCACCTTGCAACAAAAACACAACACGAGGGAGAGATCTGGCCATGGCTTGCAAAAACTGATAACTGTTTGCATGTTGATCCCTAGCCTCAAGAGAGGTTGCCTAAATGATGGAGAGTGATGATTGATCAGATCCTATGTGGATTGTGATGGGGATACACCATGAGGAAGAAGATGCACACGGGATCTACACGTGTCTCGACAAGGAACACCACAAGGGGTGGTTTGAAACTGCGGACAATGTAAGAGAGAATCCAAGTGGAGATGGGTCGCCTTGCAACAAAAACACAACACGAGGGAGAGATCTAGCCATGGCTTGCAAAAACTGAGAGAGAGAGAGAGAGAGATTTTATGAACATCTTCAATTGGCTAAGCGTGGCCTATGAGACAAATTAGTGTACATCTGTGATATCTCCTCTATCAAAAGGAAAAGTTGAAGTGATTTTAAAGACTATAGCTAAATCTATGTAATAAGCTGCTGCTAAGACTCAATGTGGGGTGCTCAATGAATGGTGATTGTGATGGATGGAGGGAGGATGGAGCTCTGGCCACTAGGGGCTCATGAATAAGGACTATATGCAAAGGCTATACAAGCATGATATGCACTCTAGATAAATCTATACTTGAAAAATATGACTAGGTCTGATTTGAGCTCAACAAGTCGCTTTGCATACTTTGGCCTTTATATACACTCATTTCCATCGTGTATCCCCTTCAATATAACCACCTTCCAAGAATCAAAACTCCATGCACTAACACATAATTATATCAGAAGTCAAACATCACTCCGGAGAACCATAAATTCTGCATACAAACAGCCTGTCAACATGTTCTAACCCATCCTCTCGAGAACAGGAGGCACCATCTACATCAAATGGGTTCAAAAAATAGGTACCTAAGAAGCATGTCACACTCAAATCCCTTCCTAATCTCTGTCTCTCCTTTTTGGCTTTGAGAAACTGCACATTCTTCTCTCTATGTCGGCTGCCATTGCCAACAGTAGCCGCGTACACCTAGGCCCCATCCCTCCTTGCCCTGCACAACTCGCCAACTTTTGAGGAATAACGAATTGATTCCATTCCCATATTACCACCAACAACTATAGAGACCATGCAATAAGTGCTTGCCCCTGCGTCTCTAAGCAAGAAGTCAATCCTTCACACTCGGGCTGGCACGCGTGCAGATGATGGCGCCCAAGAAGGCATCCTCCTCCAGCATCATTTGGTGAGCACATTCAGCATGCACTGTAGCAAATCTGAATGAGCACATTCAGCATTTGAGTATTTGGTGAGCACAAACCCATGCGCTGCAGCAAAGCCAGAAAACGAGCATTCTAAGTGAGCAAATCTGAGTGAGCATTTGGTGAGCACATTTAGCATGCGCTACAGCAAACCCAAAAAACGAGCACACTATCCATCCACGCGTGCAGACGGATAGTGTGCTTGTACTCAGACAACCCTCGACCTCCTGCTTGTACTTGAACAGCGTGCAGAGCTTCTGCTTGTACTCGGACAGAGTGTGGACAGTGTGCAGATTGTAGCAATCGATTAAGCAAAAATTTAAAAAACACACATTCCTCTCCTCCTCCATCTCTTCCTCCCACAAGAAGTTTTGGACAAATTCTCAGAATATTTCCCACATTTTGACTTACCTCAACATATTGAGCTTCTGTGAGGGAGGTTCCGCTTACCTAGCTAGGAAAGACAACAACACTTGATTGTTGGGGATGGGTTTGACCACATTATGCTTTTGAAGAAAAAATGTCACTTTCCTTACTTTCATGGAAGTCGTTTCCCTAGGTAAGGTGGGCCAAATGATAAGTGCTACATCTTTAAGATGTCAACAAAAGGTCCAAGGTCTGGTATAGACCTTGTCGATCGCATGCGTCGTAGATTTGAGTGCTTCTTGGGTACATTTTGATCACACACACAGAATAGATGGATGGGCAACTATTTCATGCTCTATCTATTATCCGAGGTAGTCTTTTGGTGTGTTGTAGCATTTTGTTATTGCACATTTGCAAACTTTTTGTAGCTAAGATTTGTCATTTTTCTAGTTTGAAGGGATTGATGGTTATAGTGGTTTGTGACACCAAAGAGGACGATACAGACACACAAGTCCTATTTTGGAGATCTCTTAATAATGTGTTTGCTCAAGAAGGTTATCCATCAGCAGACTTTGCAGGATTTATGGCCGATGAGGCTGGAGCAAATTGGGTTGCCGTGCGTACGATTTTCAATGAAGGGCCAAATAACGTCATGATTGGAAGGGAAAGGTCCCATCTCTTCCACTGGGAGCAAAGTCTACATAAACATACTAGAAAATATATAGCCAAAGAAAAGTTTGGTATCCACAAAGACATGTGTGAGACATGGTGCAATTCAAGGACAATGGGTTTGGCAATGAAGCAAGCAGAAGCAATTAGAAGATGATGGGAAGATAATGTTGCAAGTGATAATATCAAGTCATTGGAGAAATGGTTCAAGTGGTGGGAGACAAGGATATCTCACTGGGGTAGCTTACACAATGAAGTATGATACAATCATGAGCCTCACCACGACCTTCTCTATTTTTTTGTTTCACTAATTCAAAGTTTTTTTTTGGGTGGAATGCAGATATCTGTGAGTCCTTGGGGAAAAGCTCAAATTCCTAGTACCAATTTGTCAGAGACCACTCATGCATTTTGGCTTGCTGGAGAAGGCGATAGCAAAAAAATTTCTTTGTATGATGCATGCGTCACTGATGTCATCAATGCTTACATTCAATGCACAAAGCAACATGGCTATCTAATAGGTAGATACATAGGGCTTGGTCCAGATATGCAAACATATCCAGAGAGATCAAAAAATAAAGAAAAAAATCTTAGCCCACTTGTGTTGGCACGTGCTCTCCAAGGGGCAGTGGTGCAGGCACACCATTTTATGGGCAACCTTAATTGCATGGAGACAGGGAAACTGTGCAAAGAAAGAAGGCTAGAGTATTTGCAGAAACAGCTTCTCATAAGCCTGGCTATGTGATGGAGTCTAGACAACGAAAAGAGCGCGGACGACCACGAAAGATTTTGTTTGATATGGACATGAAGCAAGACGGACAAAGATTTGATGTGAATGCAGATTCCACAGATGAGGAGATTCATGCAAATAATGACATAATAGATGACACCATACCTTCTATTAGTGAATACGTCATTGGTGATTTTGAGATTGCTGTGCCAAGGGGTCATTGGGCAATAAGAAGAATGCCTCAAAATGTCTCTCGTAAGTGCTTTGGTGTGCTTGAAGGGAGAAGATGTGAGAATGTCATGCAAAGTAGGTCTCCAGGACTTGTGGCCCCATGCTTTTGGGGAGAGAGACTTACAAAGACCAAAGGCAACACCAATGGATGTGGTTTTGTGGCCATGATGTGCATCACACTGAAGTTGTGGCCAAACAAGTATTGTCACCATCGGAAAGGCCAACAACTTGGCTAGTAGAGAGTGGAACATGTGTATCAAAGGAGGAGTATGTTGGTTTGCTAGGGGCAGGTTTTGTGATTAGAGCTCCTTCTCCAAAGGCTGTCAAGGAAAGGGAGACAGTGGGAACCTCTGGCAAGCGCAGCAAAAAATGGAGGCCGGTGTCTCTAGGGAGGCAAGTAAACGCATGGAAATAGGAGCACGCCGTATGGAAGCTTGTTTTGTGCAAGAGATAATTTTGGTGCCTGCTTGTCATGCTGTGTTCAAGATATTAACGCAAGATGTATATGATGTGCATGTGGCTATGGAGCCCTACTGTACATGCCCTGATTTTCAAGGCCGGGAGAAAGCAACAAAATCTTACTTGGCTTGTAATACCTATACTTTGTCTACACACAAGTCCTTGGGTTGGATGGTAAGCAGCATATGATTATACATCAACCAGCACTACGTGAAAGATATCTCACTTTCATCTTGAATCAACCCCAACGGTTTACACCTTCAAAGAAGCAGAAAAAAAAATAAATGCCTAGTATTTGCTCAATTTGTTTTGACATTTTGGTGGGTGATTCGTACACTTTGTGAGGCTTTATTTTGGCATTTTCCAGTAAAACAATCTCTGCGATGGCATGCTTTTTTCCTTGTACTATTTTGTGTTAGGAAATAAGACGTAGCTAAATAGATAATTGAGTAGATTACTTAATGGAGAGAGACAGATTTATATACACGAGATTATAGAGTAGAGAGAGAGAGAGAGAGAGAGAGAGAGTACACACGATATACGTGGTTCACCCAATGTGGGCTACGTCCACGGGAAAGCAGCCACTCAATGGCTTTAGTACTTCAAAACAAGAAGTAGTTTACAAAGGGATTATACCCTTAATGGAGCTCCCGCCTTGCTTCACTCTCACCACCTCACACTCACCTTGTTGCATCAACTTCACACTATGAAATGTGTGTAGAAATGGCCTCCTTTTATAGGCCAAAAGGGCTGCCCTCTCTTATGAGAGACAGCCATGTGTAGCCGCCCTTGTGCGAATAAGTCCAAATCGGACCCTCCAATCCGCCCATGTGTGGCCGTCCTTGAGAAGACAAGTCCGCTTTTGAATTCGGCCACCGGCCACCGGCCATTGACTTCCGACCACCGGCCACCGGCCATTGACTACCGGCCAACCGACCGGTTGTTTTCCGACCACTTTTCGGCCGCCGTCCGGCCATAATATTCCGGCGAAAAAGAATATTTCGGCGAAAAAAAAAGTCTCGGGGGCCTCCGCCCCCGAGGCCTTTAAAGTTGCCCCTGATTCTTGTCCGTGAAAATTTTGGTTTCCGGTGAGTGATTTTCCTTCACGCACGATGGCTTCTCCTCATAATGGGGGCCTTACAAATATGCGCTTTTACCACAGAAAATTACAAGGGTAAATCAGGCTCCATACTAAACAATCTCCCACTTGGAGACTGATCTCCAAACCAAACCTGTGACTGCTTTCCATTCTGGCTTCTTATCCTTGAATGCCGATTGAAGATGAGCAAAAGCTCAACTTCTCTTTTTTGACCACCTTTGTAAACATGTCTGCAGGATTTTCACTTGTATGCACCTTTCCTAGCTTTAGCTGTCCCTCTTCCAAAAGAGTGCGTATGAAGTGATATCTCACCTCAATGTGCTTTGTCCTTGAATGAAAGGCTGAGTTCTTCGCAAGATGGATAGCGCTTTGGCTATCACTGTACAAGAAACAATTGTCTTGTTTGAATCCAAGCTCTTCTAAGAATCTGTGGAGCCACAGAATTTCTTTGCTTGCCTCCGTCATTGCTACATACTCTGCTTCCGTGGTAGAAAGTGAAACCACTTTCTGCAGCTTTGAAGCCCAGCTTACTGCTATGCCTCCAACCGTGAACACATAGCCAGTAGTGCTCCTTCGAGTATCTTTGTCACTTGCCATATCTGCATCAGCATACCCTTCTAAAAAAATATCAGTTCCTCTAAAATACAAAGCATTTGTTGTTGTCCCTTTTAGATACCTAAGTATCCACTTCACAGCTTGCCAATGCTCTTTACCTGGGTTGTCCATGAACCTACTCACAACTCCCACTGCATGTGCAATGCCTGGCCTTGTCCAGACCATAGCATACATTAGAGAACCTACCGCTGCAGCATATGGAACTTTAGACATATAGGCTATCTCCTCTTGTGTCTTTGGACACATATCCTTCGTTAGTTTAAAATAACCAACCAAAGGTGTAGAAACTGGTTTTGCATTTTGCATTGCAAACCTTTCTAGTACCTTCTTGATGTAATCTTCTTGAGATAGCTTTATTGTCTTCTTCGTCCTATCCCTTGATATTTTCATACCAAGTATCCTCTTTGCAGCACCTAAATCTTTCATTGAAAAAGATTTGGACAGCTCCTCTTTTAGGTCTTTGATGTCCTGCATGTTAGCACTTGTAATCAACATGTCATCAACATACAACATTAGGATGATGAATTTCCCATCTCCCAAATTCTTCGTGTAGACGCAGTGATCCGAGTTGCATCTTGTGAATCCATGATCCAACATCCATCGATCAAACTTCAAGTACCATTGTCTTGATGCTTGCTTTAAACCATACAAGCTCTTCTTTAATCTGCAAACCATTTTCTCCTTACCTTTTACTTCATACCCCTTTGGTTGAAGCATGTAGATTTCCTCCTCTAAGTCACCGTGAGGGAATGCCGTATTTACATCCATTTTCTCGAGATTTAGATCATGAGCAGCCACAAGGCTTAAGAAAAGCCTAATTGAGTTCATTTTTACAATAGGAGAAAATATTTCATTGAAGTCAATAACTTTCTTTTGAGAAAAACCTTTTACCACAAGCCTAGACTTGTACCTTTTCTTCCCACCTTCTTCTTCCTTTAGCTTGTACACCCATTTGTTTTGAAGTGCCCACTTACCTTTAGGAAACTCAACCAACTCCCATGTTTGGTTGCGATGTAGTGAGTCCATCTCCACTTGCATGCTCTTCGTCCATTCTTCTTTGGATTCATGTTGCATAGCTTCTTCATATGATTCTGGCTCTCCAGAATCTAAGATCAAGAGATGGTTGAAGGAAGGAACAAACCTTTCTGGAGGTCTACTTGCTCTTGTAGATCTTCGGGGAATAGGTTGAGGCTCCTCATTTGGTTGACATTGTTGCACATTGTCACCGTTTACAGTCCTTGAGTCTTCACCGTCCTCAAGCTCCATGTACTCATCACTTGTTTCTTTTGTTTGTTTTCTTTCCAAGTAATCTTTGTACATATTTTGTTCGTTAAAAATTGCATCCCTACTCCTTAAGATTTTACCATCTTCAGGATTCCATAGGCGATACCCAAAGTCTCCTTCTCCATAGCCAATGAAGAAACACTTTTTGGACTTTGCATCTAACTTTGATCTTAGGCTTCTATCTATGTGCATGAAAGGATCACACCCAAACACTTTGAGAAATGCATAATTCACCGGTTTACCTGTCCATGCCTCTTCTAGAACTCCCCCATCCAATGCCGTTGAGGGTAACCGATTGATTAAGTACACAGATGTACTTACAGCTTCCGCCCAAAGCTCAAGCAATAGGCCTGCATGTAGCCGCATGCTTCGTGCTCGTTCCATGATTGTCCTGTTCATCCTTTCCAAAATCCCATTTTGTTGAGGTGTCCTTGGGGTTGTCCTTTGCCTCCAAATGCCATTGCTAGCACAAAAGCTTTCAAAATCTTGGCTGCAATATTCGCCTCCATTGTCGGATTTGAGGCATTTAACCTTGGTACCTGTTTCATTCTCCACAAAGGCTTTCCACCTTTGAAAATAGATCAGATTTATTCTTCATGACATAAACCCATGTTTTTCTAGTCGCATCGTCTATGAATGTTACATAGTACAATGAGCCACCAAGTGATGGTGTACTTGCAGGACCCCAAACATCAGAATGAACCAACTCAAGTTTTTTATTTTTTCTTTCATTTCCTGATTTTTGAAATTTTACCCTCGTTTGTTTACCATAAACACAATCTTCACATAACTCTAAGTCCACTTCTTTCAAACCTGGTAGAAGCTTCTTTGTTTGAAGGATTTGCATTCCTTTGGCACTCATATGCCCAAGTCGGTAGTGCCACACCGCACTGTCAACTTCTGTAGTTGCTGCACAAGCTGAAGGTTGCGTGCTAACAGTACACAAGTAAAGTGTACCGACTTTTTCACCCTTGGCAACCACCAAAGATCCCTTTGAGATCTTCCACCGTTTGTTTCCGAATGCAATGTTGTGACCTTCATCGTCCAATTGTCCTGTAGAGATCAAATTTTTGCGAAGAGAAGGAACATGCCTAACATCTTTAAGCTTCCATTCATTTTCGTTAGCAGTTTTGACAGAAACTGTACCTTTGTCGACAATCTCACAAGCTTCATCATCTCCCAAGTATACATACCCAAAATTACCTTTGGTGTAGTCTTGGAAATGTTGCTTGTGTGGTGTCGCATGGAATGAAGCCCGAGAATCTACTATCCAGGAATTAGACACATTGTCTAATGAGAGAATTAGAGCATCTTGCTCTACTTTACCTGCCACATTGGCCTCCGATGTTGGCTTGTTGTTTGAGACTCTGTCTCCTTCTTCTTCTTGGACCAGCAATCCTTCTTGACGTGGCCCTTCTTGCCGCAGTTCCAACATTCAAGAACTGACTTTGTGCGTGACTTGCTCCGCCTTGAGCGATCACGACCCTTTTGGTTTTTGAACCTCTCCTTAAGCCTTCCTCTTGTTTCCACTGATAGTGCAGCACTTCATGATTCTCCTGTGCTTCTCCTTCGCATTTCCTCGCTTAGAAGAACACCCACAACATCATCAAACTTAAGAGTATTTGTGCCAGAGATAGAATTACTTACAGCCATCACAAGGCTGTCCCAACTATCCGGTAGAGATGATAGTATAAGGAGAGCTCGCACTTCGTCATCGAAATTGATTTTCACTGATCGAAGTTGACTTATGTTTGTGTTAAATTCATTTAGGTGTTCTGCAACTGAACCATTCTCTGCCATCTTTAGATTGAACAAGCGCTTCATAAGAAATACCTTATTGGATGCCGATGGTTTCTCGTAGAAGTCGTCAAGTGACTTCATCAAGTCCTCCGTGGTCTTCATCTCCGAAACATTGAAGGCCACCGTTGACGCCAAGCTTAACCGGATTGTTCCCAGTGCCTTTCGATCAAGGACAATCCATGCTTCATATGCCATTGTTGCGGGCTTCTTCGCAAGACCGCCTAGTGGCAAATAGATGTCCTTCTGGTAGAGATAGTTTTCAATCTGCATCTTCCAATGTTGGTAGTTTTGGCCGTTGAACTTCTCAATCTTGAGCTTCCCTTCCTCCGCCATAACTCCCACTCAATTCAAGGAATCCTTTCCTTGAGATAATTTAGCTACGAGCAAACCTTGCTCTGATACCAGTTGTTAGGAAATAAGACGTAGCTAAATAGATAATTGAGTAGATTACTTAATGGAGAGAGACAGATTTATATACACGAGATTATAGAGTAGAGAGAGAGAGAGAGAGAGTACACATGATATACGTGGTTCACCCAATGTGGGCTACGTCCACGGGAAAGCAGCCACTCAATGGCTTTAGTACTTCAAAACAAGAAGTAGTTTACAAAGGGATTATACCCTTAATGGAGCTCCCGCCTTGCTTCACTCTCACCACCTCACACTCACATTGTTGCATCAACTTCACACTATGAAATGTGTGTAGAAATGGCCTCCTTTTATAGGCCAAAAGGGCTGCCCTCTCTTATGAGAGACAGCCATGTGTAGCCGCCCTTGTGCGAATAAGTCCAAATCGGACCACCCTCCAATCCGCCCATGTGTGGCCGCCCTTGAGAAGACAAGTCCGCTTTTGAATTCGGCCACCGGCCATTGAATTCGGCCACCGGCCATCGGCCATTGACTTTCGACCGCCGGCCATCGGCCATTGACTACCGGCCACCGGCCAACCGACCGGTTGTTTTCCGACCACTTTCCGGCCGCCGTCCGGCCATAATATTCCGGCAAAAAAGAATATTCCGGCGAAAAAAAAAAGTTGCCTCTGATTCTTGTCCATGAAAATTTTGGTTTCCGATGAGTGATTTTCCTTCACGCACGATGGCTTCTCCTCATAATGGGGGCCTTACAAATGTGCACTTTTACCACAGAAAATTACAAGGGTAAATCAGGCTCCATACTTAACATTTTGGACCATAAAGATTAATTCTTTTGAGGAATTTTTATTTGAATTGATGGTAGTGCTTGTAGCATGTGAAAAATTGTTTTGGGTATTGAAGTAGTTTTTTTTGTTGAAGCCTTGTAGGTTTCTCTACAAGAATGACATACATAGAAGTTTGGGTTGGGTTGGAGTTTTTTTTAATACGCTAGTGTTGTTGTTGTCAAGAGATTGGAGTACATGCATCAAACTTGCAAAAATAGATAAAACTTAGAAACATCTAAGTGAACACTCTTGTGGTTGCATGCAACTTAGAAAGACCTAAACTATGTGAGAAAGCTCCAAATGAAAAGCTTTCAAAAAATTGACACTCCTTCTAACACTCCCCCCCTCCTTGCTCATGTCGTCCCCGACATGGCCGTTGACCTCCTTCTTCATCGTATGGTTTCGCGCATCTTGATCAGTGATTCGTATCTTGCATGTAGATTCATCATTGTTGGCCTGAAAATATCAGTGTTTATTGTGCAGAAGCCGGTGTAGAACGCTTCTTCAAAGGCCTGGAGGTGATAGGATGGCAGAAACATTATCCTTTGATACAACTCATGTATCACCTCCTTGGAAGGCTGACCAGACAGATCATAGGCACATCTGTAAGTATCTTGGAAGAAGAAGATATTGTCTCTCACCTGGCCTGGCTTGAATGTCTCAAATACTGCTAAACGAGTTTTGCAAATTTTCTTCATCATGATGCACGTAAGGTCAGGTGATCCAGTGAACAATTTGATGGCGCCCGTTAGGGTTTTCACCATGTATTGGACACTTATTCTCTCACCTGCCTTCAAACCCGGCAGCTTAGGATAATTCAGCCAAGTGGGTTGGCTTCTTTGTAATATCTCCTGGGCCTTCCACGTCCTGGTCCTTGGTAGAGGACAAAAGCTGAGGTTTTCTCTGATGTTTTTCGGTGCCTCTACCAAATGGATTAGGTATTGTGGGTACTTCATCAGCCACGCCTTCCTCCATTTTGGCTGAGATTCAACTATTAACCTGGCTCCTTCTGGCTGAGAGATATTTGCGTTATAGAGTGGCACTGTCGGCTCTTCTCTAATCCTCTTATTGATGGTGGCAGCTTCATATTTTAGCAAAGGATATGCGAGAGAGGTTTGAAGCCATTCGTGCCTGAGGTTGCTGGCGTTAATCTTCTGGATAGGCATGGATTTGAAAACCCTCTGCTCCCATTCCAAGGCTTCCTTAGTCGTCTCTCTGATCTCCACCTCTATTGCCTTACGCAGCTTTTCTTCTTCTTCCTGTGTCAGATCTTGTGGCTCTTGAGAGGATCCTACTAGGATTTCCTCTTGCATAGGTGTGTCCACAGGATCTGCCACATTTTCTAAATATATGCCTTCATTGGCCGCTAGCCCTATGCCTTCTTGCTCTCCGGCTTGCTGTCCTCTCAGCTCCTCAATCTGCTTTAGGAGTTTCTATTTTTCTGTTTCAGCTTCTTCTCCCATATTCACGAGGATGTCGTTCAACTCGGCGTTTATCTTCTCCGCCTCCTCGAGCTTTCTTTTGACACTTTCTAATTCCTCTTGCATGGATTTTTGTTCTTCTTCCATTTGTGTTTGCATAAAAATTGACCCTTCTGCCATCATCAATCGTTGCTTTTTCTCTAGATTCAGCTCCTTCTGAAGTTCTTGCATCTGTTCTTCATAAATTTGGCTTTCCGTAGTGATGTGAGTCGAGCTAGTAGCTCTAACTCTGGCAGGAGATGCCCGTAGCCTCTGGATGGTTTGATCTTTCACTTTAAGCTGGTCCTTGAGCTCAAGGACCTCATCCTGGCTGGATTCTTGATTTATCTCTGCCTTTTCTTTGGCGTTTCACATTGCTTCAACTTCTTTGGATTCCTCAGGGTCAGGTTATCCCTTTCCCTCTCCGCATCTATCAATGATTTGTTGAGTTGCTTACACTCCTCTTCGACTCCTTGCATTCTTTGGGCTGCTGCCTGATTTTCTTTTCTCATTTCCTGGCATCTTTGCAATGCCCTTGCTAGAATGGCTTGTAGATCTGCTTCTCTCTCTTTCTGCCTTTGACTTTGTCCTTGTAAAGAGTCTACTTCCAGCTTTATCTTCACTTCAGTGGCCTTGAGAGCTGCCATCTCACTTTATGAGGCCATGGACTACGCTCTTAACCCGGTTAGCTTCGTCATCACCACATCCCAATCGTTGGAGGGCGGGTGCAGATCCACTGTATCTGTGGCCATCTCTTTTAGTTCTACTAACCTGATGCTTTGCATTTGTTCCTTAGGCCCTGTGCTTTCCAAGTCGAATGCGACTGTGGCAGCCTCTTCTTTTGTGTATCCTGCACAGCTAGCAGGTCCAGAAATGTGATGTATGCTTCATTTGGCTTTGTCTCCTCACTCTTGGGTTTAACCTCTTTCCTTTCCTGGCTTTGTTCTTTCTTGGGCTCTTCCTGGCCTTCGTGTTTGTCTTCCTCCTCTTTATCTTCTTGTGGAGGGCTGCAAGGACGTGGTGAGGGAGGTGGTGAGGGCGGTGGGCTGGCCGGTAGAGATGTAGGCTTTTTCTTTAAATCTCGGTCTGCCTTAGTCTTCCTTTCTCTCTCTTGGCTCTCCTGCTCGTCCAGCAGTTTCTGTCGTACCTGCTCCACTTCCTCTTCTGCAAAAGGTACATGTGGAATATTTTCTGATGCGGCATCAAGAATCTCAAAATTTTTAATATAATCTTCGAATCTGTCCCTTTGCACCCTTCGGGATGATCCCAACATTGCTTCTAGAGACGGATTCCAGAGTTCACTCAAATCGCATTTAAGGGCCCTTTTTGCTCTGAAGCTCTCCATCAGCCGCTCTAGTCTTGCCGCTTTTTGTGACTTTGTCTCTTTTTTCAGCACTTGGGCAAATTCTTTCTTTCCCTTATTTTGCTCTGGCTGCTCTTCTTGTACAGGCTTTAGCCGTCTTTTCAATCTTGTGGCAACCCTTGGTGCTTTTTGTGGCTCGTCTTCTTTGTCTTCTTTGAGCCTCAGCCAGTCGTTTTGTGATGGGGGGCCAGGCCATCTTTCTTTTGTGTGCAATGCCCCATAAATCACCTTAGTGATTAGTTCTCCTGGCACAATATATGTGGGCTTCTTGTTACCCATCTTCACTAGGTTCTCATGTATATATATTGCATAATTGATTATCTTTGGAGTGCTCTTCATCATTGCCCAAGTGAATGTCGTGGCAATTGCTCCTGGTGGCATTCTGTACTTTTGTGGCCGCTTCATACACATATGGAAGTATTGGTTGTACAACTGACTCATGATTACCACTTTTGGGTTGGCAATATCTTCAAAAGTGTAGTTACCTTTCTTCTCAGTGTACACCTTGACATCATCTCTTCTTTTAGTTACACTGTCCCCCTTGTTGGAGAGGTCTAGTGCATCTGCTACAACTTGCTCGGTGATGACTATTTCTGTTTCTGGCTTGCCTTGCAGATCGGTTACTCTGGCCACTCAGTCTTCTTTTATTGTTGTTACAAATTTCCAGACTCTCTTTATGTCAACCCCTGCCGGCACTGCTTCAAAATAGTTGTGGAGATCAATCTTCTCCAAGTACCCGGCCATCTTGCTTCTTACGAACTCATTGAGTTCCCGCGGTAGCATTGGTAGCTCGATCACATTCTCTTCAGTGTCTTTGAACACTCCTTGGTAGATCTTTAGGTCATTGGACTCTAGCAGATCTTCTTGGATCCATGTGCTGGTGGCTTTAGTGTTCCTTCTGGTATGACGAAGCGATCCACTTCTTCTAGGTAATCCTTAATGGTCATTCTTTTCTTTTTTGCCGGTGACTTCGCGGCTGCCATAGATCGTGTTGCACTCAGTAGTCGGAAGTTAGCGTTTTTTCCATATTAGCTGAGAAACTGAGTTTTAACTATCCAAATGACTTGAAAATTGAAAATAAAGCTTAAAAGGAACTTGTGAAACTGTGCATGTGCTCAAAGTGCAATTCTGGCCAAAAATTTCCATTTAGACATCCTATGCATAGGATGTCTTTTTCATCAGAATTGGTTGATACTTGACATGATGGTAGTGCATGGCTTATGGAACATGGCTATGCTCTTGGATTTGGATTTGGGCATCAAAAAGTGGATTTTTTGGGCTGATTCAGGCTTTAGGTCATAAATTGGATAGAAAGTCCATAACAGGTAGCAAGTGATGTCCAAATGGGTTGAAAATTGATATATGGGCTCATTGCACCATGATATTGGCTCCCATGATGTCACTCTTTGCACAAAAGGTCTAAATAATGCTGGAGACATCCTACACGTAGGATGTCTATTTCATCAAAATGGCATGGGATTTGTTCTGTGGGTAGTCCTTGGCCTATGGAACATGGCTATGCTCTTGGATTTGGATTTGGACAAGGATTGATGCTTATAAGAGCCTATGTAGTGTTTTTGGGCTCAAAAAGTGTATCTTGAAGGTGTTGGGGGTCAAAAATGATTAGAATGGCTCCAAAATTGGTATATGAGCTCTTGATGATGATGTGATTGGATCTGGAATGGACAACCATTCTCTGTAGGGCAAAAATGTCAAATAGACATCCTACGCGTAGGATGTCTACTTCACCAATTTTTGCTTCTGACCACACAGATTGGTTGGTTATGTGCTTGTGAATGTGTTGTGTAAGTTTCATATGATTTGGACAAGATTTGGTAGCTCTATGGCCCATTATTTCCTGTATGCCCTAACTTTGCGTTTTTCATGCATATGAGGTCAATTTTGGTCCAAATGTGATGAAACTTGGTGGCTAGCATGTAAAGGTCTTTCAGAAAATGTGTGTGATGAAAAATGTTGGGATCTGTGCCCAAAAATGCCCTTGAGACATCCTACGCGTAGGATGTCTCCTGATGATTTTTTCATGGATTTTGTCACTAGTGCCTGCCCTTGGTCCCCCTGAGTCCCTTTTAAGCCTAATTTCAACAAAAAAGTCAAATGGATAGAAAGTAACTCCCTGTCTGGACTTCAGAGCCTCCGAGCCATTTTCTGACTTTTGGAGTGCTTTTTGGCGATGAAATTTCTTGATGTTGGTCTCCATAGCTTCCCGATCCCTTGGGGATCCTTGCCGTATGGTTTCTGTCGACTTTGGCTTCACTCGAGCTTCATTTGGCAATTTGTCGCTCTAGAAGCACCCGTGGTTGAGTTTACATATCTTCAATGATTTGTGGTGGTCTACCACCATAGGACTTGGTTGTTGATGGTCTAGAAAAGCCGCTCATGAAGTTTGGTGGAAAACGGGCATGCGGTTTGGCTGCGAGAGCTTTTTGACGCTTTGTGTGTCTGATGCCGTTTCTGAAGTTTAGTGTCGCTTCGGATCTTTTTTTGGTCATGTGGGCCACATAGACTTGTCGAGCATGTCGAGATGCTCCTACCCATGAAATTTGGTAGCATTTGGGCGCCTTTTCGCCGATTTCCCATTTGGTGGCCTCTTGCGGAATTCTAGGAATTAGGGTTTTTTCCGATGGTTTTCTACTGCCTTTGGACATCCAAGACTGGTCTCCTATGCTAGGGTAAGCTGCCGATGAAGTTTCGTTGGTTTTGGGTTAGCCATTAGGTCACCGCCTCTACTTGTAGGTCTCTACTGCCCGTTTTGTGTGTGAACCCTACACTAGTTTTCGCGACAAAACGACAAACATGCGCTAAAAGCTCAAGGTGGTGAGCCTACCTCTCATGTCTGAATCCCGTCGCGTAGTCGTGCACGTCGTAGAAGCTGCTGGAAGGTCCGTTCGCTCTAGGTGGCAGAAGCTCTCTCCAAAAGGTCAATAGTGAAAATGAGCTAAAAATGAAGTGAAAATTTCTTATAATGGGGGTCCCCGAACCACTTTTCATGAAATTTGACATGTGCTCCCATCTTCTTGCGAGATGCAGTTTAGGCTCAAAAATTTCTTGATTTGGACTCCATTTGCTCTGTTTACCAGAAATTTGGCATTTCAGTCAAAATCTGGCCAAAACACGCTTTCCGCTCCAGTCTCATAATTGCACCCCCACTGTACCATAGGTTGTTCTATAGTCACTGATCATCCCCATATTTTTTGTTTTTCATTACGACGATTTTTCACCTGCTTTTTGTATTTTTGAAGTTTTTCTATTGAAAATTAGCAATATTAAAAGGAAAATAGAAAATCAAACCCTGAAAATCCCCAAAAATCATAATAAATCACAAACATCACCGCCAAACATTATATACACTCACATGCAACTTTTATGGCCGGATTTTTGCGTTTTACCAACATTTTGCCCGAAAACTGGCTCTTTCTACTTATATACACACACCTAGGGGCTTGATTTGGCGTTTGGCCCCACATACCTTTAGATACATGCTGTATAAGGGCATATGTACTTGGGTTAGTCCAGAAAAATTCGCAATCAAACAACAACCCTTAAAATAGTCGAAAATCATGCCCTTTTTTTCTCTTTCTGCATTTGAGAATGCCTCCCCCCCTCCTAACCGGAGTCCTCCCGGATGACAAGGTATCACCTCGGAGTATGTGCCGTGCATAGGGTGAAAAATTTGTGCTAATGCTTGGCCGATTAATGTGGCCCTAATTTATGCATACTCGGTCAATGCATGGAAAAATTAATGTTGTGCAAGAGAAGGGAATAAGCCAAATGCTTATTGGCATTCGCCATCGAGGTTTCCTGTTTTCTTTGCAAGTAACAGCTGTAACTATACTGCTCTCTGTTTAATTGTCTTTTTTGTAAAAGGCAGTCGCCTTGCCGCTACTGTTGATATAGCCGTAGTTGTTTCTATGGAGAGGAGCGGCTTGGCCGGAATGGCCGTAGACCGTATTTCTTTGGCTTTCCATTGGTAGCTTGTTTTTGCCGGTTTTTGTAGGTTTTTTTCTACTTCCTTTGTTGCCACTGTTTTGTTGCGGATTGGCATCCACATAAGTCGGTTGTCCTTTTTCAAATGCAGTTGTCTACCTTCCGTTGTTGCTTGTACTGAAGGGAGTTCCTCTTGCTTTTGTTTTGGTATCCAAATGCGAGTAACATTTGGGTTATTGGTGAGCATTCTCTTTGGGATCCATATCTGTTTTATGCCCTTGGTTTTTGCTTGAACTATCTGCTTTGCTTGAATTCTTTCATTGCATTGTTGTTTGTCTGCCATGTCATTTCTATCCTTTCGCATCCATACTTGTTTCCCTTGTTTTGGTAACCTAGGTCTGTGCACTGCGGTCGGTGACTTCGTATGTATGTAGTTAGCATGGTTGTCTTTTACCTGTCTGTTGGCCTTGGGTATCATGTTGTTCTTTGGTGGCATTCTTGCTTTTGGCTCTTTTCCAGTGATTGCATGGCTGGCATCTGATTATTCTGGTATTGTTGAGCAAAGGCTATTACCTGTTGTTCTTGTGCATGCTGAATTTTGACTGCATTCGCATTCCAATCTATCTGCGCATTGTACTCTTTTTGCCAAGGTTGTCCCAACGTCGTTGGGTGTTGTGTGCTTTCATCCTCGATGACATAAAATTTGTGTGGGTAAATAGATTGATGTACTTGTACATGCAATATAGTCCAGCCCAATGTTTTTAACGAGTGTGATGTACTACTTTCCAGCACTTGAGGAGTAGGATGAAGTTGACCTGTGGATTTGAGCTGTTGGTATAATCCGTAAGAGATCAAATTTGCTTGAGCTCCAGAATCAAGCAATGCCGTCGACTCAACTTGATTGCTACCCAGTTTGACTGCAATTATTGGGTCCACTGTGTCTTCATCCAGCTTCGTTAGTCGAATGGCATTGATTCGCAATGGTGCTCCACTTTGTTGTTGATGTCGCAGAAGTCTTCGTTTTGCAATGCATTCTTTTTCTTCTTCTTGAGCTTCTTCTCGTACTCTCTGTTTTTCCTTCATTCATTGTTTTCCTTGATGAATTTGTCGAAGCATATCCTGTGTGAGTGGTAAATGATATTTCTTCAGTCGACATCCATTAATCCAGTTCAGCATTTCTTCACCTGCTAATGTAGCAAGCTTGACAGCTCCACTTTGTGATAGATCACTAATCACAAAGGGTCCCATCCCTCGCTTTTTAAGTTTCTTGGCATGTTGCTTCAAAGTATAAACAAGTACATAATCACCTGTTTTGAACTCTTTAGTGCGCACATGCTTGTCAAAAAACTCTTTTTGCCTTCTCTTTTTAGCATAGATTGAAGCTACAACTCTCAAGTGGAGTTCATCTAGCTTTTCAAGATCATCTATTCTTGAAGAGAGCTCATGCCCTGTCCATTCTAAGCGTTTCCCTACTCGTAGAGTTGGAATTAAAAACTCTATGGGTAGTATAGCATTTAGGCCAAACACCATGTTGTACGGTGTTGTTCCTATCAATGTTTTGTCAGCTACCCTGTATGCCCATAGGGTTGAGTGTAGCTGCTGATCCCAATCTGTTCTTGACTCTGACACAATTTTAGTGAGAACCGTGCATAGTTTTTTATGTGTGGTCTTACCTTGTCCATTTGCCTGTGGATGGTATGGATCAGATTTCCTATGTATGACCATGAATTCCTCTAGCAGATATTCAATGACTTCATTAAGAAAATGTGTTCCATGATCACTGACAATTTCTATTGGTAAACCGTATCGTACAAAAACATTATCATACAAAAATTGTGCAGTGGTCCGTGCATCTGCTTTTTGCATTGCCTTGTCTTCCGTCCATTTTGTGAGATAGTCCGTAGCCACAATGATATATTGGGTATGGGTGCAATATGCAGGTGGTGAGATAGGTCCCACAAAATCAATGCCTCATTTTGCAAATGCTCTTGCTCCCATCATTGGCCGTAGTGGCATCTTATCTCTCTTTATCGGCACCTTGGTGCGCTGACATGCGTCACAACGCTTTACAAACTCTTCAGCATCCATATGCAATGTAGGCCACCATAATCTTGCGGTTAAGACAATTTTTGCCGTCTTATCGCCCGAAAAATGGCCTCCACTTATCCCGCTATGTGCATGTTCTAGAATCAGTAGGTATTTGCTTTCACTTGCACAGATTCTAAGTTGATTGTCCTTTCCTCGCTTATAGAGTTGGTTCCCAATTAACTGAAAGTCGTGAGCTTCCAGCTCTATATCCTTTTTCCGTGCTCTTGTGATGTTCTCAGGAAACGTCCTGGTGGTTAAGAAATCAATGATATATTGACTCCATGTAGGTGCAATGTTTACCTGAAATAATGTCGCGTGATCCACTGGTCGTTTGGCACTACATATAGTACAATTGGTAACATAAGAATGTGTGTCCGCATACATAGTTGGCCAATAAACCCCTAACTGTTTTAGTCTCTGGTGTGTTTTCACTTTTGAACAATGAAAATCACAATCCTGGACATGTGCTTCTTCAAGGTAGCACTCTAATTCTTCCGGATTTATACATAATCGTAGGATTTGGTCCAATCCTAGATGATACAGCCGTCCTGCTAGCAACTGGAAGTTTTTTGTTTGTCGAATTGTTTGTTGTTTAGATCTGTATTCCGTATTATCAAACCTACTTCCAAAGGAAAGAATGCTAACAATTTTCTGAGACCATTTGGGTATCATTTCAATATTGAAAAGATAAGCATCTGGTATGTCATCATCTACTTCTTCAGGAGCTTCCCCGTTGTGTATCCTTGAAAGATGATCTGCTCGTAGATGGGTTTTACCCTTTTTGACCACCACTGTGAAATCAAACTCTAGCAATATAATAAACCAGCATACAATTCTCCCTATATTGCATGGTTTATTTACCAGATACAAAAGAGGTTGATGATCTGTGAAGAACACAAATTTGTTTGCGAGCAAATAATGCAGAAATTTCTTTACAGCATAAATTATTCCTAACCCTTCTCGTTCGGTGGTTGTGTAGTTCTTTTTCGCACTGTTTAACTGTCGGCTTGCATAATAAACTGGAAAATACATTGTTCCGTCTCCAGGTTGACCCAGAATACTTCCGATTGCATATGCAGAAGCATCAATGTGAACATGGAATATCTTTTTCCAATCTGGTGCTTTAAGTATAGGTGCTGATATAAGGTTTTCCTTCAACTTTTGGAATGAAGTTTCACACTCCTCGGTCCAATCGAAATTGACTAGCAAACGATACAGAGGTTGTGCGATGACCGCATACATGTATATGAAACTTCGCTAATATCCGCAGTGTCCCATGAAGGATTGCACTTGTTTCGCATTAGTAGGCCTGGGTAGGTCTACTATGACTTTGACTTTGTCTAGGTCAGTGGTCATGCCATTTCTTGAGACAATGTGTCCTAAGATGCGGCCTTGCTTAACCATAAAGATACACTTTTCTGGGTTAAGACAGATTCGATATGTTCTGCATTTTTCAAAGACCTTTTGCAAATGGTCAATATGTTCCTCTCATAGAAGAGAGTGTACACAAAGATCATCCATGTATATTTCTAAGAATATTCTCAGGTATTCTTTGAACGCGTGCGTCATTAACCTTTGGAAGGTAGTTGGGGCATTAGTTAAGCCAAACGGCATAACTCGATACGCATAAATTCCCCATTCTGTGGCAAACGCTGTTTTGTGTTGATCCTCCCTTGCAATTGCCAGTTGGTTGTATCCTGAAAACCCGTCCAGAAAGGAATAAGCTTGTTTTCCGGCCACCCGCTCAAGTACATGTTCTGTGATTGGCAAGGGATAATTATCCCTTATGGTGGCTGCATTTACCTTTTTGAGGTTTACACACACTCGCAATTTTCCGTTCTTTTTGGGAACTACCACAATGGGTGACACCCAATCTATATGTTCAATTTCATAGATGAATTCAACTTCCATCAGCTTGTCAATCTCCTCTTTGATTCGTTTAGCAAATGTATTATTATATGTATAAGGACGTTGTTTGCTAGGTTTTGCATCCGATTTCAAAGGAATTGTATGTTGGCATATCGATGGATCAACTCCTTTGAGGTCTTTATAAGACCATGCAAACACATCTTTATATTTCTTGAGAATTTGTGTTAGCCGTTCTTCTTCTTCAGGCTCTAAATCGTTTGCTATATAGACCGGCTCGGGCTTTTCATCTGGTTCTGCGAGGTCTATCCTTTTTGCATTTTCTGGCCCATCGTAAGATTCTTGGTTGGTTCTTTCCCTAACTAGTGGTGTCATGATGATTTTTCTGTCCTAGATGGTAAATTTCCGATAGTGTGATGGTACATTCATGTTTCCTTTCTCTGACTCCCCTTTACCATCACTATCTTCTTCAGTAGTCCATATCTCACGTAAAGACCGTTTCAATTCTTGGTATTTCTGTTTACGCTCCAGTTTGGTCCACTCTTGGTCTTTTGTTGTTTCTTTTTTTTATTTTTGAGATTTTGTTTCTGTTTTAGCTTTTCGTTCCTGTTTTATTTCCTCTCGCGTTCGTTCCCTTTGATCTTTTGAGAATCTTCCTGATATTTGATCTTTTACACAATCCTCTGCTTTTACAAGCATCAAATAGTGAGTTGTACCTTTTATCCTGGGCATCAGGCTCTCTCTAACTTTGTTTCCTGTTTGTTTCCTCCTATAGCGTTCCTGGCGTCTAGGGTGCTGATTAGCAAAATCATAAAACTTGATATTCTCGGTTTCCCTTCCACGCTCACTTGAGGTGTCTGAACACTCATTATCTGCATCATCATTTACTTCCAGATGTTCAGAGGAGTTATAAAACTCTTCTTGTTCTGGTGGTTCTATCGTCTCATCTTCTTCGGGTATAATGCTTACCATGTAGTAGGGTAGCACATCATAGCCATCCTTATCGCAAAATTTTGTTGTTGGACTATCTGTAATGGTACAGATATCCAATGTTGCTAGTATGTGTTCCCATTCTAGAGGTTCCAAGGCATCTTCAGGGAAAGGTTACGGAATATACTCCTTGTCCTCAATCGCTCTTTCTAAGACGCATTCCTCTCTTCTTAAGCTTCCACAATGTGAAGCTCCGCACATCCATAGCTCTTTTTGTTGCCCTAACCATGCTGAGATTTCCGATCCTGCTACTGTAGCTGAATCAAACTCTTCCACAGGTGTTCGATTCACATCTTTGTAACTATGGTCTTTCAGGTGTATTTTAGTTGTTGTCTCTCCATGTCTTAGGTATATGTGTTCGTAACCCCAATCTTGGACCATTTTCAATTGTCGCATGAATGGAATTCTCAAGATGATCTCATAATTGTTATGTTTGTTGAAATCGACTATTGCAAATGTATGCTCATACTCGATTCCACACGAAGTGACAATCACTTTTTCTAAGAGTCCTAGAGGCATCTCCATGAACCCATCTGACAATTGCAATTTCATTCTGGTAGCTCTTAAAGCTGGTTTTTCCCATTTTTTCCAGATTTCCTTGGTGGCGATAGCAGCTCCCGCTCCACTGTCAAGAATAGATTTGGAAACTACTCCTTGGAATTCTACTGGTAGCGTGGTGTTTCCATCTTCTCTCTCGCAATACTCTCCAACCTTGTTTAATGGTACTGGCCTAGTGTTTAGTTGAGGTCTGTCCAACTCTCTGATCCCTTCCTGTAGCCTCAAGGTGGGGTCTTTCACTCCAAATTTTTTTAGGCATTTACCTACTGTGGTCCACATGTTTGGTCATAACCTTAGGAGTTCTGCTAATGTGATTGTGCATGCCACCGGGGTGGACAATAACTCAATCAATCCTTGTGAATCCATCACTTTGTTAGAAGAAAGTCTTTGAGATGGGATTGCTCTCACTTCAGACTTGGCTTCATACTCTCCTAGGTAAGAGGGTAAAGTTTTCAGCGAGTCTGGTTGGATATGCCCCAAACTACTTGATCCCTGGTCTCCCCCTTGTAAATGTATCTCAAAGTTCATTTGTGACCTTGCCTCAAATTCTTCAACAGGAGGTAAGATCACATTCTTCTCTTTTCTCGTTCTATTCATGTGGTTACTCATCCTGTTAGCCTCGTTGGCCTCACGGATTTGCTTCCACAAATCATCTAGACCGTTACAGTCCTTACCCATTTCTGTCAATGTTTTAGGGTGGAACCCGTCACTTGCCTCATCTGTTGTATTTGGCACTATGATAGGTTCTCCTCTGGACTCATAGGCATTAGTGAGTCTTTTCTTTGTTTCTACATGTTCCTCTAAAGTTGGTTGGATAGGGGTTGGAGCCGGTGCCTCATGCCAATTTGCAGGTTTACCCAGCGGGTCTTCCATCAATGATTGAGCTGTTTCAATCATCTTTTTACACATTTCTAACCTTTGTTTTTCTATTTCAGCATATGGATAAGTCATCCACCTTTGCTCTTGGGTTTGGTTCTTTTTGAGTCTGGCTTCATAAGCTTTTAGAAGAGCATCCAACTGCTCATTTACCTTGTCTGCCAGTACAGATCCTCCTAATCCTGCACTTTTGGGCTCTGCTATTTCCTTGGGTGCTATGGTTGATGTGGTGTGTGAGCTTAAGCTAGCTAGATCCTCTAACCGCTCTAATCTATCCTTTGTATGTTTTAACTCCTCGAATAGAGTTGTTTGCTCTCATTCTTTCCTGGCTTTCATACGCGCCTTTCTCGCTTTCCAAGTGCTTCTCTGATTTTTTGTTTCTGAACTTTGGGCATTGGTTTTTGGCTCTTCAACTATGGGTTCGTTCGTCATTCTTTGAGCTTGGGCTCGTGTCACCGCTTGAATAGGTATGATTATTTCATTTTCTAACCCTCCACTGGAAGGTACTGTTTCTAGCATGTTCAAGGTGGTTTTTCCTCCTTTGCTCGGGTTTTTAGGGCAATCGGTAATCAGATGAGTAACTCCACACTCGGTGCAATATGCGTTGACTCTAATGATTTCATCATGAGGACAGTCTCTTAGCCAATGGTCTCCACCACACTTGTAGCAGGGTCCCTTGGGTTGTTGAGGTGCTCCTTGAGCTCCCCTTTGTTGGTATGCATGTCTCTGTTCGCCCATGCCTCCATTGGCTATGAACAACAATGTTCGTTCATCTAAACTATATCTTCCTTCTCCTGCTGCATGTGCAGCTGTTGGTGGTCGTGTACTTCCTATCATGCTCCATGGTTCTGGGGTCGAGGGTTCTTCCAGTGGATAATAGACAGAGTTTTCCGCATATCCGTTGGGATCTTCATAATATGCATGTATAGGAACCAAAGCCTTATCCTCTGATTCGGTTACGGTTGGTGTGTATCTTATACCGACTGGTCATAATCCTGGTAGGGGTGGTTGTTGCCCCAACACCGGTTGTGGTCTTTCTACACCTACAGTTCCTGGTAGGTTGCCTTCTTGATATCGGTGGAACTTGAGGAGAAGATACTGGGGCTTGGGGAGCATAAGGTCTCTCTCTCACATATCCCTTGTTATAATAACATTCCTCGGTCCCATGGTTTGTCCATTTTTGTTCGATAGCACACCACTTGGGCTGTTTAGCCTGGGGTAGCCTGGGGTTTGGCGTACAAGTTAATTTTTTTTAGCACTTCATCTACAAGCAGCTCTTGGTTTATAGCTACTTCTCCTTTCGGTGTTGTCTTAGAAGACTTGCTTCCACTTTGTTGTGAAGATGAATTGTCGTCAAGGTCCTTGAACTCCCCCTCTTTGTAGACCGCACAATTGTCCACAAGGTAAAGAGCGTCCTTGGTCAATTTATTCAACGTCGTGCTCCTCTTCATATGTAAGTCTTTCTGGAGATCCGCATTCCTTAGTCCTTGGATGAATATAAGCATAAGTCTAGACTGAGTTGGCAGTTCTTCCACAGGACAGAACTTAACATATCTTTTTAGTCTTAGGGCTGCCTTTTGTACAGATTCCCCATCTTTCTGTTTGAATTTATGGATTTGTGAGACAGTATTATGAGCTATCCCCCTTTGTGAGAATTCCTCGATAAATTTGTCAAACACTATAGAGTCAAACCAAGTGGCAGCGTCATCCTCTAGGGTTAGTCCAAACCCTGCAAATTGGGTAGGGAAGTCTAACACCTCTTCGGCTCTAATTACACGCACAAAAGCTGCTACATGATCTCTTGGGTCTCTGTTTCCTGTGTATTTCTTGTTTACCCATTTTTTCACTTGAGAAGGTCTAATTCTACGATGGTCTACAAACCTCATCATTGGATCTCCACGTCCTAATCGATATACCTCCTCAGGTCTTATGTAGTAGGCTGGTTCCTCTCCCAGTGGTGCTCCTAAGCCATAATTTCTAACAATTCTCGCCACAAATGGTTCATCTCTTCGAACTCGTTCTATGGGTGGTCTTTCAAGCTCTGTTGACCCTTGAGCCTTTGGCTTACTCTCTCCTTGATACCTTGAATAGAGTGGTGGTTCTTGCAAATCCCTTAGCCCTCGTGCGGCTTGATAACCATCTCGGTTTTGGTCTTGCTCCATTGTTGTCGACTGTCGAAGCCATGCCTGCAATGATGGCTGGTTTGCTGGTTGGTTTTGGTTGTTGAATGCCTGCGGTCGGGTGGAATGTGAGGTAGAGTCATACTCTTCAGAAAAGGGATTTGTCGACTTACTAGGGGTGTAGGTGGCTCTTGGCACGTCGTCTGGGGCGTATGTTGATGCTCCTGGAACTGTCGCCTTTTCTACCTCCTCTGGGAGAGTACGTCGGTATTCTCGCCCGTATCTATCAACAAAAATTATACCCTTCCCCATAGCAGTTTCATAAGAGAATAAGTAAAGAACCTTGTCTTTGCTTAATTCGTTTAAGTATGGTTCTTTGCTACGAAAGTAAGCGACTATACTCTCACTCTCATGCTTGTAGATTCCCACGTTCTCATTATAAGTTGGAACCCTGGTTGTTTTCTTATCATACATAAAAATAGCTCCGGGCCGATCAATGTTTGGTGGTGGTTCTTGAGCTTCTGAAACCATTTTCCCTTTCGCCACATTATCTCCATATCTGTTGTAATCTTCAAGGTTACTGACTATCAGATAGTGGTTCCCCTTTTCGTCTCGGAATCTATCTCCATCATCATAGACTCGGATTATTTCCAATCTCTGAGTCGGCCTCTCTTCGATACAAATGCACTTGCGTCCTCGATAGTCAAAATAGACTAGGGATCCCCTCGAGTTTGTTCCCTCTAAGAAGATCACAGTGAGCTTGGAATCATTCAAATGATTTAGGGAGGTGCTTCCTCCTGGAATTGGTCCATCATAGGTGAAACCTCCTGGCTGTTGACTACCCATCATGAAGAAAGATTTGTCTGACGAAGTGTCAGTATCACTACCTTCCTCAATAATCGGCGCTAGTGGATCTAGCCTTGTCTGAGTTACACTCTCATCGGTGGACACTAAGCTACCTTGGTCACCTGCCACCTTCTGGTCTCTAAAAATGTATCTTCCTGATCTTAAATTCATCAAACTTATCAATGCAATTTATCAAAAATCCAACCACTCACCTGGCAAAGGATCAGTCTCCGTACAACTTCTTGCTTTGCTGCTGAATATACATGTACACAAGCGTTTAATTTCGGCAATCGAATCAAAGTATTTATCTGCTAGAGGTTATCTTAGTAATGATTGGTATAACTGGAGAGTTAATCTCAACCACTACTGTATTTTATATACTGCTGATGTTCTAGATTAGGTCTGCTATTCTGGAACTGTACTTCCCTCGGATGTTGGTCAATTTACGTGAAAAAGTCTAAATTCAGTCTTTGCTCCGTCAAATGGACAAACAAGGTCAAAATTCACTTCTGAAAGAAGTTCGGGAACCCTTGAGCCAAATGGAATCTCACTGTCTAAGCCCAGTCAAATTTTCTCTTCAGTAGGCCCTAGTAGACATCCTACGCGTAGGATGTCTCCTGCTTTGTTTTGCCTGGATTTTTACACTATTGATTCCCCTTGATGTGCTGAGTCCACAGCTGTGTTTACTTTTTGATTTGGACACCCATAAGCTGGTCAATGGATCAAAAATTTATTCTGACAGCCTATTGCTGATCTTGATCAGTCTAATCAACTCTAATCAAGCCCCCAGTCAGTGTCTGGCTTCAATTTCTTGCTTTAGACATCCTACACATAGGATGTCTTTTTCATCAAAATGGCTTCAAATTCAAAACACAGGCTCCCCTTGAGTTGCTGACTACTTTGGTATGCTCAAAATTAGGTTTGGAGTGAAAAATCACACAGTAGACATACTGCGCGTAGGATGTCCTTTTGGCCTGTTTGACCCCAGACTTGACCCACAGCTTCCCCTTGATGTCAGCAACCCAGTGGTATGCTTAGATTTTTGTTTGGATTTCAAAAGTCCCCAATTTTAGTTGTTCTTGCCTTTTCCAATCAAAAGTGCTAAAGTCTGTTTTGAACCCAGTTTTCTCACCCAAATGAGATGAAACCCCTCTCAGTCACTCAATATATCATGCAAGTCATGCTCATGCAGCCATCATATGGTTTTCATCTTAAAATAATGCTTTGGCACAATTTGGATAGGATGTCTGGCAATTTCAGTCTACCTGGCCTTATCCTGTCAAGATATGGTCAAATTTCCACTTTCCATTTAAAAATAGGGTAAACACCACCTTCTAAACACACTGGTCAACTCAAAATCCCAAAATTTCCACCAGATTAGCCTGTAGACATCCTACGCGTAGGATGTCACCTGGCTTGAAATTAATTTTTTTTCTGACAGAAATGCTCCTGATGCTTTGCAGCTCTATCAGAAACACTCACAGTAACTTTTGGACTTCACTTAGGCTTTCACACACACTTTTGCGTCTTTTACAAACTTGTGATAAATTTACCAAGCAAGTATACATGCATGAAGTGCTCTAGATCTTGAATCATGATGTCCTACTTACTCTACTCCTACTCATCATGTGAAATGGTGATAATGGTGTTTTGGTTGCTTTCTGACCTCTCCGAACTCTCAAGCTCTCCTCTCACCGCTTCTACCACTCCAACTCCTACTCAAGAACTCAACTAATACCTAAAACTATCTTAGTCTACCTAAATCTACCTATGTCGAAGGATCTAGGCCATGCACACGCTTCCTAGACTCCCTCTAAGACCTAGAGAGTCATCCATCCTCTGATCCTATCTAAATGTAAAACGAGACTCCTGGCAAGCCAAAAATTCCTATCCTCAAGGACTAGTCTCGGTTACCTACCTAAGGTTTTCGTCCCCGGCAGTGGCCCCAATGTTGGACGGATATGCCACGACGGACGTCAGCACAGCGAGAACTCACCTAACAAGATTTGTCAGCTAAGGACGAAGCTCCACCCGCAAGCGCCTGGAAGCAAGCATAAGGTGTCAACCTACACTCAACCGACTCCTAACTAATTCCTACAAAGGTCTCTACCAATTGTCTAAGTCACAGCCTTCAAGAATGCATAAGAGGAAACTTCCTACAACGCTGTCTAGAGCCGAACACCCATCAAACAATCTCGAAACACCACAGAACTTGAAGGAGACCCTACTAACACCAATAGGTCGCTCTCCCTCAAGTCTATGAACCAAAACCCCAACCCAAAACACCCGGTGCAAAATCACGTAGGATGTCTGGCCGAAATTTGCAGGTCTTCGTTTCCGAATTCTAAAGTGTCTAATGTGTAGCTCTACTCAATGTGAACACGTGGATATGTTGCAGTGCAAAATCGGACAACGTATGCTCACCAAATCACCAGATGAAGCTCGTAGAAGGAGCTCGCAAAACTGGACCGTACGCGTGCAATGTATGTATCGGCGCGTAGCTCTCATAGGGGGCAACACGGTGCACTTCTCCGCACTCGATTCCGACCACCGGTGCACACGTAGCGTCAAGATGAAGCTCACACTCTCTCTCGTACACAGTACGCTCACTTACAGACTTCAAAACTTCCTTTAAAAATGACAAAGGTTTTTTTATGAAGGTCAAAAAGTGGTATATATACCTTACAATTCTCAAACCCTAAAGTTCCAAATCAACCATCTACTCAATCTAACTATCAAAACTAGGATACAATCTGGAAACTTCTATAAGCCCCAATATTTACAAGGTGAAAAATCAAGTTTCCTCAATAAATGAATAATTACAAAAAATGATAATCTTCCGAGTAGTCAGTCTCCGTGGGGTGTGTCCAGCTTATAACACCCGTTTTGTCGATTCCCAGGTTTTTGCAATCCTTTGCCATCCATGGGACATCTCCATGGAAGCTTGTAGAGTTTTCGGTTCAAACAACACGGAGATCAATTCCGCAAAGTTATTCCCTATCTCTCCCATCCCGTATTTGCAAACAAACTTGAAATTGAAAACTTTAGAAATACTCTTCAATACCAAAAATTGAACTACTTCTATCGAGCTTAGACAACTACTCTTTTCTTATGGTACCTAGCTTTCCATTTTAGGAAGCTAGAAGGTCATCCTATAATTTATGAGTTTTCGAGCTTTCCATTAAAGCTTAAACCTAAAATACAAGGTAGTCACTAAAGCTTACACCTAAGTGCAAAGTTACCATTAATGCTTAGCTTACGAGAGTAAATCTACCTTTGAAGCTTAAATTTATGATGCATAGCTATCATTAATACTTAACCCTAATTCCAAGGTTACCATTAAAGCTTAAACTTAAAATGATGCACATAAACCTTCCTAGTATTAAAGCACATGGATTACTTAATCCTACTAGAAATGAAGATTACCTCCTCCAAACAAGAGGGAAGTGGGGTTGACGTCCTTCTTGAAGAGATGTAAGGCTCAAGGAGGAAGGAAGGGATTTGTGGTGAAGAGGAAGGAGAGAGGAGCTTCTTCACAAAACCCTCAAGGGTTTGGCCTTCAAGAGAGGAAGAGAGTTGAGGGGTTGGCCTTCAAGAGAGGGAAAGAGCAAGAGCAAGGTTTAATGGAAACCTTGATTATACTTAAGCATAGTCTTGAGCATGGCAAGTATGCAAGTAGCTTAGTAATATATGTGTCTAAAATTACAAAGGAGAGGGGGTGCTTATATAGGAAATGGTGGGTATTCTTTTCTCAAATCCTATTGGACCCCAATTCTCCTCTCAACTGCTATTGGACCCCATTTCTCTTCTCAAATGCAATTGGACCCCCAATTCTCTTCTTAATTCCTATTGGACCCCAATTCTCTTCTCAAATGCTATTGGACCCCAATTCTCTTCTTAATTTCTATTGGACCCCAATTTTCTTCTTAGTTCTTATCTCTTAACTTTATCTTTCAATCAAGTTAGTCCCTTTTTCTCCCAATTCCCGATCTAGATCAGTTCCCACGCAGATTCTAACAAAGAAGTATAAAAATAATCTTAATCTTTCTTTTTTCCAAAATATCCTTGTCTTTTCATTCTGGAGTAAAGTCTCGTTGTCCGCATGACTTCTTTGTCGGTCTTGCTTTTTTTAAAATTATTTTCTAGGCTGAAAAATTTTATGAATGGCTCTAGGGTTTAGGGAGGGACCTTACAGTAGTGATCAAAAGGGGATGATGTTGATCAGGAGAATAAACACTCAAGACACCTAGGCCAGATTTCTCTTAGCTTAATGTCTTGAGTCAATTTTATGTTAAGAAGAGGACATTGCCTCCTCATATTCCTCTTTGTCGACGACTGGTGGTACATGAAACTATTGCTAGAGAGATGATATAGAATGGTTCATTTCCTCATTTGATTCTACTAGGTATTTGGAAACTATGGGACACTTGCTTGTGTCAATTGGGGATTCTAGAGGGGATACCATACACAGTTGTGACCGCAACCGATTTGGAGGAATGGGACCACTCTAGTGGCGGGAATAAAATGTTGAGCTTGAGAGAGCACTTGGAAAAGAGTGGTAGGAGCTTAAAGGAAAAAGTTCTTGGTTTGGGATGGAAATCATAGGTTTAAAACTTTGTGGAAGAGAATCAAAGATAGTAAGATCTCTTATCTTTTTCACTTTCTAAATGTAAAGCATTATTTTTACAACTTATGATTATGTATTTTGTGTGGTAGAGTACTCGGACAATGCTCAATACCATTTTAGTGTTCGTTGCCAATTCCTTGAGCTAACTAAAGCCAAAGAAGCGGAGTTTCTACTTGCACTTGACACCCCCAATGCGTAAGTTTACTATTCTCTAAACCTACTCTCATGTCTTGGAAAGATGCTTGTGTTCATCTATTTGCTTTGTTTCTACTTACAACATTTCTAGGGTGCATGTCATGCCAAACATTACTCATAAGGTTTATATATTTTAAAAATTTGGTATGGCAAATAAAGAGTCGATTCTTGACAATTGACACCTGAGAGAATGGGCCAAGGTGGAAATGACTGTGGAGCCAAGGTATTACCATGGTGCTACACCATGGTACAACTCTCCATGTGGATTGATGAGGAATCCCAAACTCCGAGCAAGTGTTTCCGAGCTAATACAAAATTGAGCAACATCTAGCAAAGCACCTTGAACATATCCATGTTGTAAAATTGATGCAGCTCATGATCAAGCAAGAAAGCATATTCAAAAGTACATTTTTACGATTTTTAACTTCACATATGCATCTTCTCCATCATCTATGTTTACCGCCTCCAAACATCACTTGTGCTTCCAAAATGTCAATGGACGCAAATATACATGGTCTCCCATAGGCCATCTATGGTCAACTTTCCAAAAACCAAAAGTCACGTAATGGTTTTGAAGAGTCAACTGTCCAAAAACCAGATGGCTCTTTTGGTGTGTCATTTGATTAATATCTCTCTCTCTCTCTCTCTCTCTCTCTCTCTCTCTCTCTCTCTCTCTCTCTCTATAGTCAAAGACTCAAATGTCATTTGCATTGATGATAGACACATGCGAGTATGAATGTAAAATCCCTACAGAATTCAATTCCTAAACAATATCGCTTAGTTCTTGGATATCTTTGTGGTCTTGCTAAACGCGACTATAACTAGAGCAGCTTCAACACCAATAGCTCTTCCCTTCTTGCACCCTTCCTCTAACAAATAGCCTTTCCTTGGGCTCTCTGATATTCAAATTGATTTGAAAATGTATTCTTGCGTGCCTTTTTAGTCTTTGACGTGTGGATACTCTCCACAAAGAAGTCAACGTAGAACACGCATGCATCTCAGCCACAAGACCTTGGATGGAACCACTCTTCATCCTTGGCTTATAGTGAATATTGGCTAGATTCCAAATTACAAAACCATCTTTGATGATCTTGGTGATGTCCTGCCATACTGAAAGTGAATTGGCAAAAGAAATCTCATTGACCTTATTGGGATTGGGCCATCACACATTTGAGAATGACGGCTACCAGGCACTTTTGCAGCTTGAGAGAAACCATGGACTTCATGCAAGGTGACACTCAATATTCGCCCGTCTCTCTCTCTCTCTCTCTCTCTCTCTCTCTCTCTCTCTCTCTCTGTGTGTGTGTGTGTGTGTGTGTGTGTGTGTGTGTGTGTGTGTGTGTGTGTGTGTGTGTGTGTGTGTGTGTGTGTGTGTGTGTGTGAATGGACACATACTTTGGCCCTGGCTCTGATTCTATCGATAGAGAGTACATGGAATGCAGCTTGACAATGGGGACCACTAGAATGGTGTAACCTCTCTATCACAGAAGTGTGGTAATTTCGTTATGCCATTTCCCTCTTGAGTTCAACTCTCCTCGTCGGATAGATCTTTAAGGTCACTCAGGATAGTTTCCTACGACGTTAAAATTCTTGTGTGTGTGGGTGTGCTAATAAAGAGGAAAATGGTATAATCTTTCTATCACCGAAGTGTGGTAGATTGGTTATACCATTTCTCTCTTGAATAAGAGGTCTTGAGTTCAACTCTCCTCATTGGATAGATCTTTAAGGTCTCTTGGGATAGTTTCCTACGAAGTTAAAATTCTCTCCTTCTTCTTCTTCTTCTTCTTCTTCTTCTCTCTCTCTCTCTCTCTCTCTCTCTCTCTCTCTCTCGGACTTCATGCCACTTCTTACTAATTATATAAGTATTTTTTATGGTCTGATTTAATGGTTTTTTTCCCCACTTATATCATTGTTATATCAGTAGTATGTGTACTACGGGCTACTTTCCAACTTATTTTTCACGAATGAGGGATTCCTTAAGAGATCCCCTAAGGATCCGGCCTTGTTCCCACTAAATAAAAGTGATGTTTACTTGGTGAGCCCAAGGTGCTTTTTGCAGTATCTGAACGCAGAAGCCGTTTGCAATGGTTATTTGATGTTTAACCATATTGAGTATGATATGGTTTAGCCTTTGGTTTATTTCAAATCTCCAAAATGTCTCCATACATTTCCAAAATTCAGCCTATCAATAGCAATCAAGCCTATGTGCCCAAGGAGAAGCTCCAAAGACATGGAAAGCCTTGAGGATTGCTATTATGAAGCAATTCCTCACAAAAGTGATGCCAAAGATAAAGTCCTCACGGAATGGTGAATCTCGAAGATGGCACCTCATGAGTCTATTTAAAAATATGTAGATAATTCATGAGAGTTACATCTCAAATCCATTTTGTAGAAGAAGATAGAATTATAGGGGCAACGATGCTACACTTAATGTATGTCACTGCCACTCACTAACCCTAATCTCATTCTTTCTTATTGATAATATAGAATAATAAGGAGCTCACACATAGTGTGAGAAGAAGCTCCACCAAAACATCTCTCTCTCTCTCTCTCTCTCTCTCTCTCTCTCTCTCTCTCTCTCTCTCTCTCTCTCAAAACCCTAATCTCTCAGCCCTTGCATCCTTTTCCATTGCACACTTATCAACGATTGGTATCAAAGCCAAAGTGAACGCCTTGAATCACTGAAACGTTTTGGCAAATAATATGATGAACCTACAAAATTTCTAGCAATCCTTACCAAAAACACTATGCTCTACAACTTTCCAGTTGAAAGTTTTTCCAAATTCTCCACCGATTTTGTTGTACATTTGACATACTACTTGCAGGTCACATAATTTTTCACACAATTACCAAAATTCCATGTCCAAGTCATGTGGCCATCATGTACAAAACAAACATAAATGAAAACATCAAAATGTAATCTATAGAGAGAGTAGCCTACCAAATCAACTTAAGAACCCTCAAAACCAAACTATATTCCAAGTGCTAGGTATGTCATGCATCTCATACTACAAAATCACAAAAATGCCATGTCTATGTCATATGGACGCAATGTCTAAAGAGAGTCTCCTAAACCAAATTCATGCCCCATAATCAACATATCATTGGTCCACATGCTATTTTGGACAAACATCTTTCATAGAGAAACCCATTGCAAACACACATAAACTACAACATTGACTAATGTCATACATTTGACTGGCCTTACCAAAACAAAAAATAAAACCTCTCTACCCCACCTCTAGAAATAACACCCTCAATCTCTATGGGGAAGACTAAATCATCCATCATGTAGCTACAATCTACTAAAAACAACCTCTCAGCAATCTTCTCCCCTGCCTCTCTATCATAGCATGGCATGGGATGCCAAAAATGATACCAAAGACACATGGTAATATCAAGTACCTACATAAATATATTAAATAACTCAAACAACAAGTGACTTTGTTACAATGTTCTTGGTTGTGATATTAAGTAAGGAAACTAAGTTTGTTATCTCACTACCTCTCTAGTGTGAGTGGATGTTGATAGGCCTTCTTAGTACACATGAATGTCCATGTACATAGGAGAACAAGTACTACCCTTGATGCATCTACAATAAAATATTCAATGTGCTTTTCTATGCACATGGGAAAAAAAAACCCCTCATTGGCTAGAAACTCACATGCAAGATCCATGCACCCCGTCACTAGACTCGTGGCAAATGTGTTCCCCATAGTGATCTTAAGATACTAGTCAAAAGAGTAGTTACCTACCCAATGGGATTGGTCCTAGACCGTCCACAAGTAAACTTGTAGAAAAATTGCAAATATAAGCCTAGCAACCTCACGACACGACACATTGTTTTTGCTATAGATTTGTCTTTTGTGTCGCAAAAAAATTTATTGATGCTACAAGAAAACTAGGCATGGATCACATTTAGAAATATAGAAATATGCAGCATAGCATGTAAATAAGTATTCATTACCCAAATCTACCTATCAAGGGCAAACTTATCAATTTGTGAGATATTCACAAGCAAAACATCAACAACGGTTTGGTAATGGAACCTTGCAATCATTATCCCAATAAGCATTGGAGTAAAAAACAAGGAACACACATTTGCAAACAATGCTTTAAACTTACCAATAGATTGCGTGATAGGCCTCCTCTCCCAAGCCTTGCATCCAAGTGAAGACTCCACGATAAAAGAAGTAGTATGTACCAACAAGGATGTAATGGCCACCTCAGATGAGGGTGCCATAAGAGGTGTAGTGGCCACCAAAGAGGACGTGATGAGCATTGTAGATGGTATGATTGAGGAAATAGAGGAAGTATTGGGTATCCTAGATGTACCAGGAAGCTCCATTTTCCCTTTGCCCTTTTTTGGGTGCATTGCTTGGTAGTGGAGTAGCTTGAGAGCCATTCCCAATGGTGTATTGAGTGGCTCCATGAGAAACAGGAGGGAGTGACTCTTCTTGTGTGTCCTCTATGTAATGCAACTAGGTATTTTCTAAGAAACCCATTATTGATCAACTTGGTAATAAGAGTATTGATTTCTTCAAATGTTGAAAAACAGTTTGACGAGGCATACATTATTAGAAAAAGAATTCCTAGACAGGTGTGTAAAGAGTTTTTAAAGGGTCTATTGCTTTTTCTTTTTGTAAATTCAGAAGATATGAGCTTGAGATTATCACTTTTCTAGAAGAAACAAGTATAAAAACTACCCAAGAATGGGGGAATTAGAGTAAACTTGATATTCAAGAAGTGAGTCCTAAAAACAACCCATTTATGAAGCCTCATTATTCTATCGAAGAAAGTAGGTTCAATACTAAGACAGGGAGGATATATATCTCTAAGCGTTTCTTTGAACATGGGATTATTAAGGCTACACAGGTCATCCATAAACCTAAACGTATGAACAAAGTGTGTGAGTAGCAAAGCCCTGGCAGGGTCACTTAACATTTTCAAAAGCCATTGGTATTTGAAGTGACAAAGATAAAGATTACACATAACAGGAGAGCAAGAAAATCCCATTGGGATCTCTAAAATTTGTTTGTAGCAAGCAATCCCTATTTGGAGACAACGATTATTAAGGAGCCAAAAGATATATCTATAAAGATCATCTTCTCTAAAGACAATGGGTGTAGACATGTTAGATTTTTTTACCCAAGCTGTATTCTTTTTTGCTGAGATACATGTATATCCAAGTGTCGCTCTGTGGGAAAAAGGTAACTTTATAAGTTTAGATAAGGTATTAAACAGACCAATTGATTTTGTTAGAGGAATATTCTCGTAGCATTGTGTTATGTCTGCTGTAAAGATAGAAAAGATGTTTTTTGGGAGGTTAATAGAAACATCCGCTGCATTTTTTACAATCCAAAAAGGGCAGCAACCTAAAATCCAAAACCGTCTTAGATCTTTATGCTTGATGGTGCAAATAGCTTCTAATTCTAGTAGAATAAAGTTTAAGCAAAAGGTGATGTCATTTGTAGTACAAGCTATTTGATACATCAGAGATCCATCTAAGCAAAAGAATAAAGTTTAAGCAAAAGGTGATGTCATTAGTAGTACAAGAAAATAAGCTATTTGATACATCAGAGATCCATCTACATTTATGTTTATGATTTTCATAAGTTGGAAAGAGTAGAGGTATTTTCAAAGAGATAAGACAATAGCCAAATTCTAATAATTCATCATTAAGAACTGTAGAAGTTCTAGGAGGAGAGGTATCAAGTTTAAGAAAGTCAACACCATTGAGTCTGGATAAGGCAAAATCAAAAGCTAGTCTTTTACAGATAAATGAAGCAGTGTTAGACGCTTTATCTAGGCCTATAATAAACCACTTTTCCTTAATATCAGAGAAGGAAGTCTTAATATTGGGAGTCAGCCAAGTAGTCTCAACACTTAGCCACTCATGCGGCATAAGACTGATCTTTTTCCAAAAAATATCTTTTTAAGTGTAGAGGTAAGTAGAAAGTGAACATCAACCTCCAGTTGGAGTTTTAAGGCCAAGTCGGCCAGGCATTCAAGAAGAGCCACATAGGCAAGCTGAGGGTTTAGTGGAAAAGGAGGAATATGATTCCAGACTTTACTTAAGAGGCTCCTCACAAGTCTATCAGATGTGACTACAAGTTAGAAGTACAAACATGTAATCCTAAGTTAGTAAAAGACTTACAGAACTTAGGAAACAAGTGACAGTCTCACAGACAAGGACTTCTTCATTAAGGAGGAAATCATTCGAATAAATAAGATTTTTTATCGATGTCAAGTACTTTCATCCAAACATCACATCTTTTAGCAACATATTTGGTCCAAAAACATGTCTAAAGCATTCAGTAAAGTAGATTGGGGAGTAACAAATTCCAAAATTTTGCTAGTAAACAAGCAGTGTGTAAAAATTCTATTACATGCTTCTTCCTTTGGCGGTCGATGAAGTCTTCCCCACCACAAGAGTTCCTTCGTACCTGCACATTACATATCCAAAATATTTTGGATTGGTAGGTTTCTACCACGGCCTCTAGTATAACTTCTATCCCTCCCTCTTCCAAACACAAAATCACTAGAGGATGGAGTCAAGAAGGAGGTGTAATAAGCTCACGGGGAGACAAGAGTGTTGGGGCGTTTGGATACTTGAGTATCCTCATCATCAATATTAGGCTTGATTTGTCCAACCATCCCTTTCATTCCTTTATAACTTCCATAACTAGTTAACAGTGTGCCACAACCTTCAGAACCCAACTCTTGAAGGGTGTCGTACATAATCGATCTGTAATGTATAAAAGGCAATTTGAGCTAAGACCAGATCCCTAGCTTGACCACCAAGCCACAAACAGAATAGCGAAAGATGAAATTCTTTTGCTTTGTCACGAAAGATATTTTGAAGATTGTTGAGGTCGTACCATATAGCATGGTCAAACCAAATGATGCTCGACTCATAAGAAACTTTAGGATCTAAAAATCTGCATGCACACTTAAGGTAAGGTCTGAATACATTCCACACCGTTTTTGTATAGGTAATCAACATTATTTTTACTAAAGGTCATCACACCTTTGGTTCTTGCATATAAACCTGTATTAGATCCACATTTTTTGTCATTAAGGAAATTCATATTGAAAGGAGATTTAATCAGCTCTCCTTAATCCAGGAGCTGAATCCATTTAAAAACTTTAAGCTTGCATTCTTCAATAGTGGCCGGTGCCAGGTTGGCAAGGAATACCCAAGTTTCCATAGAAATGGGAGAAAGAAACCCCTTATTTGGGAACAACCAAAGTCTGTGCTCTACACCCAAGGATTCTACTTCAATCTATCGAGATGGTAAGAAAGGAAAGCCCCTAGAGACTTCTGGCACCATATCTAAAAGGGAAGCCTCACTGAGTGAACAAAGGTCCTTTTGAAATTCTTTCACAGCTTTCAAAGCCGCAGCATCTCTACAAAAGAGGCTGTTAGGAGGAGGGACCATTGGAGTAGAGGGAGCAGTAACAAAGATGGGACTTAGCCCGTAAATTTTTTTGAGAAGATTGGATAGTTCAGAGCCTTTAGATGAGAAGGAAGCTAAGTCTTGAATATGGGCTTTGGAAAGACCAGCCAAATTAGAGAAAAATGGGCTTTGGAAAGACTAGCCAAATATGGGCTTTGGAAAGACCAGCCAAATTAGAGAAAAATTCCAGTAGTAAGTTGATGCCCTCTTTTATTTTTAACAAGGAGAGCGAGAACTTTCACCCATTGGTCAAAGGAAATAAGCTGGACAAGTGATAGACTAGGCACAAAAAATTAAAGCAGAAGCATCGCTGTTGAAAGGTCAACCTTTCAACAACGATTCCACAAAGATTCCATAAATATTCCTCAAAGATTCTCTAAAGATTTAAAATAAAGATGTTGATGAAGTGATGAAGACGAAGATGGATGTTGTAATGTGAAGATACAAGCTCATGGACATCATCGAATATCCCGTTATTATCATTTTGAGCCATTACGACCACTTTTGTAATGTTTACGGGAACTTCATATTTTAAGTCAGCAATTGTATTGAGGCCACAGATGCTTGTTGGATGAGCAAAGCCAGCTCACGGTGTTGTAATTAAGCTCTATAGAAGCCTAGGGACAAATAAGGTCATTTTGGTCTGACATTAGGTTTTCTAAGGCTTAGTATATAAGCCAAAACCTAAAGCTTTGTAAAGAGACTTCTAATAAATCTGATCTTCTGTGTCGTTGGGAGACTGCGAGAGAGTGAGAGAGTGTGTGTGTGTGTGCTACAGAAGCTACGGTGGTCGGAATCGCAAACGGAGAGCAGCAGTGAGTTGCCCACGAGGAGAGCTACACGTTGATGCTTACATCACACGCGTTCGTCTGTGTTTTGGCAGATTCACCCGCGAGCTACTTTTGGACTTTCGGTGAGTAATTGTTGTCCGTTCTTGCATTTCACCATATCCACGCGATCAAAGCGAGTAGAGCTACACATTAGGCACTTTAGTTTTCGGAAACGTCGACCTGCAAAAATCGGCCAGACATCCTACGCGTTTCTGCACGGAGGATATTGAGTAGGTTTTTTTGGTCACGGATCTTAGGGAGAGTGGCCTATTGGTGTTGATAGGATATCCCTCAAGTTTCGTAACGTTTCGAGAACGTCTAATGGGCTTTTGGCTTGCGGTAGCATCATAGGAGACTCTCACATTCACAGAACCGATGGCATGTAGAGTTGATATCTCTGTAGGAAGTAGTCATTAGTCGTTCGAGTAGAGGTTGACACCCTTTGCTTGCTTCCACGCACCTGCGGGTCGAGCTTCGTCCTCAGTTGATATTATATGTTAGGTGAGTTCTCGCTATGCTGACGTCCGTCGCGGCGTACCCGTCCAACATTGGCACCGCTGCCGGGGACGAGAGCCCTAAGTAGGTGACCGAGACTAGTCCTTGAGGATAGAGGTCCCTCTGGCTTGCCAGAGTACTATTTTACATTTAGATAGGATCAGAGGGTGGTGGACTCTCTAGGTCTTAGGAGGAGTCTAGGGAGCGTGTGTCTGGCCTGGATCTTTCGTCTTAGGTAGTATTAGGTAGTAGTAGGTTGTGGTGTAGAGAGTAGGAGTTGGAGTGGTAGACGTGGTGGTAGGTTGACTTGAGAGTCCGTGTGAGGCTAGGAAGCAACCAAGACATCAAAATCACCATTTCACATTGATGAGTAGGAGGAGGGTAAGTAGGATATCTTGATTGTTGATCTAAAGTACTTTATGCATGTCTTATTTGCTGTTAGGCTCATCAGAGAAGTGGAAAACGCTAAGTAGGAAAGACTGTAGGTTGTGTTTGGAAGCTGATTTGAAGTCCAAAAGTTTCTGTGATTATTGTTGAGAGCTCTACAGAGCATAGGGAGTACTACTGTCAGAAAAAATCTGCATTTTAAGACAGTAGACATCCTACGCGTAGGATGTCTCTAGGGCACTTTTGGCAGGGAATTTTGGGAAAACTGAGGTTACCAATGTGTTCAAAAGGGGAGGTTTACCCTAAGTATACATTGAAACTAAAGTTTTGACCAACTCTTGACACCCAAAAGACCAAAGACGGAGTGTCAAAAACGCGAAAACAAGAAACTTAAGATTCTGAGCACAATTTTGCATAAAAACTGGTAGGAATGCTTGAAAAGTAGTGCTCAAGACTTGGGGATTCCTGTGGATGAATTCTGCCACAAATTTCATCAGTAGACATCCTACGCGTAGGATGTATAGAGACTGATTCCGGAAGAAAAAATCAAGTTTTGGCATCATACCCATATTCTGCATGTTGTGTTGGACACACACACCAAAGCTCATGTCATTTGGACATATAGACTGAGAGTTAAGGGGATGTTACTCTTTCAGAGAAATATTTTTCCAAAAGTGGTGATTCTGAGCAATTTTGAGATCCAAAATTTGCTATGATCACATATTCTTGTTATATGCATCAAGAAGCACCTTGGGTAGAAACAGAAGTCCATTCTGAGAAAAAAAGACATCCTACGCGTAGGATGTCTACAGGGTGATCTGGTGGAAATTTTGAAATTCTGAGTTGACCAGTGTGTTCAGAAGGTAGGTTTTACCCTATTTTCACATGGAAGGGGGAACTTGACCATATCTTGATAGGATAAGGCCAGATAGACTGAAATTGCCAGACATCCTACCCAAATTGTGCCAAGGCATTATTCCAAAACCAAAACCATAGGATACAAAGATGCACCCAAAATCCGACCCTTTACTAAGGACTACTTATGTAATCCAAAAGCCTTTTATTATTAAATTCTTCTCATAGCCTTATGGAGCCCATAGTGAACTTTCACCTTGTTTTTGTTAGATACACTTAAACCCATATATTTTCCCTATATTGAGTACAAAGTCTTTTGAGTAATTATGACACTATGCTGGGTACAAAGTCTTTTTTTTCCATTGTCAAAAAGCTTTTCATTTCTTACAATTTTACCCTTTACTTTTATATTTGAGATGTATTCGAATCTTTTCCAGCCAATGAGTGATATGCGGATAGCTTCTTTTGCCTTGAAATTTTTTAGTTGCATTGTATATACTATAGATATAGATAGATGTTTTGTCCATTTAGATCTCCCCAATCTAAAAAATAAATAAATCTCTCAAAACATTTCAAATGCATAACCGAAGGTGAGTATAGAAAATGAAAAGCCCATGTAAATGAAAAGTCATGGGAAATGAAAAGTCAAAAGACATTTCATCTCTACATAAAAGAGATGGTCTAGTGCACATCATATACATTGTGTTTTCCTTTTCTTATTTTGCCCTTTAACATTTTGTTAGTGTCATTGCACTCCATAAGCGTTTCTCATCAGTGTGCTTGCACTACTTATACATAAGTAGTAAATAAGATTTTTGAAGCCGTTAGGTAAACCTTTTAATTTGAGTATTGTCCATTATACACACATAATCACAATGCCTCATATGTACTAAGGTATAAGGTTACTGACCCACATTGGCATTTTAAAACAAAATAAAATGAAAAGAAATGTATTGTCCATTATAGATATAGATATATTGTCCATTATACACACATAATCACAAATGCCTCATATGCTACTAAGGTACAAGGTGAAGGGCACACGTTGGCATTTTAAAACAAAATAAAATGGAAAAAAAGTTTGGCCTGTTGGAAAAAAAGGCCTTAGTGTTGAGTCGCATTAGGCCTACTTTTCCATGGGCCATCCACATGGACGGCCATAATTTAGGTTAATTAGGAAGGAAAATGCTAGCTTATGGCTCATTCAATAACATCAATCTCAGGACCACGTGGCAGGGAGAATCTGTGGTCGATGTCGGCACCTGGGTCGTGCATATGCTCTACTTGGACGGTGGTGAGTCCATGGTGGCTGAAGTCTGCCCCTGTGCATGCACGATAAGTTTGCACAATGCGACGTTTGTTGGGTGAGGATGAGGTCCGATTTTCCTTTTGTTGATTGGTGCTCTACATGCACATGCTGAGTGTTTAATGTGATTAATGTCGCATGCATGTGCTTGTGTTTTTGTTTACATCCATGAGTTCTATGCAGGATGCAACATCTGTAGGGCCACAATGAGATCCTCATCAACAACATTGACTGAAGGTCCCTTTTTGCTACACATTTATGTGCATTTCTTTGCTTTTCTCTACACAATTCGGCTTGTAGGTGGTGACTGCTTCATGGGTTGGTTTGTGCTACACTTTTTGGCAAGCTACAAAAGCAAAGGCCATGGGTTTTATCATCATTGGCTCTCAAGAGTCTTTTGAGCACTGGTAGAGTTTCTTGATGTTCTTCCATGTGTTTTAAAGGTATGCGCTAACGGGGTGTAATGGAAATGGCGTATGAACTTTGCGGATAGCGGGATTAGGAGAATTAGAGTGAACATTTTTGTGAGACTACTTTGAGAACATAGAGGGTGAACTTAATCAGCAGTAGGAGCATAACCATAATACTTAATTAACTTGGCATAAACAATATTTTTGCAAGAGAGAGAGTTTGGAGAGCTTGACAACAGTTGAGGACCGGATTTATGTGGAGCCGGTCATCCCTCCAATAGGCTTTTGTATATAGATTATGCCATCAAGAGAGACTTGGTACAATGCAAATTTTGTGTTCCTTGTGACCTGGGTGATGCTATTAAGATGGCAAGGTTCATGCATCACAAGTATAACATAGACTTTGTAGAAAGCAATAACCATCCCCGGCCTCAGTCCCAAGGCCTCAAACACCTTCGAAGGTTCAGAGAGCTAGCGGGGAATGAGGGTAGGGAAGAGGAAGAAGAAGTAGCATACAAGAAAGAAATAACTCCTCACTTATCATCACTCTTTTTGCATAGCATAGTAATGAAGATGAAGAAGATGGCAAGCTTAAGCATTGGAGTATGGCTCTTGGTTGGATTTGCATTCCATAGCCAAGAGTGTTGGTGTAGGCTCTCAACTTCTCTACAAGCTTGGAGAAGAAGATGGAGCTTTTGCACTTTGCACTTCACACCATGAGAGAGAGAGAGTGTGTGTGTGTGTGTATCTGTGTATGTGTGTGGGAGAGTATACCCCCCAAGCTAGCCCCATCCTTGCTTTGGTCGACCCCCTCTTCTAGCTCAAGATGGAAGCTCATTGGACCCCTGCAAGCTTGGCCAATCACACGCAGAGTGCATATCAAGCAAGCATCCTAGCCTTGGGACAAGTGTCCCCCTTTCCCCTTTGAGAGAGAGGACTTGATAAATGCATACATAATTAATTAAATTAGCTAAATTATCATTGAACCCCTTGGGAGGCCAACCAATAGGCTTTAGGTACACCATGAAGGCAACATGGAGAGGAGCTTGACATGTGTCCTTGTTGCCTCCTTGGTTTAGGCTTGCCTTGTGTGAGAGTGTGTGTTTCTCTCATGTCCCTACTTATAGGGCTCACCCCTCTTTGTATAGATTCTTGTTGACTTTTTAACACCTCAAGCCCCTCGACCTTGGGTCTGGTCCCCACCACAAGCTCAGCCCTTTAGCCCCTCAAGCTTGGGCTCGGCTCCCACCTCAAGTACAACCCTAGCATCTCAAGCACGAAAAGCACCTCAAGCTTGGGGCGGGTTCCCACCTCAAGCACAGCCCTAGCTTACCAGATGGCCCATAGGATTTTTGCTTGTCATTTGCCTCAATTGAGCCTTGGGAAAACTTAAGTAAGACCCAATCACTTTCTTTGAATGTTAAGGCCCTTCTATGCTTGTCATCAGCAGCTTTTTTCCTTTGTTGAGAGATGGATATAGCCTCCTTAATCTTTTGGAAAGATTTTTGAGGTCACGGCCATACTCATCGGCAGCGAAGATCTTCCCATGTACTTTAAGTAGCAAGGGACTTTTAATTCTTCCCTCTATGATTTTAAAAGGTTTTTTTCCCGTAGAAGTATGGACAGTATTATTGTACACATACTCTACAAGGGGTAGTACTTTTTTCATTATGAGCGTTGATCTACTTCTATAAATAAGTCTTTAGAAGATCAAGTATCGTAAGATTGGATATCTCACTTTGGCCATCCATTTGTGGGTGATAGGCCAAAGAGAAATTCAATCTTGTACCTAGATTTTCAAAGAGACCTTTCAGATATTACTGGTCATTCTAGGATCTCTATCTGACATGATGGATGTCGGCAATCCATGGTGTTTAAAAATCATAGATATGAAGAGATTTGCCATTTGGTGTGTCTTAATAGTCTTTTTGATAGGAATAAAGTGTACTTGCTTGCTAAACCTGTCGACTATTGTCCATATTCTCGTATTCCCATGGATAGACTTGGGTAATCCAAAGATAAAATCCATGAATATACACTCCCATGGTGAATTAGGGATTGGCAATGGCTGGAGTAATCCAGGTTGCTTCTCTCTACCATACTTAGTCTTTTGGCATACCACACATTTTGAAACATACTCTTGTATGTCCACTTTCATGGGAGGCCAGTAGAAGGACGTCTCTACTTCTTGGAGAGTAGGTTGAATGCCTCTATGTCCCGCATAGGGAGGAGCATGGGATTCATACATGACTTTCGCACAAAGGGAGTGGGTAACAGATAGCCTAATTCAATGGAGAAGATAACCATCCTGCAAGGTGAATGGTTCCTCTTTCTTCCCCAAAGCAAGGGCTGACATTATGTCTTTATAGTCAGGGTCAGTAGCATACTCATCTATCATAGAAGATAGATCATTGTGAGTTGTTATAGACAGTGCATTGACTTTTGGTCGTTGTGAAAGTGCATCGGCCACTTGATTGTACTTACCAACAATGTGAGCAATAGAAAATAGATCATTGTGAGTTGTTATAGACACCGCATTAAATTTTGATACTCATCTATCATAGAAGATAGGTCATTGAGAGTTGCTATAGACAGCGCATTAACTTTTGGTCATCGTGAAAGTGCATCGGCCACTTGATTGTACTTACCAGAAATGTGAGCAATAGAAGATAGATCATTGTGAGTTGCTATAGACACCCCATTAACTTTTGGTCGTCGTGAAAGTGCATCGGCCACTTGATTGTGCTTACCAGCACAATCAAGTGCTTACCAGCAATGTGAGCAATATGAAAATAAAATTGCGAAAGGAAATTTTCCCACCTCATTTGTTTGTTGGAAAGCTTGGTTTGCGTCATGAAGTACTTGAGACTTTGGTGGTCTACTCGTAAAATAAATGGAGTCCCAAATAAATTGTGCTTCCATGTGCCTAGGGCATGTAGAACAACCAAAAGCTCTTTTTCATATATGCCCAAGATTCGTTCATCAACATTGAGCCTTCAGCTCTCATATGCTATGGCATGCCCTTCTTGAAGCAAAACTACTCCAAGGCAATCACCACAAGCATCACATTGGACCTCAAATGGCTTTGAGAGATCTGGAAGCATAAGGATTGGTTGGGAGGTAAGCTTCTCTTTGAGCTTGTCAAAAGCATTTTTCTCTTTAGCAATACATGAGTACTTAACGTTCTTCTTTGTTAAGTCATGCAATGGTCCCGCTATTTGAGAGAATTTGGCTATGAAGCATCTATAGTATGCACACTTACCAATAAAGCTTCTTAGTTTATGTAGATTCCTTGGATTAGGCCATGCTTTTATTACCTCCAACTTTGATGGATTCATACAGATACCATTTTGAGAGATAATATGACCTAATTATTGAATCTCTTGAAGGAAAAATTATCTTTTCTTTTGATTGATAAAAATTTGTTCTCCCTTAAAGCTTGAAAAATCACTTAGAGATGTTGCTTGTGCTCCTCCAAAGACTAGAGTAGTTGATGATATCATCAAAGAACACTCCATTGGATTTGCGGTAGGGTCTAAATATTTTCTCCATTAAACAGTTGAACATGGATGGTGCATTAGTCAAGCCAAAAGGCATGACTAGATATTCATAAAGACCAAACGTTGTACGGAACGCGGTCTTTAGGATATCTTCATTCACTATCCTTATTTGATGGTAGCCACTTTTAAGGCCAATCCTACTGAAGTAGGTAGAGCCTTATAGCTTATCAAACAGACCTTCTACCTACGGCACGGGAAATCTATTTTTAATAGTGATATGGCTTAGTGCTCGATAGTCCACACACATGCGGTATGTACCATCTTTGTTTTGCACTAAAAGGATTGGAGAACAAAAGGGAGAGGAGCTAGGACTCACCATCCCTTTGTCTACCAACTCTTGTACTTGCCTCATGATCTCCTCTTGTTGAGCTTGGAAACTCGATAAGGAGGCTTGTTAGGCAGTGAGCTTCCTAGCAGGAGCTCAATTCAATGGTCATCATCCCCTCGTTTTGGAGGTAAGTCCATAGGGATATCATCAATGAACACATCTTGGAATCCATTTAGAAAATTAGACAAGTCTAACTCTTCTTGATTCCTACCATTTACATTTGATGAAACATTAGGACCTTTTAGGGACTCTTTGACAAAAATCATGTACACAGAAATTGAGCTTTTATTGATTTATCAAAACCATGAGGATTTACAAGTGGTTTAGTACGACTAGACTCACTAGCATCTATATACATGCTCTTTTCCCAGTAGGTGAAGTAGATTCTCCTTTCAAGGAACTTCATGTTGGCAGCCATGCAGTTGAACAATGGTGCCCCTAGGATAGTATCCTCATGTTGGAGAGGAGAGATAAAAAAGTATTCTTTGTCGATGTAGCTTTGGACATGAAGCCTCAACTTCCCAATCAAGGGAGTAACAAAGTCTTGTTGTCCCTTTAAAGATCCATCGGCAGTTACAATGTCTCCCATCTCGAAAGCTTGAATGCCCAACTTAGTGGCCAGCTCCATTGATATGAAGTTGTGAATAGAGCCAAGGTCAAACAAGATGAAGGCATCATGCTCCCTTACCTTTCCCCAAGCATAGGAAAGAGGTGATCCTTTGCAATGAGCATCCTCTTTTGGAGCTTTGATAGTAGAAGCTCTAGGAGTCTCATTGTGGGCATTTCTCTTGGGGCAAGAACGATAGCCATGTCCTTGCTCCCCACACTTGAACCATTTGTGGTCCTTATGAAAATCTTCAAGCTCAGGAGATAGTTTATTTTTACCTTTGTAAACTCCCTTCTCCTTGGGCTGATTGTTGTTGTTGTTGGAATTGCCTTGGGAAGAATTTTGGGCATTGTTTTTTTCCTTTGCATCACTTTTGTCTTTGCTTTCCATGGGCTTAGTATTCCTTTTAGACCCTTTGTTGGAAATCAATGCGCGAAGCAACCATAGTGTGATGGATTACTTTGGTAATAGAACCAGGTCGTTGGGAATTAACGTGCTCGGCCATCTCTTCAAGTAATCCCACACAGAATTGTTGCTTTTGCTCAACGAAGTCTATCTTTTGAAAGACAATAGCCTTGAGATATAAATCTCAAAACTTGTCCATATTTTTGTGGATAGAATCATGGGAGAGAATCTTCAAACTCCGCCATTTGGTAAGCACTTTGTCCTTTGCATCGCTTGCAAGGAATTGCTTCATGATGGAAAACATAGAGTTTTCCATGTATTTGGGGCTTCATTGTCACCACAAAGGCTAGATGAGCCGATTTCTGGAGGTGCATAGCTACATGGCGTAGCTTGGAGGACTTGAAGCCCTCGTCTCCAAAGGCCGCATCAAACTGCTGGATGAAGGCCAATACTTTGTCGGGTGGCACCAAAGGTGCCATCATAGGTGAGAAAAGAGATACTCTTTCCTCCTTCTTTGAACTTCTTGAGCTTTTGGGACCTTCGCCATGCAGGGTAAGATTTTTGATGTCCTCTCTTCTTGTATTCTCTAGGAGAATAGCTATTACTTTCATCGGAAGAGGAGTAAGATAAAAAAGAAGGAGAAGAGGGTTACCTCTTTCTTGTCCTTTTCTTCCTTTGTTTCCTCTTTTCCCTTTTGGAGTGACAAGGATTGTGGGTTGACCGTTTCCTCTTGGGAGGAGTTGGCGATCGTCTAGACCTCCGTTTTCGTGGAGCCACATCTTCAGAGGAACTTAGGGATTCGCTTCTTTCTCATTCTTTGGATTCCTCCTCTCTTATAGGAGAGAGTCTTCTTTTGGGATTCTCGTCAATAGGCCTCCTAAGCTCTCTCTCCTCTTGGAGAGGAAGGGAAATCCCATAAGCACGAATTTGTTAGATAACTTTGGCTTGCAAAGCAGGGTTGCCCATGGCTTGATGCAACCTAGTAACAAGATAATTAACAAACATGGGGACATCATCATTAGCGCCTTCATGTGCAAAATCAAAGTTATCAATGTTCATTCTACTCTCTTGGTTATTGTCATCCATGATAATTAAACTTATGTATAGATTACTTTGTGCTTTGGTACCCTCAAAAACCTTAGTCGCTACTCTTCTTTACATTTGAAAATTAGCTCTCAAGCAGCCACACCCGTGGTTTAGATACTATTAATTGCAAAGACTAGTGGAGAGGGTCTAACATTGCTCGGTTGATTATGGTTCCTGTTGAGCTTGCTCGTAGCTCAATAATGTTTTAGCCAAAGGCAAGCCCTGAGATGCTCTATTATTAAGACTATAGTTCCTAATGGTGTACCTCGAACTAAGTCCTTCTCAACCAAGCTAATAGATCCGTGTCCCACCTACCCTATTGCAATAAACAGGCCCAACCTTTCATGAACAACTTAAAGACCTCTCTTCTTAAGCAAGAAAAGAGAAACCAATAGCTATGATACCAATGTAATGGAAATGTCCTATGAACTTTAAGAATAGGAGAATTAGAGTGAACATTTTTGTGAGGCTACTTTGAGAACATAGAGGGTGAGCTTAATTAGCGGTAGCAACATAACCATAATACTTGATTAACTTGGCATGAACAATACTTTTACAAGAGAGAGAGTTTAGAGAACTTGACAACAATTAAGGACCGGATTTATGTGGAGCCGGTCCCCCCTCCAATAGGCTTTTGTATTATGGATTAGCCCATCAAGAGAGACTTGATACAATACAATCTTTGTGTTCCTTGTGACCTGGGTGATGCAATGAAGATGGCAAGCTTCATGCATCACAAGCATAATATAGACTTTGTAGAAAGCATTAACCATCCCTGGCCTCAGTCCCAAGGCCTCAAACACCTTTGACGGTGGAGAGAGCTAGCGGGGAATGAGGGTAGGGAAGAGGAAGAAGAAGTGACATACGAGAAAGAATTAATTCCTCACGTATCATCACTCTTTTTTCATAGCATAGTATAATAGCATAGTAATGAAGATGAAGAAGATGGCAAGCTTAAGTATTGGAATATGTCTCTTGGTTGGATTTGCATTCCATAGCCAAGAGTGTTGGTGTAGGCTCTCAACTTCTCTACAATCTTGGAGAAGCAGATGGAGCTCTTGCACTTTGCACTTCACACCATGAGAGAGAGAGAGAGAGAGAGAGAGAGAGAGAGAGAGAGAGAGAGAGAGAGAGAGAGAGAGAGAGGGAGTATACCCCCCAAGCTAGCCCCACCCTTGCTTTGGTCGACCCCTCTTCTAGCTCAAGATAGAAGCTCATTGGACCCATGCAAGCTTGGCTAATCACATGCAGGAGTGCATATCAAGCAAGCATGCTAGCCTTGGAACAAGTTTCCCCCTTGCCCCTTTGAGAGAGAGGACTTGATAAATGCATACATAATTAATTAAATTAGCTAAATTATCATTGGACCCCTTGGGAGGCCAACCAATAGGCTTTAGGCACACCATTAGGGCAACATGGAGAGGAGTTTGACATGTGTCCTTGTTGCCTCCTTGGTCTAGGCTTGCCTTGTGTGAGGGTGTGTGTGTTCTCTCTCATGCCCCTACTTGTAGGACTCGCCCCCTCCTTGTAGGCTTGCCTTGTGTGAAGGTGTGTGTTCTCTCTCATGCCCCTACTTGTAGGACTTGCCCCCTCCTTGTAGGGATCCTTGTTGACTTTTTGACACCTCAAGCCCCTCAACCTTGGGTCCGGTTCCCAGCACAAGCTCGGCCCTTAAGCCCCTCAAGCTTGGGCTGGGTTCCCACCTCAAGTACAACCCTAGCATCTCAAGCATCTCAGTCATCAATCACCTCAAGCATCTCAGTCATCAAGCATGACAAGCACCTCAGGCTTGGGGCGGGTTCCCACCTCAAGTAGAGCCCTAGCTTACCATCGGTCCAAGGCTTTTCACACTAACTATTGGAGGTCTTTAATGAAGCTAACCCTAAGGTCTTTTAAGTTCCATTAGCATTGCTCTTTGATAGACCATCTCCCATTTGGACCCATTACCTTTGGTCGCGTGTTGAGATGCATCTAAAGCACATATCTATATTCTAACTCTTGTTCCCTTTATTCTCTCACATTAAGTGATCAGTTTAATATGAGAAAATCATTTGGGTATAGTTAGATATTACATTTTATGACATGGGGCATTTGACAACAAAGATGTATATGGCTATGGTGTTGTTTTACTTGAGCTTCTCATTGGATGCATCTATTGATATGAAAAGGCCACCTGGGCAAGGTGCCTTTGTTTCTTAGGTAAGCTTCAAATTGGTGCATCAGTATTCTACAGATGTCTTGTAGTCACTTGTACTTGCAATATGTTTCTAATGCAGCAGTATATGTTAGGCACGTCCTTGACTCACAGGTAGGGAATAGCTTATGGAGATGATGGATTCTATTTTGGAGGTACAATTTGCAGTAAAGGACCTAAGTTTTATACAGGTATAAGGGTTAAAAAGGGTGATTATGATGGAAGCATACTTTAGAATGACACAACAATGCCAAAAAGACTCTGATTGATAAACGTATATTGTCATTAATGTTGTGCAGATCGCTGCCATGTGCTTTCAACCTGAGGCAGATTTCCATCCTCATGTCAAAGATGTTGTTCAATCTTTAATACCCCTCGTAAAGCATAAGAAAGGTCAAAAATTGTGGCCACTCTTGTTTTTCATCACAGCATGGCTACATTAAAATTGTAATCAATCGACAATGGCAATAGCGGAGCTGGGAACTGGAGGGGATTGATTGGACGCCATTTTTAGGTCGCCTCTCTTTATACCTCCTGAGAAAGTTTTTGATAGTAGACTGTCGCTAGATCAAAGTTTGAATGACCTAAGATGGAGTCCTCCAACAAAATTGAGCTTGCTGCTGTTGTACGATATACCTTGCTTTTGAAGCAAAACGTGGCCAAAAGTTTCCACTAATTCTGTACATGTACACTTTACCATATCCATTTTCTAGGTCCTCAAGTCCTTCCATGTAGGCAGTATCTAGTTGTAGGTCAAAATAGTTCTCGTTAGGTTAGCAAATTGTAGACGAGTCATGCTCGCATAAATGTCTTTGTTGTGAACATGTGTTGTTGGAAGTATGGTACCTATAAGCCTCAATTGCATCTTAGCCTTTCAAAATATGTGTGTTGCTTGTCCCAAGTAATCTTGCATTGCATCATAGGTAGCTTTGCACAACACATATAGTGACGGACAAATGGTACATACCACCTTTGATAAGGTTGCTCGTAAATTTATGTGTTTTTGGTAGTACAAGGGGCGTCAGATGCATAACTCATTAACTGATCTAATGACCTTGTAAAAAGACAGCTTTGTGCAAGTATATTTGTCCCACAAGTGACTCAAAAAAATTGCATTGGGCAGATGAGAATGGTTGCGTTGTACAAGTTCTATAGTTGAGTTGTGCTAATAGTCCATGTAAGGTTTTCTTGTTTTAAACTGCTTTCGTGATTGTCCACCTTGTTTTTCTTGCCTTGGCTATGCCGATGGGGATCGATCATGAACCTCAATACTTGAGGTTGCTGGAGTGAACTCTCCCCTTTATGGGTTTTATATCCTACAAGGCTGCAAAGGATTTGACCGAGTGGATCATAAGACATGAGATAGTATAAAAGTGGCGTAACATAGAAACAATTCTAGTTTGAAAAAATGAACTTTTTCCTATTCCAACTTATAAAGGTGGGACAAATATGCAAAGTTTGATTTGATCTTTTCTCATAAACTCCTGTCTTCATACTAGAGTGCTTCATTAGTTGCAATTTCATTGAGCCAAATGAGTAGGTCAACCATGCAGATGTAGGGTTCTATAATGCCATATTTTCCCCTCGTGCTATCAAAAAGATTTTGAGCACATTTCATGTGGTCTTGAGAGACTACAATCACTCAGCACACTTGGAAAATTGATTGCAGTTGGGGAGCAGAAAAACCCTCACTTTGCATCTATTGAAACAACTCAGAGCTTCCTTGCGACATCCATGATGGGCACATCATGTAATTATTGTGCTCGAAGAGATGATATTTTGCACAAAAAACTCAACAACTTTTTGTGCTTCCATTAGGGCACCATGTGTGGCATACACATTGACCAAAGCATTGTCAAGCACATGATATTTCTCTGACTATTCTCGACTAGCACTTTTATTGTTATTTCTCACCCTCATGTGAAGGGCTTGCATAGGGCCATAGGCCTTCAAGGTACAAGCATAGGTGGTTGCATTTGGAAAAGGCCCTCCCTTTGTATTTGGTTATAAATGCCCAGAGCTTCCTTGCCACAACCATGTTCGTCATATCCTACAATTAGTGCAGTTAAAAGATACCACATTTTGAATTGAAAGCTCATCAAGGACCCTTTGTGCTTTTGTGAGGACACTACATTTGGCATACAAATTGATCAAAGCCTCAACAAACTTGACATCTTTCTCTAATAATCCCTAACTAGTTTTTTCTCTTAGCTGTGTGAAGATGTTGTGTAAGGCCATAGGCCTTACAAGGTGCAAGCATAGGTGAATGAAATTGGAGAAAGGCCTTCCTTTGCATCTAATAGCCAAGAGCTTCCTTGTTATAGCCATGTTGAGCCTATACTCAATCTTTTCGTGCTTTTGACAAAGGCACCAAAGTTGCCATATGCACTGATCAAACCATCTCCAACCATGTATCTAGTTAAGATACTCTAGAGTTTTCTTTTCACAACCATGTTGGGCATAAGGTATTCCTAATGGCTTCAAAAAGAAAAATATTCACTATCTACATAGTGTAAAGAAACTCTAAGGACACTTTAAAGAAAAGAAAATGTTTAAGAAAAACTAAAGGAGAAGAGAAACACAAATGTATTAATGTGCACTCTACCACCTCTCTTTAGTGGACACAAAAAGTCTTTTGATTTTCCACCTTCATGTGTCTTTTCATTTAGTTAACTCGTCCTTCACTTATACACTTAAGATGTTTTGAAAGGATTTTTATTTTTCCAAGATTGGAGAGCCCTAATAACAACAAAATTAAAAATGGCTTCAAAAAAAATAAAAGGTATTCTTAATTCAAAAATTCTCTCAATAACAACAAAAACGATGCACCCGATCACCTTTCTTTAGTGGACACAAAAAGTATTTTTACTTTCCACTTTCATCTGTTTTTTCATTTCCTTAACTCATCCTTCACTTATGCACTTAAGATGTTTTGAAATGATTTTTATTTTTCCGAGATTTAGGGCCCTAATAACAACAAAATTAAAAATGGCTTCAAAAAATTAAAAGGTATTCGTAATTCAAAGATTGTCTCAATAACAACAAAAAACGATGCATTAGCCTATAGCACACAACAATCGACATTTGGGTGCTCTATTAGCTGGATGTGAGAAGGACGGATACGAGAGAGAGAGAGAGAGAGAGAGAGAGAGAGAGGAAACAATTTGAGCCAATCTAATACGTCCAAGCGAAGTGGAGCCATCTCGAAGTGCAGTAGGCCAATCTCATACGTCAACGAGAAGTAGACAGCAGTGGAGCCATCTCCAAGAAAAACCGGTCGAGTGAAGCGAGACGGCAAGATGAGCACAGACGTCGCAAGACATGGGCACAGAGTTTCTGTGGCTGTCTTTGGTGGCTATCTCCTCCTGCGCTGCAGCATCAGGATGCATCCATTCGCTGGAGGAGGCCGCCCCCACCGCGACGGGCTACCTTCCCATCAACCAAACCAGCGGCTCCTCTATGTTCTTCGCTTACTATGAGGCTATGCAGAACTCAACCTCCGTGGCAACATCGGCAGATTTCGATGTGAGTCATGAGGATGACCCTACTCCTATCCTGCTATGGCTCCAAGGCGGTCCTGGATGCTCTGGCATGATCGGTAACTTCTTTGAGCTTGGCCCATGGCGTGTCGGGGAAGATCAGTGCTTGCATCGCAATCCTGCCCCTTGGAATCGAATTTTCGGTCTTCTGTTTCTCGACAACCCTGTTGGTTCAGGGTTTAGCATTGCCCCTCTCATTGAGGACATACCGACCAACCAAGCTGGCATTGCCAGAGATGTCTATACAGCTCTCCAGGGTTTTTACGACCTCTTCCCTGCCTTCCGCAAGCGCCCCTTTTATGTGACCGGGGAGAGCTATGCAGGGAAATATGTCCCTTCCGTTGCAACCTACATTCTTCAAAAGCAGGAGCAAGGGGGTTGGTTAAGACTGGATGGCGTTGCAATAGGGAATGGCCTGACTCATCCCATTGTTCAGGTAGCTCTCAATGCACATAGTTATACATATTATTCTGAATAGTCGACATTTGTGGGGTTTGTTTCTGGATTTAAAGATTCATGTATGTTATCAGATTCAAGACCATGGCCCCACTGCTTATCATATGGGAGTTATTGATGAAAATCAAAGAGAAACAGTAGATGCCATCGCCATGAAGGTAGTTGCTTTGATAGAGGAGGAAAATTGGCTAGATGCGTATCATTCCAGGGTTGAATTGCTAGATTTCTTAACAAATGTGACCGACTTGGCAACTTTGTACGATGTTACGAAGACAGTTGGCTACTATCTGACAGCAAATGGTACAGATTATCTAATGGCTTTCTTGAACAAAAAGGAGGTACAGACTTCTTTGTTGAAAGTAGAGCCACGGTTGTGGGAGGAGTGCAACAGCACAGTGAGGGAGAGGATGGCGGCTGATGTGCCCAAGAGCACCATGCTTTTGGTGGAGTTATTGTTGAATCAATCAGTTCCAGTCCTTTTGTACCAGGGACAATTTGATCTTCGAGATGGCGTAACTTCCAGTGAGGCTTGGATTCGACTTCTGAATTGGGATGGTCGCAAAAGTTTCCATGCTGCAGAAAGGAAAGTGTGGAAGGAAAGTGACATCACGGCTGGATATGTCCGATCTTTTGGTTCACTTACGCATGTGGTGATATCTAATGCGGGCCATCTTGTACCTGCAGATCAGGCATATAACTCTCAGAGGATGATAGAGGGATGGATCACAGGTGCGGGCATTGTCTGATACTAAATTACATACAATGATTGTATGTTCTCGACACCTTGATTTCATTGTGCTGTTTGATTATTTGTCACTGAAAGCTTCTCAAAAGCTGTATTATATGATTAAGATCTCAGAGTTGTCTGAAATTTTTACATTTTATTAATAGCGAGGATGTCTGCAGTGGTCTTGAGGTAATGCCAATTTCCCCGGTAGAAAATGAATGGAGGCTCACCCTTACCGACTCGCGCATCTAGAAGTTCAATGAGTTCATGATGGTATTGTTGGTTTTATGAATTATTGAGCTCAAAGAAAGGTTATAAGAGGCATAGATCACTCTAGAAAAATATGAGTATTGAATACGTTTTATTGTAAAAGTCATTTTCTCATATATTCAGACGAGTCACAACAAATGGAGGTACTGACGTTGAAAGTTCGCCATTTACAACAATGGTATATAGTAAGCAAGCTCCCATGTTTTGAGGAAATGATCTGTGATGTGTTGCAAACCCTATACAAGAAGCTGAATAAACTGGCAAGGTGAAGGACCCAATGGACCAAACCTCAAAATACAAACAAGATCCAGAAAATTCTTTTGTCCTAGAGAAGAGCTTTTGGGGAGGGTCTTCCTAACAAGCAGCAATAGGATGGTCAATTAGCCAAGTTAATTAAGAATAGATGCGCTATGAAAGCTAGGGAGTTTTTTAATTTTTGAAAGCATGTCCCTATCTGTGTGAAGGATCCAACATCTTGCAATTGCAATACATTTTGTGCCTAGAGACTTTGACCTGAATTAGTTATATTACTTGAAAGGGAGCGTCTATCCCGCTTTTGTTCATACATGGGGTGTTGCAAGATAGGAGTGTGTTTCACCGTTGTAGGAATGCATGTAAAGTAGGTACAAATAGAAGTCCAAAAGTTAAAAGTTTTTATGATTTTGGGTCAAGCTCTCTTTTGCTAGAGCCCATAAAAGAAGCATAGTTTGCTTATGATAGCGCTAAATCTCACTATTGTCTGTGGTTTTTAAATTGTTCCTCTGACAAGTAATATTCACTGAATCTTAGTGTTAAAAAATAGTAGTACTGTTTGAAATGCCATTCTACCTTATCCACATATTTCACCATATCAAGCCTATCCCTTCTTGTAGGTGTAACAATTGTTTTGTTAACAATTGTCTTTCATGGTCAGATAATGGAGAATTGCGGGCTCAGAACTCTTTTAAGTTCTACAACACCATAAATTGACATCCAAGTAATATGCAATGACATGCAGCTGCGAGACATGCTCCTTACAACAAATTGGTTCTGGCAAGACTAGCCTTATGGAATTTGGTGTTCATTGTTGAGTACATTCTTCTCGTTTTCTTTTTCCATCTTGTGATTTTTCATGTATGTCTTCATATTTAATTGTCTATACAATTTGAAATCGACCTTCCCAACATTTGTTGTCCTCGTAGTGGACGCTCTCAATGGGGTACCTGTAGTTTGATCAATCTTGAGCTTCAAAAAATTTTACTGACTCAGATTGGTTATGACCTTCCCCTTTTTAATGCTCAATCACAAAAACGTAATTATGAAAGTGTGGGTACTCACTCAATCTTTTTCTTGATTTTAAAGGAAGAGAAATCAAAGTCCGGTAACCAGAAAAATTGTAGAAAATAGTATGAGACCATCTGTTTTTAGTACACAGCCTTATGCATAAGCATGCACGCTTTTTCATCAAAGGCGGCATCAAATTGAAATTGAGATCCTTGTCTGAGTTGCCATTTGAATCTATATACAAGAGAATGGCAACCACATTTTATACATCTTTATAAACCTTCAAAGACAGCACGCTTTCTTCTAGGATGGATAAGCATAGGCCCTTTTAGGATTCAGAGGTATCTACTTGCAGTTGATACAACTTTCATGAGTGAAATGGAAAAGGGGAAGGGAATGGTGTCTCCCATTACTACATGTAAGAACCGTTTTCCTCTCTAGTAGACACAAAGGTTAATTTGAGTCTTTCTTTTCTGCTCTGGGGAACAAGCAAGGGACTGTTTGGACGAGACACTCAGCATTTGAGGTCTCCGTATGGTCCTCGTGGTGCTTCTCAACATGCACTTGCTAAAGATTCTAGCTTCATCCCAAATGAGGCTTGCATCCTCTTCGAGAGAGATTTCCCCTTTTGAAAGCATCCATTTGTAGGTCATTCATGATTTGATTGTGTTCTTTTGGTTGTTATCTTTCCTTCTTAGCCATTCAATTGATGCTCACAAAAAATTTCTTCCCGTCTTTTTGAAAGAATTACCTAAATTTGAGGAGCTTTCTCTTCAGTCTTCATGACCTTCTTTGTTAGCGAAAGCTCAAATTGTGTGTGCAGTTAAGAGGCTTGTACTCTCTTGCATTTTTGCCAATCAATGTGAGCAAAGTAGGAAATTGCACGTGCTTCCTATGCGAAAGGTTTGTATTTATTAAAATTGATTTCTAGTGGTGGCCTATTCTCAAAGCCCAAGGTGAGGCACCAAGAACCTAAAAGCACTACCAAGGTTCTATCATGAATAAATTCTTCCTTTATGAAGTTCAGCACCTCCCAAACAAGCAATAGTAGGATGGTCAATTTGTTAGATTTTTGGCATCTCAAGTGATTTGTTTATTTTGGCTTTTAGGTATTTATTTTACTTATTTGTCAAAGTTTGGGTAAGGCAATTTATTGAGGTTGGTATATATGCAACCCCTTGCTTCCATTGTACTGCACATTCAGTTATTCATTGCCAAAGTTGATTGGTTCGGGAGACTCTCTCTCTCTCTCTCTACACTTTCGCATCGTCGACTTTGACATGGTATCAGAGCCCTTGGCGGAGGAGGAGCAAGTTGAGAAGGAGAAGACTTTCTTTGTCACAGGCTCCTTTCCCTCCCCACCCTCCGCAGTCGGCGTTTCAAAACATTGCCTTGACGGTGACCTCTTGCAGGTGCATAGCTCGGTGGACGACATTCTAGAACGCCAACCTTTTGGCAGACTATTGGCACCGTGAAGACCTCATCCCTTTGTGCTGCACTGGGCGTTTTGATATGCCGCCATCCTCAACCATCGACGACGGGGCCTCTTCGACAGTAGGCCACTGTCTGTGAGCTTTTTAAAACGCTCCTGACCCTGCTCTTGATAGCACCGAAGATCCCCTCTCGTGCCACTGTTTTAAATAACAAACGACGGTGGCGACCACTTTGTAACCCCTTGGCGGCACCGCTGCTCTTTCCCACGCAAGCGTTTCAAAACGCGCCTATCAGCAGTGCCCCTTGCCCCCCACCCTGCACCCCCCACCCCCCCCCCCCCCCCCCCCCCCCCCCCCCCCCCCCCCCCCCCCCCAACTCCTGCCCAGTGCATTTTGAAATGTTGCTGCAAAAGTCCTTGACAACGATACAATCCCTTTCCTCATTGCCAACACACTATTTTCCCTCTCTTGCAGATTTAATATACAAAGGCACCTTCAATTGCGAAGGGGTGTAGCTTAGAGAAGGGGATCCAAGAGAACTTGATTGGCTTTGGAAGGTGTGTACGAAGTTTACGAAGATCATTGAAAGGATTTCGGAGGAGTGCAACGACTTTGTTGTGGTGACTTGGGAGAAGTGCAGATTGGAGGTCAAGAGAGGGACAATTGATTTTGTGGAGCCACTTGAGAGTAGTAGACGACTGGACCAACTTGGGCATTGGTACTAGATTATTTTGCGGCTTGGTTAGTGCGGCCACCCTTGGAGTGCAAGAAGGAATCTACTACCAGATCTTGCAACTTCAACATGGCCCCCCTTGCTCGAGCGCCAACGAAAAATTGAATGGAAATAACTATGCCCATTGGAACTTGAACATGCGACTCTGGTTCTTCCGGAAAAGCTTATGGGATATTTTCAACGGCTTGGAGCCCCGTCCTACAAGGGATCCTTCAGGATGACGAATATTTCAAATTGTGTGTCGATTGGGATGCTACTAATGCGAAGGCAATGTCAGCCATTGCAGAATCTCTTACAAAGGACATTTCTCCAACCATTCAGACTTTGAAGACTGCCAACGATATGTGGTTCAAGCTCGTTGGAATGTTTAATCGGGACTCTACGATGTGAGCAATCACCCTTCTTGGACAATATTTGCCATCTAGTTTCCACGAGGGAGCTCCATGCAATCATTTCTTATGAAGGCCCACGAGGAAGCTCCATGCAATCATTTCTTATGAAGGCTAAAGTTATTCATGATCAACTATAGGCTAAGAAAATTGCAATGAGGAGTACTCAGTTAGCTGCTTTGGTTCTCATGAAGTTGTTTGATACGTATGAAACAGTGTCTAGGACACTTCGGCTACAATTCACGAAGGAAAAGCTGGAATTTGATGATCTCAGCTCTTTTCTCATTGAGGAAGAAGTCGTGTAGATAACTCAAGGCAAAATTCAAATTTTTGAGAAAGGTTGGGGAAGCACTTGCTGCTTTCGATTCCAGAAAGAAGACCCAGAACCGTTGTTACAATTGTGAAAAGCGTGGTCATTTGGTTAAAGATTGTAGATTTAAAGGCAAAGACAGAGGGTATACAAACGACAAAGGTAACATCAAGCATCAGGAGGAAAGTAGTGATAGTGATTCAGGGAAGGACAACAAAGAGGCTACTAGTGTAGTGGAGTCTACACTGGCATGGACTCTCACCTTCTAGTCACATGGAGACCAGTACCGTCACCAGCTTTGACAAGAGAGAGGCTTGTGAGTGGTAGAGAGGGGCAAGAAGTGCTCCGTATAATTAATTTGGACCCTTGTGTTAGAGTTGACAAGTTATCGGTGTTTGAACCCGTGCATTGGAGTTCAAGGCACATGCATATGGTAGGGAACCAATCAGACATATCTAAACACTATGGATGAGTGCATCAATCCATTGTTGTTGGTCGGATCATGGACAGGCTGTGTTCCACAAATTCATTATCTTGGAGTATTTTGGACATGATGTATCCACAGTTCACGAATGGGGATTCTTGGACGTAGTGTGGTCTCTAATTCAAATTTTCTAAAAGGCAACCGATGCTCAAGATGGTATTCTTCTAAGGGACAAAGTTGAGGGTAGCAAATCCGAGGTGTATCTAGTAAGGAGCTATTGTTGGGGTGTTCATGGTAGCTTCTTCATCGACTTGGTTCCACTATTTATGTCCACTATGAGCTGTAGAGAGGGTGTTGGAGTTTTGGCATCTCAAGTGAACTGCCCAATGTGATCCCATTATTTATTTTGGCTGTTAGGTATTTATTTTACTTATTTTCCAAAGTCTACATAATAGGGCAATTTACTGAGGTTGGTATATATGCAACCCCTTGCCTCCATTGTACTACACATTCAATTATTCATTGCCAAGGTCGATTGGTTCACGAGTCTCTCTCTCTCTCTCTCTCTCTCTCTCTCTCTCTCTCTCTCTCTCTCTCTCTCTCTCTCGTGCTCACTCTCCTTGGTCTCTACGCTTTTGAAGAAAATGCTTTTCATTTTTGAAAATGTGAATAAGAAATTTAAAAACCCAAAATTGGGGAGAAGATTCCACCTTTTTACTGGGTACCTTGGGATGTCACTTTTGGGGTCCCACATGTAATTTCGTTTTAAAATCTCTTTGAAATGTGTCCCTTTTCCAAAAATTCTCCCTCCCAAAGCACCCATTTTCTCTTTGGTCCAAATTTCAAATTTTCTCATGCTCCTTCCGTTTTTTTTTTTCACCATATCCAACCCATCATCTTTCTTATATCCAAGCTTTGGCCATGAATCCTATTGAGAGAGGTATTTATCATCTCCATGTTGAATAGGGTTTGTAAAGGCTTCTTCTTTTGCCCTTGAAGCAATGCGATCAAAGGAAAAGAAGCACATTGATCTATGGACGAATGGTAGATTGTATCCTATAGACCCCATCACCAAAGACATCCCACCATCTTTCAATTTCTCTTCGTTGATGAGATTTGTAGGAGATAGTATAAAAGGGCTACTAGGCTATACACAAAACCTTGTAGCAAAAACGAACATTCTTAAGATGGAGAACCATTTTCTACAACAGTTCAAGGATTCTCTTAATCATCAACTTCAAGAAATCAAGGAAAAGGTAAAGAACTTGCAGTCATTGCTGAATATAGCCAAAAGAAAGAGGACAGAGCTTGGGCTTACAAAAAGATAAAGAAAGTTGAAGAATATTGAGAGCCTCAAGTGAGAAAGTGGAGACTGAAGCAGAACAATCAAAGTAGTGAGGTAAAACTGATTTATTTTTCAAATTGGTATTTTTGTTTTGCATGTCAGTATCTCTGGGTGCTATAGGTTTTGTAAGTTTGTGTTTATCTGAGGTCTTTAGTTTAGCCAACTATTGACAAAGAAATCTTGGAGAGCCTTTCCACATCAATGACATATTGGTTGGAAGAAAGACCTCAAGTTGAACATTTTCAACAATCTATTATTTGACTTGAGAACTTTGCAGAGGGCAATGATAAAACTATATGATCTTTCACATATTGAGGTGAATGGGCAAGTCATTCTTGTGATCAAATTAGATGAAAGGGAAATTGTGAAGGATATAAACTTGAGAGGGTACCAATAACCCTCATGAACAGAGCTCTATTCATGAGGGTTATTGGTACCCTCTCTTGTGATCAAATTAGTTCTCCCCTGGCACTTCCTCATATTAAATGATCACTTTAACATGAGAAAATCATTTAGGAGAATTAGATATTGATTATTATGACAAATCAGCTCAAGGTGTGGAGAAGTCCCACCACCAAGCAAGAACCAAGATTTTCCCTTCATTACAAATGAGGCTTGCATATCCTCTTTGAGAGAGTTTCCCCTTTTTGAAAGAATCCATCTGCTGTAGGTCATTTAAGGTTTGATTGTGTTCTTTTGATTGTTGTAGGTTGTTGTCTTCTCCTTCTTAGCCATTCAATTGATGCTCACAAAGAATTTCTTCCTGTCTTTTTGAAAGACTTACCTGAATTTGAGGAGTTTTCTCTTCAGTCTTCATGACCTTCTTGGTTAGAGAAAGCACAAATTGTGTGTGCAATTATGAGGCTTGTACTCTCTTGAATTTTTTCCAATCAGTGTGAGAAAAATATAAAATTGCACATGCTTCTATGCAAGAGCTATATATTTATTAAATTTGATTTCTAGAGGTGGCCTATTCTTAAAGCCCAAGGTGAGGCACCAAGAACCTAAAAGCGCTACCAAGCTTCTATCATGAAGAAATTCCTCCTTTATGAAGTTGAGCACCTCCCAAACAAGCAATAGTAAGATGGTCAATTTGTTAGAGTTTTGGCATCTCAAATGAAGTGCCCAATGTGATCCCATTATTTATTTTCTTCATTTGTCAAAGTTTGGGTAGGGCAATTTACTGAGGTTGGTATATATGCAACCCCTTGCCTCCATTGTCCTACAAATTCAGTTATCATTGCAAAGGTTGATTGGTTCAAGAGACTCTCTCTCTCTCTCTCTCTCTCTCTCTCTCTCTCATGCTCACTCTTCTTGGTCTCTACGCTTCTGCATTTGTCGACTTTGACATGGTATCAGAGCCCTTGGTGGAGCTTTCTGCTTGAAGAGCCCTTGGCAGAGGAGGAGCAAATTGAGAAGAAGAAGACTCCCTTTGTTGCCGACTCCTTTCCCTCCCACCCTTTGCAATTGATGTTCCAAAATGCTGCCTTGACGGCAACCTCTTGCCAATGCATAGCTCTATGGATGTCATTCTAGAATGCCAACATTTTGGTAGACTATTGGCACCGTGAAGGCCTCACCCCCTCTATGTTGTAGTGGGCATTTCAATACATTGTCATCCTCAACCACCGACGACGGAGACTCTGTGATAGTAGGCCACTGTTTGTGAGCTTTTTAAAACACTCTTACCCTTGCTCTTGACATCACCGAAGATCCCTTGTCCTGCCAGCATTTTAAAATGCCGATGATGGTGACCACCACTTTGTAACCCCTTGGCGGCAGCGCTAAATGTACTTGTTGGTAGTGCCCCTTGGCAACAGCAAGGACCCCCCCCCCCCCCCCCCCCGCATTTTGAAACGCTACTGCAAAAGTCCTTGAGAGCGACACAATCTACAAACTCCTCTCCTCATTTTCAACACGCTATTTTTCCTTTCTTGCATACTTAACCTACGAAGGCACCTTCAATTTCTAAGGGGTGGAGCTTAGAGAAGGGGATCCAAGAGAACTTGATTGGCTTTGGAAGGTGTGTACGAAGTTTGTGAATATCATCGAAAGGATCTCTGAGGGGTGTGGTGACTTTGATGTGGTGACTTGGGAGAAGTGCAGATTGGAGCTCAAATGCGGAGCCACTTGGGAGTGGTAGACGAGTGGACCGGCTTGGGAATTGGTACGACTTGGAGATTATTTTGCAGCTTGGTTAGTGTGGCCACCTTGGAGTGTGAGAAGGCATTTACTACCAGATCTTGCAACTTTAACATGGCCTTGTCTTGCTCGAGCACCAGCGACGAATTGAACGGCAATAACTACGCCATTGGAACTTGATCATGCGACTCCAGTTCTCACGGAAAGGCTTATGGAATATTGTCGACTGCTCAGAGCCCCATCCTACGAGGGATGCTAATGATAGGTACATCTGCCTTCAAGATGACGTACATCTCAAATCATGTGGCGATTGGGATGCTGCTAATGCAAAGGCAATGTCCCACATTGCGGAATCTCTTACAAAGGGCATTTCTCCATCCATTTAGGCTTTGAAGGCTGCCAACGATAGGAGGTTCAATCTTGTTGGAATGTTTGATCGGGATTCTACGATGTGAGAAATCACCCTTCTTGGACAGTTATTTGCCATCTAGTTTCCATGAGGAAGCTCCATGCAATCATTTCTTATGAAGACTAAAGTTATTCATGATCAAATATTGGCTATGAAGAGTGCACTGACGAGTACTCATTTAGCTGCTTTGGTTCTCATGAAGTTTCCTAGCACGTATGAAACGGTGTGTAGGACACTTCGGCTACAAATCACAAAGGAAAAGCTAGAATTTGACGATCTTAGCTCTTTTCTCATTGAGGAGGAATCTGTGTCAATAACTCAAGGAAAAATTTCAGATTTCTGAGAAAGGTTGGGGAAGCACTTGCGGCTTCAGATTCGAGAAAGAATACCAAGAACCGTTGTTACAATTGTGGAAAGCGTGGTCATTTGGATAAAGATTGTAGATCCAAAGGCAAAGATAGAAGTTCTACAAAGGAAAAAAGTAACAAGAAGCATCAAGAGGAAAGCAGTGATTGTGACTCAAGGAAGGACAACAAAGAGGCTACTGGTGTAGTGAAGTCTACACTGGCATAGACTCCCGCCTTCTAGTCACATAGAGACCAGTGCCGCCACCAGCTTCAGCTAGAGAGAGGCTTGTGAGTGGCAGAGAGGGGCAAAAAGTGCTCTGTATAAATAATTTGGACCCTTGTGTTGGAGTACAAGTTCTTGGTGTTTGGACCCGTGCATCCGAGTTCAAGGCACATGCATTTGGCACGGAAACAATCAGATGTATCAAAAACACTATGGATGAGTGCACTTTCACAATTCACGAATTGAGATTCTTGGACGTAGTGTGGCCTACAATTCAAATTTTCTAAAAGGCAACCAATTCTCAAGATGGCATTTTTTAAGGTACAAAGTTGAGGGTAGCAAATCCAAGGTGTATCCAGTAAGGAGCCGTTGTTAGGGTGTCCATGGTAGCATAAATAATTTAGCTCATTTTGCACTATGGATTTGATTTAGCTAAATTATTTGAACATGAAGTCTTTAAAATCCAAGGTAGTAATCATGGACTCTACAGCTAGCTCTAGGATGGTTCAAATAATTTAGCTACATCAATGGTGTTGAAGGTCTTCACAAATGACAATTTAGCACTATTGAAGTTTGGAAGTATCTATTGAACTTAACTTTTTGGAAGCCATTAGGAGACGGGTGTGCTTAAACAATGATAATATGATGCTTCATGGTAAAGTAGATTGCGATATAGAGCAGAAGGTACTCTCAATTAATAGACGATGGAGGTGATGTTATTCTTGAACTAAAGAGGAACTACCACTTCAAATTTTCCCATGGAAAGTATTGATACGCAACACTGCTATATATTTGAAATGTCAAAATTGGAAGCAAGTGTGTTTAAAAGGATGAAAACCTTGGCAAAGGAGCACATTGATTGTCACATGGGTTTGCTTTGATTATAGTCATTCAAAAGACAATGGCTAGCAAAATTGAGCACACATGAAGGATCTCACATAATTCACTGAGTTTAAACTGATAAATTACTACTTGTATTGATGGTTTCTTTTTCAATGGAGGCTTCTTTTGGCCATATGGTTTTGCATCCTTTTTGTCCTATATTTTCTCTCATTTGGGTTCACACTATTAGGTACCTCTTCTTGGCTAACTTTAACCTTGGGAACATTCCTAGCAGTTTGCTTAGTCCGACCCAATTTTTATATTTCATTGCTTGTAGTATTGATCTAAACAAAAGCCAAAGTTAGTGATTGTCTCATAATTTATACCTCATAGGGGGTTTATGCAAGCGGGTTTCCACCTTATGCAAAAATGTTACTCAAACAAGCCTTTGAAAACATTGATTTTATGTTCATTGAACCCTACAAATCTCTTAATAATGTCCACTTCATGTGAAATTAGAGCAACAAAGCAAGCCCTTGGCATACATTGTTTTACCGTTAGAAGGGAACCTTGGGAATCTCTTGATGGTCTCCTCCTCATGTTGAAACATTAGGGGGAGTTGAGGTCTCTTTTTTCCCCTGTAAGAAATGGCAGAGAGTAAAACGTTTTTGAATTTTGAAAACGTGAACAAGAAATTCAAAAACCCAAAATTGAGAAGAAGACTCCACCTTTTTATTGGGTGCCACCCCAAGATGCCACTTTTTGGGGCCCCATATGTAGTCTCGTTTTCAAATCTCTTTGAAATGTGTACCTTTCCCAAAAATTATCCCTCCCAAATCCCCCTTTTTTTCTTTTGGTCCAAATTCCAAATTCTTTTCCTGATCCTTCCGTCCTTTCTTTGCACCATATCCAAACCATCATCTTTCCCATATCCAAGCTTTGGCCATGATGTTACCATATACATGTGGTAGTGATGTGTGTGAACACACTAGGACCATCGGGGCATTTTTCCCTCTTTAGGAGGTTTTTTCCCCCGAGCATTGTATATACGCCCATCACTCTAGGGCTATCTATCTTTCCATTGCACACTAAGTAACACTCTCTCTATTGTGTGCCTTGAGCTTCCTTCGTCTTCTCCAAGCTGTGTGTGTTTCTCTGCAACCTTAATTCCAACAATTGGTATCAGAGCAGGTTGCATCCTCCCGGGCTTAGTCGCCAGCTGCTCCAACACATGCCTACTCACTTTCTCCGATTACAGTGAGCTTTGGCAACAAAAATTTTGGGAAAGCTCGTAGAGCTTAGTCTGCTCAGATTTTTGATTCGGGCTCATTTCGGCCTCCATTTCCACTATAGGCAGTACTGCACAGGCTATTTCATCATTTTGTGCAGAATTTTTGTCAGTGCCATTTTATGCATAATAGGTGCCTCATAGTCTTCTAAGGTTTGTGCTATATAGCATGTGTTGTTTTCGCTCTGTTTCTCCTATTTTCGGGCAGTTTTCACATCAAGTGCAGCATTTACCATGGCTGACAACAACACAGATGTGTTCAAGATGTTTGCTGTTGAGGACAGGTTGGATGGGGACAACTACCCTATGTGGACTTATATGATGGAGCATGTTCTTGTGTCAAAGGGCGTCTAGAACATTGTGCAGGGCATTGATGTACGTCGTGGTTCTAAGGATGTAGGTGATGTTGAGGATGTTGCAGGTCTTACTGCAAGGATTGCTGCTATTAGAGTTGTTTTGCCTACGGTAGAACAAGCTCGTTGGGATGTAAAGGATGCGCAAGCTCATGCATTGACTGCGTTATCTTTGAAGCACACCATTGTTCCTCACATTCGTTCAACAAAATCTGCAAAACGGGCTTAGGATATTCTAGGAGGTTTTTATGCAAGCCGCAATGAGGCTAAAATTTCTTTACTACGTAAAGAGCTGGAGTCGAAGATTATGCATGAGGAAGATGATATGGACACTTTTCTTGCTGGTGTCAAGGATATCAATGAGCAACTTATTTCTGCAGGTGAAGTCATTTCAGACAGTTCCCTTGTGCAGACTGTTCTTGATGCCTTACCAGATTCTTACCAGACTTTTGCTAGTACTTGAAGACTTATGACCCAAGGAAATCCTGAAGTTGTCAAGTTTGATGCATTATGCACATTGCTGTTGCAAGAGTCACTTTCCAAAAAAAACAGGACTAGGCACCGTGCAATTGAATAGGCTTTTATTGCTTCTCAAAGAAAGGGTGGTAACAACAATGCAGCCACTTCTTATAGTTCTGCTTCGAGTGGCAAAAATTATGTTCCTAATGCTTCTACTGGCAGAAATTCGTCTGGAAATTCTGGGGATAAGGTCAAAAAGAAGATGCGTTGCCATTATTGTAAAGCTAATGATCACTTGATCAAGTCGTGTTCTAAGTTGAAGGTCAAAGAGGCTAAGAAGAAAGAGGGTGGTTCCACTGCAAATGTTGGTTCCACTACAAATGCAGCCATTGTTGAGTCTTCTGTGAAAGGAGATTGTGTCGCTGATGTTGATGCAGAATGGGATTTTAGCGCAGAGTGCACTTACAATCTTGTTGTCCATGATGCATGCTTGTTAGTTGCTGCAAATTCACATGTGTGGTATTTCGATAGTGGTGCTACAAAGCACATTACCTCACATCGTGAATTGTTTACCTCTCTCGAGTCTATCCCTCATGGGAATTCAGTCACTTGTGCCAACAATGCCTCTTCTCCGGTTCAGGGAGTTGGAGAGATTGTGCTTACTGTTGCAAATGGCAGTTCCTTCACACTTGTTGATGCACTTTATGCACCTGGGATCAAGAAGAATCTCTTGTCTGTATCTGCACTTGCTAGACTTGGACTTGTAGTCAAATTTGTGGATGACAGATGTACAGTTCATGATCTCAATTTTGGTGATGAAATTGTTGCATCTAGCCTTTTGTGCCGTGGGTTGTATATAAGCTCACTTTGTATGACAAGTGTGGACAAAATTTTGCAAATACTGTTGCAGATTCAAGGCTATTTCATATGAAAAACTTTGGATGCACGTTTTGGTCATCTGAATTTTGCCAGTTTGCTGCGTTTACTGAAATCTGATATGGTTGCTTCTTTTCCGCCTCTTGAAGCACTTGTCAAACATGTTTGTGAAGGATGTATTTTGGGTAAGATACAGCGTTCTAAGTTTCCAAAGGATGGTTCAGTTCGGGCCACATGCAGGTTGCAGCTTGTGCATAATGATGTTTGTGGTCCCATGCAAACTCCGTCCTTGGGCAATTACCTGTACTTCATGACTTTCACTGATGATTACTCCAGGCATGCATGGGTATTTCTGCTTAAAGCAAAGTCCGAAGTTTTTATGTGCTTCAAACAATTTCTGGCTATGGCTGAAAATGTCTCGAAATGTACTATGGGCACCCTCCATTCTGATAAAGGGGGGGAGTATATGTGTCATGAATTCAATGCATTTCTAGCTAGTCGTGGGATAAAACACCAATGTACAGTGCCTTATACCCCTCAGCAAAATGGTGTTGCTGAGAGAAAAAACAGGTCACTTACAGAAATGGCACGATGTACGATCAAAAGTCAAGCTTTGCTGCATTCCTTTTGGCTTGAGGCCATCATGTGTGCCACTTACGTACTAAATAGGTGTTCTAAGAAAGCTTTGCAGTCTATTACTCCATATGAAGCATGGCATGATAGAAAGCCTTCTATTGAGCACATGCGTGTTTTTTGTTGTTTGGCATATGCTTTTGTTTGCGGGTCGCCGCGACGGACGTCTATAGCATAGCTCTCAAGCATTAACATATTTATCAATACAGGGGAAGCGACTCGGATGAGGCATGGAAACTCACTAGGGTGTCAATCCTAATGAAGTGAACTCGAAGAGATGCAACTACTAACTCTACAAGTAAATCAAACGCATTACCGCCAAGTAATCTGCCTATGTCCTCCTACACCGTTCTTCAGTCATCACGCCCATTTACCATGCAAATCATATCGGAATCACACGAAACTTGAAGGGAAGCTACAGGGGATTATCAGGAACATATCCTATCACTGTCACGGCATTCTGGAGAGGTACAACGATCGCGATCGTTCGTACCAAAGTCAACAAAAATAGCGAACAGGTGATCCTAATGGGTCGCTTTAGGGTCCCTAATGCCCCTCCTAGGGTCAAAACAACATAAAACACGCATATAGACACTCAAAACAGCAATTTAAGGCCTCAAACTCGTAGTTGAAAACCTACACCGAATCTTGAATGATTACACTTGAATGAAAGAGCAAGATGAGAGGAACACAGTGCAATAATCAAATCTGAATTTGGATTACCGTAGCCGCAATGGCAAAGATTACAAGTTTGAACAAGAAGGAGCTCTCAAACGTACGCTGTCTTCTCAGTTCTCCATTCAAAAGATTAACCTCAAACTTACAAAAAATGACCTTTATAGATTAGGTCTTTACAAATGGCTTGTCCGGCCATAAGCTCATAAACATCTAACTGGCTCTCTAATATACAATTTCTCCCATAAGAATAATCATACATCCTTTGACAAATTCTCGCCTTAGAGATGCTTCCTTACAAAAGAATTTTACAATGGTTTCTCAAAAAAATACGATGCTTCTCTGGAAACGGCCACTTGTTGCTTCGTCCGTCAAACACTCCCCCCTTCCTTATCCTTGCACGCCCTCGTGCAGGTTCAATGCTTTGGCCGTTGATGTGGCTCCAATGAAGCAAGTGTCGCTGAAAAACTTCTTGTTCGCAGGATGGCTTCCAGGGTGTCTTGATGCTGTCTGAATGGATTTTCAGATAACGTGTGTTGGTATGCTACATACCTTGCCTTGAGGTCCTTTGCCATAGGATGGAAAATCCTTGAGTCAATTTCGAAGAATCCTGTGAGGACGAAGGCCTCTTCAAATGTCTGCAAGTAGTGTGATGGCAGGTACATTAGCCTGGAGTACATGGCCATCAAGATGTGTCGTGGCGAGGAATCCTGTAGATTCCAGCAGATGCCTTTGTGTCCTTCTAAGAACAAATTCCACGGATGATCGTCGCCTTCAGTGTCTTTAAACACCTGGATGCAGGCGACGATAATCCGGGCTATCTTTACTAACATTTGGCACACCAAGTCGGGGACATCCCGCAGCAATGTGACTGTTGAATTCAGTGTGCTGACCATGTAGGCCACCGTAGGGGGTTGCTGCGCTGTCAAAACCGGTTAATTTAGCTTTTGCGGCCTTGACCCGTTCCATGTGGCGAAGTCTCTCCAAGTGCGTCTTCGAGGGACTGGGCAGAATGTAGGATCTATTTGTATATGTTGAGGAGCGTTGTGGTAATTTGTTAGATCATGTGGCCTTTTGTCCAACCACTTCTGCCTCCACTTGGGGTGGTCATCGACAAGCATCTGAGCTTCTTCCGCTGTTAGTGCAATGCCTTCGTAACCCCCATCTTTGTTTCGTGGCAAGGCTGGCCGCATCTTTTCTTTCCACAAAATTGCTTCATGGCATAGCAGAGGAAACGGGAGGTACTCATGGCCAAATCCTTCCACCTACTCTTCTGGTTGTAAGTATGCCAGGGCTGCTGACTCTAGTATCTTCTTTTCATAGAGAATGTACTCCTTTGATGGCCCCTCTGGCATGTTCTGAATGCTCTCATTGAGCTCATCTCTTATATCCAGATCGGGCCCTTCAAATTCATGCTCCTGTTGCCCTTGGTGTGATGTTCCGGCAAATCCCACACTTGTTGTCCGAGCAACAGTTGTGGTTGAGTCTGGGCTTTGTTTGCTTTGATTTGTTGTTGAAAAATCAGATCTTCTTTTTCTTTTAGCAGCGTGTCACCGATCTGCTTCTGAATCTGTAGTTCGGTGCTGGCTTGAGCTAGTTGCTGCTCCATTTCTTTTAGCTTTAGCTCATTTGCCACCGTCTGGGCCACCATCCCTGATATGAGCAGCTGTCTTTGAAGCTTTTCTTGCTCTAGCTCTGCTTTTAGTGCCGCTATAGTGTTCACTACGATGGCATCATCAGATGTGGAGACCAATGCCCCCGTAGGTTCCTGATTCGCCATCAAAGTTGTCAGAGTGCCTTTGACAGTATTGTATGAACTGCTAAGCCTCTGAAATCTTGCGCTCTCATAGGCAAGCTGCTCCGTTGCTTTCTGTACTCTTGTCGTCACTTCTTGGCACTCCTTTTCTTTGGCGGTCAAGTCTGTCCTGACGTCCACCAAGTCCTTGATCAGAGACTGAGCCTATTGTCGCTCAAGGTCTCTCTCCTCCGTTATGCGTTCTAGTTGCGCCCTCAGGCTTTCTAACTCCTTTTGCCTAGATGCTTGCTTTTGTTGGGCCTCTTGTACCTGACTTTCCTTTTCACTTAGCACCACGTGCTGACACTGGAATTGCCGTTCTAATTCCCTTAGAGTTTTCTTGTAATCAAAACCAGCCACCACTGCCTGGCAGGCTTCATGGTATCCGATTGCTTCTGTAGGAGGTATAAAATCCTTTTGCGAGGGAGACGGGGGAGGAGTTGGCTGTTTTTTGATCAATGGAGAAGGGGGAGGAGGAGGAGATTTTGGCGAGGGAGGAGGCGATTTGGGCGAGGGAGGAGGTGATTTGGGCGAGGGAGGAGGTGGGCTTGATTCTTGTCGTACATGCCTCTTTTTTGAAGTCTCTTCCCCTTGTTGCGAAGTAGATGCTTCCGCTTTTCTTTTCTTTGAAATTCTGATGATTCTTTGGCGGGTGAGATCCGCCGCCCGTCATGCTTCCAGATTCCTTTCTCTTTGGATCTTTTTTAGTTGCTCTGCCTGGTTTGTTTCATCAGCAGCGTCCTTCTCCTTCGTTCCTTCAGTGGACTGCAAAGAGATGTCCACTTCCGCAGCCTTTTGCTCTGCTTCTAACCTTTGCTTCTCCGTGCGTATGCGAGTTGCATTATCTATTCTTTCTTGCCTTTCCCTTTCGAATCTTCTTTTTTGTGCCTGTTGTGTTGCAGCTGCTCTAGCTTGTCTATCAGCCCGTAACTTGGTTCTTCTTTCCTCGACTCTTTTTTGAGCTTCCTCATATGCTTTTTGCAGGTCCGACTACGGTACTGCACTTCTCTCCCCTCTTTTTCTCTCGAGCGGCTTTGTGGAGTCTTCCTCCTCGTTTTCCTCAAACTCTGATGGCCCTTTGTCTTTAGACTCTTGAGATTTTCCTTTATCATCTGTCTCCGTTTTTTCTTCATCACTCGAGCTTTTGTTGGTGGCCTTTGCTGAGCGCGATGATGTCGCGCCGGGGGTCGTCCTTACGGAATGAGCAACCAGCTTTGCTTTCTAGATCAGTGTCATTTGAGAACTGGCAACAACTGGCAAATCTTCGATCATTCCCAAATCCTGGTATACTATTCTGGTTAGCATCGGCCCTACGTTCATGTAGCTTTTTTTTTGCCGAGCTTTTCAAATTTGCTTCAATCAGGTTTTCCAGAATGTAAGAACCATAGTCGCAGCGAATGGTTCTATTTTCGGCCGTCGCTAGAGCCATGACTACGGCAATGTGCAGGATTGGCTCGGTGTAGCGAGGAGGCTTTTGTACTATGAAATGCTAGGAGATCAATCGCATCGGCAATTCCAGCTCTCCGTATATCATGTCACTGTATTTGTATTTGTTTCCCTTTGCTGTGACGAATGCCTTCTCATTGTCCAGTGACTTTGTCTTCACTAGCAAATCGTGTTGCCCTGGGAGGAAATGTAAAGCTTCGTTGATGATTTCCTTCGTGATCTTTACTTCACCTTCAATCCATCCTTGTTCGTGAGCATTGCCTGCCCATCATATTGTATCGAGCTCATGAGCTCGTGGGCCCTCATGTAATCTGTTCCCCATGGCTGTAATCTGAAAAATTGCTCCAAGTGTACAGCTCGCACTGCCTCTATTACCTCCGGCCTTCGATGGAGGTTCCATATCTCTCGTGGCATGATAGTTGTCTTTACCAAGTCACCATCAGCATCCTTAAACTTTGAGATGAATATGTGGGCAGGGATTTGAGCAAGTATTTCATCCGAGATGTGAGCCTTTTCATTTGTAGCGAGCTCCTCCACTTCATATGGTGTTGTTGTCCACTCCCTTTCTTTCTTTTGGCGAGGCATTCTGTGCCAGGAGAATCACAAGCTGTCAGGATTTTCCCTTCGCAATCAATCGCATTTAGACTTTTAGTAAAAAATAGTTCAAAAGTTAAAGTTGATCATAACTTGAACAAATTTCATCCATTTTTGTCCATATTTCACCAGTGGGACTAGGAAGACTAGAGCTATGACTGATTAAAATCTGAGCCAATTCTGTAGTTGAGGTACACCGATCGCGATTGTAGTACAGAGGCCAAAATTAGATTTGATCACATGAGTGGGTTGTTGATAGTTGGAGGGTCATTTTGGTCCACTCTGTGTTTCATTTGAACCACTTTTGAGTTTAAAGGTCCCAATTCTGGGTTACAAGGGAGTTTTGGACTAGACTCTGACTTTTCATGAGTTTTTGATGTCCAAATAGCTTGAAACTTGGTTGGTGACTTGAACAAAATGTATACAAGGGATCTGATAGGTTTTTGTCAAAATCTGAAGCTGAGGTACACCGATCGCGATCGGTGTTCTGGGATTTTTTTGGGTGAAAACTAGATGGTCATGAACCCCTATGCCTGCCTAGCCCACTGATGATTTATTTCCAAGTTTGGACTTAAAATGAACAAATTAGAGCAATTCTTCACTGTTTGACCATATTTTACTAAGTCCAACCATATTGGGTTTTCGTGATGAACTTTGGTTGGATCCTGGAGTTAGTTGAAGTTAGTTTTAGAGCTCCCACTGCTTCCATGAGGTTCTGCTACCATCAGCCTACTCCATTGTCTGATTTTGACCTTATCAGGCACTTTATACCCTGTCTTAGGAGGTTTTCCAGATTTGTGCATTTTTCAGGCATTTCTTGGATATCCATGTGATGCTTGAACATCCTTAAGTGACCTTTTGGTTTTGGCATTGGTTCGGATCCAATTCTACCTTTGTGTGATCATTCGAGACTGAAATGACTATATCTGTACTTGCAGGAGATTCTGAGATCCATCCGAGGTTTTCTACAACTGTTCTGACTCTTAGTCAGACAAGTGTACCTTTCAAACCATTCATCATTATTTTTAACCGGATTTTGGTAGTTGTAGGTCAAATTTTCCCTTTTCGGTTGTGTTTGACAAATTAGGCCCATTTCATGAGCAAAATTTGTGCATTTTCCTTGAAAATTCAAGAGTGTGTACTTTTAATTGAGTTCCAAGCCTGGGCCAAATCAAAAATTGCAAAACCTGCATTTGGGGGACACCGATCGCGATCGTACCATGGAGGCCAAAATTGATTTTGAAACCAGCAGATTGTAGGCGAGGCTGAGGGGAGGTGTTTTGCATGTTCTGTCCCAATTTTTGTTAGTGAGGTACACCGATCGCGATCGGTGTACCACCACCAAATTGTGATTTGACCATATGGCTTTGTTCCTGACCTTGTGGGGAGCACATTGATGTGTTCTGTGCCTGAAAAAAGTTTTGTTTGGATGCCTCTAAGGGCCCTTGACTTCTTTGACCCGATCCGACTTTGATTTGATCCCTTCGCCCGTTTGTGCAAAGATTCACGCTTGCATGCGTAATAGACTTGATCTTTACTTGATAAGGAACATAACTGTGAAATCTGGTGTGAAATACTGGCTCCGTTCGTCCGTACGGAGTAGAAACGTGGCAGCTCGCTTTAGGTCAAAAAGGTCTCTCCTTCTCTCTCAAAAGGTGAAAATGAACTATGAGCTAGAGTTTGGCCTACCTGGCCTATATCTTTCCGAGATTTTCATGACACAGGGCTGATTTTCCTCACCTTTGATCCCGATATAATCTGCATACCATCTGTGGGTCGAACCGCTTGTCGTTCCGACGTCGTATGACCATTTGATGCGATTTTGGCGAAATGTAGTCATGATTATTAAGGCTAATTCGACATCTTCCGATTACCTTCATATCTTCCATGCTTGATAACCTTATCATGATTCTTCGGCGTTTGCTTCCAGAACTTGATTCCGACACTTGTGAGCGAGATTTTTTAATTTTTGATGTTTTATTAACGAAAATCAAACATAATAAATTGAAAATACTTATTAACTGGCAAAAATTATCCAAAATTATTATACTCACCCCTAAGCATATATTTTCTCTAGAAGCATCCCAATGCTCCGGATTTTGTCATTACAGCTCATTATTATGCTGGTCGGATGATACAAAAACGCTAAAAATGCCAGGTTTTGATCGAATATGTTCGAAACTGAACTCTAAATAATAAAAAAACACACACATTATGTACATATATACACGTTGGACCCCTTAATGTCCCTGACTGTTGCTAGATTCATCAATTACTCCCCCCTTCCTTGTCTGAGTCGTCCCGGACGAAGGTCGGGTGCATGTGCATGGGTTTTGGAATCTGTGTCTATTCATGGCCGTGTAATGTGGCCCTATTCTGATGTTTGAGACAATGCGTTGGGAAACAATATGCTGTGCAAGATGCGGGGACTAAATGTATTTTTCAGTGGCTTTTGATGGCGAGGGTAGCTGTTTATGGAACAGAAGAGCTTGCAGGCGAATTGCTCTTTCCTTGATTGTGGGTGTTGTGATGGTAACTATTTTTGGAACCCATCTGTATGCGGTTTGTTGCATCTTTACAGCTTCTGCTTTAGTTTTCACAGGTTTCCAGTGCCATTTTGGAAGTTCAGGCTTCTTGTTTTGAGTTTTGGGTTTGCTTTCGAGCTTTGTCAACGAATCTTTAGTTGTCTCCAGTTTTGGTTGCCATTTCTACTTTGGAGTAACTTCTGGATGTCTTTGAGATGATGTTGCTGCCGTCTGGAGTTTGTCCTTAGGTAGCCATATCTTGCTCGGTTTGTTGGTCAGCAATCTTTTCTTTATCCATACTTTCTGAATAACCTTTTGTGGTGTTTTTGGCTGATTAGCCGGTTGCTTTTTGTCGATGGGGATGCTCGGCCACGAGTGATCTGTTTTGGCGAATGGAGTCATGTACACGTTAGAGTCGTGTGTGTACCTTAACGCATGTTCTGACCATTCAATGACTGCATTGTATGTTCTCATCCATGGAACTCCCAAGCATATTGATTCTTTGATTTCTCCGTCTTTCATTACGAAAAATTGATGGGGAAAACTATTTCCATCAAGATTGATTGGTAAGTTTACTATCCCCAATGTTGGCATTGTTGCACCGTTTGCTGTTTGTAGGTCACGTGTGGATTGCACGAGGGGTTCATCTATAAGCATCCTGTAAGTGGAGAAGTTGACCGCATTGACTCTTGCTCCTATGTCAATCAATGCTCGTTGATATCTGCCATGCGTGAGTCTGACATTTATGCGAACATCGATTCCTGTTTCCCATTGCTCATTAGTTTGAATTATAGACAAAGGAATTTGAGCCGTGTCTACTGGTTGAGGAAGTCTTTGTTGTTGTAAGGATTGTTTTCATTTTAAAATCCTGACTTTGGCCTCCTCCTGCGCTTGAGCTTTTGTTTCCTTTGCTTTGTTCTTGCGCTCCTTCGCAGCGTGTATTTTGGCAAGCATCTCTGTGGTGAGTGGTATGTTGTATTTCTTTAATCTCCAACCACTAATCCAGTTAGGCATTTCATCTCCCTCTAATGTCGCAAGTTTAATGGCACCGCTAGATGATATGTCATGAATCACATAGGATCCATTTCTTCGCTTTTTGAGTTTTCGGGAATGTTGTTTCAGGGTATACATTAAGACGTAATCCCCAATAGCAAATTCCTTGTTGATAACATGTTGATCAAAGAATGATTTCATGTTTCATTTTTGCGCGTAGATTGATGCAACGGCTCTCAATCTCGTTTCATCCAGTTTTTCCAGGACATCTACCTGATTGGATAATTCATGGCCCGTCCATTCTAATTGTTTAGCGATTCGAAGCGTGGGAATAAGGAATTCAAGTGGAAAAATCGCTTGAATTCCATAAACCATGTTGAACAGAGTCGTTCCGATTGACGTTTTGTAAGCTACTCTATATGCCCATAAATCTGAATGCACCTTTTGATCCCAGTCAGCTCTCGATTCGCCAACAATTTTGGTGAGAATTGTCACCAAAATTTTATTCGTACTTTCTGCTTGGCCGTTCGCTTGTGGGTGATAGGGAGCGGATTTCCTATGAATTACCATGAATTCATCCAATAGGAATTCGATCACCTCATTGATGAAGTGAGTTCCTCTATCTCTCACTAGCTCAATTGGTAAGCCATATCTGGTGAAAATGTTCTCATACAAAAACTGTGCTGTCGTTTTTGCATCATTTTTGGTTGTTGCTTTAGCTTCCACCCATTTTGTTAGATAATCTGTTGCCACAATAATGTATTGAGCGTGCGTTTTATATCCCAGAGGCGCTATCGGTCCTACAAAATCTATTCTCTATTTCGCAAACGCTCTTGCCCCCATCATTGGCCTTAAGGGAATATCATCTCGTGCTCTAGGAATTTTTGTTTTTTGGCAATCGTCACATCGTTTCACAAACTCTTCAGCGTCCATGAATAGTGTAGGCCACCTTATGCCCGCAATAAGAATTGCTTTGGCCGTTTTGTTAGCTGAGAAATTTCCACCAGCTTGTCCACCGTGTGCTTGCTCTAAGATAGGAATGTATTCCTCTTCAGTTGTGCACATTCTCAATTGATTGTCTTTTCCCCTCTTGTAAAGAGTGTCCTCAATCAATACATAGTTTTCTACCTCTTTCATGATCGTTTTTATTCGTGATCTACTCATCCCCTCAGGCAGTATCCTGGTGGTGAGGTATTCAACAATGTAGTTACTCCATCGGGGTGCTACAGATAATCTGAATAGAGTCGCGTGCTCTATTGGCTTTTGAAGCGTGCATTTAACGCAAGATTTGGCATGCATATGAACACTATGTTGTATTTTTGGCCAATACACACCCATTCTCATCAATCTCTGATACATATATGCATGTCCATTGTGAATCCCTGTTGTTTGTACATGAGCTTGGTTTAGGTACAATTCCCGTTCACTCGATTCAACACAAAGCCTAAGGATTTGATCCGATCCCTGTTTATATAGCCTGCCCGCCAACATTACCAATGATCTGGATGCTGCAATGGTAGATGGTTGTCTTGTCACATTCAATGACCCAATAGTCAGCAAAGGAATTACATCCTCGCTGCATCTTGGAACCATTTCAATGTTGAAAAGATATGCATCTCGCAAATCATCATCAACTCCTACAGGGTTTTCTCCATGTATCATTCTAGATAAATGATCCGCTCTTTGGTGTGTAGTTTCTTTTTTGACTACTACCTGAATTCAAACTCAAGCAGTATGATGGACCATCGAACAATTATCCCCAAACTGCAAGGTTTGTTTACTAAGTACATCAGTGCTTGGTGATCAACGAAAAATACAAATTTATTGGAAAGTAAGTAGTGTCTAAACTTTTTCACCGCATAAACCATACCCAATCCCTCCCTCTCAATTGTCGTGTAATTCTTCTCTGCATTGTTCAGTTGTCTACTGGAGTAACTTATCGGAAAATCCATGTTGTTCTCTCCAGGTTGTGCAAGTACGCATCCTATTGCATACGTTGATGCATCTACGTGGATGTGAAATATCTTTTCCCAATCCGGAGCCTTCAAAATTGGAGCGGAAATTAATCTCTGCTTCAACGTTTGAAAAGATTTCTCGCACTCATCCATCCACTCAAATTTAGTTATCAACGCATAAAGTGGTTTTGCAATTATAGCGTATGAGTAGATAAATCTGCGATAATATCCACAATGGCCCATAAATGTTTGTACCTCTTTCACTTTTACTGGTCGTGGTAGATCAACAATGACGTTGATCTTCTCCATGTCTGTCGAAATACCATTTTTGGACACTATATGTCCCAATATTTTGCCCTGTCTTACCATGAAGACACATTTCTTTGGATTCAGGCAAATCCAATACAGTCAGCATTTTTCGAACACCTTGGTCAAGTGCTCTATGTGCTCCAATCTTACAAGAGAGTGAACGCATAGGTCATCCATGTAAATTTCTAAGAACTGTCTTAGATATTCTTTAAAAGCATGACCCATCAGCCTTTGAAATATGGCTGGTGCATTTGTTAAGCCAAAAGCCATTACCCGGAATGCAAAAATACCCCATTCAGTTGCGAAAGCCGTTTTGTGCCGATCCTCTGGTTTTATTGCGAGTTGGTTGTAACCCGAAAAGCCATCTAAGAAGCTATAAGCCTCTTTGCCTGCCACCTTTTCTATTACATTAATGGGTAGGGGATAGTTTTCCCGAATTGTAGCAGCGTTTACTTTCTTGAGATTGACGCACACTCTTAACTTTCCATTTTTCTTCGGGACCACCACAATCGGTGAAACCCAATCGGTGTGCTCAATTTCGTAAATAAACTCTGCCTCCTTAAGTTTATCTATCTCCTCCTTGATCTTTTTCGCAAACGTTTCATTGTAAGTATAGGGACGTTGTCTACTGGGTTTGGCGTCATTCTTAAGGGGTATTGTGTGTTGACAGATACTTGGATCCACCCCCTTAAGATCTTTGTATGACCATGCAAACACATCTCTATATTGTTTAAGAGTAGCTACCAAAAGTTTTTCCTCTTCTTCAGTAAGATCCGTGGCAATATATGCAGGTTTTGGATCTTCTCCTAGCTCCGCTAGATCTATTCATTTGGCTTTTTCAGGATCGTCGTACAATGTACCCGGTTCCTTCAATTCCCTCATTGGTTGTTGCACTATGATTTTCCTATCTTGTATGGTATACTTCTTATAATGGGACAGTGCATCCATCTTGTCAGAATTCGTGTCCTCATTTGTTTCAAAGTCAGTCGTCCATATGTCTCTGAGGGTTCGCTTGAGCTTATTGTACTCCGTTTTCCTCTCTGTTTTGGTCATTCCAGACCCTGTTTTCCCCTCGTCCTGTGACTTATTTGTTTGCTTTTCGTGTCTATTCTTCTTGTTGTTTTTCCACGGTTTAGTTTTGATAAACCGGCCAGTGACCTCGTCTTTGACACAATCATCAGCTTTGACAAGCTTTAGATATCCCGTTCTGTCATTGACAAGAGGCATCGGATTATGCTTATTCCCCCTTGATTTTCTTGTTCTCTTGGATCTATACCGTTTCTGTCGACTAGGTTTTTAGTTAGGAAACTCGGAGTCTTACCAAGCACCGAGCAAACTTTACCGAGCGAATACTAAAACCGAGCAAAATCTAGGCACACACACACACACACACACACACACAGAGAGAGAGAGAGAGAGAGAGAGAGAGAGAGAGAGAGAGAGAGGAGAAGAAATTATTTGTTGCCATATCCAAGTCAAGAGAAACACTTTAGTGAACACTAAATATCATGATTTCTTTAAAAAAAAGTAATTCTCACATTTGGTTTTATCAAGTACAAAACATGATACTTTAGCATGAATCACACTCGTTGTTGATGAATGCATGACGTGGTTTGTCGTTTCTCTAAACATTGTACCATGGATTTTGCACCATGATTTTTTCCTCCACCCCAATGTACACTGGCACTTCAATAAAGAAAAAATAAACACAGCAAATTAAATCAATAGACCTTAAAAATGCAAACAAAGTTTTTCCAAAATCAATGAAAATTGCATGAGTTTTCGACTTACAATTTTTAATACTACAATTAACATACATATCTTGAAAAAGAAAAATCTAAGTAGGGGAAACTTAAAAAGTAACATGTCCATGACCAAAATAAATGGAATGCTCAAGTGATCGAATAGTTCCCAACGAGAGATCTATTCTCTGCATCCACCACATCTGCAGAAGTCGAGGCCTCCTACCTATCTTGCCCTCTAGACTAGGAATGAAGAAGAGGCACCTCCAGAAGGAAAATCCACAAAAAGCAAATTGACAACCTACAAAATGAGCCTACCATCCCTTCTATATCTACCACTGTCCAAACTATGACCATATGTTCATGTAGAGGCATCTATATTGGTGATTGCACAATCGATCAAAGCTCACGTGTAATGGGGATGTAGTCCAAACTATGACCATATGCTCGTGTAGAGGCATCCATATTAGTGATTGCATACTCAATCGAAACTGACATGCAATTGGCAATGTAATCCCTTGAGATAGCTAAGCATTTATGATCTCTTGGTGCCTACAAAACACATTTCTCTCCAGGCAAAACAAATCGTATTGAACTAAGTAAGCTCCATGTGCCAATAGCGTATATCCGTTAGAAACAACAAGGAAACTGGTGAATCATAGATTCATAACATAGTCTATATAAAAAGCACAGTGAGGTTAGTAAATCTATTTGAGTTTAGTAAACCATATTTTTTATGGACACACCTATCATGCCAGGCTCCGTGTGCCAATAGCGTATATCCATTAGAAACAACAAGCTCCGTGTGCCAATAGCGTATATCCGTTAGAAACAACAAGGAAATTAGTGAATCATAGATGCATAACATAGTCTATATAAAAAGCACAGTGAGGTTAGTAAATCTATTTGAGTTTAGTAAACCATATTTTTTATGGACACACCTATCATGCCAGGCTCCTCGTCTATCTCGTGTTGCTTCCCTTAATCTTTAAGCAGTGAAGCTATCATGACAATTTGTCATGTCGTAGCATGTACATAATGTGAAAAAAAAACATTTACCTCAATTTTGACACTTCTCAATGGATGGGAATAAAAACAATAATGTACATATTGTGATATATGTTGAAGTGTCTACTATAGTATATGTCATGTACATACCTATTGGAGGAGTCGTGACCCTACATGTGGCACAATTGTGTGTTTTAACACTTGATAAGATGCCTATTTTGGTTTTATGATGTACATATTCCAAGTGTTTCATGGTGGCACATTCATCTCACCTACAAAGATCAATGCAGACAAAAATTGCTAAACATTGTTGCAGAATTGCATGAAAAGTGACCCAAAATGGGGAGCAAAAATGTTTAAAAATTACAATTGAATGTTCACTAGCAATGTACAAAATTCCAAAAAGTTTGTGTTGTATCTATATTTATAAGAAAAATCACTGAAGTGACACTCGCACGTATGATCGGATCTTCTATCACATCAATTTCACTTTATACGTCCCCACCCGAGGTGGAAAGAGCAATGGAGGGATCTTATGTCCTCTTTGCACTGTCAATCTCTCTCTCACAAACAAGCATATAGTTATGATACATGTCCATCCATCAAGGACAATGATCTAGCTCCCATTGTAATCAATGATGATTAGTGGATGGATATATGCTATTCCTTTTGATATATAGAGTAAAATGACACTATAAATGCACCTTTTTCTTTGATATATCCTTCTCTAGAAAATGCAAGATTCAAGCCACTGACATCTGACCTCAAACCATGTTCTTTATCATGTGGTATAAGCCTTCAAAGTGGTACATCATGTCTCATTATAAATGGTATTGTCTGCATAACAGCTTCAATTGTAGCTATCTCTTGATCTACATCATGCAAAGAGCCTAAAGCAATGTCATGACTATCGCTATAGTTTGACGACTCTGTTTTGACAATTGAGCTTACTTGATCACTACAAATAGGTTTTGGAGTGGATCCACTCATGGCGCATCTTCTAGGATTTGCACTAGAATAAGATGGACTACATTCAAACATCAAGAAAAATGAATCAATATACAACATCAAATCAAAAATTTAAAAAGCAATACTCAACAACTTTCAATTAAATATATACAATTCACCCAATAATGTTCTCTACTTTTGTTTATTGGAATAAAACATTGATGCATGAACACCGAAATTTATTCAACTTTAAACATGGCAATGTCAATCTCTCCTTTATGTCCAATCATGCCAACATTGTGGTTCAATCTTGCTACCCACTTGGACATTTTCCTAAACAATTCCACGCCGACGCGGGATAGTTTAGGGTAGTGTCCCAGAAAGCCTTGCAATAGGATGATGATAGGAAGGATAGGCCTATGATGGTGATATAACTTATTAATGCATAGCAATCCGATGATCGAAAGGATAGGCCTATTATGGTGATATAATCAATTAATGCATATCCATAACATGATTTGTATATCTTAAGCTAAGACACAAGCTCCTCATTTTCACAGGTTTGCCTAGTAACCTTTCTTATGCCTCTTCCTTATCGAATTATTCTCCCATTTTCATGTCCACATAATTATGAGGAGTGGCACATTTTGATAAGCAGTTGAGGATGGCCATTGAGAATAACTCTTAAGCATGCGATGTACATTACATCTCTGAACCAAGACATCCCCTTTAACCATACTGTGTCCCACGTGATGCTGATTGAGGCATGTCCCACATGTTGCTAAGTTTGATTTGCAAGCTCAATAGATTGCATGTTTTCCACCCTTACCCCTCTCATGTCGACACGGTACTGAGTAGAGCCAAGTCACATTTGATGCTTAGTTTTCTTCTCTACTCTGAATACACTACTAATTTTATTTCAGTGTACGTGATGACTTCATGAGTGAACTTCACTTTCATTAAACCATACACTTCTCTTTTAAATGTGAACGTTGGGTCAGTGTTGTATGCATGTTTACTCTTACAAATCTAGGAGTGGCATGAAGGTTACATTTTCCCAGGCCTTTAGGGCTTTAAGTAAATTGTTTATTACACACTGGTAATTGGATAAAAATAAGAAAGTTAGTTTTCTGCCTTAAACCCTTCCGCGTCGACGCGGTACTGGTTAGGGGCATGTCCCAACGTTATAGCTAGGGGCAACCACACTGCACTTAGACTTCACAGTCACATTGTATCGTTGCCTAAATGTCCCGCGTCGATGTCGTATGGACTTACTTCTGTGCTTTAAGTCATTTTTTTATTACACATTGTTTATTTCGATAAACATAAGCGAGTTAGTTTTCTGCCCTAAACCATCCCGCGCCGACGCGGTACTGGTTAGGGGTATGTCCGGACGCTATAGCTAGGGGAAACTACACTGCACTTAGGCTTCGTAGTCGCACTATATCTCGCCGACGTCGACGTCTTATGGGGTTTGGTTATATATCGGTTAGCTTACCGGCGTGGCATGGCAAGCCGAGCCGATTGACGGTGATTGAAACCGGTTGAGAGTAGTTGACCAAAAGGTCAACACATTTGCAGTGTATGCATCTCAAACTCAGCTCGTCTCCATCGCGGGTCATTGCCATACCTCTACGCTATGCACGTATGGTTGAATGGGCGGTGCAGCATGCCTCTGATAACTCGAAAAAAAAAATCCCCCCCTAAACAATGCCGTGACTGGCTCTACTTGCCTTCCATGCTTTAAGTATTTTGTTTATAACACAGTGTTTTTCGATAAAGAAAAGAGAGTTAGTTTCCTTCCCTAAACCATCCCGCGCCGACGCAGTACTGGTTAGGGGCAGGTCCCGGCGCTATAGCTAGCGACAATCACATTGCACTTCAGCTTTGCAGGCACACTGTATCGCGCCATAAATGTCTCGCACCAATGCAGTATGGACTAGCACCGCTTGTTGTTGGCAGGTTATACAGGCAGCAGCTGCTTCAGCTCCCCTAAAACTCGTCCTTCACCCTGTCCCCATTTGTTGCTTCAACAGCTTGAGGCCCAAATATAGATATAATAGAGGGAATAAGAGATACTCAAAAAGACGAAGAGGGCAGTAGCCACTGCTGTGCCCAGCTCTGTATCTTGCTTTTTGTAGCTTTTCTTGCAAGCAAAGCAACCCTCAACCCAAGTTTTTTCTTGCTTTTCTCAGTTTCGATGTTCCCTTCTCACTCTCTCGCTGCCGTTCCTGAAGCGCTAGGGTTTCCAGTATAAGAGAGCCTGCTGCCGCTGCTGAAGCGCAAGCAAGAGAGAGAGAGAGAGAGAGAGAGAGAGATGAAATGAAATGTTATATTAAAAGTCTTCAAAAGGTCGTATGAGTTCAAACTGTTGCAATCTTAGTGGCTCTAATACTATGTCAAGGTACAAAATAAAAATGAAGTAAAGCGAAAAACTAAAATCATCATTATCATCAATGCCCAAGGATGCCCCACATCGACCTTGTCCGAGAAAGTATTGCATCAATTGTCGAAGAGCATCATCAATGTCCGCTTCTGTAAATAGCCATGCAAGATGTCTCCAATGTCATGCTCGGGTAGTCATGATCCTCTGACGGAGCCTCCATCGACGTCGTGGTTGCCCTCGTAGACGTGGGCATCTAGCTCTTTCGAGCTCATTGACTCTATTAACACCTATACCTTTGGTATAGGTGGGCTTTGAAATTTGTTGTGAAGCTTTCTCATTAGACTGCCAAGTGCCTGCTCTAAAGAAGTCAGTGATCTTCTTCTGTGAATGTCTCCCTCTGCATGAACTCCTTAAGAGACTCTCCCTGTGTTTGTGCAGCTATAATAAAAACAACCCGTGGCATCTTGATCCTAATATCTCATGACTCTAGGCAACGGTTCAATGCCCTCTCTGAATAAACAATGAAAGAGGGCCCCTTGTATCTTATAGTATACTGGACAATGACAAACGTGATGTAATTCTATCTCTGGCTCTATATGACACAACTCACAAATCCTGGCCTCGTGGTACTCTCCTAAATCTACCAGTGTCAATCTCTAAGTGATTCAATGATGTGCACAATTGACCAATAGCATATGACCAATCGCACATCATATCCCATGGGATAAATGAGTGTCCATATAGACCGATTTGATCACAAATCCATCCTCTATTAGTTGGATAATATGTTCTCTATAACAAGCCATCTTCGTGCCCAACTCTTGTGTCGGCTGTATCCAAGTGCTCCTAGTATCTAGATGGATCGGATCCTGATGTATAGTGATCTCTGTGTGAAAGATAAGAAGGGTGCATCCACACACAGAGAGAGAGAGAGAGAGAGAGAGAGAGAGAGAGAGAGAGAGAGAGAGTTTAAACGGCGTATTTAATTTATTTTATTACCATGCATGTTTAAGATAAAACATAGTTTTCTCATACATGTCTTCTCAGTGCACCCCCAACAACACTTCTCAATGCCTATGGAGAGATGGAGCGAGGATGCAAGGCGACAATCTTGTAGAAACAATAACAATAGTCCATGGTCATGTTCACACCTAGACAACTCCAAGAGTTGCAACTCCACACGCTGATCTTCAAGCACATGGTTTGCGGTGTGAATGTGCCCCGTGGAGCTCATCAAGCATGGCCTCTGTTGCTGGCATGATGATAGGAGTTGATCATCTTGGAAGTTGTAAGCCATAAATTCAACTCTCCAGTAGTGACAAGAAATGTGGGTCCATTAAATAAAAGTGTCGATTGCCAAGGGTTTTTTGTCATTATTCTTGTACGTACAAGCATTGCCTCTCTAGCTGGCATGCCGACACGAGCTGCTTATCTTGGAAGTTGTAAGCCACAAATTCAATTCTCTAATAGTGACAAGAAATATGGGCCCATTGAAAAAAGTGCCAATTGCCAAAGGTTAGACCAGAGTTCGTTATTGTCACTACACTTGTTTACAATGTACCACCTAACGAGCACAAAGCTTGAGGAAGGAGGAGGGAGACAGAGTTTAGAGAGAGAGTGGGAGCTTAAAGTTGCAATGGAGAGCTTGAAGAAGGAGGAAGGTGTAAGACTTTAGAGAGAGAGTGGGAGCTTTGTGTTATGAAAGGGGCTATGGAGGAAGGGAGTCTTGGGAAAAAGGTTCTAGAGTGAGAAAATGACTTTTTGAGTGGACAACCCTATTATTCTCTCTACTTTCGTAGGTTCTAGACTTATACACATTCTAGACTAATATCGGATATACACACAGACACTCCCATTTTTGACATCAACAATGTGTTTTTCTTCTACCTACTCTCTATGAATGTGCAACAGTGGCTTGGCTTGAGCTTGCCTTGGGGGTAGGCCATTGCTTTTGCCTCTCTGAGTCTCTGGACGGAGAAGAGGTGCCTTAAATAGTTTGGGCAACTAGACGCACAAAACTTGGTAGAAAAATGACGCATTTTGTTGTTCTTCCTAGAGAGAAAGTACATTGTGGTAGGTTCATAAACAACAATTGAGATAATGTGCAAAATGTGTTCTTGCACCATGCTTTTGGGAAAGGAGAAAAAATCCAATTGTGGTTGCCAAACCAGGAGGAATTGTGGAGGATTTCTTATGGTTTTGCAATGATAGTAACACTCATGCTTCAAATAATGATGATATGATTATTGGATCCCTTGGCTAGCCCCGAGGATGTGGGTTGTGGAAGAGGGAAGCTAGTTGCCTACCTGCTCTCATGGGAGGTTGAGATGCTACAGACTAAATGGATTTGTGCTACAAGAAGGCGATAAATCAACAACATAGCTCAACAATGACTGGGCAATGTGGAGCACAACCTAGTTCTTTTTGTGCTAAATTCAAAAAATGAAATCATGTTAGATGGAGTTCAAAATTAACCAAAGACTTGAATGGGAGGATAGCACTGGGCTGAATCATGCAAGCACAGCTAATGAGAGAGGTTATATATTGGGTGCCTAATGTGTTGCATGCTTTACATGTAAGGACTCCAAAAGGGATGGCATATGTTGTGAACATTGCAAAATTCCCTTGATGTACTTGTAAGGATTTACAAAAAAGAGACAACCAGCACCTCATGAGTGTGCCTTGCAAATGTATGATCTTGTGTGTTTTTGTGTCCTTGGGTTGGACTTTATAGCTCATGAGTGTGTGCATTTGGCTATACTAACAAAAGTGGAGTTGTTCCAGGGACTGGGTGAGGCCAGTGTTTCAACATAGCATTGTCTTTATGAGCTAAGGTTTACATTCCTCTTTGGATTGGCCATCTTTCTTGGATTCCCCGCAATTGCCATTGCAAGAGAGGTGCCTAGAATTTTGATAGATTATGTTACTTAATCAAGCATGACTTTATATTGTAGCAGTAATCACCTTCATGCGTTGGAGTTTTCACTCCTCTATGGATTGACCATTTTGTTGGACTGCCCGTGCGTCACATTATGGCGAGGCTTCATTAAAAAATCAATTTGTGCTACAATTTTCTTTACTTTCGCTCGAAAAAATGATAGGCTCGGTTTTTTTTGCTCGGTGTATGGATTTCCTCGGAAACTCGTAAAACCTGTCCTACCTCGACCTGTATTTCCTATTCGTCTTTGATGCACTTGATCTTTCATCATCAGCCTCTATCAGTTGGATTTCATCGTCCAGTGATGGAAGGTCACAGCTTAGTGAATCCATGAATTCCTCCTATGTTCGATTCCTATCGTTCACTACAGATATCTCATCAATGATTCTTTTACACTCGGTCTCACGTGGTGGTTCTTCTTGTTCCTCGCTCTCCGATCCTGACTCCAGGATGACGCTAGCCATTTGCAACGTTACTAGGTCATATTCTTCTTCGTCACAAAATTTTGTAGGTGTGCATTTGTTAACACATACGTCCAAGGTTGACAATATTTGAGTCCACCCGAATGGCTCAAATAAATGTTCCGGGAAAGGTTCTGGGAAATAAGCCTCGTTTTCCACGGATCTTTCCAAAACGCATTTCTCTTTGATCATGTCTCCACAATCAGATGCTCCACACATCCAGACATGTGCTTTCATTTGCATCCATGCAGGTATTTCTTTTTCATTTATAGTGGTTGAATTAAATTCTTGCGCTGGTGTTTGGATTAATTCTAACCTCTTGGCCCTTGTGTTGTTTATTAAGATTCTTGCTTTGAACCGTAATGAACCCTAGCAGGATCTGCGATGTCGTCGGCCTTGGCGGATTAGCATGAGCCAGAGTGCTCCGAGCTGTCTTTACAAGGGACTAGAGCGTCATTTCTGCTCTGGATGTTGTTAGTCATGTCAGCATAGCCTTTTTTGGAGGAGGGCTCTGTGATGCAAGTGATCAGAAGGTGCTCTTGGGGAAGGACCCTTGTTGTTCTATGCTTGGATCCATGGGAGGTTTCATCATGCTATTCTTTTTTGGATCCGGGGAGTGACGGCCGCCCCCTCTTCTATTCAAAGGAAAACCTACTCGCCTAGCCTCTAAGTTTTATGATGTGTCTTGTTGTGGTGGATCGGGTGTGGCAGTCCCCAAAGGGTTGCCTTTTGGTGGTGCTCCTTCACTCATGGGTGGAACTACAGTGTGGCAGGCATCACTTTGTCGGATGGATCCTCATGTTTTTTGGCTCAACTGTGGGTGTTGTTCTCAATATGGAGCAATTGATGTTACATGGCTCTCCTCATGTTTGGTTTGGATATTCTTATGGTGCTGGTTGTTGTTCGCTCCATGTGTCTGTTTCTCTCTGCCTTATGTATGCATCTCTTTTGGCTTGGTGGACAAGGGTGATGATGTGGCAAGTCATCCCCCCTTCGTGGAAGCTACAAGTTGGAGCGTCTTTAGAGTTTCCGTTGTTTAGATTATGGTTGGGTGGCTCCCGTGTCAAAGCCAGCCTTTTTGTGTCAGGGTGGCCCCCTCTATCAACAAATGTATCTTTTTTATCAAATTGGTGGTTTGAGAGGTGCCCTAGCTCGGGTTGTGAGCATGGTGGATCCTATAATTTTTTTTTTGGTTTTCTATAATACAATACTTGAGTTCTAAAAGAAAAAGGTTCCTACTTTGAAAATATCATAAAACTATACAAAGTTTCTAACCTGTGCTCCTTTGTAAGGTCAATAAAGACCTTTTGAAAGTCCAAAATTTCATTGTTGAATCCAGTCTTCAAGAATTCCCTCCAACTAGGAGAGAACATTAAATAGTTCCTTGATATAGGAAATTTTAGATAATTGCTTGACTCGGTAGAGTAGGTCCATCATCTATCACCACTTATCTCTTCAGCCTCTTCAATCTCCATACCATCCAAACTCGTCCTGCTAGAATCCTTTTCTGTGAAAAGAGAAACGCAATAAAATTCATACATTAAGACTACCTAACCATATACATCACACCATAGAAACTCAAAACATATGGAAGGTGTCTAGCTTAAGAGATAATGTATTTAATACATGTGTCCTCCCTACGTGAAAATATAATGCACGGAGAGCCACCCATATACATAGTTATTGTGGAAGGAGGACACATCTTGAAAAAACTTGGTCAAAAGATTATACTCCAAGAAGTATCCTCCCTACACAAAAATACAATGCACAGAGAGCCAGTCGGTTACATAGTTTTTGCATAGGGAGGACACAAGTTCAATGGAAGATACACATTGCTACCAATAGGTTAATTGAAAAATATGTCCTCCCTATGCAAAAATACAATGTATGGAGAGTCACCCGTATACAAAGTTTTTACGCAAGAAGGACACGTGTTGAAAAACTCAAAAAAAAGCATATAAACTCCAAGAAGTGTCCTCCCTACCTTATTTTAGTAGGCAAGGCATCCAAGTATGATCAATTTGTGTAGGGAGGACACAAGTTCGATGGAGAAAATGAATTTTGTTCACACTAAAGAAATAATTGAGGGAAAATATGCACCTTCATGTCCTCTAAACATAATTTTGAATTGAAGGTTGCAAATTCAAACAAAATTGAGAAGATTAAGAAAAAATGAGGCTTAGAGGAATTTCGGGGTATATATAGCATATCAATTATGAGCCTTAGAATTTGTGCACCACGGTCAAAAATAAGGTTTAGAGAAATTTTGGGGTATATAGAGAATGCCAATCATGAGCTGAAATTTGTGCACAACCATCAAATCCATGCAAAACAATTAATTTTGATCTCATAATTTGTGAAAAATTAAATCTTGTCTAGACATTTGTGCACTATATATAAAGAGAAGAGCACACCCAAACAACAGTTTCTACTCATTTTTCTTCAATTGTTTTTTAGCACCTACTTTGCTTCAATTTATTTCTTCTAATTTACGGATGCTTCATATCCTAAACACTAAATATGATTCTACATACTCTATCATAAGCTCAAATTGTAGCATTTTTTTTACATTGGCACCTAACTACTGCAATTTCTATCATTAGATAAGTATGAATTTATATTACTGTCTTTATCAACTTCTTTTGTAAATTTCTAAGACTTGTGTCCACCTTTCACGGAAAATCAGTACTTGGACTAGCCTCTGAGTATTCAAATTTCCTGCCTACAAGGAGTACACTTGTCATACATGTGTCCCGCTTGTGCAAAAAGTGAGTTGTTGGACTAGCCTGCGACTAGTCAATTTATGTGCAAGGAGGACCCTATAACAAGCATAAGAAAAATTTGATTTTATAACTCAAAATATAGTGATTTTGATCGTGCCAGTGCATTCAGAAGGCCCAAAACCCCTAGGATCGACTCCTAAATTGCTTCTTTTGGACAACCAGATAGGGAAAACTGTCAAAAAAATCCCGCAAAAAAGATGTTTGTAAGCAAAGGACAAAAGGACGAAACATCCTTTTTGGGGCCTTTTTTGACATTTTTCCCTCTCCGGTTGTCCAAAAGTAGCGATTTAGGAGTTGATCCTAGGGTTTTGGGCCATCCAGATGCACTTGCGGGGTCAAAATCACCATATTTTGAGTAACATTGTTACTTTTTTTATTCTAGTTAATTTTAGTACCTTGTTTGAAGAGTTTCAAGTGTACTCTAATTTTGTGAATGAGAGACACCTGTTGCTAAATAATATTTATCTTGATAATAATGTTGGATGATATCCACCATCTTCTATATCTAAATATGAAAGACAAGTATTCTTCTAAATTATATGCTTCTTTTCACTTATACCATGGTTGTTGATACAAGGAGTGAAAGTCATTAATGGCAAGGACCAAGCAACTACTAGGAAGGTTCCTAAAGAGGAGGTGAATAAGGAGGAGCAACATGGTGAATCAAAACTAAACCAAGGAGAGAGCTCAAAGCAAGAAGAAAAGATTACACCAAAAACCTATCTCTTAAGAAGGAATCAATACCAAGATTCCGCTTCATTCTCTTTCAGAGAAGAGAAACTTTTTTCAAAGCGTGATATGCTTCAGAGAGATTAGAAGATCATGGAAGACACTCAATGTGGCAATTCTTAGGCTTCCTTTCTACAAACTTTGCAGGCAGGTTGCAGAACAACTCAAAATAAATATGACGTGGAACATTTTGTAAAGAGCACAAAACATTTTGTAAAGAATTTACAATATCCCTTTTTGGAAATCAACATTTTGTATAGCTTTAAACCCCTTGTAAAATCAAACATTTTGATTATAAACTAAATAAATACAAGTAAATTTAACCAAAGGCTTCCATGGTTAAAATTTTATTGTCTCTAAGTCAAGTGTAACTCCCAATATAGTCTTTTAGTTTCTGTTGCAATTGTAGCAGCCCTTGGATATTTCTTTACATGTTTATTCCCATCTAATTTTGTTGAAATTAGCATGTCAATCCCCAAAGAATAATCCATTCCATTATCTAAATCTACACTTGAAGGGCCTAAACGTTTAGATGATGAGAACTGGCTCAAAGTATGCCTCTAACTTCTCTTCTAGTTCCTCATCTACATTCTCCTCCTCTATGGTCTTCTACTCATCTTCTTTTCTCTTTTTTGTTGGAAATAGGGTTACAAGGAAACACACATATCTTGGAGAAGATGAAGAAGCTCAAGGCACAAAACACGGATTGTATTGCTTAGTGCACAATGAAAGATGAGTTAGCCCTAGAATGATGACCATATATACTATGCACTGGGGAAAAAACTCCTAGTGAATGAAAAAATGCCCCGATGGTCCTAAGTGTGTTCACATGAGTCACTACCACATATGTATGGTAGCAAATACCTCCTAGGAGTGATGCGGTGAACGAGTGATGGCACCTAGTGTAAAGGAAAGTGTCATGCTTGAAGGACATGATCAATCTGTTACAATACATATGTGGTAGTAAACATACTTAGGACTGTTGGGGTATTTTTTAGGACATTTTTTCCTCCGTGCATTGTATATACCCCATCACTCTATGGCTACCTTATCTTTCATTGTGCACTAAGCAACGCACTCTCTCTATTGTGTGCCTTGATCTTCGTTCGTCTTTTCCAAGCTGTGTGTGTTTGTGTTTCCCTGCAACCCTATTTCCAACAATTGGTATCAGAGCAGGTTGCATCTTTTTGGGCTTAGTCGCCAGCATTACCAACACAGCCCTGCTCAATTTCTTAGATTTCTATGAGCTTTGGTTTTCTCATTCAGGCTTATTTTGGCCTCCATTTCCACTACACGTAGTATTGCACGGGCAATTTTGTTATTATGTGTAGAATTTTTGTCAATGCCAGTTTTTGCAAAACATGTCCCTTACAATATTCTTTGAGTTGTGCTATATAGCACGCATTATTCCGGGTTAATTTCTCCTCTTTTGGGTAATTTTCACATCAAGTGCAAGCATTCACCATGGCTGACAACAACAGAGATGTATTCAAGATGTTGGGTGTGCTAAGGATAAATTGGATGGGGACAATTACCCAATGTGGGCTTACATGATGAAACATGTTCTTGTGTCAAAGGGTGTTTGGAATGTTGTGCAGGGCGTTGATGTATGCCTTGGTTCTGAGGATATAGGCAATGTTGAGGATGTTGCAAGATTTTGTGGTAGGGTTTTGCTGTCAAAGTTGTTTTGCCTATAGTTGAGCATTCTTGTTGCGATGTTAGAGATGCGTAGGCTCATGCATTGATTGGGTTGTCTATGACGCTTTTCTTGTTGGTATTAAGGATATTAATGAGCAACTTATTTCTGCAGGCGAAGTAAATTTTGACAGTTCCCTTGTGTAGACTGTTCTTGATGCTTTCCCAAATTCTTACCACACTTTTTCTCTAGTACTTGGAGACTTATGACCCAAGGAAATTCAAAAGATGTTGATTTTGATGCATTATGCACATTGTTGTTGGAAGAGTCACTTTCAAGAAAAAGTAGGGCTAAACATCGTGCAATTGAGCAAACCTTTATTGCTGCTCAAAGGAAAAGTGGTAATTGAACAATGTAGCCACTTCTCATGATTCTTTTGTAAGTGGTAAATCACCTATTCCTAATCCTTTTTGTTGGCAGCACTTTGTCTGGGAATTATAGTGAAAAAGGAAAAAAGAAGATGTGTTGCTATTATTGTAAATCTAATGATCACTTGATTAAGCAGTGTCCTAAGTTGAAGGCAAAAGAGGCAAAGAAGAAAGAGTCTGGTTTCCTTACAAGTGGAGCTATTGTAGAGTCTTGTGTGAAAGGAGATTGTGATGCTAATGTAGATGAAGAATGGGCATTTAGTGTAGAGTGCACTTATGATCCTTCTGTCCATGATGCATGCATGCTAGTTGCTGCAGATGCTCATGTGTGGTAATTTGAAAGTGGTGCTACAAAGCACATTACCTCTCATCGTGACTTATTTAACTCTCTTGAGGATGTCCCTCATGGGAATTCAATCACTTGTGCCAACAATGCCTCTTATCCGATCAAGGGAGTTCAAAAGATTGTAATGATTACTATGAATGGAATTTCTTTCACTTGTTGATGCACTTTATGTATGTGGGATCAAGAAGAACCTTTTGTCTGTATCTGCACTTGCTAGACTTAGTCTTGTTGTGAAATTTGTGGATGACAGATGTACATTTCTTGCACTTAATTTTGGTGATGAAATTATTTCATATGGTATTTTATGTCATTGGTTGTATAAGCTCACTTTGTATGACAAGTGTGGGCAAAATTTTGCAAATGCAATTGTGATTCAAAGACTGTTTCAGATGCTAAACTTTGGCATGCAAGTTTTGGGCATCTGAATTTTTCCAATTTTTCCATGCTTGCAGAAATCTAATACATTTGCTTCTTTTCCACCTCTTGAAGCACCTGTGAAGCATGTTTGTGAAGGCTATATTTTGGGTAAGATGCAACATTAAGAGTTCCAAAAGGATAGTTCAATTAGGGCTACATGCAGATTGCAACTTGTGAATAGTGATGTGGGCCTATGCAAACTCCATCCTTAGGCAATTACCTGTACTGCGTGATTTTCATTGATGATTACTCCAGGCATGCATGGGTGTACTCACTTAAATCTATGTGCTTCAAGCAATTTTTGGCTACGGTTGAAAGTGTCTCTAATTGTACTATGGGCACCCTCCATTCAGATCGAGTGCAGGAGTATATGTCTCATGAGTTTAATGCATTTCTAGCTAGTCATGGGATAAAACATCAATGTACACATGTATACACCTCAGCAAAATGGTGTTACTAAAAGGAAAAACACATCTCTTATGGAGATGGCATGATGTATGCTCAAAATTCAAGCTTTGCCACATTCATTTTGGCTAGAGGCCATTATGTGTGCTACTTTTTATGTACTTAATAGGTGTCCTACAAAAGCTTTCTAGTCTATGACTCCATATGAAGAATGGCATGATAGAAAGACATCTTTTGATCACATACGCGTTTTTGGTTGTTTGGCTTACTCTTTAGTGCCACAAGTGCAATGCAAAAAATTGCATGATAAGGCTATCAAATGCATTTTTATTGGTTATTGTATTGAAAGCAAAGGTTATGGGTTGTACCATCCGCAAACAAAGCATATCTTGGTTTCACGAAATGTTGTGTTTGTGGAAGATTTTTTTCAACCTTTGTTGTCATGTATTAGAGACAGTAATGTAATCTCACATGACATTTATGACAGTTTGTTGCCTCTTTTTAGTGGTGGAAACTTGATTGTAAATTCCAATGAGGCAATGTACAACCTATGGGGGTTTCAAACAATGTTATGGATCTGTCAATTTTTTATGCAAATGTATATGATGTACTTGATGTGGAAAGGGTTGAGAATGAGCAAGCTAGAAATATGCAAAAATGCATGGTGCATACTTTGCGTGACAGTAAATTCAATGCACCTTTGTCTAGTTGTACTCGTTCAGGTTCTTACCATGCATCTTTTGCACAGATTGTCATGATTTGTTAGTTTCTAGTCTATGTGATGTAGAGGAACCTCTGTCTTTTGATAAAGCACATAATGCAAATAATTGGATGGCTACCATGCAATCAAAATATGATGCACTTATCGAAAATGCACATGGACTTTACGTGATTTTCCTCTTGGAAAAAAAGCCATTGGTACAAAGTGAGTTTACAAGTTGAATTGTAAGCCCGATGGTGAGATTGATCGCTATAAGGCTCGACTTGTTGCAAAAGGTTATGCACATCAGAAAGGCATAAATTATGAAGATCATACATAATTTCATCTCCATAAGCGACCTATTTTTCCTTTCATGAACACCATTTTGCTGATGTGTATATGACACTATATATTGGTGTTTTAACTCACGACTAGCCAAAAATGCATTAAACTTATAAGACATATATTGCCCCCTCAATTTGAATAGACGGTGCCCATAGTACATTTAGAGACAATTTCAGCCATAGCTATTAAAAAATTGAAGCACATGAACACTTCGTACTTAGATTTAAGCAGATACACCCATGCATGTCTGAAGTAATCATCAATGAAAGTCGCAAAGTATAGGTAATTGCCTAAGGAGGAGTTTGCATAGGCCCACAAACATCTCTGCCCACAAGTTGCAATCTGCATGTAGCCCTAATTGAAATATATGTTGGAGACTTTGAATGTTGCATCTTACCCAAAATGCATACTTCATAACCGTGCTTCACAGGTGCTTCAAGAGGTGGCAAAGAAGCAACAAAATCAGATTTCTACAAACACAGCAAACTCGCAAAATTCATATGCCAAAAAAGTGCATGCCAAAGTTTTGCATTTGAAATAGCCTTTGAATCCACAATTGAATTTGAAAAATTTTGTCCACACTTGTCATACAAAGTGAGCTTATACAACCCACGGCACAAAATGCCAGATGCCACCAATTTCACACAAGTCCAAGTCTAGCAAGTGCTCATATAGACAAAAGGTTCCTTTTGATCCCAGCTACATAAAGTGCATCAACAAGTGTGAAAGAGCTGCCATTTACAACAATCCAGCATAATCTCTGTAACTCCTTGGACTACATAAGAGGCATTGTTGGCACAAGTGATTGTATTCCCATGAAAGATAGCCTCCAACGAGGTAGACAAGTCACGATGTGATGTAATGTGCTTTGTAGCACCACTATCAAAGTACCACGCATGTGAACTGCAGCAACTGACATACATACATCATGGACAAAAGGATCATAAGTTAAATCTACACTAAATGTCCACTTTTCATCTACATAGCATCTTAATCTCCTTTCATAGAAGATTCTACAATAAATGCACTTGTAATGGAACCAGCCTCTTTCTTCTTGGCCTCTTTGGCCTTCAATTTAGGACATTTCTTGATCAAGCAATAATTAGATTTACTATAATAGCAATGCATCTTCTTTTTTCCTTTTTCACCAGAATTCCTAGACGAGGTGCTGCCAGTAGAAGCATTAGGAATAGGCGATTTGCCACTCATTGAAGAACCATGAGAAGTGGCCACATTGCTGTTACCACCTTTTCTTTAAGCAACAAAAGCATGTTCAATTGCACGTTGTTTAGCCCTATTTTTTCTTGAAAGTGACTCCTACAATAGGACTGTGCATAATGCATCAAACTTGAAAACATCAACATTTCCTTGGGTCATAAGTCTCCAAGTACTATTAAAATTTTGATAAGAATTTGGCAATGCATCAAGAATAGTCTGCACAAGCAAACTATTAGAAATGACTTAGCTAGTAGAAATGAGTTGCTCATTAATATCCTTGACACCAAAAAGGAACGTTTCCATGTCATCTTCCTCATGCATAATCTTCGACTCCAGCACTTTACACGGGAATGCACTTTACACAGGAATGCAATTTTAGACTCATTGCAACTTGCATAAAGACCAACTAGAATATACTAAGCCTATTTAGATGGTTTAGCCAAGTGAATGTGAGGAGTAAAAGTGCACTTCACAAATATGCAATTGATGCATGAGCCTATGCATCTCTAACATCCCAACGAGATTTCTCGGTCATAGGCAAAATAGCTCTAGTAGCATCAATCATGCCGCCAAAACGTGCAACATCCTCAACAACGCATGTATCCACAGAATCCGGACATCCATTAATGCCATGCAAAACATTTTAAAACCCTTTTGACATAAGAACATGTTGCATCATGTAAGCCCACATTGATGTTGTTGTTAACCATGACGAATAACTACAACTAATGTGAAAATTGCTCTAAAAGAGTTAAAACAAAGTAGAACCAACACATGTTATATAGCACAATCCAAAGAAGATTGTAAAGGACCTAAACTGTAAAAAATTACATTGATAGAAATTCTACATAAAGGACAAAATTGCCTATGTAGTACTACATGTAGTGGAAACGGAGGCTGAAATGATCCCAAATGGAAATTTTGAGTAGACTGGGCTCTATGAGCTTCCCTAAGTATTTGTTGAATTTTTTATGCTCACCAAAGCTCACCCAAAATGAAGAAAGTAAGTAGGCAAGTACCGGTGATGCTGATGACTATGCCCGGGAGGATGCAGCATGCTCTTATACCAATTGTTGGAAATAGGGTTGCAGGGAAACACGCACAAATTGGAGAAGATGAAGAAGCTCAAGTCACACAAAAAAGCGTGTATTGCTTAGTGCACAATGAAAGATGAGTTAGCCTTAGAATGATGGGCATATTTACAATGCACATGCAAAAAAACCTCCTAGTGAGGGAAAAAAATAACCCGCCGATCCTAAGTGTGTTCACACACATCACTACCACATATGTATGGTAACATTTTATTCTTCTCCTTATTCTTTCTCATAGGAAATGAGAAAGAGGAGCATGTATTCTTACCCATATTTCTATTTGTATTTCCCATTGTAAGTGTGTATGAGTAATTTTGGAAACTAGCTTAAGCTATTTATATTGTTATGAAGCAAGGGCATGAAAAGACTATGGTATGATAGCACTTTCTTTTTTAAACATACAAAAACCATAAAATATGGAGGTCATGAACACTTTTTTCCATCCAACCACAGAAAAGCCTTACAAAAAAAGTGCCAACTATAGGGAACAATTGATACAAACTACCAACAACACTAGCAATAGTGTAGGACTCTAACTAAGGATTAGGCTTTAGCTTGGCAGAGATAGATAATCCCTTCTAGCACTTCTTGGCATAGAAATTTCTTTCAATCCTTATCAAGACCTGCATGCCATATTATAAAAAAGGGAAAGTAAAATTATGTCTCTGTTGACCGTTGGGTCAACAACACAACATAACTCAAGTTTCGTACCAAAGTCTTATCTTTTGCGAGTTATGAAATGCTGCGGATTATGGCTATAAACGTCATTTGTAATGAGTAGTTATTCTAGTTTCAGAAGCCGGGGTGCAATGGCACTTCCAGATTGTAAATACAAAGCCATTTGACCCTTTCAACCCCATTTTTGGTTAAACCTAAAGTAGCCTTATTATATAAGGTACCTAGGTCATTTTGTAAGGAGACTTTTATCATAATCAAACTTTAGCGCTGCCGTCTACTGTGTGTGAGAGAGAAAGAGAGTGAGCGTGAGCTTCATCCTCTCGCTACGCCCGGCTCGCTCAACGCATTGGAGATCCGACTGCACCATTGATGTAGGCTCGAGGAGAGCTATGCGACAACGCCAAGCATTCCACGCGAGACGAAGCGCACACGCCGACGCATCTACGAGCTATTTGTGGCCGTAAGTGTATCAAACGATGTCTGTTTTCTATGTGCTAGTAGTCTATAGAATCGTGGCGACATAAGCTACGTATAGGTATTCATAAATTTCAGTTTCGGGCACTTTCAGAATTTTGCTCTGTCATCCTACACGTTTTCCGTAGACGGGTTTAGAGTGAGGGTTTTGAGTATAGAAGCTTAGGGACAGGTGTATCCTAGTGAGGGGATGGTGTTCCTTAAGTTTCGTACGAATTTGGCATGATTAGGTGAGTTACCTTTCGTATGTGTGTATGTGGCTAGGTGGTGTAGTTGAGAGCAGTGAGGTTCTTGATTGTGGTTTAGTTGGCCTTCCAGAGTGTTGTATGTGTAGGATGGTCTCAGCTTGACAAGCTAAAGAGATTTCCTCCATGTGCCTATCGTGTCATCTGTGTCCTCGATTAACATTATGTTGATCTAGGTAGTGTTTGCATGCACTTCATGGGTGTGTGAGACTTCCCATCCAACATTGGCGCCGCTGCCGGGGACACAAGGACCTAATTAGGTTTCCTACTAACACTCGTGTGATGGTTGCTTGATTTAGTTTCGGCTTAAAAAAAGCATTTTTCTTAAGTGGATCCGGAAGAGGATATTCCGCGATCAAGTGGATAGCCAGGAAGCGTGTGTCTTGCCGAGGGTCTGCAACTAGATAGGTTTAGTTAGGATATGTGGATTAGAGTAGTTGTTGGTGGTCGAGTGATTTGTGAGGTGATAAAAGTGTTTACTAGTCCGTGTGTGGCAGTGAAGCGTTTTTCTACTCATAGCTGCAAAAGCCCATATGATTTGTAGGAGTAGCTTTAGGTAAGTGATCCGATTCTGATCTAGAGCTATTCATCATTGAATTATTTGCTAAAGTGCTTGATTGCATTTGAAATCACGGAAAAGTGTGCTTTTGAGGGTAAAAATGCATTAAACAAGCTTTTGTGGATATTTTTGTATGACTGACTGATGCTATGCATATAAAAGAGCATTTGCAAGGGTTCTGTGAAGAAAACCTGCAATTCTGTAAACATAGACATCCTACGCGTAGGATGTCTCACTGCACCAGTGGGTTCAGAGGGTAGGTTTTACCCTAGTAACATATTGACTTGAGTGTTTTTACCTATTTTTGTTGACCAAAAGCCAAAAGACGGAGTCAGAAAACGCAAAATTTCAGAAAAGGCTTAAATTGAGTGATTTTTGCATGTTTTTGCAATTGTGAAGCATACTTGCACTTGCTGAGAGCATAAGGAAGCATCAAGGACACTTCAGTCTGAAAAAATCAGCAGTAGACATCCTACGCGTAGGATGTCTCCATGGCATTTTTGGCAGGGAATTTGGGAAAACTGAGGTTACCAGTGTGTTTAGAAGGTAGGTTTTACCCTATTTTCACCTGGAAAATGGAAATTTGACCAAATTTTGACAGATCAAGACCAGAAGATGAGAATGTCCAGACATCCTACCCAAATTGTGCCCAAGGCATAATTTTTGAGACCAAACCATAGGGTGACTTCATGTGCATGTTATACATGATGTTTTGAGTGCATGGGATAAATTTCATCTCATTTGGGTCAGTGAAATGGAAGATTGAGCGGACTTTAGCATTTTGACTGAAAAAGGCAAGAACAGCTAAAATTTGGGACTTTTGACATCCAAACCAAAATCTAAGCATACCACTGGGTTGCTGACATCAAAGGGAAGCTGTGGGACAAGTCTGGGGTCAAACAGGCCAAAAAGACATCCTACGCGTAGGATGTCATATGTGTGATTTTGCACTCCAAACTTAATTTTGAGCATACCCCAGTGATCAACACCTTAAGGAGAGTCTGTGGTTCAAATTTGGGGAAATTCTGAGCAGTTAGACATCCTACGCGTAGGATGTCTACTACATAATTCTGAAACCAAAATTCTATTGTGACCATACCATGCTGTCATATAGCCTTAGGCAAGCCTCCTAGTCAATTTTGGTCCAATTTGGAGTTGATTTGACTTAGGAATTCATCAGAACAGACATCAGGCTTTTGGAACAGATTCTTGATCATTTGATCAACCTATAGGTGTCAGAATCAAAAAGTAAAAATAGCTGTGAGTTAAGCACATCAAGGGGAAGCTACAGTGCAAGTTTGAGCTGAAACAGAGCAAAAAGACATCCTACGCGTAGGATGTCTCAAGCTTGATTTAGGACTCCAAACCAACCTATGAGCACACCACTGTGATCAGCACATCAAGGAGAAGCTGGGGTGAAAATTTCAAGTCATTCTGAGCAAAAAGACATCCTACGCGTAGGATGTCTCAAGGACATTTTTAGGTCCAAATGAAATTCTGAGCATACCATTGTGTTGCTGGACTTAAGGGGAGTCTCTGGACCAAATTTAGTTAAATTCTGAGCATATAGACATCCTACGCATAGGATGTCTCCATGCCAGATTTACGGTCCAGCTGTACTTTTGACCATACAGAAGTGTTCACAGTGTCACAGAGATCCCAAGTCTTCTTCCATTCTAAACTACATTTCACTGTTTTGGCCATAACTTTCACAAACGGTATCGGATCGGAAAAGTTTTTATATCAAAACGTAGCCTGAGAGAGGCCCTACAGATCTTAGAGCAAAACATGAACTAAATGTATGCCAACGGCAACCATTTAGTTCTATTTTGAAAAAAACATCGTTTAAGGCCTCAAAATTCATCCGGAAGTCAGGGGTGTCTGAAAGCGACAATTTGCGAGAATTGTGACTAAACGGTCGCGGTTTTTGACATAGTTTTGACTTTTCCCTAACCAAAGAACTTGAACACAGTGGACTAAGTCTACTTGAACCAAGAAAAAGCTCTTAAGCCCAGAAATCATGTCTACCATAGATTCAAACACAGCTTACACAAGCGTGGAGATCCCGACGATAGAGGAATATCCTCCCACAATGGATCTTCCAAACTTGCAATTGATAAAGACCCATCTTGTTGAGAGAGTTTGGATGATTGGTCATGAGAGTGAAGGACTATATAGATACATTGACGACAATGAGGTCAATCTTTATAGGTGCTCAGATCCATACCTAGAAGAGATAACGGATTACAAGCTCTTATATGTCTACACATACGGAGTCGACTATCAATGGAGATCTATAGTTGTCGACAAGTATGGACGAGAATACAGAGTTGTAGAAAGCACAAATCCACAGACTGTACTAGAAAGAGGTGGATATTTGGTCAATGAAGGACCACAAATGCCTCCACCAAACACGAGAATTCCTATAGGAGTTCCAAGAAGAGAGCCACCAGGATTCCCTTCAAGAGCGATAACGAGAGAAGGATTGGGAGAGTCTCTGGTTAGACTTGTAGACAATCGACGAGTTAGACCATCCCAAGTCCAGAAATGGGTAAACAGAAAATACTCCGGAGATGAAGATCCGAGAGATCACGTAGCGACTTTTAGAAGAGTGATTAGAGCAGAGGAAGTTTCAGATTTTGCGACACAGTTTGCGGGATTTGGATTGACTCTAGAAGATGATGCAGCTACATGGTTCGACTCGGTGGAGATATGGGATTTTGAGACCCTAGATGAGTTGTTTGAGGAGTTTATTGAAGAATTCTCGCCAAAAGGCATTGCTCACAACACAGTCTCGCAAATCTATAGATTCAAATAGAAAGAGAATGAATCAGTACGCAAAGCATCATTACGACTCAAGAGATATGCTAAGCTCTGTCCGAGAGAGGAATTACCTACACAAGCACGACTGATGCTGATCTTTATCCAGGGAATGCTCTTTATCTAGTGGATAACTGTGAGGCATACAAAGAAAAGGACTTAAAGAGTCAAGGAGATGACACATCCTCTCAGCACAGTGTTTCACAGATAAGTGAGTCCATTGCCAAGCCAACGGCACCTATTGATCAAGAAAAGCTTATCGACGACTTGGTCGAGATGTTGATTCCTCTTGTAAGGTTTGATTCGGGAGAGCCGAAGTGGTGTGAAATTGAGAGAAAATGGACGAACCATACAGGGGAAGAGTGCTATTATAGCATGGAAAATGCTGGGGAGAGGTATGTACAACCTGTTCCAGAAGCACCTATTCCACCTAGATACATTACGGGGAATGCGCCAAGACCGGTAGGAGTTTTAAGGCCACAGCTTGTCTTAGGACAACAACCTCCGTTGCCAGGTGCTAGAATGCCGGTAGACATGAGATACATGCCAATGATGGAAGCATCAAATAAACCAACGCCAGTACCAGCTACAATGTGGTATAGCAACCAAAGTGAGTACTACCCTTTGGAGCAACAAAATGTGAGAAAAACACATGGAGTGGTGAGGCCAGTACAACCTCCACCTCCTGGGTTTCAGTCGAAAGAAAGAAGGTATGAAATGGACGAAAGGACATTGCGATTCATTGCAAATAGCGGCTTATCTAGGTCAAAGCTTACTTATAGCCAAGAGGAAATGCTGAAATAATCTCCTCAACCAGAGACAGATTGTCACAAAAGTCGTGACAACCACTTGGTCAAACAATGTCCTCATATGGAGATCACTGAAGTAAATTCCTATTGTCTTGAGTGTGGCATCACTCACTTGATCCCCGATTGCCCGAAAAAACCAAACCAACTCAGGAAAATCACGACAAATGTATCAGGGATTGTTCAGCTACCTAGTAGCTCAGAAAATGAAAATGTCGTACCAGTTCAAGTGGTTACGAGAGCACAAGCTCAAAAGAAAGCTGATGAGAATCCAGAGACAAAGAACACGGAAAGTGACATGAGTCCAAAGACAGATGATGGACCAAAGACAGACGCACCTAGTGAGAAAACCAAGAGCAAACGAAATAGTTGGAAAGCTAGAAAGACTAGGATGAAAGCCAGATGGTTAAACCTCTAGAAGAACCATCCACGGATGAGAAACCGAGAAGTGCTAGTTCAGGAGGATCTGTGTTGGTAGAGAAGGTTAATGAGACATTAGATGCCCTCTTGAAAGCCTATGATGTGAGGCTCAAAAAAAACCAAACCCAAGAACAGAGGTGGATGACATATCCCTATGCGGAATTAGAAAAGCAAAGATTGGAAATGTGCAGAAAAATGATTCAAACAGCCCAATCTTTACTAGAACCACCAGTTGCAAAACCTGAGGATGTGAGCCGTGTCATGCCTAAACAAGTAATCCCACCAAACCAGAAACTAAAAGAGCCAGATTCTAGTCATAAGCACAGACCAAACCTCAAAGACCCAGCATTAGAACCAAGGATAGTACTGAATACCACGGATAACTCTTCTGAGGGATTTCACCAAGCTATACATGAGGATTGTAAAGAGATAGATGGTCTTGACGAATTGTGGAAACAAGTCAGAGAGGCCAATGAAGCCGATGACCTAAGAAGACGAGTAGACAAGACTGGTGATTAACGAGGAGTGTTTCTACCACCAATAGAGGAATTTGAGACTGGATCTCAAATGAATCTAGACGTGCAATCGTGTTGGGGCGACAAAGGATCTGTACAATCTATGGATAGTCAACCCCATTCGCTAAGAACACTACCGTCCTACATGGGAGAGTACGAGACCAAGTCAGATGTGGTTGCAGTCCCATCACAGAGACTGTCTCCCAACAAGGCCATCGATTCAAAGGGGCTAGTAGATATTCTATCTACCCCAGTCACCTGTACAATAATGTTAGCCGAGTTGCTCCGAATAATACCAAACATGTGGGCTAATGTGGGTAAATGTCTAGAGAAATTTTGTGTAAAAACCCCAATGACTCAAATCGAGGAAGGCATCAAAGAGCTTGAAATGCCTCAACTAAATACTAGGCCAGTTCCATTAAACAAGGTAGGCAAGTATTACGAGGGAGAAGATGGAAACACCACCCTTCCTGTGGAATTCAATGGTGTAAAAACCATGGCAATCCTTGACAGTGGAGCTGGTGTGGCCATTGCAACCAAAGAGGTTTGGAAAAAATGGGGACAACCTGCCTTGATATCTACACGAATGACCCTGCAGCTTGCAGACAGACACAAGGAAAAGCCCCTAGGATTGCTAGAAAAAGTACTTGTTACTTCTTGTGGCATTGAATATGAACACACTTTTGCTGTTGTCGACTTTGGCAAGAAGAACAACTATGAAATCATTTTGGGAAGACCATTCATGCGACAATTGAAAATGGTCCAAGATTGGGGTTATGACCATATATACGTGAGACATATGGAAACCATAACAAAGATAAACTTGAGGGACCATAGCTACAGAGATGTGACGAGAACACCGGTAGAAGAGTTTGATTCCGCCACAGTAGCAGGATCAAAACCTCCAGCTTGGTTAGGGAAGCCTAAAGAACTGTCGATGTGTGGAGCTTCACAATGTGGTAGCTTGAAACGTGAGGAATGTATCCTAGAATGGGTTATAGAGGATAGGGACTGTATCCCAGAACCATTTCCTGAAGAAGAGTTAGAGCCTTTTGGATGGGAACACATCTTGGCTACTCTGGACGTGTGCACCGTAGAGGATGCTCCCACAACAAAGTTTTGTGATGAAAATGGCTATGATGTTGTTCCTTATTTTGCAGTGAGTGTAATCCAGGAAAACGAAGAAATCCAGACATCAACAAGCTCTCGAAATAAGGAGCAAACAAAGAAATGTGGAGAATCAAAAGATGAAGAAGACGACGAGTTCTATGACTCTGTAGAACACTTCGAGCTTCAAGAAGATCAACGACCCGGGAATCAATGTCATCGTTACATGAATCAAGTGCATCAAAAGTGGATTCCAAAGTCCTCAGTGAAGACACAGCCACCACAAGCATCCTCATACATGGCTCCTAATAAGGATGCAAAGACTCAGCTAGGAGGAATACGACCAGAGCAACAAGCTAACAATGCTCTAATCAATGGGCTAGAAAAGTTCTCCAAGAAACTACCACCCACGAGCAAACAGACAGTAACTTTCCACTACCAGCCAAAAAATCAAGGGAAAGTACAAGAAGTCAACCTTGCTGAGGATAGTAGCGATAGTGATGAATCTTACGACATCCCCTATCATCAACTCAGACCATCACTATCACCAACCCCTTCAACAACAACCATGACAGGTCAAAAGAACAGGACAACAAGTCAAAGCCAAAAAGCTCGACAAATCTGGATACCAAAAAGCCAGATCGGCCAAAAACAGATATGGATCAAGAAGACAAAGATCTCTAATGACAAATCACAAGATCCACCACCAAAACAAAAGCAAGGAAAGCGTGCACGAATGGGTAAGAATATCACAAAGTCGCAAGCTTTCACAACTCAGGTTTGGGTTCCAAAGAAGTTGATTCAAGCACAAAAAAGTCAGGAATTCATTTGGATTCCAAAACAACCACAGTATCAACTTTCAAAGCCTAAATCCCGTCACCAACCAAGCGTACAAGGGCTGAAGCAAAGACCACTGTTGACTCACACAACAAAAAGGTGGATCCCAAAGAAGTCTCTTCAAACACAAACGAAGCACGGGCAAGTATGGGTTCCCAAACAAGAGCCAGCAACAAAAGAGCCAATAATCGCAAAGAAATGGTTCCCAAAGAAGAACAACAAAACTGTTGTCAGTGCATCGCCGCTTGAATTCTTACAATTCTTCCTACGATTACAGTACAGTTAGAAGAGAGCAAGTCACTTCAATCAAGCAACGATACAGGATCTCCAAGTACCATTACATTGCTTAGAATAGAAAGCCTCGCCAACAAATTCCAATAAGCAAATTGCTTATACCCACATCTTGCACAACATAAATCTTTTCCATGCATTGACTGTGTATGCATAATAGGGCTACATTACAAGGACTGCATAGGCACAAATTTTAATTTCCCAAGCACAACACATACCCTTTGCGATACCCTGTCGTAAAGGATGACTCCAAATAGGAAGGGGGGAGGCATTTTGAATGCGGACCTAACATTATGACTATTAGAGGGCAATGTTTTGTGAGATGCATTGAATTTTTGCGTTTTATTGTGATAATTTTTTGACAAAATTTAGAGTATATGCCCTCATAGTAGTGTTACAGAGGAGTATGGGGACAAAATCCATATATGAGCCCCTAGGGACATGTGTATAGTGTACATAGCATTTAGATTTCTATTTAAATGATTTTTCTTTTGTTGAGTTGTTTTAAGATTTCCCTTGTTTATAATTAAGAAAAAAATTTAAAAATCCATAATCCACATGAAGAAAAGATTGACGAGAGGCCTGAGCACTACAAAGAGAAGAAGGTACAGGAAAATGATGAAACTTCACGAAGTATGTCTCAGCAGCCACTACAACAGCCGAAGAACTTGTCACAAAGCAGTGTCAACATGCAACCGACAAGTCATACAAGTCAGAGTCGAGTCGCTAAGCCACAAAATGAGTGAGGTGTTAGTCCCAAAGCTTCAAGTAATATTCTCTGTGGTCTAAGCGTCTTAGCTATTCTAGGTATTGCTCAAGCTGGAAGAGTTGAGCATATTTACGTTGTGTCGCTCATGCTGGTATAGGTGAGCAAAAGAGTCGAAGTCTAAGTAATTAAGTCTGGTGAAGTGAAGGAGAAGGTCCAAAAGACACTCACATACTGAGCATACTCAGATACGAGTGGAGAAACTTCTACATCGAAAACCCTTCTTGGAAAGTTGGAAGCTATTGAGACATCTTTTGATATCACATGTGCTACATTTATTCCTCGAACTCCCATCATCTCCTTCTTTATGCTTTTGTTGACAAATTTCTCATATGCATATAGAGTGTCCCATAATTGGCACTTGCATCAGGCACTCTTTCCGTGTTTCACCCAAGCACTCACCTTTCATGAACATGTACTTCAGGTTCAACTGCTCAACCCCAATAATAGCGTATACCAAAGGCATTTTTTTTCCCACCGGGTTTTTTTCCCTTTGGTCATCCAGGTTTTAGACCCTAATCTAAAGACGCCTATCACCATCCTCTTGTACATATTCCTTCTACATCAAAAATAAGGAAATGCTACTCAAATCAATTGACAAATGAATTGGAGCACCAATTTCAGATCATAGCATACTTCTCCTCAATGGCGAGTCGAAGAATGGCCTACAATGACAAAGCTGCAGACAACACTAACAACATGATTGCATAGAAACAAAGAAGTCACCAATGAAGAAGAGCAGACATAAAAGTAATCAGAGGATCTCAAAAGATGAATGGTTATGATGATAGATGTCCGCTCTAATGGATCATAGTTCTTGTTGTGGTTCGACAAAGATACAAGCAGTGCAACAGATGAAACAACAGCAAAGTGTTGACCGCTGGGTCACCAACACAACAAAATCCTTACAAAGTTGTCATTGGCTCACAAGATCAGAAAGCCAATCACTCAATTCTACAGATTGTAGAAGTTGTTTCTGAGAATCACAAATATTCCGAATTCACAGATTTGCTGGAGCAAATGATGGATGGAGCTTTATCTATCCATGATGATAAGAGTCAAGTTAAACGAAATTGGGTTCTTTTTGAATTTAGATCTGGCAGTAGACCTATAATGACAGAAACAGATGCTGCAGCTCGGAGCATGGATGTGAAAGACATAAAGTTCGTCATCAATTATGATTTTCCTGAATCATGTGAAGACTATGTACATTGGATTGGACGAACAAGACAAGCTACTGCAAAGGCTATAGTCTATACTTTCTTTCCAACAACAAAACGACAACAAAAACCACATCGCCATCGACAATCAGGTCATGTCGGGGACGACATGAACGCGGAAGGGGGGAATGTTGACCGCTGGGTCAACAACACAACATAACTCAAGTTTCGTACCAAAGTCTTATCTTTTGCGAGTTATGAAATGCTGCGGATTATGGCTATAAACGTCATTTGTAATGAGTAGTTATTCTAGTTTCAGAAGCCGGGGTGCAATGGCACTTCCAGATTGTAAATACAAAGCCATTTGACCCTTTCAACCCCATTTTTGGTTAAACCTAAGGTAGCCTTAGTATATAAGGTACCTAGGTCATTTTGTAAGGAGACTTTTATCATAATCAAACTTTAGCGCTCCCGTCTACTGTGTGTGAGAGAGAAAGAGAGTGAGCGTGAGCTTCATCCTCTCGCTACGCCCGGCTTGCTCAACGCATTGGAGATCCGAGTGCACCATTGTTGTAGGCTCGAGGAGAGCTACGCAACAACGCCAAGCATTCCATGCGAGACTAAGCGCACACGTCGACGCATCTACAAGCTATTTGTGGCCGTAAGTGTATCAAACGATGTCTGTTTTCTGCGTGCTAGTGGTCTATAGAATCGTGGAGACATAAGCTACGCATAGGTATTCATAAATTTCAGTTTCGGGCACTTTCAGAATTCTGCTCTGTCATCCTATGCGTTTTCCGCAGACGGGTTTAGAGTGAGGGTTTTGAGTATAAAAGCTTAGGGACAGGTGTATCCTAGTGAGGGGATGGTGTTCCTTAAGTTTCGTACAAATTTGGCATGATTAGGTGAGTTACCTTTCGTATGTGTGTATGTGGCTAGGTGGTGTAGTTGAGAGTAGTGAGGTTCTTGATTGTGGTTTAGTTGGCCTTCCAGAGTGTTGTATGTGTAGGATGGTCTCAGCTTGACAAGCTAAAGAGATTTCCTCCGTGTGCCTATCGTGTCATCTGTGTCCTCGATTGACATTATGTTGATCTAGGTAGTGTTTGCATGCACTTCATGGGTGTGTGAGACTTCCCGTCCAACAGTCTCATAGAAGCAAAGAATGGTAGGAAAAAAGGCATCATTATCTACACACCTTTCCATCTATCTCAAAAGCAAAAGCTGCAAAAAAAATATGTATGTGCAATAGATCTTTCCTTTTTTGGTTCAATATGCACATGGATCTTATCTTCAAGGTGGCCATGTGTTCATTGTCCATCCACATATCAATGTCCTTGAACATAGAAGAATACTCCCTTCTCTGCTAGAGACATATGAGTTCTCCCTTTGTAAAGCTCCTCCCCAATGGAGCCGTGCTAAACATCCAAAATGCCCATGGCACACTCCACCGATTTCCATTCCTCTATGCTTTAGGGATAGACATGTGAAGCATAGTAGCATAAAACAAGCAAAAATATAAAAATCCTAAGATCAAAGTACCACAAAAAACCCAAAGTAAAGTGGAAATAATAGTCACCATATGAATCACTTATATTTATCTCTGTGTAGAGGAAGATTAAAGCTCCTGAGATGGAGATGAAGCTCCTTGTACATGTTAACATGTTGCACTAAGAAAGCCTAAAAATTTTAACTCTTCCTTTCCGATGACAACAATTGGTTTTTTGAAGGGTCTTTTCTTTTCTTGCTTTGTTGCATTATAATCCAGCTACCCTTTGATATGAGTGTTGGGATCCACCATTTGTGCTTGTTTAATGTGGCATAGGTGATAATGGTTTCAATGAATGTGCTATGGTGTTTAGATTGGATGTACTCCATTGCTTAAGGAAGATGACACACAAAAGATGAAGGTGAAGAAAGGGTAGCAGGAAGAGGAGGGAGAAAAAGATAGTGGAATAAGGGGAGAGGTGGGAATGGGGTGGAAATAGGAGGGAAAAGAAGGCCGTGAGATGATTCAAAAGAGAGGTGAGAATACAAGAGAAAAGAAGGCCATGAGAAGATTCAAACACTTTTTGGAGAGTGAAAAGAGACCTTTTTGAGTTAAAAGGACCACGTAATGGAAAGTTTCCTTAGAAGGTTTCGTAACAAAAGCCCTCCTCTCATTGGCCTAGAACACACTCTCTCTCTCTAAACATTAAAAATCAAATAAGAGACCTCAAACTTCCCGTAATGTTAGAGGAGTTGGGATGGCCTTGGTATACAACATTTTTGTATTGGTAGGAAACCTTGGAAATATCTTAGAGGTGTCCACCTTGCACAAAACTAAAGCAATTGGGATGGTCATCGCATACATTGTTTCTATGTAATGAGGAAATCTTTGGAAATCTAGTTCAAACCTTATGCCATGCTACTTAATTGTGTCTACATATTCTCTCTTGGGATGAAAATGAGGTGAAAATAAGCATTTGGGATTTTTTTTTAATTTAAAAAATATTAAGACTGAACTGAAATTTTTCATCACAAATAGGTGGGCACTTTGCTCTAGGAAGTTTTGTAAGGGTAGAAGGCTTTTGCCAATTGTAGGAGGTTAAAATTTATGGATCCCTCCCTTTAGATATGTTTGCGCAAGTCTCGAAATAATGATTTTCATGGGCACAATTTCCAAGAAAAATCTAACCATTGGGAATTTTGGGCTTGAATTTTGATCGGTATGTGAGCGTACTATATAAGGCCTTCCTCCATTAACTCCTTACTCTAAGCAAATATTATGTTCAACTTCATTAAGGATGTCTTTCTTTGTGATAGCAATTTGAAAATGATTTTAGGCCCTTGATCACCTTTGTCATCTTTTTTTAAGTACATTGCCATAAATACAAGCTTAGATGACTTCGTAAGGGCTTTTTCACCAAAGAAGGCATCAAATTGTTGTATGAAAATGACCTCCTTGTCCTTGTTTCCACATGAAACTTCATATGGGAGAAAAGAAAATATTCTTTTATCCATATTTTAACTTTCAAAGACAAACCCGCCTGCTGCAATGATGGATGAAGATGACACTGTCCCTTCTTTCTTACCCCTTTAGAAGCATAGGGGTCTCCACTTGGATTTGATTCAAGTTAGAGGAGCCAAATGAAAAACAATAAGGGAACGTTGTCTCCCTTTTGCATATTTCATGATTACATGTAAGCCCCTTTGTCCTTCTCAATGGAAAAAGAACTTACATTGCGCTAGGTCTTTCCATTCTAGAGAGAAGGCAAAGGACCATTTGGACATCTTCATTAAGGGACATTGAGGCTAGATTTTTTGCCTTGTAAGAAATGGAAAAGAGGTAAATGCAATATATTTTAATCTTTCCTGGCATAACTCACAATCGTGAGTGGCTTGTATTAATAACCCAAAAGAATTACAATTACTAGTCATGCTCACGTCGAGCCATGACATCTTTCAACAACCATCATTACATCGGCTAAAAAGGGGGGCCACCCCACGACAAAGGTATAACACTTGGTAGGACAAGGAATGGACACTTATCCATGTGGTTCAGATATTGCAAGAGACACAACTTTGTTCAACTCTTCAGAGTTCCTCCATTTTCCATTGGCAATAATCACTTCCTTGCTTTCTTGAATGACCTCCATGACCTAGCTATTTTTAGGACGTTCTTGAATAGTCCATAGTTCTTAGCCTTCCACACGTGTTTAAGTAACAAAACCTGACAATTTGAGTATTGGTTAGCAATGGTTGGCTCTCAAACACCTTCCCACCCATGAAGAGATCGTTCTTGAAGAACCCAATCTTCCATGTATCTTTCCTTCCATGCCATAGATTGTCGAGCATTCCTTTAAAAGGTGGGGGAGGTTCTCACTTGGGTGACCTTCATTGCGGGCATCTATCTGGACTAATACCTCTAGCTAGGACCTTTACCCTAGTCGACAAGGCCCCCATAGTACCTTCCATATAAAGACCTCATTCCAAGTGGTGTTTGTGGGCACCATATGTTCTTTAAAAATGTCACCCATCTTGTCTCTTGCCATAGTACCTTCCATATAAATACCTCATTCCAAGTGGTCTTTGTGGGCACCATATGTTCTTTACAAATGTCACCCATCTTGTCTCTTGCCATTGCTTGCCCCACTGCTTATTCAAGGGGGAGAACCAATCCAGCAAGACCATGAGAATGTTATAAACATCCTTGGTTTGTGGTTTTTGGAAGTGTCTATCTATGGGCCACCTCCATGCTTTCCATTCAAACGTAGACTCGCAGGTCAGAAGATAGCAATTTTCAAGCCATTCTAAGACTCTATTTACCAACAATCTTTCAGCCCCATTGAGATGGAACTGGGAGGCGAGTTGGTCCGACCATTTCCAGTGACTGCTACTATAGTCCCAGAATTGGCCCAGGCATTGGAGTCCTTTGTTGTTCATCTTTCTGGCCACCTCTCTCCAAGCAGGATTCAACAAGATGCTTCCCACCTTAGAGAGCCAAGGGGACCAGTGAGACATTGAGTTGTGAAAGTACCTAGTTACCTCTCCCCATTCCAATGCCTCCACTGCTTTGTTTCACTTTCAAGAAATCGTGCCCATTAACCCCCAAGTTTTAGGTTAGTCCACCGAGGGACAATCAGCTTGTCGTGCAGCTCCAACCCTTTTCATTGGCCCCCTTGCGAGCAGAATTTGGAATTGTCCATCAAGGCATTTTTTCAAAAGAGCCCATGCTTGGTCTTTCTTTGTGATTGCACAAACTTGGCACATTGGGCCTCTGTGTGAGTACTAGGGTTGAGAATTTTGATACCATCTTGCTCTATCAGTCTAGCTATGGCCTCCTAGCTTGCCCATTGCCTTGGCAATGATTTTTTATGGTTGTTTTTCAAGTGGAATCTTTTCACCACCGGTTTTAAGAACTCCTTCTAGTTTCATTTGGCTATCTTAAGCAGCGGGTCATTGAATGCTATATAGGGGAGCATAAAGGAGTTGATCACTTTCAAACTGCTCAAGAAAGGGAGAATCACATACTCCCACCTATGAAACTTTCTCCTTATCTTATCCATCACCCATGAAGAATCTTTGCTTGTGGGTTATACCCACCCCCATAGGGGCTCCCAAGTGCCTAAAAACAGTCCCTTTGGACACAATCTCCCCATTCCATAGTGTAAGGTCGAACAAGCCATCTTCTAGGTGGGAGATCAACCTATATTTTTCAATATTGCACTTTGACTCTGGTGCAATGGCATACGTTTTCACAATCTCTAGAGCCTTCCTGATCACATGAGGACAAGCTTTGAGGAAGAGCAAGGTATCATCCACCACAAACAACTTAGCCAATAGTTGGTCGTTATTGGGAAGGGATAGCCCTTAAATCTCCCCTCTTGAAGCACTACCTTTGAGCATTGTCACCAGGGGATGCGATCCAATGGCAAACAATAGTGGATCTAGAGGGAAGCCTTGCTTCATTGATCTTTTTACTTCAAAAGCCGCCACAATCCACTCATTGAAGAGAAGCTCAGATTTACTACCAGCACCCAATGTTCTGACCAACCGACACATCCGTGGCCCAAAGCCCAATGATTTCATGAACACTTTAATGAAGAACCATGTGATCCTATCATACGCTTTATCTAAATCCAATTGTAGTAGTACACACTTTTTCTTAGTGAATGATGCAAACTCTACGCCGACCATTGCTTCTAGAATGTTTCCATTGATTGACCTTCCTTTTATAAATCCATGTTGGTTGGGGTTGATGACCTTGTCAAGTAGGGGAGAGAGTCTGAGGGAAATATTTTTGGTAATTATTTTGTATGCCACTGACATCATAGTTATGGGGGGCCAGTGCTTCAACTAGGAGCAACAAACTTGTTTCGGGATTGGTTTGATGAGGCCTTTTTTGACGCTCAAGTTGAGAACTCCATTCATCAGGGATGGATTAGCCATTTGCGTGATCGAAGATTTAAGCTCATCCCAAAATTCTTTGAAGAACTAAGTAGTCATGTCATCCCATCTAGGAGACTTCTCTTTGCCCAAAGCTTGCATTGCAAGAGAGCATTCATCCTAGGAGAACACCTTCTCTAAGAGGTTGGCGTATGATTGTGATAACATGTTTTTTACACTTCCCATAAGAGTAGCTCTGACTCCATTCACTTTCAGGGAATGGGCCTTAGACTGGCCAATGACCTGTTGCAAGTGGTCAAGCATCATATGAGCCATTTCATTCGCGTCCTTAGTCTCCTTTCCTTCCACATTGGACAACAAGTGGACAATGCCCCAATTTCTATTGACTTTGATAATCCTAAAGAAGTGAGATTGATTAGCCTCCTCTAGCTAGAGGAAGGTCTCTCTACATAGAATTCAAGCCTTCTTCACCTCCTTGAGTTGTTCTTCGATCAAGTTTCATTTTGCTTCAAGCCAAATTCTACGCACGGATTCTAAAGCCAACCTTCGTGTTTTTTGGTGGTTAAGAGCTCTACTTCATCTGCGAGTTTCTTCTAGTGCTCCTTATGGTGTTTCTTCCTTCTAGGGCCTACAGTCTTGATCCCATGCCTCATGGCTTACGAGATCCACATCTTTACGAAGCTTTCTTATAGCTTTCAAGAGCAGGATTTTTAATAGAGGGTCTTTAAAAAGATGAGCCCCTGTTGTCAGTAGCTTCTTTGACCCTTGGGGGTAGTGACCTCCTTCTTTGGTTTTTTGAAATTTCATGCTTAACAGTTGGTGATCCGATAGGCATTGTGAAGTTACCACCTTCATTCAATCAATGGCGGCCAACAATCTGCTTGATGGGAACAATAGCATCTATTCAATCAAGATGTCATGACATCATATTACAAACTGGTATACATAAAACTTGGCATGCCATTCCATGGGCCCACCTCTTACAAGTCCATTAAATCCCACTTCTCACACAAGCTTTGCCATCTAGATCTCACTAATCCTGCAACCATATTCGATGGGCATGTTATATCCTTTCTCTTCTCCACCATATTGAAGACAAATTCTAAATACCAAAATTCAAAGAGAATCTCCACCAATTGGACAAGATGTCACTTTTCAAGGTCCCACATGAAGTGCCACTTTGAAATAGGCTCCTTTCCAAAAAATTATTCCTTCAAATCCACCGGTTTCTCATTTGGCTTAAATTTTAAATTTGTCCTATTCAACCTTGCATTATTCCTGTCAAGACAAAGAGAAAGAAAATTATAGAACATTGAGAGTCTCAAGGGAGGACGAGAGAGAGAGAGAGAGAGAGAGAGAGAGAGAGAACACAAGATGTGGGTGGAGCTAATGTGTGAGAGAGAGCCCCTTATTCTTCTATCTAGTAAAGAGTAAGGTGTGTACAAGTGATGGGCGGTCAAACGTCTATGGCACATCCAGTCAAGGTAAGAGACACACCGTCTTTACCCCAACAATCTCCCACCTTAAGGAAAATGTGTTGATAAGTGGTACTAATATAGGATCTAGCAGTATTTACAAGAGATATATGGAGGAAACTCGTCTCAACCTATGCCCACTGGCTCTCTCAAAGTTGAGAGAGAGAGAGAGAGAGAGAGAGAGAGAGAGAGAGAACACAGGATGTGGGTAAAACTATTCACCATAATGTGTGAGAGAGAGCCCCTTATTCTTATATTTAGTAAAGAATAAGGTGTTTGGAAGGTCGGACACCTCTAGCACATCAAGTTAGGGTAAAAGGCACACCATCTTTACCCCAACATTTGCAACATAAGAATCAAAGTAGCGTTTGTTTTTTGTATTCATCTCATGTTCTTCGTTCAACCACACTATTCACAAGAAAATATGAACATGGATGAGAGAGGATTTAAGAAGGATAAGTAGATATGTATGAGAGAGTGTTTAAGAAGGCTAGGTAGATCTGCATTGATGGATTCTAGCAAAGTTCTACCTTGGATAAGGAAGGTGTTCAAGGGAGTATGGAGAAAATTTAAATCATTAGAGCAAGTTAGAGAGAGCTATTCAAGGTCGTAAAGACAAACTTAAAGCACTCAAGAGTGAAAGGATCTTTGCTACCAAAGCCATCTCTTCCTCAACAAGCAAGTCTTAGAATCAACTCTAAGGTCATGGAGATGCTTGGAACCTGTTCACATCAATGATATGTAGCTTGGTAAGAAGAAAGATCTCAAGTTTGATTGTTTCAATAACTTGTTCTTTAACTTAAGGACTTTGCAAAGTGCAATGATTAAATTCTATGATCTTTAAGCTTTTGAGGTGAATAGACAAGCTATTTTTGTGACTAAGCTATATGAAAATGAAATTGTAAAGAATACAAAACTTAAGAGGGTCTCAAGAACCCTTATGAAAAGAGATTTTGATAAAGAGGGGCATCAAAGCCAAAAAATTTGTATAAATTTTAGTCTTCATTTAGAAAAGAACATTTGGTGATTGGGTGCTTTTGACGTTTATTGTGAGGATTTAAGTGGTTTGAACTGGGTATTCCACCACATACTCAAGGCCTTGCAGGTAGGAGAGGAGCTAGATGTTGAGGGTTTTGGTGGTTACAAGGTGTAATGCCACATGGAGGGAGATTTAAACACTTAAGAGTAAGTGTTTTTATAATGTGTCAAAGGGTGCCAATGCCAAAATCCCTTGTGTCTATTGCATGGGTGCAACAAAGGAGCTGAATCTTACTAATAAGATAAGGCCACTAGCAACAAACACTCAAAAGATCCAAACTTTCAAGCAGTTTTGGACATTCCCCTCTCAGATGTCAATATATCCACATTGCATGCACTTCATAGAATGATTGAGAAGATTGTATATATATTCTAGTAAAAATATTAAAGGGTCTTGTCAAATGTTGGAGTTCATACGAAAAATTTGATAATTGAGATAAACACCAAGAGGTCATCAAGTGGAAACAATGTTTCCAAAAAAGATTCTACTAGAGGGGTGAAGGTGAGACCTTCTTGGAATTCCATAGGAAATTGTGTAGGGTGCATCCAATACTGATTACAACTAATGGAAGGCATTGCACAATGCTATGAAGGACCACCGACTTGATGGTATAGCTAAGAGTCATAAGGTAGAAGTTTAGGAAGCCTTGGATGTAGTCTTCTCTTACTATGAAAAAAATCATTGGGGGTAAGAATGACCTCTCCAACTTCAAGAAAGAGCTCAACAGATTCAAGAAAGCTATGAAACTTTCTTGGATCTTAGCTCTCTACAAATAGGCTTGCTAATTCATTTGGCTTGTTCTACATAAAATAATAAATGATTTTTACCTTTTTGTGTAGCATATCCTCTAGAATTGCATTCTTTGGTTTATAACAAAATGTGTGGGCATGCCAATTTGGTCTACCCAAGGTATGGAGAAGTGACACTACCAAGCAAGAACCAAGTTTTTCAAGCACACTAACACGGAGGAGAGGGACAAAAATATCTTGCTTGAAGTATTCTAGTGGTTTTACAGGCAAGTGTGTCATATAACAAGATTGGAAGAGGCCAAAAAATTATAAGAGAATTCAGATAATTCTACAGGTATGCAAAAGGAGTGAGAAAAAAAGGTAAGATGCATATAATAAGTCATTTGTAAGTGGAACTTTTTTACAATGGCTTGCAACCAGGGAGAGACAAGGCAACAAGTGGAGAATTGCAAGGCTCAATTTTGGCTACATCCTACCTTTCAATCTTAGCTTCACTAGTTTCTACACTTCCCCTCCAATTCAAAAACTCCTACTTATTATCTCCTTGCAATCACCTACCTACATGATCAAAAGTGGCAACCGCATAGGATGCTCTCGTGCCACAATATGCACTTCTAGATTCCATAAATTCTTGATAAGTTCAAATATTCTGATGGACTCCTACTTTTCAACAGGTATTAATTTGTCAAATCTTGGACCTAGTGGATGTCAGCTAACCACCCTTGGCATAGCCATTGCTGCAAGCATGGAGAGATTAAATAAGGAAGAGAGCTTTGTGTGGTAGATGGAAAAGGTCTCCTTGTTAAGATTTCCAATTTAACACTCAAGAATATTATTCCTCTTGAGATAAAAAAGTATTGGACCTCTCGTCTTCCTTTACAAAAATTGGTGTCAATAATATCAATCTATGCAAATAGAGAAAACAATCAAAACTATCAATGGCTGAAAGCATGAATGGGTGGTATACTTGTAAGGGTGGGAAGATATTTTTCAAATATATTTTTTTCAAAAGTGGAGGTTGGTAAAAATTTTACAAATCAATTATAAATTGTGTGCTGATTATAGATTTAGATTCTCCTTTTGAAGAGCTATCCATTGATATATAGCACGCCCTATATCTTTTTATTTTGGTCAAACACTTCCAGAAATAGTTATGTCCTGGACACAACTTTTTTGTACATCCACTCATGGTTTCACCCCAATATGGAATCACGTTTTCATAAGCCATATATAACACTGCTACCAAAAATATTACGTACCGTTGGGTTTTCATTATCTTCAAAAAGCTCCTCTTTCTAAAGGCCAATGAAAATGGTTGTTCATTGTTCTCTAGCTTCTAAAACACCATCCCTGCCCCATTTGGTCTATTTTCAATCTTTTATGTATCTCATGCTAGCCAAAATATCATGTACCACATGATACCTGACCTCTATGTGTTTTGACTTGGAGTGAAACACGGGGTGCTTTGCTAACACAATTGCACTCTGACTGTCACAATGTAGCACTAGAGTCTAGTGTATAACAAGGTCTCCCACTAGACAAGATTACCACACAGCCTGCTCAAACTAGAAATTGAAACATACTCTGCCTCAAAGGTGGAAGACAAGGTGCAATTTTGGAGACATGATCTCCAAGAGACTGCCGCTCCAACAAACAAGAAAACATAGCCAGATGTGGATTGTCGAGTGTCCACACAACTTGCATAATCCAAATTAGTGTATCCAAATATGAATGCATCATTGTTCCCAAAGCGTAAGCACTTGCTGGTTGAGTCCTCGATGTATCTCAAGATATGCTTCACTGCTTCCCAATGCTTTTTGCCTGGATTTTCCATATACCTGTTGCTGACCACTCCCACTACATATGCAATGTCTAATTGTGTGCTAACCATGGCAAACATGAGATTGCTAACTATCGAAGAGTAGGAAACCTTTGCCATCTCTTCCTCAGCATCGGATTTGAGACAATCATGCTTGCTAAGTTTTTTGTATGCAGCCATTGGGGTACCGAATGCTTTTCCCCCTTGCATATTAAGATGTTGCAAGACCTTGTGAATATACTCTTCCTGTGAGAGTTCAAGTATACCACATTTTGTGATCTCTCTTGACATGCATACCAAAAAAGTGATGTGCATCGCCAAATATTTCATAGAAAATTGCTTGCTTGAGGCATCCTTGAGAAGTGCAATCTTATCTTTTGACTTCTTGGCTATGAGCCTTTCATCCATGTACAAAATTAGAATGATGAGAGAACCATCGTTCAACCTCCTTGTGTACAAGCCATGATCCTCTTGGCCATGTATGTAACCGTGGGACTGAATGTACTTATTGAACTTGATGTACCATTTCCTTGAGCCTTGATTTAACCCATACAAATCCTTATTGACCCTACACACTAATTCCTACCCGTGTTGGCTTCTCAGGATTTATCACAAAACCTTCTGGTTGTTTCATGTAGACATCCTCTTCAAGATCCCAATGCAAAAATGTTGTCTTCACTTCCATTTGGACCAATTCCATGTCCTTGATGGCTACTAGACCAAGCACAAGATGCAATATATTCATCTTGACCATGGGAGAAAATATTTCATCAAAATCTACGCTTTTTGTTTTCTTAAACCCTTTAGCAACCAATCTAGCCTTATACTTAGGCTAGGGATCATTTCTGGTTTTCTTCTTGTACACATATTTGCATGGCAATGCCTGTTTACCCTATGGTAACTCCATCAATCCCCAAGTTTCATTTGTTAAGGTCAAGTTATACTCAAATTGCATAGCCTCTTCCCACTTCACACTATCGTCCATTTGAATGGCCTCTTTGTAGAAAGTGGGCTCATCGCAGTCAGTGAGACTAGCAAATAGTCCAATCATGGTTTAAAACACTCAGGTGCACGAGATGTACGAGTAGATCTCCAAAGTGCCTGACTGCTGGATTTTTCTCTCTCTGGAGCAACATGTGTGTGTATGTGTGTGTGTGTGTGTATACTAGTGGAAGGTGCATCACTAGCACGTCCAACATTCTGTGTAATTGGTGGTGAGGCAACATCCTCAAACCATACTCTATGATACTCAATGTCTCTCACTAGCTATCTATGCATCTTAGACTCATTGAATATCACCTGTGAGCTTCATATAACCTTCTTAAATTTTGGGTTCCAGAGACGATATCCTATCTCTCCATCCACACCATATCCAATGAAGATGCACTTGTGTGATTTGGGCTCCATCTTTTGTCTAGGCACTTTTGGCACATGTGAGAATGCCTCATGACCAAACACACATAATTTGTCATAATTGGGTTGCTTTTCCATTTACGTCTCCTACAAAACCTTGTACTTTAGTGGTGTACTAGGTGACCGATTGATCAAATAAGAAGCCGTCATCATAACAACTTCTCCCCAAGATTCTTGAGGTAAGTTGGCTATAGACAACATAGAAGTGAACCATTCTTGAATGGTTCTATTCATCCTCTCAGTCACACCTGTTTGGGTGGTTGTGTAAGGCATGGTAAACTATCCTCTAATGCCTCGTTTAATGAAAAAGTCCTTGAACTCGAAGGAGATGTACTCGCCTCCGTTGTCAGTTCACAAAGCTTTAAGCTTTCTACCCAATTGGTTCTCTACCAAGCTAACAACTCCTAAAAGACACTAAAGATGTCGCTCTTTTGTTTCAAGAGATAAGCCCACACCTTTCTAGTAGAGTCATCTATGAATGTCACAAAGTATAATGCTCACCCTAGGGACTTGAGTGGCATAGGTCTACTCAAGTCGCTATGAATGAGATCTAGAGGACTTCCTAACTCCTTGTCTAAAGACACTGATGTCAACCTAGTTTGTTTTCCATAGATGAAATGCTCACATAAAGAGAAGTTAGAGTAATCTAACATATGGATAACCAGAATTCTATAAGACTTTCATTCCCTTCTGACTCATATGATCGAGCCAACTATGCCACAGTTCTGTAGACAATAGCTCGACTACACAAATAGAATTCTCTTTCATGAAAGAAATATAAAGTGAGTACAATGAGCCAGACATATGGCCTTTAAGCATGACCAGACTACATAGAAAACCACTCCTTGTGAGGAGTCACGTGAAAGCTAGCACATGAGTCCACAATTCAATTTTGTGCATAACACTCGTCAAGAGCTAATAATGCATTAGGACTCAAATCTGATGTGAAAATCAACACATCATTTTGCACACCAAAAATTGTCTCAATGGCTAGAAACTTAACCACATTAGCTCTTCAATTTTCACACTGCTTTAAGATTTGTCAGACTTTGCTTTCTCCTTGCCTTTGTCACATTGCAATGTGGGGGAATATTTCTTCAAGTGTCCCTTTTTATGGTAGTAATAACACTCAAAATTTCTCATGTCTTTGCTGAAACTCTTGCTATGACCTTGCCTGTGATCTTGAGAATGACCGCGGCTACAACCACACTATCTTTTCTTGTAACAATTGCCACTAGCCACATACCCATCACCATGCCCAGTTGCATCAAGAGATTGATGTCAAATTTACTTAGTGAGCAACACACTAGCAACATTACTGAAAACTAGCTTGCCAATAGGTGCAGAATTGCTTATGGCTGTGTTGAAGGTATCCTATGACAATGGTAGTGAACATAGCAAGAAAATGGTAGTGAACATAGCAAGAAAATGGTCTTCATTTTATCATCAAAATTGAGACCTTTTGAAGTAAGCTGTGAAAATACATTGTTGAACTCATTCAAGTGAGAACTAACATTAGTGCCCTCTTTCATGTTCATGCGCATTAGCTTCTTCATCAAGAAAATCTTGTTTGAGGCATTGTTGCCTCCCATGCTCCACATAGAGCATCCCATAAATCTTTGGCATTGGTCTTATCCATTGTGGTGAAGTAAACGGATTCAACAAGGTGCAGGCAAATGGTTGCCATAGCATGTTCATTCAAGTCTTCCCATTGATCCTCAGTGTATGCATTTTCTCTTTTTTCACACAAGGGTTCTATCAAGCCTTTTTTGATCAAACATCTTGCATACGATGCCGCCAAATAGCAAAGTTTGTGCTATCAAATTTTTTGATGTAGTACTCTTCTCTTCCGGAAGCACTACTCGCAGCCATGACTCAAGAAAATGTGGCCAAAACTTTATGACCAATTTCTTGGGATAATTTAGGTAGAGTTTCTCCTATAACAAGAGCAAAAACTCAAACCAAATGTAGTAAATTCACCATCTAAGAATAGCTAAAGGTGCCCATAAGGCATAAAATGGACTCACAAGAAAAATTTGACAAAGTCCCTCTGTACGGGTAGAAAACTCTCAAACCCGACAGGACAAAAGTAAGCACATAAACTGCACAAAACAACCACCAATAGGCATGAATTGCTCAAAATCAACTGCCGTGTGACCGCCAACTCGACGTCAAAAGCAAAAAAATTCCAACTAGATACATTGTTAACTGAGTCAATATCAGTTAACAGAAGCTACTAAAGACTGAAGGCGTATGGATGCACATCGAGGATGAATGCAAAGAAGCTGTAAAGATTGGAGTTACACATTTTCCATGTTTTCCCAAAATTGTCACGTATTGTAAAATTTCCGATTTATATCAAGTCATTGTAATATTGTTAATGTGTTACGAGCTCAATGGGAGTTCCAAGTTGTAAAGAATAGGTCACTTACTGTGCCTAGGTTGCAGATTCAGTAAGTGGTGAGTCCTAAAGGTCTTGGGCGCCCGGACATTGCATATTTTTACCCTAGGTATATAAGGCAGTGTGTAAAAGAAATTAGGGTTCTCAAGTCATTTGTTGAGAGCACTCTTTGGTGAGATCTCTTGAGGTGTGTGGCTATGAAGTCCTTGAGGTTCTCCTTGCTCATGAGTCTTGATTAACACTAATCAATAATTCATTCTCTCTCACTATGCCTCTCTCTTACATCTTATGATTGCCTATGATGCTTAGATTAACTAGATCTTAACTAATTAGTGGTTAATCCCTCTCTAATCTTGTGTGATTGCCCTCTTTTGCTTGTATGTGCATGTAGGCTTGATTGGAGTCTGGTGCTCGATACATCTATGTGTGTGTGCTTGCGATTAGTGTGTTGCATGATAGGATTAGTGTTGTGTGCGTCTTGCAATCATAGTGTGTGTCACTTGGGTTGGTTAGAGGTGAAGAGAAGTGGATATGGAGATTGCTCTTCATTGTGGCTTAGCTCCTCCATAGACCAAGAATCTCACCTCGTAGAGCTAGAGGTGAAGAGAAGTGGATATTTTGCCCTTCATTACGGCTTAGCTCCTCCATAGACCGAGAAGCTCACCTCGTAGAGTTAACCATTTGTGTTGCCACGATTAGCTCACTAACCGTGTGAGTGTTTCCATGCCCTAGCCGGGTAGCTCATCCCTCTGGATTGATAATTTTGTTGGTCATTGGAGATATTGCAATGATGGAATCCCCAACATTTGGCCTACGCTAGTTTATTTGTGGCATAAACGAATGCGTTCCCTCACTAATTTTACTTGTGTGTTTATGTTTTTGTGGATTTTGAATGTGTGTGCATGAAGCATCGTGTTCATAATTCCCTAATGTGTGACCATATCTTGCCAATTGTGTGTTTACACACTCTAATTTCTCACTAATCCCTTGCTAATTTGACTAATTTTTGCTAACTTACTAATGTGCTATGGAAAATTGGAGTATTCGACCATTCAATTGATCTTCATGAAAGGTAATTAAGGTGGTATTCTCAACCTCCCTTGAAACTAGAGATGTGTAGAATTGTGTAGAATTCCCACCATGATGCAATGTAATGCTATGCTATGTTGATGCAATGCAATGTTGATGTTATGGATCGAAAATTTTACGATTATTCATTTTCACACTGTCGTAATGCCGAAATTTTTAAGAATTAGTGGCGCATGAATTTGATAAGTTTCAATTGCTAATTGATGAATATGTGTTGCTAATTAGGTTCCTAATTGAGTTAATTGCATGCGTGGATGGTCAATTTCAAGTGTGTGTGCACTAAAATCAAGTGTGTGTGCATTCTTATTGAGTGTGTGTATGCTAATTTTAGGTGTGTGTGCACTATTTTGCCTATGTTTAAGCACCTAGAAATCAATGTGTGCGTTATGATTTTTCAATTGTGATGATTGATGTGTGTTGTGCTCATGCCCAACTAATGATTTCTGAAGTCACATTGCAAATCCGACAAGTTTAACCCTTTTGTGTGCGCACCTAAAGATTGGTAAAGACTGCCAATTTTTTAGTGTGTGTGTGTGCCTAAAAAGTGTCTAATTTACATGGTTAATTCAATGTTTTGATTGCATAAATGATGTGCGTAATGATGAAATGCTTCGTTTTTGTGCTCAAAACAGAGATTTACACACTTTACTTGCATCAATTTTTTACCTAATTTTGTTGGTAATTTTGCCAGTTTAATTTCCTAGTCTTGATTTTATTGATACAATTGTTGGCAATTGAATTGATGTGATTTGTGCAATTATAGTTGGCTGGACTATTTCTCAATGTGTGGAGAATTGGTAGAAATTTTTGGGTATTTTTTTGATAATTTTTGCATTAATTTTCGGATAATTCATAAAATTTGATATTTTGCGATCTTCATGAGCTATTTTGTGTGTACGTATTTATGGCATCATTTTGTTCGTATTCGTATCCTTCGTGGTCGAGTTTTGAGCATTTTACCGCATCAAAAATGTTCGATTAATTACTATGATTTTTTAAGATTCCTATAATTTTCCAAAAAAAATTTGGATTTTTTGGCAAATTTTGGGATTTTCTGGTGATTTTCTGGAGTTTCAGCTAATTTTCGGGCATTTTTGGCACTTTTGGAAATAAAAATTTAATAAAATGAACGGGTTTTGCACTTCGGTACCGTGCCCTGCGGTGCATAAAGTTCTCTGTGGCGTAGATCTTTACGGTCTCTTGGGATAGTTTCTGTCGCCATGAGAAAAAATAAAAAATAAAAATCTAAATTTTCTTCTTTCGCTCCGGATGAACCCACCCCATGAGCTCACCCTCCCTCTAACTAACTCATCCACTCTCCCTCTAACTTAAACTCTCTCACCTCCCCCTCACACTCCCTCATTCCCTCTCTGCCTTTGCCAGCGCGGAGTGTTAGAAAAAAAACCGGGGTCCAATGTATTTTAATAGCCGAAATCTTAAAATCCCGATTAGATTTTGAGCTTGCCTTGAAGAAAACCGGGCAAATTTACGTGTAAATATTGGCAAAAGCTTCAAACATTGACCTTAAAAAACCGGTAGAATTTCAAATTGCCCTTATTTTCTTCGGTTAGAAAAATGTATTTTTCTAGCCCGGCACCTCTCCCTTCATCTCTTTCTCCCCATCTCTCTCTACTCTCTCTTTCCCCTACGTGAACCCCATCCTATTCTCTCTCTCTTAACTCCCATCTCTCTCTAACTCTCTCTCTCTCTCTCTCTTCGTTTGTCGCATCCCCACACACATACACACACACTCGCAGTTGTCGCGCCGTCTCTCTCGCTCTCCTTCTGTTCCGTTGTCAGGCCAGCACGCGCCGCTTGTCTTATTCACATCTCTTGCACGCGTGCACGCACACTCTGCCACGCCATCCGCCCTCTCACTTTCTCCTTCCACGCTAGGCGCGCTGCACAGTCAACTGCCAAGTCACCCTCGCCAGGTTGCCCTCGCCCTCGTGCTACCAAGTAGGTCAGGTAAGGTTAGTTTTAGTTTAGTTAGGTTAGTTAAACTTAGTTTATTTAAATTTATTTAATTTATTCAAATCAAATTACAAAAAAAACAAAACAAACAAAAAATTTAAGAAATCCAATTAGAAAATCAAAAAAGACTTCAAAAAAGAAAGAAACCACAAAAAATTAAAATAAAAGGGATAAAAAATTTCACAAAAAATAGAAAATTCAAAAAAAACTCACAAAAAAATTTAAATAAAGAGGTTAAAAAATCATAAAAATTAAAAATAAAATAAAAAACCCTCATAGAAACTAAAAACTTCTTTAAAAAATCATTAAAAATTAGAAAAATTCACAGATTCATAGAAAAATTGTAAAAAATCAAAACTTTTCCAAAAAGATCATAAAAAGGCTAAAAAAATAGAAAATTCAAAATTTCACAAATAAATAGAAAAAATAAAAAGAAAGTCGTTGGAAGTACCAGAAAATCCAAAAAAACCCCAGAAAAGCAAAAAAAAATCACACGCCAAGCAAACAGCACAACGAACAAATCAAAAGCCAGAAAAGCCAGCAACAGTCCAAAAAAAGGGGATAAAATTAGCAAAAAAGCAGCATCGGAGAGTCACACCAAGCAAACCGTGCACAAGCAAATGAGATCAGTCGGTGAGAAAACAGTCAACTCGAAATCGTGAGCAATCAAGCCAAAAATCGACCAATCGCGGAGTTAATCAACTCTTGCGAGTCTGAAGAGAAGCCAACTGCAAAAGCGCTTTGGCTAAAGCAGTTTAATCAAAATCGAGCAACAGAAATTCCGCTAAGCAACCTCAAAATTTGCCAAGAGACAGTTTTTGTAGATTCAGCCAACATGGACTCAAATCGAGCCGAAAGTTCAAGTACATCAGGACAAGCCAATAGCAGTGGCAACATCTGCACAAGTACAAAAGAGAAAATTTTGTAGCTATATGGCTACAATGGGGATAAATTTTTGTACAGAGATAAAGAAGGTCATAGGTATCTTATGAGCAGTAAAAGCAGCACAGGAGCCAAGATCCTATTGATCAGAGTAAAGCCAGATTCAAAGAACTCTCAGATGTTCACTGACTTCAGTGGAGCCAGGTATTGCAAGCTCAAAGGTGAAGTGCAAATAGAAGTGCAAAAGATCAACCCAAGTGGTCATCCAAAAATCTGCACAAGCCAGCAAAACATACAGTTGGTGCATATGCAATCAGGGTCATTGTACATGGATTATAGTGGTCAGATCTATAATCGAGAACCAGAATTGCAATATCCAACAGATCAGCCAATAGAAGCAAATCTAATTGGAGAACCAAGCCAAAGACGGTACAAAGGTCAAGATGGAGCAGTCTACAGCGTGATGCTCAATGTTTTGAAAGAAGATACCGACAACTTGGCAAGCATAGAAGCAGAAACTTCTCAGATAGAGCTTGACATGATAGAACCAATTGAAATACCACCAGTCATGGCGTATTGTTTAGATTGTGGACGAAAAGGTGGACAGTTTTCTAAAGATTGTCCAAGAAATCCTGACAACCGAGATACATCAACTGTCAAGAAAGGTACAAAGCAAATTGGAAATGTGAATCTCGATGTAAGTGCATCTAACCCGTCACTTTTGATGCAATTGGATGATTCTACATTACCATTAGAAGCACTAGTAAAAGCATTGCAAATTCAAAACCAACATAAAGATGCACAGACACCTGAAAAGCTTAAAATTGATTCTTTGAACAACAAATTCTTGCATGAATTTAGTAAAGGTGTTGAGATATCACCAAACTGTTAAATTTGCAAATGATTTTGCACCCACTGACACAAGTGTGCAATCATTCACGAGTCTAAGGGACACATAAAACAAAATGATGTTAGCTTTGTATGCTACACATAATTCATATGCACACTATGTAGACCAAAAAGGAAAACTGTACAAAAAGGATCAACCTGTGTTTGAACGGCCCACATACCAACTCATAGAAGTGCGTCCAACGATAGATCATAAAGGATGGTTCATTTCAGAGGAAAGAATATATTATAACCCATCCTCTCTAGAGTTGAAGGATATTACCCGAGTGAACCCAGAAATTTGTTTAGAGCCAAATTCTCCTCCATCGGAAATCAAGCTTCGATGTTGTGACCAAACAAACATATACTTTGACCAAAACAGTAGTAGATATAGATGAGAGTCTAGCATCTATGATGCCTTGGGTCCTAAAACCACAGAATCTCATATCATAGGAGACCCATGGGATAGACAATATCAGGGCAAAGATAATGCTATATACAGCTTGACTTGGGGAATAATTTGTCATGTTTCAAGGAGATACATAGGAAACTATGCAGAAGGATTACAGATGCCAAACATCACCAATGCTACCCAGAGTGTACCTTCATAGTCCCAGAAGGTGAGACTAAATTAGAGCCAAACAATTTTGAACTCTTACAATGAAGCAGGCTATAGTGATCACCCTAAAAAGGGGGGAGCTGTAAATCCATCAAGATCAGCTCTAATACCAAGAAATGCTATAGCAGTTAGAAGCCCTAGAGCTTCTAGCCAATAGACCCCTTCAAGGCAAAAACCATTGAAAGATCATATGATTCTTGGAAGTTTCCAATTGACCCAGGTTCCATCAGAATCTGCAGACAAATGCTTATATGAAGATTATCAAGGATAAAAGTTTCAGCTGATCTCCACAAATCAGAGTCAAAAGCCGACAAAGCCCATAGTGTTCAAACAGTTACATGTGACCAATCTCACATATACATATCAAGATGCACAGGGTAATGAATATCAGCAAGATCAAAACCTTGTACAAACCCCTATGGATGGTACGACAGAAGTCAAAGACTATCTGAAGATGATGCAAAGCCTCAAGCTGCCAGAACAAGTGATAAAAATTTCAGAATCAATGAAAGCTAAAGTCCAAAAAGCTACACAAAGGTCACCACCAAAATCTCCTCCGAAGGGACAAATTCTGCCAAAAAGTACAATGGATCTTCTAAGATCAAGGGTTACTCAAATGCAGGTAGATAATGCTCATCAGTTGCAAAAGGTACAGTATCATAGCTAATGGAGCCAACACTGATTGAAGCAGGTGATCAAAGCAAAGAAGTTGAAGAAAAAGTTCAATTCAAGGACGCTACCATAGCAAAAGCAGTCAATCCAGACACAAACCTCGAGAAGATCAAGTGCAACATAGTAGGTGAAAATAAAGAAAAGCTGTCAAGTGAAGTAAAGCTAGATTTTCAGTTAGACAAGAACCTCATGTCCTTTCGCACTTGGAAAAGATGTGGCCAACCACAGCTGGAAGATGCTCCTGACTTTGTGAGCATATCTGGAGACAAACGATCAGAATGCTGGGGAATCATCTCCACCACCATTGAAGTAAGTTCATAGATCATCATAGCTCAATTCTATGTGATCATAGAAAAAGATATGCCCGAAGAGATCATAATGGGAATGCCAATGGCTCAGAAGATGTCAGAGATACAGAATGTAAACATGACAGAGTCATCATAGACAACAAGGAATGGAGACTAACAATGGTCACCCGCAGACGACAGCACAAAGTGCTCAAGCACAGTTAAAATGGAGACTAATATCAAAGTAGATCTTATTGAAGATGATTCATCTCCATTGAACAAAAATTCAAAAGAGCTTGAAGCAAATCAGGCAATAGCAAGTTCAAATCAAATAGAGCAAAGAGCAACCACGAAAGATATTGAGCAAAGAATGCCACCGAGACCAGAGGTAAAGAAGACAAATCTTGCAGACAAAGGTAAGGCTAAAGTGGAACTTCCACCGATTAGCAAAGAAAACATGACAAAATATGCCTCTACATCAAAGAACCCTCATCTATCAGCTTCTTCATGGCAAGACAATCTTTCAAAACTTCAAGTCAATTGCTGACCCAACTAAACCATCTAAGGAGACACCCAGAAAAGCAAAGATATTTCAGCTAAAATACTCAAGAAAGCAAAGGAAAGTCAAGCAAGTGTTTGTTCCGAGAAGTTTAGTCAAAGTCAATGATCTGGTTTGGATTAAAGACGGGAAATCAACACAGAAAGACAAACACATGGGATGGATAGCATCACAATGGAGCTTAAAGGAACAAGAGTACTATGGAGGTAACAGACAGATATGGGCTCCAAAACCACAAGTTAGATCATATGAAGTGAACTCAAGTCCCTCCCAAGAAAGAAGGCCCACTAGGTATCAACCTCAACAATATTCTAAGGTACCTAAGAAGCAGGTATACAATAGATAACATCGAAAGATGTTGAAGACTACCACAACTTTCAAGAGGATACAAAAAAAAAGATGAATCTCAAAGAATCTTCCTCTTAGACAATGATTCTACACAGGCTATACAAAGATTTGGCTACCAATCAACCATAAGCCAACTGCAACTACACCAAATCTGCATGAAGATCACAAGAAACCAACAAGACCTAGAGCAAAGCAAAGTCAACAATGGAGATAGAAAGGTCATCAAGAGATTTGGATTCCTAAGTCTTTCAATGCTCCTAGTCAACGATCAACAGAGGCCTACAACAACATCAAAGACTCCTATCCACAGGCCTAATTGGAGAATCAAACAAATAATGGAGTCTTCAGAGTCAAAGAAGGACAACCCAACCAACGCGATTGCAGATTCGAAAAAGATCAAACAGGTATGGCAAAAGAAAACTTCAATGCCAGCTCGGTCCTTCAGTAATCCTCTTTTTGAGGATTCAAGCTTACTTTTACCTGAAGAAATGTTTGTAGTAAGCACAAGAATGTATAAGTCAAGTCTCCAGGGTGCAAAAAACACTCTTTGGCATAGTCAGAGTCGGCCGGGCTACTGAGCCATAAAATGAGCAAAGCATTAGACCCAAAGCTTCAAGTCATATTAAACTATGTGCTAAGAGTCGTAGTTATTAGGCTTACGCTCAAGCTGGAAGAGTTGAGCATATCTAAGTATGCCACTCATGCTGGATGAGATGAGCATAAGCTTCGAAGTCTATTAACTTACAATTGGTGGAGTGTAGTAGAGTCCAACACTCACGCACAGAGCACAGTGAGATGAGAGCACATATCCTCGTCAACAAAAACCATTCTTAAAGGGGTTCCAGCTTGCAAAGCCATGTCAAATGCTTTTATAGCTACACCGTCTTTTTGAATAACCCCTCAAAATCTTTCTTGCACAGCATATTTTTTCCATGCATTTCTGTGTATGCATAAATAGGATGTCCCATAATCGGACATGTGCATTGCACACTCTTTTTTGCTTCCACCTATGCACCTTGAGTGGACTACAATAGGAAAACCAATGTTCCATCATGCTACCCTCTCATATTTGTTGTCTTTTTAATTCCATATCTATTAGCAAATAATCCCTTGAGTACTTTATTAATATTTCCCATGCTAATAAGTACTCCAATAATGCGTGTATCCCAAAGGTACTTTTTTCCCATTGGGTTTTTTCCCTTTGGTCATCCAAGTATTAGACCCTAATCTAGAACCTCATGATTCTACTTCCCTTGTATATAATTTTCATAAATAAATAGAAGCCTCCTCATTATGCTATTACCACGGACAAATGCAACATCATCTCTCACATCATACATATTCGGACCAATGAAAATGCTGCAAAAAATTGACCTCATCAACAAATTCAATGACAAATGAAGACAATCAGCCCATCAACAACCAATCAAAACCTTCCCTTGCCTCCACGGACAATTTTTCAACAATGCCCGAGGACAGGCACTAAAATAGGAAGAGGGGAATGTTAACTGAGTCAACGTCAGTTAACAGAATCTACTAAAGATTGAAGATGTACGGATGCACATCAAGGATGAATGCAAAGAAGCAGTAAAGATTGGAGTTACACATTTTCCATGTTTTTCCAAAATGGTCACGTACTGTAAAATTTCCGATTTATTTCAAACCATTGTAATATTGTTAATGTGTTACGAGCTCAATGGGAGTTCCAAGTTGTAAAGGATAGATCACTTACTGTGCCTAGGTTGCAGATTCAGTAGGTGGTGAGCCCTAAAGGCCTTGGGCGCGCGGACATTGCATATTTTTATCCTAGATATATAAGGCAGTGTGTAAAAGAAATTAGGGTTCTCAAGTCATTTGTTGAGAGTACTCTTTGGTGAGAGCTCTTGAGGTGTGTGGCTATGGAGTCCTTGAGCTTCTTCTTGCTCATGAGACTTAATTAACACTAATCAATAATTCATTCTCTCTCACTATGCCTCTCTCTTACATCTTATGATTGCCTATGATGCTTAGATTAACTAGATCTTAACTAATTAGTGGTTAATCCCTCTCTAATCTTGTGTGATTGCCCTCTTTTGCTTGTGTGTGCATGTAGGTTTGATTGGAGTGTGGTGCTCAATAGATCTATGTGTGTGTGCTTGCGATTAGTGTGTTGCATGATAGGATTAGTGTTGTGTGCGTCTTGCAATTGTAGTGTGTGTGATTGGGTTGATTAGAGGTGAACAGAAGTGGATATGAAGATTGCCCTTCAGTGCGGCTTAGCTCCTCCATAGGCCGAGAAGCTCACCTCATAGAGTAACCATTTGTGTTGCCACGATTAGCTCACTAACCATGTGAGTGTTTCCATGCCCTAGCCAAGTAGCTCATCCCTCCGGATTGATAATTTTGTTGGTCATTGGAGCTATTGCAACGATGGAACCCCCAACATACATATCCTATAGTAGGGGTATCGTGTGAGAAGAAGTCCAGCAACCTGTATCACCAAAGGTATCTCAACATTTGAGAATACCCGAGCTCAAAGAAAACCTCACGCAACGACCCTCCAAAGGCTAAGCAGATCAAAATGACTAGCCACAGTCTTAGAAAGGGCTCTTCCAATCCGAGTCTCAAAACTAGGTGGGAAAAATTACCAAAATGTCAAGCAAAAATGGCACCACAAAAGACGTACAAAGGCAGTAACCACAACTCAACGTACATGAGTGATCGTGCATGAACAAGCACAAAGAGCTGCTAAGTGTAGTAAAAAAGGGTCCTTGCGGGGATATCTTCTATCAAAAGAGCTAATGGAACTATGTGTTCTCAAACAAACATGCATTTGTCAACGCATGGTCATCCACAGAGAAACGATCACCAAAATGACTATCAAAAGAACCTATGAAAGCATTGTGCATGTAAGTGTCTAAAAACCTAGAGAAAATGGTGTATGTGGGCTTGAAAACCCCGTATAGCCTGCACGTCTGTGTAGACTAGGAATTTCAATGCCAATTTCCACCACTAGATGGAAATATGCTTGATGCGGATGTTAGGTGTCACTTCTCTATGACAGAGGTACCTCGTGTGTGCATGCAAAGAGATCGTCAGTAGATCGTCAACAAAGTTGATGCCAAAAAATGAAGCCGATGTCGCCTTCCACCGTCTGACGAAAGTACACTAGCCAAATAGCCGCCAAAATGATATCAAAACCGATGCTAAGCTGTAAGAGAATGCCTTAACTCTGATGGTGAGAGTGCTCTTTGAGGTATGAGCTACCCTTGCATGGTGCTCAACCACTGTGTCAGTTGCACTTCAAAAATTTATCTCTCTCTTAACTTGAGAGTGTGGGAACAATCCCCTACACACACATCAAGTTGAGTGTTAATTTTGAGAAAAAATTGATCTTCTTCTACCTCTGTCAAACTATTGCAAATTTCCACCGACGGATGGAAATGTGCTCGATGCGGATGTCAGGTGTCAAAGTTGATGCCTAAAAATGTCGATACCAATTTCCACCATCGAAAATGTGCTTGATGCGGATGTCAGGTGTCACTCCTCTATGACAGAGGTACCTCATGTGCACATGCAAAGAGATCGTTAGTAGATCTTCAATAAAGTTGATGCCAAAAAATGAATCCGATGTCGCCTTCCACCGCCAGACAAAAGTACACTAGCCGAATAGCCGCCAAAACGGTATCAAAACCAATGCTAAGCTGTAAGAGAATGCCTAAACTCTGATGGTGAGAGTGCTCTTTGAGCTATGAGTGTTTCAGTGTTCGGTTAAGGCCTTATGTGTGTATGAGCTGCCCTTGCATGGTGCTCAACCACTACGTCAGTTGCACTTCAAAAATTTCTCTCTCTCTTAACTTGAGAGTGTGGGAAAAATCCCCTACACACACACACACACTCAACTTGAGTGTTAATTTTAAGAAAAATTTGATCTTCTTCTACCTCTCTCAAACTGTTGCAAGCTCTGTCTAATGATGGGGCCGAGTGTGTGTGTGTGGCTAAAGCTCCAAGGCTTTGCAATGCTCGATTGACTTAGCTCGCCTTGCCTTGCTCAATCGACTCCCTCTACACTCCAACACTGCATCTCGTATTGACTCCCAGCTTTGCTTAGCAAATTAATGCTACTTGTTGGTTGCTAATTTCCCCAATTCTCCAAGAGCTCACTATCGACTCCTCTCACTATCTTGCTCAATAATGCTGATTGTTTTAATTTCCCCCCAATTTCTTGATGCTCATAATTTTCAAAGCTTATGAATGTTGATTGCTGCCAAAAATGTCCAATTCGTTAGCTCTACTGCCTGATTCTCTCACTTGATTCACTTCCTTGAGCTCTACCAAGGTTGGTTCATTGCCCAATTCACCTACAGCTTAACTAGCTTGCTCAAGATTCTCTGGCTTTCAATTTCTTGTAGAACTTCAAAAGCTCACAAAGTTCCATGCTTGCTACGGGAGGGCTGTACACGCGGGTAGAGTAGGGATTCCCGAGCTCTGATACCACTTGTGGGTTGAGGATCCAAAGAGTGCAGGATTCAAGAGAGGGAAGGAGAGAAGGGAAAAGGAGAAGGAGACACAATCTTGGTGGAGCTTATGAGAGGAAGAACTCTCAACTCCTTCTTATTTCCATTATATCCAAAGAATGTAAAGATGGAAGAGAGGGAAGGAGAGAAGGGGGAGGGAGAAGGAGACACATTATTGGTGGAACTTATGAGAGGAAGAACTTTCAACTCTTTATTGTTTCCATTATATCCAAAGAATGTAAAGATGGGTGGTTGCCCGACACTGGCCACTGGCCTGTAACCTAACATATACTTCCACCATCAAAAAAGGACAAGGCAGCATATTTTTAAAGACCATCGATGTAATAATCACAGAGAACATGGTTGTTGGTGCTTCTTCTACTTCTTCTTTTGCTTTTTCTTAATCTTTGTTGCAACAATGCCTCCTCCCATTCGCAATCATTTCCTCCTTTGATTGCTTCACTAAAAGCATTTTGAGAAAACACCTCTCCGTTGAGGATGTAAAGGCCAAAAAAAGTGTTCATGTGTGGACCGACTATTTTGAAGTTACATGTTGATAGTGCATGATGATCATCATGTGCCAATTTCCTTTTTGGTTGAGAAATATATTCTGGTGCAAAAAGCCCCCAAGAGTACGGTTAGTGTGCAAGGGCTATGGAAAAGAGCTCCATTCAAGAGCTTATTCAAATTTGTGGGAAAGTCCCCCTTAAACATAAATTTCTTTTCTTTTTAAAGAAGGTGAGGGCTCATGATGGCCTACATAAGGTACACACAAAGAGAGAGAGAGAGAGAGAGAGAGAGAGAGAGAGAGAGAGAGAGAGAGAGAGAGAGAGAGAGAGAGATGAAAAGAAAGAGAGAGAGGCATGCACTCCCACATGCCATGCAATAAGTGGTAGCCCCGTACACACACATTAGAGCCATACCTCCACTTTTCCTTGCTTTACATAGTAAAAGCTTCAACAAATTTGACTAGCTATCCAAGAAACACTCTATATATGGTGTGTTGTGCCGTTTGATCTTTGGTATTGAGAGCTTGTGTTGAAAGAAATTTATTTGCCTTCTAGTAGCCACAACACTTGTGTCTTTCCCTTGCAATCCCTCTAAGCACTTAAGAAAGTAGTTGTGGCACATCTAGGCCCTGTAAACCCTTGGTAGGACGGGACTCTCAAAGCCCAAAGACCCTCTTATTCCATGTGAAGAACATCTAGCAATCAAATCCAATCCTCAAGGATTTACACCAAAAAATCCCACTCCCCCCTATGGACTTATGTAGGCCAAAAACCAAAATTCTTGAAAACAAAAGTCCAATAACTATGCCAAAAACAATTGTGTAAGTGTGTGCTTGCTTGATGCAGCCATGATATGCATTGGCTATCCAATAATTGCAAAATAGACCAAAGATCCTTGTCCTTTGAGCTAAACATTTGAACTCCAATCCATCAAATTTGTTGCTTGGAATGCTAAATATTGAAATTAAGAAGCGAGATTCTTGGTTGCTGAATCACTTGCAAGATCCCACAATTCCACTTATTGTTGCACTACTAAATATGCCAAGGGTGGCTTGTCCTTTGAGCTAAAGAGTTGAACTCCAATCCATCAAATTTATTGCTTGGAATGCTAAATATTGAGATTAAGAAGCGAGATTCTTGGTTGCTAAATTGCTTGGAAGATCCCACAATTCCACTTATTGTTGCGCTACTAAATATGCCAAGAGTGGCTTTGGTTGATTAGGCATGATGAGTTTACGACTTGCTACAAGGTGACGCAAAGTAGCCACCAAATATAGAATATGATCATGTACTTCTCTTGCTTTTGAGTTGGCCCTTAAGTACTATTGAGTGTCACATTTGTTATCAATAAGAGTTTCAGATTTCTATAGTACACTTTTTGAGGCTTCAAGGTTTCTTTTACCAGAAGAAATGTATGTGGTAAGCACAAGGATGTAGAAAGTCAAGTTGGGTTGCTGAGCAGTGAAATGAGCAAAGCGTTATTCTCAAAGATTCAAGTCATAATAAACTCTATGCAAAGAGTCGTAATTATTAGGCTTATGCTCAATCTGGAAGAGTTGAGCATATCTAAGTCGTGTCGCTCATGCTGGATGAGATAAGCATAAGAGTCAAAGTCTATAAACTTAATCATGGTGGAGTGACATAAATTCCAACACTCACACACAGTGTAAAGTAAGATGAGAGCGCATAACCTCAACAACAAAAACCCTTCTTAAAGGGGTGCCAGCTTGTAAAGCCACGACATATGCTTTTATAGCCACACCTTCTTTCTGAAGAACCCCTCAAACATCTTTCTTACACAGCATATTGTTTTTCCATGCAGCTCTGTGTATGCATAATATAGGATGTCCCATCATTGGACATATGCATTAGACACTCTTTTTTGCTTCCGTCTATGCACCTTGAGTGGACTACAATAGGAAACAAACCAATGCTCCATCATGCTACCCTCACATATTTGTTACCGTTTTATTTCCATATCAATCAGCAAATAATTCCTTCAGTACTGTATCAATATTTCCCATGCTAATAAGTACTCCAATAATGCATGTATCTCAAAGGCACTTTTTTCCCACTAGGTTTTCTCCCTTTGGTAATCTAAGTATTATTCCCTAATTTAGAACCTCACCATTCTACTTACCTTGTACATACGCTTCATAATAAACAGAAGACTCACCATCATTAGGAAAAATATGGACTCTCCTAAGGCCCTTTTGATTAGGGAAGGGTTAGTGGAGTACCAATGAAAGGGCTCTTGGGATATCACCTATAGCCTAAGGAGAGATAGGGGGGCAGCCTATTTGTCCCCCTCTTCAATGCTTGATTCCTAGAGAGAAAGGGGAGGTGGACTAGGGGGGGGAGGGGGGGGGGGGGGGGGGGGGAAGAGGTGTCATAAAGCCTAGAGAGGGACCCTTGACAAAAAGGGACCCCAAAAGAAAAATCGCGCAGGTCAAAAAACCCTCAAACTTTGAAATTTTTGAAAAGTCTCAAAAATGACCATTTTCCCTCCAAAATTGCCCAAAACATAACCAAACATCAAAAAGTCACTTTTTCTCTTCAAATTCCCTCTCTCTATCTCTCCCACAATCTTCTCTCCCCTGTCCCCTCCCCTCCCCTCACTCTCTCTCTCTGCAGTCAACCCCACCATAGCCAAAAGCTCACTCTTCATCTTCTCTAGCTCTCCCTCCCCTCCCCCCTCCATTCTCTCTGTGCTGTGCAGCCCACCATAGCCCAAAGCTCATCACTATCCCACCATAGCCAAAATCTCACTCTCCATCCTCTCTATCTCTCCCTTTCTCCCCTTCATTCTCTTTGTACTATGTAGACCTCACTATCCTTCTCTCCAACCCTCACCCCCCTCCCCCTTCCCAATCTCTCTCTATTGTGTGGCCACCCGACCTCTTCCCAAGAATGTCCACCCATACCACGCATAGAAAACCCAAGTTGGAGATACAAAAGGTCATACTGCACAACACAAAGAGCTCGAAGGTGGAATGGATCCCACAGGTATTTAGGAAGGCTCATGGGTCTACATGCAACCGTTCAGTGTTGGTCCTCATGGAGTACAATGTCGAGGCATACTGGAACGCCATTGGAAGTGAAGACTAATGGCTTTCAAAACAAAACCTGGGATGGTGGCCATCACTCAACATGTGTATAGTGTAGCTGAGATCCACTTGCAAAGAGCTTCAAACCAATTTTCACCTCATTGTAAGTCTAATGCTAAGTCATCTTATGGGTATGTCCTCTTTAATTTGCATGTGTTCATATTTTTTAACAACGGTATTTGTGAACGTATTTTTTTATCCAGCTTACTTGCAAAGCAACCGCTTGAATGCCTCTCGGGTACCTTTATGGTTGTGCATGCTATAGATAAGAACTAATCTATATAACTCAACAATGTATATTAATTTAAACTATAGTAGCTAACACCATATTTGTTGTATTATAGGATGTTACTGCAGTGGATGCTTGGGCTCAACTTGGTTTGGTGTCAAGTGGAAAGTGCGACTTCTCCAATCAGAAGATCATTCTAAACAGTCTTTGTTTGGTGTGTATACTTGTGGATATGGAGGTCCATGGAGTTATCAATGATGAGACAAGCCCTACTAAGAGCATAGCAATTGTCTCAGTCTATATTCCATTCAATGTATTTGATCCAGTACATAACATCCCAAGCTATTATTGTAGCCAAGCTACAAACTTTGTAATGAAACTACTTGAATAGAAAGCACTCTTGTTTCATTACATTTTTGTCCACTCTAGTTAATCTTCAACTATATGATGTTGTGCTTGTGATCAATTTTTGTTTCATCTAATCTTGTATGGGTATTGTGCTTCCTGCCAAATTTTTGGTGCTCATAAGTGAATTGATCAAGTAAATTGATTTTTTGGTAGCAAGGACACCTTTTCAATGTGCCTGCATGTAGATCTAGTAAGCCATCTAATCTCAAAGGTCAAGTTTGATTCATTTTCTGTTGTATGAGCACTTAAATTTTATCTCAAAATGGTGGCAAGCTTTAAATTCTTAGAAGAATCCCATACTCAAGACTAATCTAAGCAAGATAGAGCAATCATATTATCTTGTGTTGCAGGCATAGACATGAACCTCCTTTGGCATTGAACAAACATTTAGTTCATGAGCACTTAGAGTTTATCTCAATATATTTGGCAGGCTTCAAATTTTTGAAAGAACACACTCAAACCTAATCCAAGAAAGATACAACAATCATATTCCCTCATGTTTGCAAGCACACACATGAATCCCCTCTTGGCATTGTGCAAACACTTCGTTCTACCTTTGCCATGAATAATGCAATGGCATCCTATTATGTTGTATTTGATATGAATTTGTGTAAGTTCAACCATAAGCTTGTGTTCTTTGAAATCCCCAAGGAACGCAGACTATGAAATCAAAATAAAGAAAAGAGAGCGAACAAACAAGATAGAGATAGGGGATATACATATATATATTGTACATAGATAGATGGAGGATAAACAGACAAACAAAGAAATAGATATAGATAAATGCATTAATAGATAGATAGATGGATAGATAATTTGATAGATACATAAATAGATAGATAGATACACATGTAGATAAAAAACACAAAGATAGATAAATAGATAGATAACTAGGGATAGAGAGAGAGAGAGAGAGAGAGAGACCCTTTTGGAACTCAAGGGAATTTCCCCTTTATTGAGGATACACTCTTATGATGGATAAATGACATGATACATGGATCAAACCCAAGACAAGTTACTCCTTGGATTGCTTGCTAATTGAGTATGCATCATGTATACTTTGAGCCATCTATATAGCAGAGAATGAGTAGAGAATGCATCATGCACATGGTGAGCCATCTATATCCATTTGTAGTAGAGGATGAGTTTTCTTTTTCTAGATATATCATATGAGCTATAGTTTTGTAAAATGCTTCTTTGGATGGATGTTCATGGTTATCCTGTAGGCCCAAGGTCACCATGCCCAAAACTAAGCAAGCACAAAGAGTAGGAGGCAAGGCAGGGGGTGGACCTATGGAAGGCCCAAATGCGCTCCCTTGTGGCAGGCTTTTTTTGGGCCTCCCAAGGCCTATGCATCCCTTGCCTTGCCTTCTATCTGTGCCAGCTTTCTTTGGCATGGTTGACATGGTCCTACAGGATGTTCAAACTTCACTCAACCATGCAATAATAGCTATCTCATACCATTGCGCGTTGCAAGCCCCCCTTTGATTTTCAGGATAGTGCCCCATAGTGTGTATGCTCTAGTTCTGGTCACTAAAGAAAAAGGGGGTGCTTTTCTTGGTTGTACAAGACACTTTTTAGTCTCACAAAGGCCTACTAGCAAAAGAGAGCTGAAGCAAATGGCCATAACATGCACAAAAGGGAGAGATACAGAGAGAGATATTTGATTCTTAAAGAAGCTACCCATAAATAAGCCAATATTCTATTAATACAAAACACTACTCTATAAGTTTATGCAAAAAATAATTGATCATACATGGCTAGCTAGCTGAAAGCAAAGAGAAATGGGGGGAGAGAGAGAGAGAGAGAGAGAGAGAGAGAGAGAGAGAGAGAGAGAGAGAGAGAGAGATAATAAAGGTTTTCTAAACCCATCCCATGCCTCTTTTCCATCCAATGCATGAATAGGCACCCTTGCCTCCTCTCCTAAACTAACCAACTAGCCGCGACCTTTGAAGCATTGGTTGTGAGAGGCGGAAGTGAAAAATAGACCCGGTGGCCTCTACACCAAGACTATGCACAATGGCCTCATCATGGGGGATACACAATAGGGGCACCACCTAGCAAGATATGCGGCTAGGATGCATACATATACACAATGAAGCATGCCACGAAAAACAATTTCAAGATCCACGCCCAAATGTGGAATGGGGTGGTCGGAGAATAAGGTGAGAGGAGTGGTGAATGAGTGAGTGGGCTGGCTACTCGTGCATGTTAGTAAGGAAGATAATGAGGTAGGGGAAACTTGCAAGTATGCTCACTTATCATACAAGAGGTGGCGAATCCGCACACCTCAAGATGGAAGTAGCAAGATGATAGGAATATGAGAGGGAGAGAGAGTGTGTGTGTATGGTGGCGAATCCGCACACCTTAACATAAGCAGAAAAAAAAATGGCAAGGAACAAGCATATACCATACTCACAATGAGATGTATCCAAAGCGACACAAAGTATGGCACCAAGATGGAGTGTGTTGATTGCTTGCAAAAGATGAATACAATAGGTAGCGTATGGCAGAAAAATGAGAAGGGAACAAGATCGTAGGAGGCATAATGGAGAGATGAGAGTTGATGGCGAGGAATATCACGAGCGTGTCCACCCTTCTTCTTCTTGAAATTGTGCCTTCAACCCTTAATTACAAGTGGTGTGGAGGTGTGGTGCTCATCTTTTGTGCATGGTGATGGTGATGATGATAGTGTTGTGATTATGTGATTCGGGTTCATGCTACAAGCATGTAGCACAAGAGTGTGTATGGATAGGTGTGTGTGTGTGTGTGTGTGTGTGTGTGTGTGTGTGTGTGTGTGTGTGTGTGTGTTCTCTCCCCCAAGTGAGCTCTCATGGCCTCCTTATATAGGGAAAGAGGGAAGGATTTAGCAATATTTCTATTTGAGGTGAGTGTCCCACTTTGGTGACTAGGAAAATGGGGTGCATGTGACTGTGGCTCCCATCTTGTCTCCTCATTATTTAAAATACCAGAGTCAATAGAGAGAGAAAAAGAGAGAATGTGGGTAGGATGTAGAGGATAGGAAATATTTACAATAGTCTAGCTTTGGATAGACATACGCTTATTAGGGAGAGAAGAGAGAGGTAAGAAAATTATAAGAGAGGTTGTCGAAGGTGGATATTTGTTGATGAGGATGGATCCTCCAAAAATGGTGAAAGAATTACTCTAGACTAGCCAAGACCTCATTAAAAGAGCCTTGTCTCTTGTAATCATGCTTGAAGACTTGTAGAACCATAGCCATTCTAGAAGGAAGAAAAGTGGGGATGGCATGTGTCACCATTACACGAGAAAACTGGGGTCCACTACAAAAATCATATCTCCGTGTTCATAACTCCAAAAATTCTGAAAAAAAATTGAGCTAAAAGTTGAGATCACGAGCTACATCTTTCATGTTGAATGCTCCTTTAGATTCGGGGTTCTTCTTTACTTAAAAAATTCAGCCAAATAATGTATTATTTGTGGCTGCAAAAGTCTTTTGGTGGTCCCCTTTGAGTGGACTTCTCTCTTGCCTTCAAGTGTAAGCTCCTTCATGTGTATGAAAACATGACCTAGAGTGTTGAAAAGATTGGCAATCATCTAGATGGAGGTATTATTGAAATTTGAAAGTGGGGTTGAGGTTTGAAAATGAAAACTAGTAAGTAAAATATTTGGTAGAGTGGAATAATATACATACATGAAAAAAATATATTAGAAAATACTAGAATATATATATTTAATATTTTTAAGGTCAAAAGAGAGATCAACAAAGAAAGCTTACTTATTATGCTACATCGTGATTGATTAGCATAAGTATTATTTATTTAATAAAGGCTAAAACATTTGTGAAAAAGGAAGAAAAAATCAAAAGTAACTTATAATGGGAAATATTTTTGGTAAAAGAGAAAAAATATATGGGGGGTTCCCATGCATGGAAAAGCATGCCTCAGTTGATATAGTTTTGCAGCCTCAGAAATGCTACCATGATGCAATTACATGGCCCATCTTAATGCAGGCTTATGAGTGATGGGTAATCCTTCCCACTAGCATAATTCTCAACATTGGTTCAACACTTTCTATATTAGTTATGAACCCCTAGTATTCACCAATAATTTACCGTATTCATGTGACACGCTTGTATACGCATCAAACCCCTCAGTAAGAATCAGATCTTCAAAGAAATTTCTACATGGAAACTAATTTGCAAGATCAAAGATTTCATATATTAAAGCCATAGCGCTTGTTGTTACAAAACCATGTCCATTGCAGACCACCTCAAACACGATTTTATGAGATTACAAAGTAAAAGCTATGTCGATAGCTTTGGGCATTATAGATACATGATCGGCATGTATAGAGTACAAATCTAAATTATTCAAATGTTGCCTCAAATACACTCAGGTTTGAAACCAGTGCCCTCGTGTAAAGTAACATCGCCATTGCTTGACATACTTGACCTTCCTATGCTTGGGATCCATCTCTGTCTCATGGCTATGGAGTTTCCACCTGTGGTCCAGGGGCACCCTTTTGTGTCCTTCCAACTAGAAAGTTTGTGATGTGACTCCACCTTACATGAAAAATAAATATTCTATTCCATAGCTTGCAAGAAGTTGGGTATGCTAGAGTCTTTTCCATAGCTTGTAGAAGTTGGGTACTAGTGTTCTGGGATGCAATAGAGGCAAAGGTGGATGTGAAGACAACTACATTAGCTTGTAATCAAGGTGGGCTTGGTTGATAGGGGAAGTTGAGTGGGAGGGAAGGGTTAGGGTCAGGGGAGGGGACGCTGACATTGAAATGGAAGATTGAGGAGGTAGATGAAGAGGTAGTTGCTGTAGATCTTGGCTTACGATAGACTTGGTATTTTTGAGGGAGGACAGTGAACAATGGAAGAGGGTACAGGGATAGAAAGAAGAGAGGAGAGAGGAATGTGACAGTGAGAGGAAGTGTTTAGCAGGTAGATGAAGAGGCAGATCCAGGAGTGTGTGAGAATGAGAGGGAGGGTTTAGCAGGTAGATGGAGAGGGAGATGCAAAATTCTATAAGAGTGAGAAGGAGGATTTAGCATTTAGATGAAGAGGGAGATGTAGCAGGTCCTGGCTATGGTGGGCATGGCTACTTTGAGGAAGGGGAGTGAGAGAGACAAAGAGGAGACATGGAGAGAGAGAAAGGGATTTTGGAGGCAAAAAATGATTGTTTGATATTAGAATAGGTTTGGGGTCACTTTTTGGGGGGAAATGACTACATTTGAAAATTTCAATAAATTTAAAATTTTTAGGGTTTATTTTTGGCCGAGTTTTTAGAAAAAAATGAAAGGTGGGGTTCTCTTTTTGTACAAGGGTGCCTCTCCCTCTTTATGACACCCCCTTTTCTCTAGGAGATTCTGAAAAGCTAGAGAGAGAAGGTAGCCTCCTAGTCACTACTTACCCCACCTTTTCTAGGCTTGAAGGCTAGAAAATGACCTACCAAAATAGCCCCCATCATTTCCTTTGTCTCCCTTAATCACAACAAACTTCCTTAAGATTAGGGTTTCTTACAAGGCCCATGGAGAGTCCATATTTTTCCTAATGTTATGCTTCTACAATGGACAAATGTGACCATCTCTCACATCAGAGACAAACTTGGACCAATGAAGATGCTACAATAGAATGATCTTATCAAAAAATTCAATGAAAAATGAAGACAACACAGCCTGCCCAGCAACAACCAATCAATAACCTTCCACAACCTCCACGGACACTTTTTAACAGTGCCCAAGTATGGGCACTAAAATCATAAGGGGATAATGTTAACTACTGAGCCGACATCAGTTAACAAAAGTTGCTAAAGGCCCAAGCATTACAAGTGCACGTCAAAGATCAATACCAAGAGGAAGTGAAGATTGGGCTACTTATTTTTCACAGTTTCCAAAATGGCCATGTATTGTAATTTCCCAATTTAATTCAAGCCATTTTAATATTTGTAATGTGTTACGGGCACAACGAGAGTTCCAAGATGTAAATAATAGGTCAGTTAGTGTGTTTAGGTTGCAGATTCAGTAAGTTGTGCAACCCTAAAGGCCTTGGACGCCCGAACATTGCATATTTTTACCCTAGGTATATAAGGTAGTGTGTAAATGGAGTTAGGATTCGCAGCCTCATTTGTGAGAGCACTTTTTAGTGAGATGGCTATGGAGTCCTTGCGATTCTTCTTGCTCATGTGACTTGGTTAATACTAATCAATGCTTAATTCTCTTTCACTATGCCTCTCTCATAATCTCTTTTGATTGCTAATGATGTTTGATTAGCTAGATCGTTAATGAATTAGTGGTTAATCTTGCTCTAATCTTGTGTGATTGTCCTCTACACTTTTTTTGTGCATGTAGGTTTGATTGGAGTATGGATGCTTAATAGATCTATGTGTGTGCACTTGTGATTAGTGTGTTGCATCATGGGATTAGTGATGTGTGCATTATTGCAATCGATAGTGTGTGTGTGTGTGTGTGTGTGTGTGATTGGGTCGAGAGGTGAAGATAAGTGGATGTGTAGATTGCCAGACATCGTGGCTTAGATCCTCCATAGGCTGAGAAGCTCATCTGGTAGAGTCACTTGCCATTTGTGTTGCCATGATTAGATCACTAATTGATGAGTGTTTCCATGCCCTAACCGCCGGGTAGCTCATCACTCTGGATTGACAATTATTTTTTGTCATTGGAGCTATGCTATGATGGTACCCCCAACAATAAGGTAAGACCACTCGGGTTGTTTATGTTTGTTGTTAGTGGTTGAGTCTATGTCTATTGTCCCATTTTGATTATCTTTAGAGCAAGTACACCCACCTTACGCTATCCAAGGGGGGCTTCCATCCTTGTTTCAGATGGCTTGTTAGACTCCTCCATAGGTCCATATACTTATCAATTTGTTAAAAGCTAGTCTTCAAGAGGAATTTTAGGATTAATCATGCTTGTGGTTCTACTTTAGTGGTAGAATGAGTTTGAATGCATGTAACCACCCAAGCATGCAAAGGCACTGCCTACTCTATACATCTAATAGATTTTTTCATTGAAATACGCTTCTTGCACATAAAAATTTTGACTTCTCTCTCTCTCTCTCTCTCTCTCTCTCTCTCTCTCTCTCTCTCTCTCTCTCTCTCTCTCTCTCTCTCTCTCTCTCATGGTCTTCCATCCTCCCTATATCCCCTTCGTATCTCCAACTGTAACATTTAATGGCGTAGTAACTTGTGTGTAGCAGAAAATAGCATAGACATAGTGAGCATTTCATTAGAATAGATTCCTAATGAGCATAGCAAGAGTGCTTGGATGGAGAGAGCAACAAAAAGCATAACTACTAGTAAGATAGGCATGAACAATACTTCAAAAGAGAGAGAAATTAAGCTATTGACAACATTTGAGGACCGGATTTATATGGAGTCAGTCCCCCCTCCAAAAGGCTTTGTATTATAGGTTTCCCCCATTGAGGGAGACATTTTACAATACAATTCTTAGTGTTCCTTCAATAACTAGCTAGTGCAATGAAGATGGAAGCTTCAATCACTAAGCAAACACTTTAAAACACAACATCAATTCCCTCACGGTCTCAGACCCAAGACCTCACACACCTTCGAAGATGGTGAGAGCTAGCGGGGTATGAGAGTAGATTGAGAGGAAGAAGGATTAGTCTTACGAGAGAGAAGTATATCTCCTCAGATAATCACTCATAATAGCTAGCATAGCTTAGTAATTATCATGGTAGAGGAGATGAGCATGCATTGAATCTTGGCTCTTGATTGGATTTGCATCACAAAGCTAAGAGTTGTTGGTGTAGGCCTCCCTTCTGCAAGCTTGGAGTAGATGATGAGCTTTCCATTAAAGCTTGAGAAGGAGAGAGAGAGTCTTCTTGCTTCACACATGAGATTGTGTGAGTGTGTGTGTGATAATGCCTTGTCAAAATTCAGCCCCCTCTCTCTCTTGGTCGACCCCTCTTGGAATTTACTCATGCCAGCACCCCATTGGACCCTGCAAAGCTTAGCCAATGAAAATTGAGAAGCATAAGTGATAGCTTTGTGACAAGTGTCCCCCTTTCCCCTTTTGTGAGAACTTTAGGTAATTAATTAATGCAATTAAACTCTCATTGGACGCCTTAGTCTTCTGGCCAATAGGAATCATGCAAGCCATGGGGTTGCTGAATGCTCATTGGACCACTTGGGAGACTGGCCAATAGTCTTCTAGAGAGCTTAATTCTTATTGGTTCTTTTATTAAGTGTTTTTAAATGAACTAAAGTAAAAGTACTCTAGCCTAGTTCTCAATTGTCCTCTATGGCCATCCAATAGGATTTGAATGCATCTTGGGGGCAACTGGGCTAGGGAGCTGACATGTGTCCACTATGCCCTTTGTGTGAAGGGGCTTGCATGAGTGTGTGTGTGTGTGTGTGTGTGTGTGTGTGTGTGTGTGTGTGTGTGTGTGTGTGTGTGTGTGTGTGTGTGTGTGTGTGTGTGTGTGTGTTTCTCTTTCATCCCCTACTAAAGGGGTCGCCCCCTCCTCTTTAGGAGCTTGCAAACACTTTTTGTACACTATCAAGCATCCAAATTTCGTGAGTATTGACCATTGGACTTAACCTTTGAATTTTGGAACCTTAGCATTTTGGAAGCCTTAATGGGCTGAACCTTAGGTCTTTGAAGCCCATTGCTTGCACATTGCTCTTTTGCAGATGGTCCCCCTTTGGATCCCTATTTTCCCTCCTTTGGATCCCTACTATGACTAGTCTGCTAGCCTTACCAATAATCTAGCTTTTTCTCCCCTGGTACTTCCCCATGTTAAATGATCAGTTTAACATGAGAAAATCATTTAGGAGAATTCAATATTAGTTATTATGACACCATTGCAGCACCTTTGAAAAACGCCAAAATATTTGACAAACAAGTGACAGATTATGATTTAAACAAAGGTAGGTGGATGTAGATATCAAATTCTATGCAAGAAAAACAAACTACGATTTATGTACTAGTGGATTGAGGAGTAGGCACCAAGATGATCAGCTATGAAGTTTTCAAGTAATTACAAGATATAAGCTTAAATATCAAGAAGAAAAAAAATAGTTTGAACTTCACAAGAGACATCTCAATTTCACATGGATGTGTTGTCTTGACAATCCACAACACAATGTGTTCACATGTAGTTTAGCCATATGAGATTAGATGATGATGCTAATAACTTTGACTTTGCAGGTTTCTTTGGGCCATTGACTTTTTTAGTGTCATTCATTCATGATGCCTCAAGCTATCTGCTTAGGGTGCATTAAGACTGCACAAGCCAAGGAGCCTCTTCATGCCTCTTCCATGACTTAATTCATTCGCATTACCGCCACATGAGAATATGGTAAAAGCCGTAGAATCCCAATCAACAAATAGTAAGAGAAATTTTAATTTCATTCATTGGATGGGGATCAATGCAGCCTCAAGCTATCTGCTTGGGGTGCATTAACATTGAACAAGATAAGGAGCCTCAACATGCCTCTTTTATGCCTTAACTCATTTGCATTTCTATCACATGAGGATAATGGTAAAAGTTGGAGAAGCCCAATCAACAAATAGTAAGAGAAATTTCTAGTTAATTCATTGGCTAGGGATCAATGTGGTCATGAGTTTGACTTGTGTTTGTATCCTTTGTTGGTAGCCTATAGGTCCTCAAAGGCCACCTGTCGTACTCGTAGGTGCACACAAATAGTGTTTTGCTACATCTGCAATAACTCCATGCATGAGAAAATGAGAAAAACTTTCATTACAATGAAGATGCAAGGTCAATCTACATTAAACACACATTGAGGTGGAGTTTGACTTCCACGTTGCATGAGCACGGTCTTTCCACTTTCATCTCTATCATGCACAGGCTTCGCCTTTCTTCAAATGCAATGACTGCTATGCCTTCACCTTGACGACATTGATGAGAGTGTTCAGGGTGACGGTAGATTAATATCGGCTTGCTAGCTACACTATATATAGGTGAGCATGACTGGCAGGTTTGGTCACCCAACTCACAAGTGGGCTTGTAGCTAGCAGGTCTTTCGCTATCATCAGTTGCACACATTTTCTTTCCAACACGTAGGGAATGTAGGCGGAGTGGTAGAGCATTGGCCTCATGAACTTGAGGTGCACAACTCAAAGCTACCACGTTGACTTCAGGTTGAAGCTTTTAGTCAGCTTTTGATGGCCGAATGCAGCTGAATGGGGCTGCCTCCCCACAAAGGCATGCAGTCCAATATTTTTAACCAATGCCGTCCAGGGTTGTTGAAGAAAGCGCCGAGCTTGGTCATAGCTTGCAAGGGTGTTGCCAACTATCGGGCTGCAACGCAAGAGAAAAGAAACAACCAGTAGGTGTCAATTAGAATGCAGCAAGCCTGGAGGGCAAGGCTTTGGGGAGAAGGGGAGGTTTTGGGGGTGAAGCAAGCTCGCAAGGCCAAGGCAATGCAGGCAGGAGGAGATGAGGGTGAGACGACGAGGACAGAGGGAATCTTTGAGCAGCGTCTTCTTACTAATGCATTTCATTTTAGAGATGAGGGTGAGGATCAGGTGACACTGAGATGATGAGGACAAAGGGAATCTTTCAGCAACATCTTCTATCTTTTGACTGATGCATTTTGTTTTAGAGATGTCAATAGGGTAAGATTAGTGGGTGCCCCCAATTGATTTCAAATGGGTAATTCATTCAAAATCAATCGATTAGGTCTCCCCAACCATGGAAAAATAAATTTCCTTAAGACATATCGACTGCATAAGTGAAGGGTGAGTTTAGGAAATGAAAAGCCCCACGAAAGTGGAAGTTAAGAGACTTTCCATGCCTATATAATGAGCTACTTTAGTTTGCATTTTATGCATTGATACATTTCTATATTTCTTTTTTACGACCTTTCCTTCAGCATTTTGTTCTCTTTAGAGTTTCCTTGCAGTATTTACGCTATGTATTAGGAAATGATCACTCGAATAGAAATTGCAATGGAAACAAAGTGGAATGGAAATGATGAACCCTAAGGCAATGGAAAAGGAAAGAGAGGAAGAGAAGGTAAATTAGCTCTCCACAATTTGAAAAACCAGAAAAAATTCTCTATTACTTTAGGACAAAACATTGAGAGGTAAAATGAAAAAGAAACTAGAAGATCTATAATGAGGACCTGAAAATAGTAGAAACTGAAAGGTTGAGCTTTTCTTGTGACACAGGCAAGAGGAGGTGAGGGTAAGATGATGATGATAGAGGGAATCTTTGAGTAGCATCTTTTGACTAATGCATTTCATTTTAGAGATGATGGTGAGGAGGTGAGGGTGAGATGATGAGGATAGAGGGAATATTTGAGCAGCATCTTCTAACTAATACATTTCGTTTTAGAGATGCCAATAGGGAGAGATAAGTAAGTGCCTCCAATTGATTTCAAATGGGTAATTCTTTCAAAATCAATCAAATAGAAAGTGGAATGGAAATTGTGAACTTTGAGGCAATGGAAAACGAAAGAGAGGAAGAGAAGTAAGAGGTCATTCTCTTTGTCTCTAGGGATCCCACCTACTATGTGTGGGGCCATAGGTGCATCAACAACATGGACACCCACCCTCACTCCAAACTAGTACCAAGCTCACCTATGCATTGCTTTTGCACCCCACAATGATCACTTGATTGCCCATGATGCTACTACCGTTGAATCTTCCTACACCCCCTCCAACTCATGTGCCCAAAATGGCCACCCAAACTTAAGTCTCAATCCCCAAGCCTAGTGAGAGCCCAGGAGCCTCATTGGACCCTCACACTTGATATTTTTTGTGACCTCACTAGGCTATGGGGAATCTTCAAAGACTTAGAAAAAAAATTAGTGTAGAGCCAACTAGTCTTGCTTGGAATCCAGCAAGATTCCTACGATTCAAATATGAAAGCTGCGAGTAAGTAATATCTACAATTAACATATGATGGTGAGGGGAGTTTTTTGCCATTGTCAACATATACGCAATTAAGTTAGGATAAGTGGGAGGGGTAAATTTGAGAAAAATGTATCTATGATGATATAACATGCAAGTTGGACCCTCACTGCCATGGAGTTAAAGGTTCCTTATTATTGCTTCAATATTATAACGTGCGTGCAAGTAGCCACTATATTTCCTTGCTTTTCTAGTGCTCAACACTACAAGTGGGACATGCATCATTTCCCAACACTTGCCACATCCATAGTTGTTGTTATCAATTGCACTTGCATGAGATCCCCTGTAGGGTTTTGTGGTCTATGTGTGTGTGTGTCTCAACATATGCAACCTCCAGCTTTTCATGGTAAGCAAGGCTTTTGGAAGGCTGCAACCTCACCCACTCATTTGAAGAGAAAAGTATTACCTCCATGGGCCTACCCAAACAACATTTGTACATCCCTAACATGAAGGCATTGTATGTCATGCTTTTCATGGTCGTCTTGCTCCACCATTTTCTATCCCAAATCGAATGCAAGTAGCTGGAGCTCAAGTGTGTGTTTCTACCTTCTTGGATCTTGATGCCCAAGGCTCTTGCTCATAAGGCAACCTAGCAATGCAATCCCTTTGTGCTGACTCAAGCTAGCATTGGCGAGCAGGCTCAAGCTGATGACAAGAAGCAAGTTGAAGTTGGTGATGGCAACCATGTTGTCTACAATTGATTACCTCATGCTTTTTTAGTTTTTTTATCCAATATTTTCAAACGTTACCTATTGGGGTAAGGTAGTGTGCCTTACCCTGGCAGGACACGGTGTCCGGTCCTCCTCTTATTTTCTATACATATACAAGAATAAGAAGCTCTTACAATCTTCTACTTGAGAGATTAGCTTCACCCACATAAAGTCTCCTTATTATCCTTCCTCTCTCATATATTCAGGCATATGTGCATGCGTTCTTTCAATTGATATTAGAGCATGGTTGTACATGAGGAGTTTATCATAGAGATGTCTCGCTTTGCAGCATGCAAGCATTAGTGCATTGGTGAGTAGGTGGCCATTCTAGGGCTCACAATTGGATCTTGGTGTAGGTGAGACCACTTAGATCTGGTATACATTGGAGTGGAGAAGCATTGAGCTTCATTTCAACTCACAGTGAGTATAGAAGTAGGTATGAGCTTGGATTCGATCCACAAGAGCATTTGGGAGTATATGTGCAAAAGGATTTGTAGCAAAAAATTTAGCCACAGTTCTAATTTTCCTTGTGTAAAGAACAAGTTTTCAGAAGAAAGTTGTCCCAAATTTCTCATTGATTTTATTGTAGACTGTTCAGAGGTTACAAGTAGCCATAGGTTGTGGTTCAATAAGTACAAGTTTAGTTTATACGTAATTTTTAAATTTTGTACACAAATTTGTGGGACGCATATTGACCATTGTGTTTGCCCTCTACTTATGCATATGGTTATATATTTTATTCTCTTTTGAGAGTTTTTTATCCCAAGTTTTGGTGTTTCTTGTTTATAGTGATACCGCTTGTGTTTGCATTATCTATTGGCATTGGCTTATGCATGGTTACTCTGTACATTTATGTTGGGTTGTGCATTTTGCATTGTATACCTATTGTAGAGATGTTTATGTATATGTGCTATTCAATGGTATATCTATCATGTGTGATGGTTAAAAGTTGACAGGGATGTCTTATGAGACATGGCGGTCTTGTTATATGTGATGTTGGCACTATGGTCACACAGGGCACTTCAAGCTATGTTGTTTCAAACGTATGTGGTAGCCACAAAGATGTATGTGTGATGCATGTGAGGTTTCAACACAGGCTAGAGAGGTGGCTTCATATGCCCGTGACGGTGTCTTCAAGAGGTGGCACTTCTTCTCGTTGGTCACTAGATGAGGGTGCACTTTTCCACATCACACCACATCATGAGTGGTTTAACACTTTCTCTAGTGGGATTCTTAGTTGAGTGAAGTTGGACCATGGTTCCACATTTGACATTGCAGGAGTAAGAGGTGTATGGACGTTTGGCGGATTTAACATATGCGCTTCCACCTAGCTGGACACCACATTTTAAATGAATTTGTACTTTATTATTTTTCTGAGCTAGTGTAGCTCTACAGTGTGTAAATCTTGATTTCACTGTAGAAGATCCATTCCATGAGTTGTAATTCTTTCATAATCTTTGTAAAGGCCCATGTGAGGAGACAAATAGCCATTTACAAAGCCCTAGGTATAAAAGAAAATAACCTTAATGTGAAAGGGAGGCTTATCTTTTGGAGAAAGGAGAAGCTTTGTTCAAGCAGCCTGAGCAGCTCCAACTTGTAATCAATTTTTCTAATGACTGAGTAATCCAATTTCAATTCCTCTTTCCATGCTCTTTTAATTAAGTGTAAGCATTGCAAATTTTGTTTTGCGACTACGCATCTACGAGCCTAATCTTCAAATTTGAGTGCTTAAATCACCATTTTTTGACATTTTGACCTTAGGAGAGTGTAACACTTAATGGCCTAGTAACTTGTGTGTAGCGGAAAATAGCATGATCATAGTGAGCATTTCATTAGAATAGATTCTTAATGAGATTAACAAGAGTGCTTGGGTGGAGAAAGCAACAAAAAGCATAACACCTAGTTAGATAGCATGAACAATACTTCGAAAGAGCGAGAAACTAAGCAATTGACAACAGTTCAGGATTGCATTTGCATGGAGCCGGTCCCCCCACCAAAAGGCTTTGTATTATGGTTTCTCCCATCAAGAGAGACATTTTACAATACAATTTCTTGTGTTCCTTCAATACTAGCTAGTGCAATGAAGATGGAACTTCATGCACTAAGCAAAACACTTATCAAACACAACATCAATTCCCTCACGGTCTCAGACCAAGACCTCACACACCTTCAAAGATGGTGAGAGCTAGCGGGGTATGAGAGTAGATTGAGAGGAAGAAGGAGTATTCTTACGAGAAAGATGTACATCTCCTCACATAATCACTCATATTAGCATAGCTTAGCTTAGTAATTAGCATGGTAGAGGAGATGAGCATGTATTGAAGCTTGGCTCTTGGTTGGATTTGCATCACAAAGCCAAGAGTTGTTGGTGTAGGCCTCCCTTCTCACAAGCTTGGAGTAGGTGGTAAGCTTTCCATTAAAGCTTGATAAGGAGAGAGAGTCTTCTTTACTTCACACATGAGATTGTGTGAGTGTGTGTGTGATAATGCTTTGCAAAAATCAGCCCCCTCTCTCCCTTGGTCGACCCCTCTTGCTATTTTCTCTTGCTAGCATCCTATTGGACCTCCCAGGCTTAGACAATGGTAATTAAGCAACATAAGTGATAGCCTTCTGACATGTGTCCCCCTTTCCCCTTTTGTGAGAGCTTTAGGTAATTATTTAATTCAATTAAACTCTCATTGGACCCCTTTGCCTCCTGGCCAATAGGAATCAGGCAAGCCATGGGGCTGTTGAATGCTCATTGGCCCCCTTTAGGAGACTATCCAATAGTCTTCTAGAAAGCTTAATTCTTATTGGTTCTTTTATTAAGTGTTTTTAAATTAATTAAACTAGATTTACTCTAGCCTAATTCTCACTGGTCCACCTCCAAGGCCATCCAATAGGAATTGGGTGCACCTTGTGGGCATCTGGGCTAGGGAGCTGACGTGTGTCCCTCATTCCCTTTGTGTAAAGGGAGCTTGTGTGTGTATGTGAATTTCTCTCTCATCCCCAACTTGCAAGGCTCGCCCCATCCTATGTAGGGATTGACAAAGGCTTTTTGTGACACACACTAAGCATCCAATTTCCCTAGTGTTTGGCCTTTGGACACAACCTTTGAATTTTGGAACCTTAGCATTTTGGAAGTCTTAACGGGCTGAACCTTAGGGTCTTTTGAGCCCATTGTTGCACATAGCTCTTTGCAGACGGCCCTCCCTTTGGAGCCCTATTTTCCCTCCTTTGGATCCCTACTGTGGCTGGTCTGCTAGCTTAACCAATATTCTAGCTTTGTCTCCCCTGTCACTTCCCCATATTAAATGATCAGTTTAACATGAGAAAATCATTTAGGACAATTAGATACTGATTATTATGACATTACCTCTCTCTTGAAATCATAGTCGTCCTCGATTATAGGGTAGAGAAGATAAAGCATATTCATTAGTCCTTTTTTCTAGCGGGTAGAGGATCCCTATGTTACCCTACGACATCATTCCATAATGGATGACTAGTCCATTTGGCGTTTGACGGCCTGGAGCTTCCGCATGCATGTCTACACATTAGTCCTATCATCTTCCATAGTAGAGTGACAAGCTCTACTTGGTGTTCGCGAGACGTCGTCTCCGCAAACTTGATCTAAGCATGCATACTACTTCATTTTTGTGCACAATAAAGAAAAAGAGAGTCTTATAAGACAAAAACTTTGTTCATTTTTTAACGTTTGTACATTTTCTTACTCTAGGGAAGCATTGTAAGCATTGACAAGGTTTAGGTTATCCTTTAATTGTATGCCTTGCATCCATCTAGCATCTTCAAAAGGATAATTTTTAAACTTAATAAGATATCGTCGGATAGTCTTACTGCCTCTTAGTACCTTTCTTCATGTCAGAGAATGGACTCGGGCTGCAGCACCTCTTCTTGGTCCTCGATCTCCGGTGGGTCTTCAATAGTTGGTTCTTGAGGTGATTCTCCTTTGTAAGGCTTTAGTAGGCTCACATGGAAAGCATTGTGTATGAGCCAATGGTTGGGCAACTTGAGTTGATAGGCCATCTCATTGATTGGCCTAAGAATTTGGAAGGGACCATAGTACCTTTTTGCTAACTTAGCATAGTACTTTTGGTGTCCCGTAGGATTTTTGCCCGTCGTGTGCCTTAATTGAGCCTTGGGAAATTTGAGTAAGACCCATTCGTTTTCTTTAAAGGCTTGGGCTCTTCTGTGCTTGTTAGCAGCAGCCTTTGCCTTTGCTGGGAGATAGAGATAGCATCCTTAATCTTTTGAAAAGATTCTTGTAGGTCTCGGCTATACTCATCTAAGAATATCTTCCCATGTACCTTAAGTAGCAAGTGACTTTTGATCTTCCCTCAATTACCTCAAAAGGTGCTTTTCCCGTGGAAGTATGTACAGTGTTATTGTAAGCATACTCCACTAAGGGTAAGTACTTCTCCCATTGGGATCTTTGATCTACTTCTGTTACATAGGCTTTTAGTAGATCGATAATTGTTAGGTTAGCTATTTCACTTTGGCCATCCGTCTGCGGGTGATAGGCCAAAGAGAAGTTTAGCCTTGTTGCTAAATTCTCAAAGAGACCCTTCCAGAAATTACTAGTCATTCTAGGATCTCTATCCGACACTATGGACATTGGCAAGCCATGGTACTTGAAGATTTGTGAAATGAAGAGGATTGCCATTTGATGGGCTTTGATAGTCTTTTTGACAGGTATAAAATGAGCTTGTTTACTGAACCTGTCTACTATCATCCATATTCCCTTATTCCCATGGATAGACTTAGGCAATCCAAAGATAAAATCCATGGATATGCTCTCCCATGGGGAATTAGGGATTGGCAAAGGTTGAAGCAATCCAAGTTGCTTCCCTCTATCAAACTTTGTCTTTTGGCATACCACACATTTAGAAATATACTCTTTTATGTTTGCTTTCATGGTAGGCCAATAGAAATATGTTTCAATACCTTTGGAGTAGACTGAATCCCTCTATGCCCTGCATAAGGAGGAGCATGAGATTCATACATTACTTTCTCACGTAGTGAGCTAGTAACGCATAGGCTATTGCCATAGAGAAGATAACCATCTTGTAAAGTAAATGGTTCCTTTCTTCCCTAGTGCAACGGCTGAAATCACATCTCTAAAATTGGGATCAATAGCATACTCATCTATCATAGAAGATAGATCATTGTGAGTTGCTATGGAAACCGCATTCACTCTCGGCCGTCTTGAGAGTGCATCGGCTACTTGATTATGCTTGCCAGCAATGTGAGCAATATGAAAATGAAATTGCGAAAGAAAGTTTGCCCACCTCATTTGTTTGTCGGAGAGCTTGGTCTGCGTAATGAAGTACTTAAGACTTTGGTGATCCGTTCACAGAATGAAAGGAGTCCCCAATAAAAAAGTGCTTCCATGAGTCTAAGGCATGTAGAACTGCAAGGAGTTCCTTTTCATATATGCCTAGAGCTTGCTCAACAGGGTCGAGCCTTCGACTTTCATAGCCTATGGCATGCCCTTCTTGAAGCAAAACAGCTCCAAGGCAATCACCACAAGCATCACATTGGACCTCAAATGGCTTTGAGAGAACCGGTAGTGTAAGCACAGGTTGAGAGATAAGCTTTTCTTTTCTATGAAGCATCTATAGTATGCGCACATACCTATAAAGCTTCTTAACTCATGAAGATTCCTTGGTTTAGGCCATCCTTTTATTACCTCTAACTTTGATGGATCCATTTGGATTCCATCTTGAGAGATAATGTGACCTAAATTCTGAATCTCTTGTAAGAAAAATTCACTTTTCTTTGGATTAACATAAAGTTTATTCTCTCTTAGAACTTGAAATATTACCTGGAGGTGTCGCTTGTGTTCGTCTAATGAATTAGAGTAGATGATGATATCATCAAAGAACACTCTAGTCAAGGTTCGGTGAGGCCTGAATAGCTTCTCCATCAAGCGGTTGAATGTGGCTGGTGCATTGGTCAAGCCAAAAGGCATGAAAATGTGTTCATAAAGACCAATGCGAAATGCGGTCTTTACAATGTCTTGATCAACAATCCTTATTTGATGATAGCCACTTTTTAGGTCAATTCTACTGAAGTAGGTGGACCCTTGTAGCTTATCAAATAGGTCTTCTACTCGTGGAATGGGAAACCTATTTTTGATAGTGATCCTATTTAGTGCTCTATAGTCGACACACATATGATATGTGCCGTCTTTCTTTTGTACTAGTAGCATAGGAGAACAAAATGGAGATGAGCTAGGCCTAACCATGCCCTTCTCAACTAACTCATGCACTTGCCACATAATCTCCTCTTGTTGAGCTTGAGAAACTCTATAAGGAGGTTTGTTAGGCTGTGAACTTCCTTGAAGAAGTTCAATTGCATGGTCATCATTGCCTCGTTTAGGAGGTAGCTCACAAGGGATGTTGTCAATAAAGACATCTTGAAACCCCTTGAGAAAATTGGATAACTCTAATTCCTTTTGATTGTGTATATTTTCTTTTGCTAAAACATTAGGTTCATTTTGAGAATCTTTAACAAAAATCATGTACACGGAAATAGAGCTCTTTATTGACTTGTTGAAAGCTTGTGTATGTACAATGGGTATAGTATTACCCATTTCCTTAGCATCTACGTACATATCTTTTTCCCTGAACTTAAAGGAGATTCTCCTTTCAAGGAATTTAACATTGGCATCCATGCGATCAAACCATGGTGCCCCTAGGATTACATCCTCATGCTTGAGAGGAGAGATAAAGAAGTCCTCTTTGTCCACATAGCTTTGGACATGGAGCCTCAATTTCCCAATTAAGGGAGTGATTGAAGCTTCTTGCCCCTTGAAAGCACCGTCTGCGGGTAGGACATCTTCCATCTCGTAGGTTTGTATGCCTAGCTTGGTGGCCAACTCTATAGATATAAAATTATGAGTAGAACCGGGGTCAAAGAGAATAAAAGCATCATATTCTCTTACCTTTCCCCAAGCATGGCATAGAGGAGATCCTTTGTGATGAGTTTCCTCCTCTTGGATTTCGACCAAGGTAGCTCTAGGAGGATCATGGCGGTTGTTCTTTTGAGGACAAGCGTGGTACGCATGCCCTTGTTTGCCGCACTTGAAACACCGATTATCCTTGCGATAACGCTCAATCTCTTCAAAAGAGAGTTTATTTTTGCCTTTATAAACTCCCTTCTCCTTAGCTTTGTTGGAATTTCCCTTAGGAGACTTTTGGACATTTTCCTTCCCCTCAGGCTCATTGGAACCCTTGTTTTTAGGGGGCTTAGAATTCCTCTTAGCCCCTATTTGGAAATTGATTCGAGAGGCCACCATAGTATGATGCATTACCACCCATATGGTGCATGGCCTTTGAGAGTTGGCATACTCCACCATTCCTTCGGTTAAGCCCGCACAAAATTGCTGCTTTTGCTCTCCAAAATCCAACTTTTTGAAGACAGTGGCTTTGAGTTGTAGGTCCCAAAACTTTTCTACATATTTGTGGATGGATTCATAGGGAGAGAGCTTCAAGCTTCTCCATTCGGTGAGTACTTTGTCTTTGGCATCTATGGCCAAAAACTGCTTCATAATGGAAGCTCTTAAATCTTTCCATGTTTGTGAAGCTTCATCGTTGGCCCGTAGGCTAGACCACCATTGTCTGGCGGACTTTTGAAAGTGCATAGCTACACGGCATAGCTTAGAGGACTCCGTGAAGCCCTCATCTCCAAACGCCACATCGAATTTTAAGGCCAAGACTTTGTCCGTAGCACCAAAGGTGCCATTGTAGGTAAGGAAAGAGATGCTCTTCCCTCCCTCTTTGAACTTCTTGAGCTTGGACGACCTCTTCCATGTGGCATAGGATTTCCTATGGCCTCTTCTTTTTGTTGGTTCAAAGGTTGCACCATCACTTTCTTCAAAAGATGAAGAATTTGAGGAAGATGGAGAAGAGGGTGACCTCTTTCTCGCCTTTTTCTTGCCTTGATCTTCGTTGTCTTGACCATCACTTTCATAAGAGGAAGAGGATGAAGAAGATGGACAAGAGGGTGAAGAAGATGGAGAAGAGGGTGTCCTCTTTCTCGTGTTTTTCTTCTCTTGCTTTTTGTCATCCCTCTTTGAAGTATGGTGTGGAGAAGTATGCGATGGTCTTCTCCGTTTTGGAGGTGATGGAGAACATTTAGCCCGCCATCTTTGTGGAGCCCTTTACTATTGTTAGCCATTCTAACAACTTTTAGGTGTAAACTTTTTAGGTGTACTTTGGCACTTCAAGCCCTAGTTGCTACTCCTCGTTACCCCTTTAGAAAAAGCACTCAAGCTAATGTACCCGTGGCTCGTATACCATTAATTGCAAGGAATAGAAGAGAGGGTCGTTCAACACCAAAACAGCACCAGCTCCTATCAAGCTTCTAATGGCTCAATAGTGGTTAAAGCCCCGTAGGACTCCACTATTAAGACCATATCTCTCGACAGTGATGCCCTATTAACTGCACAAAGGCAAGCGCACTACAAGGCTGAAAAATCCCTATTCTACTTACTCACATGCAATTAATAGTACCAACCATTTATAGCTAGCTTGAGGACCTCCCTTCTTGAGCAAGAAAAGAGAAACCTTGTGCTCTGATACCAATGTAACATTCAATGACCTAGTAACTTGTGTATAGTGGAAAATAGCATGATCATAGTGAGCATTTCATTAGAATACATTCCTAATGAGATTAGCAAGAGTGCTTGGGTGGAGAAAGCAACAAAAAGCATAACACCTAGTTAGAATAGCATGAACAATACTTCAAAAGAGAGAGAAATTAAGCGATTGAAAATAGTTGAGGATAGGATTTGCATGGAGCCGGTCCCCCCTCCAAAAGGCTTTGTATTATGGTTTCTCCCATCAAGAGAGACATTTTATAATACAATTTCTTGTGTTTCTTCAATACTAGCTAGTGCAATGAAGATGGAACTTCATGCACTAAGCAAAACACTTATCAAACACAACATCAATTCCCTCACGGTCTCAGACCCGAGACCTCACACACCTTCAAAGATGGTGAGAGCTAGCAGGGTATGAGAGTAGATTGAGAAGGAGTATTCTTACGAGAAAGATGTACATCTCCTCACATAATCACTCATATTAGCATAGCTTAGCTTAGTAATTAGGATGGTAGAGGAGATGAGCATGCATTGAAGCTTGGCTCTTGGTTGGATTTGTATCACAAAGCCAAGAGTTGTTGGTGTAGGCCTCCCTTCTCACAAGCTTGGAGTAGGTGGTAAGATTTCCATTAAAGCTTGAGAAGAAGAAAGAGTCTTCTTTACTTCACACATGAGATTGTGTGAGTGTGTGTGTGATAATGCCTTGCAAAAATCAGCCCCCTCTCTCTCTTGGTCGACCCCTCTTGCTATTTGCTCTTGCTAGCATCCTATTGGACCTCCCCAGGCTTAGAGAATGGTAATTAAGCAGCATAAGTAATAGCCTTCTGACATGTGTCCCCCTTTCCCCTTTTGTGAGAGATTTAGGTAATTATTTAATTCAATTAAACTCTCATTGGACCCCTTTGCCTCCTGGCCAATAGGAATCGGGCAATCCATTGGGCTATTGAATGCTCATTGGTCCCTTTGGAAGAATGCCCAATAGTCTTTTAGAGAGCTTAATTCTTATTGGTTCTTTTATTAAGTGTTTTTAAATTAATTAAACTAGATTTACTCTAGCCTAATTCTCATTGGTCCACCTCCAAGGCCATCCAATAGGAATTAGGTACACCTTGTGGGCATCTAGGCTAGGGAGCTGACATGTGTCCCTCATTCCCTTTGTGTAAAGGGAGCTTGTGTGTGTGTGTGTGTGTGTGTGTGTGTGTGTGTGTGTGTGTGAGTTCCTCTTTCATCCCCTACTTGCAAGGCTCACCCCCTCCTATGTAGGGATTGACAAAGACTTTTTGTGACACATACTAAGCATCCAATTTCCCTAGTGTTTGGCCTTTGGACACAGCCTTTGAATTTTGGAACCTTAGCATTTTGGAAGTCTTAATGGGCTGAACCTTAGGGTCTTTTGAGCCCATTGTTGCACAAAGCTCTTTTGCAGATGGCCCCCCCTTTGGATCCCTATTTTCCCTCCTTTGGATCCCTACTGTGGCCGGTCTGCTAGCTTAACCAATATTTTAGCTTTTTCTCCCCTGTCACTTCCCCATATTAAATGATCAGTTTAACATGAGAAAATCATTTAGGAGAATTAGATATTGATTATTATGATAGAGAGTGTTATTAGACCTTAGGGCGACGTGTTTGGGCTGTTTTGTTGTAGTTTCTGTGACTTGGGTCATGATGGATCGTTATCCATGTACCTTGTCACAATGTTGGCAGACTTTGTAGACTTGTCCCTTTAGGCCTAGTAAAGTTCCCTTGAAATTTTGTGACGATATGAGTCCTTCTAGTCGACAAAATGGTGTGATGATTGAGAGCGATGAGAAAGGATATAGGTAGATTCCCTTATCATTGAGTGGTGATTTTCTCGTTGAGTTGATGTGTTTGCTTATTAGGATCACTTCTTGAGGATCAAAAACCTCAAAGATTCTCTGTGCCCCATCTAAGTCACCTCCTTGAGTATTGACATATTATGTTAGTTCCAGATAGCTATGCTATAGACGCACGTCGCGGAAACCCGCTAACATGGGCGTCGTTGCTGGGGAATGATCCCTAGATGGTGAGTGACCTAGTGCGTATTTTGAGTTTTTTTTTCCAAAGATTAGCCTTTCAAGTCCATTTACACTAGCAAAAAAGTGGGTTTTAATACTTGATAGAGTCTAGAAATCGAAGACATGCTAGATTTATTCTCAAGAGCTAAAGAGAGTTGTGAATGAGATACCCAAAAGTATTTCATTCTTTGATTTTCTCATTACTTTCAAAGTGCTTCTCCATTTTCTATTACAACTTTAGTTTGCATTGTTTTGTTTGTTTTTGTTTCTTCTTTCTTTCCATCACATAGGAGTAGGGTAAGTAGAAACCATAACCATCAAATTGGGTTGAAAAGATCAAGGTAAAAAGGTATGAAAACCATATTTTGGGCAAAAACGACCATAACTCTAAAATTTAGAAAACTTTGATGGTAGAGACCTAAAAATTGATCAAAAATCAAAAAGCTGGTGATCAAGGGCCTTTAAAAACTCACTAGGTGCAAACGAATAAGTTTCAGTAGATTGTGTGGTCAAACATGGATCGCAATCCAGGTACCTTAAAGGCCTTTTTTTCAAAAAAGTTGTCAGTAACTCTCTATATTAGTAGAACATTGCTTTGATAAATTTTGGTTGCAAAGAAAATTTTAAAAATTATGACTCAAAATTGGTTGACAGGGCAAAAACTGCCAAAACAAGAATTTTAGATCCAAAAGTGGGCATAAGCTCCCCAGAGATCAATTCCAAATGTGGTGGAACATGTATAGTGATCCGTGTATCCCAACCCCAAAAATTGGTGAAAATTGGTACAGAGCTTCTAGATGACCTTCTACTATCAAAATTTGAAGTCAAAACTTGATAGAGGGTCATGGATCACGATCCATGTACCTCTTTATAGTGGGGATATCTGACTTGATGAGCCTATAGATATCCCCACTATGAAGAGGTACATGGATCACAATCCATGTACCTCGTCATAGTGGGGATATTTGACTTGATGAGCCTATAGATATAGAGAAAAAGTGGCAAATGCAAAAGACGATCATATGAACACCACAAACAAGGTGGGTTCCAAAATTGCTATTAGAAACTCAATCACAAAGAACCCACAAACATCTACAACCGCTTCTCATGGGAGATAAAGCAAAGGATCCATCAATCCCTTCTACAACCGTAGAACCTACTTCACAAAGTAGTGTCAACATACAACAAACAAATCATGAGGAGCAAAAGTATGCAAACCTACTGGATAGAATGGTGGCATCCATAGACCCAAAAAATGAAAGAGGCCTAAATCTCAAGAACCTATGAAAATTGGGTTTTTGGCCTTTAACATGTATATCGAAGTCACCATTAGTAATACATGACATAAGATTTAGAGTGAGGCAGCTAAGCCACTAAATGAGCGAGGCGTTAGTCCCAAAGATTCAAGTAATATTCTCTATGGTCTAAGAATCTTAACTATGCTAGGTACTGCTCATGTTGGAAAAGCTAAGCATATTTACCTTGGGTTGCTCATGCTGGCATAGATTAGCATAAGATTCAAAGTCTATGTATTTTAAGCATGGTGAAGTGAAGGAGGGAGTTCAAAAGACACTCACACACTGAGCACAATGAGGTATGAGTGGAGAAGCTTCTACATCAAAAACCCTTTTTGGACATGGAAGCTATTATGAAATCCTTTGATGTCACAACATATGCTACATTTGTTCCTTGAAGCACCCATCAACTCCATCTTTCACACTGCATGCTTTTGTTTGACAAATTTTTTATGTACATATAGAGTGTCCCAAATTGACACTTGCATTATGCACTCTTCTTTTGTTTCTCCCAAGCACTCACTTTGCATGAACAAGTACTTCAAGCTCAACTACAAAAGCACTCACTTTGCATGAACAGGTACTTCAAGTCCAACTACGCAACTCCAATAAGAGCGTATACCAAAGGCACTTTTATCCCACCGAGTTTTTCCCCTTTGGTCATCTAGGTTTGAGACCCTAATCTAAACACACTCATCACTATCCTCTTATTTATAATCCTTCTACATCTACAATAAGTAAATGACTACCCATATCAATCTCAAAGAATTCAAGAAATAGTTGCGGGTCTCCACATGATTGTCGAGAGCAGCTCTTAACTTCAAGGAAAACAACAATGCTCCATCAAACAATGGAAAATTGAAACGGGCATACAAGAAAAATTGACAAAACAAGACAAAGTCAACAAGAGATCTATCAAGAGAGATCATAAGGAGCTCACGTAGTGCTTCAAAGTTGGTAGCATATTGCAAAGGAGTTGTATTGCAGTGGAACTCAAGGGCAAGATACATCATAAATACAATGATACAAAGAGGTTCAATTCCCAAAAATGCATGCACCAACAATAGTCATCTTCACTACTAAAAGTGGCAACAAAGAGGAGAAGGCACAGCAAAGTGAAATATTGCCTCAACAATAGAAGCTCAACTCATGTTTCAACTAGAACACAGTAGATATAAATCACTCAAGAAAGGGGGCATTCTCATCAACTACAAAGCACTTTCAAAGCTAAAGACCAACCTGAAGACATCCCTAACAACCAGGTTGCACATGGTTGTGTCAAGGAATGACCCAAGCTAGAAAGGGGGGAGTGTTTGGTAGATTTAGCATACGGGCACCCACCCAGCTCGGACACCACATTTTTAATGAAACTGTACTCTTTTTTTTTTTGAGCTAGTGCAGCTATATCGTAGGTAAATCCTAATTTTAGAGTAGCAGATCCATTCCATGAGTTTGTAATTCTTTCATGATCTTTGTAAATGCCCATGCGAGCCAGCCACTAACCATTTAGAAAGTCCTAGGTATAAAAGACAATAGTCTCAATGTGAAAAGGAGGCTTATCTTTTGGAGAAAGAAGAAGCTCTCTTGTACGTACGCTCAAGCGGCCAAGTAGCTCCAACTTATAATCAACTTTTCTAATGATTGGCTAAATCCAATTTCAATTCCAAAACTTGCATTGTGCTCATCTTTCTGTGCTCTTTCAATTAAGTGTAAGCATTGCAAATTTTATTATGGTTTGTTGCAATTATGTATTTACAAGCCTAATCTTTAGATTTGAGTGTCTAAATCACTATTTTTTGACATTTTGAACATAGGAGAGTGTTATTGCACCTTAGGGCGACCTGATTGGGATGTTTTGTTGCAAATTCTATGACTTGGATCATGATGAGTTGCGATCCATGTACCTTGATGGAATGCTACCAGACTTTGTAGACTTGTCCCTTTAGACCTAATGAAGCTTCCCTTAAAGTTTTGTGACAATTTGACCCGTTTAGTCGATGAAATGACGTGATGATCGAGAGCAGTGAGAAAGGACATAGGTAGATTTCCTGATCATTGAGTGGTGATTTGCTCATTGAGTTGATGTATTTGCTTATCAGGTTCACTTCTTGAGGATTGACAACCTCAAAGAGTCTCCATGCCCCATCCAAGTCACTTCCTTGAGTATTGACATATTATGTTAGTGCTAGATAGCCATGTACAGGCATTCGTCATGACGGACTGCTAACATTGGATATCATTGCCTAGTGGTGCAGCATATACACTTTGAGATGTGTGTTATGTTCCGTAGTTGAGATGAATTTTGATCTCAATGAGATAGTTAAGAGATTGTGGGTTTCAGATACTGCTAGAGAGTAGCCTTTCCACATGCATTGGGAATCACAAATGATTGAGTGTGGAGCTTGGAGTGGCTTGATCTACCCCATGCATGTATCTGATGCAAAAGATGGTTCATTCTTGATTTTGTTGTAGACATGTCAGCAAGAGATGAGACACAAGTCTCTTTCATGGATCTCTAGATTGATGTGCATGATATGTCAGTGAGAATTGAGAGAGGTCTCTTTCATGGATCTTTAGATTGATGTGCATGACATGTCTGTTACTACTAAGTTATATCGGCCATACTTTTGCGAGACAGAGTAGGTTTACCTTCTTAGGATAGAGAGGCCTCCTACTACAGAGATGGAAGATATAGAGTTTTTTAATATGCTCATGCTAGAGTCTAATATTGTTATGTCAAGACATGTGGATCTAGTCCCTATGGATGAGGGGGAGTTGGTCCTCCCATAGTTAGAGTCATCGCATCCATACATGACTAGTCATGATGGTGATGACTCATTTAATGTAGATAGTGCTAAGAGGGCTAGGATAGCCAAGGTTGCACAACTTTTGTCAGTCTTTTGGAGTCTCATGTGCAACCTTATAGTGTCAAGACCCAAAATATCAACTACAGTGGGAGCATTTTCAATTGGGTCTATCAATCGAGCAATGACTGACACTACCATGATTCATCATGGAGCTATGCAGTTCATTATGGAAGACCTATAAGACATGCATGCACATTCTATCAGAGATACGTGCTTTTATCTCACAATTGGGTCTATCAATCAAGAGATGACTTACACTGGCTGTGCAAGTCATTATGGAAGATCTATAAGATATGCATTTACATTCTATCAAAGATACGTGCTTTTGCACACCACTAGGGCTTATATGGAAACATGCATATGCTTTAAAAGAGCTAGTGGGTGTAGGTTGAGAGAGTCTCTCACCAACCATTGTATATTCTACTAGGTCACATAGTGGATCCACTTATCGGCACACTCACCTTTAAGTGGGAGGTTGTTGGTGGTATGCCTTACCCCATGTCGGACATAGTCTCCTACCATTCACTTACTTTTGCCATATTCTTTGTGCATATACAAAAACAAGGAGCTCTCTCATTCTTTTTCTTGAGAGGTTAGCTCCACCCACACAAAGTATCCTTCCTATCTCTTGTACACACGCATCTGCACACACACTCTTTCATTACATGTTGATAAACGTTCACGTGTAGTGGCTAAAGAACTTTGGGCGGGGGGGGGGGGGGGGGGGGGAGAGAGAGAGAGAGAGAGAGAGAGAGAGAGAGAGGTTCTTACCGCCCATTCAAAGGTTTTTCATTCCCTCAAATGGTTTTTTGGCTATGGTAAGAAAAAACTCCACATACAATGAAATGTTTTGAGTCCTCCGTAAGCACACTAGAATCTATATTCTATGTTTATATTGTAGTGTAATGACAAAGTGAAGAGGATTTCCATGTGTAGGAAATTGCGACATGCAAAGGAAACTCCAAGGAGCTATAGTGTCATGGAAAAGTGAAGAGAATTGCCACGTGTAGGAAAGTGCAACCTGCAAAGGAAACTCCAAGGAGCTATGAATAATTTTCATAAGATTTTTGATGAGGCCAATACTCTTCATGGTAGTGGGCCAGCAACTACTCTATAGCCTTCACTCTCTACCCACACTCCTTGCCTCCATGTCAACATTATCTTCATCTCCACCTCAATATTATCTTTGCGAGGTCCCCTCCCCGATACCATAACCTTTTGGCAACAGGAGGGCACCTGACAGGTCGCTAGGCCCTATTCGATTGAGAAAACATAGTCAACATAGACAAAATTCTAATGGACAGGTTCTCTTCACCGAGTTACTTGAGTCCGAACTATTAAAAAGCATTCCTAGCCCTGTCTCGTAGGGAAAGCGTAAACTATTACAATACTATGACATTCTTAATTCTCACCTTCCGAGAGAGAGAAACCCCAATTGCCTTTTTCCACATAACTTTCAGAGGCACGTACAATTGGAATTCTCGACTCTTGGCACAATGAGTCTCTAATTTTCTCTTTTACAAGAGGGAGAGGAGAGTTTCTCCACTAATCAAGACCACCCATCCTTGACTGGCAACCTGAGCCAGTCCCCACTTTCCACCCCCACACTCACACTTTGTTCTGCTTTTTTTCTAATTACTACCACATCATTGTTCATACACAAAGTTCCTTTTTTGGGTTTCCATCACAAATTCATTAAGACAGCCCTTCAACCAATTTCAAATCGGCACCAAGACAATCCTTCTAGAAGAAAAACAACATACCATCCTTCTTCATTAAAATATCCCAACCCCAGGAGTTCACTCCTCTTGGCGAGAGTTTATTGCTCTCGGTGTCTTTAGTTGCCCATACAACTAAATTGTCTTGCACCAACCCGCAGTGACTAACTTGCAACCTGGGCAACAACCGACAAGTACTATCTTGCATTCTGGGCACCAACCCGCAAGATGTGTGCAACCATATGCACTGCTTTAGTGTTCACTCCGCTAAGCTCTCTTCTCTGGATATCAAAGGGAATTTTGACTATATCAGTATAGGATTTTGAATGAGGAAGGTTCGAGAGTTCTTCTACTAGGCAAACATTTCTTTCCTACGAGCAAACAAATTACTTTCCAAACAATCTTTTACTCTTTCAAGAAAATTATATAAAACATATTCCGTAATTTGTGATGGTTTTATGATCCATGGAGATTGTTTTCCCTTTTTCTACTCTATTGTCTATGCAATGAATGCAAATACTTGACAAAATTAATTCCAACTTTGTCTAATCTAGGACCATTTCCTGGCGAGTTTGGTGGCATATCCTCCAAGGCAATTCTTTTTCCTTTATCAGCTTCTCGGCTAGTGTCAGCCTCATCATTGTGAGTCTCGCTAACACGGGTCCTTTTTGGGGCCATCTTGTCTCTAACTAACTTGAAAATGTGTAAGAACTAATAGTGCAAAAACCAATTTGATAATAAGGTTGATGGAATGTTAATTTCATCTGTTCTTACACTTCTATTCCAATGATTTATGCTTATGGTAGGCAAGAAATTTTATGCAAGGTCTAATAGACAATACTCATTCACACCATCCATTTATGCACTAATCTCATGATTAATCACTTATATATACTTGCAAGAACAATCCATCATTTTAGTTGGACAATTCTTGAATATTCTAGCTAATTCATGCAAATATTTAGGTTACATTGATGAAGAATTGTGCATGCAGTCAACACAATTAATTATGTAAGCGAGCAGTGAGACCTTCATTACTTTGTAATGTAGAGAAATTACCATAAAATAGATATAATGATTGTTGATTTTCAATTGAGGATAGGTAAATAAGAGTATAGCATTTGATAGTAGAGTAGCAATTGGAAATAATTCGAATTGAATGGCAATATGATATCAATTGGAAAGGATTCCAATTGGATGATAATGTATGTAAGAAATTGGAAAGGATTCCAATTGAGAGAAGAGATTGATAATATCTTGATTAAAAAATAGATTTGCATTACCCAATGTGCTTTGGAGGTATTGATCTCTCAAAGCTTTGATGTAGAAGCCACCAAGTTAATTGCCACAGCAGCAGAGCTCCCTTCTCCCAAGTGTGTTCAAGTGTGTCTAAAATTGAGTGTGAATGGCCTTTATATAGGGGTTTGGAGGTTGCTTGAGGTCCAAGCCATGCCCATACCTCCCTTGCTCACCCCCTCTTGCCAAATGAAGGATTAGAGGTGTCACAAGCCTCTCACTTACCACTAGAGGTGTCCCCTTTTACCCAATTGAGTGATACACCTCATGTACTTACCCATGCTTAGGGTCAACATACCATAAGATATGGGCTATGGCCATGGGTCATTTATGTTCATACATACACATACCCATACATACACATGCACATACATGCTCATGCACATGCATACCTTAGGCTTAGGATTTAATTGATTAACATTAGGATGAAATTTAATTGTCTAAAGTGAGCTTGGCTTGTCGGAATTCAATTTTGAAACTTGCTATTAAAAGACGAGCTTGAGGATGACAGACTAAGGTGTCAAATGCACACACCTGCTATATTTAGTATTTTTTGAGACAGACAGCTATTTTTATGGAAATTCAGGATGGGATAAATTTAGACGAGACGATCGCGTCTAGGTGGGTGTAAGCACCTCAAAACTTTCTATTTTTGGACGAAAATGATAAACAAGTAAAAATTTTATTTTTGAAAATCTTACGATAATATATTTAACATTGGCTCATCAAAGCTAGAAAAAGTGCCAAAAATAGTAACGTTTTGTTTATGACCAAAATGGCCTGATATGTATTCCATTACATGGGAATCCCCTTTCCAAGGGTGGCAGAGACCTGACATTCTCCCCCACTTGAAAAATTGAGATGTCCTCATCTCAAAGGTATGTCCGGATGATCTTTAAGGAGAGTTATTTCATCTTCCCATGTTGCATCTTCTTCATGGAAATCTTTCCATTTGACGAGGTGTTCGATGATGCTTCTATTCCTAAGTTTTCTTTCTCGAGTTTCTAGGATATAGTCAGGTTGAAGTTCAAGGACTCCTTGAGTTGGAACAACTATTTGTTTGGTATCCAAAAGTTGATCGGGGTTAGCAACATAGGGTTTTAGTAGACTAACATGGAAGACATCATGAATTTTGAGGTTAGAAGGTAGCTTTAGCTTGTACGCTTGATCACTTATTACTTTGACAATCTCATAGGGTCCGCAATATCTTGGGCTGAGCTTCTTGTACTTTCCCAAGGATAGGTTACTTTTCTTGGGCCTGACCCTAAGGAATACCTTGTCTCCTTCTTTAAAGATTCGGTATGATCTCCTTTTATCTGCATAATGCTTTTGTGTATCCTAAGCAGCTTGAATATCCTTACGTATTGCTTTGGTTTGGGCTTCCATATCTTTGAGCATTTGCTTTGAAGCTTCTACCTTGATAGTAGGATCTGAGAAGTTTAACGAAGCCAAACATTCTTGACCATAAAGAGCCTTAAATGGTGACATGCCAATGCTTCTATGGTCAGAGGCATTATAGGCATATTCAACCAAAGGTAGATATTGGATCCATTTCTTTGGTTCGTGTGAACAATATGCTCTAAGAATGTCCTCAATCACCTGGTTTACTCTTTCAGTCTGACCATCTGTCTAAGGATGATATGTTGTGCTAAAACACAGTTGTGTTCCGATGGCTTGAAAGAGTGAATTCCAAAACTTTGAAGTAAATTTTGCATGCCTGTCGCTAACAATTCTCTTTGGTAGACCATGAAGTCTAAATATTTCCTTTACAAAGATTTGGCTAATGTTCGAGGTAGTGAAGGTGGTTTTTACAAGCATCAGGTGGGCTACCTTAGTGAGCATATCAACAAAAACAAATATTGAGTCATAGCCTCCAACAGAGGATAATCCCGTGACAAAGTCCATACTGATACATTCCCACTTCATTTGGGGTATATCAAGAGGTTGAAGCTGTCCAGGTAGCTTGATTCTTTTAGCTTTAATCCGTTGGCATGAGAGACATCGCTTCACATAGCGAAGAACATCCCCCTTCATTCCTGGCCAAAAGTAGCTTCTTCTAACAGCATTTAGGGTCTTTGCATACCCAGGGTGTCCTAATGTTGGGCTACCATGAGCCTCAAATATGATTTCTTTCTTCAGTGTTGGGTCCTTAGGTACACAAAGCCTTTGTTGAAAATAAAGACATCCCTGTTGAACAGAGTAATCCTTTAATGATATGATCCTTGCTTCAGGTATTATGCCTTGTTGAATTTGCCAAGACAACTACTGATAATCTGGGTCTTTTAAGGCTGCTTCCTTGATTATTTCCCATATAGGATTATTGGGTATAGAGATAGCACTAAGGAAATCTTTGCGGCTAAGCTCGTCTGCAACTACATTGTCCTTCCCAGGTCTAAACTTTATATCAAAGTCGTATTCTTGAAGAAGTTCAATCCATCTCCTTTGCCTCATGTTGAGATTGGGTTATGTAAAGATCCACTTCAAGATTTTATGATCAGTAACTAACTGAAATTTGCGAGACTGAGAAGATAATGTCTCCATAACTTTAATGCATGGATGATTGCTAAGCATGGGTTCGGTAATTCTTCTCATGATCTCTAAGCTTTTGAGAAGTACAGGCTAGAGGTCTACCTTCTTGAGTAAGGACTCCCCCTAAAGCAAGTTTGCTAGCATCCGTTATAACTTTAAACTCTTTATTGAAATCTGGAAGCTTAAGAATAGGAGTTGATACTAGGTAACCTTTTAGCTTTGCAAAACTGGCCTCGTGTTTGGCTCTCCACTCGATTCTCATCCCTTTCTTTAATAACTCTATTAAAGGTGCCGCAATAAGAGCATAATCCTTAACCAATATCCGGTACCATCCTGTGATCCCAAGAAATCCCCTTATTTCACTGACGGAAGTAGGTTGAGGCCATTCTACGATGTCCTTAACTTTATCTCGGTCAATTGAGATTCCTTTGGAAGATATAGTAAAGCCAAGATAGCTGACTTGGGCCGAGAAAAAGGTATTTACTCTTCTTAGCATAAAGCTGATGTTGACATAAGAGCTATAATACTTTACGAACATGCTCTTCATGATCCACCTCATCTTTAGAGTAGATCAAAATATCATCACACAAAACCAAGACAAAATCATCCAGGTAAGGTCTAAAAATATCCTGCATTAGTCGATTGAAGCTTGCAGGAGCATTAGTAAGGCCAAAAGACATTACTGTGAACTCATAATGTCCATACCTAGTATTGAAAGCTGTCTTTGGAATGTTTGATTCTTTGATTCTTATCTGATAATATCCAAAGCGAAGATCAATCTTTGTGAAGATCTTAGCCCCGTGTAGCCTATCCAAGAGTTCATCAATTCTAAGAATAGGATACTTTCTCTTAACGGTGACTTGATTAAGACCATGGTAGTCTATGCAAAGTCGTAAAGAACCATCCTTCTTCTTTTGGAAAAGGGCTGGAGCACCCCAAGGAGAAGTACTTGGTCGGATAAATCCTTGCTCAATAAGTTGCCTAAGTTGCTCTTTAAGCTCGATTTCCTCAGGGAGTGACATCTTGTACGGTCTTTTCGAAACAGGTTCACAACCAGGGATAGTCTCTATCTCGTGATCAACCTCTCTAGGTGGTGGAAGACTTGTAAGATCTTTAGGAAACACATCTGAATACTCTCTCAACCAATTAGGTTGAAAGTCTGAATCCGTGTCCTCTACCTTGTTGAGTTTAACTGCATAGATTTGCTGACCCTTTCGTAATCCCTTAAGAAGTCTACTAGCCTTGACTAAGTAATCTTTTGGATTCCCATTATTTCCTTGAACTAAAACTTCATTCCCTAGTTCGTCTGTAAAGGTAAAATTCCCTTGTGCACAATAAATATGAGCTTGATTTTGTTTCAACCAATCCATTCCTAAGATACCATCATAAATGCTTAAAGGTAAAGTGTGAAAGTTTGCAGAAGTAGAGTATCCCCCTAGTTCAAATTCTACATGTCCTGTTGTATGCTGAGTTAGGACTTCCTTCCCATTTGCTAGTTCCACAATTAGTCTCCCAGCAAGATACTGGTTTAGTTTTAGCTTTCTCATGCATTTAGGAGAGATAAACGAGTGTGTGCTTCCACAATCAATCAAAAATTCAATTTTTTCACCTTGGTGAGACCCTGGTGCTTAAATGACTGCATATTGCTGGCGAGCACTCCGGTTGTCAATTGCGGCATGCAGAGTTGCTCTCTCTTCAGCTTGGTCTCCCACTGTTGGTTCTTCCATAATAATGGCATGAGTTTGAGCCATTTCTCCTCTTCCACATCCTCTTCCTACATTCCTTCCTCCACGATGAATAGTTCAACCTCTACCATTTTGTGCTACAGGAATGGCATTTGCGTTTGTTGCTATGCTTCTTCTAGGACAGTGACTCCTATAATGACCTAGCTCATCACACTTGTAGCAACAAACATTTGGATATTTTGATTGAGTTACTGTAGTTGTTGCTGCTATAGGGCGAGGTTGATAAGCTTGATTAATAGGTCTGGGGCTCCAATTGTTGGGTCTGGCCCTTTGGCTTCTAAAGTTTCCTCTTCCTTGATTCCTAGTTGTTTCCTTGGCAAGCGGTGTAACCCTTAAGAGAGCATCCTGGAGAGATATAGGTCTCATTGCTTCAAGGTGTGTATCCAGTGGTTGTTCAACCCTTGACAGAACCGTGCTACATGTTGTTCAGTAGAAATTTTTGCGGCATATCTTCGCAAAGTTACAAATTTGGAGTAATACTCTCCCACCGATAAAGATAACTGCTTTAGAGCAAAGAATTCATGCATTTTGGCATCACAATGAGTAGGTGGAAGATATCGTGTTGTAACGTCTTCTTTAATTTCCTCCCAAGACTGGGAAGATCCTAAAACACCCAAGTCCTTGCAATGTTGTTTCCACCATATTTTTGCATCACCAGCAAGATGAAACACTGCGAGCATAGTTTGGTTTACAGGTTGGGTTCCTGCAGCTTCGAAATAGTCTTCCATTGCCTCGATCCAGGCTTGAGTGTCACGCTCGACATGGGCTCCCTCGCCTTTGAATGCGGGTGGTTGGGCTTGTTTCAAGAGAAGTTTTTTCTCTTGTAGGGCCGTATACAAAGCATTTGATGGTACCTACGCAATAATACACTTGTCGATGGTTTGATTTAAAGACCTAATGCTATATCAAGTGCTTTAAACTTCCACAACTGAAGACCAAAAAAACAATTAACTCAACTAACTTCACTAAGTTCAAGATGCCCTAACTTTATTTATATCAAGATATATACAAAGTTGGGATCTCATTGAGAAGCTAGATGAGCATCTCTTTCTTCTATCATGATATGTACAAAGGTTGGATTTGCTAAAAACTAGATGATTCTCAAAGCTGGATTTCCAGGGACATAGTGGTATATTCGATAGGTATTTATGGAGAGGTTCTTGCAATCTACTATTTCATTTCAATAGTAGCTCTTATACACATCTTTGTGGGGTTCATAAAATACAAGACTTTTATTTTCAGGAAAGATATCAGGGACAGAGATGGGTTTGATCCTATAGCTAGGGATCACCTTTACCACTTGATTGTAAACCCATTCGTTTAAGGTTATGTCAAGGCCATCTTCTGAGATTACAGTGTAGTCATATCTAGTAGTGCCAAGGAAGTAATAAAGCTGAATCACTCGCAGCTCTTCCCCCCACCGAAGCTTCTTTAGATCAGAAGAGAGGCATCCGATCTTGTTCACATTGATGTAGAAGATGCTACCATTGCAGTCCCATGCAAGTTCCCATCCCCTTTGGATTCTTGTTGATGGAGGAGTAAAAGCCTTCATCAAAATCTTCATCATGTTGCATCGAAAAGAAAAATTTGAAGAGCGACAAGTCTCAAAATACATTATCTCAAAGGTTTTGAACTTACGATACTCAGCGTCGGCATCTTCCTGAAACATCAATGCTGGTGAGTTATCGAACTTTAAGTTTCCAATTCATTTTTCCAAATTTTTCAAACAATGTCAATTTTTCCAGTTTCCTAACCTTGGCTCGGATACCACATGTGAGGTCCCCTCCCCGATACCATAACCTTTTGGCAACAGGAGGGCACCTGACAGGTCGCTAGGCCCTATTCAATTGAGAAAACATAGTCAATATAGACAAGATTCTAATGGACAGGTTCTCGTCACACCGAGTAACTTGAGTCCGAACCATTAAAAAGGATTCCTAGCCCTGTCTCGCAAGGAAAGCGTGAACTGTTACAATACTATGACGTTCTTAAATCTCACCTTCTGAGAGAGAGAAACCCCAATTTCCTTTTTTCCCATAACTTTCAGAGGTGCGTACAATTGGAATTCTCGACTCTTGGCACAATGAGTCTCTAAGGGAGAGGAGAGTTATACAAGAGGGAGAGGAGAGTTTTACAAGAGGGAGAGGAGAGTTTCTTGACTAATCGAGACCACCCATCCTTCACTGGCAACCTAAGCCAGTCCCCACTTTCAACCCCCACACTCACACTTTGTTCTGCTTGTTTTCTAATTACTACCACATGATTGTTCATACACAAAGTTCCTTTTTTGGTTTTCCATCACAAGTTCATTAAGACAGCCCTTCAACCAATTTCAAATCGGCACCAAGACAATCCTTCTAGAAGAAAAACAACATACCATCCTTCTTCATTAAAATATCCCAACCCCAAGAGTTCACTCCTCTTGGCGAGAGTTTATTGGTCTCGGTGTCTTTAGTTGCCCATACAACTAAATTGTTCTGCAATCTGGGCACCAACCCACAGTGACTAACTTGCAATCTCGGCAACAATCCGCAAGTACTATCTTGCATTTTGGGCACCAACTCGCAAGATGTGTGCAACCATATGCACTACTTTAGCGTTCACTCTGCTAAGCTCTCCTCCCTGGATATCAAAGGGAGTTTTGACTATATCAGTATAGGATTTTGAATGAAAAAGGTTCGAGAGTTCTTCTACTAGGAAAACATTTCTTTCCTACAAGCAAACATATTACTTTCCAAACAATCTTTCACTCTTCAAAGAAAATTATATAAAACATATGCTATAATTTGTGATGGTTTTATGATCCATAGAGATTGTTTTCCCTTTTTCTACTCTATTGTCTATGCAATGAATGCAAATACTTAACAAAATTAAATCCAACCTTGTCTAATGTAGGACCATTTCCTGGCGAGTTTGGTGGCATATCCTCCAAGGCAATTCTTTTTCCTTTATCAGCTTCTCGGCTAGTGTCAGCCTCATCATTGTGAGTCTCGCTAACACGGGTCCTTTTTGGGGCCATCTTGTCTCTAACTAACTTGAAAATGTGTAAAAACTAATTGTGCAATAAACAATTTGATAATAAGGTTGATGGAATGTTAATTTCATCTATTCTTACACTTCTATTCTAATGATTTATGCTTATGGTAGGCAAGAAATTTTATGCAAGGTCTAATAGACAATACTCATTCACACCATCCATTTATGCACTAATCTTATGATTAATCACTTATATATACTTGCAAGAACAATCCATCATTTTAGTTGGACAATTCTTGAATATTCTAGCTAATTCATGCAAATATTTAGGTTACATTGATGAAGAATTGTGCATGCAGTCAACACAATTAATTATGTAAGCGAGCAGTGAGACCTTCATTACTTTGTAATGTAGAGAAATTACCATAAAATAGATATAATGATTGTTGATTTCCAATTGAGGATAGGTAAATAAGAGTATAGCATTTGATAGTAGAGTAGCAATTGGAAAGAATTCTGATTGAATGGCAATATGATAGCAATTGGAAAGGATTCCAATTGGATGTTAATGTATGGAAGCAATTGGAAAGGATTCCAATTGAGAGAAGAGATTCATAATAGCTTGATTAAACAATAGATTTACATTACCCAATGTGCTTTGGAGGTATTGATCTCTCAAAGCTTTGATGTAGAAGCCACCAAGTTAATTGCCACAGCAGCAGATCTCCCTTCTCCCAAGTGTGTTCATGTGTGTCTAAAATTGAGTGTGAATGGCCTTTATATAGGGGTTAGGAGGTTTCTTGAGGTCCAAGGCATTCCCATACCTCCCTTTCTTGCCCCCTCTTGCCAAATGAAGGATTAGAGGTGTCACAAGCCTCTCACTTACCACTAAAGGTGTCCCCTTTTACCCAATTGAGTGATACACCTCATGTACTTACCCATGCTTAGGGTCAACATACCATAAGAGATGGGCTATGGCCATGTGTCATTTATGGTCATACATACACATACCCATACATACACATGCACATACATTCTCATGCACATGCATACACATGCATACCTTAGGCTTAGGATTTAATTCATTAACATTAGGATGAAATTTAAGTGTCTAAAGTGAGCTTGGCTTGTCAGAATTCAATTTCGAAACTTGCTATTAAAAGACGAGCTTGAGGATGACAGACTAAGGTGTCAGATGCACACACCTACTATATTTAGTAGTTTTTGAGACAGACATCTATTTTTATGGAAATTCACGACGGGATAAATTTAGAAAAGACGGTCGCGTTTAGATGGGTGTAAGCACCTCAAAACTTTCTATTTTTGGACAAAAATGATAAACAAGTAAAAATTTTATTTTTGAAAATCTTACAATAATATATTTAACATTGGCTCATCAAAGCTGGAAAAACTGCCAAAAATAGTAACTTTTTGTTTATGACCAAAATGGCCTGATATGTATTCCATTACATGGGAATCCCCTTTCCAAGGGTGGCAAAGACCTTACAATGTTCAATTTTTGGGCTATGATTAGAGACTTTCTACAATACTCTTAGCCATTAAGAGAGAGAGAGAGAGAGAGAGAGAGAGAGAGAGAGAGAGAGAGAGAGAGAGATTATCTCCACCTATTGCATGACTCATACGTTAGTGGCCATGTGCTCATGTGTGACAAAGAGCACAAGTGAGTGCATCTATGTGCATTGCTAACATTTCTAATCTACTAAAAATTAGTTGTTTGTTGGAAGTACAATAGGGTAGGATTATGAGCTTCAGTTGGATGCAGCTACACCAAGTGACGATTGGTGCATCCAACCAGAGAGAGAGAGAAGACATCATTTAGTGCAAGAACAAGCACTTACAACATTTTTTCCTTATGGATACACCTCTCCACCATATGCATACTATATGCACAAGTCGTCCCTTTCATCACCCACCGTCGACCCTTCAGGTAAAATCACCCTACCTGCCCAACACACTGCTACCCATTGCTACCTGCCCAACATTGATACCCATAGCTACCATGCTAGATCTCTCTCTTATGCTCTAATCAACTTAACATCTTTCATTGCTGCCTCAAACAAGCTATAATTGCTAGGTGAAGATGTCAAAATTTGTAACGGCCTCTTGTTGATGTTTTTGCTCGCATCATGTGCTTCAAGATGACCATATTATGATCACACTATTGTCAATGAAAGATGCCACACAAATATGCAGTACACCCTTCACTACACACAAACACATGCACACCTCCTAGTTCAGATACACTACTATGCATCCTACATCTTGTCATTGCTAGGTTCCTTCAAAAGATAGGCAAGATATGTGTGTGTGTGTGTGTGTGTGTGTGTGTGTGTGTGTGTGTGTGTGTGTGTGTGTGTGTGTGTGTGTGTGTGTGTGTGCACGTGTGCGTGTGCGTGTGCACGTGTTGTTGTTTTTAGACTTATACTTATACACAAAAGAACATAACATTTTAAAAACAATAAAGATGCATGACAAGTCACTTTTCTTATTCATACATTGCACACAATCCCACAAGTCAATTTCAAGGCCTAGAACTTCAAAGGGAACTAAGATCACCAATTTACACACTTTGATGATGTAAAGGTTATTCTAGTTGTCTTAATATCATTCACCCATACATAGTTTCTAGATATCACTCTTTGTATCTTGCTTTACCTATAATGTCATAAAATCTAATATCTAACTAACCCAAATGATTTTCTCATATTAAATTGATCATTTAATGTGGGAGAATAAACGGGAACAAGAGTTAGAATATAGACATTCTTATGAATCTATCTCAGCAGGGGACCAAAGTCAATGGGTCCAAATGGGGGATGGTCTAGCAAAGAGCAATGCCAACTAATGGAGCTTAAAAGACCTTAGGGTTAGCTTCATTAAAGACCTCCAAAGGTTAGTGTCAAAAGTCTTAGACCCAAGACATTAAAGTATTTTAGACCTTAGACAAGCTAAGCATGTGCTCGAGGTACTTGTCGTGCTTGAGCTGACTAATGCAATTGAGGTGCTTGTCGTGCTTGCTGAATGAGGTGATTTTCATGCTTATGGGACAAGGTTCTTGAGAATCTTCAAGTCAAACCAAGGCCTACAATGAGGGGGGTGAGCCATGCAAGTAGGGGATGAGAGAGAATGACCTTTCCCTCACTCAAGGGACACCCCTTGCTCAAAGAGCCATATGGGACACATGTCAAGCTCCTAGCTAGGTTGCCCCCATAGTGTGCCTAAAGCCTATTGGTTGACTTTGAGAGAGTCCAATGAGCATTTAGTTGAATTAAATAATTATCTAGGCATTATCAAGCCCTATCTCTCAAAGGGGTAAGGAGGACACTTGTCCAAAGACTACCCATGTTGCTTGATATGCACTAAGCATGTGATTGGCTAGGCTTGGAAGGGTCCAATAAAATTCAAGGATGACCTACAAGGAGGGGTCGACCAAAGCAAGTTGGGGGTGTGCTTGGGGGTATACTCTCTCTCACACACACATAGTCACATGCTCTCACTCTCAGTTTGTGAAAGTGCAAGAACTCCATCTCCTTCTCCAAGCTTGAGAAGCTGAAAGCCTAAACCAACAACTCTTGGATATGAAAAAAAATCCAACAAAGATCCATGCTGCAATGCTATGATAGCCATCTTCTTCATCTCCATTACTATGCTACTATGTTATGCTAAGCACTATGAGTAATGGTATGAGAGGATACTACTTCTTTCTCGTAATAATACTTCTTATTCCTCTTCCCTACCCACATTCCCTTCTAGCTCTCTCCACCTTCGAAGGTGTTTGAGGTCTTCAGACTGAGGTCGAGGATAAGTTAATGCTTTCATTTAGCTAAGTTACGGGCATAATTGTGGTGCATGAAGCTCTCTATCTTCATTGCACCATCAAGGATTCAAGGGAACACAAAGCTTGTATTGTACCGAGTCTCTCTTTATGGGAGAAGCTATAATACAAAAGCCTTTTGGAGGGGGACCGGCTCCACATAAATCCCGTCCTCAACTACTGTCAAGTTCTCTAATTCTCTCTCTTGCAAAGTATTGTCCATGCCAAGTTAATTAGGTATAATGATTGTGTTGCTACCTCTAATCAAGTTCTCCCTCTATTTTCTCAAAGAATTCTAATAAAAAATCTCACTACATTTTTCTTAATTCCAATATTCTCAATGTTCATAGTCCATTTCCGTTACATATAGAAATTTTTTTATTAAAGTAAAGCTTCAAAGACATGGTAGCCTAGAGGACTACAGAAAATTGGGATAATAAGATACCCCACTTGGGTGATAGAAAGGTTCACACTTAGACACAGACCATGATGTGAGATTCTAAGGTTGTAAGAAGAATATAAGAGACCTCAAACAAGCCCTGAACTCAAGATATGATGCCCCAAAACAAATTGGGATAATAAATTACCACATTCTAACACAAGACTCAAGACTCCAAAGGGAGCTACGAGAATCATCTACCACACTTGAATTCATAACATGATACTCAAGAGAAATTAGCCAAGGTAACCAAACTATCACACTTGAAATGATGCACCAAGGATTACATACTGGAGAGAGAAATCAATACATGATATCCTATTAGAAAAGCACTCCAATGTACGTGCAATCAAAGGACAACACTCTAGCTAAATACTCTCTCTACTAGCAATTAAGAATGGCTGTAATCAAGTGGAGGCAAGTGCAATTCTAGATTTTGGAGCTCAAGGAAATCTTATTTCCTACAGCCTATCCAAGCAGCTTATACTTGAGGAAGAGCTCAACCAACACAACCCGACATTCAAAGTTATTCAGAGCACTCAATCAAGGCATTGGGTTGGACAGTGATACATGTGCAAGTTAATAAATATCTCTATCCACATAAGTTTTATGTGGTAGAAGATAGAAAGGTTACTCCCATCTCCTCTTCTTTTTTTTGCCATACTCACAATTGTGAGTGGTAGAGTTGTATTATCATCTATACTATAGTACACTCACAAAGAGGTTCCCGAGAAAGGAGAAGGAGAGGATGGTGACCACTTTCTCTGATTCCTCCTTGTTGATTTGTTTTCTCCATTCATTCTTGATGACTTCCTCTTCTTGTTGGGAGGGCTGGGTCATTAATGTGTTTGCCACCTTCTTGGGGCCGCATCACTCTCAGAGATTATGGGGGCATCACTTTCATACCTCCCCTTGAAAGTTCTTGATGCATGGCTTCTTCTTGAACAGTTTGGCTTCGAGTTCCTTCTGTTATTTCCTCCTCATTACCCAAAAAGATTCCACTTTTGGAGGTCTCACTAGGAGGCCTCATAGGATCTTTTTCTTCTTGGGTACTTGGAGAAACTTCAAGAGCTTGTATTCGGCTTTGAACCTATGCTTGCAAAGTCGGGTTTCCAATAGCTTCTTAAAGCTTTCCAACAAGATGGTTGATGATTCTTCGATCATCATCAGTGTGTACACCATGTGCTAAACCCACATTGTCAATATTAATTATATTGATTATGAACCTTGGTTATTATGTTGTGCCATGATTAGAGTTCCTTGTATATATATGTTAGCTCTTTTCTTGGTACTACCAAAACCTTGGTTACTGCTCCTCTTAGCCCTTGAAAATAAGCATTAAAGTAACTACTAGCATGCTTTAGAATATTGTTAATTGCAAAGAGTAGTAGAATGGATTTAATAGTTTCAAGCTAACACCGATTAATAGCGCAATAATGGTTAATCCATAGGCATTCTAAAATACTCCATTATCATGACCATAGTTCTTGATGGTGTCCCTTGTACACTGCAAGCAGGCATGCCAATCAAGATGATAATAAATCCCAGTCCCACTCACCCTATTGCAATGAATAACTGCAATATTTCATAGATTACTCAAGGATCTCTCTTCTTAGGCAAGAAAAGAGAAGCCTTAGCTATGATACAATGTCAAAGAATCTAGTATTTTATTCAATCTCAAAAGAAATAGTGTGATGAAAATTAATTTCTAACCTTCTAAAGTATTTTCCATCTTAATTTGGCCATTTAAATCCAAGGAAAATAAAGAGGATAGGTGAAGTTGATTTTAGTGCTTCTGGACCAAATTGGTCAAAGGCTTGAGACCAAAAGCGAAAATGTCCATAAAAGATCAAGAGTAATTGTTGTTTAGTTATATCAATCATAGGTACAGGTCAAGGAAGAATGAATATAACCCAAGTAGCCTTGATCAAAGGTATAGGACCAAGGAGATTACTTAGAGCAACTATAGAAGTCTAAAAATACAAAGTAGATGTGCTAAATTCAAGTAATTAAAATAACTCTTTAGATTCCAAGTACAAACTTTGGGAAGCCTTAGGGTAAATTTCTAATGTTACAAATAGTCTAAATTTAGCAGGTCTAAATTTTGCACGTTTTGGGATCAGTTTGGTGGCATCTCCAAAGCACCATGCTAAGGTTTTGCACAGGAGATGAAGCTCTACTAAATCCCAAGAGTGAGTTTTATTTTTACCAAAGTCCATCCTAATTTAACAGGTCCTAAATTAGCATGTAAAGTCAGCTTCATAAAGCCTCCAAAGGTTTGTGCAAAGGTCTTGCACTTGAACTAGCTGAATTATAGGGTAAGTTTAAAGTTTTTAATAGATGAAAGGAAAAATCTAAAGTCTAAGGTTAGATCAGCCCCTCCTTATTTAGAAAGTTGACTCTAGTCCTTCCTTTCTAAGCTTGGCTAGACCACATGTCCAAAGTGGCACATACTTGCTTTATGTGAAGCTAGAAAGTGTGTGGGTGTGTACAATTGCCAAGAAAAGTCCAAGGAAGGGGGAGGTGGACAATTTTTTCAAGTATAGCAAACATGCAAAAGTGTGTGAGCATGCATGAGTTGCACTTTGGCGTCTTCACTTCTCATTGGTCAAGTTATAGGCATTCCATTGAAGACTAGTGGCAAGTTTGCATGAATATTAAAGCAAGGGTTCATTGGATTTTTTGCTCTCTTTTCCTCATTCACACACTCTCAAGTGCCAAGAGTGGCCAAAATCTCAATCTCTCTCTCTCTCTCTCTCTCTCTCTCTCTCTCTCTCTCTCTCTCTCTCTCTCTCTCTCTCTCTCTCTCTCTCTCTGAGTTGGACTCTATGCTCAAGAGATTAGCTATGGATGCAAATCCAAGAAACTCCTTCTTCTTCATCATCTTCTAGTACTCTATTATGCTAGGCTATGCTAAGAGCTTGCTCATACGAAATATAATTTCTTTTGCTTGAAAAATACTTAATTCACCTCATCTACCTCTTACCCCGCAGTTCTTTCTCCTCGTTGGGGTGTTCAGGGCTTGGGAAGCAGGATTACACCCTGGAATATCTTCTTGGTTTGAGGAAATCTCCAATAGAGCACAAGTTGTGTTGTAATTAAAGCTCTCTTTGAGAAAGAATTATAACACAAACACCTTTTGAAGGGGAAGCCAGCTCCAAGTAAATCCGGTCCTCATTAAGCTGTCAATCTTCAGTGTGGTATTCTCTTTGAATTATGTGCATGATTTTGATGTTCTACTATATAAGTGCAATGAAATCAGCTTGATACAACCTTTGGCTCCTCTAAAGAATTTTCTTAAGGAAACTCTCTATTTCATAAGTTCAATTTTGTAGAATCTAAAGTAAGTATTAGATTCTCTGACATTGGCATCAGAGCTAAGGTTTCCCTTTTCTTGCCTAAGGAGAGAGGTCCTTGGGTGATTTATGAAAGATTAGATTTGTAAGGTTTCCAGTTTCTGAAACCTTAAAGATTGTATAAAGCTTAATCAAACTGATATGATTATTGAAAAAGCAATGTAGAATTGTCCGACAGTGGCAAATATTGGTAATTTTAGAATCTTAAGCACAGCAAACCCTGGGCTAGAAATTTTCAGAACAGAATTCTGATAAACTCTGAAAAAGTTACGGGCTCTGAAAGGTTACACTATGAATTTAATTAGTTAAGTAAAATTGAATGGTTTCAGTAATTATTACTGCTAAAGACTTTTTATCCTAAGGTTCTAGAAATTGTAGATATTTCCAAAATTAATCATTCAAAGTCAACAAACTAGTAGAAAATTGATTATGAGTATTTGGGGGGCTGTGTGGGGTAATGATGAACTTTCCCAGACTAGATTTAGCAGTAGGGGAAGTTTTTGGAGCGGTAGGGCTATCATTTTTCAGCCTGTGAGTGCTCAGAAACCTATAAATATGACCCTTGCTTCACAATTTCAGACAGACTCGGAGCCTTGGCACATTCTCTCTCATCTAGAGAGACCGCTACACAGAAATCACTAGAGATCAAGCTCTAGTTGGTTAATTAAACGGTAATTAGCGTAATCTTTCTTAATTAGCAAAGCTAGGTTAACCTATTTTTTTAATAAATTTAAGATTTATCCTATGTATACTCAAAAATCCTCTCTTAATTAAATATTCTCTATTGATTATTGTGATTAAGCTTAGGGATATTAAGCTAATTAATTATTATATCATATTAGGACTGAAATTATTCATTTAACCATAAATTAATGGGAATTATATTAATTAAGTTTAGATTAAGTTTAGGTAATTATCAGAGCTGTTTTAGATTGTCATTATGCTAGGAAAATTATCTTATAATTTTTTGAGTAATTTCATAATTAATTAAGCAGAATTACACGGTTTTTGACAGAAAAATAAAGGGGTAAATAAGCAAATTGATTCAAAATGCTTTAAGATAATAATCAAAGATTAATTACATCTTAAGAAACCCGTGATAATTATGTTAACCTCAGATAATCAATTTACCTAATTATCCTAGCAGAATTACACTATTTTAAGGACAAATTATAAGGGGGGAAATAGTAAATTGATTCAAAATGCTTTGGGATATTTATTTTAGAGGTTAATCATATATCAAAAAACCTCTAATAATTATGTTAACCTCAGATAATTAGTTTACGTAATTATCTTAGCAAAATTACACTGTTTTAAGGACAAATTATAAGGGGTAAAAAAACAAATTGATTCAAAATGCTTTGAAATATTTATCAAAGATTCATCACATCTTAGAAAACTTGTGATAATTGTGTTAACCTCAGACAGTTAGTTTACCTAATTATCTTAGCAAAATTACACTGTTTTTAGGACAAATTAAAAGGGAGAAAATAGAAAATTGATTCAAAATGCTTTAAGATAATTATCAGAGGTAAAATACATCTTAGGAACTCAAGATAATTATCTTAACCTCAGATAATTAGTTTAACTAATTATCTCAGCATAGTTACACGGTTTTTAGGAAAAATTAAACGGGGGAAAATAGAAAAGTGATTCAAAATGCTTTAAGATAATTATCAAAGATAAATCATATCTTACAAAATGTGTGATAATTATCTTAACCTCAGATAATTAGTTTAACTAATTATCACAACAAAAAAACACTATTTTTAATAGAAAAAATGGGAAAATAGCAAACTAATTCAAAAAGCTTTGAGATTATTATTAGAGATAAAATACATCTTAGGAAACCCTTGATAATTATCTTAATGACAGATAATTACTTTAGCTAATTATCTTAGTTTATAAACACTATTTTTTAGGGTAAATTGAAGGGGGAAATTAGCAAATCATTATATATGATTACATACTATTTATCAAAATTAGATTAGATAATAAACAGGCCGTGATAATTATGTCAAGGTTAGAAACTTAGTGTAGATATTTATCTAAGTCAAATTATACTAATTCTAGTTGAAAACTAAAGAGGGAAATTAGTAAATCATGCTATATGATTACATGGTATTTATCAAAGCTAGATTACATGATGGAAAGGCTGTGATAATTATTTCAAGGTTAGAAACTTAGTATAGAAGAAAGAGGAAACGAAGAAAGTGTTCATCATCCTTGCCTTCTTCTTCCTCTTCTTCTTTGTTGTCACCATCTTTTGACACGAAGAGCAGTGATTTGCCACCCAAAAGAGAAAAGAGAAGGGTTAAACGGAGTGGTAGGGTGTGCTCCTGATATTGCAACTATTATTGGAGAGGTAGACGAGGCCATTGGGGGGAACCCCCATGTACCAGTGGCCTCATGTGGAAGGCGATAATGTCATAGTCACACAAAAGCAAAGAATGACATTCACCATGAAACGTGAGGAGGAAAATGCTTCCCTGTAGACCATAATATGTCACTCAAAATTTACCAAGGAGGGGTATAATTTCTGAAACAACACCAACAATCCTTGAAGGAGACAAAAATGAAGAGATGGTTGCTAAAAAATTTTGATATTTACAAAACAATGAGGGCAATTTGAAGAGTCCCTAGAGGTAGTAGAGTACAATGTCAAGGATGGTTGGGTGGTTGAGCTGGAAAATTCAAGAAGAACATTAGAAATACTGGAATGGTACAATAGCACCATCATTTTGGGGCATTAGAACTTGGGATAATGGAAATGAGGGAGGGCAGAAGTGAGGGTCAAAAGCCCAATACATGTGGTTTTGTAATGACAATGTGGATCACCTGTGGCAAAGCTACAACACGATAACCCATTGTGCATGGCAAGTACCAAACACTTGACCTGTGGAAAACGGGACAAATTTGAGTCCAACAAAAATGAGGATGTTGGAGGAAGGAGGATTTAAGGTTCAAAAGAGGCTAGTGAATGAGACGACAAAAATACGCTATCATCCAGGTCTCTCAGTCGTTGTAGCAAAATGAATAGACTCTACAATATCTATGGGGAATGCATTGAGGAGCATGTTGTAATCAAAGAAAATCGTATGTGATATCTATGGTGGGGACTTCAAGTTTTCTTGTACGTGATGAGGTTTATGAAGTGCACATAGCCACACTCAATGTGTACATGCAGAGACTTTGCAGATCAAGCAGCACAAGGTCGGTTGTATCTAGCATGCAAAACACATCTACTATATCTTCTTGCATATCTTTGGGTTAGATGTAAACCGTAAGATGTTCATCCATCAATGTAAGCTCACAAATGAGAACTTGCACGTGTGTTCAATACACGTCGCACCTTCTAGGTTGCGGGAAATTTGTGTCCTTCAGTCGGACTCCTTAGGGGACGTCACTATTTATTGCAAATTGTAACTTTATTATTTCTTGTAATTGTGTTGGTATTCCTTGCTCATATGTTGAGGATTGGATGGATTGTTGTGGCTAAAATCTTGGAATTAGCATGTTTCTGCTACCCAGTTTATGTTCACTATTTTATATAGTTTGACCCTTCTAATTTTTTATCTTGATTTTAACAAAGACCTTGGTTTTTTGGTTGCTCTTCACACTCTCTAGCTTAACCACTTTCATTGGTTCACCATACATATTGGAGAGGACCAAGCTCAAAATGTAGCTAGCTAGTGTTTGAAGAAAGGCTAATGTAGCAACTTTGTATTGTGACTTGCTTTTCTTTGATGTGTCTTGCTATCACAAGAGTGAAAGATTATTAAATAGTGGTAATATACGTGTAGTTCTTAGGGGAGGATAATTGGAAGAGCAGCCAACATACGCATAAATTGGTTTTTACATTGTAGTGCAAAATTGATATGGATTGAGACAAGAAAAGAATTTTGCAAGTTGCTCATATTCACACTTTGATACAAACTAGTTTCATAGATTTTATGCCCCTGTTTAGTTATAACTACATTTACTATTGTAATTTTTTATTTTATTTTTTGGGGAGAGAGAGAGAGAGAGTCACATATTCTTGCATCCGTGGATTTCACCCCCTCCCCCTAGAAGGATTGTATTACCTTAATTCTCTCTCTCTCTCTCTGTGTGTGTATTAGAGAGAGGGAGAGAATTAAGGTAATACAATCCTTCTAGGGGGAGGGGGTGAAATCCACGGATGCATGAATATGTGATCCGTGGATTTCACCCCCTCCCCCTAGAAGGATTGTATTACCTTAATTCTCTCTCTCTCTCTAATACATACACAGAGAGAGAGAGAGAATTAAGGTAATACAATCCTTCTAGGGGGAGGGGGTGAAATCCACGGATGCATGAATATGTGACTCTCTCTCTCTCTCTCTCTCTCTCTCTCTCTCTCTCTCTCTCTCTCTTCTAGGGGGAGGGGTTGAAATCCACGGATCCAAAAATATGTGACTGACTCTCTCATCCGTGGATTTCACCCCCTCCCCCTAGAGAGAGAGAGAGAGAGAGAGAGAGAGAGAGTCACGTATTCTTGCATCCGTGGATTTCACCCCCTCCCCCTAGAAGGATTGTATTACCTTAACTCTCTCTCTCTCTCTCTCTCTCTCTCTCTCTCTCTCCCCATTTCAAATGCATATATAAAAATAAAAGTCACTAGAGACATACTCATACACACAACGTAGCAGATTATGCAGGTTGTCTTACACGGATGTGGATTATGCATCTTGTGTTTTTCTAATGGAGATAATGTCTCCAAAAGTTAGGGACACTAGTTGCGGCCTCTTTTCTTTGTTGTGACTTGGTACCACAAGAGTTGAAGATTATTAAATGTTGGTAATATACTAGTAGCTCTTAGGGCATCACTATATCGGAAGAGCAAGCATCGTGCACATAAATTGGTTTTTACATTGTGGTGCAAAATTGTTATTTGCTTGAGATGACAAAGAATTTTGAGCACTTCTCACATTCAAGCTTTGGTACAAACAGGTTTCATAAATTTTTGTTCCTATTTACTCATACCGAGGTATACTAATGCAATGTTGGAGAGAGAGAGAGAGAGAGAGAGAGAGAGAGAGAGAGAGAGAGAGAGAGAGAGAGAGAGAGATAGATAGTTCTATTATCGTCCTGGGAGGTCAAATATGACCTATGGGACCAAATGAACATGTCACGTGGTGTGAGTGGAGTTCATAAGTGACTCTCGATGCTCAAAAATGGCTGAAATGAGCGTCGCAATAGAGAGTCCACATCGTGGTTGGGAGAGGAAGGTATGTAGGGAGAGCTCATGGCTGAATATATGGGGAAAAGAGGACCTAATGTGGTCAAAAGCTGAGCACTCAAGTAGTGTGTGGTACTCACTCTCTCGCACTTGACGAGGGCATAAGGTGCAAAGTCGATGACACTCCTCGCCAGTGCCCCAACGTCCTGTCTCACAGCGTAGAGAATGGGAGCTAAGACGAATGGAGGCAATGGTGCGGATCGCACTCAACGGGATGGGCTCAAGGATGTAGGAATGGGTTCGGTTACCTCGTTCCGAGAAGAAGAGAGATTTGTAGTTTGGGGCAACGTGTGTGGTGTAATGGCTGAAGCGAGAACCTCCGGATTTCTCCCAAGCCATGATACATTGGCGTTGTAAGAAGGCCTCATTAACTTGGGAGTCGATCGACGCATCCTTGACCAAGTGACATGCATCCCATCTTCCAAACCATTTCTTGATATCAAGCATCCACCCGGAACTTAGTATTTTGCTCTTGCATGTCTTTTGAACCTTTTGACTTGCTTCATATGCGATTCTAGGAAGTCGATGGAAAGGGCTACGTTGTGTCTTACGCATGTACTCCACAACCCTTTCCATGCCCAAGACCTCAATGGGAAGCGATCCGGACTCAAGAAGTAAGAGCATGTAGGGTGTTTGTGTCTTGACTTGGAGAAAGTTGGTGAGAAAACGCTTTTGGACATTCTCAAACTCTTTCCAAGTAGACTTCCCGATGCTTCCACCCCACACCTCCACTCCATAAAGAAGCACCGGTGTCACCAATGTGTCAAAGAGGTACTTTTTGAGAGCCCAACACTTGATCTCTCCTGCATTGCACATGTTCTCAAATGCATAATAAGCCCTCTTTCCGGCTTCCAAGCGACGCATTGCACAATCCTTCCATTTATGATTGGATGGAACCTCAAGGCCAAGGTACTCGAAGTGATCTACGACTTCAAGTTTCTCATTGTTGTATACAATGCATGGATTTTCGTCATTGAGGGTCTTTACAAGCATAACCTTGGTTTTGGATCCATTCACGATCAGCCCGCTATGTAGGCAAAAGCGTTCCAAGACACTCATAATCTTTTGTGCATCTTCTAAGGTATGTGCCAAGAGCACTACATCATCGGCATAAAGCAAAAGCATGATCACCGCATTTCTAATCTTAACCTCTTCTATGCCTTCTTGTTGCATAAAATCAAGAACCATGTATTCCAATTCATCAATGAGTAGCCCAAAGAGGGTTGGGGAAAGTGGGCATCCTTGTTTGACACCAATAGTGCTTGCAAAAAAATCTGAAATTCCATCTCCCATGCGTAATCGACATATCACTTTTTGGTAGATGCGAAAGACTGCATGCATAAATTCTCTCGGCACTTGAAGGCTTTGCATACGTCTCCAAAGATTTCCTCGCGGTACCATGTCAAAAGCTTTCTTGAAATCCACAAAGCAACAATACAACTTTTTTCCTTTCAATCGAGACACTTCCATAAGAACTCGAAGAGTGACAAGGTGATCAATAGTGCTATGATGCTTTCGAAAACCTGCTTGGCCAAGCGCACGTTTGCCATTCTTTTCAGCCCATTCACTTATCTTCATCTCCATGATACATCCAAATAACTTTGCCATCAAAGAACCAACCATTATAGTGCGATAGTTGTTCACATTGTTTACATCTCCTCCTTTGTGCAAAGGTTTGATCCAATTTGCACTCCAATCATGAGGCATGCCATACTGAAGTGCAAGGTTAAACATATCGCATATCCAATATCGTGTTTTCTTGCTTGTCCATTTAATCATTTCAGCCTTGACACCTTGAAGGTCACCTGCCTTGCGAGTAGCAAGTTTCTCAAGCGCGCGGCATACATCTTCAATGGTAAAGAAGGGAGACATAAATGGAAGGGAGCTACAACCCTCCATCTTATCAACATTGGGTTGCTCATAGAGGTTCTTACAATGCATATACATATCCTCAAGAGTCAAGTCACCAAAGCTCTCAACGCGCTTGCCTTTTAGATTTTGCCAAAACTTGCCACATGCATGTGCTTTCTCTTGTGCTAAAAGAAGTTGTTTTTCGACTTCCCACCTTCTCCTCTTCTTTTGAACAAGTGCTTTGTATGTGTGTGAACATTCCAAGTAAACTTCCTTGTCTTTGATTGCATCCAATCTTAGCAAGTGTTTTCGGGCTTGACTACATTCCATGTCAAACCATTTCTTCTTGGTGCTACCCTTCTTAGACCTTTTGCAAGACATGTGTTTCGCCGAAAAGCATTCCTTCGCACAAGAGAAAATTACTTCTTTGAAAACTTTCCACTTGCATTCTAATGTTGGGCTCCCTTGATGCTCTATCATGCTTAACATTTGGTCCACCATATCAGCATATATAAGTGCTCGTTTGAAGTCTAGACGTAGGTACAAATGATTCACATCATGATTGGAGGCTACATGCTCGGGCCGTTTACCACACTTGAGGTCAATACATAACATCCTATGATCCGATTCCGGATTCCATTCACCAAGTGTAAAGCTTTGTATGCATTCTAGAGTGGCTTTTGAGAACAACATATAGTCAATCACGCTAGCACCATTGTGCTTTCTACATGTAAAGTCATTGGTGCCTTGCCATAGAGATACACCATTTGCAATGAGCATTCCGGTACTATTGCACATATGTAGAAGTGACTTTCCATAGTGATCCACTTCTTTTGCATCATTAGAACTTCGATTATACATGTATGAGTCATCCACTCTTCTTGATACATGCGGCATGTCGACTTGTTGTGTGTTGTGTTGTAGCATATTTGTGCGAGCATTCATGTCTCCAAAAACAATGACTTCACCTTGATCCTTGTAATGAGCAATGTCTTCCTCTAGTTCAACAAAGGGCTGATCTCTATCCATATTCAAGCGAGCATAAAAGTTGGAGTCATAGTGAGGAATGTAGCAGCCGGCCACAAACATGACTTGACCATTTGGTGGGCTGATTTTCAGCCATAAGTAGCGTTTATACTTATCTTCTTTGACAATGGAAACATCTTTCAAACCCTTTTTGGTCATACATGCTACGCCTCCTTGGCCTCTTCGTTGCTTTGCATTTTTGGCCCACATCAAAGAATGCACATCGTATTTGTCAAATCCAAGAATTCGTTGCGCATCATGCTCCCATGTTTCGACAAGAAGTATCACATCGGAGTCATTGGTAAGCTCATCAATGCCAATTCCCGCATTCCATGGATACCCGTTACAATTCCAAAAGCTTATTCGCAAGCGTGAGTTGGTCTCATAGATCATGTGTCCCTATTTGTTGGGTGGACTTGCATCCTCCTCAAGTGCCTTTTCTTCTTGAGATGATACCTTAACCTTCTTGCTTCTTTCCTCGTATGCTTTGCGACGTACATTTTGTTGCATAAGAGTGCGATCCTCATATACATTACAACCCGTTCCTTTGAGGTAGATCCAACCATTGTCAATGATGATCTTTCTCTTTACCTCATCAGCCATGGTACATACAATAGGTCTTTCTCCCGAGCGAGGGACTCCTTGTTTTCCAACTCGATGTGCACCATAAGCCATGATTCCTGACATGCCAAAGTGTGTAGCAAAAAACTCTTCAATAGCAACCGCAAGAGATTGGGGTGTTTCCATGCTTTCCTCCTTGATTCCACGAATGACGATGTTCTTTGAGCGTTTTTGTCGTTCTTGCAATTCTTGAGTGTCCACATTCTCTACATTCTTTGCTTGGACAACGGCTTGCGTGATAGGAGATGTAGAAACCACATTATCCTTACATATATCAGCCCATGATTTGGATGCATTTCTCATCTCACGTACATCATGTCGTATTGTATCTATCGTTTCCTCTTTCAATACATGATCACTCTCAACTTTGCTCAAGCGCTCTTTCACTACATTCATGTCAACAAGAGAGCGTTTACATTCTTGAACTTCATTCTCAAGATGCATCAAGCGTGTTGTTTGCATTTCAAGAACCTTCTTGAGGTGCTCATTCTCCACAACAAGAACTCTTAAAGTACCATTCTCCATTGCAAGTGCGCGTAACTCTTCACCTTGCTTGTTGACGGTTTCTTGTAACGAGATCAAGTAAGCCATGATCATTGCTTCCGTTGTTGTAGACGATGTGGTTGGATTAGCATCCAAATTCCTTGGAGATTTTGCATCATTCTCCATGGCGAGTGTGGCTTTTCCACCCTTGCGAGTTTTGTCTGACATTGCCTTCAAGTCGGTAACAAAAACGCAAAGTTTTGACAGTTTTTTCAGTTCTGAGATGCTGTTACAGCAAAGCCTTCCATTGCACAGAAAAATTCTGTCTTTACATCAGTGCGTAGAGGGCTTCGTGCTCTTCGATTGAGGCTATAGATCACCTAAATCGGAGTTCGGATGAGCAAGTTATGGTCAAAAGAGTGAACTGCTGTCTACTAGGTCAAAAAACGGCTGTGAGAGAGAGAGAGAGAGAGAGAGAGAGAGAGAGAGAGAGAGAGAGAGAGAGAGAGAGAGAGCATATTCTTGCATTCGTTGATTTCACCCCTTCCCACCAAAAGGATTGTATTACCTTAATTCTTTCTTTCTCTCCCTCTCTCCCTCTCTCTCTCTCTCTCTACATTTCTAAATGCATATATAAAGATCTAAGTCACTAGAGACATACTCATACACACAAAGAAGTGTATTTTACAGGTTGTGTTACACAGATGTGGATTATTTTGCTTGTGTTTTTCTAATGGAGATCATGTCTCCAAAAGTTAGGGCCACCAATTGAGGCCTCTTTTCTTTTATGTGTCCTAGTACACAAGACTTAAATATTATTAAATGTTGGTGATATACGAGTAGCTCTAAGGGCATGACTATATCGGAAGAGCAAGCATCGTGCACATAAATTGGTTTTTACATTGTGATGCAAAACTATTATTTTCTTCAGACGACAAAAGTTTGAGTGCTTCTCACATTCAAGATTTGGTACAGACATGTTTCATAGATTTTTGTTCCTATTTATAGATACGTAGGTATACTAACACAATTTTGGAGAGAGAGAGAGAGAGAGAATTAAACTAATACAATTCTTTTGGGGGGAGCGGGTGAAAAGAGTTGTATTAGTTTAATTATGTGTGTGTGTGTGTGTGTGTGTGTGTGTGTGTGTGTGTGTGTGTGTGTGTGTGTGTGTGTGTGTGTGTGTGTGTGTGTGTGTGTGTGTGTAAATGCATGAATAAAGGTCTGAGTCAATAGAGACATACTCATACACATAGACAAGCTTCCTCTTCATATGTCAAACAAAGGAATAGTAGAAGATGCACTTCAAGGAGAAGAAGACATGAGGATGAGATTGAGGGAGGACCTTTTTTCCTTTATGACACAAAAATGAGGACACACAAGTTGGTGCCTACACCATATTGGACATGGGAGCGGTCTTTCAAAGGAGCATTGCAAGTGATACTTTCTGGGTGATTTTTTTTGATTGGGAGAAAGCTTCTTGAGTGGGATTTTTGATTGGGAGCGAACTTTTTGAGAAACACGAGAAAACTCAAAAGCTCCCTCCATACCTCACTCGCAAAGCTCGCTCCAAACCTACACTCCTTTTCATAGATGCCAAGAATCATCGCTCATCAGAGTGCAATCAAAAACTCTTATATGCTACGACATGCCCTTCTTGAAGAAATACCACTCCAAGGCAATCACCGTTAGCATCACAATGGACCTCAAATGGCTTTGAGAGGTCTGCTAGCACTAACATAGGTTGAGATGTGAATCTCTCTTTATGTGTAGTGAAGATTTTCACTCCTTTTTAGTCCATACATCCTTGATGTTCTTCTTGATCAAATTGTGTAATGGTCTTGCTATGGTAGAGGATTTTTATATGAATCCTCTATAACAATATCACCTTCTAATAAAGTTTTGTAGCTCATATAGGTTCGTTGGTTCATGCCATTCATTTATCACCTCAAGCTTTTGTAATGGTAATTGCCTATGAACTTTGAGAGTAGCGGAATTATGAAATTAGGTGAAGCACTTTTGAGAGATTCTTTGTGAGCATAGCGGGTGAACTTATTTGATGGTAGCAACATAAACATGGTACTTAGTTAACTTGGCATGAACAATACTTTTGCAAGAGAGAGAGTTTAGAGAACATGACAATAGTTGAGGACTGGATTCATATGGAGCCGGTCCCCCCTCCAATAGGCATTTGTATTATAGATTCTCCCATCAAGAGAGACTTGGTACAATACAATCTTTGTGTTCCTTGTGACCTACGTGATGCAATGAAGATGGAAAGCTTCATGCATCACAAGCATAGCATAAACTTAAAGAAAGCATTAACTATCCCAAGGCCTCAAACACCTTCGAAGGTGGAGAGAGCTAGCAGGGAATGAGGATAGGGAAGAGGAAGAAGAAACATTCCATAGGAAAAAGAAGTAGTTCCTCTCTTATCATTACTCTTCTTGCTTGCATACATAATAGCATAGTAATGGAGATGGAGAAGATGGCAAGCTTAAGCATTGAAGCATGACTCTTGGTTGGATTTGCATTCCATAGCCAAGAGTGTTGGTGTAGGCTTTCACTCTCACAAGCTTGGAGAAGGAGGTGGTGTTCCTCAACTTTCACCAAGTGAGAATGGTGTCTCAAATGAGTGTGTTTTGATGGTGTATATCCCCTTAGCACCCCCCCTCCTTGCTTTGGGCGAGTGGAGACTTTTCCACATGCTGCAGGCTCATTGGATCCCTCTCCCCCTGGCCAATCACATGTAGCATGCAGTCAAGTACATGGTTAGTCTTTTGACAAGTGTCCTCCTTACCCCTTAGAGAGAGAGAGAGTTTGAAAATATCTAGATTTTTGTTAGATGAAAGTAGAAGCTCATTGGACCCCTCTTTAGCCCAACCAATAGCATTCAAACTCACCATGTGGTTAAGCTTAGTGAGAGTCTGACATGTGTCTCATGTGCTCTTTTAGAAGTCCCCTAACTTTGAGATTTTTATGCATAGGAAGTTTCTCAAGCAACTTCCTCATTAAGTGAGTAGGTTCTCTTTTTTACTCAACCATCTTACCCCCCATACATAGGAAGATTCTCAAGCAAATTCCTCATTAAATGTGACAAGTACCTCAAGTACCTTAGTCATCAAGCATGACAAGCACCTTAGGTGGAGTTCCAACCTCAAGCACAACCCTAGTTTGCCTAAGTTCAGGTCAGGTTCCCACCTCAAGCACAGCCCTAGCTTGCCTAAGTTTAGGTCAGGTTCCCACCTCAAGCACAGCCCTAGCTTGCTTAAGGTTCCCACCTCAAGCACAACCCTAGCTTGCTTAAGGTCAAAAGGACTTTTAACACTAATCATTGGAGGTCTTTAATGAAGCTAACCCTAAGGTATTTTAAGCTTCATTAGTTAACCTTGCTCTTTGACAGACCATCTCTCATTTGGGCCCCTTTACCATTGGCCCCGTGTTGAGATAGATCCGTAAGCATTCTAACCCTTGTTTCCGTTTATCATCCCATATTAAATGGTCAGTAAAATCATTTGGGTTGGTTAGATATTATACATTTAATGACATTACCTCTCTCTTGAAATCATAGCCATCCTTGACTATGAGGTAAAAGAGATAAAGTCATAGTCATTAGTCAATTTGTCTTAGCGGGTAGAGGATCCCTTTTTACCCTACGACATCATTCCAAGATGGATGACTAATCCCTTTGGTGCTTGGGAGACATAGCTACGGCAAGCATGTCTGCTCTTTAGTCCATTTCATCCTCCCAAGTAGAGTGACAAATTCTACATGGTGTTTGAGAGACGTCGTCATCCCAAACATGATTCTTAGTATGCATACTACATAAATTTGTGCACAATAAAGAGAGAATTAGTCTTATAAGACAAAAACATTAATCATTTAAAAGAAACATGTACATTTGGTTACTCTAATGTAGCATTGTAAGCGTTGACAAGGTTCATACTATCCTTAAGCTGGATTCCTTGCATCCATCTAGCATCTTCAAAAGGATAATTTTTGAACTAAAAACATACCATCAAATAATCTTACCATGTCATAGTACCTTGTCTTCATGACGAAGGATAGCTTCGGGTTGTAGTACCTCTTCTTGAACTTCGATTTCGGGAGGGTCTTCAATAATTGGTTCATTTGGAGGATCTCCTTTGTAGGGCTTGAGTAGGCTCACATGAAAAGCATTGTGTATGAGCCAATGGTTAGGTAACTTGAGTTGATAAGCTACCTCATTGATTGGCTTCAAAATTTGAAAAGGACCATAGTATCTTTTTGCTAGTTTAGCATAATACTTTTGATGGCCCATAGGATTTTTGCCCGTCGTTTGCCTCAATCGAGCCTTAGGAAACTTAAGGAAGACCCAATCATTTTCTTTGAACATTAAGGCCCTTCTGTGCTTGTCAGCAGCAGCTTTTTTCCTTAATTGGGAGATGGATATAGCCTCCTTAATCTTTTGAAAAGATGTTTGCAAGTCACAGCTATACTCATCGGCAACGAAGATCTTCCCATGTACTTTAAGTAGCAAGGGACTTTTAGGTCTTCCTTCTATGATTTCAAAAGGTGCTTTTCCCATAGAAGTATGGATAGTATTATTATACGCATACTCTACAAGAGGTAAGTACTTTTCCCATTGTGAGCGTTGATCTACTTCTGTAACATAGGTCTTTAGTAGATCAAGAATCATAAGATTGGCTATCTCACTTTGGCCATCCGTTTGTGGGTGATAGGCCGAAGAGAAATTCAATCTTGTACCTAGATTTTCGAAGAGACCTTTCCAAAAATTATTGGTCATTCTAGGATCTCTATCTGACATGATGGATGTTGGCAATCCATGATGTTTGAAAATCTGTGATATAAAGAGAGTTGCCATTTGGTGTGCCTTAATAGTCTTCTTGACAGGGATAAAGTGTGCTTGCTTGCTAAACCTATTGACTATTGTCCATATTCCCGTATTCCCATGGATAGATTTTGGTAATCCAAAGATAAAATCCATGGATATACTCTCCCATGGTGAATTAGGAATTGGCAATGGCTGGAGTAATCCAAGTTGCTTCCCTCTATCATATTTGGCCTATTGGCATACTACACATTTTGAAACATACTCTTGTATGTCCACTTTCATGGTAGGCCAATAAAAGTACGTCTCTACTCCTCGAAGAGTAGGTTGACTGTCTCTATGCCCCGCATAGGGAGGAGCATGGGATTCATACATGACTTTCTCACGAAGGGAGTGGGTAACACATAGCCTATTTCCATGGAGAAGATAACCATCCTACAAGGTGAATGGTTCCTCTTTCTTCCCCAAAGCAAGGGCTGACATTATGTCTTTAAAGTCAGGGTCAGTAGCATACTCATCTATCATAGAAGATAGATCATTGTGAGTTGATATTGACACAGCATTAACTTTTGGTCATCGTGAAAGTGCATCAGCCACTTGATTGTGCTTACCAGCAATGTGAGCAATGTGGAAATTAAATTGTGAAAGAAAATTTGCCCACCTGATTTATTTGTCAGAAAGCTTTGTTTATGTCATGAAGTACTTGAGACTTTGATGGTATGTTCGTAAGATGAATGGAGTCCCCAATAGATAGTGCTTCCATGTGTCTAGGGCATGTAGAACAGCTAACAGCTCTTTCTCATAAATGCCAAGACCCGTTCATCCGTGTTGAGCCTTCTGCTCTCATATGCTATGGCATGCCCTTCTTGAAGCAAGACTGCTCCAAGGCAATCACCACAAGCATCACATTGGACCTCAAATGGCTTTGAGAGATCCGGAAGCATAAGGACTGGTTGGGAGATAAGCTACTCTTTGAGCTTGTCAAAAGCACTTTGCTCCTTAGCAGTCCATGAATACTTAACATTTTTCTTTGTTAAGTCATGTAATGGCCCTTCTATTTAAGAGAATTTTTCTATGAAGCGTCTATAGTATGCACACATACCAATAAAGCTTCTTAGCTCATGTAGATTCCTTGGATTAGGCCATGCTTTTATTACCTCCAACTTTGATGGATCCATACGGATACCATCTCGAGAGATAATATGACCTAAGTATTGAATCTCTTGAAGGAAAAATTCACTTTTCTTTTGATTCAGAAAAAGCTTATTCTCCCTTAATGCTTGAAAAATCACTCGAAGATGTTGCTTGTGTTCCTCCAAGGAATTGGAGTAGATGATGATATCATCAAAGAACACTCCAGTGAATTTGCGGTAGGGTCTAAAAATTTTCTCCATTAATCGATTGAAGGTAGCTGGTGCATTAGTCAAGTCAAAAGGCATGACTAGATATTCATAAAGGCCAAACGTTGTACGAAACGCGGTCTTTAGGATATCTTCATTCACTATCCTTATTTGATGGTAGCCACTTTTAAGGTCAATCCTATTGAAGTAGGCATAGCCTTGTAGCTTATCGAATAGATCTTCTACACGGGGTACGGGAAATGTGTTTTTGATAGTGATATGGTTTAGTGCGCAATAGTCCACACACACGCGGTATGTACCATTATTCTTTTGCACTAAAAGGACCAGAGAGCAAAAGGGAGAGGAGCTAGGCCTCACCATTCCTTTGTCTACCAATTCCTGTACTTGCCTCATGATCTCCTCTTGTTGAGCTTGTGAAACTTGATAGGGAGGTTTGTTAGGCGGTGAGCTTCCTGATAGGAGCTCAATTCGATGGTCATCATCCCCTCGTTTTGGAGGTAAGTCCATAGGGATATCATCAATGAGCACATCTTGGAATACTTTTAGAAAGTTAGACAAGTCTAACTCTTCTTGATTCCTACCATTCACCTTTGATGAAACATTAGGACCTTTTAGGGATTCTTTGACAAAAATCATGTACCCAAAAACTGAGCTTTTCATTGATTTATCAAGGGCGAGAGGATTCACAAGTGGTATAGTACAACCAGACTCATTAGCATCTATATACATATTCTTTCCCCTGTAGGTGAAGTAGATTCTCCTTTCAGGGAACTTCATGTTGGCAGCCATGCGGTTGAACCATGGTATCCCTAGGATAACATCCTCATGTTGGAGAGGAGAGATGAAGAAGTCTTCTTTGTTGACATAGCTTTGGAAATGAAGCCTCAATTTCCCAATCAAGGGAGTAACGGAGGCTTGTTGTCCCTTGAAAGCGGCATCGGCCGTTACAGCATCTCCCATCTCAAAAGCTTGAATGCCCAACTTGGTGGCCAACTCCATTGATATGAAGTTGAGAGCAGAACCACGGTCAAACAAGATGAAAGTATCATGCTCCCTACCTTTCCCCAAGCATAGGAGAGAGGTGATCCTTTGCAATGAGTATCCTCTTTTGGAGCTTCGATAGTGGAAGCTCTAGGAGTCTCATTGCGAGCATTTCTTTTGAGGCAAGAACGATAGCCATTTCCTTGCTCCCCACACTTAAAACATTTGTGATCCTTGCGAAAAGTTTCAAGCTCTTCAGGAGAGAGTTTATTTTTACCTTTGTAAACTCCTTTCTCCTTGGACCGATTGTTGTTGTTGTTGTTGTTGGAATGGCCGTGGGAAAAATTTTGGGCATTAATTTTTCCCTTTGCATCACTTTTGTCTTTATTTTCCATGGGTTTGACATTCCGTCTAACCCCTTGTTGGAAATTGATGCGTGAAGCAACCATGGTATGGTGGATTACTTCACTGATAGAGTCAGGCCGTTGAGAGTTGATATACTCAGTCATCTCTTCAGGTAATCCCGCACAAAATTGTTGTTTTTTCTCAGCAAAGTCTATCTTTTGAAAGACGTTAACCTTGAGGTGTAAATCCCAAAACTTGTCCACATATTTGTGGATAGACTCATGAGAGAGAAGCCTTAAACTCTGCCATTTGGTGAGCACTTTGTCCTTTGCATCACTTGCAAGGAATTTCTTCATGATGGAAACTCGTAGAGTTTTCCATGTCTTTGGGGCTTTGCCATTGCCTCGAAGGCTAGCCCACCATTGACGAGCCAATTTTTGGAAGTGCATAGCTACATGACGTAGTTTGGAGGACTCCGTGAAGCCCTCGTCTCCAAAGGCCGCATCAAATTATTGGATGAAGGACAATACTTTGTCGGTAGCACCAAAGGTGCCATCATAGGTGAGAAAAGAGATACTCTTTCCTCCCTCTTTGAACTTCTTAAGCTTTTGTGACCTTCGCCATGCAGGGTAAGATTTGCGATGTCCTCCCCTCTTATATTCTCTAGGAGAATAGCCATAGCTTTCATCGGTAGAGAAGGAAGGTGAAGAAGAAGGAGAAGAGGGTGACCTCTTTCTTGCCCTTTTCTTCCTTGGTTCCTCTCTTCCCTTTTGGAGTGACGAGGAGAAGGACTACGGGTTAACCGTTTCCTCTTGGGAGGAGTTGGTGATCGTTTAGTCCTCCTTCTTCGTGGAGCCACATCTTCGCAGGAATTTAGGGATTCATTGCTTTCTTGATCTTTGGGTTTCTCCTCTCGTATGGGAGACAGTCTTCTTTTGGGGGTCTCTTCAAGAGGCCTCGTAAGCTCTCTCTCCTCTTGGAGAGGAAAGGAAATCCCATAAGCACGAAGTTGTTGAGTAAATTCGGCTTGCAAAGTGGGGTTGCCCATAGCTTGTTGCAACCTAGTGACAAGATAATTAACAAACATGGGAGCATCATCATTGGCACCTTCATGTGCAAAATCAAAGTTATCAATGTTCATTCTCCTCTCTTGATTATTATCAGCCATGCTAATTAAACTTATGTGTTTACTTAGTGTATGCATTGGAAATTCAAAACCTTAGTTGCTACTCCTCTTAGCCTTTGAAAATAGGCACTTAAGTATCTACACCCACGACTCAAATTGGTTAATTATAGAGAGTAGTGGAGTGAGTCTAACATAGAGAAGTTGTCGAGGGATAGCTCCTTTCGGACTTCTTATGCCTCAATAATGGTAAAGCCATAGGCAAGTCTAAAAAGACTCCATTATTAAGTCCAAATCTCCCAAGGTGTGCACCATATCCCACATAGTGGGCTCAACAAAACCGATATTAGATCCCAGTCCCACTTACCCTAATATAATTAACAAAATCAACCATTAATAGGATACTTAAGGACCTCTCTTCTTAAGCAAGAAAAGAGAAACCAAATGCTCTGATACCAATGTAATGGTAATTGCCTATGAACTTTGAGAGTAGCAGAATTATGAAATTAGGTGAAGCACTTTTGAGAGATTCTTTGTGAGCATAGCGGGTGAACTTATTTGATGGCAGCAACATAGACATGATACTTAGTTAACTTGGCATGAACAATTCTTTTGCAAGAGAGAGAGTTTAGAGAACATGACAATAAGTGGAGGACCGGATTCATATGGAGCCGGCCCCCCCTCCAATAGGCATTTGTATTATAGTTTCTCCCATCAAGAGAGACTTGGTACAATGCAATCTTTGTGTTTCTTGTGACCTACGTGATGCAATGAAGATGGAAAGCTTCATGCATCACAAGCATAGCATAAACTTAAAGAAAGCATTAACTATCCCAAGCCTCAGTCCCAAGGACTCAAACACCTTCGAAGGTGGAGAGAGCTAGCAGGGAATGAGGATAGGGAAGAGGAAGAAGAAACGTTCCATAGGAGAAAGAAGTAGTTCCTCACTTATCATTACTCTTCTTGCTAGCATACATAATAGCATAGTAATGAAGATGGAGAAGATGGCAAGATTAAGCATTGAATCATGACTCTTGGTTGGATTTGCATTCCATAGCCAAGAGTGTTGGTGTAGGCTTTCACTCTCACAAGCTTGGAGAAGGAGGTGGTGTTCCTCAACTTTCACCAAGTGAGAATGGTGTCTCAAATGAGTGTGTGTGATGGTGTATATCCCCCTAGCACCCCCCCCCCCCCCCCCCCCCCCCTTCTTGCTTTGGGTGAGTGGAGACTTTTCCACATGCTGCAGGCTCATTGGACCCCTCTCCCCCTGGCCAATCACATGTAGCATGCAGTCAAGTACATGGGTAGTATTTTGACAAGTGTCCTCCTTACCCCTTAGAGAGAGAGAGAGTTTGAAAATATCTAGATATTTTGTTAGATGGAAGTAGAAGCTCATTGGACCCCTCTTTAGCCCAACCAATAGCATTCAAGCTCACCATGTGGTTAAGCTTAGTGAGAGTCTGACATGTGTCTCATGTGCTGTTTTAGAATTCCCCTAACTTTGAAATTTTTATGCATAAGAAGTTTCTCAAGCAACTTCCTCATTAAGTGAGTAGGTTCTCTTTTTTACTCAACCATCTTACCATCCATGCATAGGAAGCTTCTCAAGCAACTTCCTCAATAAATGTGACAAGTACCTCAAGTACCTTAGTCATCAAGCATGACAAGCACCTTAGGTGGAGTTCCCACCTCAAGCACAGCCCTAGCTTGCCTAAGTTTAGGTCGGGTTCCCACCTCAAGCATAGCCCTAGCTTGCGTAAGTTTAGGTCGGGTTCCCACCTCAAGCACAGTCCTAGCTTGCTTAAGGTTCCCACCTCAAGCACAACCCTAGCTTGCTTAAGGTCAAAAGGACTTTTAACACTAATCATTGGAGGTCTTTAATGAAGCTAACCCTAAGGTCTTTTAAGCTTCATTAGTTAACCTTGCTCTTTGACATACCATCTCTCATTTGGGCCCCTTTACCATTGGCCCCGTGTTGAGATAGATCTGTAAGAATTCTAACCCTTGTTTCCGTTTATTATCCCATATTAAATGATCATTTTAATATGAGAAAATTATTTGGGTTGGTTAGATTTTAGATATTTAATGACAAGATTTTGTGGATCCATACGGATACCATCCTTTGAGATAATGTGACCTAAATATTGAATCTCCTCTAAAAAGAACTCACTCTTTTTGCAATCAATGAATAGCTTATTCTCTTGCATCCGCAAATTGATCTTCTTTTCATTTTCAGTTACTTCATACTATGTTTTTGGTTCTTTTGACTCTCGCATCGGTTGTACATGAAACATTTCTTTCCATCATTTTGATTGAATGTGGCTCGAGTATTTGTCAACCCAAAAGGCATGAAAAGGTATTGGTACAAGCCAAAGGTAGTCCTAAAGGTTGCCTTGTGAATATCTTCTAGGACAATTATTATTTGATGATAGCCACTTTTAAGCTCCATTCTACTAAAGTATGTAGATCCTTGCAGCTTATCAAACAAATCTTCAATCCTTGGGACTAGAAATCTATTTTTTACTATCATCTTGTTTAATACATGATAGTATACAAAAATTCTATATGTACCATCCTTTTTGTGCACTAAAGTAAGTCGATTCTTGTAGCTTATCAAAAAAATCTTAATCTGTGGGACTGAAAATATGTTCTTTACTATCATCTTGTTTAATGCATGATAATATACACACATCTATATGTACCATCCTTTTTGTGCACTAGTAAGCCGTGAGAATAGAATAGAGAAGAGCTAGGTCTTACCATTCCTTTTTTCACAAGTTCATTGACTTGTGACATGATCTCCTCTTGTTGAGCTAGTGAGACTCAATAAGGAGGCTTGTCAGGAGGAGAGCTTCCTAGTATGAGCTCAATTCTATAATCAACCCCCCTTCTAGGAGGAAACTCTCTTGGTATGAGCTCAATTCTATGATCACCATCCCTCCTTCTAGGGGCCTCCTCCTAGCCCTTAATCATGACCAAGGCATCTAAGCCATCAACTAAAATTTTTTATTAATAATAATTTTAAAAACTCGAGTATAGTTCAGATATATTCCGGCTAAATCAAAGCACCAAAGCTTACTCACGAGACACTTTCGATCCGATTGTAATGCTTTATGACATAAAAAAATTCAAACCGTAAACACTTTTACAAACTAAATAAAATAGTTTTATTGAAAAACGTTGGGTACATTACAATCTCCCCAACTTAGGGATTTGAGATGTCATCATCTCAAAAAAAATTGAGGGTACTCCTACTCTTAATACTAGCTCGATCATCATTATGTCCAAAAGGGTAGTGTCCTTAGTTTGCTTCACTTGCTATTGTTGCTTCATTAGTCAGGCATGGACAAGTGTTCCAATTATGTCCCAACTCTCCACATTCAAAGCATTGGTTGCATCACCATCGGGGATTTTGGAATCCACTTCTAATGTACTTTATTCTTGTGGTGGTGGCATTGGTTCCTAGGTCTTTGATCTGGACAATTATAAAATTGTGCATTAGTTAAAGTGTCATTTATGTCACCTATTGGGTTGTCCAATTTTTTGTTGTCGGCATCTTCTTGAAGCTCCAATTATTATATGAATTCATAGAACTCGTCTTCATGTGCGTGTAGAGAAGCTTGATGGCAATGGCAGAGAGAAATTGTTCCCAAGGTTGAGGAAGTCTTTGTATGTAGCAACTTCAACTACCCTTTGATTAGCCCCAAGATTGATGGCATAAAGCAAACACTTGAAACTCTTCTCAACCACATGTATCACTCTCCCTTGGGGGGTAGATATTAACCTTGTTTATCATGTCCTCATTGCAAAGGAGATCAATGTTACACGGGAGTATTCTTTGATGATATCTTAGTCTACTCTAAGTCCTTAAAAGCACATAAAGAACATCTATAGGGTGAATAGAAAGGATCGATTGAAGTAAGCAAGAAAAATCATCAACTTTGTGAAGAAACTAGCATAAAGATAATGGATTAACCAATTGGTAAATATCGATGTTAGGGTTCAAGCCAACTGGCCGAACACTCATCACATTGACCGTAATAACCCTATCTATTCTTTTGTTCATATAGAACAATAAGAAGTAGTGATTTAATTCCGAATCCTCACTCAGAGCTCAACCCACCTGTTTTCTTTTCTTCTCCCTCACACTCCACACACATCGCACACTCTTCAAGTGGTATTAGATCCGGAGATTGCAATGCTACTTCCCTCTTGATGTTCTCTCTTCTCGGCGAGCTTCACATCAAGAACAGATTGAAGCTCAGAGCTTTTATGGGTATGGAAGCATTCTGAGCTCGATACATAAAGCACACACGTCAAGGTGGCAAATAGATGAACTCCACAAGCAATAAGGTATGGGATAATGAGATTTTTGTGAGCTCAAAGAGCGAGAGAAGCAGGTTGCTTAGTTTAGGATAGATTGACAATAAGTCACTATTTGGCTTTTGTCTTGCTAGTGTTTCTGCAGTAGGTCTAGCCCCATGGTATTTATCTTCCACAAACGCAAGCACCTTCACGCTTTGTGGCGATGATTCTTCTAGATCAGAAACACTTGCATCATACAGACTGAGCATCCGTTTGTTTCCTTCTCCAGATAGCCAATTGGCGTGTTTTGTCTCATATAATTTTTTTGTTGGAATGAATGTATTGTCTTCTGGATCCTGAAATAATAACCCTATCATTGTTGTCATTAAATAATGGGTCAAAATCTGATCACCGACAACATGGACACTACATCTACTTACTGCCACGAGAAACTTTCTCCAACGTGGATAGCAGACATGGCACCAACTCATCTAGAAAATCATCTAGGAAATATTTACATCCACAGATGCCCACCAAGCACAAATCTGTTTATACATGGCGATAACTACTTCCTCACTCCAAGCGCAACGCCACACAAAGCCTCTTGTGTTCATCTCAAAAGTTCTTTTTTACAAATTGGGTTAGTGTAAATATTTAGGCTTTGTTCCCAATGAAACAAACAGGAACGTTCTCTTCCATCCATCACATTTTTTATCCTCCATTAAAAACAATTCAAACTGTTCTCTAGTTTGTAGCGGCTTCATCAGCCATGAACCATCAAAAATCTATTAGACGATGTCCATTATCAAGTATCACTGCATTCATCATCTCCTAGAACATGACCTAGGTTTTTGTATCCTCCTCTTTCATTTTGCATATTGCTATATTTTGCATTTCTTGGAACCTGCAATACAATATATGGCAAATCATTTTCTCAAGTAATGACTCAACTGCTTGCTTGTATTCAGACAAACTTACGTTGGATCACACACATGTGCTGCCATGGTTGTCCAATCTGACACTCGTCAAACATGATCAAAGCAAACCCAATTCCTCCATATATCACCAAATCCATCTCAATGCATTCTACTCATCACTATCTCAATTCCAAAATTAGGTCCAATGTTTGACATTTTGAAAACATGACATCTTCTATCTGAGTCACTACTCTAACCAGGAAACAAAATGTTGTGGAAAAAAGGATTTCCACAAGTGCTTTGTTATTTTAATGGTTGTGTTTTGACACCAACACCAATTCTACTACCACTTGCCTCCTTCATCATTTGTTTGAATCTACATAAAACAAAATTTGTAAGTGCTTAAAAATTAATAGGAATTACATATGTCAAACAAGTATTAGGAAAAACTTGTGCATATGCACAAAGGGTCTCATCTCTTCTAAAACAGATAAGAGCTCATTATTGTCTAATTCACCACCATCCTCTCATATGTTAGCTCCCATCACCATTTTTTTTGCAAGATTCAATTGCATTTGGCTTGTTCCTATTGTGGGTACGTCTGATATGGCATGAGACACAAGATCACGTGTTCTTGTGATAGCAGATCTAAGCACTCTTGTTGGCGGATACGCCGCGAGCGGACGCTAGCATAGAGAGAACAGCTCTATGTCGACCAAGGGTGAAGCATAACCCATAGGCACATGGAAACAAGAAGATGGGTGTCAACCTCTTTCTCCACCTTCTAAGACAATCTCTAATCGAGGAAATCAAATTAAGTGTTCTTATGCACTAGTGGCAGCAATCCAACCTATGATGCTCATGCTATCTGAATCTAGGCCATGCATTTGAAACGTCAAGAAACTCACAAGATATACTCTCCTTATCACGAGATCAATACCCTATGGACTGTGACTCGATATCCAACCTCCAACTACCTCTTGCGACAATCGTGTATAAAGACAGGCAGCAAAATACATGTTACCATTTTTCGTGGCATATGGTCCTAATGCGTAGTCCTACTCTTTGTGAATCCATAGGTGCAAGAACTCACCAAACGGACACCTAGTTTGCAAGAAAACTCACACAAAATCTTGTAGAAGCTCACTTCGCGTCGTAGTCGAAATCACACACTCTTGGCGTTGAATGGAAGCCTTCGCCATTGCTAGCATGATGGTGGTGTTGCTTTAGCAATGGACCTTCCGTATCGCACGTAGGGAAGAGAAGAAGTCACTCTCTCTCTCTCTCTCTCTCTCTCTCTCTCTCTCTCTCTCTCTCTCTCTCTCTCTCTCTCTCTCTCTCTCTCTCTCTCTCTCTCTCTCTCAGACACGACGCACAATGAAAACCGGATTTGGTTAATTCAAAAGTTGGGCTTAGGGTTACAAAAATTGACTTATATATATTCCTCCTTAGAGGCTTGTTCCCACAAAGTCTAATGACTGCTCAAATATTACAGAGAGTATCATTCCGCTTCAAAAAATAATGATACAACATATAACTTCTTCTGTGTTCCGTCATCAACACTCCCCCCTTCCACGTCCATGTCGTCCCTGACATGAATGGTCTTGCTCTCTTGCTTCAGTGAAAGTTGTCCCGCTGTCAGTGGAAGCCTAGTGGTTTTAGCAGCTTTAGGTACGATTCGTACCTTATATTCCCCAAAGTGGTTGTTGGGCCGAATATTTTGCTAACGTATGTCAAAGAAACCCATGTAGAAAACTTCTTCAAAAGCTTGCATGTGATAGTTGGGCAAAAACATGATTCTCTGATATAGTAAATGTAAAACCTCTGGAGATGGTTGTTTTGACAAATCATACGTCATTGCATTGACAATGTCGCCAGTGTAGAATCTGTGGCTTTGGAAGGCGCGAACACTTCAATGCAAGCCAACAAAGTTTTACAGATTTTTTTTATCATGATGCACATCAAGTATGGAGAGCCAGTGAAAATCTTAATGGTGCCCTTCAGGGTTTTCACCATATAAGAGACACATATTCTCTCTCCTTCCTTGGGTGGTGGCATAGAAGGGTAGTTAAGCCAGTTTGGATGTGCCTTTATGATTCTAACATGATTCTCCCAAGTGCGGACACGAGGGATTGGGCAAAATAAGAGGTCATCTCTGATGATATTTGGGGCCTCCACCAAGTATTTCCAAAATCCTGGGTACTTTAGGAGCCATGTTTTTCTCCATCTTGGTTGAGAGTCCACCACTTTAAAGGCAACCTCTGTATTCTTGACATCTCCTTCATAGATTGGCTCTGTGGCTTCTGCTTCAACTCTCTTCTTTATTATTATCACCTCATACTTTAGGAGAGGATATGGGAGTGTGGGTTGCATCCTCCCTAAGCACATTTGCGGCCAGGCCTTGGACTCCTACAGAATGTAGCATTCTTTATTCCCATTCCAAGGCTCTCTTGTGGTCTTCTGTTGTGGTCTTTTCTATCAAAAGCTGGAGGCATGTCTCCTCCTCTGTCGATCCGTGGTTGTGTTTTTTCTACCACTGTCTCCACTTGTTCTGGTGTTGCATATCTTCGACACCCTCAGGAATTTCCATGGGTTCATCCCTAGCATTTGTCTCTGTTTCACTGGGCCCTAGTGTAGATTCCTGTGTCCTTGAGTCTCCTATCTCCTTTTGTAAGTCTATGATTTATCATTGCACCAGTGTTTCTCGTTTAGTAACCTCTTCTGCCATGTCGACCATCATCTCTTACAATGTTGCCAAATTCTTTTGGATTTCTTCATGTTCTTTCTAGAGAGCTTGGTGTTTGGCTTTCATTCTTTCTTCGGTGGCTAGAGAACCTTCTGCCATATGCATTTGCTATCTTTGCTCTAGCCACAATTCCTTCTGCATCGTGGTGATTTGTGCTTCCAAGGCTTGTATAACTTGAGCATCTTCTTCTGCACTTGCCGGCACCACCCTTGGTGTTGCCCTCAGTCTTTTGATTGTCAAGTCTTGGAGCTCTAGTTTTTCTTTCAGCTCCAGCACTTCGTCTTTTGCTGCTTCTAACTCATCCTTGACCTTATCTTTTTTCTCTTGGAGAGTCTTGACTACTCTTAAGACTTCAACCATCTCTAGTGTGAGTGTGTTTCGTTCGCTCTCAGCCTCCCTTAGTGTAGCAATAAGAGTTTTGAGCTCCTTCTCTATTTCTTTGGCCTTCAGGTGGGTATCTTGTACCAAGTTTGAGTGGTTATCATGTTCCATTTGCATGCTAGCATCCCTCATACGCAACATATTGTTCTCTTTAGCAATGGTAAGAGACCGCATCCGGACTCTGTCTAGTATTTGATAGGCAGCTCTTATGTCCTCTTCATTTGTTGCTACCAGGTTTCTAGCTATTAGCCTATTTATAGGGCCAGCCAATGGAACCTGATGACATGTATTGATCATTACTCCTGCAGGTGGTGCTCGCCATGGGTTAACTAATGGTCTCGGTTGAGGCACTTGAAGAATGTGAACCAACCCTGGCACTCCAGGTTGTGGGGAGTATCTTTCTGGAGCTACTCTTTGTGACTCTTGGTTTGCCTTTCTCTCTACAGATTTATCAGCTCTGTCCTGACCCGTGTGGAGATCTTGTCTGTCCTGTTCCTCTTTTGCAGCCCATGGCAGATGAGGAGTTCCATAAATGATTGTTGAAGCCTCTACCATTGTGTATCCAGCTTGAATGAGGTCTTCATATGTTTTTCTTTCATCTCTCTCCTTATCCTCACGTGCAGGTGTTGTCTCTTATGTTCCTCTTGGTGATGATTGTGGTTTGGGTGTAGAGGGTTTTGGACTTGGAGGAGGGGTGGAAGAGCCCGGTGGTGTAGGTGGTGGTGTTTGAGCTTTTGTCCTCTCACCCTCCTGATCCTTCTTCACTGGAGGTTTTGACGTTTCCTTCATCTTTTCCTTGATGTCTTGCACTTCCTCCATCGTGAAAGGCTCTAAGTTTTGTTGCTCAATTACTCTTTCTATCTCTTCATAAGCCCAGATGTAATGGTCAAACTGGTCCTCTAGTGGTTTAGAAGAGCTTCCTCCAACTTTTACTGGGTCTGGCGCCCAGTTCTCTTCAAAATCTCCCTTTAGTGCTCTTTCTGCTCTGAATTGTTCTTCTATCAACCTCTCAATCGGAGCAGCTTTTTGGCTATGCATTTCCTTGGGTCTGGATTCCTTGTCCATTGTTGATTTTCCTTTCTTCCTTGGTTGCTCCACAAGCTCTTCTTTAGGCACGGTTTCCAATTTTCTTCTTAGCCTTGTGGTGAATGGTGGAGCCATTGCAGTCACTAGCTCATCTTCGATACCCGGCTTTGGCTTGAACCACTCGTTCTGTGTTGGTGTCTCTAGCCATTGTCCTCTAGTGCTGATTGCTTCATACGCAATCTTTGTCAAGGTTTCCCCTCCTCCAATGTACTTAGGCTTTTCCATGCCCATGCCGACCAGTTTCTCATGCACATATTCGGTGTAGTTCACTTCTTTTTGTATGTTGATTTTCAATGCCCAGGTTATAGTTGTTGACATTGCATGGGGAGAAGTGGTGTATTTCTGGAGCCTCTTGCTGCAAACGTGGAAGTATTGGTTATAGAGCTTGCATATCTTTGCACCTCTTGGGTCCACTAGGTCTTTGAATGTTTGATTAGGCTTCTTATGGGCATAGACCTTTACCTCGTCTCTTCTTTCCCGAAATGAGCTTCCCTTATTGTGGAGCCTAAGTGCATCTGCTATGTTTTGAAGTGTAATCAAAGTTTCTGTCTTCCGGTCATCCAAGGCCGTGATCACTGCCTTGCCGTCTTTTTGAATCAAGCTGAGTAGCTCATATACTCTCTGAACATCCACACCTATTGGTGGTGCTATGTAGAAGCTATGGAGGTCCGCTCTTTCTAGTTGGCTGAGGGTTTCTTCTTGGTTTTCCAATTCTAACATCTCCCGTGGATTCATTGGGATATCCATTGTGTTGCCTTGTGGGTCTCTGAAAGTGCCCTGGTATACCGTCACTCCTTTCTTTTCTAATGTGGCCTCATCTCCCCAAGCCTTAGCTGGCTTGAGTGTCTCCTTTGGCGGTGTGTAGGGTTCATTGGCTGCAATAATGTCTTTTATGGACATCCTCTTCTTCTTTGTTGGTGATTTACAGGCCTCCATAGAAATTGCAGACACTTCAAGTGCGAAAGTGAGCTAATCCTGCATTTCCTCAGTTTCTAGCTATCCAAATGACTTTTAAATTGAAAAACAGACTAACTAGAGCCTAAGGGTGCAGTGCACATGGTGATGATTGCTTTTGGGTGCAGATTGATGCTATGAGACATTATACGCGTATAATGTCTAAATGCTCAAAATAGAATGATATTTCACATGTGCACAACACTCATCATGTACTTCATGAATATATGCCTGGATTTCAATTTGGATGTCATTTGGGCAAGTTGTGACCACTAGAAATCCCTGCAGGCTTGAAACTAGATTTTGACTTAATTTTGAGTATATGAGGTTCAAATGGGATGAAGTGCGGTAGATGCTCTCATAATCATGTTGTGGAGACTTAGATGGGTTAAAGTTAGTTTTCAGGTTCATTTTCAAAGCAGTGAGACATTATACGTGTATAACGTCTACTCTGTTAAAAATGACTCAGACTTGTAGTGTAAGTGGTCATTGGCATGGGATACCTTCCTGAGATACCAGAATTTGATTTTGGATTCTCCTCCTGTGCCTGGAGCCAAATTTCAATTATGGAGCTTTGGATTCCGATGTATGTGTTAAGATGGGTAAAAAGGCATAGAATTTGATGGGACTTGAGCTTTGGGTTAATATTGTTGGGATAAAAGCCTTAGAAGTGAAAGTTTTGCCCAAAACTGCCATTTGGTCATTGGGAGACATTATATGCATATAATGTCTTCATTGAGTTTTCTGGCTTAGACTTCCTCTTTAGCTTCCTTTAGTGATTGGGACTCCCTTCATCAACTCTAATTCTTATTTGGAGGTGGTTTAATTGGATGGGGCCTAGAATACTCCTTTGGAGGGGTTTTATTTATTTTATGCTCCAAGTGGTCATCACCTAACCCAAACTTGTCCAATTTGAAGGTCATCTCCAAGTGGTCATCACCTAGCCCAAACTTGTCCAATTTGAAGGTATGAATTGTATACAACATGATGCACAAGCCTGTGCTGAGAATTTCTTGGTTTGGCCTCTATATAATAGTTTAGACATTATACGCATATAAAGTCTCCTGATGCAAAACAGCTTGAAATTCCACAGGCAGGTTGTGTATGGCTTGTGTAAAGTGTCCATGATCTCTGATATGAATTTGAACTTGTGAATTGTGTTAAAAGGCTTCAAAAGATGTCAACACACATGATTTCGCTCTTTTGAGTGAATAAAGGTCAAAACACATCCATTTGTGATTGACGTGTGTTGGGGCTCATGATAATGTGTTCAAAGAGCTAAAGGCTTCAAAACCAAGATAGCCTTTCATGTCAGGACTGGTAGACATTATATGTGTATAAAGTCTATTTGAGGATTCTTGGCTCAGACTTGTTGCAAATATAGTCCATGATGTTTATAAGGCTTTGATAGGTGCACACATGAAATTGGATAAGTGCTCTTGAGCTCAAGGCCATAAAAACAGGTTATGACACTTTGTTTTTGAAAATGAGGTGAGTAGTGACCAATACATTCCCAATTTTGTCCAAATTTTGTGTAGAGGCTTGGTGTGATATGCTTTACAAGTTTGGATGATCAAAATGTTGGCAGCACTCCTCTATGGCAGAATTAGACTTTATACGTGTATAATGTCAATTTTTACAAAATGCATTTTTGAGCATAGGTGTATGATATTTGGGCTAGGTTTATGCTGTGTACAAAATTTCACTTGATTTGGAGCCATTTTAATAAGTCTAAAGCCAAAAATTGAAATTAGGCTGAGACTTTGTGTTTTTTGGTTCTTGGGTACTTTTAATGGCTCCAAATCTGATGAAATTATATGTGCTCCATGTGGAGGGTATGCAAAAGGGTTTGATGAAGTCATGTGAGTGTTTCTTGTGCCAAATCTGTATGTGAGACATCATACGCATATGATGTCTTCAGTGATCAAAACTGGTTTTGATACCTTGAGGTGTTTTGTGATTGTGCCCTAAGCCCTGCTAAGCTGATTTTCACTTAAAAATGTCAGTTGTTCAGTTTTGAAACTCTATGCTTTGCATTTTAGACTCCGAAAGAGATTTCTTCATTGTGGCCGTATTTTTGCAAAGATTCCTCTTGATCTTTAATTCCCCCGCATATGGATGCAATTGGGCGCCCTCCTGCGGCCATGATGATGAATCATTTGAACTCACAGATGCCCTTTTTAGCAATTTATCACTCAAATAGCGTCTTTTGTTGAGGAGATTGTCGGTAGCAATTTCTCTTGACGTTTGAACTTACATGTTGGTTGTTGATGATATGTCAATGACGCGTGTGAAGTTTGGTGGCAAACAAACACCTAGCTCGGCCGTGAGGCCCAAATGATGATTTTCAATCCCGAAGCCTTGCCCAATGTTTTGGCCCACTTTTTGATAATTGATTCGGACAAAGACTCACTTGGCTTATAGACATGCTTGAGACATATCCTCTCATGAAGTTTTGCATCGTTTCGGCGATTCTTTCACGATCAGTCTCGTGTCCGAAGAGGTTAGGGTTTTTCTAGTTGACCTAAACCTGCATTGGAGGTCATAAAGGTGTTTTGTAAGGTTAGGATTAACCCTCCATCAAGTCTTGTAGCAACCAGCTGGGTGGTTGATGCGTTACGGGCGCTTTTCAGTTTCTTTCCCACGAAGCCACATTGCCGTTTTTCAAAGTTTTTCACGACAAGGAGAGTGTAGAACAAGAAAAGTTCATGGTAACGAGTCTACCTCTCATATCTGGCACCAGTTGATGTGTCGTGTGTGTCGTAGAAGATCCGAGTGCTCTAGGTCTCCCAAGTTCTCTCTCACTTATAATAGTGAAAATGAGCTCCTAAGTGGGCCCAAAGAAACATATATCTGGGTCCCTGGACCACTTTTTACCGAATTTGACATGTGCTCCTATCTTGTTGTGAAATGTACTTTAGGCTCAAAAAATTTCTTCATTTGGACTTTGATTGCTCTGTTTTCAAAAAAATTGTCACTTAGACCAAAAATCGGCCAATTTGGCTTTCCGCAACTTTTCACATATTCGCACCCCGTCTTCACCATAAGTTGTCAATCACTTATTGATCACTCTTATATTTTTCTTTTGTCCCCATGTCGTCATTTCACTTGCTTTTTTTATTTTTCTTTGTTTATTTGTTGAAAAAAATAATCAAAAATAAAGGAAAATATCTAACTTGAACCAAAAATTATCAAAAAATAAAGCTAACTAGATAATAGCATAACAAACCACTATATACATCTAGCCCTAGTATTTTTGGCCGGATTTCTCCATTTTCTCACTTTTTTGCATGAAAACTGCGATTTTTACATATATACATACACCTAGAGGCTCATCTTGATGTTTATCCTCTATCATCTGCTATCACACAATACTTAAGGGCATATCTACTCGGGTTTACCAAACTACTCGCAATCAAATGCAAAAACCCGTAAAATCAAGTAAAACAATGCCCTTTTCTACACTTGTAGCATGTCGGTTCCTCCCCCCTTCCTAGTCAAAGTCCTTCTGGACAACAGTGTTGCGTCCTCGGGCATGTGCTGTGTATGGGACTTAAAAAAGTGCTAATGATGGCCATGTAATGTAGCCCTATATGCATACTCAAGCAATGCATGGAAAAATTAATGATGTGCAAGAGGAAGGTATAAGCCTAATGTTTATTGGTAGTCGATGTTGAAGCTTTGTATGGAAGTATGCAGCCGTCTAGACAATAAGCTCTCCAGTATTCTTGCTCTTTCTTTGATGGTCAATAGAGTTTATGAAGACACGTTGCTTATTGTTTTTGTATCTGTGATTGTTCTTTGCTTAGGTTTCCAAATCTGAACTTTGGGTATGAGTCGACTGGAACTTGCCATTTGTTTATGGAAATTGTGTACTGGCACTTCTTAAGGTTGTTTCTTTTGAATCCAGATTTTGGTATGGTAGGCTTTGAGCTTTGAGTAGCTTCTTTGGTACCCATATTTGTTTTTGGCAAGAGTTTGTTTTTGGCTTCCTGTTTGTATGAGATGTCATTGGAGAGTTAACTGCAATTTCTGGTTGCTCCTCCTTGGCCACTTGATCCGTCCTCACCCAAATTTTCTTGATAGCTTTGTTGTGTAGACCATGTTGTTTTCATTGGGGTGCGCTTTGGTGGCTTATGTTCTTTGGATTAGGATATATCGTGCTCCCATTGTGGACTAGAGTCTTTGCCTTATGGACTTGCTCTTCCTGCCTTGAACTGCTCTTTGCAATCCATTGTTGGACAATGGGTGCTTGTAAGGGCTGCTTTCCTTTGTCCGCCGGTTGCAGTACTGATTGTTTGTTTGCAGCTCTTGTAGCGAAAGGAACTTGATTTTTTTTCCGAATCAGATTGTATATGCATAGTTTTTCGACTCTAGTCAAGTTTTACATTATATCTTCTCTTCCAAGGTTTCCCTAGCAATAAGGCATGTTGTGTGTGCGTATCTTCTACCATGTAAAATTTACGTGGATAGACATGTTGGTTGACCTGTACTATGAGCGTCGTCCATCCTAGAACCTTAATTGAATGTTCTAAATAAATTGTGGAGTTTGTGTTTCGTCTCCTGTAATTGGTTGTCAAGTACTTGTAAAGGTTGTAGGAGATCAAGTTGCCTTGAGCTCCCGAATCAAGTATCGTTGTTGCCTTCACTTGATTGTGTCCTATTTTGACATCAATTTTGGGCTACTATATGGTCTTGTTGTCAAAGTCTATGACTTGAATTGCATTTATCTTCAGAGGTGGTCCATGTTGTTTCTATCGTCGTTGCAAAAGCTTCTTTTTTGCTATCCTTTCCTTGGCCTCTACTTGAGCTTCTACAACAATGTTTTGTTTTGCTTGCATGCGTTTCTTTGCATGATGGATTTGTTGGAGCATATTTGGGGTTAGTGGTAGATGAAATCTTTTTAGTCAACAACCACTAATCCAGTTAGGCATTTCCTCCCCATCCACCAATGTAGCAAGCTTGAAGGTCCCACTTGGTGATAAGTCTTTGATCACAAAGGGTCCCGTCCCTCGCTTTTTTTTTAAGTTTCTTTGCATGTTGTTTTAGTGTGTAAACCAAGACATAATGGCCAGTTTTGAATTTTTTGGAGCATACATGCTTATCAAAAAAATCTTTTTGCCTTTGTCTTTGTGCGTAGATAGAAGCTACTGCTTTCAAGTGAAGCTCGTCTAGCTTTTGAAGGTCATCTATTCGTGAGGACGTTTCATGACCCGTCCACTCTAGACATTTTGTTGCTCTTAGTGTTGGGATTAAGAATTCCATAGGCAGTATAGCATTAAGTCCACACACCATGTTGTATGGTGTTGTGGCTATTTAGGTTTTGTAAGCAATCATATACGCCCGTAAAGTTGAATGTAGTTTCTGATCCCAATCCGTTCTAGACTTTGATACTATCTTAGTTAAGATTGTGCATAGAGTCTTATTTGTAACTTCTGCTTGGCCATTAGCCTATGGGTGGTAGGGACATGACTTCTTATGAACTATCATGAAGTCTTCAAGAAGATTTTTGATTATATTCTCATTTATGAAATGTGTGCCTTGATCACTAACAATTTCTATAGGTAAACCATATCTAAAAAAGACATTTTCGTATAGAAATTGTGCAGTAGTCCTAGCCTTTTGTGTAGCTTTAACTTCTGCCCATTTCATGAGATAATATGTGGTTGATGATGTACTGGGCATGCATTTTGTAAGCAGGGTGTGAGATTGGTCCTACAAAGTCTATTCTCCACTTGACAAAAGCTATGGCTCCCATCATTGGCCGTAAGGGCATCTCATCTCGCTTTATTGGTACGTTGGTTCGTTGACAAGACTCACATTGATTTGTATATTTGTTTGCATCCATATGTAATGTTGGCCACCATATTGCCGAGGTGAGGACAATTTTTGATGTCTTTTCCCTTGGGAAATGGCCCCCACTAATCCCTCCATGTGCTTGTTCCAGGATTGGAAACTACATGTTCTCCGTTGCACACAGCCTAAGCTGGTTATCCTTTCCCCTTTTATAGAGCTAATTTTCAATCAGAGTGAAATCACGAGCTTCTATTTCTATCGTTCTCTGTCATGATTTGGTGATATTTTCAGGAAACGTCTGTCTTTCCAAGTAGTCAACAATGTATTGACTCCATTCTGGCTTAAGTGTTATCTGAAACAATGTCGCATGTTCGATGGGTGGGCTTAATCTGCATTTGGTGCAACTAGTTACATATTCATGAACATCAATACGCATAGTTAGCCAGTACACTCCTAATTGTCGCAGTCATTGGAAATTTTTTGTGGTTGAACAATGAAATGTTAACGCGTGAATATGTGCTTCCAGCAAATATGTTTCATATTCCTCAGGGTTTATGCACACTCTTAGGATGTCGTTGGAGCCTAAATTATATAAACGTTCTCCAATCAACTACAAGTTCTTAGCTTCAGGAATCGTTCTTCGTTTAAGGTCTAGGTTTGTTTTGTTGTATTCCTCGCCCTATGATAGTAGCTTGACGATATCTTGGGACAACTTAGCTACCATTTGTATATTGAAGAGATATACATCCGGTAGATCATCATCCACACCCTCTGGATCATCTCCATTACGTAATCGAGAGAGGTGGTCTGCTCGAAGATGTGTCTTCCCCTTTTTAACCACTATTGTAAAGTCAAACTCCAACAATATAATGAACCATCTTATGATTCGTCCGGTGTTGCATGGTTTGTTGACAAGGTATAAAAGGGCTTGATAGTCTGTGAAAAACACAAACTTATTTGCAAGGAGATAATGCCAAAATTTCTTAACGGCATAAATCGTTCCAAGCCCCTCTCTCTGAGTGGTTGTGTAATTCCTTTCCACACTATTTAGTTGTTGGCTAGAATAGATGACTGGGAAATCCATGGTTCCCTCTCCTGGTTGAGCTAGAATACATGCGATAGCAAATGCATATGCATCTATATGGACGTGAAATATCTCTTCCCAATCAAGTGCTCATAGCATTGGAGCACATACAAGGGCATTTTTTAGTTTCTTAAAGGATTCCTCGCACTCATCTGTCCATTCAAAGATCACTATAAGTCTATATACAATGGTTGTCCAATAATTACATGCATGTGTAGGAACCTCCTGTAATAAGCTTTGCATTAATTGGCTTAGGCATTTTGATAATCACCTTAATCTTATCCAAATCTTTGGAAATGCCATGTTCCGAGACAAGATGCCCCAAGATTCGTCCTTGTCTTACCATGAAAACGCATTTTTCTAGATTAAGGCAAAATCCTATATGTCCTGCATTTCTCAAATACCTTTTTGAGGTGTTCTGCATGTTCCTCTCTTTGCAAAGAATGTACACATAGGTCATCCATATAGATTTCCAAGAAATTCCTCAAGTACTCCTTGAAGGATGTGCCATCAATCTTTGAAATGTTGCAGGTGCATTTGTTAACCCAAATGGCATGACCCGATATGCAAATATACCCCATTTTGTGGAAAATACCGTTTTATCTTGTTCCTTGGGTGCAATTGCAAGTTGATTGTAACCAGAGAACCCATCCAAGCAGGAATATGCACGCTTTCCTACCACTCCTTCAAGGACGTGGTCCGTAATTGGTAAGGGATAGTTATCCCTTATTGTGGCTACATTAACTTTTTTGAGGTTGACACATACTCGGAGTTTGCCATTCTTTTTGGGTACAACAATGATTGGAGATACCCAATTAGTGTGTTCTATCTCATAGATAAACTCCGCTTCTTTCAGTTTATCAATCTGTTCCTTGATACGCTTAGTGAAGGTATCATTGTACGTGGTATGGCCTTTGTCTGCTAGGTTTTGCATCAAGTTTTAAAGGGATAGTATGCTGACATATTGTCGGATCCACTCCCTTTAAATCCTTGTAAGATCATGCAAACACATCCTTATATTCCTGAAGAAGGTTGAGAAGCTCCTCTTCCTCTTCTTAGCTCAGGTCGGTGGCTATATAGACGGGTTACGGTTTCTCTTCAGGTTTTTCTAGGTCTACTTTCTTTAAATATTCTTCCAGCCCATCGTAAGACCGTTTCTCCCATCGTTCTCTTCTGGGCTATGTTAGCACTATCTTCCGGGTTGAACTTTCTGTAATGGGATGGTATACTCATACGGTTTTCGCTATTGTCTTTCTCATCCTCTCTGTTGTCAGTTTCGGTTGTCCATACTTCCCTCAGAGTCTTCTTGAGCTCTTGGTACCTTTTCTTACATTCAAGTTTCGTCAGTTTTGGTTCTTCTAATTTGTTTGATTTTGTTTCCATTCTTTTGGATTTAGTTTCTACCTTCAACCTTTGAGTTTGTTTTTTTACATCCCTAGGGCTGTCTTTTGTCCTAGGATCTCGATCTTGAGAGAACTGAGCTGATATTTTGTTTTAATGCAGCCTTCGGCCTTTACTAGAGATAAGAATTCCATTTTGTTTTTTATGTTTGGCATTGGGTTATCTCTAGCCTTGTGAGCTCCCTTCCTTTTTCTGTAATGTGCTTGATGTTTAGGTTTTTGATTTGGAAATTGTAAAACCTTACATCAGGTATTATTTCCTCTAGCTCATTGGGGTTGTCAGAACATTCATTATCTGCATCTTCATCTCGTTCAAGATGATCTATAGAATCGTGGAACAGCTCCCCATCTATTTCTTGCTTATTTTTTATTTTCTTGATTGACCTAAGATTTGGTAATCATCATATTCTATTAACTCAACCAAGTAATATGGAATTACATCATAACCATCCTAGCCACAAAACTAAATCGTCAGTCCCTCCGCAATAGCACACACATCTAAGGTTGCTAGAATATGCGTCCATTCTAAAGTTTCTAAGGACTCTTATGGAAAAGGTTCCGGAATGTATTCAGTATCCTCAATTGCTCTGTCTAGAATACATTCTTCTCGTTTTAGGCTTCCACAATTGGATGCCCCACACATCCATAACTCCTTTGGTTTACCTAGCTAGTCTAGGAGTTCTGACCCTACTATCGTAGCAAAATCAAACTCCTCTACCGAGGTTCTGTTGACATCTTTGTAGCTATGGTCTTTAAGGTTTATTCTTGTAGTAGTCTCCATGTGTCTGAGGTATATGTGATCGTAGCCCCAATCTTGGACCATCTTTAATTGTTGCATGAAGGGTCGTCCAAGTATTATGTCAGTTATTTTTCTTGCCAAAATCCACGATTGCAAAGGTATGCTCGTACTCGATTCCATAAGACTTAACAAAAGCCCTATGGGTCTCTCCATAAAATCGTTAGCCAGTTGAAGCTTCATTCTGGTGGTTTTCAAAGTTGGTTTTCCCCCATTTCTTCCATACATCCTTTGTCACGATGGCTACACTAGCTCAACTGTCAAGAATTGCCATGGTGATAACACCTTCTAATTCAATTGGGAGCGTGGTATTGCCATCTTCTCCTTCACAGTATTCTCCTACCTTGTTTAAAGGCACTGGTTGCATGTTTACTTGAGGTTTCTCTAATTTCTTGATTCCTTCCTGCATTCGTGAATTTGGATCCCTTACTCCAATTTTTTTGAGACATTTTCCTATTGTATTCCACATATTAGGTCTTATTCTAAGAAGCTTTGCTAGAGTAATCGTACAAGTTACTGGAGTTGATAAGAGTGTTATCAACCCCTGGGAGTCCATACTCGAGTTGTTGTGATGGTACAGCTTTCACATCCGACTTTGCTTCATACTCTCCCATATAAGGGTAACGTTTTCAGAGATACAAGATGGCTATCCCAAGATTTCACAAATCCCTTGTCTGCCCAATAAGAGTGCATCTCAAGATCTGTCTGAGGTCCTGCCTCTCAAATTCCTCAATAGGAGGAAGAAAGTCATCTTCTCCCATACTGGTTTTGTTAACCCTTTGTCTTAGTTCATTAGCTTCATTGGCTTCCCTTATCTATCTCCAAAGATCATTCAAGCCCTCGACGCTTTTATACAATTCAGGTGTGATAGGTTGGAAACCTTCTGATGTTAGGTCTGTTGTGCTCAACACTATCCCCGGTTTTTCTATTGAATGTTCAGGTTTCAATTCACTTTTTGGACTAACAATTAATCGTTCCGATCTGTGTGTTGGAGGGTTCCTCAGCATTCAAACTGGAAGTTCTACCTCCTCCACCTATTTCCTTGAAGTTGGTTCTAGTAAGGTTTGTGCAGTTTGGATCGTCTTTTGACACATTTCCACTCTTTGTTTTTCTAACTCAGCATAGGGATATGTCATCCATTTCTGTTCCTGAAATTGGTCGATTTTAAGCCTTGAGTCGTATGCTTTCAAGGGTGCGTCTAGATGTTTCTTTTCTTTCTCTACTAGCACAGATCCGCCTGATCCCGCACTTTTGGATTTCCCTTTCTTCTCAAGCTCTATGTCTGTTGGTGTTTCTGGTTTTTGAAGTACCCGTCTTTCAAGTTTTTCTAGTCTATCTTTGGTTCGCTGTAATTCTTCCGTTGTTATGACATTTTGTTAGCAGCGGCTAACACAAGCTACACCGGTTATGCATCAAGCGGGAGATATGCTATGGATGTCACAATATTTCCCACTCATTTTGTATAAGTCTTGGGCTCATTGGGAGTTCCAAAGTTGTATATGCTAGTTAGAGGGCTCAAGCTTAAACCCATAGTAGAAGGGATTGTGGTGAAAGCCTTTATGCAAAGAGGCTTCATTCTTGAGTATCCACTCTTGAGGATCCACTTTTGAGAGCTCTCTCTCTCTTGAGTGTTCACTCTATGGCCTAGCCTCGAGCTTAATTTCCATGCTTAAGAGGCTAGTTCTAATCCATTGTAATTAGAGTAAGCTATTCTTGATTAATCTAATCCCTATTTTCTCATTAGTCTACTTCTTCTCTACATTTCATTATGTCATGAAGTAGTATTACACTCTCATTATTTTAGATTTGAGAGAGGTATGTACTTCTTGCTATTAACCACTCTTATCCTTCTATGAGCATTCGATTTGCGATATTTAGCATCACTAATTAGGATTGATTAAGTTGGGTCTTAATCTTGTAATTAGTGTGTGTGCCCTATTGTCTGCTTGTGTATGGATAGGTTTTATGAAACTCTAGAACCATTCACCTCGTGTATACAGCTATTGATGAACTGCCGTGATTGGCATGTGGTGATTGGAGAGGCCAACACCAATGTAATTAGTGTGTGCTTATCGTTAGTGTGCTTGGGGTTTCTAGTCTATGGAAAGTCGGACTTTGGTGGACTTGATGTGTGTAGGAGTTGATTGATTAGTGGTTAGAGTATGTTTAGAGTTAGTCTTGCCATGGCTAATCTCTACTTGCATCATCGGTGAGGTATTCTCTTGAATCCTCTATTTCTATTCATCTGATGCTCGTGCTTCCATGCCCTAGCCGGGTTGCCAATCCACGGATTTGATAATTTTGTGTGGGTTGTGATTAGGTCGTTGCTACAACACCTCCCTACATTTGGCACCGTTGTTGGGGATCAATAACCTAAGCTAAGAGTATAGGATGTGTAGAATAGAGTAATTTTCCTACTAATTTCATTGGTTTTTTAGTGTGTATAACTCAATTTTGGTTTGATTTGATGATGTTTGTGCAAGAAATTGAAGCTAATTGTTGAGTTATGAATACCTCAAACCCCATTTCACCCCCAATTTCACTAATTTCATACTAACCCTTACTAATTTTACTTCATTTCCATGCTAATTATACTAATTCCATGCTAATTTTTGCTAATTTTGTTAACCTAACCACTAACATTTGAAGTGTATGTATGTTAAATCCCCTTTAAAGAGGTGGAATCATCACTCTAATCAAGTTAATTGTGCCAATTTATGCCTAATTTGATGATTTGAGTGTTTGATTTTTGGCCTACAATTGTCAATTTTGGAACAGATTTAATGGTGCACTCACTTGTGTGTGCAATGATGCATCTTCGCGTGGAGCAAAGGAATATCTTGGAGTGTTACGATGTAAGTGCACTCACTTGCTCATGTCAATTCTTGATTGATTAATGTGGTTCAATGTGTGCTAATTATTTGCTAAAATTAGGTGTGTAATTAAATTGACCTACATTTTGCACCTGATTTGATTCACTTGGAATGAAATGGATGGTCAAATTTTGACTAATGAACGTTGTGTGTATCAAAATAATGCTTAATTCTCATCAAGAATTCATGTGTGTGCATAAAAAACATTGTGTGTGTGATGCACCAAAGAGGGGAAAAAAACTGTCAAAAAATTCAAGTGTGTGTGCACCTAATCTTGAGTGTGTGCATGCATATAAAGTGATGGAATTGATGATATATGAGTATGAAATCATGTAATCGATGTGTATGCTAAGCTGATTCAATCATCGGATAAGCCTAATTTCCAAAATTTTGGGCAAAGATTGAGTGTGTGTGCCCATCCAAGGCCACTTGACTTTCAATAATTGATGGTCAATTGGGGCACCAAAATTCTTTTTGATTGTGAAATGTGCATGAAAAGTGTGTGCAATCATTAGGTGTAAACCTAAATGCATTGCCAATTGAGCCAAATTTGATCTTTTGTGCTTAATTTTTTAGTGTGTGCATTGCTTGATTGGGTAAAAATAGTGCTAATTTTTTAGAAATTAAGCATGCATGCATTCACTTATGCTTGATTGAGTTTGCAATTTGAGCATTACAATGCGAAATTGATGGATTAATTGCATAAAATTTCAGTCTAAATTTGGGTGTGTGTGCCTACTCAATGGCATTCCGTATTCAAATTGGGATGAATAATTGGGAGCAATTACCAATTATGATGATTGAAAGACCTAAAATGGATGGTGTGCATGAGTGTTGATTGACTTGGAATTATTCAATTGGTACCCAATTGAAGATGATTTTGTGTAATACCATTGTTGTGTATGTCTGTTTGATTCTATATGGTAAAAATTTCATTAAGTTGTGTATTTACGAGTTGCCATAATCATGAGCGTGTAGCCTCACAAACTAAAATGACAAATCCACTTGGATTTGAGTGAACGAGATTTGGAATACAAGCAATTCAAGATGGTAATGATTGATGATTGGCTATGGAATTGCAATTGGGACGAATTTATGCTCTACATTTTGTGTATGCATCCCAATTTGTTGAATTGGAAACGACCGTAACGCATAAGTCTATTCTAACCCAATGTGTGGGCATGTCTAAAGAATCATCATTTTGAAAATGGATAGCATGGCTTCATTGAAATTTCCCCCATTTGGATAGTTATAGTTCAAGAAGTTCGTTCAAGTAAGAATAGAGATGCATGAGCACTTATTAACGTTGATATGCCTCAAAAGTGTTCAATTGAAACAAAGAAAGTGAAAAATTAGAGACTTTTTCAAGGATGAAAAGTTTTCTTTTTTGCTCGCTACACACAAATCATCATGTGACTGTGCTCTTGCTTGGGCGCAACTTTTCTCACACACCCTCTAATTTCTCGTAGGAACCTCCTCTTAAGAGGTAAATAAAAAGGGGGAAAAAAATTAAAATCTACACTGCCTTGCTCTTCTGCCTTGCACGCATCTTTGTCTGGCTCGACCCCATCGACTTGCCCGATTTGGCTTTATACACAAACACACACACACACACACACACACTTTCTCTCGCCACTTGCGCACCACTTCCCTTGGCCGCATCCCATGCTGTTCGGTGCACACGCTGAGTGGTTGCCCACTTTTAGCGTCCTGCGGCTCGCCCTGGTCTTCGAACCCCACAGGCACACACCGCTGACCGCTCTGCTTGGGGCCCGCCTTGGCTCACAGCACGCGCTACACGCCCATTTTTCCTGGCTTGGCTTAACCCCACAAGCACACACACTCACTGTCTCTCACTTCCTTGGTCCCGCCTTGGCTCGCAACACAACACACACACACACACACACACACACACACACACACACACTACCGCCTCATTCCTTCCCTCTGTCGCCTGCACAGACCGCCGTTGATACCAAGAAATCGAAGAAAAAAATAATACAACAAAATAAATAAATTTGATGGTTTAAAATGGGGGCTCATTCCCACCATTGGCGCTCACTCACCGCACACAAAACCCACCCCTCTCTCTGCCTCTAGCTCGCAAGATTGTAGAAATTCAAAGCTATCAATCGAGAGGAGGGTAGAACAAGAAAAAATTTAAAAATCTAATGAAATTCTACAAGAAAAATAAGCCTAAAAAGTTTTTGCATTGGGTTAAAAGATGAAGTTGGTGAAGTGTTTTGCATTGAAACCAAGCTTGGGGGAAGTATTTTGCTAGTAAGTACTTCAAGTAGAATGTTCATCACTTTTTGTGCCAAGGCATATACGAGCAACTCATTTAATGGAATGCATAGACATTGCAAGATTCTTCAGGGTTGTGAACATTTTTGGATTATATGAAAACTTCTTGCATTAAACTAATACAGGAGTTGAGGGTTCTTTTTAGTGTTTACTTGAATACTAAATGTATTGTGCACTAATCCACGAGCTACCTTGAAGGGGTATAGCCTATGGCACAACATTGAGTTGAGACTGACCAATTGAGAGAGCTCAAAATCCATGTCATCATATGCTTTCTCCCTTATATGCTATCATATCTGCTACATGCAAGCAAACAATCAAACATCGAGTGTATACTATGATTGTGTGAGATTTATATACATAAGTGAACCTCATTGCACAAACTTTCTGGTTCGTGCATTAGGTGAGTGTCACCTTGTTTGAAATCTCATTGCACTGAATGAAATACTCTTTTTAGAATGCATGGAAGCTTCATTTGAGAGCTACATTGATGATGCATACATGCTTGGTCGAGAATGTGCATTGAAATGTGGACTTGATTGAGTGTACATTGTTAGTGCTTGCTTTAAATGCAAAACCCCTACATAGCACTAATCATTGAGCTTGTTTGAAAGATCATGAGATAGCATTAGCACAGTTTGTGATTGAACATGACATTGGTAGTGCTTGTATTGATTAACAAATGCTTTCATGCACTAACAATTGAGCTTTATTTTGAAGGGTTGTGGGCACAAGAACTTTCCATTAATCCAAGAAAGGGTCATCATTGCAAAAAATTGCAAAATGTGGCTAGTTAGAGCCATTCCAATTGTTTGGATTAAAAGTTGTATACATGCTAGCTCATAGCTTGGTCCAAAATGCAAATGTTTTCATTTGAGCTAGTTGTTTACCCAATTTTTTTAGAGCTTTCAAGTACAAAATTTGGCGATTGAGAGCCGTTTACTTTCATTCCATTAAAAGTTGAAGTCGTCTCTAGCTCATAGATTGATCTAAAAATTGTAAAATTTCATATAAGCTAGTTGTCAGCCAAATTTTTGGAAAGCTTTAAATTGTAAAATTCGGCTTTCAAGAGCCACATCATTTCATCAAAGTTGCATTATTTTCAGCTCTTGGCTTGTTTTTAACTCCATATTTCATTGAGCTAGAAACTAATCAACTTTTGAATCATCCATGAGAGGTTGTAAAATTACAAAATTTGCTTATGAAGAAGCTCATTTTATCTCTCATGGTTATTATGTATGCATACACTTGCTACTAAAGAGCATCATGTGCATAACCAAAGGCACTTTTTTCCTTCAGGTTTTTTCCCTTTGGCAAATTCGGGTATGCCAGACCCTAGCTTTAGGTTCTCATTAATGTTCTTTTGTGTGTTTTTGGATTTCAATAAAAGGCCTTTGGAGCTTGTGTTTACACTTAGCTTCAAAAGGCTTCTTTTGCAAATAAAAAGGATCAAGAGACTTCTCTATACAAAGGGGATGCTTGGTCAAGGTTTCACAAAGAGCATGATAGGTGTAATCCTTCCATGATTTTGCTCTTTTGTTTTTCTCTTCATTCTCTTGCTTGGCTTAAGTAATTTTCGCTTCTAAGCTATGGTTTTTTCATGTGCGAAAGCTAGGCATCCTAAAGTTTTAACACTTTGCTTTGTGAATATTAACTCATCAAAAAATTAGGTTTTATGTGTGCTAATCATAGGTAATTGGCCTTGACCTTAGGTTAATATAGGATCATTTCTTATTAGTCCTAGACTCTTAGTGATAGTCTTAATACTCCATTCATTTTTAACATGACCTAGAGCTATGATTAAGCTTTAGTCCTTTAGTCCAATTGCCATTAGCATTGGAAGCAATAAAAAAGTGCTAAAAAATGAAACAATGAAGCAAAAAAGTGTCAAGAAAAAGTAGCAAAAATGCTACTAAGACACATGAAAAGAAAATTTCTATGTTATGTTGTGTCTATGTGAGGCCTAGGGACTTATTGTCACTTGGCAGGCGAGGGGAATCACCTTGGATCACTTGGGTCAAGGCCCTAAACCGATGCCCTGGGCTGATAGGGGTTAGCCGTTGCCTTGGTAGGCTAGTAGATTCTTGGAACACCTTCTTGAGGGTTCAAGGAGCCGAGAGTCGCACCTCGCACCTAGATTTGCCTTGGGGTAGTAGCCTTGTGATGTGATTTACTTTTTTCGATGAATGAAAACAACAAAACTTCCATGAGCTTCAGAAAGCTTTGACAATGTACTAATAGATTATGAGCTTTTTATTAGCCCGTAGACATGATAAACTTGAATGATTTATTAAGATTGGTCACATAGTTTTTAGCCTAGTAGGTTTATGAGCTTGCATTAACCTAGGGTCATAATTGATTGCTTTTGTTTCATGCATAAAATTGAAATTTCAAGTGGTTTAATCTTCATGATAGTTTGAGTGTTTTTTTGCTTTATGTTGCTTAGTTTTTTACTATGATTCACCCATCTTTTAGAAGCAAAAAAATCACTTTGCATGATTGTTCATTGTACTTCATGTTTTTATCCTTGTTGGCCTTTGATGCTCATTACTTGTTCTTATGATTTGCAGCTCAACATTTCTTCCACGGACTTTCTTTCTACCATGTCACCGTGTTTTGCTTCATCGGCACACAAGGACGTGCGCCAAATTAGGAAGGGGGGAATGTTAGCAGCGGCTAACATAGGCTACACCGTTTATGCATCAAGCGGGAGATATGCTATGGATGTCACAATATTTTCCACTCACTTAGTATAAGTCTTGGGCTCATTGGGAGTTCCAAAGTTGTATATGGTAGTTAGAGGGCTCAAGCTTAAACCCATAGTACAAAAAGGATTGTGGTGAAAGCCTTTAAAAGGAAGCTTTTATGCAAGGAGGCTTCATTCTTGAGTATCCACTCTTGAGGGTCCACTTTTGAGAGCTCTCTCTCCCTCTTGAGTGTCCACTCTATGCCTAGCCTTGAGCTTAATGCCCATGCTTAAGAGGCTAGTGCTAATCCATTGTAATTAGAGTAAGCTATCTTTGATTAATCTAATCCCTATTTTCTCATTAGTCTACTTCTTCTCTACATTTCATTATGTCATGAAGTAGTATTCCACTCCCATTATTCTATATTTGAGAGAGGTATGTACTTCTTGCTATTAACCACTCTTACCCTTCTATGAGAATTAGATTTGCGATATTTAGCATCACTAATTAGGATTGATTAAGTTGGGCCTTAATCTTGTAATTAATGTGTGTGCCCTATTGTTTGCTTGTGTGTGGATAGGTTTTATGAAACTCTAACACCATTCACCTCGTGTGTACAGCTATTGATGAAGTGCCGTGATTGGCATGTGGTGATTGGAGATGCCAACACCAATGTAATTAGTGTGTGCTTATAATTAATGTGCTTGGGGTTTCTAGTCTATGGCAAGTCGGACTTCGATGGACTTGATGTGTGTAGAAGTTGATTAATTAGTGATTAGAGTATGTTTATAGTTAGTCTTAACATGGCTAATCTCTACTTGCATCGGTAAGGTATTCTATTGAATCCTCTATTTCTATTCATCCGATGCTCGTGCTCCCATGCCCTAGCCGGGTTGCCGAACCATGGATTTGATAATTTTGTGTGGGTTGCGATTAGGTCATTGCTACAATGCCTCCCTACACATTTCGTTCTCTTTCTTTCCTCACTTCTACCGTGCTTTTCTAGCTTTCCATGTGTTTTGATGGCTTTTTCGTTCAATTCTAGGTGTATTACATCTTGGTTCTTCATTTTCAAGTCCCCCTTTCTCTTTTTGAGCCTGAGCTCGTGTAATGACCTGTATAGGTATTATTGTTTCATTTCGGAACCACTGCTTGAAGGGATAGCCTCCAAAATGTTTATGGTTGCTTTAACCGCTTTGTTTGGATTTTCTGGACAATCAGCAATCAAACGAGTGATGTCGCAGTCTAGACAATACGCATTCACTCGGACAATTTTCATACGAGGACAATCTTTCATAAGATGGTCACCTTTACATTTATAGCATGGTCCCAACGGTTGTCGTGGAGCTCCTTGAGCACCCCTTTGTTGGTAAGCAGGTCTTGGTCCATTGAAACCTCCATTGGCTATGAACAACAATGCTCTCTCGTCCAAACTATATCTACTTTCTCCTGCAGCCTATGTCGATGTTGGTGGTCCAACATTGCCGATCATGCTCCATGGTAGTATGTTGGGCAGGCCATTGTTCCACTTGGCTCTTCGTAATAAACAAGGACAGGCACTAACGCTTGTTCCTCTGGTTCTTCCGCAGCAAGCGTATATCTCACACCTATTGGTCTTGTCCCTAGGAGTGGTGGTTGTTGCCCTAAAATTGGCTGTGGTCGTTCAACCCCAGCTGGTCCTGGAAAATTCCCCGCAGTATATCTAGGTACAAGTGGCACTTGTGGTGGTGCTACTTGCGGTTGGGGAACATACTATCGTTCTCTCACATACCCTTTATTATAGTAGCATTCCTCAGTAACATGATTTGGCCATTTCTGTTTGATGGCGCACCACTTTAATGGCTTAGCTTGTGCTTGGCAAATGGGCTAATCCTCTTTAGCACCTCCTCTATCATTCGCTCTTGATTTACTCTTGGTTCATTTTGTTGTACTGTCTTTTCAAACTTTGACCCACTTTGTTGAGATGATGAATCATCATCTCTGTCTCTTAGATCTCCAACTCTATAGATCTCACAGTTATCTACCAGGAACAAAGCCTCTTTGGTTAACTCATTTAGAGTGGGGCTTTTCTTCACATGCAAACCTTTTTAAGGTCAGCATTTTTCAGTCCTTGGATAAATATCAACATCAGTCTGGATTGAATAGGTAGTTCTTCCATTGGACAGAACTTTACATATCGTTTCAGCCGTAGGGCTGCCTTCCTGACAAATTCTCTTCTTTCTGTTTAAACTTGTGGATTTGAGAGACAGTATTATATGCTATCCCTCTTTGAGAGAATTTCTCCACAATCTCGTCAAAAACTTCTTGGATGGTCCCAAAATCTCGTCTTTCAACAAAATCAAACCAGGTGGCGGCGTCCTCCTCTAGGGTGAGTCCAAATCCAGCAATTTTTATATTGAAGTCTCTAACCTCTTCTGCTTATATCACTCTCAAGAATGTTGCCATGTGATCTCTAGGATCCCCTTCCCCTGAATACCTTTTGTGTACCCATTTCTAGACTTGCGAAGGTCTAACACGTCTTTGTTCCACCAATTGAACTGTGGAATCTCCTCGCCCTTCTCCCCTCACAGGGTCTTGTCCAGGTCTCAATCTGTCGTCAAGTGCACCCCCTGTCCCATATCCTCTATATGACCTTTCAACAAGTGGTTCCATTGCAAACCCTCTTTTTGCTTTGATTCTCTCCATATAGGGGAATCCTATTGTGGTCGATATCGTTGTTGGTCCCTTGCTCTCCTTCGGATAAGAATAAGAGTACGTGGCATGGGTGAGACTATAGGGTTCACATATGGACTGTTTGTAATAGGGACTTTGCCTCTATAGAACTCTTGTTCCCTTGTCACTGTGGGTTGCAACCATGATTGCAACGTTTCAGGATTGTTGTTGAGATACGAAGGAAAAACCGGTGCTTCTACCATTCCAGCTTTCCTGGCTAGGATTCTAGTCGCATCCTCCGTTTCCTCAAAGGGATTGGTACATTTATTAGGGGTAGGTTTTAGTCCTTGAGTGGCAGCGAGGTCTATTGGAATTACTCTATTGGCTATCAATCTTGCTACCTCTGTCTTTTCTATGCCTATACTCTCGTCAATATTTGTCAATATATAGTATGAGACTCCCTTCACCTGATTCATATGAGAACAAGTACAAAGTCTTTTCTGTGCCTAACTCAAAGGCAAATGGTGCTAGACAACGAAAATATGTCTTGACTCTCCCGTTCAGGTATTCATAGATTCCTACCGCTCCTTGGTTAGTTGCAACTTTAGTCACCTTCTTGTCAAACATTAGGGTGGCATTAGGAAGGTCTATTAGAGGAGGTGTTTTGGTGATTTCAGAAACCATCTTCCCCTTTACCACATTATCCCCGTACTTGTTGTAGTTCTCTAGATCCTTAAAAATAAGGTAATGTGTTTCCTCCTCATCATAGAATCTATCCCCATCATCGTACGCTAGAAGGGCATCCACTCCTTCTACTGGTTTTTCCTCAATACATATGATTTTTCGTCCACTTTCGTCAGCATATACCAGAGCCCCATGGGCATTTGGTCCTTCTAAGTAAAGGGTTGTAAACCACAATGTCCGAGGACGGTTTTTAGAGGTGCTCCCTCCTCCTTGGATTGGTTGGTTAACCACGGTGTTCCTGTCCGCCATGAGATAAAAATATTGTTCAGAGGAGGTGTCGGTTCCACTACCGTCTTCTATGATTGGTGCTAGTGGGTGTATTCTAGCTTAGGTCACACTCTCCTCCGTAGACACTATGCTGATCTGATCTCCTTGTGATTTTTGGTCTCTTTGGAGGTTTCTTCTTGATCTTAAATACATCAATCCCTTAACACACCACTACAAATTCAAACCTTTTACCTTTAGAGTTCGCTCTGTCATGTCTTAATCTGGCTATTTCAGCTCTCCAATTGGTTGATTGATTGCACTTCCGATTGGTCTGGACTTGCTAGACCTTGTTGTTGGCTATCTGTACAAAACTTTAGACTCTGCAATTTTTTGTCGATGGTGGTTCTTCTTTTAGTAACATTTAGTATTGATTAGGAAGAACATGCAAGTACTTCCCATCCAAAGCTTGTTTTGGAAGGGTTAGTTCCCAGTATATGTTCTTCTCATTGAATTGACTGGTAAAATATGTTGTCAGAGTTAAGTGGAATACCTGGCAGGCTCAATTTACCAGTATGCTCTAAATTTGGCTCTTAGACTTTATACCGTATAAAGTCTATTTGACAAAAATGGCAATATTTCTTCACCAGATGTTCTCTACCATGCATGTAACTCTCAAAAACTTTTAAAATGACAATTGGACCACTTTAGTGTAAGTTACAATTTGATGCAGATTGATTTTGGATATTTTTCTATCCTTTGGCACTTACAAGCTCAAATGCTTTCCAAATTGAATGCAATCTTGGCTATTGGCTTCTAAGGTCCCTTAGAATGCAAGGATATGGCCCAATTTAGCTTTGGAAGTCAAAAGGGCCAAAAAGACATTATACGCGTATAAAGTCTTTTTGACCAGATTGACTAAATTTTTGCAGGTTTTTGCTTACAGTTGTATGCTCATACTCCCTGTATGGTCTGAAGTTCAAATAATGGTCAATAACATCAAAAATAATTATATGCGTATAATGTCTTTTTGAGCCAATTGACATGAAACTTGCTCCAGAGGTAGCCCAACACTCAAACGCTTCACAGATATTCTTTGACTTGAGTTTGGAATCAAGTTTGTTCAAGTTGTGGCCAAAAAGGGTCTGTAGAATGTTTTGATTGTTTCTTTGTCTTTTTAAGCTCAAATTTTGGTCCAAGTGCAATAAAATTTAAGCTATGGGCTTCCCCAAGGCTTTAGGAAACTTTGGATTACTCATTTACACACTTTGAGTCTAATCTAAGCCAAAACACATTATACGCGTATAAAGTCTTTTTTACCAGATTGGAGATTTTTTTTTTGTTTAAGGTTCTCCTTTATGTGTACACAATGTGTATGTGCTCAAAATCAAGTTTTGATGCCAAGGTTTCACCAATTCAACTCTTTTCTTCGTTTTTGGCTAGAATTTGCAAAATTCTCTCTAGATGTCGAGTTGGTTGACCAAATGGTGTGGAATCTTATAGTCAAGCTTATAAACACCTCCCAAATGGCTTAGTGATGACAAATATGCAGGATGATCCCCAAATCTATGTTGGAGACATTATACGCATATAATGTCTCCTATCTCAGAATTTAGATCTGTTTCTATCCCAAGTCCCCCTACTCATTAGCATCATGTACATGTGTTCACAACAAAATTTAAAGCTCAAAAGTGCTTATAAACACAAGTTTTTGCTTTTTTCCGTCACAACCACTCTGAGTTTTGGCTTCTTTTGGTCTCCAATTCTATGGCAAAATTTTCCACTCAAGGTATTCCCAGGGTATAAATACTCATTTGAACACTTTGGCACAGTCAGTTTCCACAACTTTGGTCTCCTTTTAGCCCTGGAGACTTTATACGCGTATAGAGTCTAACCTTGCAGAATTCAGATTTTTATGTGCAGAGCCCTTTCTAATGCCTTCTTATGCCCTCAGTAACCCTCAGGCATGCAAAACATTTTTATGAACTTTGTTTTGCACTGTTTCAACTAAGAATCACTCTTTTTTCAAGATTTCAATGCAACCAATCAACTTGAGCAAATTTTCATTGATGGACAGCTCTAGATCAAGATCAAATCATCTACCTAAAGCTACTCCTAAACATAAAAAATGGGATTTTGCAATTGTGAGTAGATAAGCACTTAACTGACACACACGGACTAGGCAATGCCTTTATCACCTCTTCAACCACTCAAACTCCCAAACCAATACAATTCTCAACTAAAACCATCAACACAGGTGACCAAGGCAAGACACATGCTTTCTAGCACCTCTCTATAGGTCCTAACTAAACTAAGATTGAAAAGAATACTCTAGCACACCACAGGAACTCTCACATCATAGGATTAGTCTAAGGTCACCTACCTAGGGCTTTGTTCCCCGGCAGTGGTGCCAATGTTGGCGGATACACCACGAGCGGATGCTAGCATAGCGAGAACAGAACCAACAACTCTATGTCGGCCAAGGGCGAAGCTTAACCCGTAGGCACATAGAAATAAGAAGATGGGTGTCAACCTCCTTCTCGACCTTCTAAGACAATCTCTAATCGAGGAAATCAAATCTAAGAGTTCTTATGCACTAGTGAAAGCAATCCAACCTACGATGCTTATGCTATCTGAATCTAGGCCAAATGCATTCAAAATGTCACGAAACTCACAAGATATACTCTCCTTATCAAGAGATAAATACCCTATGGACTGTGACTCAATAGCCGACCTCGAACTACCTCTTGCGACAATCGTTGTATAAAGACAGGCAGCAAAATACAGGTTACCATTTTCCATGGCATATGGTCCTAATGCGTAGTCCTACGCTGCATGAATCCATAGGTGCAAAGAATTCACCAAACGAACACTTGGTTTGCAAGAAAACTCACCTGGAAGCTAGTAGGAGCTCACTCTGCATCGTAGTCGGAATCACACACTCTTGGTGTTGAATGGAAGCCCTCGTCGTTGCTAACACGATGGTGGTGTTGCTTTAGCAATGGACCTTTCGTAGCGCACATAGAGAAGAGAAGAAGTCGCTCTCTCTCTCTCTCTCTCTCTCTCTCTCTCTCTCTCTCTCTCTCTCTCTCTCTCTCTCTCTCTCTCTCTCTCTCTCTCTGTGTGTGTGTGTGTGTGTGTGTGTGTGTGTGTGTGTGTGTGTGTGTGTGTGTGTGTGTGTGTGTGTGTGTGTGTGTGTGTGTGACACCACGCACAGTGAAAATCGGATTTGATTAATTCAAAAGTTGGGTTTAGGGTTACAAAAATTGACTTATATACATTCCTCCTTAGAGGCTTGCTCCCACAAAGTCTAATGGCTGCTCAAATATTACAAAAAGTATCATTCTGCTTCAAAAAATAATGATACAACACATTGAGGAAACTTCTTCTGTGTTCCACCGTCAACAACTCCTCCACCGGATGATTGTGTGTACCTTGATGAATGAACAAATGAGTCTTGTTTCTATCTATCAACACATAATATACGTTGCAAGAATATTCTTGTAGCATTATCAATGCTTCACCACATGGAAGCAAGCAAGAGATCCATTTGCATTACTTTTCATACCAACAGATGGGATAATATGCAATAGTTTTCCTATCCATGTTGTCTTGTTTGGTGCACGACTATGAGGTCTAATGGGACACATACAATTATTGCACATAAGATGTCCGCCACATTTGCTTCTCCTCACCCCAACAGAAAATTTCATCCTAGTTTGCATCGGCTTCACCCAACAATGACCATCATACTTCTATTCCATCCCCACCATAGTTGAGCCACCACCATGGAGGACATGGGGCAATTCATATACACAATTTCCATTGTAGTGATGTGGAATCTCCTCAACCTGCCCAATAATTGTATCACTTAAAATCATTTTTCTTAATATATGATACTTGTGCTTAACCAGAAGAATGCACTGCAAAAGTGCTTTCCGTAACAATAATATTGGGTGTCGTACACACAAAACCCTCCATGTTGTGACCTATGACATGGTTTAAAAGGCTGCCAAGAAAGCTAAAGTCGTTTACTATTTCTTCGCTGCAATTGTCACTAAGCACCTCATATTTAGAGGATGGGAGCACTAGTTTTTCATCAACCTCATCCGAAGAACTTGATGAAATATTGATAACATGCTCTCTGTTCTCGTTGTTGTGAAACATGCCAGGTGTCATCTACGTTGAGGATTTTTCATTTTGAATAATCAAGAATTTCTTTGCATCCAACAAAAAGTGGAAATCTTTGCCTATCATGACACCATCCCTCACACGAGTTTGAATCTCACCCTCCGAAGTAGGCACAGGTGCAAACACCTCAAAATTGCTCGACCCGTTGTGATCTTTTGGGTTGATCATAGCATACCTCTTTGGACAATGAATAGCAATAGGTTGCGATGCAATAGAGCCCAGAAACAAACTCACGTTCATAGAAGCATCCATGAGTTGAGACTTGATGATAAAGTAGTGAGTTTTTGGTCCAATTAATGCTTTATTTATAGATGAATAGGTTGCCTATTACTAGATAACACGAGGTTTTCTATCAACCACCTAAATATGATTTCAACACACCTTATATGCTATGTGCCCTATTCCGTATTGGCAAATGAAAGTCTTGGACCAAGATTATTCAATTAAAGAACATGAGTACAAGAGCCTGGAAAAATCCGTGTTACACACACACACACACACACACACACACACACACATAGAGAGTGAGAGAGAAATTCTCCAAAATAAAATCCTTAATCTAGGTATATTTGGCTTAGTGAATTTAGGGGAAAGTAGCTTGACCCAAGTGTATTCCACCAATGAGGGATAAAAAATCAACACAATAGAGAGTGATGGAGAATTTGTAGGTTAGAATCTTCAAACTGTGGTTTCAAAGTGTTAACTTAGAAATAGGGTCGAAGTTGGAGTGTATTATACTTGAATGTACACCACAAGAATTTTCAAACTTAGGCTTGAAGGCAATCAAGATAGATCACGTAGGGACATAATGTGGTCAAGTTTACAACAACAAAATTATTGCTCCTTAAATGAGGCATTTTATTTATCAAACCTTAAATTAAATGAATTTAAGCACACTCTAACAAACTGACCTCTTGGAGTATCCTCACGTAGTTCAAGTGTCCTGCTAAAGGACATGAAAGGAGTTTGGAATTCTCAATTGAGTGGTGATGAAGCACATGCCTTACCATTACCCTTATTATCTTGAAGGCTTGTAGATCTCCACCATTTTCTACGGGCATGGTTAGGCTCTATTGACAAGCTTCTAGTTCTTATGCTCTCCTGGTATGTATTATACAATATCTACATATTGATGCTCTTGGGGCACTAGGCCCCCTATAGTCTTTTGAAACGCCCCCATGAATTTTGGGGCACTAGGCACCCTAGAGTGTTCCAAAAAAATCCATGTCTAATGTGAACTAAAGGAAAGAGCTAGAAACTTAAAGAAAGACTCAAGTCTATAGATGAGTCAGTGACATCATCTATGAGGTGGGCCATGGCTATCCTACTTAGGCGTATGGTGCTATATCTTTGGTGCCTCATTAGGTTTCTGACCATAATATGGGGCTCTCGGATGTCATCGTCATGGGCATGATCATAAGGAGAAGTCGTGCATTTTGTATAGTAATGACACACTTGAAGTTGTTGAGAGATTTGAGTAACTTGGCCTTGGGCTCCAGCCAATCCTAAGTGGCATGGATGTGTTATGAATCATTTGGAAGCTGGAACCACTAGATACATCTAGGGATTAAGATACTCTAATCAGATAGTGAAATATAGTTATATGGCTTGTGATAAGCCTACACAAATCTCCCCAAAGCTCTCTCTACCTCAAGCAATGTAGCAAAAACCACAATGTTAGGTGCTATGTATCTCATTGATATAAGGCATCTATCCTAAAAACCTCGTGTAGCGGCTCACGGCCTACTCTCTCTCTCTCTCTCTCTCTCTCTCTCTCTCTCTCTCTCTCTCTCTCTCTCTCTCTCTCTCTCTCTCTCTCTCTCCCCCCGATTTGAAGCTTGTGATAGCCAGCTTCCTTGGCATTTTGCAGTGCTGCTCATCAAGCATATCTCTTGATTGCTACCAATTCTAGCCATCAAGAATGTACAAGCTGAATTCTAGCAAGAAAAAAATAACAATTGGGTTTTATTAAATAGAAGTGTTGTGCACATCTAGCCAAGCACATTCTACATACACACGTCTTTTAATTACATTATTAAGACTCGACACTTAAGACTTCAATCACAAACACAAGTTCACAATTAGGTTGAATCCCCCACGAAGGAAACCTGCTACTCTGTATGCATAATCTAGCAAGCACTTAAGAGGTGCTACTTTAACTTGCATGCCTAAAACTCCTTCATGCCAACCTTTAATGACTCTTCCTTGTTCAACTTGAAACCTGGATACTTGTTGACCTGGATCCTTTGTGCTCCAAAACTTTTGAGATAGATCACCATTCTTTCCATCTCATGTGCAGGTGAATGTTGACGGTTTGGCCAATGGAAGGCCTATGACCATTTCCAACTTGAAGCCCTACCTTCTCCACTCCCATCTTTGTAGAATCAAATTTTTCCATAGTAGCTAAAGCTCACCTTTAACCCAAAGTATGATTCTCACTTCCCTTTTTTTTGTTTTGAGACAAGCCATTAAATTCAAAACTTGTTTACATAGTTAGAGCTTTCCAAGTGCAGCTTGAAAAGTCATTAAAATCTAAAATCCTTTTTCTCATGGAGACGAACATTAATAAAGAGTTAAGAGCTTGCCCATTACAAGTACTCGCCAATTTTGCCCTTTGTTTTTGCTAAAGTTGATCAAAAGCACTATTTGCATCCCCCTGCGCTACCACAAAGTACAATGGATCTATCAAGTGAGACTCTAGGGGTGTAGGATATATGACCAAGTAGCTCTATCGCTCGCTGCTCATCCTGTGGGTGTGGAGTCTAGTTTGCTGAAGAAATCACACATCATGAAACGACAGAGGGGCAAAACATTTATAAGGGAGGGTTATATAGTGCATTTGTATATGTAGTGCTCCTTTGTCTCTGAGTCTAGACTGTAAAGCTCACATAAGTTTTTGTCTATCGATGTGGTCTCCCTTTCATCCTGGGGTGCTAGGTGGCCTGGAGAATTCAAAAAAATATAAGTGTCTCCCGAGGCCTGAGGCACTAGGCGTCGTGAAGCCACTAAAAAAAAACTTTCCCCTTGCATCCTGGTGTGCCCTAGAACCTTAAAAAAAAAACATCTCACCTCGCAAGGCTTGAGGTGCTAGGCGCCTTGGAGCTTTTTTTATTAAAAAAATCCTTGCATCCTAGGGCGCTAGGCACCTTGGAGCCTTCAAAACAAAGTGGTGCCCTTACATTGTGGGGCGCTAGGCGCCCTAGAGACTTTTTTTTTTTGGCACATCCTGAGGCATGAGGCACTAGGCGTCGTGGAGAGTTCAAAAAAAAACTTTTCCCTTGCATCTTGAGGCATTAGGCATAGTGGAGCCATTTAAAAAAATCATTCCAAAGCTCCCCTTGAATCTTGGGGTGCTAGTCACCTCAGAGTCTAGCTCAATAGCAGCGGCCCTAGAGTTCAAAAAAAATTCATACACATGTTTCCCTTGCATCTTGAGATGCAAGGATCCCAAATCCTTCTTAAAAAAATCATTCACTACTCTCCTCTTGTATCTTGGGATGCTAGACGTCTCAGAGTCTAGCAAAATAGTAGCACCCAGAGTCAAGCTAGTTGGCCCAAAAATGAAAAGTTGGTCGGCCCAAAAAATGAACAGTTAGGACCAAATTTACTACCCCCTACTCATTGTAAGGTCTCCCACTTCGTATATAAATAGGAACCCATAGATATACTTTTTTTTGGTAGATTTGAGGAGGATCATCGAGTGGAATTATTGATCTAAGAGTGTCTGCTACTTGAACATCGTCAGGTTTTTGATGTGTTCTTGGATGGCGTGTGTTGGTGGATAAATTCTCTCTATTGTTTATTGGTCCTTGGTAGCATTAGTTACTCTCATGAGATTTCCAATCCCATCAATCACTTCACATGTCTTTGCAAACCCATTGTAGACTAAAATTGGCACAATATTAGCAATAGAGATTTCATGAACTTATAATTTGTGACCCTAAATCCTCTGTAGTCTTGATATAGTCAGAAACCTCATTAATCTACAATCCAAACAAAGTGGAAGATGAATTCTTGATGCATATTGGGGCGTTATGCTCCCTAGAAACATGAGAATTTACAATTGCACCGTCTCCTATGTATCCTGTGGTGCCAGGCGTCCCAGATTCAAACAAAAAGAATCATTTGCAATAGACCTGAGGTGGCCATGTGGTGGGGGATGGAATGCAATTGTTTGGCATGTGTACTAATACTATCTTTGGTAGCATCATATTACTATTTGCAACAAATTGTCTATATACCATGTTTATCTATATGCTCTTGAAATCAATATTCATTATTTTCTCCCTTTTGCAGTCCTCCAATAGACATGGTTCCCACAAAAGCGAAGAAAGATGTTCCCTTAGCGAGAGGTAAAATGTCATGCCAAGGGTATGACTAGGAGGGCACAGCCCTGGCAAAGTGCCGAACACACTTGCAGTATAGGGGTCTATATATAGCTAAGAGCCAAAGGGCCAGGGACCTATATATAGGACGGTTGGGTGGTTATATGTCTCCCCTCTGTCTTACATTGGTATCAGAGCTCAGGGGGATGGGGAGAAGGGGAGGAGGAAGAAGAAGGCATGGAGGAGCTTGTAGGGTGAGCAATTCCCGGCATGGATCTTTTCCTCTTCCTCCTCCCCCTCCTCTGTGTGTGTGTGTGTGTGTGTGTGTGTGTGTGTGTGTGTGTGTGTGTGTGTGTGTGTGTGTGTGTATGTGTGTGTGTGTCTCTTGGTTTACAGATGGAGGAAGGAGAAGGTAAAGGCGGGATGCGTGCTACAAAAGCCACATTTGTGTTCATGTAAAGCATGCATGGAGCATGCAAAGGGGTGGAGGTCGAGGATAGGGCTGATGATGGCCGCGAGAGCAACTCCTTGCACACAAGAGAGAACCGAGGTTGACGAGGGTCATGGGAGCAACCCCCCTGCACACACAGGACCACGATGGCACTTGCATCAAACCGTATGGTGGTGGTTCCAAGAAGGTTTTCCAGGAGCTGAGTAACCTTTTACATAGCTGCAAGGGTAGGGGAGGTCCCCATCATCGTGTGGGAGCTTGTTTTCCCTGCGCAGATGCGACACAACCACCATGGAAACTTCACAACTTTTTTTTTCAGTGCCCTAATTTGGGCAACACCCCCACTTAGGGGTATTACCGATGGGCAAGAAGGGCAAGGCCCTCCACCTCCCAAAGAATTTGCAGTTGAGACTATTAATGCCCACGGAGATGCCATGACACAGCAATGGATAATAAGCCATGCTAGTTAGGGAAGATCAACAATGGTTCATGCAGGCCAAATTATCAAAACGAGAGTTTTGGATTAGCAGCAAGCATTGAAATGGGTTGCAAATAAGGCACGGGTTTTCGAGAGAAGCCTTGCAACATGCCTCTTACTAGCAAGGATGAAGGGTACATGAGGGCAAGACTCTTCGAGGAACATGCAAGAGATTGACAACACGGAAAGTTGAGTCAAGTAATTAATGAGGTATGCATAGTTTTTTAGTTTGTTTGACATATTTTTCAAAACATGTTGCATAGCTCTAGCATGCAATAGGGGGAGTGCACTTTAAGCACTCCAAGCACAAGCATGGCTTGTGACAGTTATCATCAGCATTGAAATTATGCTGCATATATTACTAGCAAAGAACCAATGATTAATTTGCAAACCTGAATCAAGCATTGCCTAAGTACAAATAGTGTCAATTAGAAGCATGGCTTCTCTCGAGTACCTCGACAAAACAAGCTCATTAGATGTTAACTTTTGATGCAAATGCATGGAAAATCAGTAATGTTCTAGAATCTCAAGGAGATTGGCATGGTTTCTTGCTAGACTTGATGACGGGTGCAAAGTTTCTCGGCATGGCCGACTACTTGTCACCACTCCTAGAAGTTGGCAGCGAATACTTACCACGTGACACTATTAGCCAATTCCAGGTACACTTTGTGAGTGCAATTAAGATATATATCAATTAGAAATACTTTTATAATTCTCAATATTATGTGATGTTAGATATGGTTGTTTATTTGAAAATGTTTGACAAGGTCGATTATCTTTTTCCATGATGATATCTATATGTTGGTAACAACATCTATGGCAAGCACAAAAGTACTTATGTGAAGCAAGGCTTCAATTTAGGCATTTTGCATTGTGACTACCCACGTTTGGAATATGCTATGAGCATACAACCTTAAACGAACTTGGCAAAGTTCCTATAGGTTGATTTTGTACGTGCCAAGAGGGCATATAGGGTACATACGACAATCTCACTTTATCAGCATACATGGCTAAGAGCCAGATTCCAGCAAAAACTACAAAATCAGGATAACTGGCAACATCAAGACGACAAGGTTAGATAATTTCAAGTTTTCTATGTTTTGACCTAGAAGTTGGCAAGGATTGCATGCTGTACAAAGCAAAGTGCTTTGACAAATTTCATGGGAAGCTTCTAACCCGTGCCAAGGTATTGCCCATTGACTTGGGACCAAGGGCACTGGCACACAGTTGTAGGAATTTGCTAATGTAGGGATATAAGTTCACATGTATGCATGGCAACATCAAATTGTGATGTATCCCTACTAGTACAGACTGTGCAAGGCACTCATGGTATCGGCTCATGCGTTTGAGGCCATCATTGTAGCCAAGGGCTTCCATCTTTGCATGTACGACAAGCTAGTCAGGTAGCATGAATTTCACCTCATCATTGTTTACACTTCCGCTATAACACCAGCTACTTTGTCAAGGACACAATAAGATATTGCATGTTCAAAATGATTTAATCAAATGCACTTCCTTCATGGGCGAGGCACCATAATGCAGTCAACTTGATACAGCAACAACCACTACAAGGTAGGTGGGTCAAGCCGTGGCTTATCATTTCTATATGAGAGTGGCATGCAAACAGATTGTTGTAGGCTTATAAGATAATCTACAAACCAGGCATAGGATGCACAACAACAAACTCAAAGGGTACACACTACAATAACTTAAGGAATGTTCCTCGGCCTAGCATTCTCTCTCTCTTTCTCTCTCTATCTTTCTTATTTTTCTCAAGGAATATGAAAATCTTCTAAGTAGATTTTTGATACATTGATCATTAAATTGAATGCTAATTTAAAACTGACATAAGGTCTAAGAGTCACAAAGGCTAAGAGCCATCTGTTTTCAACAGGCTACAAGCCAACTGTTTTTAGTCCATGAATAATTGTTCTCAAGATCAAAGAGATCTACCCAGTAGAGTACCCATCCACGTTAATGGACAAGCCAGAGCCTTGCTATTAATGATATTTTGGGTGTCACTTTAGCACTATATTTTTTGTGTGTAGATCGAGTTGAGTTTTTTATCATCTTAAACTTGTATAGGCTTATCTATACCACGATGTATAGATGCAACAAGCATTTCAGATAGCACGACTGTCCACCAGAACTAGGAGTCCCACTTGAGCGGATCCTCTACTTCCTTTATCACACTAGGATTGTCTATAGAAGTTTGGGTAGACCCATCTTGTGATTACTACATCACTCAATAAGTGTTGATGGTCAATCTTGGAAACCTTCACACTTTTCTTTTTAGGAAAAGAAATTATTTCTCCGCCAAGGGGCAGTAAGTAATTCCTTTTCAAACTCTCACCAAGGAATTGGATTGGAAAGATATACCAAGGGGTTCGGATTGCCAAAGCAACACCCAGGGTTAGCAGTTTAGATTTCTTTATGTTCACTAATCTCTATTTTTAATGATTAGCAAGTCAAAAGAATATGGATACTATATCCTTACATGTTAAAATATGCATTTGACCTTCGGGTAGGTATAAGGTATTTTTCACCTCATTGTAAGTATATGTTTTTGGTTCAATATTATTTCCGCAAAAGTTTGCTTACGCTTTGCAAGAGGGATGCATAAGCTAGAAGGCTTTCATCCAATTTGCTCCTCAGCCACATGACAAGGTCATGTAAGAGCATTGCATTTTGGGAAAGTAGTGTTTCAGGAATCACTTTGGCAACTTGTCACTTTCTCTCTTCATTGTTCATTTGGATACTATCACAGTTTTGTTCCCTATTGCAACAGTTACAGACCTACATGGTAGGGTTTGTTTGTCACATGTTGTCAGTCACACGGTGTGCAACATGGTGTAGGAACTCATGGAGTTCGGTTTAGCCAACGTGGAGCAAAGTATACGAGGGTCCCTCTCGCTCACGTCGCTCAATGTTTGCAATTACCTCCATACACAAGTACATCTTGTACTATAGAGATGTCACTTTTTTTGACATTGTTTTCTAAGACATATTCCACATGTGGAGAATATGAGTCTCTAGGGGTGACACTGGCACCTGTTTCTTAATGATGTGTCATGACAGAGTCCCTAGGTGCTAGTCACATCCATTTGTTAGACCATTTTGAGCACACAACACCAGGAACAATTTTCGTGGCTAGAAATTGTCAAGTACTAAGTACAGACTTGTGCAGGCTACAAATACGATAAACAACATTGATGGATGGTTGTTTACATACATAGCAAGGCTATGTTTTGTTATTGAAAAATGTTTCATTGTTGGAACTTAGATGTGATTGAGTTTTCACATTCTTTTATGATCCAACTTTTGTCCCCAAGGCTTTCATGCACATATCGTGGAAACTCTCGTCCTAAAAATGCAGGTTCAAATAAGTTTGTGTTTAATGCATGCACGCTAAGTGTTATGGGCCCTAGTGTTTAACACATTTTTTTTTGGAACAGTATGCAAATTAATGGACATGATAGCTTATGAAGCATATTGTACAACATGTATAGTATTTCTATGACATTTATTGTATAGATTATATGGATTCACCACATTTTGGTAAGTAATTGTGAACCCACATTTACTAGCCCTTTTGGGCTTGTTTGTAAACGGTTGGAGAGATACAACAATACATACTACCACTCATCTAGAGACGAATAAGCAAGTAATTAATAAATCTAGTGCTAAAGGACATGCTAAGAGTATACATTAGCAAGAAGCACTAAAGGATATGCTAAGAGAATACATTAGCAAGAAGCGACACAACTGGAACGATTACCTTTCTAAGTTGGAGTTTGTTTCTCCTGACGGAAATCATGTTGTGACTAGTTTTAGTCCCTGCATGTTATTGTCAGGTTGTCAACCTTGATCATCAGTTCTGATGAGGTTGGTCACTAACGAGAAATGACAGTAAGTCAAGGAATTGGTCAGTGTTGCTGAGCTAGGTGAGCATGTCACTTTTATGGAAAGTTTAGAAGAGGTATTATTGCATATTCCAGTACCTTTAGAAAGTTTGAAACTTGGTCATTCATTTAGACACCTCTCATTTGTGATAACTCATTTAAAGTACTCAAGTGAGTTATAAATTGAGTCTACACACTATCACATTCATCCAGTTTTGGATACAAGTGGTTGCAAAGTGACAACAATGTGGGCAATCAAGATGTTTCTCTTGGTTTCATTGAACCTCCTATTGCATAATGTATTGATCAAATAGACAATTGTCCCAAGTAAGGGATGCCACTATAGAAAATCTTAGTGTTCTTACGAAGACATCACCACTTTATTTTTTGAGGAAGAAACGCTTCTCCAAGGGGGGAATAATGCCATGCAAAGGGTAGGACTAGGAGGGCAGGGCCCTAGCAAAGTGCCAAACACACTTGCAGTATAGGGGTCTATATATAGCTAAGAGCCAGAGGGCCAAGGGCCTATATATAGGATGGCTGGGTGGTTATTTGCGAGTCTGTCTCCTCTCTGTCTTACACTTTAGTGGAAAATTTGAACAGTGGAGAAGCTATTGGTAGAGTAAAAACTACAATAGGTATCAAATATGGGCGTTTTGCATGGCTCAAGAATGCCCAATGGATGTTATGGTGTATCTATGGTTTAAGTTTATGTTGGTAAGGATGCACCTGTGCGTCACCACAATCCAATGGATGAAGACACAAAAACTTTGCGTTGTGTTGCGAATACCATCGTTGCTTGGCCCAAAGAAGAACTGGTAGGATTTTGATTTTTGGACTACTTGCTTGGTTTTGAATCTCCATTATATTTTACATTTTGATTTGGTCCTATCTTACCATTCATTTTCAAAATTTATTGAGGACATTGGACAAGAGGTCCCATCGACAAAGACTCCAATGGATATGCCATCACAATTACATCTAGGCATAGATAGTGAGACGCCGATTTCAAGTACTAGAGTCGGACCTATTAGTTCATATGATCGAAAGAGAAAGAGTAAAAAAGAGAAGGCTGCTAAAGACCACATCCCAAATGAATCAATAACATACATAGTAGAAAGAGAAGAATCTAAAGAAGATCTTCATGAAGAAGAGATTGAAGCTTACATTGAAGAGGGAGCCAATGATGGAGAAGAGTTTCCCATAAATGAGGACGTCACCCTTCATCAAGACATGCTATCAAAGCATCTCGTGAAAATAAAGTAATAGTCCACCATATCTTTGACTGGGTCACCCCATTATAAATTCATTATGAAATATATCTTGAAATGTTATGGAGCAGGACGAGCAAGAATAACATCTGCCTTGGGTGCCACTTTGTTGTCTCTTGAAATTGGAGAAGGCAAGGTAGGTTAGTTGGGATCCCAAGAGACTACAACCACTCGCCAAAGAGTTCTTGATAGATGGATACTTTGAACCAAAGGGTTCATCATTTGTCATGTTGATGCTAATGAGCAGCGAGATTACAAAGCAATGGGATGAGTTGTGGCACTTGGCCAATGAAGATTTTGAGCATGAAATAGCAAATACATGATGGAGTGATCTGAGTGGGAAGATGCTCTACACTTGGGATGGAATCATCGCCTCGTAGCTTGGATGGGAGTGTTGCAAATATGTGAGTTACTCTTAGCTTCGTAATTTGTCACATCAAACTGTTGATCAATATAATGTTTCAAAAATTACTTGTGTGCAGCTCTGGCTTATCAAAATGATGCTTCGATGCATCCTAGATTTTGAATAGATCTTGTGAAGGTGGATGATAATAACAAGACATATATGTTGAGCATTGTGATGTGCATTAATAGTAGGTAAGTTTAACCACCATTTGCCATTCTAAACTTCTCCTGAAATGCATTTTTATATATATGTGTTTGAAATGGTTTGCAGGTTGAGTGATTTTGGATATGTCATCACTTCATAACCTGACATGCTTTGGATGGTGCACGCAATGGGCTTGGATTTGAAAGATGCCTTGGTTAAGAGGATAAATTTCATAGTCTACAATGGATGCAATCAGATATTGAAAAGAAAGTTGGAAAGAAAGTGTGGTACAACGTCCCAATGGCAGTGATGTCACAATTGCTAAATCCAGTGAGTGCATGTTATTAGGTAATCTTCAATTACTCAACTGCATCTCATAGGTTGCAAATGTATCACAACAAATACGCTATAACCTTGAAACAACTACAAGCTAAAAAGGACAGTCTGCTACCTTTAGAGTTTCAACAACACTATAAGAAGGTGTTTTTTGGCAGCAGATGGTCTGAATAGAGGAGGATAAAGCAGGCACTCGCTATTGTGGATCCCAATCTAGGCGATGAGTGGTGGAGGTAAGGAGGTGTATTGTGGATCACTTCTCTATGTCCAATGTTAATTTGATTATATGAACAGAACCCTACAGACTATTGAATGGACTAATCCGCCCAAGTGGATTATTGAGGATAGATTGTACATGTTGGCATGTGCCAATCTTCCTCCGCAAAATAAAACTTATATTCTCCGAGCAATGGCCTCTCTTGATCCAGTAAATGTCAAGAATTTGGACATTGGATAGACATGTAGTATCATTCGTTTGGATTTGTGCAAAATAAAAAATGGCATGTTTTGTTGGATGTAATTGGTGTTCTTTTCTATTTCTAGTATTGTAGCTGACCATGCCTCGTTCCAAGAATGGATGCGTGTGGAGGTTCTATGGAACACCATAGAGCAGGAAGCTCGTATTCTTTACAACAGCATGAGAGATATTACATCGTTTGATTCCTTTCTAGATGAAGCAAATTTGGCTCACAGAAATGAGGCATTCCAATACAAACTCAATAAATTCAATTCTTTAGGAAGAGGTAGCCCTAAGGAAGCGCTCACCAACGCCGCTCACAGATGCCTTTGCAGGTTGGAATATTTCTCTAAGCACTACTGTCATTCGGTGACCTGAATGTGGAACGCATACAATTGGACTGACAACTTCTGATTATGTAGGTGGTTGACTAGGTGTAGATTCAACCTTAGAAGCCCTCGCACTCTATTCGCCCTCTTGGATATCTGAAAAAAAGAAACTATTTTCAACCCAGCACAGTTGGCACATAACTTCAACAAAATAGTTTATTTTTTGTTCCATGGTTTCTTGAGTATAAGGAGGGCAGGTTCTCGGCCAATGAATTGCAGCATAACAATGCTGTCAAAAGAGAGGGAGGAATGTGCACAAAGAGCTATCAATTAGAGACGCCAAAAACACCTACAAAACCTGCTTTTGCAACAAGAACAACCTGGAGTTCGAGAAAGTCGTCCAAGTATCGTATTCTAGAGTACGTTTTGATCTTGGAACGTTTTGACCACATCATTTTCAAACTAGGAATTCGCTAACAGTATTTGGTTGCAAACTGGGATTCCGAAAGACATCGAGGATCTTGTCTTTATGTCAATCGTTTTGACTATTCTGTACTATAGAGCATGATGGGGCCGTGCCAACTGATAAAGAGCTCAAAAAATTCTCCTAGTCCTTGGAGAAATTATTAAACCAGGAGGGAGATATGCAGATGGTGACAAGCACCAAGCCAAGTTTTCATAAGACCAATTTTAATATTTCAAATGCTATCATTTTTGTGGGCATAGTTGCTCACCAACTACTTTAATTTGATGGTTGTGTTCAGTGTTCAAAGAGCAAAACGTGTCTATGTCCTATTTAGATACATGCATGGAAGAAATGGAGATTGTTAGTTCCATGTTGGCATGAACGAAGTGCATGTAAAAAAGGATGATCGTGTGTATGTCCAAAACGGAGTTTGATGGCTGCCTTGGTATCCACTTCAATCATACTTTTGCCACTAAATTTCCCTCTGCATGGCATCCCATTGTCAAATACACAGGAATGGAATGACCTGGACGTTTGTCATGTTGGCAAGATTTCACATCTGAGTTTATTAACAATAGATGACAATGGCATTTTTATTGTTGTTTGCATACCTAGCCAACATCACATGGTCCTTGATGTTGCAAGAGAAGTAGGCTGGGACCCAACATACATTATAATCACAATTTGCAAGACACCAGTATGCAAGGATATTAATATGACCTTAAGATTACTTCTCCTTACCGTGTTCAAGAAAAACCAAACCACAACTACTAGAGTGGTGTTGAAACCAAATGAGGACACAGGGCTAGATACAATCCAGGAAGGCGAATGGACCATGCAGAAGATGGAACACCATTGAGAGGTAAGTCTAATTTTGTATAGGGTAATTGCTTTCTCTACTTTCCTCCATATCTTACCAATCCTCTTGTTATAGAAGGAATGGAACATGGACATTGCTATTTGTATTCAATGTTGAACGTGTACACCAAGAAGGGAGATGTGGTTGTGCAATATGGAGGAGACACACGTTTTCTTGCATTGCTTGGTAGCCACATGGGTTGATATTTCACGGTTATTGAGCATAGTGAAGCGTATTTGGAGAAGCTTCCAAAGATAACGGAAGCACAGAAAGTGCGGCTAAGCAGAAGAAAAGAATTAAATCATTGATTGTGGGATATGGAAAAATACTATATACAACAATTACATTTGAGATGTAGAAGCTGAAAAGTTGTAATAACTAGTACTCCAAGTTACATCGCACGCATTCTGTCAATTGCGTTCTCTTCTTTGTTCTTATTGTGATGTTGTAATGTGAGCCAATGTGATAATGCGCTTGGCATACCAATTATTGGAAGTTGTGTGTGGAAATGACGTCTTCTTTGTTCTAATAAATATATTGTAATATGAACCAATCTGATAATATGCTTGTAAGGAAAATGGGCAGTCCTCTCTTTGGACTTTAAGGAAAGATGATCTTGGCAAGTGGTGTTGGATCTCGTCTACCCATGGCATGAGCAAAACACACCGTTGATTTGGTTCCATTTGAAACTCTATAGCTCCAAGTATCGGTAGAGATAGAGAAAAGTTGCAAATTTCTAAGAAAATATGCATTCCTCTCATTTGTGAATGACGAGTGGTTCCCTTGGCAAACGAAGCATATGGATTGCATTTTTCCAAAGTGTTGAGTAGGCATGTTTTTGTGTCAAGTTGGTCGGGCGCCTAGAACCCTCAAATGTTGGTCAAAGAGGGAAAAATGCAGTGCGTTTTAGAGGTAATAGAGTGAGGTTGCGTCGGCCTATAATTAAAGCCAATCTTGGCAAGTGGTGCTAGATCCCGCCTACCCATGGCATGAGCAAGGTACACCGTTGATCTGGCTCCGTTTGGATTGTCGTAACTCCAAGAGTTGACGACGACAAAAAAACGCAGTGGATTTCAGAGAAAATGTGCATTCCTCTCATTGGCAAGCGATGAGTGATTTCCTTGGAAAACAAAGCACATGGATTGCATGTTTTTAGAGTGTTGAGTAGGCGTGTTTGGTGTCAAGGTGTTCGAACACCTGGAACCTTCAGATGTTGGCCAAAGAGGGTAAACTGTAGTGTAAGGAAAGCCAATATTGGCAAGTGGTGTTGGATCCCACCTACCCATGGCATGAGCAACACATACCGTTGGTCTGGCTCCATTTGGATCGTTGTAGCTCCAAGAATGGGCGGCAATGAAAAAACGTGACGGATTCAGAGAAAATGTGCATTCCTCTCATTGGTGAGCAACGAGTGGTTCCCTTGGTGAACGAAGCAAATGGATTGCATGTTTCCAGAGTGTTGAGTAGGCATGTTTGATGTCAAGGTGGTCGAACGCCTGGAACCCTCAGATGTTAGCCAAAGAGGGAAAAATACAGTGAGTTTCAGAGGGAGTAGAGTGAGGTTGCGTCAGCCTATAAGGAAAGCCGATCTTGGCATGTGGTATTGGATCCCGTCTACCCATAGCATGACCAAGATGCATCATTGATCTGGCTCCGTTTAGATCGCTGTAGCTCCAAGAGCCATCAGCGATGGAAAAACATTGCGAATTTCAGAGAAAATGTGTATTCCTCTCATTGGCGACCGATAAGTGGTTCCCTTGGCGAATGAAGCACATGGATTGCATGTTTCCAGAGTTTTGAGTAGGCATGTTTGGTGTCAAGTTGGTCGGACACCTAGAACTCTCAGATGTCGGCCAAAGAGGGAAAAGTGCAGTGTGTTTCAGAGGGAGTAGAGTGAGGTTGCATTGGCCTATAAGGAAAGCCAATCTTGGCAAGTGGTGTTGGATCCCGTCTACCCATGGCATGAGCAACACACATCGATGTTCTGGCTTCGTTTGGATCGTCGTAGCTCCAAGAGTCGACGACGATGAAAATATGTAGCGGATTTCAGAGAAAATGTAGATTCCTCTCATTGGCGTGAGAAACACACACCATTGATCTGGATCCATTGGCGTGAGAAACACACACCATTGAGCTGGCTCCATTTGGATCGTCATAGCTCCAAGAGTCGGCCCGTCGATAGAAAAATGCAACAGACTTTAGAGAAAATGGGCATTCCTCTCATTGGTGAGTGACGAGTGGTTCCCTTGGCGAACGAAGCACATGCATTGCATCCCCCCCCCCCGTCTCTCTCTCTCTCTCTCTCTCAGCAAGATTTCTTAGCGAGCTCTTTTGGTGAAGCCATAGAAAAAATCTCGCTCCGTGGACAAAAAACTCACTCAAAATTCTTGCTAAGCGAGCTATTTATATAAATCCATAGAAAGAAGCTCACTCCATGGACAAAAAGCTCACTCAAAAAGCTCTCTCCGTACCCTTCCCCTATGAAAAGGAGCTTCTAGCTGTCTTACATGCTTTGGTTACCTAGAAGCACTACTTTCTTGGGGCACCCTTCATCACTCGAACGGATTATCAGAGTCTCAAGTACTTCATATGGAAACCAAGCTTTTTGAGATAGGCAAATTTTCTTTCATAATTTCATTTTCACATTGCTCACTTTCCAAGCAAGCACAATCAAGTAGCTGATGCACTCTTACGTAGACCTCAATGCAATATTGTGTCAGTAACCTCTCACAATGATCTAACCTCTATGGTAGATGAGTAGGCTACCGAACCAAATTTTTGAGATATAATGTCTACCATAGCACTAGGGAAGACGCAAGAACCATATGTAGTTCAAGATGGCTATTTTCTCTATGGCTCTCAGCTATGTGTTACTAAAAGTTTAAGAGATAAGGTCATGTACATGCTCCCCATATGTTGGACATAAAGGGATTCATGCAACAATGGATACAATTGAGACATATTTCTTTTGGCCTACAATAAAAGAGGATATACAAAAATACATGACTCAATGCATTACTTGCCAAAAGATCAAATGTGACCATGGGAAGCAACTTGGTTTACTCCAACCACTCCCAATTCCTAATTCTCCATGGGAGAGTGTTGTTATGGATTTTATCTTGGCTTACCCAAGTCTATCCATGGGAATACAAAATATATAGACAATAGTAGATAGGTTTAGCAAGCAAGCTCATTTTATACCTCTCAAAAAGACTATTAAGGATCCACGTATGGCACATCTATTTATCTCTCAAATATTTAAGTATCATGGTTGCTAATGAGTATTGTTTTCGATCGAGATCTCAGAATGACCAACAATTTATGAAAGGGACTCTTTGAGAATCTTGAAACAAACCTGGGTGATTTGAGTTTAAGTTAATGCTTAATTTGCAATTGTCATGCTTAAATATGCTCATTGTTACACAATTGATTAGTTATTCTAGTTAATTTGTAACTTTTGCTACAAATTCTTTGACAGTTTCCATGTGTGTGAATGTGAGATGAGTCCTTGCAACAAAAAATAAGTACCATGTAAAGGTGCACGGGTGGTTAGACCTATTGTTGCAAGAGTGGTAGATGACTTCACAAAAGACAACCTCCTAGTGAGGAGGTTTTTTATCACAAGATCTGGCTAGACTCGACGTGCAATCTCGCGATTTCTGGTTTTGTTGCTTCTTCCAACTAGCCACATATGCTAACTCTCAATGCTGGAACTTTTCACGGGAATTCCTGCCACGCATAATACATAAAATGGTTCACCATTATCTAGTCTCTCTCTCTCTCTCTCTCTCTCTCTCTCTCTCTTTATGTGAGTCTAATGACGTCGCAACTTGCAACCCATCATGCTTTCTTTGATTCTCCCTCTTTGGACTCACACTCTGTGTGAGCGCACATTACACACTAGTTTCATGCAACCCACTCCTTTCTTTTCCTTAGGACCTCGACTCTTGAGGATGCATCACCTACACCTCTCCTAGCCATAGATCTCCCCCCCCCCCCCCGACCTAGCGAAGGAGAGCTTACCCTCTCGCTTGACACATCTCCTCACATCCATCATTGCATTAGCCTCAACCTACCCTCGTTTGGATTTGGTTTCATTGTACGCACCTCCTTCCATCGATCTAGTGCATTGTCTTGTGTGAAAACAATTGCAGCTTTTGACAACAAGCAATCTCATCCCTCAGACTCACAACAATAGCTCCTCTCGCAATCACCAACTCCCTCATGTAATGTACACGTAGGTGCCATAACCTTCTAAAACTTCATAAGTTTATTATTTAATATCTACTATTTGCTATACAATATAATGGAGAAGAGAGTTATGTGTCAAATAATAACCATCTATGGTGTTGTTTTTTCTCCCCCGTGATTCATATCAATTGACAGGCTAGACTAGCAAGTTGAAGATTTTCCTAATTCTCAATAGAAAAAGAGGTCAAGCTAAGGAAGTTAAAATTATTCGTTACTCTTGAAAAAATTTATATATTCATAGAAGCACTTATATGAGGTTTCTTATCTCTTAAGGATGCCACCTATGTTTGCATCTTGAATGGCAGTTTGTAAATCAATGCCACATGTAGGTCTATGTATTGTGCCTCAGTCAAAGCTTGATGTTGTATGCGCACACCCTTGAGAGATTAAGTGGTTAATTTGTGACATACTCTTGAAGAGATGGGCCTCAAGACCTCATACTCTAGAGATAATTAGGATAACCAATTTACTTACATAACTAGGATAACCAATCTATCTAGATAATATAATGGTGGAGGGAGTAAACTGTAGATTCAAGAGTGACGAGAGCCGTTTATTAAATTGTAGAGTCGAGAGCGACTGAAGGGGGATCCGGCTGGACCCGTAACTCATAAGTAGTTCTTTTGCTCCAATTTTCTCTGCCTTCGGAGACGTCTATCGCCTATTAACCTTAAACAGCCCCCCCGACGTAACTTTTCTTTCCTCTTTTCTTTCTGCGCGCGCGTGTGCATGCCAGGATCAAGCAAAAGTTCTTGGGAGATGGCGGGACAGAGGATGGTGGGTGATTACATGCTAACGCAGCATCTTGGAACGGGGTCTTTTGCAGTGGTTTGGAAGGGCAAGCACAGGCACACGGGGGCTGAGGTTGCTATCAAGGAAATAGCTTCTGACAAGCTTACTCGGAAGCTCTGTGAGAACCTCATGTCTGAGATCAATATCTTGAAGAAGACCAACCATCCTAACATTATCCGCCTCTATGACACCATCTCGGTAATGCCTTGACGCTTACTATGAAGTTCGTGTGCACGGATACATGCACACAGATATACACATGAGAGAGAGAGAGAGAGAGAGAGAGAGAGAGAGAGGTGTTTGCATTTCGCAGACTAGTTGAAGAATCTTTAATTAAACGAACTTTTAGGAAGAGTTTTAAAGTTGAAGAATCTTCGTATGGACTTTGTGAGTTTGTGAAAACTTGCTTTTTTGCAATTTGTATACTTCCTTTGTATGATTTTTTACCTTTTGTGCTTCCCTCTTGCAGCTCCAAAGGCTTAAGAGACTGCAATGAGTGCCTTCCCTCTATGCTACGCTCAAAAACCCTGAATACATGAAGATCAATTCACACTATCTTATAGAGGGATGTCTTGTGGGTGGGTGACTACCATGGGTCTATACCTTGGACTTTCCTTCAAGGGTGAATCTGGGCTTATCCTGGATTCATCTAGGTACATATATCTTGTTGAGGGAGCATACATATTTGAGTAAGAAAGGGAAGCCTTGTAGAGGACCTATATATGAGAGGCCAGGGGGAGGCCCTAGTGAGTGTTGTGCTTAGCCAGCAGGGCGTCCTAGATGGGGTCTTTGGGCAGCCCATTGGGAGGGCAGATCGAACGTTTTTTGGAGCAGTCTATCCCAGAGATTTGGGCAGCCTTGCATTTTCTCCCAATCCTGCCACGAAGCAGCACCATGGCGACATCATCTCCTCAGTTCAGCCTATAGATGGGCGATAACGCGCAGAGGCAGGCCATCTGTGATGCAAGCCTAGCAGAGTGGAGAATTCCCTTTCCTTTAGAGGGCAACTATACGACGGTAGCCTTGAGTTGTCCTCAATCTCTAGATCCATCTTGTTGCTAGGAGGAGATACAATTGTGATTCTAGTTCATCGTGTGGATGTTGCCTATGTTGTGGCTGAGATGACGGCGATGTGTGCAATAGCAGTGGCAGTTGTGTGTATGTTGGATCTATCCATTGAGGCATGTCAGTTCTATGCCGGACCACCCTTGGTTACTTATTTGAACAGTTTGTTATCGCATGTAGTGTCTGCAGTTGGTGGGGACATCTAGTTTCTACTTCACAACATTTGGATGCTTCTCCCGTACATCCCTTTGGAGAGCTCCAACCTTGAGGCAGCCCATTCTGTCACTAAAGAAAAGAGGGGGAGGGGGGGTTTTTAGGATTTTTAAACCTAACCCTGACAAACTTACAGGGCATGGCCGAGGGGCCTAAAACCTAAAGAAGAAGAAAACCCTAATTTGTGTAACAAGCTGACGTGACAGAAACCGTACATGAAAGCATAAAAACGTGGAAGGTTGATGACGTGGCAGGCTGTACGAAATTCCACATTCTGTGCTGGCTGTATTTGACACCAATTTTTGGCTTAGATGTGTTTGGAAGAAGCAAAGGAGCACCCCGAGCTTGTAACCTATCACAAAATGGTGACGTGGCAAACCCTAACACACATAGCCACATGGGCAGCACGGTAAGCCCGTGGGGAGCAGGGCAGGCTCGTGAAACGCGAAATTCCCGCAGACATGATGACGTGGCACCGTATGGCAGAACTTGAAAAATGCGGCGCGTTTCACGCTGGACTGTATGGCAGAATTTTCGCTTTTTGCGATGGGAAAAGCAGTTGGAAGTTCTACGTAATTTTTTTGGGCAGCTTTTAAACTTTGCTTTAATTTTCAAGCAAGGCTTATGAGACAAATTGCTTTATTTTTAAAAAGATGGCAGCTTTTGGGGCTTTGCTTTTGGCATCTCTTGTAAACAAATAAATAAGTGGTTTGGGCTCCCACTCTGCAGAGCATCTGGACGCAGAGTCTGAGAGTGAGACCCAACCACTCTTGTACTTTGAACTCAGATTAATACAAAAAGAAATACCGAAAGGGGCGCCAGTCTTTGGGGCCAATATCTCTAAGCACGGAACTCCGCCCGGCTAGTGTAAATAAATTGTGAATAGTGAACTGTTTTGAAGTGGTTATTTGGTGCTGTCGCGGTCGATTCTTGACTTGGAGTGTCCAAGTCTGTTACAGTGGTATGAGAGCACGGCCTATTTCTCTTCTATGGGAAATCCGTTCCCAAATTTTTTTTCCACGACACCTATGGCTTCACGCAAGGATCAGTCGATTCCCTCTTCATCCGGAGATGCGGGAAGGGATCACCATGAAGATTCCGGCAAGGACTATGGCCCGCCTCGGCCTACTCAGGCGGAGCGACGAGAGATGGAGCGTCGATTTCTCTTCTACTGGAAATCCGATCCCAATTTTTTTTTCCGGCGGCACCTATGGCTTCACGCAAGGATCAGTCAACTCCCTCTGCATCCAGAGATGCGGGAAGGGATCACGATGAAGATTCCAGCAAGGAGTATGGCCCGCCTCGGCCTACTCATGCGGAGCGACGAGAGATGGTGCGTCGTCAATTGATCGGCGATGCAACAAAGATGATGCTCAATTTTGCGAAGGACCCAAAATTTGCAAAATATATGAGCGAGACTTCTTTTCAGGAAGTGCACGAGCAGTGGCAGAAAACCACAGAACCACCCCCAAAACCCGCTCTCAACAAACCTTTTGCTCACAAGAAATATTCAGAGAAGGAATTAGAAGAGGTGGTTGATGCACAGATTGCTCAGCTTTTTGACGCGCAGAACAAAGCTAAAAAGCACGGCAAAAAGCAGAAGAAAGGCACTGACTTCTCAGGTTATTTGGGTCGTCAGTCGACATTTGAAAAGGCAAAGAAACAGAAGAAGCGTGTTCGATTTGAAGAAGTACCGAGTTCTTCTTCTTCTTCTTCTTTTGACAGTTCGTCTAGCTCTTCTGACTCGAGCGAAGAAGACCGAAAAGGCAAAAAGCGAAGCAAGAAACAACGCTTCGGAAAGGGCAAGAAAAAGGCAAAGAAGTCTAAATCTCGCCCAGTGAGTGACAGATCTACAGAGGACTCGTCTACAGACAGTTCAGACTCTGACGACGGCAACTTTTATGCAAAGAAGAAGAATTTTTATAAAGCCAACCAATATGACTTTTTGGAAGATAAAAGCAAGAAAGTCAGAGAGTTTAAGGAAGGTGGAGAGTCAATTAAATTTGACACGTTTTCGAGAGGCTTCGAAGGCTTTGTCTTTTGTACAGCAGTTTGACATTGCTTTCGCGGGAGGACGCTACTCAGAGCACTCTAAGATTCAGAGAGCTGCCTCTTACTTTAAGGGGAATGCTCGAACTTGGTGGTCCACGCTTCTTTTAAATAAGACTGCGCCAATTAAATGGTTGAAATTTAAGAAGCTTTTTATTTCTTCTTGGCTGACTCAAGAGTATGAACGCGATATACGAGCTGCTTGGAACCATCTTAGGATGACCAAGAAAGATACAGTGGACGCTTATTTCGAGAGATTCTGGAGCTCTTTTTTACCCGCCTCTTCATTCAAGAAGATCTCGTTCAGAGAACAAATTGAGCGGTTTGCCTTGGGTCTACCTACAGAGATCCGAGATCACTGCTTGGAACAGAAGTCAACTTCTATTCAGGAGTTGATGAGTCATGCGAAACGCGGTTTTGCCATTCATTCTGGCAGTCTGACCTACCCCACCAATGAGGTCATGACACAACGAGCCGAACAGACTTCAACAAATGAAAGTAGAAAGAGAAAGAGCAACCCAAAAAAGAAAGATGCACGACCCAAGCTTACTCCTCAGGAAAGAGCTCGCTTTATCTGGGAGGGGACGTGCTTTGGATGCGGGGAACATGACATACCTCCGCGAAGTGCCCTAAAAAGGCACAGAAAGGTCAGAATGACAAGGACGTCGAAAGGCCTGAGAGTTCGAGAGCAGCTGAGGAACGTGGAAGAAAAGGCAAGATGAAAACAGGATCGGTTCCAGATTGTGTGGGTATCGATCCCAACACCATGGACGAGAGTACAGAACTTTGCCGAGCTTGGGGCAAAGTGAAAGACCAAGAGGCCCTGATCTTCTTTGATGGAGGAGCAAGGCAAACTTCATTTCACCGGAATTGGCGGCGTGGCTCGAGATCACCCCCGATCGGATGGGACCACTTGCGGAGGCTGTTCTAGCGGCACCCGGCAGGGACGTAGCCATTACACCTGTCATTGGCAAACTTTGGTTGCATTGTGTAAGGTGCAACAGAATGAATGTTTGCGCTTTGCTCAAGATGAGTGCTCCGAACTGTGCTCAAGGTTCCTTTTGTTCTTATGGAAGGGAGAGCCTTCCGTTCTTAATGAGAGAATGCTATGATCACAAACAAAGTAAATGGACACTGTGCGTGCAAGTGAATGAGATTGAGAGATAGAGAGAGAAAGAGAGATACGACACCAGAGACGTTGTAAAACCCTCCTCCGAAGGCCCCACTCTCGTCGGCGAGAGTGGTCTACTTATGATTGCACAATCAGGTACAAATGGTATGCATGAGACTGATGCAAGTCTAGGCTATGTCGACGATGATGACGAGGTTGACCTAAGGGCTGAAAACTGCAATCTTTCTACTGCTCTCCAAAAACGCTATGGGCTGAAATCTATGACAATCCAAAAACGCTGATTTGGGGGGCTGTTTCTGTGGGTCTTTGTCATTGAAAATCTGCAGGTTTAGGGCTGAAAGCAGAGGTTCCTAAAGGCTGAAAACTGATGGTCTTCCGGGCTGAATTTGCTACTCTTCGAGGGCTGATGGGGTCTCCAAAAACGCCAGCTTGCTGGTCTTTCCAAAAACGCTAGGTGTTGGGTTCTATTGGCGATGCAGATCTGATGCAAAACGCCAGGCTGAGGGTGCTTTGCAAAAACGCTATCTGATGGTTTGACTGCGGCGAGGACCTGCTGATGCCAAAAACGCCAGGCAATGCTTGTGGATGGCGATGGACTCTTGTTGGAGGAATCGCTATGCAATGGGGTCTTTGCTTGGAGAGAAAACCACCAAGGTCCTGTTGAGAAGTTGCCTGCTGAGCTTGGCTCCTGTTGCCTCTTCTGCCAAATAGTGCTAGCTCTAGTTTGATTATATACAAACTTAGCAAAATTGCCCTACCTACTTTCCAACAAAAGTCACTTAAAAATAGTAAGTGAAAAATGTCAAAAATAGGTAAAGTAGGTTAAATGCACTGAAAATTTCCCTTGAAGGATTCCGATGGATTCCGATGGGAATGCTTATGATCATGCTGTATGCAACCAGAGAATATGCATCTACACTAAGTGACTGGGCATGCACGGTCTACGAATAGACTCACAAAAGTGCCAGATCACTTCTAATCTAGACTGACTGGATTGACTGAACCCTAATCATGCTGTAGCTTGTCCACGGATACATAGGGTTGGATGTGTCACGTGACATCCCCTCCTTTTCAAAGTGAGATACTGGTACCGAACTGTATGGCGTCGAGGGAGATCGCCAATAGCATCGGGAATCTTGGAAGGGACTCTTCGCCGGCCCACTCTGATGTGTGGGTCGTGCGGTACTTGAACTTCATAAAGGTCTGCAACGCTTGCTTCTTTGGGCCGCGTCGAAAGCGACACAAAGTCTTCTGTGGCTCCTTCAATGCTTCAACTTCATCGAGAGTCATGCTTCTTTCTTCTTCAAGAATCTCCATGGCTGAAAATTCCTGAAACCATTTCCAACACAAAACCATGAACATACCTATTCCATGTAAAGCGAGTGGAAAAATCTTGTCTTCCTCAAAGACTGTGCATGCAATGTAGATGAACAAATAGACGGAATGCCAAACCGTTCACCACACACACACAAACAATGAGATCGAATCTTTCTCTTTTGATCTGGAGCAATCAACTGTGGCAATTCACAACGGAAATGCCCATGCTTGGTGCTCATACTGTCATGTGCTCGTTCTACGAATGTATCATGCCAAGGAAGAGACAGGAAAGGTGACCTCCGTGAATGCATACTTTTCAACTTTTCATGAACAATCCGCATACATCCGTGCTCATTCATGAGTGAAACGTGCTCAACGTACAATATGTCATGCCTAGGAAAAGGGATCACATAAAGACGCTGACTAAAATACAAGAAACGATCACAAATGAAACAGTCGAACAATGTGTGCTGACTAATCATGCGAACACATAGTACTTCCTGTGAGGGTTCTTTGGACCTAGGCGCGAGAGCCAAGATCGGTTCTTCCTGAAGGGGTTCTTTGGACCTAGGCTCAAGAGCCAAGATCGATCCTTCGTGATTGATCGAATCTGCAATGAGGTTAGCTTCGCTAGAAAAAGCATCAACAAACACATCATCCTTGTGAACAATCACATCTTCTTCATGTAAATCATCATGCTCGTGAGAAATCACATCTTGATCATGCAAATCATCATGCTCATCATTATCATTCAAATCATCATGCTTATCATTGTCATTCAAATCATCATGCTTCTCACAATCATGCAAATCCTGTGTGTGATGCTTTGGAGAAGAAGAGACCGAGAGAGTCTCCTTTCCCCAAATCTCTTGCATCTGTGCCTGAACTTGAGAATAGAGTCGCCAGAAGTCTTTGTTTTGTTGGTCGCTCTGTTCTTGTATTGCTTTGGCTTCCTTCCTTGCTGCTTCTCATTCTGCTTCTCTTTTTGCTCTTCTTTCTGCGTGTCTGCGTTCCATTTCTGCCATTCTTTTTGCATTTCTGCGATCCATTTCTGCTTTTCTTTTTGCATTTCTTGCTTCGCGTTCTAACTTCCTTTCCATAAACAACTGCTTCAAAGCCTCCATAGGAGTTAGTGCAATCCTTGACGTAGATGGGGAAGGGGGAGGGTCGGAAATACCTCCTTGTGGGGAAAATTCTTCTTCGCCTCTCTCATGCTCATCACCTCCAAGCGAAGTATCCATTCTGCTTCGAGTGATGACCATTCTGAAGTCGTGGGTTCTTGTGGTCTTGGGTTCTTAAGTTCACGAGGAACTTGGGTTCTTGGGTTCTTGGATTCTTGAGGTTCTTGAGGTTTTCTTTTGCTTGCAAACCGTGTTTGAGAAGGATCTTCTCTTCACCCGAGTTCTGCTCTTTTCCGCGGGCGCACCCCTTTACGGCCTTGCGCTCACACCAAGGTTGCTTTTTCCCACCTCACGTCGATTGGCCAGCCGCTAAGTGCACGGTCCGCTCTTAATGAGTGAAACGAGACACAAGGGGAGGCTGGACAAGCCCTTCTTTCTTGGGATTCCTGTCACTCTTTAAAAACACGATTAGGAATCGACACGCCCAAGCGAACTTGGGTTCGTGCGACCGCAACAAGCAAAAAAAATTCTTGTGATTCTTGTGGTTCTTTCCTTGAGTGATACAGAACACTGCCAAAGCTCTGATACCAATGTTAGGTGCAGCGGAATGAATGTTTGCGCTTTGCTCAAGATGAGTGCTCCGAACTGTGCTCAAGGTTCCTTTTGTTCTTATGGAAGGGAGAGCCTTCCGTTCTTAATGAGAGAATGCTATGATCACAAACAAAGTGAATGGACACTGTGCGTGCAAGTGAATGAATCTGAGAGATAGAGAGAGAGAAGAGAGATACGACACCAGAGACGTTGTAAAACCCTCCTCCGAAGGCCCCACTCTCGTCGGCGAGAGTGGTCTACTTATGATTGCACAATCTGGTACAAATGGTATGCATGAGACTGATGCAAGTCTAGGCTATGTCGACGATGACGAAGTCGACCTAAGGGCTGAAAACTGCAATCTTTCTACTGCTGTCCAAAAACGCTATGGGCTGAAATCTGTGACAATCCAAAAACGCTGACTTGGGGGCTGTTTCTGTGGGTCTTTGTCGCTGAAAATCTGCAGGTTTAGGGCTGAAAACAGAGGTTCCTAAAGGCTGAAAACTGATGGTCTTCCGGGCTGAATCTGCTACTCTTCGAGGGCTGATGGGGTCTCCAAAAACGCCAGCTTGCTGGTCTTTCCAAAAACGCTAGGTGTTGGGTTCTATTGGCGATGCAAATTTGATGCAAAACGCCATGCTGAGGGTGCTTTGCAAAAACACTATCTGATGGTTTGACTACGGCGAGGACCTGCTGATGCCAAAAACGCCAGGCAATGCTCGTGGATGGCGATGGACTCTTGTTGGAGGAAACGCTATGCAATGGGGTCTTTTCTTGGAGGGAAAACCACCAAGGTCCTGTTGAGAAGTTGCTTGCTGAGCTTGGCTCCTGTTGCCTCTTCTACCAAATAGTGCTAGCTCTAGTTTGCTTATGTACAAACTTAGCAAAATTGCCCTACCTACTTTCCAACAAAAGTCACTTAAAAATAATAAGTAAAAAATGTCAAAAATAGGTAAAATAGGCTAAATGCACTGGAAAATTTCCCTGAAGGATTTTGATGGATTCTAGTGGGAATGCTTATGATCATACCGTATGCAACCAAAGAATATGCATCTACACTAAGTAACTGGGCATGCACGGTCTACGAATAGACTCACAAAAGTGCCAGATCACTTCTAATCTAGACTGACTGGACTGACTGAACCCTGATCATGCCGTAGCTTGTCCATGGACACATAGGGTTGGATGTGTCACGTGACACATTGTCAGGGGTATTTGGGGCATGAGGACTTTTACATAATGCCTTTGGAAGGTTGTGATGTTCTCTTGGGAATTCCCTGGTACCACAAGAACAACGCCGTGGTCGACTATCGGGCGAGGAAAGCGACAATGACTTTAGAGAAGGGCAAAATTTGCAGAGGTTGCTTCCCCTTTGCATATCTTGACACAGAAAGGAGTCCTTGTCTCGTGGGGAACCGCAGAGGTGACTGCCTTTCAGACATTGAAAGAGAAATTGACTACAGGACCAGTTTTGACTTTGCTGGACTTGCAGAAGTCTTTTGAAGTATATTGTGATGCTTGTGGTCGTAGTCCGGGTGCGGTCTTAATGCAAGAAGGCCATGTCATTGCTTACGAGAGCCGATTGTTCTCAAGGCTTGAAATGACAGCACAGATTTATGAGAAAGATCTTTTGGCGGTTATCCATGCTCTTACTCAGTGGCGACATTACCTACTCGGGGCGGATTTCATTGTCTTCACAGACCATCAGAGTTTGCGCTACTTCTTGTCACAGAAGCAGCTATCGGAAAAACAGATGCGGTGGGCGAACATCTTGTCACAGTTTCACTTCCAGATTGCCCATGTACAGGGGCAAAAGAATGTGGTGGCAGATGCTTTGTCGCGGAAGCCGTTGGTTCTGGCTATTCCCGCGATACATCATAGGAGCTTCGAGGATATGGTCGACCAGTATGCCACAGATATAGATTTTGCAGACGTTTTCACACAGATATGGGATGGAGAGACAATAGCGGGATATTCCATTCGGGATGGCTACTTGATGAGAAAAACCATGTTGTGCGTTACACAGTCTTTGAGGGAAAAGGTTATCACTGTCCACCTTTTACGGGTCACCGCGGCATCGCTACCACCATGAAAGGGGTAGAGACATACTTCTTTTGGCCGAGATTCAAGAAGGATGTGGAAGAGTTTGTGCGCAGTTGCTTGGTATGCCAGAAGGTCAAGTTTGACAGGCATAAAGCACAGGGATTGTTACAGCCTTTGCCCATACCCACCCGCCCCTGGGAATGTATTGCAATGGATTTCATTTTTGATCTCTCGAGAATACAGAGTGGTCACGATGGTATCTGGACTGTTATTGACAGATTTAGCAACCAGGCTCATTTCATTCCAGTGAAGAAAACAGTCAAGCCGGATCACTAAGCGAGACTGTTTGTGGCCCAGATCTTCAGATTACATGGCATGCCTGAGACGATTGTCTTCGACAGGGACCCCAGATTTGTGAGTTTGTTTTGGAAGGCAATTTGGGAGAACATTGGCACGTGGTTGCAGTTCTCGTCATCGTTCCACCCGCAGACTAACGGGCAATCTGAGATTGCCAATTTAGTGGTTTTAGATTTATTGAAGTCTTATATCTCGGATCAGAAGACTCAATGGGAAAAATATCTACCTTTGGTGGAATTTGCCTACATTAACACGATATACTCTTCGACGGGGAAGGTGCCATTTGAGATTGTTGAAGGTGCTGCGAAGGTTCCACCCTTCCTAAGCTCGAAAGATAAGATTTTTGAAGCTGATGGGTATACGCGCGACTTAGACACGGCTTTTGCCAAGGTCCACGAGGCTTTGCAGAAATCTCAAGAACGACAGAAGAAGGCAGCGGATCGCCATCGTCGCGATTTGAAATTGAAGGAGGATGATTGGGTGCTCTTACGTTTTGAGAAGGCACGCCTGAGAAAGAAAAAGGGAAAGGAGATGCTTTTTCCAAAGCTTAGTATGCGATACTACGGACCTTTCCAGATCTCTGAAAAGATCAATGATGTCTCCTTTCGACTGAAATTGCCTGACACTTGGAGGATTCAAAATGCATTCCATGTGAGTCTCTTGAAACCTTTTAAAGGTGATATGCCTGATGATGGGGAGCTTGATGAGCAACCCGAAGTGGAAGAAAACGAGGAGATCCTTGTTCCTGAACAGATGTTGGCACATAAGGATACAAAGAATAAAGGTAAAGTCCGAAGGCGGTTCTTGGTTAAGTTCAAGAACTATCCTGCATTGGATGCGAAGTGGATGGAGGAGGAGGACCTAGCAGATACTCCTCAGATTGTGAAACTTTAGCTCGAAACTTTTGGTTTAGCATAGTCTACTTCAGTGGAACCCAGAATTCAGCTTGGCCAGAGATCTGGTGCAGTGGGATGCACAAGAGGGGAGTTACTCCGCTCCTTTGTCAACTGCTGCCTCGATTTTGATACTAAAGTCACTGATGTCTCTTTTAGCTTTAGGGATACTGAGAGTTGACAGTATTCTGTTGTATGACTTTATAAAACGGAATTCCTGAATATGAAACTGATTTGTTCTTGACTTCTTTTTAAGTGCAGGAACTGTTAGACGAAATGACTGTAGCATTTTGGTCTACTTGATCTCGAATAGACATGGTTGCAATAGGGGTTAGTCAATCGGGCATCGATGAGGTCCCCACTGGAGGTCTACGATCCGAATGAATGTTGAATGTCATGTGATGTCCTGTGATGCTGTGTGATGTGACTGTCGATTGGTACATGTGCTAGATGTGTGTTCCTAGTGCGTAGGTACTAACAGTCAGTGTCTCCGAAGACGGTTTATGGCCTCTGTCTGTTTTGCAGGCGTAATCGAGGGCAATTACAATGCTTTCAAGAGAAGAGAATACGACACCAGAATGTTGTCAAACCCTCCTCCGAAGGCCCCACTCTGTATGGCGAGAGCGGTCTAGTTATGATTGCACAAATCTCTACGATGCGTGGACTCGCCGACGATGTCGACGATGAGTACGACGAAGAGACAGGCTGAAATCTGAAAATGCGAAGGGCTGAAATCTGCAAATCTTTATCTGCTGAATTCTGACTCTATGTCGGTGACGATGTCGATGACGACGATGCAACAATGACGCGCTGAAAACGCAGATGCTGAAATCTGCGTTTTCCGGGCTGAATTTGCAAACCTTGTTGGATCTAACCGTACGGCGAGGAACTGCTGCGGGAAGGTGAGATCTGCGAGGTTCGGGGGTTCTACTGCGATGCTTGACTGCTGAAAATTGAACCCCGAGCGGAATTTGGTGTAGCGGGTATGCACAAGAGGGGAGTCCCTCCACTCCTTTGTCAACAGATTGCCCCGATTTTTTGATACTAAAGTCACTGATGTCTCTTTTGAGTTTCAGGGATATTGTGAGCTGACAGTATTTTGCTGTATGGCTTTATGAACTGAAATTCCCAATAATATGATACTGATTTGTTCTTGACTTGTCTAAGTGCAGGAACTGATAGACGAAATGACTGTAGCATTTCGGTCTGAAAGATCTCGATGGACATGATTGCAATAAGGATTAGCTAATCGAACATCTATGAGGTCCAAAGTGGATCTAGATGCGATTGCTAAATACGTTTCCGATTGATCATGGTCTAAGAACCGAATGAATTTTGAACGTGATTTGTCATGTGTTGTGTGATGTCAAGTGATGTCCTGTGATGTCACTGTCGATTGGTACATGTGCTAGGTGTGTGTTCCTAGTGCGTCAGTACTAACAGTTAGTGTCTGCTACGACAGTTTATGGCCTTTGTCTGTTTTACAGGCGTAATCGAGGGCGATTACAATGCTTTCAAGAGGGGGGTATGTCACAAACTGGTGACGTGGCATACTGACACAACAGATACACACTCTCTCTGGCAGGCAGTCCCGGAATATGCGTCAAAAATGCTGATGTGGCAGTACGGCAGGCTCCGCAATGTGCACCGGAAAATCCGCTGCGGGTTCCGACATACGAGTGGGTACTAGAGGAGATTGCTACAATCGTTATTGTATCTGTATCGAAGAGATGTGAGAAAGTATTTGAATCATCTACGTCGTCTCAATGAACTGGCTCACTACGTCTTGATAATGAAGTAATGCGACTCATTTTCATATGCTCATTAGAACGCAGACTATTTATAGCATTCGCGGTGTCTTTAGCTCTAGAGCTTTCAGTGTCAATGTTTGCTCTGTTCAGACGTGGGGTTGAGTTAGTTTGTTACCTCAATGTATATACTTCTCTTTCAAAGGGAGGTTATTATCTTCAGTCGACTACCGATGCTCCATTCAGCAGGGTGCCATGCATGGTGACTCCTAGTTCTTGGTTTCCTTGCCCATTTCTTGTGACTTTGGATGGTGTGTTTTTAGCCCACAATGCAGTTAGTACCTTGGCGGATGGCTTTTTTGAGCCACTTCGGTTGTGGCTTTGTCTTTAGGATTTGTGGTGTGACGGTTGCTCTTCCCAAGGCATCCAAGCAGTAGTTTCTGTGCCTTGTCTACTAGATTGGTCCCTGGAGACCACCATTTAGGACACACCTACTTCCCTTATCCTTAGACTGGCATGTTGTTTCGTACAGGTGGTTAGTGGTCCTTCTCGGACTAGAACTTGATTACAGTTAACCATGGCATTCTTCAAAGTGGGGAGATGTTCTTCTTGATTCTTCGAGATTTGTCCCACGTTCTATAGGTATATTTCTTTCGGATTCACCTACCTCAGGTGATCCAATTACACAGACAGAGACAGTTGGAGAGGTGTGGGAGTTATCCACGGTCTTAAGTTTTCTCCCTTCAAAGGGGGATGTCGAGCCAGCTTGGGAGTTAATTTTCGCATGGGAGTTAGCGGACTTCTTCCTTTCAGTTCTAGTTGTTCCATGTGTAGCTTACTTGATTGACAGTCTATTTGGTGGCACCTTGTTCTTCTCTTGCAGAGCTTGGGTCTAGGGTCTCTCGATCTTGTCATATTCTTTGCAGTCTCAATATTGGCTTTTGTTCCTTTCTATTGGAGGTATGATCTCGACTCACTTTGAGAGTGGGATGATATCCTCTCAGGATGTGTTTCAGACAGATGTGGATCAATTGCAAATTTCACTCTCAATTACGATGAAGTTCCTGGAGATATAGTTTGCAATTCATCATGATATATATGGTGGTTCGTGTAGTTCTTTGGTTCTTTGTCATCGGACAATTGTTTTCTCCAGTTGTCATTCTTTGGACTTCCATAGCAGATTGGAGAGTCTGGCATGTGGTATGTGGCGGGAGGTGCTGGTTTTCGACTCTTTCCTCGAGCGTGGAGCACTTGAGAGTTAGGAAGTGATCTAGAGACCAATAGTTTATGCTTTTATCCTCAGTTTTGATGCATTCTCTTAATGCAGTCAACAAAAGTACCTTCTGTCACAAACGAGAGCGCATAACAATATAAAATATACTCGGATAAATAAAATTTATCACTTAATATTGAAGCCAGAGGATATATATATATATATAGAGAGAGAGAGAGAGAGAGAGAAGATCGACACAGTACTAGGGACCAAAAGATGGGCTGGTCCCCCCCCCCGTAATAGTATCTTTATTACTGAGGAGAAGTCTATACAAGCACTTGAACTGAACGTATTACCACGTTCGTTCTAGAATAAGACTCGATGGTTCCGGGAAGCCTCAGCTTCCGATTCCTAGGGCAAAACCCTATTCCAAGGAACTTCTGTTCCTTATTCCCATTCCTCGAGAATCAAGGTTCTCGCCTCTGGATCTCACCTTCCAGACTCAGGGCATGGCATCCCTGCAACTCTTCTTTCCAGAGTCCTCTTCCCGCAGAACAACTCTGCTTTCCCGGACACAAAGTCCTTACTTGGGAATCCCAACTTCCGGATCACAACTTGAGAGACTACCTCTCTCCGATCTGTGGATCTACTTCCCAAACTCGGGTACGAAACCCTTGGGCTGATCTGGCTCTAGTTCCTCAGAGTGCTTTTCTCCTGCAGAGGCTCATGCCTTCCTCTGCTCCTACTCCCTCACGAAGAGGAAGTACACCTGCAATCAAATACTCAAAGATCAGAACATGAAAATCGTTACCTTCAAAGTCTCGACGCTCGAAACGCAACTCGGTTCTCGAAAAAGCAATTCCTCGGAAGAGATCTCTCCATAGAAAATCCTCTCTTCCAATCCTACACACAAAAGAGGTGTGTTCTCGGGTTCCTTCTCGTAAATCAGCCCCGTCTACGACGTTTATGTGCTGAAAACAGAGAAAAACAGCAACTTGTCGCGATGGAAACACGCTTCGTAGGCACTTCTTCGCGAGGGAACTCGCGCACTGGGTCTTGGCGACATCTGGTACACTTGGGGCAGCCATGGGCATCACCGGCAACGTCTTCTTTACGGCTGAAATCTGCAGTAGCATCTCCTCCTTGCAAAGATTGGTCCTCCTCTCTGAGTGAGGGCATGTGATGCTTTTATAGCTCCTAGCCACGGGCACGAATAGCTGCTCGCGTAGAGATTGCGGCCGTTTTTTTTTTTTTTCTGTTCTGCCAGAAAAAGAGAGAGAGAAAACGCTTGCTAATCTGTTGCCTTATTTATCAGATGGCTGCCCACTTATTAAGTGGGCGGCCGACGTATTTTAAAAATAGCATGAACCTGCCCAAAAACTCAATAAAACCTTATAAGTTAAAAACAATGCTTTCACAGCACTTCCCAGGCGTCCCTGGATGCAATAACATGCACAGTTGCAATGCAGACGTAGACTTCCTCGCGGGAAAGCATCTGCTTTTCCGAAAAGCAATCCCGCTTTCTCAAAAAGCATCTATTTTTCTTCAAAGTTTCCTCTGAACCCATCTTCATTCAAGTGCTTGCTTTTTCCTTGTGCACAATTCTAACATAGTTCGGAATTTCCTCCCGACTATGGATATTCCCTTCCCAATGCACCCGTCACCCACCTTGTGACGCATGAGGAATACCCATCACCTAGTCCTTTCCTACCGAACTTACGGTACAATCTCCTTCACGATGCTCTATGTCACCCATCCTATGACGCATCAGAGATGTCCGTTCCCGGATGGTCGGATACTTCTTTCCGATGCTCCCTGTCACCCATTCGATGTGACGCATCAGAAGTACCCGTTCTTGGTGGCCTTACAGATATTCCCGTTCTCAGTGCTCCCGTCATTACTTTGAATGACTCACTTGGAATATTCTGTACTCGGATGTCTCCAGTGAGAAAAACCCTCACTTAAAATTCCAATAATTCATTTAGAATTATTTTTCCTTGGTGTTCCAAGCGAGAAAACCCTCTCACTTATAAATCCAATAATTCATTTAGAATTATTTTTCTGTCAGATAAAGCCAATTTGGTAACATCCCTCTCACTTATAAACAGTTGTCTTCAACTGTAGAGGTCCAACTGAACTGCCGGGGAGAATCCGGAAAGATTCCAAATCTTGCTCAATGGTGAGTTGAGCTAGTCCTTTCTCAAAAGAGAACTTAAAAATTAAATTAAACAAAAATTCAAAAATTCAATACTTACCTTACCAGTTCATGTCCTTCCTCTAGTACCTCGAGGATATCCTTCACCATTCATTCAACTTACAAACCGTGGAAGAACTCGTCATTCGCGTCTTTCCAACAGATTGAACGTTTCCTCATTCGAGAGTCTATTAACTCAAATCCACCTTCTCAATCCGAGAAGAATAATCCTCCTAGAAATCAATCTAGGTATCTGTCCTTGCGCATAATCCTGCGCTGTTAGTCTAGAGGGTATTAAACCTCTTGTGTCCTCCCACATAGGGAATGCTAAAGTCATAGAGCATTAAGCTCGATGTCTTTCTTTCACAAACAAAGTTTGCGATCACCTTAAAGAAGGTTCTTGTTTCGGGCCGTCGGCGGACGGTTCCAATCCGAAGATTCTTTGTGCACGGCGGCACTTCCTTCCAATCTTTTCCTCCTGCGAGTTATTACCACCAGCAGAGATTTCCCGACGCCCATTAGCGTCTCTTCCTTACAAAATCATAAAAAATGATTCACCTTGCAAGCATCAATGGCGATTTGCAAAATCTCAGGCAGATAGGATTCTAGCCATAGCATTTTCTGAACGTACGTTCAAACCTCGTTCACAATAGAGCGAACCCTCTTTGATTCTCAGGGATGTTCTCCCATATGTAATTCTTACCATTTTGAAATGGTTGGCGAACTATATTCTTACAAACATGATAGTTCGAATTTATTCCAGCAGCGTGTAAATGCTACTTGACCTGCTCATGGAGAAACATATACCGCAACCAAAAGTTGCTACTGTAATGGTAAAGGCACGTAGCTTACTCAATGATCAACGACCATCGGAAAACCTCTTCTCCGTAGAGAAACTCAAATTCCTTCTACCAAACACATCTCAAATAGAGATTCTTGTGTCGGAATATTCTTGCGCGCAAAAAGGCGCTCAAGAGAGTATAACAAACTCTCGTCCAGTTCCTTGGCATAGGTCTGCATCTACGTGTTTTATCCATGTACTCAAAAGTATACATAATTCTTAAGCTGTGTTAAAGTTTCGGTGAACCTGGGAAATTACCTTCCCTTCGTAAGATCCTTAGAGCGAAGATGCTCAACTTGACGATCACTTGGCTCGATCTTAGAGCAAAACCCGCTCATCAAATAATCTAGGATTTTAATCCTTGGATTCCTCAAGCACAGGCCGTAGTCGTTGCTTGTTCCTTCCCTCGTAAAGAGAGTGTTCATTCACTTGTGCAAAAAGCACTACCATATCTTCCCTTACCGAGTAGGGGGTGTGGGCTTAAAGAGTACTCAAGCTTCATGAAAGCTTTTCTTTGCTTGAAAACTCAGAATGGTTCCTTCATAATTTCCTACCCGAAATAGCAGGTAATTTGTTGGAGAACTACCGGATACCAGATCAATCATGGACCTTCCGGATGGTTAAGCAAAGCAGTTCATCGTATAAACAATGTTCTGACTCAACCTTACTCTCATAAACACTCGAGAGTGATTGTCCTGGTTAGACACAACCATACCTCGTGCAAAAGAGCAAACAAGCATAATGGACTTTATGATTTCCTCAAAGATGTAACTTTGATTAAAAACCTGCCCTCTCACTTAAAGTTCAAGGGTCTTCTATTCAAGAAGTCAGGAGTTAGATTTAATTCCCTTACTCCAAACTTTCTGTGTTCAATGTTTCTCGTCCCACCACGGGGAGTGGATTCTATGTACACTAAGGTGTACACTTTCAGCTTTGTATTGCTGACTCCACCATCTGCTGCAAAGTATCTTGCAGATGGGTTTACAAATTCGAGCAAAAGTCCTTCGTTAAATTTGTTCATCTTTCCTTCCTCAGAGAGGATCAAGAATGGAGCTACCTTGGCAAGAGTGAACCACTACTTGCTTTGACTCACTCGTGTTTCTATTGGGCACACCGATCCCAATCTTCTTGGATGCCTTCTTCAAAGCATAGAGGAAAAAAAATTTGTCAAAAAATTCAGCCTTGAATTGAATCCAAGTCTTGTTGTAAGTTCCTTGTAGAGCTTTGGTATACCACCAAGTACTTGCAATCCCCTTGAGGTGTTTAATCACATGCCTCATCTTCGACGCTTTTTTAGAAATTGCCGTTTGCAAAGGCAACTTCAAACTTGTCGAATCAATGCGGTAGCTTTCGGGGCATCTTCCCTTCCGTCAAAAGTATCAAACTTGACTGGAAGTGTTCTAGGTCTAGAGACCTTCTTCATATCCTTCCCGGAATGACGGGATTTCATGGCTATAGTTCTGGATTGACGTTCATGGATATTTTTTGGATTCTGAAGAATCTCGAGCATTCCGCTCCTTGGATTCTCTAGGTTCTTGAGCATCATGCTCTCGTCGCCTTCTCAGAGAATCCCAAGCCTTGTGTCGACTTCTTGCAGAGAGAAAAAAAATTTCCAACTCTACGAGCTTTTCCTTGCAGGACTTAGGTTCCACCTGCTTACTTCTCTCTTGGCTTGTCATGGCTTCTTCCCGTATCTTCCCAGAGTCGTCCACCTTTACAGAGAAAGAGAGGACACCATGCTCTGATACCACTGTCACAAACGGGAGCGCATAACAATATAAAATATACTCGGATAAATAAAATTTATCACTTAATATTGAAGCCAGAGGATATAGAGAGAAATAGAGAGAGAGAGAGAGAGAGAGAGAGAGAGAGAGAGAGAGAGAGAGAGAGAGAGAGAAGATCGACACAGTACTGGGGACCAGAAGATGGGCTGGTCCCCCCCCCCCGTAATAGTATCTTTATTACTGAGGAGAAGTCTATACAAGCACTTGAACTGAACGTATTACCACGTTCGTTCTAGAATAAGACTTGATGGTTCTGGGAAGCCTCAGCTTCCAATTCCTAGGGCAAAACCCTATTCCAAGGAACTTCCGTTCCTTATTCCCATTCTTCGAGAATCAAGGTTCTCTTCGAGAATCAAGGTTCTCGCCTCTGGATCTCACCTTCCAGACTCAGGGCATGGCATCCCTGCAACTCTTCTTTCCAGAGTCCTCTTCCCGCAGACCAACTCTGCTTTCCCGGACACGAAGTCCTTACTTGGGAATCCCAACTTCCGGATCACAACTTGAGAGACTACCTCTCTCCGATCCGTGGATCTACTTCCCAAACTCGGGTACGAAACCCTTGGGCTGATCTGGCTCTAGTTCCTCAGAGCGCTTTTCTCCTGCAGAGGCTCATGCCTTCCTCTGCTCCTACTCCCTCACGAAGAGGAAGTACACCTGCAATCAAATACTCAAAGATCAGAACATGAAAATCGTTACCTTCAAAGTCTCGACGCTCGAAACGCAACTCGGTTCTCGAAAAAGCAATTCCTCGGAAGAGATCTCTCCAGAGAAAATCCTCTCTTCCAATCCTACACACAAAAGAGGTGTGTTCTCGGGTTCCTTCTCGTAAATCAGCCCCGTCTACGACGTTTATGTGCTGAAAACAGAGAAAAACAGCAACTTGTCGCGATGGAAACACGCTTCGTAGGCACTTCTTCGCGAGGGAACTCGCGCACTGGGTCTTGGCGACATCTGGTACACTTGGGGCAGCCATGGGCATCATCGGCAACGTCTTCTTTACGGCTGAAATCTGCAGTAGCATCTCCTCCTTGCAAAGATTGGTCCTCCTCTCTGAGTGAGGGCATGTGATGCTTTTATAGCTCCTAGCCACGGACATGAATAGCTGCTCGCGTAGAGATTGCGGCTGTTTTTTTTTTGTTTTTTTTTTCCAATTTTTTTTTCTGTTCTGCCAGAAAAAGAGAGAGAGAAAACGCTTGCTGATCTGTTGCCTTATTTATCAGATGGCTGCCCACTTATTAAGTGGGCGGCCGGCGTATTTTAAAAATAGTATGAACCTGCCCAAAAACTCAATAAAACCTTATAAGTTAAAAACAATGCTTTCACAGCACTTCCCAGGTGTCCCTGGATGCAATCACATGCACAGTTGCAATGCAGACATAGACTTCCTCGCGGGAAAGCATCTGCTTTCCCGAAAAGCAATCCCGCTTTCTCAAAAAGCATCTGTTTTCCTCAAAGTTTCCTCTGAACCCATCTTCATTCAAGTGCTTTCTTTTTCCTTGTGCACAATTCTAACATAGTTCGGAATTTCCTCCCGACTATGGATATTCCCTTTCCGATGCACCCGTCACCCTATAACCGGCCTATACAACGTAGAGGGCGGTACTATTTCAATTACCTGTTAACTTTACACAGAGCACTGAGAAGGGAAGAGAACACAGTTGCGTCCAGCGACTAGAATGTCACTGCGCACACGAGACCGACACCCTGTAGGCCCCAAAGACTGGCGCCCCTTTCGGTATTTCTTTATTCAAATTAAGGTAGACGATCCGACCACTTAGCACAAGCTTTCACAAAGCTGTCCAAACCTGGCGAGGGCTGAAAACGCAGGTTTTCGACCGGATTTTGACAGCATAACGACGCAAAAACCCCTGTAGGTCAAAAACACCTGTCTAGGACGGATTCCCTCGATATCTGGAAGCTTTCTGGTGAGCTGTCACAGAAATTCAGCGGGCTGTAATTCTCTGTTTTTCACTGTCAGGAGCCCAAAAACCTGTACACGCATCCCAAGGCTGTCACGAGGCTCCCCCGATGTTCCCTTGCAGTTTAGGTGCGAAACCCCTAAACCTGCAGAAAAACACAGCAGGCTGTAATTCCCTGTTTCGGATCGTTTTTAGCGGAGCGAACACGCCTACGTGTGTCCCAAGGGCTCCCGCACGCAATGGCACAGTTCCCCTGTGAATTGGACGAGTTTTCACGCGAGAAAACTCGCAATCTTTCGTGATGGAACTGTGCGTACCTGTGGGGGATTAGCAATTAGCTAATCCGGTTCCTGTTCAGAAGGCTCTTGCCTTGGCAAACGCGCATAAACCCCCAGAACTGTACATAGGTCAAATGAGAAGCCCACTAGTGGGGCATAACATACTGTACGTAGGGGAGAAAGAGAGCAGTATGTAGCGTGCGGGGCATCACTCCCGTCACCATACTGTGCATAGAGGGCAAGGTAAGCATTCCATAGCTTCTTTACCTGCTACAATCCACCTGAGGCTGAAAATGGCGCCCCCTTTGTTGATATGCAGCTCGTTTTTGCCTCCCAGAGTAGCAGAATCGCTCACAGGCTGACACGTCGCCCAGTTTCCGAGTTTGGGCTTTCCCTGCTAAAAATATCTCAACTGGTGCGTCAGTTGACTTGGCAGCAGAGCAATAAAATGTTCCCCTTGTCATTCCAAAGCTAATGACGCGAACACATTTTCCGGTCAAAAATAACAGTTCCCTAAATTTTAGGAGATGCTTCCATGGCGTCCCTATCGGTCTCCTGACCAACATCTACAATGTGGGTTAATTTACTGGCCCCTTTCAACTTATAAAGTTGCAGTGACTTGACGAGTGGCCCAAATTCCAGTTTGGCGCACACGAGCTTCCATACTCATCAGAATTCAGTGCTAATTGGCTCGGGCAGTCCCTGTCTGACCGACCTAGATCCCCGAGGTGAGAAACCCATTTGGCTGCAGCCGTTTCACACTGGCCATGCAATGTCCACTTGCACCTTTCCAAGGGTTTTGGGACAAACAAGTAAAAATAAAATAAATATATCTAATACTTATTTACGGAAGGCAACAGGAAAAATACACCTCCTGGTGACACACCCACCTTGTGACGCATCAGGAATACCCATCACCTAGTCCTTTCCTACCGAACTTACTGTACAATCTCCTTCACGATGCTCTATGTCACCCATCCTATGACACATCAGAGATGTCCGTTCCCGGATGGTCGGATACTTCTTTCCGATGCTCCCTGTCACCCATCCGATGTGACGCATCAAAAGTACCCGTTCTTGGTGGCCTTACAGATATTCCCGTTCTCAGTACTCCCGTCATTACTTTGAATGACGCACTTGGAATATTCTGTACTCGGATGTCTCCAGTGAGAAAAACCCTCTCACTTAAAATTCCAATAATTCATTTAGAATTATTTTTCCTTGGTGTTCCAAGCGAGAAAACCCTCTCACTTATAAATCCAATAATTCATTTAGAATTATTTTTCTGTCAGATAAAGCCAATTTGGCAACACCTTCTGTTGATGCTGGTTGTGCGACTTGTGAGTTGGTTTAGTTGAGGAGATTCTTGTTAGAGCTCGTTTACTTTCAGCGGATAGCATTTTATTTCCCATACGTCTTTCGGGGGTAGTAGATGGATTGTATACTTTTCTAATGCAGAGATTTGTTGTAGGTATCCTCGTCCAACGAAACCCTCTCCTGGTCTGTCTTCCTTCCCAGGAGCTGAGAGGGGGTGTTAAGAGTTATGGCATCTCTCTGGATTCGTTCAATTGGTCCTAGTTTCTCCCAGGGACAAGTGTTGGGAGTGAGGTCTGTTTTGTGGCCGTGCCCGGCATTGTGAGGTAGTTTTCTCATGTCGGGTTCCATCCATGTTGAGCTCGGGGTTTTGGCTTGGTTCCATGGCCATATAGGCTCCTGTTGGTATCCCAGTCACCCTTATTTTTTCCCCTGATCCCTATAGGCATCTGGTGCCCTTCTTTTGGTAGTTCCTCCTATTTCCCTATTTTCCTATGTCATGGATGCCAAGGACTGGGTCAGCCAGCCAGCTTGTGGCCCTATATAGGGAGGTGGGGGGGGGGGGGGGGGGGGTCACCTCTGTAGACATAGCATTAGAGCCCAAAGAGGGGGCGCCTTCAGGGGGCAGCCCATTGGGTGGAAATGTGCCCTTGGCTGGCAGTCACAACAGGATCCCCTCCTAGCGTTTTAGCCCAGCTTATTTTTTCAGATCAGCCCCATCGTTTTTGTTGGGAAGCAGAGGCAGTGTGTAGAGACCCTCTCTACAGTGCAGTACTTCCTCAGGGAAGACTTTCACAGGCCTTGTGATCATGCAGTGGCAGGGTTTCTCATCCGAGATCCAGATCCAGATCTAGATCTAGCTAGGAGGAGGTGCACCTATGCTTGCAGTGGCAGGGTTTCTCATCCGAGATCCAGATCCAGATCTAGATCTAGCTAGGAGGAGGTGCACCTATGCTTGCAGAGCATGTTGGAGGTGGTGCCCGTGTGGAGACCGTGTTATTGGTCTCGTGTGCAGGAGGAGATGGCAGTGGCAGTGGCAGTTGCAGTTGTGTGTGTACCTTGGGTCTATCCATTGGGGCATGTCATATCTATGCCGGACCACCCTTGGTCACTTGTATGAGCAGTTGTATCAGCATGGAGAGCCTTTCCGAAATCTCTCTCTCTCTCTCTCTCTCTCTCTCTCTCTCTCTCTCTCTCTCTCTGATGTCTTGTCTTTCTCTACTTTAATGATTTCTCTTCTCCATAGGTGCCTTGTTCATGTATGTGGCATTATAGGTGTTCTAGATTGGAGTCGAGGTGTCCACCGGTTTGCGAGCTAGTTCTTGTCTTCATTGCATCTTCTGCTACCACCTTTGACACATTGACATTTGCAGACGAAGAGTCAGCGTTTTTTAACATTTCTGGATTTTGTGCTGGTTTTTCTCTACTTATTGATTAAATTTGGAGTAAATTAAGTTTATCGTGAACATTCCATGGATTTTAATGGACCGCTTGTAAAATAAGGAGGGCACAGAATTGACCAAATGTTTTTGTTTTCTACTCTTAGCAATAATTTATCACGAACTGCATTTAATTCAAAGCTACTGTTCATAAAATGTCAAAGGTTTGTGGAGGATTACTACATATATATTGGTTTTTGTGCAGATAGCAAAACTCGTACTTTGCTACTTTTTTTGACCTTTGTTTTCTACTAATTGTCTTCTGCCACTCTCTCTTTGGGGCCTTTTTTCTGTTCTTGCTGTATTTTTCACACCGATTTTCAGTGGGAAAGCATCAAGGTTACCTTGCAATTCAAGTACCTGAGCTCTAGTGCAAGGTGGATAGGTACGATAATTACGGTTAAAAAAAACGATAAAAGCGTTGTACAATATGGTAATCACTACCAATATGGAAAATACGTTATGTACTGATTACAAATAGATGCACATGTCTACTTAGGCATGGCTGCATACATGTAAGTATGCATGCATACACACCGACATACATGACACGTATGTATATATACATACATATGTCTACGACCTAATATACATGCATGCATACAAGCCTCTATGTGTGCTGATGAGTGCGTATAAGTAACAACCAGTGCGTTAAGTACTAATACCAGTACGCATATTTATTGTACGGTATGGGAAGAATGATAAATACGAGTTCGGAATGCAACCTTGCTCTAGTGACAATCTTCTTCTTGAACAGAAACAATTTTGCATGTATGGGAATTAGACTTAAAATAGCACTAAAAAGTACGGCCAACTACTGGACTACTGTGTTGAAAAGATTGATGGAGTGCAAGAACTTAATCATGTTGCCTCCTTATCTGCCTATGCAGCATTGCTTTGCAAGCACCTTATTGGATTATGAAGTTTAGCTCAAAAATTTTGAGGTAAATATTAGAAAACATTAAACCTTCTATGTCTAAGCTAATGTTTGTTAGTGTGCACTTTATTTTGGCATTACGAAATGTGCATCATGTATTAATGCTTGCTAGTTTCTGTCTGTAGGCATCGAACCGAATTTACCTTGTTCTGGAGTTTTGTGCTGGAGGTGATTTAGGTGCCTACATCAATCGGCATGGAAAGGTCCCAGAGGCTACAGCGAGGCACTTTATGTGGCAGCTAGGTAAGGTCTTTCTATTTGAATCACCTCCACACTCTGACAATCTTTGGGTGCTTTCTTTTCCACTGACTGAGCAGAATGCAGATGAATGAAGCTTGAACCTTTTGTCTTTACATTGTGGGAAATTGTGCAGTGAGGAATCAGTGTAATTGTCTGTATTAGCTTGGTGTCAAGCTTTCCTGATGTTTACACGGAGCTAATGCATGAGTCGTGTCCTTTGCAATCAAATTCGTACCCCTTGATATCTCATGCTTTTATGCTTGTATGGTGCCTAGGTGCTGGCTTACAAATTCTGCGAGCAAACAATCTTATACACAGGGATTTGAAGCCGCAAGTAGGTAGCTTGGTAGAGTATTTGAAATTGTAATTCATTTGTTCTTGCTCAGTGATAAATTTTTCTTTCTTTTGGAATTGTTTTCAGAATCTTCTCCTATCTTCTAGTGACACAAATGCAGTGCTCAAGATAGCAGACTTTGGGTTTGCAAGGTGATGATGAAGATTTTGTTCTGTGCTGCTTAGCTATTAATTTTTGTGATGCTTTCTTAAAGCACTGTGGAGTTCTTTTGCAGGTCTTTGCAGCCACAAGGAATGGCTGAAACATTGTGTGGATCTCCATTATATATGGCGCCTGAAATTTTACAGTCCAAAAAATATGATGCAAAGGTATGGCATGACATCTCCCTCTTAAGTCATCATCTCACACGTCTTGAGAGTGGGATAGGAAATAAGTTTGTTGCGTGGCGAGACTTTACTTCAGTGGTAATCGGGGGTATATCCATTGTGGTGATTTCCATATTCTAGAAAGGAGCAAAATGCAGCTGATAGTTTGCGTGAAAAGTAGACTTTTTATAGTAAGGCGTCCACTCTATATTGTCAATGTGTGGCTCAGATGATTTGCAATAGTAAGGGTTAAGCAGTACAAAATCCCTAACTTCAAAGAATACCTGAGAAGAAGTGGTAGGCACCATCTCTCCTTGTTTTGTCGTTAGAATAGAACCAGTGTGCACGAATGCAAGATAAAATTGTGTGCAGCATAAGAGTAAGCGAGTATCCAATGCTCACTTACATAGCCTCAACTAGGAAGTTCATTCCGTATGGCTCACCATTCACCATCATGATGACTTTGGTCAATGTACAATAACCGATGCAAGGAGCGCGACCAACCTGACCAACACACTGTCACGACTTAAAGGCTGGACGCCACAATTAATCCAAAACGGCTCTAAACTGGCAATTTTCACGTAAGTGATAACGTGCCATGTACTTCCGTGGTTTGTGCTGCGAATTGTAGGCCGCTGATGTGGCATTCGTATTACCGGATTTGGGAAGCATTTCAGCTAGCTTTTCGTGCTCTGTTTTTAGCTGTTGCCAGTGCTTTTTGGGGGCGCCCACTATAGTGGCCCCTTGTACCAATAAAAAGGCCCAGTCGGTGAAGATCAGCTTAGTAGCAGATCGCAGAGCTCACCTCCTGGCAGTTGTATAGTGTGATGAAGTATCGAAAGGGGTGCTAGACTCTTAAGGCCAGTGCATCTGGAAGCAGATATCTGCCGCTTCGTGTCCTCTCTCTCTCTCTCTCTCTCTCTCTCTCTCTCTCTCTCTCTCTCTCTCTCTCTCTCGCGCGCGCGCACGCTTGCGTTGTCCTTTTGCTAAAGATGGTTGGCCACCATTCAGAAGAACCTGTGCCCTTAGGGATATTTGAAGAGTTAGGGAAAACTACCTAGTCTAGGATGCACATGCATAGAATTTATGATTCCGACACAACTGTGAGATCTTGGATACTAGAGATGAGATTCGGCTGTGCCATGACATAGTCCACTGTGTTGGCTCCATGTCTGTGTGGGAAGCATGTAAAACCTCCCGCAGCAGGAAATCTCTGTAGGCCATTCAAGATGGCCAATCCATGTGCGGTGCCCATGTCTATCAGGTGTCGCCCATACTCAGTATATTCCACATCGTGTGATAGTCTGGACAGGCCCATCTCTACAGCATCTAGCTCTCTCAACATCTCCTCTGAAGTATCATAAAACACGGTCTGGTGATGGGCAGTCCTAGCATTGAAGTCCCCTAGAATGATAATGTCACCATCTCTAGAGAACTCCCATATGTCATCATCCAGAATAGAAAAAGGGGACTGTCCTCTGGGTGATGCATAGACTGATGTACTCGGGGGAAAGTAGCAAATAGCAATGTAAAGATATCTGCGTGTCTCTGCTTTCAATCTCACCCACATGTACCTAGCCTGCTCATCCCTACGGGCTATATGTATCAATGGCTGCAGATCTTCTCTAAATAACACTGCCATGTCTCCTGTCTGTAAGCTGTCTCCCACCTGTATCCACTGATGTGAGGCATGGATTGCCCAGGGGCCTGGTGTGTCTCAAAGTAAAAGATGATGTCTCTTCCAGTAAAGCTATCCTCAAAAGCACCCACATCAAGACGCATAGATCCATTACAGTTCCAGGAAGCCACTTTGAGTGTGGTCCCATAAGTCTCGCACCGTCATGTGGAGCGTCGCTCTAGTATTACTACTCCTCCATCTCGGTAAAAGGCAATCTTGCCTTTTCCCCTTGCCGCTCTAATCTCCGGCATTACTTCCTGCATGTGAGCGATCTGTGAGAGGGTGAGATCATCCCCGAGAAAGATGCCCGTCTCTTTAAGAGTTGGTCTTTTCTTCAAGAAGGACTTCTTCGCTTCCATGGAGGGAAAACGGAGGATGAGTGCTCTTTCTTTTGAAGTTTCCCCACTGCTTCCATTTTTCTTAATGTTGCCCACTCTCCATGCTCTTGTGTACGTCGGCTCATGAACCCCCATCAAGGCCATGAGTTCTTTTACCTCTTCGTCCACATTGCCTTTGTCTTTAAGACGGCAAATTCTCACATGTAAAGCGCGCACCCGTCTTCTTTGTTCCTCCTCTAGTGTCTGATTAATGATAGTGGGTGTGGACGTGGGCGTTATCTCCTTGCCTTTTCCTTTCTTTGCCACCTTGATCCATTTCTCGGCTTCATCCGCCTTCTGTTGAGTTTTGGTAAGAACATCCACCCAAGAAGTCGTCATCTCTTTGTGTTGCTCTTCTCCCTCTTTGATGGCCCGTACTTACTCCTTGATCGTGTTGATTTCTTCGATTACTGAGGGTTGCAGTTCGTCCTCTTCCAGTGTGTGTCTTGATCGTGCTTCGGCGAGGTCTTTCTTGAGTGACGCAATCTCTTCATCCTGAGTCGTCACTCGGTCTTCCAACGTATTTATCTTGCTCTCTTGGATCAACACGCGTCCTTCGAGCATGTTTATTGTGCCCAAGAGATTGCGGTTCATCTTGGTAATGGTCTCCGTCATTTCCTCTTTGCACTTTTGAATGGCATCCTCTAGGGGGTCGGCTTTATCGTTCAGCTTCCTCATGCTTGATCGCTGTCCGAAAAAGAACCACTAAGCGCACGTGTGCATCCATACTAGCAACGGACGTGGTAGCTGGGCGAGTGGAGGAACACGAGGAGGTATGGCAAGGGAGGGGCAGCGATAGAGTACGGATGAGAGAGAGATAGATAGATAGATTTTATTATCGTCCTCGGAGGTCAAATATGACCTATGGGACCAAAGTTACATGTGATGTAGTATGTGTATGGCTGATGAGTGACTCTCGATGCTCCAAAATTATAGTGATGAGAGTCGCAATGGAGAGCCCACACTTTGGCTGGGAGAGGAAAGTCTGCAGGTTTAAGTTATGGCTGAAAATGTGAGAGAAGCAAGTTCGGATGTGATCAAAAGCTGAGCACTCTAGTAGTGTGTGGTACTCAGACTCTCGAACTTGCAGTGAGCATAATGTGCACAATCGATTTGACTCTTCTCCATTGCCCCAACGCCCTATCTCGCATCGAAGGAAATGGGAGCTAAGCCGAATTGCTGCGATAGTGCGTATCGCGGACAAGGGAATAGGCTCAAGCATGTAAGTGTGAGTACGGTTTCCTCTCTCAGCGAAGAACATGGTTTTGTAGTTGGGGGCAATATAGGTGGTGTAATGTATGAAGCGTGACCCACCGGATTTCTCCCAAGCCGTAATACATTGGCGTTGTAGAAAAGCTTCATTCACTTGAGAGTCAATTGAAGCATCATGTAGCAAGTGTAATGCATCCCATCTCCCAAACCACTTCTTTATGTCTTGCATCCATCCCGTGCTCAAGATCTTGCTTTTATGCGTCTTTTGAACTTTTTTGCTTGCTTCCCATGCAATTGTAGGAAGTCGATGTGAGGGGTTTTGACGCATCTTTATCATGTACTCCACAACCCTTTCCATGCCCATAACCTCAATTGGAAGAGATCCCGACTCAAGAAGTAGGAGCATATATGGTGTTTGTGTCTTAACTTGGAGAAAGTTTGTAAGAAAACGCTTTTGGACATTCTCAAACTCTTTCCAAGTAGACTTTGAGATGCTCCCGCCCCACACTTCAACTCCATAAAGAAGAACCGGTGTCACCAATGCATCAAAAAGATACTTCCTGAGAACCCAACACTTGATGTTTCCCGCATTACACATGTTCTCAAATGCATAATATGCTCTCTTTCCCGCTTCCAAACGACGCATAGCACATTCATGCCACTTGTGATTGGATGGAACCTCAAGGCCAAGGTACTTAAAGCTCTCAACAACTTCAAGTGTCTCGTTGTTGTACACAATGCATGGCTTCTCCTTATGGTTGGTTTTCACAAGCATAACCTTTGTTTTAGATTCATTTACAATCAGCCCACTATGCAAGCAAAAGTTCTCAAGGACAACCATAAGCTTTTGTGCATCTTCTAAAGTGTGTGCTAGAAGCACTACATCATCGGCATACAACAAAAGCATGATTACCGCATTGCAAATAGTGACCTCTTCAATGCCTTCTTCTTGCATAAAGTCAAGTATCATTTGTTCCAATTGATCGATGCATAGACCAAAGAGAGTTGGTGACAATGGACATCCTTGTTTAACCCCAATAGTGCTTACAAAAATTTCTGAAATTTCTCTTCCCATGCGCAATTGACAAATCACCTTCTCATAGATTCGAGAAACCGCAAGCATAAACTCACTTGGCACTTGGAGTTCTTCCATCCTTCTCCACAAATTGTTACGTGGAATCATATCAAAGGCTTTCTTGAAGTCCACAAAACAATAATACAATCGCTTGCCTTTCAACCGACTTTCCTCCATGAGAACACGAAGAGTGACAAGATGATCAATGGTGCTATGGCATCGACGAAAACCCGCTTGTCCCTTTGCACGCTTGTCATTCTCTTCAGCCCAATCACTCAATTTCATCTCCATTATGCACCCAAACAACTTTGCCATAAGAGACCCAATCATTATAGTCCTGTAGTTGCTTACATTCTTTACATCCCCTCCTTTATGCAAAGGCTTAACCCAATTAGTACTCCAATCATAAGGCATACCATGTTGAAGTGCAAGGTTGAACATATCACACATCCACTCATGGGTAAAATCTCCCGTCCATTTGATCATCTCCGGCTTGATACCTTGAATATCTCCCGCTTTGCGAGTGGCCAACTTTTCAAGCCCACCGCATACATCCTCAATAGTAAAAAAAAGACGGCAGTATTTGCTTGCTCATATAATTGCCTACAATGTGTGTACATATCCACTAGACTCAAGTTACCAAAATTCTCAACCCGCTTGCCTCTGAAGTTTCTCCAAAATCTTCCACATGCATGTGCCTTTTCTTGGACTTGAAATTCTTGTTGCTTTACTTCCCATCTTCTTCTCTTCTTTTGAATCAATGCCTTGTATGTATGCAAATGACTTTGATAGTTGTCTTTGTCCATAGTTGCATCAAGCTTTATCAAGGACTTTCGAGCATCTTGACATTCTTTATCAAACCACCTTTTGCGTGATCTATCTTTGTTGATACCATGGAGATGCTTTATGGCAAAGCATTCTTCCGCACAAGAACAAATAGCTTTCTTGAAAGCTTCCCATTTAGTTTCCAATGGTGCATCACATTGAAGCTTTGTCATCCATAATTTTTGCTCAACCATTTCAATGTACATTGGTGCCCGTTTGAAATCCATACATAGTGATAACTTCTCTTTCCTTTGGCTGAGATTATCATGCTTAGTTGCTTCTCCACATGAAAGGTCAATACATAAGGTGCGATGGTCGGATTTCGGGGTCCATTGACTAAACATAAAACTCTTTATGCGATACATGATGGCTTCAAAGAGTAGCATATAGTCAATCACACTATCCCCATTATGTCTCCTACATGTAAATCCATTGGTTCCACTCCACAAAGATACACCATTGGCAATGAGCATACCCGTGCTATTACACATGTGTAAAAGTAACTTTCCATACTGATCCGGCTCTTTCTCATCCATTGAAGTACGATCATACAAGTGAACTTCCTCCAACTCCCTTGAAATGTATGGCATATCAAATTGTTGAGTATCATGTTGCAATGTTTTTGTGCGAGCATTCATATCCCCAAATACAATAACATCACCTTCACCTTTGAAATAAGCAACGTCCTCTTCCAAATCAGAAAATGGTTGATCTCTATCCATGCAAGCATAAAAGGGAGAATCATGATGAGGAATGTAGCAACCGGCTACAAAAATGGGTGCTCTTTTTGGTGTCATAATTTTCAGCCATACATAACGTTTGTACTTGTCATCTTTCATCTTCACAATTGATACAAAATCTTCCAATCCTTTCTTAACCATACATGCTAACCCTCCTTGTCCTCTTCGTTGCTTGAGATTCTTTGACCACATCAATGAATGTACATTGTAATCCTCCAAGCCGTTAATCCTTTGTGTATCATGCTCCCAAGTTTCAACAAGAAGTACAACATCGGCTTTGCTTGTTAGTTTATCAATGCCAACCCCCGCATTCCATGGGTATCCATTACAATTCCAAAAGCATATTTTCAATTGTAACTCGGTCTCATAGGTCACGCATCCCTATTTGCTTGAGAGACTTGCCTCCTCCTTGGGCACATTTTCTTCATGAGAGATCTCCTTGTTTTTATTATTCTTTTCCTCATATGCCTTGCGACGCATATTTTGTTGCTTAATAGTGCGATCTTCACATACAAAACATTTTGTATCCCTCAAATAGATCCAACTATTATCAAGGATAATCTTTCGCTTGGTCTCATCCGGCATGGTGTATACAATTGGCCGTTCTCCCGAGCGAGGAGCTCCTTGCTTCCCCACTCTATGTGCTCCATAGACCATAACTCCGGACATGCCAAAGTGGGTTTTGAAGAAATCTTCAATAACAATGGCAAGAGAAGGAGGTGTCTCTAACTTCTCTTCGGGAATTCCACGAATAACAATGTTCTTGGAACGTCGCTCCCGTTCCTTCAACTCCTCCACATCCACATTCTCAACATTCTTTGTTTGAACCATAGCTTGCATGAGTGAGGAATTAGAAACCACATTGCTACCACATACATCAGCCCAAGACTTATTTGTGCATACATTTTTCATGTCGCATACATCCCGGCTCATAGTGTCAAATTTCTCCTCTTTCAATACATGGTCATGCTCTACTTTGCTCATCCGCTCCTTCAAATCATTCAAGTCCACAAGAGAGCGTTTACATTCCTTGACTTCCTCTTCAAGTTGTATCAAACATGTTGTTTGCATCTCAAGTGTCCTCTTGAGATTCTCATTCTCAACCACAAGTACCCTTAGTGTGCCATTCTCCATTGCAAGTGCTCGTAGGTCTTCGCCTTGTTTGTTTACGGTCTCTTGCAATGAGAGAGGCAACACGATAGAGTTAAAATTAAAAATGATAGAGTTAAAAAGTTAGTAAGTTAAAAAATTAAAAGGTTAAAATTAGAGAGAGCGATAGAGAGAGAGAGAAGCAGCGCGATAGAGAGAGGGAGCGGGAGCGGGAGCGCAGGGGCAGGGGTGGCGGGTGCGGGGCGGGAGAGGGAGAGATTCACCTGCGCAGGGGCAGCAGCGGGGGGGCGAGAGGAAGCGGGAGCGCAGCAGCAGCGGGGGGGCGAGAGGAAGCGCGAGCGCAGGGGCAGCAGCGGGGGGGGGGGGGGGGGGGGGGGACAAAGAGAGAGAGAGAGAGAGGTTGAATGTAGGATTGCGAATTTATCTGAGATTGGCTTCATTCTCTAGGCAGATTTATGGAGCGTTGGAACGATTCTTTATCAGTTGGTGACTGGTCAACCACCCTTCACGGGGCAAAGTCCTTATCAGGTCTTTCTAATTCTGTTAAAGAATGTGCTGAGTTGGTAGTTGTCTATTTCTGAATGGCGATTCGCATTTTTTTTTGTACAGTTACTTCAAAATATTCAGAAGTCAACCTATCTGCATTTTCCCAACTCTGCGCTACACCCCGAATGCATCGACCTTTGTCGAAAACTTTTAAGAAAAGATCCAGGTATCCTTTGACTTTGAATGGAAGTTTCTAAGTTGTAAATGTTCCTTTCTTACGTGGAGTAAAGTAAATGTACAAAATGGTTAGTTAATTGAAAGTTATGAAATACCAGTGGGTGTTGCGGACGGACATACATGAAACTCATTATTAGGGAGACATATAATTATTTTGACGGAAATATAAATGTGATCTCAGAACACCAATTCAATTTACAAAACATTTATCTTGTGCAAGAGATCCCTAAAGTTGCAAGTTTTCCTAAAGAAAGAAATTAGGAAGGGCTTGATAGCATCGTTGAATGCACAGTGAAAACAGAGATTTACTGGAGTAACAACGTAGGTGCCTATCCCTAAAGTTGCCAATTTTCCTGAAGAAAGAAATTAGGAAGGGTTTGATAGCATCTTCGAATGCACAGTGAAAACAGAAATTTACGGGAGTAACAATGCAGGTGCCTACATCTTTTAGCCAAAAACAACAAAATACATAGCATAAATGCCAAAACAATCTAATGTGAAGAGAACTTGTGAAGAATTTTAGAGAAAGATATGAAATACAATGTTAAGAAGCCTTAATCGCATATGGGTGCACCCACTGAAAAGCTCGCAAATTGACAATTTTGTTTCAATTTCATCATCATTTTGTTCGTTGCATATGTGGGAAGTAGTAAGCTTATCTCTTGCAGGTGAATTTTAGCTTAAAGCTGCACTCCTACGGGTCTTCTGATGTTATTGAGATTGTGGGGTTGGTTTCAAACTGATGGGTTTTTTTCTTGTTGCAGTCGAGCGCTTATCTTTCGAAGAATTTTTCAACCACAGTTTTATTGCTGAGCCAGTGAGGTACTACTTTAATTGAGAAAGCTCTTCGAATCAGATACTATTTTTGTAATAGCAGGGTTTTCTACATCTTGATTATTATACTATTTCTTGAAGGATGGAGATGCATTTACAGGTGCTTCTCCTAAGGGTTTGAGACTTCATCTTTTCCTTGACAGGCATGAACCTACGTATTGCAGCTCTGGAGAAACTTTGCGCTGTTCTGCTGAAGCAAGATCGTTTCAAGAGGAGCCAATGCCCTTTTTACTGGATGAAGACCCTCAGTTTATTTCTGCTTCTCCTACAAGCAATGCTAACACAACACATAAAGCAACTCCTTTCAGTGCATTACGAGGTTCTGGGGAGCGAGACGCTACTTTGACCTTACGTGAGAGAAAGGGTATGTTGCAAAGAGAGAGAGGTAGCTCTACTCACAAGAATGAATCTCTGGATGCAAAACCAAGTAAGGCTATTGCAAGTGAGGGCCTTCGAACTGGTGCAGAGGGTGAACAATGTGGCTTAGCGATAAGCCACTCCAAAGGTACATGGTGATTGTTAGATCTTATTTGGGAGGTCATCGTAGTAAGCATTACCATGACTGTAATCATCAAATGTTTCAGGTGCTATGATAGACTCTATGGAGGTTTTGGAGAAAGAATATGTTCTTGTCAGTGTACCTGTCACATCAACGGATGCCATTTCTTTTTCGGCAAGTGAGCAATCTACCTGTGTGGGACAGCAATCGCCTTGTAAAAATCCTCAGAAAGTATCTATGGTGAATACACCATTGCCAAAAGCTGTATTTTCTGAGGAGGCTGGAGCTTCTGAGGACTTGCTTGATATTGGATTTGCACGAGCTAATCGTCTGACAAGACTGCAAGTTCTCCATAAATGTGCAGAGACAATTGCTGATTTGGCTCACAACAAGGTAAAACTTGTTTTCCTAATTCTTGAAAAATTATCTGATTTGTGAAACATTAAATGCTTCGTTGTATGCAGTGTGTTGGAGGCCAATTTCTAGAAGCCTTTTCAATGCATTTAGTATGCCTAGCAGTTTGGAAGGAAGCACTGAGTACTTCCAGAAAGGCTGGTGGTTTTGACACACATACACGTGGCGAAAATGAGAACAGAAAATTCTCTCTGGATTTCCTATGCATACCAGAGAATGAATGTGGATTTGAAACATTGTGTTCTCGTGTAGAGCAGAGATTCTGTGCCGCGGTTGAACAAGCAGAAGGGCTAGCCCCTCATGTTCAGGGCTTAGATGGTACTTGTGTTAACAGCCTGTTGTGTGAATTATTTGTTGCAAGGTTTATGAGGTGATCAAACTTCAGACATTATTTGTGCAGGCAATACAGAGATTCCAGATCCCATGGAGATAATATATCAAGCTGCTCTAGCAGCAGGAAAAACTGCAGCTGTAAGCAGGATTTAAGCAAGGGTTTTTCTTTATTTTCTTTATCGCAAATCATAACCATTTTCGAAGGAAGTAAACTATTTAGATTTTGTAACAATTCTATCAGCTTGCTCTGATTGTTTGACTTTTATTAGGTGGATGAACTCATGGGGAATTTGGCAAATGCAGCAGCAGCTTACAGCAAAGCAGCCACCATATTGTACTTTCTCCTGGTTGAAGCTGCAGCCTTGCCCATAACTCCACGCTTGCTTTTGGGTAACGCTGATAGGCAACGCCTTCATTATTACATTGACATTATTGCAAAAAGGCAAAATCTTTGTGCAGCGTATAAAGTTAATCTTCAGCAGTAGTTAATACCCTCTCTGTCAAACATGTTGTGTGCGTATTGTAGAACGGTGAGACCAATATACAGCTGTATAAATGACCATAAGTCTCTGCTGCAATAGTTGGTAAAGACGTGCCACAGGGATTGAGGAGAGGATTGAACTCAAAACACCTCATGGCTCAAACTTGCACACCTCAGACTCCAGCCGCATAGCCTACCCTGATTTTGGCAATAGCGGAAGGTGACAAAGAACAGACATCTTCCTACTTTGTAATATATGATCCTCTTGAAGCTCCCCTTCGTATATTTGGTGCCATACCAGTCTGAGGTGCCTAATCTACATAGTGTCTATACCTTTGTAAGCAGAAAATCCGGAATATTTCTTGGTTGTAAATATACTTTGTACAGAGTTTTGAGTTCAACATTCACTTAGAAGCATCACATTGCAACTGTGGTAAGCCCACCAGCCACAGCGTGCACTCGGTTCTCATCACATTCGCCACACTTTCCCTTGGATTTGAATGGAGTGGTCTCTGTAAGGACACACATGAGTGGCCCTCCCTTGCGTTCCTGGTGCAATTGTACGAGTGTGAATCATTTTACAACAGTTTGTATCACCCCATGGACAGTTGGTTATATTGGGAGAAGTATCACATTGCAACTGTGGTAAGCCCACAATCCAGAGTGCACTTGGTTCTCACCACATTCGCCACACGTTCCCTTGGTTTGAATGGAGTGCTCTCTGCAAGGACACACATGAGTGGCCCTCCCTTGCCATCTCCCTTGATGATGTCTTTGATGTTTGGCTCTGATGTCTTGTATTGGTCTCCCGTGTTGATGTGATGTGATGGTCTATAATCAGGAGCTCTTGGTTGTTGGTGTGAGTTATTCCTGCTTGTGCTTCGTACCTCGGTGAGATGTCATCTGAGCAGGTTTCAAGAATTTTCTGAGGCTGGTCTACTAATGTGTTATATTTGACTCCCTGTCTGGAGTGAGTGCTGTTGATATTGATACTTCTCGAGCAAGAAGCGGCCCAGGTGCCTGTGACCAGGGGTCATCATTGGGAGAGAGCGCTTCTCTTCAAACAGAGGGAATAAATCTTTGAAAGATGGATGCTGAATGAAGCTATCAGGTGAGCGTAAGAACTATTATTTGTGCCGTCTTGTGGGTCCAAAGCATGTGGCTACAATTTGAACCCACTAATTGGGTAGAGGGCCTCCCCCAGAACATAAGAACATTACAATGGCTTAGTGTGCAATGCCCATGCCCGCATGTTTGTAATAGATCAGCCTAACCCCGCTCAAGCCCCATCTCTATTTCAAAACATTTTTAAGGGCCCAATAAACGGGCCCTAATCGCAATTGGGCTGTAGGTTTTCTACAAGGGTTGTGTCGATGCCACCCATGTCCTCTCTCTGTGTCTTTGTCTAAGCTCCTACCTCTATAGAGATATGTGTGTTGGGCGCTCACATCATATTGATCTGGTAGCCACCTGTCTATTGTGTATCCAGTTGCGTACACAGCTGATAATTGAAGCATATCACTTCCTTTGGTCTTCGGACTCTATTCGCTATTGGGAGGCCTCATATGCTAGTCGTGGAATTTCGTTTGGTTTGCCTCTCTGATTCCGTGGACGAAGGTTATGTGGTTGAAGAGAGCCTCCACTACCATAGGTGGCTCATGGAACTCACTTCTTATATCATTTACCATTGCTGGTTTGCTGTGAATCACGCATTATAGCAAAATTTTCAGGTCTCCCTAGCCTACTACTCTATGAGAGCAGTGATAGCCTTGGTGTTCAAACTGGGGGCGCATGTAGTAGTGCTTGGTGTCACGAAGGTGGCAAAGAGCCAGCACTTCTCAAGCATGGCTAATAAGTATATGCTCATGTTAAGGGGCTCCTAGAGGGTTGTAACATTGTAATAGTTCAATATCACAATGTTTTTTATTTTGAAGTGTTAATGGAGTTGGTGTTTCAACTTGTGTTTTAGGATGTCCAGACTCCTGAATAGACAAAGTTTGGTTTTGATGATTTTTTTTTTCTATTTAAAAAATGTTGCAAAGTAGTTTCCTTAGATCATCATGTATTCATTTGCTTCCGGAAAGCAAACAAGCCTCACTATTACTTGCCGTCATTTGCTTTGGTATAGCTCTCAGGTTATTAATACATGTTTAGAATTGAATCTATCGAAGAAAATTTAGATTTCTGCCCATGAGATTGCATCACACTTGGGTGTGTTTTCACAATATATCACCCCCCCCCCCCCCCCCCCCCCCAAACCAAAAAAAAAAACCAACAATCACCTAGGTCAAAACATGCACAGCTAACCCAAACCAAGAAGAAATTAAATCATAGCATAAGAATTAGGGCTAATGAGTTTAAATGTCATGAAGAGATGTCAAATGTAGCCAAAGAGTTGCATTCTAACTTACCAAAATCAATTTTAAGAAAGAAACCTCAATTAGCATGTAGTGCTCTCTCTCTCTCTCTCTCTCTCTCTCTCTCTCTCCCCTATGCTTCCTGGGAATTATCACACCATCATGTTTGATCACACTCTGGATTTTTGAGCATGAATTGAGTAGATGGGTAGAGAGAGAGAGGGCATACGGGCAACAGGACAGGCAGGGTTTGGGAGAGGTTTCTCCACTCGATTAGATTTTGACGCTCAGAGCCATTGTTGAGGAGGGTAGACACCATGGCAAGAGGATTTATTGGGAGCTTTGTGGATTTTCGTAAAGTCTTTGATACAGTGTCACGAGCTAGACTCATACATGATTGCAAGACATGCGGGTCCCACAGAGTTGATTTGGGGGATTTTAGCTTTGTACAGGACAATGGTATGGTCCATAATTGGGGTGAAGCAGGGCTGTCCCCTATCTCTGACTCTCTTTGGGATATATGGATAAGTTCAGATTATGTACAGACAAAGGGTGATAGAGGTGCCTAGTTGGCAGGACGTGGATCCCGTTGCTATTATATGCTGATGATATTGTGTTGATCTCAGATTCTCCAGAGGGGATGCATCATCATTTGGATGCATTGCATGTACTTTCGCAGGACATTGGATTGTCTGTGAACCTTAGTAAGACCAAGGTAATGGTGCTTAACACTATGGCGTAGTGGGTAAGGAGATCTGGCCCCACCTTTACATGGTCGAGAGACTCTAGAGTATGCAGATGTATATACTTATCTTGGGGAGGTTTTCAATGGTCTAGTATTTTCTCTAAGACGTGCAATAGATATGAGATTGACTAGAGACTATGCAGCATTGGGGAGACTTGGGAGGATATGTTTGCAGGTTCAGTTCCAGGAACCTCCGACCAAGCTTTGGCTCTTTGACACTTTGGTCACTTCGGCCATGCTGTAAGGAGTGGAGATATGGGGCCCCTCAGTTGATCATCATAGTAGATCATCATAGTAGAGCTGGCAATACTGATGGATGGAGATGTATGGAGAGGCCCTTGGTGTCTATGATTTCTCGGATGATTAGAGCCAAGGCCTCAGTACCACATGACATTGTTAGGGCGGAGCTCGCTCCTCCTCCATTGGTAGTGGAGGCACTCACTCTATCAGTTTCATTTATGCATAGCACCCGGGCTCTCCTTAGAGACAGATATGCTCGATTAGCACTAGTCTTTGCAACAACTAGCATCGCAAGGAGATAGATCATGTTAGTATGCAGAGATGGCATCCTGGTTTCAGCTACATGACTTAAGTATGAAGTGGCTACCCACATTTCAGTACTCTCTGGATGCACCTTCCATCTCCTTCACTAGGGCAGAGATTACCAGGCTCATCAGATAGTACTTTATTTAGCTGGATACAAAGAGGGCATGGATAGAGCCTACACAAGAGTTGGGTACGAAGATGGATTTCTATAGAGAGCATCTTCTCCAGCTTACGGAGGATGGTTTTGTGATCAGACCAAGATACATGGATACTCATCTATCCCACGGGATACAATGTGCTATCGGTCAGATACACACATCCTCACATCATCTAGAGATCGAGACATGTAGATTTAGAGGAGTACCCGTTGAGTCCAGGATTTGTTAGGTGTGCCAGATAGAGCTCGAGATAGAGATACATTACATATGTCACTGCCTAGTATACTATGAGATACGAGGCCGCTTTCACTGTCTATCACAGAGGGTTTTGGACCACTCTTTAGATTCATGAGATACCAGGATTAGAAATGCCTCGGATTATACTTACTGGAGATTCGCAGACACAAAGAGGACCTCTTCAAGAGGGGCACAATGAGAGTGAACCAGTGATAGCAGCAGATTACAGATTTCTTTCAGTCACCTAGACAGAGGGGTTCGAGCAGCCCCCACAACATAGCAACACCAGAGGCATATTGCTTGATCGGGCGATAGAGTTGGGGCGGTCCCATCTCCCACGGATGAGGGGCCCCTCTCGACATCGACGCAGATTGCGACAAAGGATCCATACCATACTGGCGCAACATAGGAGCCATCCTTACAAGAGTGCTTACCCTGGAGGACATTGAACCTCTACAGCCTTTTGGATACTAATGCCTCTACTATCAGAGAGCTCCATTGTATCCCCCCCCCCCCCCCCCCGCCCCCCATCTTTTTGTATCCCCCTTTGTATCAACTTTCACCCCACCCCTACCCACTTTTTTCTTTTCAGTTCTTTGTACTTTTTGTACCCATACCTGGTATTCAATTCACCATATGTAACCTTTTGGTCTCATAGGTCATTTTGGCCTTTTGAAGACGTTAATATTACATTTCATTTCATCTCATCCTCTCTCTCTCTCTCTCTCTCTCTCTCTCTCTCTCTCTCTCTCTCTCTCTCTCTCTCTCTGAGAGTAAATATTTGGCTCATACTGACATACATTGCTTTAAACTTTTAGCCTAAGAGCTAAAAATACGACCTTTCCTATAAGTCACATACATACACGCGAGGAAGGTGGCTGGAGCCGTACATTTCTCGGAGCCCTGCAAATTGACCTCATTGTCTCTCTCTCTCTCTCTCTCTCTCTCTCTCTCGCTCTCTCTCTCTCTCTCTCTCTCTCTCTCTCTCTCTCTCTCAGCTTGCTCACACAATCACCTGCTACACACTACATAGCAAAACTTTGCTATGGTTACTATAATACATAACCCTTTACTTACTCTTTTCGTGCAATAGTAGACTACAACGAAAATATCGCTTTACGTTAAAAGCCTAGATTTTTTTCTAAAAACCAGGAGACTTCCACTATGCTCCTACCTTTCACTAGGTGCTAAACCTGCTTGGTGTGTACACTAGCCAATGTCGTCCATTCAGACAATCGAGTAAGATTAAAGCATAGGAACAATACCATATATGAAGGGGGATTTAATCTCATTAAAAAAAAAATTGTCTATTAAACTCTAGCCCACGCGCTGACGAGCTAGTTTTGGCGTCTCTGTGTTTTACACATTGCTCTAAGAAGAGACACTATGACGAAGGCAGAGATACCCGAAAGAAACGGACTTTGGCAAAGCCATACATGCCAATATACAAATTTTTTTATATGCTTTTTTCTCATACCTATGTTCGCCATTTCTCTTTGTGTGTGTCTCTCTCTCTCTCTCTCTCTCTCTCTCTCTCTAAAAACACACACTTGCTACATACTATTTAAAGCACTCCTTGCGCTTCTAAATCATGCACACTTTCGCCCATACCATCAAACCTCCCCTTAGCTACTTACATTGTCTGCGGATATTGATCATTGATAAGTGGGTTCAGTGATTGAGACCTCCCCTCTTTCACTCGTCAATTTCTTTTGCAGCTAGTCACACTCAATTTCCCTTGCCTCAATTTGCTCACCTAATAAACGACACTCCATACAACTATTTGCGTACAATTCACAAGTGATCGTATCTCCATTCATTAGCACTAAGTTCAAACTACCTCGGTCATACTACTACACACAATCTAAAAAGCCGACACATAAAAAACATAGGCCAAAATTATTGTAAGAAGAACACAAATTCTCAGTGCCGGTTGTCTTCAAGACTCACAGTATGAGTTCACTCATGGCGGATAAACAAACCGCAACTCCTCGGTGCATCCTCCTCTCAGGTGGAAGGTTTTTATATTAAAAAAAAAATCTTCCTTAGGAAATTCATGTTTTATTCCTTTAAGATTTTTTCACATTAAATTTGTTTTTAAGATACCTTTTTTGACATAGAAAACCAATGTCTACGCTCAATACGATCTCTAACATGCATAAATTTAGCATTTTTAGAGATTTTTTGCAAGTAATTATCAATAGTGACACTTGCAGTTTAGAATTTTTGTTATTGCTTGAAAACAATGACTGAAGTCCACTTTGAATAGATTGTGGACTATTGTAATTGTAACATTTTTTTGGTTATTCATAACCTAATCAAGCTAGTGTATAACCGTATAAAGCTATGATTAAAGAGTTAGAATTAATGCTTTTAGAAATATGCCCAAGAAAATAAAGCATTAACTTCCTCTTTTGTACATATAGTACTCTTGGTTACATTGGAGATTAGCATGTTACTATAATCACGAGTACTTATAGCTTCCAATTTGTTAAACATAATGCCTCATCCTAGGACATTATGGACCCTTCATTGAATAAGTATATTATTGCCCTTGATTGGGATTTGAAGTAGTCCATAAACAGTGGTTTTCTTACACACCATTAGAGTATCAACTCTAGCCAACCATGTTCGTATATTGATCTTAGACAAAAAATATATGTCTTCAAATTGTTTTTGAATGCATGGATTAGAGGGAAATGGACAACAAGTATTGGGTCCGTCCTATACCTGCACTCCATGCTTAAACAAAAATGCTAATGAATTTTTTTGTTTGCATGATGGTTGCAAGTAAGGATTCCGGCTTCTTTTATCTTTGAATTGAAGTGTTGTTCGAACAATTCTTGGTAGGGATACTTCTTCTACTGGTGCTACTTCATTTTTATTTCTTAGATGTAATAAAACATCAAAATTCCATTTCAAATGTACATAGTTTTTTTAATTAAAAAATGTACGTAATCACTTTTATTTGTCGTTGTCATGTCTCTTTTTGAATGTATTTTTCAAATTGTAAATAAAGTACAAGGGCATAAATTTCTCTGACAATCTATGACTAGGAGTATGGCAAAGAATTAGATTTTTAGGTTTTGAGCCAATTATCTAATTGGGATACATGCACACAGTCATTATATCCTTGGATTGACTGGTTTAAAGGTTGTATGTATTACCTCTTTATTTTTTTTGTTCATTTTTTTTCAGTGTTTCAACTCTACAAATACACTACCTGAATGCGGATTCTTAATTCCCCAAAAAATATAGAAGCTATCAATAAAAAATTGAGAATCGCCTGTGCCAATTTTTACAAACATACCCTTAGACGTCCTTTGATATACCCTGCAAATAGATACAGACCTTTCCTTGCTAGAGTTACCAAAAATAAATAAAATTTGGTTGTATTTTTTTCTTTGGCTATTTTTCTCTACTTTATAATGATTTATCAAATTTTCAGTCTGATTCCTTTGCCCTCATGTTGGAATTTCCTGTCGAGCTTGCTTCTTCTAAAGCAAGAGTTATGTTCTACGTTGCATTGAGGATGCAATTACATCTAAACTTTATATTGGATCAACAAATTTAGAGAATTATCCTCATGGTTTGTTACTGCAACTTCTTTCATTTAATGATTGGATCAAACTCTTAGCAGCTCTGGTTAAAAACAAGAAGGAAGGACTTAAATGTTTAGAAGAGGAATTAAAACAACTTTCTCTGCTTCAAAAAATTCATACACAGTCACTTGCTACCTTTTCTTTCTCTGGTGCAGAGTTAACTAATTTTCTTAAAAAATTATGCGGACTCAACCCGGCCTTCATTACTACACCGGCTGCTCCTACTGTCAATGTGACGAGTAGTATCTTCAATCGCAATTTGGCGGTACTTGAAGCTGTTAAGAATTTTCAACATGACTTATGCTCGCTTAGTGAGTCCATTCTTTTAGAAATGGTTCCTAAAGTGTCAAAATGTTTTCCATTTCTTCCTTCAAAACAAGTAGAGGTTGAAGGTGCATGTGTGGACAATCAACTTTAGACCCTTCCCAACAAAGGCTTTTTGGCGCCTATCTCACTTGAATCATGGATATTCTTAGCCAATTTGCCTGTTGTCTGCATGGATGAATGTTGGGTTCATATTCCTAAAAGTATCCAATTCTTGGATAAAGGAGAGTTAATCAATGCTCCCTTTACCATGAACTTTTTGGATCCTACAAAATGGTCTACTAATACTGGGATTTATGGACGCACAAAGGGTATTATGGCTTTCTCCAAGACAAATGCGGACTACTATTCAGATTCTATTTGGAACATTTACATGCCCTATATCAAATGTGCCTGCTGCAAGTTCCAAGACAACAAAGCAGCATGCGAATCAAGCATCATTTGGTTTGATCATGCAGTCTGGTACATTCTTAATCACCTGGAATTATTATTCCCAGACAAGGCTACAAAATTTCACTTATCAGTAATTGGTTCATGGCTGGGTAGACAAGCTCGTAACTTGGTTTTAGCTCAAATTGCTTTCATTCACTTCCGCAACATGATGCTTGAAGTTCTTGAAGAGCTTAAAGAAGATGAACCTGGAACTTTTTTGACATTTTATGGCAACTACAAAGGAGTGAAGACTCTTCTTAGTCTGCTTAAACCTAATACAAAAGAAAAATCTACCCCATCCTAAAAAGGCCTATTTCTTTAACTAACACTCCTTACTCGCTTACTTCTTTTTTGACTCCCTCTATTACTTCTAGTTCTAACTTTGGTAGAGGTAAAACTAAAATTTATACCAGTAGAGGAAGAGCCAAAAATCTTCTTCTAAAACATCTTCTTGATATATGACCGTAATATTTTCAAGTTACCACCAATATAGTGGGCAAGAAGATCTTGAATAAAAAGAAGGAGGCTCAGAACCAGATTTTTGTGCATTATCTTTTTGTTTACAAAATTTTAGAAGTATACCAACCTAAGTCCACTTTTATGGAAATATTTCATCAACACTTTGGTAATACTTTTGTACTTAATTCAGTTTTGTTTGGATGGAAATACACATATCCACTAAAAAATTGGTTTTACAATACTGACTTTTTAAGATTACACAATACCCCTACCTGTAATTGTGCTAATTATATAGACTTTACATCTCTGTTAACCCTTACGAACACCCTATCACCTTCGATGGACGCCTTATTACTTATTTGAGTCATGGACTGGGCTTGTCGGTCCAATAGGTGTGTAGGTGATCGATAATAAGAGGTGCACCACTTATCCCATTTTTACTGATTTTTATTATGACCGGCCACTGTGGGCACCCATGTGTGAATGGGTCAGACTCTTATAAAAGGCCCATTTTGACCTAAAATCCTCATCCTTTGAGGTGCATGCTAAGAAGTGCTCTTGCTCTACCTCTATCTCCTTCTCCTTCGTGTGCTCACGGGTGTGTGTGTGTGTGTGTGATTGAGAGAGAGAGAGAGAGAGAGAGAGAGAGATTGAGCATTGTGGCGGCATTGGCAGCGGTGAGGCGGTTGAGCACGGCGGGGGTGGTGGCTCCTTCTTCTTCACGGCACAGGATCCTTCACAACGAAAAGCATTGAGCGGTGAGTGACACACCATTGCCACTTTGAGCTTGCTGGGACTGTCTACTTGTGTGCTTGCAGCCATTCATGGCTCGCACATGGTGTTTGGAAAGTTACTTGCCTCTTACACGTACAGTAGAGCGCACATTTTTGGCGCCGCTGTCGGGGACTGCCTTGCAATACGCTTGACGAGCACTCGGTGCTACCTCATGAAGCTAATCACTTTTGTCATTTCTGGTTTTTGCTGAGTTGTGTTAGATCTGTTAAGTGGCTGTAATGTGCAGGTTTTAGGAGGATTTGTTAGCTCTATTAAGTGATGCAGTTTGTTAGATCTTCTAAGTTCTGTAATGTGCAGATGTTAGCATACCTGCTAGTTAGTGTAGATCTGTAATGTGCAGTAGACAATGAGCAGGTTGAGTAGTCTGTGAGTGTGCAAATTGATGTGTTAGGAAGTGTGTTGAAATGCTAATTAGTGTTAATTAGTACTATTACCTGTAGGCAGGTTAGACAACGCTGCTAGCGACAGCTGTGTGCGCACGTGAGCTCGATGCCCACGTGCAGCCACATAAAAGTTTAGAAAAAAAATACTCAAAAATCTAAGACAAAAAAATATAAATAAAAAAATATTATTTTAAAAGGAAGGATCGGGATCATTCTCCAAGTCCAAGCCTGAGCCCCTACCGAGGCCCAGCCTTAGTCCTCAGTCTTATGATATAGTATAGATACTACTATATATATAAAGACTAGCACCTCAAGTGAGGGGAGGGCATGTGGGACAAGTCCTTCAAGTCCTCCACCATTCCGTTCACACTTACCCCTTGAATTTACTAATTTTAGCCTTCTTCATGACTAAAAAAAGATTGTTTTTAGGATTCCGAGGGCTTTAAGTAACCGAATTGGGGGCTTTAAAGTACGCCACGTCCCTCTAACCAAGACGCTTGTTTTGAGCTATCACGTGCCATATTTCGTGGCTTGAAGGATCATAAAAACAAAAAAATTGAGAGTAAACTTGGGTCGCAAACACCCCAAAAACTAGGTGAGCAGCCTTCGCGGGCACTCACTAACACTTCTAGAGTGTTGAGGTCACATGCACCTACGCTCTGTTTGTGTGCTAGAGAATGATCACATAGAAAGGGTCTCTGTTTACGCGGTCACCCATTATTCCTCCACCTTACGCTCTAGGCCCTCAGCGGGAACCCAAGGTAGTACCACTAAGGACCCACATATTGCATCTAGTGACTCTTCCTTTGACTACAACATCATGGAAGGTTACCCAATGCCTAATCCTGATAGTTCAAGCCAAGACATGCATGTCATGGGCCCACGGTTCGGGCCGAACATGTTTAGCAGCTTGAAAGAGACTTCAAGTAAAGCCACTCACTCCAAACATGGAGCTACTGATGTAAATGAAGGGGGTGGGGAAGTAAATTCACCATTCATGACCAATGTAGACCCCATGCTCCTAGAAAGTGTGCCTGTGAATACTCCATTCACTACACTCCCTGACTCTTCAAAGCTATTCCCCTCCGAGGTTATATTACATGATAGTAGAAGCCTTGTCGAAGTGCAAGAGGTTGAGCAATATATTATTGCGGCTAGGGAAAAGAAAATCAAGAGCCTATGCAAGACAATGCAACGGAGAGAGCTAAAAGAGAAGACCCCTATGTCAACATCCATGCTAGTCGAGCAATCGAGTGCTCCTGACTTAGCAACCACTAGGGGTCAACCCATAGAGAGCCACATTGCATCTAGTTCAAAGGACGCCCCTAGCACCTCAATCCTAGATGGAGTGTTTCTAAATGGAAAACTAGGAGTATGAACTACAGATGGAGAATTTAACCAACCTATACACAGGTCACGCCTATCACGTGGGTTGGTTAGATGTCCTACAATCCACATCATGTGCTACTAGCATAGAGGAGAAACAACAAAGAGTTTGTGATGTCATCCATAGGGTTATTGAGCTGGAGAGGCAGAACAAAGGGATCCATATGCATTCAACGGGTCTCATGAGATTCTTGCATACAGGGAAGGATAAGCAACCAACACATGTTGTTTCGCCAAGGGTCTCAGTACAATCTGAGCCCACAAGTGATAGCTTTAACTTTCCAAGTTTAGCTCATCTTTCTCTTGATGACACTACGGCTAGCATGCCTAATCCAGTGATGGGCATGCCAAAAAACACGCTATGGACCTCATTTATTAGTAAAGTGCCGCTACATGGTGGCCCAATGCCTACAACAGTACCTACAAGTGTGCATCAATCATATGCACCTATGGGTCCTCATGCTCATGTAGCTCCTATCCCTCCCATTGTTTCAACAACTTATGCTCCACGACCACAACATACAAGCCCTTATTTCAATGGGACCATACCAGATAGCGTTAGCATGTCACATCCCATGTCTGCTATGCCCAGGGGTACCTATATGAACTTTGGGCCACCACATGGCACAACATCGTACCCAACTTGGAACCCAAGGGCTGCATATATGCCAAACCCAATGCCAACCCCCATTCCACATGTAGTCCCAAGAGCACCTGTCCCCACTATACCTGCTCATTGGTGACTTGGTACCATTTGCTCAAGCTATTGGTCAATCCATTGCTGAAATTATGCGTAACACGTCGGATAGAGAGCCTAGAAGTAAGGCAATACAAATAGCCATGTCCACAAAAACATTTGGTGGAGATAGGGATGTGAAAAAGCATATCAAAATATTTGAACAAATATGCGATTCCCTAGGAGAACACAATGACCTGCATAAGAGTAATGCTTTAAGCCTGACCTTGAGTGGAAAGGCTGGGGATTGGTACAAAACCCTAAGGGTGGAAGAGAAAACGATTTACCCTACTCTTAGGATACTGTTCTTGAAAGAGTACATACGAGAGGGAGTACTTTGGGGTGTAGCATCTCAGCTCCAAAAAGCCCAACGAGAGGAAGGAGAGTCCGTGAGAGACTTTATTAGTCGCTTGAAGCATTTGAATCCTCATTGTTATCCAAATGAGCACTTCAATAATAATCAATTGCTTGATAGATTCATTAGGGGACTACGACATGAGGATATCTACAATGGCCTAGTCATTAGAGGTATCACCACTTGTGAAGCAATCACCACCAATACGATCCAATTGGAGGAGAATTTAATGATTTAACAAGAAAGAGTGTCTATTGAGCCTAAATCTACTAGCTCGCAACCATCAGGGCATGAGCCAATGACCATAAATCATGTTACTAAAGAGAAAAAGATATCTGAGATGACTTTAGCAAATCTCACCAAGGCCATTCAAAAAAGTCTTAGAGACAATCGTTCCTTTAACTAAACGACTGGTTTTGACCACCTTCAAGGGAGCTTTTCCTGCTCTGTCTGGCATCGAAACTTGTTCTCCCTTTGAATTTGAGAGAGAGATGCTTCCTTCACTATAATGTATGTTTGCATTATTTCTACTTAGCCAATTCATTCCTAGGATTCCTTCAAATCGGCCAATCTTTAGGATTCTAAATATTTGCTAGGTTGAATGACCTTCTAGTTGAAAGGATAGATCTACCGTCTGTTCATCTGTCAAGAGGGTGGATCGCGTCGCTAAAGAAACCCATAGCTTACGGCCTCTGGGTTGAGAGGTGACTTGCAATCTTGTTAGGTGACAAAAATGAATGTGAGCTACCAGCATCAATAAGAAAGGAAAGAGGTTTACCCTCAGAATCTCCCTTGGTCTCAAGAATGGAGAATTGTCGATTTTGGCCACTGGGATACAAGGCAGCATAGATGTGAGCTTGTTCCTCTATCTCATCCTATACTGAAACAAAGTTCACAGCAGATGCTCTAGGTGAGTTGTTGACTGGCTTCTGACCGCGAGAATGCATTGTAGGAGGGAATCTTGCTTGTGCTAGATTTCTTCCTCTTGCCCCAAGGGTTCTGAATTGTCCCCCCTGTCTAGATGGATTCTAAAAGTTAACATGGGGGCTCGGATTACTAGGGTTATCTCCTTTAGGGCATTGGGCCTTCTTATGACCAAATTCCAGGCACTTATAGCATTGGATTTTCCTTCCACTCTGAGTGACTGGAAGGGCATTCACACGAACAAAACGCGGTGGTGATTGGGGTTGGGCAGCGAGATTTGGTATAAAGAGTACTTTGGTTGCTTAGCTAGGCTGACTGGGTAGGAAGGAAATTCTCGCTTCCTATTGGTTATAGTGCATCTCTTGAAAAGGCTCTTATGCTTTGACTTGGCCAAATTAGAGCGTCTGCGAACCAAGTGAGGCAAGTTGAAGGGACTCTACTTTAGGAGCCAAATCTTCTCTAAGCCCAAGGATAAAGCAACTTAGCTTTTGTCCCTCTGTCATGAGAGAAGCATATCAAGATAGTCTGACAAACTCCTCATAATTTAAAGATAGGCCTTTCAAAAGGTAGACTCTTTATTATTCTCTCTTTTTCTTTTTCAAAACTTTTTTATTTTTTATTTTTTATTATACGTCAAAAAATTTTACATCTCAGGGGAATAATTATCGATGTAAGTTTGCACTTCTTTAGTATTTTCTAAACATCAAGTTCTTCCATCTCTTCCTTTGTCAGAACAGCGGACTTTAAACTTTAAAGCCCTAAGGTTACCAGTGATAGAAAATACAAGTCTGTGGGCTCTGGAAGAAAGTAACTTGCGAGCATGTATAGTCTCACCAACTTGTTTCCAAGGGTTATGTGTAAAGGGTCCAGTAAGGGCTGTCCTCTGCTGTGGGTAGATAAACATCTCATCATGGGGGAGATTGGTTATTAATAGAAGAAGTTTGCTTTCATATTCTAGGCATGAGAACTAACAATACAATAGTGCTTGGGACCTAGTCCCAACTTCTCCCTTATCATTGCCAGATAAAGATGATTTAAAATATGTTCATGGCCCCAAAGAGTAACTTCAGTTATGTTGTACTAAGTTTCCCACATTTGATGAGCTCCGGTTGTCCCTTTCTCAGGAAAAATGAGGTGGACAAAGTGTTTCAGCATGGTCTCTCTTTTTTTCAAAGGAGCGACTTCCATTCGCTCTTCACAATTTTGAGGACTTCATATTCTAAAGAGGTCTCCATCACCTAAGAAAAATTCATGTACTTTGAAAACTTTCCTTTCAATACCTCACTCTTTTTTTTTCTATTTAAAGAGCCATCTAAGACCTATATATGTCCAAGGAAATAAACGCGCTCTGATACCACTTGTGAGGGCCATATCAGGTTCCACCAACTGTAATGCCTTCCTACAATTACATCGCAATTCTTGACATCCCTCCCACTTGAGACCCACACCAAGACAGGACTCCTCCTTCTCTTCGATGCTAACTCAAGGGGGTGTTATCATTTACTTTTGTCATTTGGGTCTCTTAACGTGAAAACACCTTTCCTCATCGGTTCCACTTACCATTCAAAGTCATCAAACTAAATTAGAATATCAACCTTCCAGGGTCAATTGGTGGGAGTTCCCTAATTCACCCTCGGTTCAAGGTCACTGACGCTTTTTCCCCAGTTAGGACCAAACACAGCCGTCAGTGCATTCCCCTCAGATGAGTGGAATTACTGGCTACACAAATCCCTCGGTTCCCAAGTTTGGTTCCCGCTCCGTAGATCGGATTCCCTTTTTCCATACTTGACTCAACTTACTGGACAACATAAAGTTGGGTTCAACTTTTCGGCCAACAATTTAACCCTCTGGCATCCACCCACCCACCAAATTGTTTGATAAATGCGCTTTTTTAAAGGTAGTACTATGATACTAGAAACCAATATTCCAGTCATGTCAATCAAAGAATACATTTCAATCAATTGAAAGAAGCATGCAAACTGTTGCATACCCTTGCAAAGGTGCATTTATCAGGTCATTCCCACCTTTTTATCCTTTTGAATCTTTTTATTTCCTTCTTCCCTTTAGTAATACCAAAGATATCTAGTTACTTTTTTCAAGCAATCACATATACCTTCCCAGGATTATCCCGATCCTCATCCCAAGACTCGGGTATCCTATCTCCTCCGCCACGTGTTGAGATGGCGCCTTCACACAATTCCCATTCGGTTCTTTTGTTTGGGAAAGGCCTTTAAAACAATCTACTTTAGGTTCCTTTTAAAAAAAATGTCCAAGAAGTAGAGCATTGTTTGGCTGATGTGGACGAGTGTGAGATAGCCCATTTAGGTTCCTAGCCTTTCCAAGGTTCATTTTTACCAAACAGTTTTTGAAAACAAGTGTTCTTTAATTAATCACAACTCCCTTCCTTATTTGATCCATTCCCAGGATCCTTTCCTTCTTTCCTTATCCCATCGGCATCAGGCCTACCGGGACTAGGCCGATTTCCAGACGTAACCACGAGTCTCTATCACCCGATATATTTCTAATTCCATGGCATTGAATGATCTTGAGCTTAAAATATAGACCAATGGTTCTCAGTCCTAGCCGGAAAGGACCATTTCCCATTGTATCCCACAGATAAACACCTGCACTGGCCTTTTATCAACTAGTACAAGAAAATTATACACATAAAGTTCTATGTTATACTAGGGCTATCCACCTCCAACCTTCTCGGTGAATTCTTAGTCCTAGGTGAAATTTAGATTAGGTTCTTTGCATTAAAATCCTTTGGTTCATATATCCTTTTAATGTCTACTCAAACATGTAAAAAAAACGACGAGTCTCTTGAGAGTTAGAGTTCTGTCTGACGTACATTTCAAGCTAACCCTGACTTCGATGAATCCCATTTTGGTCCCTTTGCATCATTTGTCATTTATGGGGCACCTCCATGGAAGCAATAAGAGTTTTATGTTCAAGCAACACGGTCAAGACATCCATGAAGCTATCCCCTTACTCCCCCCTTCAAATTTGCAAAGCAAACTTGAAATGAACAATGCATATGCTTTTTACAATGAGTTTTTTTTTGTGTGATCTATGCGTGGTAAACACAAAACTTTGGAATGCACCAACTTGAAAGCTTGAGACAAATAATCAAGAAACTTCCTGTGAGTGCTTATGCAAGAGTGGAACCCTTCATGCATGGTAGTGTAAGAGTGAAAATGCGACATTCCTAAGAGTGGGCATGCTTGTGTAAGGAAAATGTTCATGCTATGAAAGCTTTTTTAAAAAGTCCTCTTGCACGATGGGATTTAGGCTTACCTTTTATCTTGTGGAGAGGATTAATCACGTAGCTAGAAGAGGCTTATGGTTTTGGGACTTTCCAATTCATAAGTGGGGGGGGGATAACCTTAACCGGAAGGAAATTCCCACTTCCAAGAAAAAACTCCTTTGATTAAGATAGGGCTACCCTTCAAAACTTAACTCTCCTTGAGAGAATTAGTATTAACTTTATTGGTATCACTAAACAAATCTTACACACGTGCTCTTTTTCTCTTTGAAAGAAGAAAAATTATATTTCTAAAATTTAAAGAAAAGCTTGTGAACCTTTCATACGAGCATTCTTTTTAGAGTAAATTATAATGCCACTTTGAATAGAATGGTTAATTCCAAAAATTTCCAATACTTAATTGCCCATGATTATGTGGCAATTATCTCGTGCATCTTAAAAATAGAAAAAATATATTTTTGGTGGGGTTTAAGGGTACGCATAGATATTAATCATCATCCAACATGCATGCTATTTTAGTATGATCTCCAGTCACCTATGGTTAAAGAAAGTGCTTTCTACTCTATCTATGTCATATTAGTTTAGTAACCTAGATAAGGGAACTTGAAATATAATTATGTTCTCCAATCACCTATGGTTAAAGAGAGTGCTTTCTACTCTCTCTATGCCATATTAGTCTGGTAAACTAAAAGAGAACGGAACTTGAAATATAATTATGATCTCCAGTCACCTATGGTTAAAGAGAGTGCTTTCTACTCTCTCTATGCCATATTAGTCTAGTAATCTAGAGAACTTGAAATCTAATTATGATCTCCATTCACCTATGGTTAAAGAGAGTGCTTTCTACTCTCTCTATGCCATATTAGTCTAGTAATCTAGAGAACTTGAAATCTAATTATGATCTCCATTCACCTATGGTTAAAGAGAGTGCTTTCTACTCTCTCTATGCCATATTAGTCTAGTAATCTAGAGAACTTGAAACAACGGAACTTGAAATAACATCGGATTGGTGCCGGTTAGGAATGTGGTTATTTTGTAATTTATTCTTTCAAACAAAGAGAAATATTGCTAAGAAAATCCAAGACCTTAAGCATGAATTGATTTAGAATGATAAATAACTCAATTGATGAAGACAATATGCAAAACCTTACTTCGGTGTATGCGGTATGTGAGTGCGCAAATGCGGTGCGTGTGCGGAGAGAGAGAGAGAGAGAGAGAGAGAGAGAGAGAGAGAGAGTACACAAAATGTAGGGTGGAGCTCCCAAATCTAACTGTATGAGCACAATGTGAGAATGAGTGAGAGCTCCTTATTCTTTGTATGTATAAAGAATAAGGAGATAAATGTGGGCGGCCAGACACTGACCGATAGACACAAACAAAGCACGGTGAGATACACCACCTTTACCTAACATTCTTCCAATAAAGGTTGTGTGCCGATAAGCGGCGAGAAGACTAGCCTACAACTAGTATATACAAGAAGTGAGAGAAGACGGCTCTCAACCTATGCCCACTCGCTCACTTTGTAACCGCTCTAGTGTAGATGCAACATGCATACCACTAGGGCTAAAGCTACAATGACACTCCTAATGCATGTATCGAGAGACGACCTGCAAGGCTCCACAATGCACAATGCCAGTGTCATTCATTGCATGACTGACAACTCCCACTGCAAATGCACCAACCGCATAAGCAAGATCAGGTCTTGAGACCAAAAGGTTAGACATGAGAGACCCAAAAGCCGACGAAACATACACTATGTGTGTCAACCTATCCTTGTCAGCAACCTTAGTGCCATATGCATCCTCATCAAGAACCACCTAACTATGCATCACCATGTTGGCATCGTCTGTCAAAGGCATATCTGCTGAGAATGACTGCAAAACCAAAAAATCAGCACCACTAATCACACACATGTGTCTGAAGAACATTGTTGCCCTCAAATGTATTAGACACATCATAGAACAATACATCAGTCTCTGGCTCAACTGATGTCACCTCAACTGATGACTGACAAAGTTGTGCATCCCCAGAGATACCAATGTCTATGTGAATGTCACCACAAGACAAATGCACAACCTGCTCTCCATGCAGCACATCCGTAAAAGAGACACACCTCGTCTCTCGCTCCAAACATGGCTGCAAATACACAGAGACTACATTGCCTCGTGTGTCAGAAATATGCAAAGGGTATACCAGAACACTCCTAGCACCTCTAGCTATCACCATTGATCCCCTATGCATCTGGAAAGACTGCTCTCTAAGCAGTAATGTCCACTACTCTGCAACTGACGCACTGAAATGAGACTTTGGCTGAGTCCTGCTACATAACGTGCATCTCGTAGAGTAAGCAATGCACCGCTAGGTAAAGGCATGCATACATCTCCAGCACCCTCTATGTCATATGCTGAACCATCAACAAAGTGCACACAACCAAGTCTCCCACTAGAAAAAGGGCAAAACAAATCACGACGTGGTGTCACGTGAAAAACTACATGCTCGTCTAGTAGAAACACGTAGACAATGTGCTATCCCAAGACACAAACTAGTATGAAGGCAAGCTAGACTGAAAAGTGACTTGCCCGTCACATGCATACTCTCTAGCATTTGTCATCATAGTAGCACCACGCATCTGGCTCTTTTGTTGCCTCATACGCCTGAAGCAACGATGCCTAATATGCCCATCGTGGCCGCAGTGCCAACATGTCCGTCGGCGCAATCGTGAACGAGAACTGCCTCTTTCATGAAGCGTCTCCATATCCATGCCAAAACTATGGCAAACAATGCTCGCGATAACAAGACTCTCCCACCTGAGAGCAAACCATTGTCTCAAGCAAAGAAGGTGAGCAAACACTCTCACAATGCGATGCCAAAACAGTATGGCAAAGCAACCACTGAGTGCCAAATGTAATCAAAACACAATTGCAAACCATGTGCATAAACAAATAAACTCGCAAGAAAAATCCGGGAAGTTTCGGTAGTATTTGGCTATCTAACCATAATAACCATACATGCTCAAAATCGCAAGCAAATCATACGCACAATTGTATGCGATATGACATTCTTCTCCTTGATTGTGGTGAGTATTTGAGAAAGTATGTTTGTTGTAGACGGCTCTGTCCACTTCTTTTCTTCTCTTAAAGACCACCAATTCGTTACTTGGAATGAGAGGAGGAAAGGAGATAAGGGCAATTCACGCTATGGAAAGCTTGAATGTTAGAGGAGAGAAGAGGGAGAGTGTAGTGTGAAAAAGAAGACCAAGTTTTAACAAACTTGATAAGGGTTTTGGACATGGCTTCTCTTGGATAGATGTGTGTGTGTGTGTGTGTGTGTGTGAAAGAGGTCTGGCTATGGCTTTCTCAAACTTACTCTCAAGTTTGCACCTTGAGAAAATGAAGAAGAGAAGTGAAAAATGAGAAGAGAAGCCCTCTTTTTATGCACATTTTTTATAAGTGCTTTCACTTATCTTGATAGCTTATCTTCCTTATTGAAAGGGTGGTGGTAATGCGTGTGCTAGTCTCCACCCAATCATGCTATCTTATAGCCTCCCCCTAGCGTACTCACTATCCGGCCATGCCGGTGGCCTTGTCCATAGGACCCATGTCCTTACATTACCCCCCCCCCTTGGAGAATCATTTTCGTCCTCGAAAATGAACATGGGAAAATGTTTCTTAAGTGCGAAGAGATTCTCCCGTGTAGAACCTTCTTCAGGTCTATCTAACCATTTCACCAGCACCTGTTTCTTAAGTGCGAAGAGATTCTCCCGTGAGAACCTTCTTCAGGTCTATCTAACCATTTCACCAGCACCTGTCGTCTGACATGATGCCTGGTGCGAAGCTCATGAGAATCCAAAATCTTTTCGGCTCATGAGGAATGCTTGGCGGTTCGATAAGGTCAACTAACACACCTGTGTCAATGACATTATCATTCCGTCCTAGCTGTTTTCGTAAACAGCTAACATGAAAAACAGGATGAACTCGTGAGTGCTCTGGGAGAGCTAACTTACAGGCCACTTGACCTATATGTTTGATAATGGTAAATGTCCACAATAGTGTGGTGAAAGTTTAGCAACTTTTCCCGTCTTCAGACTTTTTGAATGCTCCAGAACTTTGAGGAAAACCTTGTCTCCTTCTTCAAAAGTAGCAAGCCGATGATGCTCATCTGCGTACTTCTTATATCAATCTTGAGCTTGCTTAACATTCTGTCAAGCAACTCAAAGCATGTCAAAATGGTCTTGGAGAAAATCCTTCGCTTGTTGTATGTTCTCCTTAGCCAACCCCACCGTAACGGGTGATCTAGGTTGAAATCCATATAAAAGCATAAATGGACTAAACCCTATAGTCACATGCTTTGAACTATTATAAGCAAATTCCAATATAGGTAAGTATTCTTCCCAATTGGTTTTCTTCTTGCTAATGTACTCTCGTAGTATATCCTCTAGCACTTGATTAACTCTTTCGATTTGACCATCCGTTTCTGGATGATCAACCGTACTTAGATTAAGTTTAGTTTCCAAATTTGGAACACAGCTCTCCAGAAGTGATTATCAAACTTTCGATCTCTGTCACTAATGATACTAGTTGGAAGACCGTAGAGTTTATGTAAATGCTCTACAAATAGCCATGCTAATTTTGGTGTCTTAACCGTAGTCTTAGTGGGTATGAATCGACCCATCTTTGTGAGACGGTCTACAATTACCCAAATGGCATCATCGCCACGATTTGTAGTAGGTAGTCCTACTACAAAATCCATGGAGATGCTCTCCCACTTACATTGTGGAATCTCTAAAGGATGTAAAAGGCCACCTATCTTGAGGAGCTCTGTCTTATTAAGTTGGCATTGTTGGCAGTTTAGTACGTACTCTTGAACATCATGATGTAAGCCCGGCCAATAAAATTGCCGTCGAACTAAGGCATACATCTTATAAATACATGGATGACCAGCACTTGGACTATTGTGACACTCAAATAAGATTTGGCGCCTAGTGTCTGAGTCCTTTGGCATGCATTCTCTACCCTTGTGGAGTAAGTAGTCATCATCAATGGAAAAATTCTTCTATCGCTTAAGCTCTTCCTGAGTAGGGGTGGAGCTATGTGTGTTGGAGTTTTTATATGTGCGTGTAGAGACATGTTGATCTGGTTGTTCAAAGACATGTGAGTGTGAGGGATCCCTTTTTAAAACTGCACTCAACACTTTAGCATATGATTGATCTTGTGCACACTTACCACATAATGACTCCAAAATTCCACTCTTTAGTTCCATGAAAGCAAGTAAATTAATCTGAGGCATCCGACTTAGTGCATCCGCTACTACATTATATCGCCCCTTGCGATATCATAGCTTACAATCATAATCTTGAAGGATTTTTGCCCATCAAGCGTTACGGCCCTTCAAGTCTGTTTGAGTAGTAAACCATTTGATACTCTCATGGTCAAAAACTACTTCAAACTCCGCACCATATAAATAGTGTCGCCACTTCCGGAGAGCTATAGAGATCTCTCTCATAGACATAATAAATATGTTGAGCTCTATCTAACTTTTTACTTTTAAAGGCTATAGGTCTTCCCTCCTAGAGAAGTACTGCATCAATTGCTTTATCACTAGCATCAGTCTCTACCACAAACGACTTAAGTGGGTCAACGATTGCTAGGATGGGAGTAGTGGCTATAGCTACCTTTAGCTGTTCGAAACTGCGTTTTTGGGCTTCTTCCCAAGAAAAGGTCTTACCTTTTGCTTTAAGTTGACCCGTCATAGAAACAACGACTTTGGCATAGTCACGGATATACTGTTGATAAAATCCAGCCATGCCTAAAAATATATGAAGCTCCTCAACTGTGTAGGGATGTGGCCATCGAAGAATGGCAGCGACCTTGTCAGTGTCCATCTTGATGCAAGAATAAGAGATCACATGACCGAGGTAATGTATCTCTGTTTTAAAGAAATCAACTTGCTTTGCTTAGCATACAGCCGCGTGAGCTTGTAGCTGTTCAAACACTAATCGTAAGTGTTCTATGTGTTCATCTTCAGTCTTACTGTAAATGAGAATGTCATCAAGGAAAACCACAACAAATTTTCCAAGATAAGGACATAAAACACTATCCATGAGTGTCGTAAATGTAGCTGGAGCATTGGTTAGACCAAAAGGCATAACCAAAAATTCAAAATGCCCAAAGCGTGTTCTAAAGGCAGTTTTGGAGATATCTTGGAAAAGGATACGCACCTGGTGGTATCCTGAACGAAGATCTATCTTTGTATAGTATCTTGCCCCATGGCTTGATCAAACAACTCATCTACTCTTGGCAGAGGATACTTGTTCTTGATGGTTATGGCGTTTAATCCGTGATAATCTACGGACATGCGCATAGTACCATCTTTCTTTTTTACCAATAGAATTGGTGATGCCCAAGGCGAAGTGCTAGGTCTAATGAAACCACGGAGGAGGTAGTCAACCAACTAACTCTCAACCTCCTTGGATTCTTTAGCACTCATACGATAAGGCGGTTTACTCACTGGTTTAGTGCCTAGGAAGACATCTATGCCATGCTGCACATCACGTGTAGGGGGGTAAACCCAACGGTAAATCACTTGAGAATACATCACTATACTCCGTGAGTAAGTGAGTCATCTTTTTCCGTGCAAAAGGAGAAAGTAAACTAGAGTTATGCTGGGATGGAGAATCTTGTAATTCCTATAATGTTTGTTTTACAACAGTTGCACGTTGCTCTATAGAATTAAAATTGAGAGCACTTTGCTCGATAGATTTGTTAACACTTTGTTTATCGTTAGAATTCATTGTACTTTGCATACCATTACTAGAATTCACCGCACTTTGCTCTTGAGAATTCACAAGACTTGGAGACAAGCAGTTACACAAAAAGACTTCATCTAGTGAATCTGCTTTCTGTAAAATAGAAATCTTGGTTGTACATATAATAGGTGCAGATGGTATATGTTTCTCACCAAGCAAAAGCACATGTTTACCATTGGCCATAAAGGATAAGGATTTGTGTTCATAACTAGTGTGCAATGTGTTTCCTAAACCATGTAGCCACTCCTGTCCTAAAACTACATCAGCACGGTCCATGTTCATAACTTGGAAGTCAAGGGTCATCTTATGATCTTGAACAATAAGCTCAACCCCTTGAACTACTGTGTCCCATACTTATTTATCATTCCCAGATATTTGCTCCACCACATACTTGTGAGAGCAAGGAGTCTGTGTAAGCTTCAATTTGTTGACTAGCTTATAGTTCAAGAAGTTATGAGTTGCACCATTATCCACTAAAATACGAACACTTGTCCGTTAATAGTGCCATGCATGCGAATCAACTCATGGGGGAAAGGGGTCCTGCCACATTGAAGCAGTCACACAACACTTGTGCTTTTCTTCCATATGAAGAACCTCTACATCACAATATTTAGGAGATGAATCTAATGTGAAGCGTTGCACCGTGTGCATGGCCTTTTTTTTGCCTTGCAAAAGAGGACAATCTTTCTTGTTATGTTGGTCCGAAAGACATCTAAAACACAAATTGTGTTTCTTCGCATCCTCAAAATCTGCTTTGTTGAGAGACCCACGTGGAGTATTTTGTGATTGCTTAGGCGTCTTAGCCTCTTGTGGGCATGGAGAGGTAGATTGTCTCTTATTCCTCTTGGAACGTGTGGGAGATCTACCTCGCCATTGGCTCTTAGCAAAATTATTCTTAGAGTAGGGAACATTTCCTTTCCTCCCTTGGTCATCATCATATATTTCGGCATGATTGATGGCTTCTTCCAAAGTTTTTGGATGTTGGGTCTTGACATGAAGACGATAGTTTTTGTCAAGACCCCTATTAAACCCCGTACCTTTTGGGAATTACCTTCTAGTTTTAATATGATTTCCCGATACTTTAAAAGGTACTGTGTGAGAGAGAGGCCAGACATGCGACATGCATCCCATGCTAACCAATTCTTATCTTCTTCATTGGAGTCCAGAAACTCTTTGAAGAAAGAAGCTTGAAACGGAACCCAAGACGGAGGACGAGCATCTATTAGAAATGTCATCCACCACTTATAGGCCTTGCCTTTTAGAGATAGACTTGTTTCCACAGTTGTCTTTATATCCGAGGTGTGTCTCAATCTATGAATATCACTCCATTTGTGTAAGAACGTATTGACTGCATCCTTGTTGCGATCACGCTCTTCCCCGTGAAACTCATGAATGGTGATATTCTTAAGTAATGCATTGCTACCTTCTGCATCTTCGGAAGCACTTGTCTCTTGGACTCCTTGAGTCGTGCGAGCTTGGTTCCCTTGAACCATGCCACTTGTGGCTCCTTGAGCCGTCTGTAAATTCATAAATTTCACAAGTAACTCCTTAAGATTGGTAACATTTGCATTAAATGCAGAGAGGTTGCGTTCAAGTACTCTTTGGCGATTTTCCAAAGTCTTGAAAGCAGCCATATCTAGAAGGCCATGGTCTTCATCGTCATCGTGCATATTAATGTCAGCCGCACCCGTGGTGCCCTGATTTTGATCTATGCGCTCAAAATCAAATGTGTGTGTACGTGGGATATCCTCATTGGCCATGGTAAACACACACTAATGTAAAGAGAGAAAAAAACGTCAACTTGTACCTTGTCAAATTGAAGTCTTTGTGTTTTGTATGCTCCGCGATTTGTGTTGTATGCGAACCTCGCCCTGCATGAATTGTAGCGCTTCACATGTCGTTCGTTGTAAGAACACCTTTGTTGATTCTTCACAAAAGCTCGTCGTGTTTGTGAAGGCTTTTGTTCACTTTGAAGCTACCTCCTTGAGGAAAAAATAATTTTTGGAGAAAAACTTGCCTTCCTCAAGGAAGTGAAAAGGAAGGGCGAAACTACTTTCTTAGAGTTTGAAGCTTTCCCTTTCCTTCTAGTTTTCCTTTCAACAGAAGTATGCTATCTTTCCTTCTTGTTATACACAACAAGGGTCAATAGCTTGATGGTAACGTGTTGGCCTCTTACCCTCATGGGGTGGGTTCAACCCTCCTTCATGCAAGGGTTAAGCGGGTCTTCCTACGCGCGCAACCAACGGCACCAACAACGGAAGCCTTCGGAGCCTCGTTGTTGTCGAGTTGCCGGTCGAGTTTGCCTTGGTCGCCCATTGTGGAGGGTGTATGTGGGACGATCGCGATCGGTTGTCACTGTCTTTCTACATGCGTTGCACGCAGGAAAACGTGCATGTCTTCTTTTTGTTGCACAACGGAGACGTCACTGTCTGCGGAACTTTGGAAGAGAAGCAGTGCGTCGCATGCACATGCAACCCACTTTTCCTCTTCTTCAAAAATAGCTCAGATACTAGTGAAAGGGCGGTGGTAATGTGTGTGTTAGTCTCCACCCAACCGTGCTATCTTATAGCCTCCCCCTAGCGTTACACACTGTCCGGCCATGCCGATAGCCTTGCCCATAGGACCCATGTCCTTACACTTATCTTGATAACTTATCTTACTTATCAAACCTTTCTGAACAAGTTACTTACTGACCTTATCCTTATCTTCTCTTTTCCTTCTTTATCTTTTTTTTTTCTTATCTTATCTTTTCCTTTATGTTAATTTTCTCAAAATGAAAAGCTAACTTTTTATACATTGGTTATGTCCATGTTTCCATGGCATAAGCCGAAAGTGTCTCATGAGTATACTTTGGTGCTTACATTGAACCCCAATTTTTCTCAAACTTTTTTTTCTCTTTCTATTATTTTCTTTTTCTTTTTCATCTTTTAGGTCGGTGGCTTAGATGTGTTGGTCTTGCGTAAGGGCTAGAGAAAGCCCTTACAATCCTTGACCTCCTTAGGGCCTATACAATAGACAATGCAACAAACTGCGACCTACACCTTCCTCTCCTCCAATTTGCTTACAACAACACTCCCCACTCTAACACAAACAAAGCTCCCTTTGAGATTGTCTATGGTAAGAAGTTCCCTGTCCCTATGACCACCATCACTAGTAATGTTCTTGCGGCCAACATCCTTGCACAAGATCATGTCCGTATTTTGCACGAAGTCACCACAGCTATCCAAAAATCCCAAGCACGCTACACCATCCAAGCAAACAAAAAGGGTAAGTTCATTGAGTTCACTTTAAATGATTATGTTTGGTTGTGTATTGAAAAGAGTCATTTATAGAGCATTGAAAATCACCCCAAGCTCAAGTTAGCCCCTAGATTTTATGGTCCCTTCAAGATCATCAAAATCATTAACCCCAATGCATATAGGCTTGACATTCCACATCACTGGAGCATCCACAACTCTTTTCATGTTAGTTTGTTGCGCAAATTTAAAGGTCACCCACCTGCTGCACCTGTTTTTGAAGACCCACCCTTACTAGAAGATGATGAAGAATTATTAATTTCGAAATCCATTATTGATGAGCTACACGCATCGATACCCAATATCATAGATACCTTGTTAAATATAAGCATCACTCTGTTGAAGAATGTCAATGGCTTTCTACAACCACTTTAAGTCCCATGTACCAGCACTTGATTTTTACATACCACAATCACATTAACTCATTCAGATCTAACAAGGCACCATGAGGCAATGCATAGCATTAAATTTGGTGGAATGGTTTGATTGTCACTAAATGGAATGGAATACAATGATTGGACTTGATTTGTACATTGGTTGGTTTTTTTGGAATGGGTTCAAACACATGTTAGAGCTCCTACGCCTTTGATAGGCAGGTCTCTCCGTTATGCAAGTGATCTAGAAATTTTTGTTGTTACTTACCTACATGTGTGTTAGAGTTCAAATTCATATGCCTAGTGAGGTAGGACTCTTCGTGATATTTACATGTGGAACTAACCCACCACATATTACTTTTCTACCATTATGAACAACTGAGGTCGGCTGCTTTTGTTACCCCGGGATATGTTATGGAATGGATTCTGAAAAGTTGGACACTAATATTTATGGTCATGTGTGCGTGATGTAGCAGGTCAATGTAACTAAGTTGTGGGAAGGTGACTAACAACAGATAGCAGGATAGGGAATAATCCAATAAGACTTAGGGTTTTTAGTTAGTTCAATAAAGTCCTTTATCCCCAAAGTGAAATGTAAATACCTCAATTTATGAGTTGTCCCTTTTTTGGAATTCATATAAATACATGCCTAGAGGAAGTCGGCTCACTCTAGACATGGGGGGATCATTGTACCCAATGCTCTCTCTCTCTCTCTCTCTCTCTCTCTCTCTCTCTCTCTCTCTCTACATGGTACCCTCGGTCTAGAGGGGCATGTACACAAGTATGAGGTGTATTCTCATCATCACGATTTCCTTGTGCACGACACAGATCAGCCCCAACCATGTTTGACGGAGAGAGAGAGAGAGAGAGAGAGAGAGAGAGAGAGAGAGAGAGAGAGAGGCTAGCAGTGGCGGATGTTGCTCACCTCTTCTTTGGAACAGCTCGCTATCGGTTGACGCAGAAGCTTCTAAACATTGGTTGTAACATTTAATGGTCTAGTAACTTGTGTATAGCGGAAAATAACTTAGACATAGTGAGCATTTCATGAAGAATAATGAGCATAGCAAGAGTGCTTGGATGGAGAGAGCAACAAAAGCATAACACCTAGGTAGATAGGCATGAACAATACTTCAAAAAGAGAGAAAAATTAAGCTATTGATAACAGTTGAGGACCGGATTTACATGGAGCCAGTCCCCCCCCAAAAGGCTTTGTATTATAGGTTTCCCCCATGGAGGGAGACATTTTACAATACAATACTTTGTGTTCCATCAATAACTTGCTGGTGCAATGAATATGGGAGCTTCAAGCACCGAGCTTACACTTGAAAAACACAACATCAATTCCCTCACGGTCTCAGACCCAAGACCTCACACACCTTCGAAGATGGTTAGAGCTAGCGGGGTATGAGAGTAGATCTAGAGGAAGAAGAAGTATTCTTACGAGAAAGTAGTATTTCTCCTTACATAATCACTCTTAATAGCTTAGCATAGATTAGTAATTAGCATGGTAGAGGAGATGAGCATGCATTGGAGCTTGGCTCTTGGTTGGATTTGCATCACAAAGCTAAGAGTTGTTGGTGTAGGCCTCCCTTCTCACAAGCTTGGAGTAGATGTTGAGCTTTCCATTAAAGCTTGAGAAGGAGATAGTCTTCTTTACTTCACACATGAGTTTGTGTGAGTGTGTGTGCAATAATGCCTTGCAAAAATCAGTCCCCCCTCTCTCTTGGTCGACCCCTCTTGCTATTTCCTCTTGCTGGCCCCTCATTGGCTCATGCCAAGCTTAGCCGATAGGAAAATAGAGGTCAAATGGAGAGTCTTGTGACAAGTGTCCCTCTTTCCCCTTTAGTGAGAGCTTTAGGTAATTAAATAACTCAATTAAACTCTCAATGGATCTCTTCGTCTTCTGGCCAATAGGAATCAGGCAAGCCATTGGGTTGCTGGATGCTCATTGGACCCCTTAGTAGACTGTCCAATAGTCTTCTAGGGAGCTTAATTTTCATTGGTTCTTTTATCAAGTGTTTTAAATGAATTAAACTAAATTTACTCTAGCCTAATTCTCATTGGTCCACCTCTATGGCCATCCAATAGGATTTGAATGCACTTTGGGGGCAACTGGTCTAGGAACCTGACATGTGTCCACTATGTCCTTTGTGTAAAGGGAGCTTAGAAGTGTGTGTGTGTGTGTGTGTGTGTGTGTGTGTTTCTCTCTCATCCCCTACAAAAATGACTCGCCCCCTCCTTAATAGGGATGTGGGAAGACTTTTGAGTCTTTCCACAAGCATCCAAATTACCCTAACGCTTGACCATTGAAGATTTCATTTAATTTTGAAACCTAAGCTTTTTGGAAGTCTTAATGGGTTGAACCTTGAAGTCTTTGAAGCCCATTGATGCACATTGCTCTTTTGCAGATGGTCCCTCTTTGGATCCCTATTTTCCCTCCTTTGGATCCCTACTGAGACCGGTCTGCCAGCCTTACCAATATTCTAGCTTTTTCTCCCCTGGTACTTTCCCATATTAAATGATCAGTTTAACATGAGAAAATTATTTAGGAGAATTAGATATTAGTTATTATGACATTGGTACTCTCCTCTTGGGCAAGGAGACTCTCTCTCTCTCTCTCTCTCTCTCTCTCTCTCTCTCCGCCTCCCAACACCCCTTCTCCTCCAAAACGGTTCTTCACCTTCTCATCTTATCCACATGTTATGACCACTGCCATCGCCACCTATCATACTAGCCTTTTGGAATCTCAACTATCCTCTCCATGTCCCTTGTTATGCGGCTCTTCTTTAACCTCTTCCTAACTCCAAAAAGGCTGCCATGGCTACCAAGTTTCCAAAAGCTCGCCCCTCCATGTACGTGTACAAGGATACACGAATGTGTGTGTGTGTGTGTGTGTGTGAGAGAGAGAGAGAGAGAGAGAGAGAGAGAGAGAGAGAGAGAGAGAGAGAGAGAGAGAGAGGTTGAGCTTGCTATTGAAGGGTACATGAATAAGAGCAAGGGGAGATCCCAGTCTAGCGAGGCCATCCCAAGAAGATTCATGCAATCCAATGTCCACTCTTTCTCTTAAAATCTGTGTGTGTGTCTCTCTCTCTCTCTCTCTCTCTCTCTCTCTCTCTCTCTTTCTCTCATTTGTGTATCCCTGTACAAGTACATGGAGGGGCTCCGCCCAACATGGTGCACTGAGGGGGGGCTCCCTCAAAGAAGCAATCACCAAACTTAATGACATACTTCAACCAATTCAAATCAAACTCGAAACCGGTTCTTGGATTGGGGGGCTCCGCCCAGCATGGTGCACTGGAGCAGGACACACTCGAAGAAGCAATCACCAAACTTAATGACACTCTTCAACCAAAACAGATCAAACCCGAAACTGTTTCTTGGATCAACAACACACATAAGCATGTGCCACCCAAGCAATGTATCCTCACTTTCAAGGACAAAGAGGAGCGCATCAATTTGCTATGCCAGTCCAAGGGAACAACGTTGTGGATCACTGAAGAATTAACCACAACGCAACTCAAGATGAAAATAATTGAACTCAAGAGGATGCATGAAGCCCACAAGCAAGGTAAATGGGTACTCTCTCTCTCTCTCTCTCTCTCCCCCCCCCCCCCCCCCCCCCTCAAGATCTTAGAATTACTGCTATTCGACTTCCACCCATGGCTGTTCATTGAGTTGATGAATCCACCTCTTGTGCCACATGCTTGTTGGAATCCCCCATCCCCCCTGCTCAACCACTCTACTTTGTCGCTTTTCTATTCCTGCACAACGTGGCCAAGCGTGAATTTGGCTTCCTGTTATAGAGTAAAATAGATAGAGTAGAAAGATAGATGCCCTTAATCTTTTGGGCTTTTGCTAGCTTCTAAAACATGTCTTTTGTTCTAGCCTAATTCATATGTTGGTGCATTTGGATTAGTATTGCTATTGACGGTAAAACTCAACATACTCATGAGAAGTTGGGTTTTTTAATAATCACAATGTCACACACACACACACACACACACACACATAGAGGGAGAGAGAGAGAGAGAGAGAGACGTTAGCATCAAGGTCATCCCTATCATCTGTGCATTTGGGCAAGCTATATAACATATCGATTGACTTGCCCTCACACTTATGCCAACTGTCCATGCCAACATCCATTGCGCAATGGTACAATACTTGCTCGTTGTGCAACTCTCTCTCTCTCTCTCTCTCTCTCTCTCCATCTCGTTCTGTTTCTCTCACAGTAAGATTTTGGTGTTGTAGGCTATTCGATTTCCACCACTACCTAAAATCTCTAGATATTGCTCGCACCTCTAGCGTTGCCTGCGTCCTAATGCTGGCCTCGGAGAAGTTGTTCACCTCCACTTGCTACTATGCAATGCGACTTGTGCCACGTGCCCTATCCCAACTGCAAATGCTGCACGCTATTATGAGCAATGCTTGACACCACCATTGTTACGACACGCATGGATGTTGTGAAAGAGAAGGGTAGGGGATAACGCCCAAAAAGAGAGAGATAGCCATGGGATGTTGGTGAGAGGCTGGGTGTGCACATTCTCTAAGGGGGGCCAGCTGGAGCCAAATCGGTACTGCCATTGCGAGCTTGTAATTGTTCACAAAGCAAGATTGTGCGTGCATGCGAGAGAGAGAGAGAGAGAGAGAGAGAGAGAGAGAGAGAGAGAGAGAGAGAGAGAGAGAGAGAGCTTTTGCTTAAGGTGCCATTCTGCACTTGAAGGTGCAACTCTAGAGAGCAGAGTATTGCCTTGGCATTAGGGTCTCCAGATTCCATAAGCGGGGGCGAATGTCAACAGTTCCAGAGAACCCCATTGACTGCATGACTTGCAAAAAATTTAGTGCAGAGAGAGTGAGAGAGAGAGAGAGAGAGAGAGAGAGAGAGAGAGAGAGGGGGGGGGGGGGGAATATGAAAAAAATAGCTCGATTCCTGAGGCACGACCCACTTGCTCCCCTCACGAGAGTCTCTCTCTCTCTCTCTCTCTCTCTCTCTCTCTCTCTTTAAGGTCTCTTAAATAGTTTCCTACGACGTTAAAATTCTCTTCTTCTCGGGTGGGGGTGTGTGTGTGTGGGGGGGGGGGGGGGGTTTGTGTGTGTGCTAATAAAAAGAGGAAAATGGTATAACCTTTCTTTTACCCAAGTATGGTAGATTGGTTATGCCATTTCCCTCTTGAATAACAGGTCTTGAGTTCAACTCTACTCGTCACATAGATCTCTTGGGATAGTTCCTACGACGTTAAAATTCTCTTCTTCTTCTTTTCTCTCTCTCTCTCTCTCTCTCTATATATATATATATATATATATATATATATATATATACGATTGTCCTGGCAGTCTTCACGACCATTCATCAGTTATGAAAAGGCTCAAAGACTGGTGCGTTTATTGTCTGCTTTCTGCAGATTGTGGCAGGACGTATGTGGGTGTTACGTCTGATGTTCATCGCAGGTAGGTTTGCGTTCCATTTTCTCAAATCAATCAGGCCAGCGCACCCACACGTCGTGCAGGCTCGCATGCAACACACACAAATACACATTTTTCGTAATGGGAGGTAGAGATTACCGATCCACTGATAAATGCTTGAAAATGTTCCTGGCTGCTTTCATACACTCCGATGCATCGATTTGAACTTATAGCTGCTTGAAGCAAAATTTTAACTTGGGCGGAACGTCAGTAGGTCGGAGGTGCTAGGTGACGGGGACGTGGGTTGGGTACATTACAAACATGTCTGTGACAATTTGGCTGTGTGCTTGGAAGGGGTCATTGTCATGTGTTGTTCAATCTCTTTATCTCTGCTTGAAAAGGAAGCAATTCAACAAGAGCTTGGAAAAGATTTGATTTTTATTCGGTTATTTTTCAAATACTTTAATTGATATGATGACTTGAGTAGGGATATTATAACTATGTTTAAGGTTTGTGTCACATGAAATGGATATTTGTCCTGACCAAGGTTAGTTCCATAACACTTACAAGCAGTTCTTGGACCAATTGTCGAATTTTATGTAAAAGGAGCAAGCCCCACGTTTGAGAGAGAGAGAGAGAGAGAGAGAGAGAGAGAGAGAGAGAGAGAGAGAGAGAGAGGTGATGGAAGGATTTGGCGGGAGTCGGGTAGGTGGTGGGTGGTGGACCCGGTCTTTCTCTCTACCTTGTCTTGCTGGGTTGAAGATGCTTGAGCAAAGTGGTTCCTGTTGCCTTTATCTAGGTTGAAGATGCTTAAGCAAGGAGGCTTTTCTTAAGATCTTTGGTTCGTTCAAGCTACTATACATGGTGTGGATGGAGAATACCATGAGTCTATACCCTATGCTTTTCTTTAAAGATAAATTTGGGCTTATCTTGGATTCATCTAGGCATATCTTTTGGTTGTATGCAGACTTCACATCGTGATGTTTTCGTTTGAGTTACAACCAGTTGATATTGTGTAAATTCTATTTTGTGCAGTGCCTATCCCCTATCAATAACCTTATTTTTGTGCTAATTTTTCTTGTTTAATGCTTCTTTAGTGCTAGGCTTCATTATGGTTGAGTCTGACCTCCATCTGCATAGTAATGACAAAAACTTAGTACATGTAGCTTTGAATTAATATATGCTCGTGTCTGTGTGATGTATGGGAGCATGCATTGTGACGTAGTTCTATTAATACATGTATCTTTGAATTAATATATGCTCGTGTTTGTGTGATGTATGGGAGCATGTATTGTGATGTAGTTCTATTGTTACAAGTGGATGATGTGGCATGACCCTAGGAACCTTGAAGGTTGGCCGACAACGTGAACATCTAGAAAAAAGGACCAAAATTTGAAATTGGATTTTTGTGAAAGGCGTTTTGATTGCAGCGGATTTTGTACAATATATTATGGGCCGTCACAAGTGAGATACATGGCATGGTCCTAGAAGGGGTTAGGCGAGTAAGTGGGCCACCAAGGACAACTAGGCCGCCCAACCTCAAAAACTGACGTGGCAACCTCCGTAAAATGCGTCGGAAATCGTGGATGATGACGTGGCATCTGTATGACCAATTGGGAAAGCTATTCGCAGGCAGCTTGCGGAGAACGTGTTTATAGCAGGTTCTGCTTTTGGGGGCGCCCAATTTTAGGGGCCCCTCTACCTAAAAATATGTGCTCAAGGATCTCTCTTTGGTAGATAAGCTTGGGAGCATTGCAGAGAAGAGACCCTCAGCCATTGTACTTTTGTGATCATCAATCAAGAAAGAAATACCGAAAGGGGCGCTAGTGCGGAACTTCGCCGCCTTGTGGACTCCTCTCTCTCTCTCTCTCTCTCTCTCTCTATCTCCATTCAGTTTTAGTTGTAGTTTCTGTTCGTGTGCTGCTATTGATTTATCGCTTGGGTGTCCAAGCATGTTACAGGTTACAATGTATCAGAGCTTAGACAATTCTTCTTGTACGAAGGATCCGATCTTTAATGTTTTCCGGAGGATGAAGAGCACTCCACCCCAGTGAAGAACCTAGGGAGATTCAAACGGAAAGCAAACCTCCTTCCGAGGAATTGAGAGAGGACAACGACAAGTTTTTGGCGGGAAATTTTGACAAAGCGGAGTACAAGCATCAACTTCAGGTTGATACTTGTGCAAAAGGAACGATCCAGTGCTCCAAGGATTTGAAGTATGTGAAGTATCGGAAGAATTATCCGCTCGATGAGGTTCACTCTTGATGGCAGAAGGCCATCCACTCACATAAGTCGGCCATGAAGATGAAAGCAAAGCCGGGTGTAGAAACTGTACTTGCGAGAAGAGTTTGATGAAGCTCTTGAGGAGAAGGTTAGTTAGATGATGAAAGCCAACAAGCACTTTCGGAAGGTTTTATCGGTTACTTGGGCGGAAATCCACTTTCGAGTTGGCTAGTGGATCTAAGAAGTGTGCTCGCTTTGAGGATCTTCTGATAGCTGTGACAACTCCTCTTCCTCTAGTTTTAGTGAGGACGAAAATGCCACGATGGTGACTATGTTACATTATTACATCTAGTTCTAGTTGTTGATCCGAGAAGTGACATGCCAAGGATATAGTTACCCGTAACGCGGAAAGGGAACGACGACGGGATCCCCCGCGGAACGGGAGAACGGTGAGGGGTCCGGAACGGGAACGGCGCAGAACGGGAGGCATAAAAACACCCAAATAATGCAATTTTAAGCTTTGTGTGATTGAATAATAGCAGTGTCAGAGTCCTTTGACTCTAATACTCACAAAAAACTTGATTTGAAGACCATTCAACCTTACTATGGCCAACGTGTGTCGTATAGACTTGAGAGCTTGAGGGGGGAGGGATGCGGAGAGAGAGAGAGAGAGAGAGAGAGAGAGAGAGAGAGAGAGAGAGAGAGAGAGAGAGAGAGAGAGAGAGAGAGAGAGAGAGAGAGAGAGAGCTTAAAAGTGGGAGACTCGACTCTCGAGAGAGCTTGAGAGAGAGGGGGAGAGGGAGAGCCTTGTTGACTCTAGAGTCTAGAGTCTAGACTAACAAGGCTAGAGCTTGAGAGTCAAGACTCGAGACTCGAAAGGGTAGAGCTTGAGCTTTGACCCTTGAAAGCTTGTGTGCACTGTGAAGGTAAGGGCTGGGGGGGAGGGCATTTAAGAAGGGGGAGCCTCACAAGATAAAGCTCAAAAATCTGAAAATCTGCCATTCCCAGCCGTTCCGGTACCAAAACCCCCTGCGGAACGTCTGGCCGTTTCGGCCCATGAAAACCCTTCGGAACGCCATTCCGGCGTTCCTAGCCCATGGGGGGGGGGCGTTCCTTGGTAACTCTGGCCAAGGAGGACCCCTACGCTTGGATGGTCACGACTTTGCTCTAGAGACATGCCTCTTCGCCAAAAAGCCACACTCCTTCGACGTTTGGTCACACCCCTTTAACCAATGGTTGCAGCTCTCCGTCCAAAGGACGTGTCTTTACGTCTTCACGATGAGACGTGTCTTTTCATTTGTGACTCTTCATCTCATATATAAGGAGCCTATTGTAGTGTGTTTTCAAGCAATCGATCAATCAAATATCAGTGTTCTCGTCTCTCGAGTCTCAGTTTAATCTTAAGTATGAAGTTTTTGTCTAAATTCTAGGATTAGCACCACTATTCCTCACAGTGGTATCAAAGCAAAATTGTTCATCGGACCCCGAATGAGGTTGCTGTATATGCAACCCCTTGCCTCCATTGTAGTACACACATAGTTATTCATTGTCAAGGTTGATTGGTTCAGGAGACACTCTCTCTCTCTCTCTCTCTCTCTCTCTCTCTCCCCCCCCCCCCCCTCCCCCCCCCCACTCCCCTTGGTCTCTACGCGTCTGCATCGTCTTTGACATGGTATTAGAGCTATGTCGTTGAAGAGTCCTTGGCGGAGGAAGAGCGGCCGTGAGAAGAAGAACCTCTTCATTGCCGGCGTCCTATCCCCCACCCTTCGCAGCGGCATCTCAAAACGTTGCTATTGTGGGCGCCGACTTCCCCCCTCCACTACTCCTGCCAGCATATCAAAGAGCAGCGCCTTGGCAAAGACTCCCCCTCTATTGGCAGCCTTCCATAATGTTGTTGCCGAGGATGGACCCCTACAACGCTACCGCCAATGAAACACCCCCCCCCCCCCCCCCCCCCCCAAAAAAAAAAAAAAAAAAAAAACACGCTGAGCATTTTAAAACGCTCTGTCGGTCTCTACTCTTGGCGACGGCACCGATCGTGCTAGTCCCCCCCCGTTCCCTTGTACCGAAAGGGATGCCATTCTTTGGGGCCAATGCATTTGAGCACGGAACTTCGGCGTACCATGTCTTAAAGTTCAGTGATTTTGCAGTTTTCGTTTGTGTGTTGCTATTGATTTCTCACTGCTTGGAGTGTCCAAGCCTTTAACAGTTAGGCCATTCAGTGGGCTATTGAGGACAACTAGACCACCCAACCCTAGAAACTGATGCCAAATGGCAAAGCTGATGTGGCAATCTCCTTAGAACACGCCGTAAAATGACGATGAGATGTGTCATCTGTACGGCTAGCTGGGACAGCTTTTGACGAGCGACTTTTAGAGCATCTGTTTTTAGCAGGTGCTGCTTTTGGGAACGCCTAGTTTTAGGGACCCCTTGACCTTTAAACATGTTGCCAGGGCTCTCTGTAACAGACTTGGACACTCCAAGTCAAGAATCAATCGCGACAGCACCAAATAACCACTTCAAAACAATTCACAGATCACAATAGATTTGCATTGGCCCGGCGGAGTTCCATGCCTAGAGATATTGGCCCCAAAGATTGGCGCCCCTTTCTGTATTTCTTTTTATATTATTCAGATCAAAGTACAAGAGAGTGGCTAGGGTTTCACTCTCAGACTCTGCGTCCAGATGCTCTGAGAAGTGAAGCCCTCTCCACATATTTAAAGGTACAAGGGATGCCCAAAAGCAGAGCCCCAAAAGCCTTTAGAATAAAAAGCATAAGAGCTCAAAAGCACTTCTCTCTCAAGTTCTCCTTTTTTTTGTTAAAAAAAGCATTCTATTCAAAAGTGAAATTCGCGTCGCTCATTTTAATTTTTAATTTTTTTTTCCAACCTCCGCAATTTCCGGAAATTAGGGTTTCTGGCAAAAATTAGGGTTTTTGCTGTCCGCCACGTCATCACTTTGTGACATACCCCCCTCTTGAAAGCATTGTAATCGACCGCGATTACGCCTGCAAAACCGACAAAAGCCATAAACTGTCTCAGTAGACACTGACTGTTAGTACCTACGTACTAGGAACACACATCTAGCACATGTACAAAATCGACAGTCACATCACACGACATCACAGGACATCACCAGACATCACAGGACATCACATGACATTCAACATTCATTCGGATCTTAGACCATGATTGATCGGCAATGTAGCTAGCAATCACATCTAAGTCCAATCGGAACCTCATTGATGTCCGATTGACTAACCCCTATTGCAACCATGTCTATTCGAGATCAATTAGACTAAAATGCTGCAGTCATTTCGGCTACCAATTCTTGCACTCACAAGAAGTCAAGAACAAATCAATATCATTATCAGGAATTCCATTTCATAAAGTCATCCAGCAGAATATTGTCAGCTCTCAGTATCCCTGAAGCTCAAAGAGACATCAGTGACTTTAGTATCAAAATCAAGGCATCTGTTGACAAAGGAGCGGAGTGACTCCCCTCTTGTGCATCCCACTGCACCAGATCTCTGGCCAAGCTGAATTCTGGGTTCCGTTTGGAGTAGACTATGCTAAACAAAAACATCGAGGTAAAGTTTTACAATCCGAGGAGTATCTGCTAGGTCCTCCTCCTCCATCCACTTCGCATCAAATGCAGGAAAGTTCTTGAACTTAACCAAGAACCGCCTTCGGACTTTACCTTTCTTCGTATCGTTATGTGCCAAATTTGTTCAGGAACAAGGATCTCCTCGTTTTCTTCCACTTCGGGTTGCTCATTAGGCTCCCCATCATCAGCCACATCACCCTTCACAGGTTTCAAGAGATTCACATGCAATGCATTGTGAATCCTCTAAGTATCGGGCAGTTTCAATCGGAAGGAGACATCATTTATCTTGTTAGTGATCTGGAAAGGTCCGTAGTATCGCATACTAAGCTTTGGAAAAAGCCTCTCCTTTCCCTTTTTCTTTCATAGGCGTGCCTTCTCAAAACGTAAGAGCACCCAATCATCCTCCTTCAATTTCAAGTCGCGACGATGGCGGTCCGCTGTCTTTTTTTGTCGTTCTTGAGACTCCTGCAAAGTCTCGCGAACCTTGGCAAAAGCCGTATCCAAATCTCGCGAATATTCATCCGCTTCCAATATCTAATCTTTCGTGCTCAGGAAGGATGGAACCTTCGCAGCACTTTCAACAATCTCACATGGCGTCTTCCCCGTCGAAGAGTGTATCGTGTTATTGTAGGCTAATTCCACCAAAGGTAAGTTCTTTTCCCATTGAGTCTTCTGATCCGAGATACAAGACTTCAATAAATCTAAAACCACTGAATTGGCAATCTCAGATTGCCCGTCAGTCTGCAAGTGGAACGATGACGAGAACTGCAACTGCGTGCCAATGTTCTCCCAAATTGCCTTCCAAAACACTCATAAATCTGGGGTCTCTATCGGAGACAATCGTCTCACACGTGCCATGTAATCGGAAAATCATCGTGATCATTCTGTGTAATCGGGAGATCAAAATGAAATCCATTTCAATACTTTCCCAGGGGCGGGTGGGTATGGATAAAGGGTGTAACAATCCCTGTGCCTTATGCCTGTCAAACTTGACCTTTTGGCATACTGCGCATAACTCTTCCACGTCCTTTTTGAGTCACGGCCAAAAGAAGTATCTCTCTGCCCCTTTCATGGTGGTAGCAATGCCGCTGTGACTCGTAAAAGGTAGACAGTGGCATTCAGTCATAACCTTTTCTCTCAACGGTTGTGTAACGCACAACATAGTCTTTTTCATCAAGTAGCCTTCCCGAAGGGAGTATCCAGCTACTCTCTCCCCATCCCGTATCCGTGTGAAAATATCTGCAAAATCTGTATCTGTGGCATACTGATCGACCATATCCTCGAAGCTCCTATGATGTATCGCGGAAATAGCCAGAACCAACGGTTTCCGAGTCAAAGCATCTGCCACCACATTCTTCTGTCCCTGCACATGGACAATCTGGAAGTGGAACTGTGACAAGATGTTCGCCAACCGCATCTGCTTTTCCGAAAGCTACTTGTGTGACAAGAAGTAGCGCAAACTCTGATGGTCTGTAAAGACAGTAAAATCCGCTCTGAGTAGGTAATGTCGCCACTGAGTAAGAGCATGGATAACCACCAAAAGCTCTTTCTCATAAATCTGTGCTGTCATCTCCGGCCTAGAGAACAAACGGCTCTCGTAAGCTATGACATGGCCTTCTTGCATCAAGACCGCACCCAGACTACGACCACAAGCATCACAATATACTTCAAATGACTTCTGCAAGTCCGGCAAAGTCAAATCTGGTCCTGTAGTCAATTTCTCTTTCAATGTCTGAAAGGCAGTCACCTCTGTGGGTCCCCACGAAAAGGTACTCCTTTTTGTGTCAAGATGGAAGCAACCTCTGCAAACTTTCATATGAACCACTTGTAGTACGAACAGAGTCCCAAGAAGCTTCTAACTTCATGGACATTCCTCAAATCGGGCCAATCACGAATAGTCTCTATCTTGGTTGGGTCCATTTGCACTCCTGCTGTTGTTGACACAATGTGTCCCAAAAAGTGTATCTCTGGTAGGAAAAATTCACTTTTCTTTGCATTAATCACTAACTTGTGATCTCGTAATGCGTGAAAGACTTGAAGCAGATGATCTCTGTGTTCTGCCTCATTCTTGGAGCAAACAATGATGTCGTCAAAGAAAGTGCTAACAAATAGCCTGAACTCTCGAAAAATCCTGTCCATCATCCGGTTAAATGTCACAGGAGCATTGGTTAAGAAAAAAGGCATCACCAAAAACTCAAAAAACCCAAAAGTCGTCCGAAAAGTTGTCTTGTAGACATCTCCTGGCGTTATCCTGATCTGATGATATCCACTCTTCAAGTCAATCCTGCTAAAGCACGAGGATCCCTGTAACCTGTCGAGTATATCATCGATCCTAGGAATCGGAAATCTGTTCTTGATGGTGATTTCGTTGAGAGTGCTATAATCGATGCACATTCCCCAAGATTCGTCTTTCTTCAAAACCAACAACATTGGAGAGCAATACGGTGAAGTACTAGGCTGGACAAGACCCTTTTCCAAGAGGTCTTTCACTGGGTTCATAATCTTTTCATTCTATACTCGGCTCACACGGTAAGGTGGCCGATTCGGTGGCGTGCTTCAAGGTATCATATCAATGGTTTGATCTTCAGGCCCTCTGAAAAGCAATCGGCATGAGTGTAGAGAAAAATCTTGGCGTTCTTTCGATCAGGTCAAAACATATTCAACGTTTATCCATCGTTCAGTTCTCTCCCAAAAGAATGAGTAAGAAACTGAAGTTCATCAAGTACAATCTCTAAGCCCTTCATTATCAAAGTCGCTTTCTCGGCCCGGTAGTCAACCACGGCATAGTTCTTGTGGTACCAAGGGATCCTGAGTAGAACGTCACTCTCGTGCCCTGAACACCCCTGCCATTGCAAACGAAGTTTGCCAATGCTCGGTGTAATGGCAACATCCCATCCGGGTGCCAGTCGAACTACCTCCGCCTGTGGCGTCAGTCTGTCGGGCGTAATTCCAAATCGAGCCGCCAATTCCAAGTGAAAAGAAGTTGGCCTTGGCTCCTTCAAAAGAGCTTGCTGATCCTTCACTTTGCCCCAAAAGCGGCAAAGTTTGTACTTTCATTCATTAGATTCGGTGTAGGTCCCATGCCATGTGGTACCAGTTCTGCTTTTCTATCTGCCTTTTCTGCCACATTCCTCAGCTGCTCTCGAACTCTCAGGCCTGACGTCGTCTTTATCATTCTGTTCTTTCTGTGCCTTTTTAGGGCACTTCACGGAGATATGTCCATGTTCCCCGCATCCAAAGCACTTCCCCTCTCTGATGAAGCGAGCTCTCTCCTCAGGAGTAAGCTTGGGTCGTGCATCCTTTTTCTCTGGGTCGCTCTTTTTCTTTCTACTTTCATTCCCAGAAGTCTGTTCAGCTCGTTGTGTCATGGCCTCATCTGTGGGGTAGGTCAGACTGCCAGAGTGAATGGCAAAGCCCCGCTTCGCATGACTCATCAACTCCTGAATAGGAGCTGACTTCTGTTCCAAGCAGTGATCTCGGATCTCTGTAGGTAGACCCAAGGTAAACCGCTCAATCTGTTCTCTGAACGAGATCTTCTTGAATGAAGAGGCGGGTAGAAAAGAGCTCCAGAATCTTTCACAATAAGCATCGATTGTATCTTTCTTGGTCATCCGAAGATGGTTCCAAGCAGCTCGTATAGCTCGTTCATATTCTTGCGTCAATCAAGAAGAAATAAAAAGCTTCTTAAATTTCAACCATTTAACTGGTGCAGTCTTGTATAAAAGAAGCGTGGACCACCAAGTGCGAGCATTCCCCTTAAAATAAGAGGCAGCTCTCCGAATCTTAAGAGTGCTCTAAATAGCGTCCTCCCGCGAAAGCGATGTCAAACTGCTGTGTAAAAGACAAAGCCTTCGAAGCATCGGAGTATCCCGAAAAAGTATCAAACTTAAGTGCTTGGCCACCTTCCTTAAACTCTCGGACTTTCTTGCTTTTATCTTCGAGAAAGTCATACTGGTTGGCTTTGTAAAGATTCTTCTTGTTCGCATAAAAGTTCCCGTTGTTAGAGTCTGAACTGTCCGTAGATGAGTCCTCTGTAGAAGTGTCACTCACTGGGCGAGACTTAGACTTCCTTGCCTTTTTCTTGCCCTTTCCGAAGCGTTGTTTCTTGCTTTGCTTTTTTGCTTTTCCTGTCTTCTTCGCTCGAGTTTGAAGAGCTAGAAGAACTGTCAGAAGAAGAAGAACTTGGTAGGCCTTCAAACTTGACGCGCTTCTTCAGTTTCTTTGCCTTGTCGAATGGCGATCGACGACCCAAATATCCCGGGAAGTCAGTGCCTTTCTTCTGCTTTTTGCCGTGCTTTTTGTCTTTCTTTTGCACGTTGAAAAGTTGAGCAATCCATGCATCAACCACGTTCTCCAGTTCCTTCTCCGTATATTTCTTGGAGGCAGAAGGTTTCTTGAGAGCGGGTTTCGGGAGTGGTGTTGTGGTTCTCTGCCACTCCATCTGTACCTCTTCCAAAGAGGTCTGGTTCATATATTTTGCCACCTTCGGATCCTTGGCAAAATTGAGCATCATCTTTGTTGCATCGTCAATCAATTGACGACGCTCCATCTCTTGCTGCTCCGCCTGAGTAGGCCTAGGCGGGCCATACTCCGTTCCGGAATCTTCGTTGTGATCCTTGCCCGCATCTTCAGATGCAGAGGGAGTTGACTGATCATTGCCTGAAGCCATAGGTGCCGCGGAAAAAAAAATTCGGGGATCGGATTTCCCGTAGAAGAGAAATCGGCCGTGCTCTGATACCACTGTAACAGACTTGGACACTCCAAGTCAAGAATCAATCACGACAGCACCAAATAACCACTTTAAACAATTCACAGATCACAATAGATTTGCATTGGCCCGGCGGAGTTCCGTACCTAGAGATATTGGCCCCAAAGATTGGCGCCCCTTTCGGTATTTCTTTTTATATTAATCAGATCAAAGTACAAGAGAGTGGCTAGGGTTTCACTCTCAGACTCTGCGTCCAGATGCTCTGAGAAGTGAAGCCCTCTCCACATATTTAAAGGTACAAGGGATGCCCAAAAGTAGAGCCCCAAAAGCTTTTAAAATAAAAAGCATAAGAGCTCAAAAGCTCTTATCTCTCAAGTTCTTCTTTTTTTTGTTAAAAAAAATCATTCTCTTCAAAAGCGAAATTCGCGTCGCTCATTTTAATTTTTAATTTTTTTTCTTCCAGCCTCCGCGATTTCCGGAAATTAGGGTTTGCAAGAATTTTAGGGTTTCTGTTGTCCGCCGCCACGTCATCACTTTGTGACACTCTCTCTTTGGTAGATAAGCTTGGGAGCATTGCAAAGAAGAGACCCTCAGTTGTACTTTTGTGGTCATCAATCAAGAAAGAAATATAAAAAAGGGCGCCGATCTTTGGGGCTAGTGCATTTGGAAGGGGAACTCTGCCGCTTCTCTCTCTCTCTCTCTCTCTCTCTCTCTCTCTCTCTCTCTCTCTCTCTCTTCAAGTTCAGTTGTGACCATTGTCGTTTGCGTCGCTATTGATTTCTCGCGTGGGTGTCCAAGCCTGTTACACGGGCATCTGACATGGCTCTCAGGCGTCCAATTTTTAGAAGTTTCTTTTGGGATGTAGTGCTAGTTTTTTGTATCTGATGCTTTTCGACTTAGGGCCTTTATAGGAGAGCCTAGTGGACCACTCCTACAACTCAACTTGGTAGCAAATAGTAGGCTTCCCTCCTCCGGAAATTGTACTCTACGAAGATCTATAGAAAAAGAAATATCTAAAGAGGGTTTGGGGCGATACTTTTGGGAGTGGAACTCCGCCACTCTGTGTGTATAGAGTGATCTCTCTTTTAGTTTAGCTATACTTTAAGTGCTAAAGTTTGTTCCAATTGTCCTTTTATTTTGCACGTGGTGCCCAAAGTGGTGTAGGGCTTCAGTTGTTTGCTTTTCCGACAAGGAAACCAGTACTTAAAGAACAAACAGTTGGCATTGATGGATTTTGATGAGTATGTGCAGTTTCTCGTAAATGAATTGCATGACATACTTTTGAGGCATCCTTGGCACAATTTGCACATGTAGCCGATAGGCACTACGTACCAACCGAAAAGGATGGAACTAGAATACACTTTAGCAGTTCAACACAACTGAAATAGAGAGAGAATCTACACAGTAGACATGGAGTTCCACTCCTGGATGCTCTAGCCCCAAATCCCTAGCGCCCCTTTCGGTATATCTCTTATATTGATGCAATCAAGGTACAACTTCCGAGGAGAGATGCTCTGCAATCTGCATCTGCTAGATCGCTAGAGATTTTACTCAAGGTGCATATTTAAAGGCCCAAGCCCTTACAAACATCAAATATAAAAACTGGCGTTGAAAAGCATCTTTCCCTTGTGTCAGATTGCAATGTTAGCATCCCGTGAAACATGGTGCGAAATTTGGAAATCACGTAGAGATGCCACATCATCGCTTGCTAGGCTTCTAAAACAACTCGGCCCTTTTAGCGGATGCCTTATCATCACTTTTGTGACACACCCTTCCTTAAAGGAAGAATAATTGCTTGTGATTACACATGCAAAATTTAATCCCATTCTGTAGCAGACACTGCCTTCATGCATACATGCCAATGACCATCATTAACAGACCACATTCTCTAGCATGCGTTGCACCATATAGTTCCACAATCAAACTTCTATCTAGTCATCTTATCCTCGATAGAACTCTTGATATTCTGACGTAGTGACATTAGCCATCACACCTAGATCACACTAATCTCTCAGAGGGGTCTCGATGCACTAAGACCACATACCCAGTCTCTCTCATCCAAATTGGAACTATTGATGCACCGGACTCACATGCTTCACAAAATGCTATGCATTTGACACAGATCCACTATTATAGACTTGGACACTCCAAGCAAGGAATCAATAGCAACACACGAACAGAAACTGCAAATAATTGAATAGAACTTCAATGGAGATAGAGAGAGAAGAGGATAGTCAACACGGAATGGCGAAGCTTCGTCCCGAGATGCACTGGCCCCAAAGACTGGCGCCGCTTTCAGTATTTCTTTATTATTACTTCGCCATGGTACAACTCTTGAGGTCCTCTTCTCCAAGACTCTGCGTCCAGATGCCCTCCGAAGTGAGGCCCTTTGGGTACTTATAAACTTATAATAAGGAATTCCCAAAAGCACTTTCACCCAAAAGCTTTGACCAAGAGCCTTGCACAAAAATTGCCAAATCTGCAGCTAGTGCAAAACGTGGAAACCCATACCGTTGCCACGTGTCACAGTCAGCGCAGATCATGTAAATTTCGGTCAGCCCTTGTGCTTTGTGTTTTTAGGGTTTTAGGCCCCTCAGCCGGTGCTCCTCAAGTTGGTAGGGTTCAGTTTATAAAAAACTCTAACCCCCTTTTGTTTTAGGCCCCTCGGCTGAAATTGGCCTATAGCATCGCTAAAGGGTAGTAAACTTTGGCTTTCACCCGATCTATATTCTGTTTAACTTTACCTGTACTTTATGACACAAAATAACTTCACAAATAAACTTGTAACTTGAATTCACCACTTGGAGAGGAAACCAACGGAAATTTGCTGGGTTCTTTTGTTTGCATGTTGGGACTCGGCCTTTCTTCATCTCTACAGACTAATGTTGGAGGGGTGTCGTCTGTGTTAGATTCTCCACGAGATCCATGTGCGCGGCAGAAAGGATCTAATATTGAGCAGAAGAAGAATCATTCTGAGCTTTGATACCACTGTTATGGCCTTGGACACTCCAAGCGAGAAATCAATAGCAACACACGAACAGAAACTGCAAATAATTGAACGAAACTTCAATAGAGATAGAGAGAGAAGAGGAGAGTCGACACGGAACGGTGTTCTGTCCCTAGATGCACTGGCCCCAAAGATTGGGACCCCTTTTGGCATTTCTTTATTATTACTTCGCCAAGGTGTAACTCCTGAGGGTCCTCTTCTCCGAGACTCGTGTCCAGATGCCCTCCGATGTGAGGCGAGTGGGCACTTATAAACTTACAATGGATGCCGAAAATCAGAGCCTTAAAAGCAATTGATCCAAAAGCACTTTCGCCCAAAAGCATTGACCAAAAGACTTGCGCAAAAACTGCCAAATCTGTATAGCCAATGCAAAACGCGGAAATCCGTACCGCTGCCACGTTCAAAGTGATGGTTTTGTAGCGGATATGAATGGTAGCATTGTTTTTATGATGCCAAGGCATTCCCAAAAGTGCATCACAGTGACCCGATTTCATGATGTTAAAGTCGGCCTTGCCATGGTATCCTTGAATGGTGACGGGAAGGGCACCAATAAGCGGGGCAATTGTATTGGTATCTCTTGTAGCCAGTTCTGCCTCAATGCCTCCAGCAAATTGGTCGTACTCAAAGTCTATGTTCTTGAGAAATTCTGGGTGGATGGAATTTTTAGTAGCTTCGGTATCAAAGAAGATAAGTGCTTTGTGGCCACGAATCTTTTCATGAGCTCGGCATAATTTTTTAAAAGCATCAGGTGTAGTAATTACATAAATGTTTGGAACAAGTTTGTCACGTGATACATCCAACCCTATGTGTTCGTGGACAAGCCACAGCATGACCAGGGTTCAGTTCAGTCAAGTCGGTCTAGAATAGGAAGTGATCTGGCACTTTTGTGAGTCTGTTCGCAGACCGTGCATGTCCAGACACTTAGATTAGATGCATATCCTCTGGTTGCACACAACATGATCATCAGATTTCAGTCAGAACCCATCAGGAGCATTTTTACAGTGCATGGACCTATTTTCCCTATTTTTGACATTTTTCACTTATTATTTTTAAGTGACTTTTGTTGGGAACTTTGTAGGGCAATTTTGCTAATAAAATATGTAAGGAAACCAAAGCTAGCACTTTCTGGCAGAAGAGACAGCAGGAGCATTGCTCAACAGGCACCTTCTCAATCAAGACTACCCCCAAGAGCCTGGCGTTTTCTTCTCACAGCAAAGCCAGCGTTTTTCACCTCAGATCCAGCCAGCGTTTTCTTCAAGAGCATAACTAGCCAGCGTTTTGCACTTGCAGCAACACCGGTAGCAACAGAACAGCAAAATGCCCAGCGTTTTTGCAACAAGAACCCAGATCAGCCCTTAGCGTTTTTGGATCAGCTTGGACCTCAGCGTTTTTGCAGTTCCGTCGCGACAAGGCAACAAGAAGACCAGCGTTTTCAGTTTTCAGCAGTTAGCACCCGCAGTAGAAGTCCCGAACTTCGTAGATCTCACCTTCCTGTATAGCAGATCCTCGCCGCACGGTCAGATCCCGTGAGGTTTGCAGATTCAGCCCGGAAAACGCAGATTTCAGCATCTGTGTTTTCAGCGCGTTGTCATTGCATCGTCGTCATCGACATAGAGTCAGAATTTAGCAGATAAAGATTTGCAAATTTCAGCCATTAGCGTTTTCAGATTTCAGCCGGTCTCGTCGTCGTCCTCATCGTCGTTGACATCGTCGGCAAGTCCAAGCATTGTAGAGATTTGTGCAATCAATATTAGACCGCTCTCGCCATAGTGAGTGGGGCCTTCGGAGGAGGGTTTGACAACATTCTTGTGTCGTATTCTTCTTGCTCTATCTCTCAGTCTCATGCATCTTCATTCACAGTGTTCACTACTTTGTTTGTGTCTATTGCACTCTCTCACTAAAGGAACGGAAGCCTCTCCCTTCCGTAAGTAAAAGGAAACCTTGAGCATTGTTCGGAGCACTCATCTTGAGCAAAGTTCAACATTCACTTCCGCTGCACCTTACATTGGTATCAGAGCTTTGACAGTGTTCTGTATCACTCAAGGAAAGAACCACAAGAACCACATAAATTTTTTTTTTTTGTTTGTTGAGGTCGCACGTAACCGAAGTCCTCTTGGGCGTGTCGATTCCTAATCGTGTTTTTGAAGAGTGGCAGGAAACCCAAGAAAGAAGGGCTTGTCCAGCCTTCCCTTGTGCCTCTTTTCACTCATTGAGAGCGGATCGTTCACTTAGCAGCCGGCCAAATGACGTGAGGTGAGAAAAAGCAACCTTGGTGTGAGCGCAAGGCCGCCAAGGGGTGCGCCCGCGCAAAAGAGAAGAACTCGGGTGAAGAGAAGATCCTTCTCTAACACAGATTGCAAGCGAAACAAAAACCTCAAGAACTCAAGAACCCCAAGACCCAAGACCCCCAAGAATCCAAGTTCCTTGTGAACTTAAGAACCCAAGACCACAAGAACCCACGACTTCAGTGGATGGTCATCACTCGAAGCGGAATGGATACTTCGCTTGGAGGTGATGAGCATGAGAGAGGTGAAGAAGAATTTTCCCCACCAAGAGGTTTTTCTGACCCTTCCCCTTCTCCATCTATCCCAAGGATTGCACTAACACCTATGGAGGAGTTGAAGCAGTTGTTTATGGAAAGGAAGTTAGAACGCGAAGCAAGAAAAGCAAAAAGAATGGTCGACTTTGAGCGTGAGCGCGAGCAAGCACGCTTGGAGGCCGCAGAAAGAAAAGCAAAAATAGAGCGTGAACACGAAGAAAGAATGGCAGCCATAGAGCATGAGCACGAGCAAGCACGCTTGGAAGCCAAAGCACGAGAAGCAAAGTTGGATCGCGAGAACAAAGAAAGACAAGCAGCATTTGATCGCGAGAACAAAGAAAGACAAGCAGCATTTGATCGCGAGAACAAAGCAAGACAAGCAATGAACGACCAACACATGAAAGAGATGTTGCGACTCTTTTCTCAAGTGCAGGCACATTAGCAAGAGCTTCGGAAAAAGGAGACTCTCTTAGTCTCTTCTTCTCCAAAGCAAGACACACAGGATTTGCATGATAATGATTTGCATGATAAGGTTAAGCATGATGACAAGCATGATGATTTGCATGATCAAGATGTGATTTCTCACGAGCATGATGATTTGTATAACCATGATGTGATTGTTCACTGGGTTAGTTGATATTGTTTGTAGTGAAGCTAACCTTATTGCATATTCGACCAATCACGAAGAACCGATCTTGGCTCTCGAGTCGAGGTCCACAGAACCCCCACAGGAAGATTCGATAGATCCCGAAGAACCGATCTTGGCTCTCGAGCCTAGGTCCAACGAACCCTCTCAGGAAGTATTATGTGTTTGAGTGATTAGTCAACACGCATTGTTCGAGTGTTTCATTCGTGATTGTTTCTTGTATTTTAGTCAGTGTCTTTATGTGATCCCTTTTCATAGGCATGCCATATTGTACGTTGAGCACGATTCACTCATGAGCACGGATGTATGTGGATTTCTCATGAAAAGCTGAAAAGTATGCATTCAAGGAAGTCACATTCCACGTCTCTTCCTTGGCTTGACACATTTTCCGAAAGAGCACAAGAAAGATTGCGCATCAAGCATAGGCATTTCTGTTGTGTTTTGCCACAGTTGATTGATTTAGATCAGAAAGACAAGAGTCGATCTCATTGTTTGCGTGTGTGTGGTGAACGGTTTGGCAGTCCGTCTATTTGCTCATCTACATTACATGCACAGTCTTTGAGGAGGACGAGATTTTCTCCACTCACTTTACATGGAATGGGTATGTTCATGTTTTTGTGTTGGCAGTGGTTTCAGAAATTTTCAGCCTCATAGATTCTTGAAGAAGAAAGAAGCATGACTCTAGACGAAGTTGAAGCATTGAAGGAGCCACAAAAGACTGTGTCGCTTTCTGCGCGGCCCAAAGAAGCAAGCGTTGCAGACCTTTATGAAGTTCAAGTATCGCACGACCCACACATCCGAGCGGGCCGGCGAAGAGTCCTTTCCAAGATTCCAGAAGTTGTTGGCGATCTCCCTCGACGCCATACAGTTCGGTACCAGTACCTCACTTTGAAAAGGAGGGGATGTCACGTGACACATCCAACCCTATGTGTCCGTGGACAAGGTACATCATGACCATGGTTCAGTTCAGTCAAGTTAGTTTAGAATAGGAAGTGATCTGGCACTTTTGTGAGTCTGTTCGTAGACTGTGCATGTCCAGACACTTAGATTAGATGCATATCCTCTAGTTGCACACAACATGATCATCAAATTTCAGTCAGAACCCATCAGGAGCATTTTTAAAGTGCATGGACCTATTTTTCCTATTTTTGATATTTTTCACTTATTATTTTTAAGTGACTTTTGTTGGGAATTAGGTAGGGCAATTTTGCTAATGAAATATATAAGGAAACCAGAGCTAGCACTTTTTGGCAGAAGAGGCAGCAGGAGCATTGCTCAACAGGCACCTTCTCAAGTAAGACTACCCCCAAGAGCCTGGCGTTTTCTTCCCACAACAAAGCCAGTGTTTTTCACCTAAGATCCAGCCAGTGTTTTCTTCAAGAGCATAACCAGCTAGCATTTTGCACTTGCAGCAACACCAGAACAGCAAAATGCCCAGCGTTTTTGCAACAAGAACCCAGATCAGCCCTTAACGTTTTTGGATCATCCTGGACCTCAGCATTTTTGCAGTTCCGTCACGACAAGGCAACAAGAAGACCAGCGTTTTCAGTTTTCAGCAGTTAGCACCCGCAATAGAAGTCCTGAACGTCGCAGATCTCACCTTCCCGCAGCAAATCCTCGCTGCACGGTCAGATCCTGCGAGGCTTGCAGATTCAGCCCGGAAAACGCAGATTTTAGCATCTGCGTTTTCAGCGCATCCTCGTTGCATCGTCGTCATCGCCGTTTTCATCGACATAGAGTCAGAATTTAGCAGATAAAGATTTGCAAATTTCAGCCATTAGCGTTTTCAGATTTCAGCCGGTCTCGTCGTCATCCTCATCATTGTTGACATTGTTGGCAAGTCCAAGCATTGTAGAGATTTGTGCAATCAAATAGTAGACCGCTCTCACCATAGAGAGTGGGGCCTTCGGAGGAGTGTTTGACAACATTCTGGTGTCGTATTCTTCTCTCTCTATCTCTCAGTCTCATGCACCTTTATTCACAGTGTTCACCACTTTTTTTTGTGTCCATTGCACTCTCTCACTAAAGGAACGGAAGGCTCTCCCTTCCGTAAGTAAAAGGAAACCTTGAGCACAGTTTGGAGCACTCATCTTGAGCAAAGTTAAACATTCATTTACGCTGCACCTTACAAAGTCCCATTGTGGTTTTGACCTTCTTGGCAAGAGGCTGCTCAAGAGGTTTATTTCCTTTGTGGGGACAAACATAGGAAGTATGTCCTGTCTGGAAACATTCGAAGCACTTGCCTTCTTGTCGAAGAGTGTCTTGTTGGTAAGCAATTAGACGAGGTTGTGCAGGTGGATTTGAAGTGTCACGGAATCCCGAGAATTTGAACGTTGTGGTGAGAGATTTTCTGTAGGTGCTAATTGGTTGTAAGTTCAAGTCTTCCCTTCATTAGTTTATAACCAACCACAACACTGTCCATAAGCTCTTGTATCGTAAAGACTTGCTTGGACATACAATATTTTCTAAGAGGTGATGGTAGTCCCTTAGTGTAGTGCTCACACTCACACTCGTCCTCCAAGGTTAACATTTTGAAGAAAGGGACAAGGAGGTATCTTTCCAAAACTTTTGATTGTAATCGTCCATGGTTTTAGCGGCAAGGATTTTCAAGTTACCCCATTTTGCCTAGAGTTGGACTTCAAATAAGGAGGTTAGGTAACTTAGGGCAAAAATATTCTTGAAAGCTTGCCAAGCCCTTGGAGCGTGAGGCTTTGTGGCTAAAGAACTCCACCACTACATAGCATTGTCTTTGAGGAAAGCAGCCGCTCTAGAAATTTAGCCGCTCTAGAAATTTTGAACTCTTTTATGTAGTTTCCGAGTGAATAGGTATTGTCAAACTGTTGAAGGAACGTCAATTCTTTCTTTCGATAAATGTGAAAAAGTGAAATTTCGAAGGCGGATTAGGCATACAGGCTCCAATTTTGAAACACATGAGGTGGTGGGGGAGGTGGTGCGAAAGGACATGACACAAGTGATGCAAAATCAGGTGTTGCAACCATCCGTCGGGAAATCCCCCCAAGAGGACTAGAAGCATTTGTGAATTGTCGAGAAGAAGCTCTTGCATTGTTTGGTGCTGGAGAATGGAAACCCTAAGGCATAAGTTGTGGTAGCATGTAATTCAAGAACTATTGGAAGCTTTGTAGAATAGGTAAGTTTTGTCGAGGATGCTTCGAGAGGATGTCGTGAAGTTCATTGAGGAGGAACTGCAAGTACTCGTTAGAATCAAGAAATGTCTGCCTTTCATTCTGCTTCTCTTTCTGCTTTTCTTTTTGCGTGTCTGCGATCCATTTGTGCCATTCTTTTTGCATTTCTTGCTTCGCGTTCAAACTCCTTTCCATAAACATCTTCTCCAACTCCTCCATAGGAGTTAGTGCAATCCTTGACGTAGATGGGGAAGGGGGAGGGTCGGAAAAACCTCCTTGTGGGGAAAATTCTTCGTCGCCTTTCTCATGCTCATCATCTCCAAGCGAAGTAGCCATTCCGCTTCGAGTGATGACCATCCACTGAAGTCTTGGGTTCTTGTGGGTTCTTGTGGTCTTGGGTCTTAAGTTCACGAGGAACTTGGGTTCTTGTGGGTCTTGGGTTCTTGGGTTCTTGGGGGTCTTGAGTTCTTGAGATTCTTGAGGGTCTTGAGGTTCTTGTTTTGCTTGCAATCTGTGTTCGAGAAGGATCTTCTCTTCACCGAGTTCTGCTCTTTTCCGCGGGCGCACCCCTTGGCGGCCTTGCGCTCACACCAAGGTTGCTTTTTCCCACCTCACGTCGATTGGCCAGCCGCTAAGTGCACGGTCCGCTCTCAATGAGTGAAAAGAGGCACAAGGGGAGGCTGGACAAGCCCTTCTTTCTTGGGATTCTTGTCACTCTTCAAAAACACGATTAGGAATTGACACGCCCAAGCGAACTTGGGTTCGTGCGACCGCAACAAGAAAAAAAAATTCTTGTGGTTCTTTCCTTGAGTGATACAGAACACTGTCAAAGCTCTGATACCAATGTTAGGTGCAGCGGAAATGAATGTTGAACTTTGCTCAAGATGAGTGTCCCGAACTGTGCTCAAGGGTTCCTTTTACTTACGGAAGGGAGAGCCTTCCGTTCCTTTAGTGAGAGAGTGCAATGGACACAAACAAAGTGAATGGACATTGTGAATGGAAGTGCATGAGACTGAGAGATAGAGAAGAGAATACGACACCAGAGACGTTGTAAAACCCTCCTCCAAAGGCCCCACTCTCTATGGCGAGAGCGGTCTACTTATGATTGCACAAATCTCTACAATGCTTGGACTTGCCAACAATGAGGACGACGACGAGACGGGCTGAAATCTGAAAACGCTAAGGTCTGAAATCTGCAAATTTGGTATCTGCTGAATTTTGACTCTATGTCAGTGATGATGTCGATGGTGACGATGCGACGAGGACGCGCTGAAAACGCAGATGCTGAAATCTGCATTTTCCGGGTTGAAACTGTAAACCTTGCGGAAACTGACCGTGCGGCGAGGAACTATTGTGGGAAGGTGAGATCTGCGAGGTTCGGGACTTGATCTGAGATGTCTAAGGGCTGAAAACTGAAAACGCTGAGGTTTCTGGAAGTTCCGTCGCGGAGAATCTGCAAAACGCTAGGGTGTGGAGCAGATGCAAAAACGCTAGGGCTGAAAATTTGCAAATCTGTCACCGGTTGTTCTGTAAATGCAAAACGCTAGGCTGATCTGATGTTCTGCTGTCGCTGGAATCTGCAAGTGCAAATCGTTGGTTGATCTGGTCCAAAAACGCTAGGCTGTTGTTGTGGAGCAAAAACGCTAGGGCTTGGGGTTCTGTTGAGAAGTTGCATGTTGAGCGAGTGCTCCTGCTGCCTCTTCTGCCAATTAGTGCTAGCTTAGGTTTGCTTATATACAAACTTACTCAATTTGCCCTACCTACTTTCCAACAAAAGTCACTTAAAAATAATAAGTGAAAAATGCCAAAAATAGGAAAAATAGGTTAAATGCACTGGAAAATTCCCCTGAAGGATTCTGATGGGAATGCTTATGATCATGCTGTGTGCAACCAGAGGATATGCATCTACACTAAGTGACTGGGCATGCACGGTCTGCGAACAGACTCACAAAAGTGCTAGAACACTTGCTAATCTAGACTGACGGGACTGACTGAACCCTTGTCGTGCTGTAGCTTGTCCACGGACACATAGGGTTGGATGTGTCACGTGACATATCCATCTCTCTCTCCTCTCTCTCGCATGTGCCATTGCCTGTTTCCTCTCAAGATTGTTTCGTACGTATGTATGGACCTGAATTGAATTGTACAGATAGAATCCGTATGTCACGAGGACATGGCAATTGCTAATTACTGTCACGAGGACGTGGCAATCGCTAATTTCTGTCACGAGGACGTGGCAACTGCGAACCTTAGTTGTTGGTTTCTTTCCAATGATTTTCATTTAATTTTTGGGACCCTCTTTTTGAAGTTGCAAATGGTCAGACATTGTGTGGCCAATGTGAAATGGCCGATGGTCGAGAGTTTCACCCGTAGACGGGAAGGCCTTGTCGCCACGAGTTGGTCGGGCCGACCGGCATTGGAATCCGAGCAGTAAAAGGGTGTCTAGGTTTAGTTTAAAGTCATTTATGCCCCCTCGCTACACTTATAAGTTGGTGGGTACCAAGAAAATAAACTCAAAGAGGCATCTTGGCAGCACCAGAGCTTGTAGAGGGTCAAACACTGCCACATCAGCTGGAAATTGGCGCATAATTCAGCTGGGGGCTGCCTCTCTCTCCCTCACTGTGACTTACAGGTGTGTGTGAGTAGTTGGTGCAGGTGTTGAAGCTTTAATGGAAAGCTTGCCTTCTCCCTTGTCGGCCGTCACAAGGACGTGACAACTGCTAATTACTGTCACGAGGACGTGGCAACTGCTAACTTTAGTTGTTGGTTTCTTTCCGATGATTTTTATTTAATTTTTTGGGACCCTCTTTTTGAACTTGCAAATGACCGGACATTGTATGGCTGGTGTGAAACGGTCGACGGCAGAGAGGTTCACCCGCAGACGGAAGGCCTTGTCGCCACAAGATAGTCGGGCCAGTCGGCATTGGAATCCGAGCAGTAAAAGGGTGTCTAGGCTCAGCTCAAAGCCCCGTTGTTATACTTATAAGTCGGTGGGTACTAGGAAATTAACTCAAAAGAGGCGTAAGGGACACATGGCGGTTGTAGATGCACTTGCCAAGTCTGCAAGAAGAAGGGGCGCCCATTTCAAGAGAGGGGGCTGATTTTTGCCCATGAAGTGCTTTACAGTGTGTGGGTGGGTAGTGGGTGCAGGTGATCACAACTTTAATGGAAAGCTTGCCTTCTCCCTTGTCTCATGCAACGCGATGACTTGCTCTTGCGTATCTCTCCCCCCCCTTTGGCACATATGGTAATGCCCCACTAGATGGGCTACTCAGTTGACCATGTACAGTTCTGAGGGTTTATGCGTGTTTGCCAAGGCAAGAGCCTTATGAACAGGAACCTGATTAGCTAATTGCTAACCCCCACATGTACGCACAGTTCCATCGCAAAGGATTGTGAAATTGGAGAGTTTTCTCGCGTGAAAACTCGTTCGATTCAAAGGGGAACTGTCCCATTGTGTGCGGAAGCATCTGAGACACACGTAGATGTGTTCGCTCCGCTCGAAACGGTCCAAAACAGAGAATTACAGCCTGCTGTGTTTTTCTGCAGGTTTAGGCTTTCACACCTAAACTGCAGGGAATTGCCAAGGGAGCCTCGGAAAGGCCTTGGGATGCATGTACAGGGTTGGAGGCACCTAACAATGGCAAAACAGAAAATTACAGCACGCTGAAATTGACCTGCAGCTCACCGTAAAGCTTCCAGAATGTGGGGAAAAGCGTCCTAGGTGTGTACTTTTGACCTACAAGGATTTTGCGTTGTTATGCTGGTAAAATTGGGTCAAAAACTTGCGATTACAGCCATGGACACGTCCCGACAGCTTGGTGGGAGTTAGGTGAACATGATCGGATAGTTTCCTTGCATTAAGAATAAAGAAATACCGAAAGGGGCGCCAGTCTTTGGGGCCAACAGGTGTCGGCATCTGCTTGGTAGCTCTCTAGCTTCCAAGCCGTGTGTGTTTGAATGTCAATTCCCGTTACAGGTTTTTAATTGCAAAGTTTCTCTGTGTCCTAAAGTCTAAAGTAAAGTTTCCGGTGAAAGACAAAGTCTACCGCCCTACGGGCCGGTTTCACCGTATGTACGGTATTTTAAAATTTTTCTTTTCCAAGCCCGTATATCCGTATGGGGTTGCTCAAGTGGGGGGATGGTTGGTTTGAAGCCGACATAACCAAAGAGTCATTACAATTGCTGATGTGCATTGAGTCTTTCATTGCTGGTTTGCTTCTGGAGTCTTTTGTTGCTTCTAAGGTCTTGACACCTTTCCTTCTGCTGCACACTTTGACATGTTATCAGAGCATCTGGCCTTGCCATTGCCATTGTTAAGAGGAGCTAGTTGGTTGATCTTTGTCATGGGAAACGGTGTCCTTAGCATTACCACTTTTGGATTAGCCCTGCGTTTTTGCGTTTGGAGCTTCAATCTTGCATCTACTGGCTAGCGCTACCCCTCGACATGCCTAGCGCACCTGCTCGCTGCCCCAATTGCCTCTCCTTGTGATCTACATTTTTCAAATATGAGGTTGGAGCTGCGTTGTTTTTTCAGCCTGAGCATCAGCCCCTTGCATTTTTGTACCTGGCACCTCTCCCACCTTCTGCCCCTTGTTTGCCTGCCTCCCTCATGCCCAAGTGACCGGTTTTGCTCCCTGTTTTGGAGCTGCTTGCAGATATGGTCACCTTCTTTCCCTTTCTGCATCCTATTCATCGGCTTTGTTGTGAAGATTTGCGTCTTTGAGTTTTTCCCTACACTTTGCCATTTTTTGCAGGTTTGATTGCCTAAAAGCAACCCTCCTCTGTTCCATTGTTTAACCCGCATCTGCTTTGGAGTTTTTGGTTTTTTTTAAAATCTGGACAACAGATTTCAGTCCTCTGTAGGAGTTTTCGACAGTAGCGAGTTCCTTTCTGCCCTCTGTAGGTGTTTTCAGGTGCGAACAGCAGCGAGTTACTGGCAGATTCTTCCTTAGTTGATTGTGTACTTATCTCAGCACTGGCTTTGTCACAAAGTGATGATGTGGCATGACAATGCTGGGCCAGAAGAGAGGAGCCAAAGTCAAGCTCCAGACCAGATCGAAGGACCCAAGTCCGAGCCCAGGGATGCGTGAAACATGGCGGGAATCCCAACGTGATTTGTGGCGTGAATCATGAGGTTGCTGACATGGCCGTCTGTACAGTGCTGACGTGATGCTGATAAGGCAAAGCTCTGTGGTCTCCACCAGCTTCTACACACTTGGCAAAGACGCTCAACATGTGTCCTAACTCTATTCGCCTCTCACACACTGACCACTGGCAAGAGGACCTCACCCTCGGGGCCTCGCTAGTCACAAAGCTTCTCTGTCCAGCTTGCATGGGTGTGAGGAACAAATCAATAATTAATGACCACGTACCTATGGCTGTGTCTGTATGAGCCAAGCACCACCTTGTGTGCCTTCTCAGGACTTACCGCATCTCCAGCCACACTGTATCATTAAAGAGGGCTGTACTTCAATCCTGGCTCGAACTCCTTGCTTACAGAGAAAAGCCTGAACCTAACTATTCCAGTCAAATACAGCTCACGCACCTCTTCACTGTCTGAGGGATTTAAGAATTTTCTCTTTCATCTTTTGTGTGTTGTTTATGATGTTGAAGAGGTGTGATGTCTTCAAAGTTGCTTTTGTTAAAACTTTTACTCAAGTGTCCTCTCGTTGATTTGCCCATCTGATTTGTGTTCAGTCAAATGTAAGTATTTATTGTCGTGTTTTTATCTTTGCTTTTTGAAATATTCGTGCAGGTTATCCTCTTCTTTGAGTCTCTCGATTTTGTGTTTTGTGCAAGTCTTTTAGTTTGAATGCTCAGACTATACTGACCTTATGAAGGTGTATTCAGCCTATGGTCTAGGGGTGGAACCTATGTGACCCCCAAACTGGGATGGCCTGTTTTACTGTAATTCAGTGCTGGTCATTTTAGGGTAGATCGGTATTAACAGTCAAATGATTGTTGCTCTCAAAACTTAGGTGCTGGCCTTAAGAGCCTTATGGCACCCAGTGCTGCTGCTCTTATGTGGCAAACCATTCAATGTCCGTATCTAATGCTGCTTACAACAGCATCAGCAGAAGTCATCCGCTGCTTAGTGTCGAATTGGCAGCAATTTCCAACCTGGCTACTGTTAACATCAGTTCTGTTACGTGCCTTGTGCTGAATTAGTTCTTGCAACCTTCAATGAAGTATTGGCTGCTGCTGTTGTGCGTGCTGCGGATCTGATATTCGAAAGGAGATATGTACTCATTGGCCTTTACACCCCACAATGCATATGTATACATGTGGGCGCTTTTGTGGTTTGGTATTGCTATACATACATATGTGTATGGAGACGTAAGGTCTGTGGATTACGTAGTAAGTCAAGCCTGTTCTATACACACCTGCACAAGCACTTTTCCAGTAGGCTACATAGTACAAGCACTTTTCCACTAGGCTACATAGTACAACCCTATTTACCTGGATGTTTCTTGTATGTTCTTCTTCCAGAATCAGGCAGCACAATGGGGAACTCACTGGTGGTGCAAAAGCAGCAAGGGCAGGAAGGCCATGGAAAGTTGTATGTACTGTTCATGGTTTCACCACCTTCAGTCAAGGTAATGAATGCTAAAGCAAACAGTTTTGATGGTGTCAAAGTTAGGCAATTATGCAGATGTTTATGTTTTAGCTGCCAGCCTGCCGATTTGAGTGGAGTTGGAAGGATGTATCCAAGAGAACCTCTCACAAAGCTGAACGGATGTGCACAATAGACACATCAATGGTAGAGGCTTCTCCTGTGGTTGGAAAAAGACGAGCAGCGTTGGAGCGAGTCAAAAGTTCTAAAGACTGGCCATGCTTGGACATCAAGTGGCACTTTACCCATAAAGATGTATAGACACCTGGGAATGTTGCACCAAAAGAAAAGCAAGCATGATGGGATCCTATCATTTAGCTTTGCAGAGTGGCATGAACCGCAAGGGAGGGCATTCTACAAGTCCATTGGAGGAAATGCACTTTCTAGCTAATAAGATCTGGCCACTTAACAGATGGTGGACATTAGTGGAGCCTATCCTCTCCTTCTTGGCAAACCTTGGCTGAGGCAAGCTTTAGTGTTCAGAGATGTAGCATCCTACAAGAGAGGTTCAAAATTCTCTGGCAACCTTCCATGTGAAAACACACAAAAATCTGCAAGGCAGCTTGGTTTTGTAACCTACATTAACAATTTCTAAACTTCCTTTGCAATCAAAGTAATTTAGCACATTCAAGAAAAAAAGGAATTTGTTAACATGCTTGAAACACATCTTCAACTAGCAAAAGTCATTGTCTAATAAAAGGAACATTGGTTCTTAAGTTTGATTGTACCGGGTTGGTGCAAAGTGAAGAACATGGATGTATAGCTTCTTTTTTTTTTTTTTTTTGGCTTGTTCAAAGTCTTTTCATTTCGAAGGATGTCCACTCGTTGAGTGGACGCATGTTGCCTCCCCTTAGTCATTCAACAGGGAAGGTCCATTTCCAAATCGCAAAACAAGGAAGAGTTAGGTATGACTGTGTTTTGTTGAGAGTTATGATGAAATATTTCTAGGTTGAGACAATCATTGTGATAATGAAAGGAATGGATGTCTCTTACAGCCCTTACGATGGTATTCAATGGATCTTGCTATGATTTAGTGGTTCAAGAAGTAACAAAGGAAAAGGTGAGAGGGATTCTATACCATTATTTCGATTATGTCTCCATCTCATTCTGATGAGAAGTCTCAAGTATCGAGGTTGGATTGCTTATGGATCATGTTTTGCCATTGGTATGTATAGCATAATGCTACCTACAACTATCGAACGAAATGGATCAAAACGTTGTGTGAGAGGAAGCCTCCCCAATATGGGTTTGGTGTTGTTGAATCCAACCAGAATTTTTATCCACAAAGATGTTTTAAACTACAGTTTTCCTTGAGAATTGAGCATGACTTTGCCTTGCAAGGAGTGGCCTCGACTCGTTGCTCGACGCCCGCTGCTATATCACAATGAGGACATCCTTTGCTTGCCTCTCTAGTTGTATAATTATCCCAACTAATAATCATCCACAAAAAGAAATATTTGTTACATGAAACGGGGAAAAAGAATGCTTAATGAACAACTTGCTATATCGTTGGCATCGTACACGGTCTATCACTTGCTTGTAGCAAGAGTAGATCCCCCGAATCGTGTTTAATGGCACGCCAAGTGTCTCAAGGCACCCGAAGAGCTATTTGCGTGTGATCGTGTGTGGGAATCCAGTAGTGTAGTTGCCTCTTTTGTGCCTTTGCTAGATCAATAAGGTAGCGCAGAGTAAAAATATGACCGATCGTAGATAAGGCTCGTCTAAAAGCGGCTTGTCTTGGGGCTCGTAGGCCTCTCCATCCTTGCTCCATAAAGTTTGGCCAATGCGCAACCAATCATGTTGGCCATGCAATTGCCTAATCAAGCACAATGGTGTGCCTAATTCAATCACCTGGTAATCCCCCTGCTAGTGCTCTATTGAAAGTAAGGAGATCAAGGCCGCAAGGGTGATGCGATATACACTCGGTGCTTACTCTGCATACATGTGTGATCTATGGAGTTGCTTGTATAGCTCTCTGCACTTATCATACCATCTGCTCTGCAACATATAGAGTGTTCTACCATATCCTTCTCACAAAGCAAGCCCAAAACCATTCCACATTTCCTTCATTGAATGAAACATAACAAACTTGCCCATTGCCCAAAGTAGCAAAAAACTAGGAGGAGATAGGATAAGTCAACTACAATAACTCGTAAAATTCAAATTTCTCATGTTCCTTATTCTAATGGAAAATTTCTTACAACTAATCGAGTTCCCTATAAATGGAAGGCGGGCGGGTCCCAAAGAGTCAAATTTGGGAGGTACATTGCCACATTTTTTTGTGGTTTTGTAAAAAAAGCCTTAGTGAAGAAGGGAGATAAGTGCACATCGGAATATTTTATTTTATTATTTTTAATACTTACTGGCCACCTTTGCATGTGAAACATTGAAATTTTCTTTGTTTCTTTTTTTTAGTTTATAAGTGTGTCCTTTTAGTGAGGAGCCTTATATGAATTCCTTTTTAAAAAAGAAAAGCTAAAAATCCAAAACCACAAGTAATACAAAGGTTTCAAGTTTTGTGAAGCTTTCACATTAGGAGACACAAATAAACATCCCTTATCCCATGAGGCAAGTAGTGCGAATGTTAGCATTAGCAAAAGTATTGGTCCTCTATCACCTATAACTTTATGTGGGAGGGATATTATGTTATAGGCTAAGATTCTACCACAACCTTCCTGAAAAATATGGAGCTAAAATATAACAATTATTTCAAGAGAAGTGCTCAAAAAGTGGTCATGGGAGGTTCATGAAAGATAGAAGATGGGATGTCCCATCACAACATAGCATTGGGGGGTCCCAACATTGCCGTACACACACACACACACACACACACACACACACACACACAGATTTATTAACATCTTCTAGAGGCCGAAGTCAGCCTATGAGACAAAACGATGTACATGTATGTGTCCTCTGGGTATTCAAGAAAAGGACAAAAGGATAAAAATAAAACATGCAACTGCATTGTTACCTCACATGCCTAAAACAACGGTGCCCTATGTGACCATAATGCCAACAACGCAAGTATTGGTATGAACAAGATCTCCATCTCTCACAAGTCATCTCTACAAACTCTAAAATATCACACACATTTGCTAAATGGATATCAAGAAATCAAAATCTGCATATGCATCAAAAGGTGTATAGCGAGAAATCTTGGGAGAAATCTAACGAAGTTTCCCTTGTAAACTGAGCAAAGTATCAAGCAAAAGTCCAACCATAAAGCTACATCAAAGATACCAAGTTGGGAGATCACCTTGACCATTACATAATTATAACTATGATCAATGCATATGCAGCCTGCATCCCAACGTAGCTCTACCAAAGAAACTTGTATAACTTGTAACTTGTGACTACCTATATAACATGTAAGTAGTAGTAGACTCACGATCAGAATATCCATCGATTGGAAACAATGCATAACTAGTAACTTGTCACCGCTAAATCTGTGTCCAAAGCAACCAATCTAGTCAACATGAGAGTTAAAACTTGATCACTTGGGAGTCATACTTGACGCATAAAACATCTTAGTATAGACTCCAAATACATAGAAACTATGGCAAGAATGTGAGAAAAATCTAGTAGAGTTTCCCATACAATTTGAGTAAATCTAAAAAAAATCTCACTAAAACAAACATACACAAAACCTATGAAGCCAACTAAGCTATGTGCATAAACAAAGATCAAATATCTCATCCTCCACAATATGTCATACATCAAGTGAAACCAACTAAAAAGCTCTCCAAACACAATGTAGAGAAGCTAGAAAATTTGTAGGGTTGAACAAAGTGGTGAAGTGCATAAAGCTATCAGACACAAAATCATCTCAAATCACAAGTCCACATAATGTAACGTCAACGGCCAAGGTCATGGCAATTGAGCTCACTCTCACATGAGTAGCTCTCCGGACACCTTCATCTATCCGTAACACTTTCACATCTATCAATTTGTTATCTATGAGCTGTAAGTAGCTCAAGCTATATCCTCATATACATACATAACCAAGAAGCACTAAACCAAGTGCTACAACCTCTTTGAAATCCCACCTAGTCTCAATGCACACAAAACCACATTCGGATGTGTATTAATCCGAAAATCCACATCCCAAATCACCACTTGCATACATAAAAGGAAGGTAAATCATCTCTCAAATAGCACCACACTGTGACCTATGTAACCAAAGATGCAAGCTATATAATGCTTTGCAGTGTAGGAGTCCAACTGTCAAAGCATCTACGCGTAAACTTACTGCAAGTTGCTACAAAAAATTTAAAGTTCATAATTCCAATTTTTTTTTAGGGCCAATTCATTTGAAACATCGAGAAACCATGGAGTAGACTCTTAGATCATGTAGATCTGAGTTCAAGTGTGAGCATTACGCCAAAAATAGCGTTTTGCGGCTCAAAAGTGCAGAACAAACCTATTGCTGCACTTGTTATAATTTTGAGCAAGATTTCAAAAAATAAACATCACCATCACATCCAAAACATGCAAAAACTTGAACTTATACTCTTGGATCATATCCATCCGACTTTGTATGTCAAAGATATGCAAAAAATGGTGTTTCAAAGCCCAAAAATGGCACCAATGAGTACCATTACTAAGAGGGTTCACTCCTTTTGTGAGTTTAGTGTTGACGAAAAGGTCTGTGTACTTTGTTTTGATCACTTGGTGAACCATCCGACATAACTTACCATTATGCACCAATAAGTATCTTTAATAACATCAATAAGGTGGTTCACTTACTCTACAAAAATAGTCCTCCATGTGTGGTGAATTCTCATAAAGGGTAAACCATGCATCATGACGTGTTCATTCCTTGTGCATTTATAGTATATTTCTGTGAGGAATGAAGAATGGTGGGGTAATTGAGGATAGTTCTCAACATGAGTCACTTCTTTTCTAAGAAATCTTGATGGGAGGAATTTCAAGGATCGACATTGAGAAGGTTGAAGACATAGGTGATGATAGATCGATAGCCCTACTTTATCAAGTGAAGCAATTAACAAAATTTATATATATCAAAGATGTCTTCAATTTTCCTTTTCACTTAGAAAGCTTTATTGAAGGGTTCACAAATGACAAGTCAGACCTTCAGGAGTTATACAAGGATCTTACAAGGGATCACAAGGTTGGTACTTTTTTATATTTTTATGACATATTTAAGGCAAAAAACTTACCCAACAACACTGGGTCCAAAAAGTGGGGAACACTTTTAGATGATTGGATGATGATACGTAATCCTTCTCAATGGAATGTCAATAAGAGTTTCCATCTTATGATTGAAGACATTGGATACTTGGTTTTTTAAAGTCTTATTTTAGTAGAATGGAGGCCGTAGAGAGTCAAGAATTTTAGCCAGCAAATTGAGAAAAGTCAAAGCAAAGAGACTTTGGATGTGGTAGAGTCTAAAGCAAAGAATACCATAGAGATAAAGAAGTCCATTGATATATCAAAGGATGATTTTGATTCCTTGTTATGCACAACAACTTTTCTTATCCACAAAATAAACATTGAAGAGTTTGTAGTGCTTCATGACATACAAACTCTCTTTGACCTAAGAGAGGAATATTGCATTGCAATAGGGCTTTTTGGACTACACACTATGTCCATTAGCATTGCTTGATAAGAAAGCATATAAATTCATTCATAACTTTATCATTGGAAAGAAAATACTTGATGTTGTGCAATGCTATAAAGAGCAATGACTATCTATGGAGGAAGAGTTTCATCAAATACATAATAGATTGAAAATAGAACGCATGGGTAGAGAAAATGACAAGCAAATGAACAAAAACCAACCTTTCCATTGACTTTATTAAAAAAAACTTTTTGATGAAAACCCGCCAAACATTTGTAAGCACAATGTTTGGGTTAATGAGGATTTTCTTGCATATTGATATCTTTTCACGGTTTACACATATTGACATTGTTGATATTGATATAGTTTTGGAAAGAGGAAAGGGATTAAGGACTTTGGATCCCAAGACGGACCAAATTCTTGGACATTTCATTGGGAAGTTGAACAAGGTGATTTTTGCAATCTACCATAGGAAGCTCTCTTCATCATATAATCTTCCCGTGCTTGTAGTATTGGCTCACATCAACTACAAAAAATATTATAGGGTTTTTTTACAAAACATCTATGAATGCCATTCCTTTCAATCTGGTCTATGGAATCTATGCAATATTGCCAATGGAGTTTTTACTTCCAACACTTCCAGTTGCACGTGACCTAGAATGGTCGGGTCATAAACTACCTGAACAATTAGAGAATCTTGAACAATAAGATGACCAAAGATTGGCATCCATTGTGCATATCTATGCTCAAAAGAAAAAATAAAAATAGTTCTTTGATTCTCATTTATTGACTAAATTTTTCAAACAAGGAGGTACCGTATTGGTGTACTCTTTGAAACAACACATCTCAAAATTCAAGGAAAAGGGGCACGATCCATTTGTAATTGAGAGTGTCTCATCAAGCCGAGTTGTTAAGTTAGCCACCTTAGATTAAGAAATAATGGAAAATTAAATAAGTGGATGTCATTTGTGCAATTATAATTTGCTACTAATGATCTTTAAGAAAGAATCCATGCAACAAAAGAACTCAAGATTAGACATCAACACATGTCATTGAAACTAAGCTCAAGAGGAGGCTCACATTCAGGTGTTGAAGAGGAAAGCAAAAATGCAACTAGCACAAGAGCACATGCCAATAAACATGCTACAGGTTCAAGCCCTCCATTTTGCTCTGGGTTTAGTAGACGAAGAAGTCAAGAAAAATGATGAATGGTTGGATGGTCTTGACATGAGGATTACAGTAACCTTGAAGGATGGAGTTAAGGTTAAGGCCTTAGTAGATATAGGTGCTGGAATCAATGCAGTAAGTTACTCCACTTCCAAGAAGACAACTACCCAACCATGGAGTATTGCAAAGCTAAAGTGAAGGCATGTCACAAGTAAATTACTCCAACCTTGGGAATGATCAACCTTAATATATGTATGCATAAATTTCCCTGCCCACACACGTTTATGTGCATTTTAAATGAGCACATGAATGAAGACATCATACTAAGAGCACCATGGATGAGAACTCATAAAGCTATTCAAGATTGGGACACCAAGATCTTAGAACTTACACTTAAAGGTGGACAATTGAAATTACTAGTTGAATACAACAAAGAGAATGGAAAGTTGACCTACGAGCTTCAAAAGGTGACAAAACCATGTCCCAACACAACATCTATCTCAAATGCTCGCCATAGGATCTATTCTCGTGGCACATGCATGCAAGAAACTATGTAATATTGGGTACCAAAGGTTCAACTTTAGTCAAATCCTAAGGAGATTTGGTACCCAAGGACAAATAAAAGAACAAACAGAGTACCTACAAACCTCAAGAACCAACTATGAAACCAAGGAGCAAGTAGAAAATGCAACCACCTAAGACCAAATGGGGGTGTGGCAACCAAAGAACTAGCCAAAAGCAAAGAAGACGTAATTTTTTGGCGAGCATTTTTCGACGAGCGCTTTTTTGGAATTCGATGGTAGATTCCAAAAAGATTCTTTCTATGCCTCAACCCTTGATAGTAGCCGATCCGCTCTTTTTTCCTCTCTCCTCATCCTCATCCTCTGTCTCTCTCTCTCTCTCTCTCACACACACACACACACACACACACACACACACACACACACACACACACACACACACACACACACAAATTTTCCCTTGATGAATACACCTTGATGAAACATTCATTATTTACAAATAATCTCCCTCTTTTCCATCTTTCTCATGTACACTCATACACATGCACACACATATACACCCGATTCATCACACACACACACACACACACACACACACACACACACACACACACACACACACACACTTCATTACTTGCCTACAGTTTTTCAACATAAAATTAGGCTATAATAAACCATAGATTGTCGACACTCTGGCTTTGAAAAGTCCCACACCTTTTTACTACATTGTGGGATAGAACCCTTAAAAAATGTTATGATAGTTACAAAGCCCTTAGCTAGCAAACAAACGTGGCTCAAATATTACTTACTACCCTTATTTACTATGTCATGAGGTGCTATGGTGGCTATGCTTTGTTGGACCGCGTCAGAGGCGGCTACTCATCCTCGAGCCCCCAGGAGGTGCTCATTCTACTCAGTACGATCTGCAAGCAACTAGCCATGAGTGACAGTGGCTTTCGGTGAGGGCGCACTCTGTCCCTCACTTAGCTTTGTGAGTGTTCTACTTGCGTTAGTGTGAGGACTGTGTTTTTTATCTCTACTGCACCAAACATGGAGCTTGCAACACAACCAACTCAGGTTCGCCACTAAGCTTAACATTAAGGGTCTCGTTTCTATCTTTTTTTGCTTGATATAAATGGTAAGCACTATCACGTAAAAAGCCTGATAAAGGTTAATGTTCGGATTCGCTATACTTAGCAATACATGATAAAATGTGGGTGGTTAGTATGGACCACTGTGTGGTTAGCTTGGTTTGACAGTGAGAAACATTAATGAGGGGTGTTGTTACTCATACCTTAGCCTGGTAAGGCCCACTACGGTGGTCTGCTATGATTGACATCATATGGTAATAGTTGAAAGGTTTTTTTTGGGTCAATGACTATGTCCTTGCTACTGGTTTTTTAGCTGCTCTGCAAAAACTGTTCATTTTATTGTTCATTCATAACAAGTTGTACATATTGTTCAAAAAATTCTTGGGGGATAAAGGGGTTTTTTACATGGTATTTTATTGTTTTTTACTTGCTAATGATGACGGTACATAAACACATGGTTGGAAAAAGTATTGGGTGGCATAACCTGCCACTTAGCCTGGTAAGAACCACTATATGGATGGATTTTCTTAACAGATAGTGGCACTACTATGGATTGTTGTTCCTTATTGCTTAGCTGGGTAAGGCCCACTATGTGGGTAGGCTAGGTTTGATGGTATATGGTAATAGTTGTATGGGCTAGAAAACATGTGCTAGGATATGATCCTGCTATTGCTTTCGGTGGCTCTGCATAAAATTGACCATTGGTTGGAGGTTATTGAGTACTGCCACTTGGATTTTTGGATACTATAACCCATTATTTCTTTGGAAAAAATACTAGAACATACTGTAATTTTTTTTAAAAAAAAAGGGGTTTTTGTTATCCTACTGCTTACTGGTTTTTTGACTTGATAATGGTACTAGTTGTTTTTGGCTTACTCAAGAGGTAAGGAAGGTAAGTGACATACAAACTTGAGGAAGGAGAATGCCATAAACCCTAATTGGGAATAAACTTTATATGTCGTAAATAATCAAAAAATTGTTTGATATTCTTAAATGGAAAATTTCTTTGGGCTCCTTTTGCTTTATAGTAAGTGAAAATGGAGCTTCATAAAAAAACAAAGGGTTAATTGATATAAATGAGGTGATGATTCACTTGGATTAGAAGGTGGAATGGCCTTCTGAACAGAATAAATACCTTAAACTTTGGATGATTAAATTTTTTTCTAGAATATAAATACTTTGGACTAGGCTTGAAAGTTTGAAAAAAAAACTTTTAAAGATGGACATGGATTGTTAACAACTAGTATAGTCCATTTGATACCTGTAAAACACATCCAAGGCTAACATATCTGTTGTCTTGTTTGGATGGATGCAGGTGAGGCATTTATCTTATCTTGAAAGTTTTTTTTTGGCTTTAAGCAGTTGTCCATACATAATTACACATACACCTAGGAAAGTAATTTTGATATCCGTATACTGGAATGAGGCTTCATTCATATAAACATTGTACAAAGATAATTCTAAGACTGAGTTGTTTTTTCCGCATGGCTTCTCCTCAGTACCTTGATCAAGCACGCTCATGAGTGGTTAAATTTTGATGCCAAGGCCATACCAAACGGCAATGATTTATAATCCCAAGGAGATTGGCACGACGTGTTGCTAGACTTGATGAAGGGTACATGCCACTCCAAGAAGTCAGCATGCATAATTGATTATGATCAACATTGTCGGCAAGCGGGATTTGAAAGTGTGGCATCATACTCGACAAGGTCACGGCGTTAAATTTTTTTAAACTTTGTTTAATATGACAATGCATTAAGATGCCCCACATTACATCAATTTTCACTAGGGAGCAAGGCTCTGTACAAAGATGCTAAGAACCGGCTTATGTATTACGTCGGCCACTATCTCTTTGATATGTCTCTTTGTACTAACAAGAGGAGGGGAGAAGCAAGGATTCTAGGAGCACAGCTCCATATATGTGTATATGCATTGGGTGCATAATCACTCCAAAGAAAGTACAACTAGCCAAAGTGCAGGAGTACACAAAGTACATTGAAAGCACAATCATGCCATCATAGGATGCTACGAATACCAATGCCAAGGGTGGTGGTCACAGAAAATTTATAAGTACTTAAAATTTAAATTTCATTTTGAACTCATTCCATCTTGCAGGATTCTGGAATGCCAATTTCACGAGCAAATGCTGCTTTGGTCAAGCGGAGTTTTCAATTAGATGACATTTGATAGCTACACTTTAAGAGCTATCTCTTGTACTATTGAGCAATCTCATGATTCTCCATAAGCTGCATGATTTGGCAAGGCTGTTTCTCTATGAAAGATATACAAGGTTGATTCTCTTTTGCTTTGACATTTGTGTATCACTCAAAGCACTTGTTAGCTAAGAACATTCAAGTTCCATTCTTCTCACCTCCTAGATGTAATTATGCAAAGCAAGACTTCACTTTGGGGCATATTTCCTAGAAACTTCGAAAGTTTGGAATATGCTAGTAGCATACAAACTTGGGGAAACTTGGCAACATGTCTACATGTTTTTTATTGGAGGTCGGTATGAACCAAGCCACGAGGGCATACAAGGTACATCCGAAAGCTTTAACTTTCTCAGCATACATGGCTACAAGCCAAACTCAAGTGAAAACAACTTCTCTGAGAGGGGCAACATGCAATGTGCTTTGATAGACTTACTGCAAAGCAAGGCTTCTATTCCATGCCAAAGTACTATCCATGGACTTAGGATCAAGGATAATGGCACACAGGCTCAGAAATAAGAGGATGTAGGATCTCAATTATGGTTTTCTATGACAAACTGTGATTTATCAATGCCAATACAAATTGTGCAAGGCACATATGGCATCGGCTCACATTGTTGAGACTGTCATTGAAGCCAAGGGCTTATCACACTATTTTTTTGATATGCATGCATGGCATGCCGGTATTGTGGAATCATTCCACTAAACCATGGTTTATGCTTCCGCTATAACATCAACTACTCTGTTCAAAAAGAGTTGAGGCTGGTATATTTGCTTGTGATCGTTGTCTATGACTACAACGTCGGGTGATTTTTATGCACAAGGTACTGACAATGCAAATGATGATTTCTATGGATAGAAAGTAGGCATGTCCTTGCTATCAAGCAAATAATTCATGGGATGACATGAATATACTAACAGAGCCTCAAAGTAGGCGATCTCTTGAAAATTTCAATGACCACCTTTTTTGGGGTATTAGAAATCTTTCTCTTGTGTTCATAGAGAGATTATTTCACGATAGATTCCAACTTGAGAAGATCCATTGCTTAGTTAAAGCACTGATTATGTCTCTAAGAGTGGTATGTTTAGGGGTATGACCCAGCTAATACACAATCACTCCATCGTTGTTGAGGGTCACAATTTGATCTCATCATAGTTGTACTTTCAAGGAAAGAATTCTTTAATCCACCAAGGGATAGTGGCAATCTCAACTTTCAAAGTTGATTCCAATCACACTATTAAATACGCTATACTGTGTTGGTCGCTGTTGACTACTAGTTTGAGCAGTTTTCATGTAGAGTCTAACCAGGGTTTGACAATGTAGATTCTAACCAAGGCGTCTGGATTGCAAAGGAAACACCCAAGGTTACCAATTTATACTACTTGATTTTCACTAATCTTTCATTTAGTGTTCTGACATACTAGCTCTTCAAGGCTAGCTTTTTGGTAAGACACCTTTCAGGTTGTGTCTTTCAGGTTTGCAAAGTGCACATCACTACAAGTAAGCAAACGCTATTTTCAACGTTCAAGTATGCATATGGTTTGATTTATCTAATTTTTGAATATGCTTTGCTTGAATTTTCTAAGTAGGATGTATAAGATTCAATGCTTTCATCCACTTTACTCTTCAGAGACATGACAAGGTCATGAAGGAGAAAAGGCCCTAGTGTTTAGCAAAGGCTAATTTGAAGTGGCATGCACATTCATTACATTAGTAACTTTTAAAGCATTTTACACTATATGTGCTATAAGTCTATGAGATTAATTGTAGATCTACCAATCACCAATAGAGGTCATGGCTTAATTTGGGTACTTGTAGATCATATCACTAAAGTTAACTAAGATGGCTGTTCTTAACATTGTGGATTAATCAGCAATGTTGCAGGAAATTGTGATTCCTGTTTACCAGTCATTTTGGAGGAATTTTTGTAAATGGTGGGGATGCACATATCATTATTGCCAATTATCCAAAGAGAATAGGCAGATTACAAGTGTTAATTTTGTGCTAAAGGATATGCTAAGCGCATACGTTAGCACCGAGAAATCCAATTGGAAAGGATATATCTCTAGTTAGAGTTTTCTTACCATACGACAAAGCATGTTGGAAACTAAGTTTAGCCTTTTCACGTTTAAATCAGGTTCTTCACCACCTTGAACACCGGTTTTGATGGGGTTGTTTAGAATGATATCAAGTCAAGGACTTATACTGTGTTGATGAGATACGTCAGCCAGTTACTTTCATGGAAAGTGAAAAGAGGTACTTTTTTAGATACATATTACTTGTGATAACTCATTTAACATACTCAAGTGAGTTCTAAATGGAGTCTATATGCTATGTTGGCAGATATGTACACAAGACGGTTGCAAAGGGACAATAATGTGAAAAATCATGGTGCTCTTCTTGATTTCATTGAACCTCCTATTGAATCATGTTTTGGTCAAATGGACATCTAGATCCATGAAGCATGAAACTGCAAAAAACATTAGTGTTCTTATGAAGATATCACCACTTTTGTTTTTGAGGATGAAAATGCTTCTCCAAGGGGGGCGTAATGTCATGCCTAGGGTAAGACCAAAAATGCCAAGGGCCAAGACGGACATGTGATCAAGGGGTGCTATATTTTAATAGTCTATGAGTCTATATATAGTGAGGTTGGGTGGAAAGTTTCATGGTCCACTCCCCGTCTCACACTACTGCATCACGGATCTTCTCCAACATTTTTGTGGTTAGTGATAGTTGATATTGCTTCAGCCTACATCCACTAATCTAGTTGGGAATCTCTTCTTCCTCTAATGTTGCAAGTTTATGGATCCACTTGATGATATATCATGAATCACAAATGGGCCATTTCTTTGCTTTTTTGATTTCTTGGAGTGTTGTTTTAAGGTGTAGACTAATACATAGTCACCCTTTTTGAACTCCTTGTTGATTATATATTGATCGTGAAACTCTTTTCATGCGTCATGTTTTTGCATAGATACCTATGACAACTCGTAAGTGTGTCTCATCTAGCTTTTCAAGAATATTGAGCCACTCTGAAAGCTTATGACCTGTCCAATCTAAGTCTTTGGCTACTCAAAGTATTGGAATCAAGAAATCTATGGGCAATATGGCAAGGCCAAACACTAAGTTGAAAGGGGTTGTTCTAATCATTGTTTTGTAAGCTACTTGGTATGCCCATAAAGATGAATGTAGCTTTTGGTCCCAATCCGTTATTGAATCGCTTACTATCTTTGTGAGCATTGTGCATAGAATCTTTTTTGTGCTCTCCACTTGTCCATTAGCTTGAAGGTGGTAAGTGCCAATTTACGATGAATTACCATAAAATTATCTAGCAAGCATTCAATTACTTCATTTAGAAAGTGAGTCCCTCTATCTCTAACTATCTCGATTGGTAGCTTGTATCTTGCTGTGTGAAAAAATTGGTATTTGGACTTCCCCCGATCCCCCCACTTGTTTGATAGCAAGACTGCAAAGGCACCTAACCCAAAGAGGCAATTGGTGACTAGGGCCTCTGGTTTTTACAATACAAATTTTGAGTCACATTATCCAAGCTTAGCACAAGTGAATACATGTTGGGGTGAGCAAGAAGGACTTTGTATGCTGTCGAGCACAAGAATGCCCACCACACACCCCATTCCTCCAAGACTGTAGCTTTTCACATCCTATGGGAGCTTGTATTTGTGGATGACCATGGAAGACATGGAGAGAGTTGGATTGAAAAGAAAGCAATTGGTGACAAGGACACCAATTTGGTGCAGCTTGACATTGATGGACAAGAAAATATATTTGATCTCGTCAAAGATAACGCTTTCACACTCGTATCGTGCATTGGGGAGGTTGAGTCTTGGGGGCAGCTACGTGAAGGTAGAGGGCAAGGAGGCAATCTCACTAATGCCGAACCGACCAATGATCTTGCTCTAGAATTTGAGACTTTTCTCCTCATAGACACCCTCAAAGAGATGACAATGCGCCAGGAAGGAGGCATGGGGAATACTCCATGACATGGGGGACCATAATTAACGATGAAAATATGGTGCACAGTTCTCTTCCTTAGGTGGTCCGCAATGTAGAAGGAGTAGAGAAGAGCATAGAGAGAAGCTAGAATGAACTACAGAGGAGGAGGAACAAGCGATAAAGAGGAGAGATCTTGTAGAAGGGAGATAGAGAGGGGTTTCATGGTGTGCAAGGTATACACCACATATAAGAGTGGTACCACTATAACACGTCATGCAAATAATGGCACTCGTACCGATGGAAATAAACTAGTTATAAAAAACCCAATTGTCAGTATGCCTCTCGATATAGCAAGCATCGGTATACTCACTGGAATAAATTATTTCCATACTGATGCTCATATTGATGGGCATACCGATGCCTATATGGATGCTAACCGAATTCTGAAACCATAACCATAACCAAATTTTGAAACCATAATCATAACCTTAGCCATAACCTTAAACATAACCATAATCAAAACAAACATAACCATAAACATCAACAAAACATAACCATAACCAAACTTTGAAACCATAATTATAACCTTAAACATAACCATAATCAAAACGGATATAACCATAAACATAACAACTAACGTCTAAAAGTATATATGAACCAGAACATAAGTAGACATACATCAACATGTACAAATAAAAATATATACATTGATCAGAATGATCAAGGTAAAGCCTCCCAATCGACGTCATCTCCCTCATCCTGAAGCTATAGAAGAAGATCTCCTAGTCCATGCTTGAATCCATATTACTCCTCTCTAGCCGTCGAAGAGTTATTCATGGAAAGCTTCTATAATATAAACACTTAACCACAAGATAAACAATCGAAAAACATATGTAAATATGCTATTTAAATAGTGTATAACACTTACAAACTCATGTCAAAGAGTCTCGTAGCCTCCACTCCCAAGATAAGAAGATCCAACAGACTCCAAGCGTACTCTGGTTGCATCTCATTGTTGTTGAAACCTGTCAAGATGATCCTACTGCTCTCGAGAAATCCTTACCCACTCCTTTGTAACCAACCATGTCGGCTTCAGCTTGCCAACTTTGTACTTGCCTTGTGCTTCAGATCGACGATGTGATATTGTCACAATAGCCAACAAATTCTTGGAGCAGCTTGGATACAAGCAAAAAAATCGTGTCTTGTACAGTGAGCCAGTCATCTTGCAAAGAATTCAGCCTTTCACTCAAGGACAAAGCACATCCAGGCTTCATAGGTACTCTTTTAGAAGAGGGACAACTAAAGCTAGGAAAGGTGCACTCAAGTGAAAATCCTGTAGACATGTTTACAAAGGTAGTCAACAAGGAGAAGTTGAGCTTTTGCTCATCTTCAATCAGCATTCAAGGATAAGAAGCAGGATGGAAAGCAGTCACAAGTTTGGTGTGGAGATCAGTCTTCAAGTGAGAGATAGTTAAGTATGGAGTCTGATTCACCCCTTGTAATTTTTAATCTTAAAAATGCACATTTGTAAGGCCCCCATTATGAGAAGAAGCCATCGTGCGTAAGAAAAATCACTTGCCAAAAAACCAAAAATTCACGCTATCAAAATATTTCCTTTTCATCTGAATATTATGATCGAACGACGGTCGAAAAGTGGTCAAAAATGGCCGTTCGATTGGCCGGTAGGCCTGTGGCCGGTAGTCAATGGTCAATGGCCGGAGGTCTTTGGCGAGTGGCCAATTTCTAGGCGGACTTGTCTTCTCAAGGGCGGCCTCACATGGGCGCATGGGAGAATTCAACTCGGACTTGTCTACACAAGGGGGGACTACACACAGTGTCCTCTCATGAGAGAGGACATCCCTTTTGGCCTATAAAAGGAGGCCTCTTCTACACACAAAACACACTGTGAAGTTGATGAAGCAAGGTGCATGTGAGGTGGCGAGATCAAAGCAAGGTGAGAGCTCTATTAAGGGTATAATCCCCATGTAACTACTTCTAATTTGAAGTACTAAAGATATTGAGTGGCTGCTTTCCCATAGATGTATCCCACATTGGGTGAACCATGTATATCGTGTGTGCTCTTTCTCTCTCTCCCTCTCTACTCTATAATCTCTTATGTGTGAAACATTGTACGAGTGATGCATTCTTGAAGTGGATCAGAGATAGAACTAATGGCTCTTATACATGTGATGATTTGAGCGCAAGCTCAAGAAGCTACCAAAAATGCACGTGCTAAACATGAACCCATATTGGGTGTTCAAACAAAATTTGAGAGCATATTGATGAGACCTGGAAGAAAATCATGGAAATCCAAATGAGACAAAATGAAAGCAAAAAGGCTGAAGGAGAAAACCACCCTAAAAATCCAGCTGCAACAAGCCAAAGAGCAACTGAAATAAGAAAAGGAAAATAGAAAATGAATAGGAAAAGAGAAATCATCCATAATGTCATCGAGGGGTTTAGTCTTGGTTGAGAGAGTGAATGAGCACTAAGATGCCATGCTGCAAGATTACGGGGCTAGACTAAAATCAAATCAGACACTAGAACAAAGACTTCTGACCTATCCGTATCCTGAATCCAAAACCAAATGAATGGAGATGTGCAAAAAACTCATAGAAGCTGCACAAAATTTGATACAACCAAAAAGCTTGAAGGCTCCTGAGCCAGTAATGCATGAGCTGGAAAAGGTAAACATGGGAGCTCTTGAGGAAACTAACACATGCAAACAAATAAAAATAACGGGATTCTATGACCGTTGTGGATCATCTTCTCATACATTGTGCTAAAAAATCAGACAACAAGTTCAAACCTACGAAAGCGGACAAAGAAGAACACGGACTACGAGGGTTGCTGCAAATTAAACACAACTGATGAAGCTAAGTCCCTGAAGATACCAGCAATTCTTGAATTAGACGAGCCATAGCCACAATCACTGTGGGAGACAATCACAAACAAAAAAGACAAAAGTGCCACGTTGCTGTTAGCACCAATCCTTGAAATCAACATGGACCATGAGATCTATCTGGGAGATATTCAGTCGTTGTATGGTGATGCAGGTATGGAGGTATCGATAGAGAGTAAACCCGCAACCATAAGAACTTTACCATCCTTTATAGGGTAATATGAGACAAAATATGAAGTGAAAATTGTGCCTTCACAATGGAATTCTATTCCATGGATGACGGATACAAAGAGCTTACATGACCTAATGTCTTCTCTTATAAGATGCACCATTACTCTTGCAGAACTTCAAAAGATCAGATCACATCTATGGGGACAAATGAGCAAAAACGTAGAAAAAATGGGGCTAAAAATCCATCCACACGATAAATTTATGGATGAAATGATGGAAATAAACCAACCAAAGAAACCCAAATCAAAGCATGTACTAGTGAATAAGGTGTGGGTGATTATTGCAAAGGCAAGGAAGGAAACACCACCATACCGCTAGAGTACAAGGGGGTAAAGATGATAGTGATACTTGACAATGGGGATGGAATATCCATTGCTACAAAGGGAATCTAGGAGAAATGGGGAAGACCAGCTCTCAAAAAAACACGCATGAAGTTGCAACTAGAAGACGGATATGTAGAAAGACCCTTAGAGATGTTGTAACAAATTATTGTATCCTCTTGAAAAATTGAGTACGAACACACTTTTGAGGTTATTTTGGGATGGTCATTCATGCATCAACTCAAAATGGTTCAAGATTAGGTCTATGACCATCTCTACTTATGGCATAAAGGGTATCACAACCAAACCCCGATGAAATTGCTGTGACTACAAATTCATGAATGCGATTGCCTACTTGGTTAGAAAAAAGATACACATGTTTGGATGTGCAAAGCATATGAATGGAGAAAAGAGGATTTCACCCTAGCAAGATCAGTAGAAGATGAGGCTTACATTAAAGAGTCATTTGTGAAGGAGTTATTTGAACCCTTTGGATGGGAGAAAATACTTGCTACTCTAGATGTGTGCATAAACAAAATAACAACTATGAAGTTTTGTGATGAGAATGGCTATGACAAAACTCCTTGTTTACAATAAAGGTATTGAATGAAGCTAATGAAACTTTTGAGTGTGAAAGCAAAAAACATGAGGCAAACAGGTTTGTAATGAATCACCATGTGAAAGCACAAACAAAGGAAGAAAAGTGATCACGAGACTATGTCATCACTGACATACCGGAAGAATCAACAAAAGCTATTTCAAGGAAGCCAACTCCACAAAAAGGGCAATTCAAGTTAGATGAAGAAACAATGGTTCCTAGATGTCCAACAAACTCAAGATTGAGAGAAGAACAAGGATGTGGCAAGAGATCAATTGTCTCCTACAATGATCAAATTTAGCATATGCAAAGAAATAGGACTTAAAATCACATGTTCAAATGTGATAGATCTTTATGCAAAAAAGAATCTAATGTCTTATGGCACATGGATGATGATAGGAAAGCCACCAATCAAAGAGCTAGAAGAAATAGTGTACACAAGTTCAAAAATGTCAATTCCTAGCTTCAAAATAGCAGAAGACATACTTAAGTAAAGTATTGGGGAGCTCAAGGATACTTTCCACATAATCGACTCCCATCGCATGAAAGAAGTCCATGCAAAAAAGGAGCGACCAACCATAGTGGAAAAAGGTAAAGCTAAGGTAAACATTGAAGCAGATCAACCTTGCAAGACAACTTTACCTTCAATGAGCTTCCATCAAAATTCCCACAAGCCTCTACATCAAGAGCCACACCATCAACAATGTAATGGAAACCAAAGAAAAAAGTATATCAACCAACGTTTCCATCACAAAAAGCCTCCATAAGAAGTTGAAGAGAGTCAACCATGTGTTGATATCCAAAGAGTACATCAAAGTCAAAGATCCAATTTGGATACATCAAGCACATGTTCAAATTCAAAAACCAAAGGTTATCATGTGGGTAGCATCAAATGAGTCAATCACTGCTCAAGGCTACTTTCAAGGGAACACCAATGTTTGGGCCAAAAATCCTAAGGTAGCTTAGACCTACTCACCCCAAGAAAATAGTTCTACAAAAATCATGCCAAGCTATCAATGGAAGACAAACACCTCAAGCAGAAGGAGCAAAAGTCATCAAAAGAGATCTTCAAAGCAACAAGTAATGCAGTAAGTATGCGTATCAAAGTCAGAAGCTACCCAACCAAGATAGGTGAACCAACAAATTATTTTGGTCAAGCTACTTGAAGCACAAGGATTTTATGAAGGTAACACTCAAATATGGTTACTAAAAGTAGTAGCTTGACCTGGAACGACGATAATTAGTCATATAGCACAAGGCTTAACCCAAAGGCAAGCAGCAATGACAACCAAAATCCAATAGCAACCAATTGCAACCAAGACTGCTAAAACCTCTAGATGGATATCTCGCCTTCAACTACAAAAGAAAGGCTTCTACAATGGAAATACCCAGGTATGAATATCGAAGCCTAGTGTTCATCAAGTTACAGTGAAAATGGAGCAACTACAAAGGATGGTCACATTGGGACCAAAGACAAGGTGGGTTCTAAAATCGCTATTGGAAACTCAAACACACAGATCCCACAAACAACAACAACCTCTTTTTATGGGAGATAAAGAAAAGGCTCCATCAATCTCTACAATAGCTGTAATGCTTGTTTCACAAAGCAATGTCAACATGAGACAAGCAAGTCAAGAGGACCCAAAGTATGTAAACCTACTGGACAGAATGATGGAATCCATAGACCACCACAATGATAGCGGCCTAAATGTCCAAGAACTTATGGAATTGGGTATGGCCTTGAACAGGTATGTCCACGTCGCCATTCACATGGCATAAAAGTCAGACCCCAGTAGCTAAGCCAAAAAGGAGTGAGGCATGAGTCCCAAAGCTTCAAGTAATATTCTCTATGGTCTAAGAGTCTTAGCTATTCTAGGTATTGCTCAAGCTGGAAGATTTGAGTATATTTATGTTGTGTCATTCATGCTAGTAGAGGTGGGCATAAGAGTCAAAGTCTATGTATTTTAAGTTTGGTGAAGTGAAGGAGGAAGTCCAAAAGACACTCACACACTGAGCACAGTGAGGTATGAGTGGAGAAGCTTCTACATCAAAAACCCTTCCTAGAAATGTGGAAGCTTTTGCAGTGTCCTTTGATGTCACATGTGCTACAATTGTTTCAACTCCATCTTTCACACTGCATGCTTTTGTTTGATAAATTTCTCATATGCATATAGAGTGTCCCATAATTGGCACTTGAATTAGGAACTCTTCCTTTGTTTCTTTTGATCACTCATGTTGCATGGCACGTACTTCAAGTGGAATTGCTCAACTTCAATAAGAGTATATACCAAAGGCACTTTTTTCCCACTGGGTTTTTTCTCTTTGGTCATCCAAGTTTTAGCCTGGCCACCACCCTCTTCCTATTGGTCCATGCTTAATCACCCCTTAAGCTAAAGGGCCCTTTTGGGGTTCATATTTTTCCTAATGAGAAACAAACCTATTTCCAGATAGGCGTGATAAGCCCTCTTTTCACACTAGGATCTAGTGTCCCATTGACAAAAGCTTGTTTATCCATATATGTGACTAGGACCTTGAGGTCATCCCAAAACTCCCTGAAGAATTCAATGTTAGACCATCCTCAGGGAGCAAGCACTCATCTTCCAAAAAGGCGATCTCAAGTCGATTGGCTTCAGGTTGGGGAATTTTCCTATCGACACTCTCGCGAAAGGTCACTCTAGCTTCATCCACTTCTTGAGAGTGGGTCTATGTTTGGCGAATGATTTGGATTAGATGATCAAGCATCATCCTAGCCATTTCATCTTGGTCTTGCATAGCATTCTCATTCTCATCTCTATGAGCGAGTGGACAAAGCCCCGACTTTGCTAGATTTTCAAGGTCCTAAAGAAATTGCTTGATTAGCGGCCTGTGGCTAAAGGAAGGTCTCCCTGGATATCATTCTTGCCCTCCTTACCTCCTCGAGTTGCTGTTCGACCAGGTTGGCTTTAGCTTCCAACCACCTTTTGTGATCATCTTCGAAGGCCAGCCTAGTAGCTTTTCTGGAAGTTAGACGATCAACCTCCTCTTCAAGCCGCTTCCAATGCTCTTCTTGGGATTTTTTCATATGAGGGCCCGAGATTTTGATTTCTTTCCGTATACTCCGAGCAAAGAGGTCCCAAGCATTAGGTTTTTCTAGCTTAATATCTTTATTGAGTTTGCTCAAAGATTTCTTGGTAAACCGTCTAAACAAAGGGTCTTTGAACAGGTGTGCCCCAGTGACAAGCGGCTTCTTACTCCGTCTAGGGGCCTACCCCTCCCCTTTGGTTTTCCTGAGTTTCATGTGTAAAGGAAGATGGAGGCTGATAGGCTCTTCGTTGTCAGCACCTTCATCTCAAGTAACGATAAGATCCAATCAGCTTGGTGAGAGTAGTAACATCTGTCAAGTGAAGCCGTGCGGGCATACTATAGGCTTACGTATGTGAAGAAGCTGCCCGACATGCTGTTCCAAGGACCCACTTCCCACAGGTCCATCACAGCCCATTTCTCACAGCCTGACCCAACCATTTAGTTTTTCTAAAACCTTCCAATAGACTGACTGAGCATGTTTTATCCTTGCTCTTCTCCACCATATTAAAGTTGCCTATCAGTAGCCACTCTCCTTCAATAGGGGAATCCCTAAGGTGCATCTACAACTTGGCTCTATCCTTGGCATTGCAGGGGGCATATATGTTAACTATGGTGATAGGTTGATTTGCCTAGCTGACTCTCACTCCTAGGACTCTCCCAAAAGGGTGATTAATGACCACCTTGGGCTCAAGGTCCTGTCTTTTATAGAGAGGACGCCATTGAACCCGTCCAATCCCTCTCCATAGGAAACCAAATTATTTCCCAATGCCTGTTTTCTTTTGTTGTGAGCATCCAGATGATGTTCTTGATGGCGCAACAATTGACTTCCTTATACTTTCTAACTTCCTGCCAGAAGAGGCTGTTCTTCTTCCGAGTCTTCAATACTTTCATGTTCCATGATTGGATAGCTAGGACTTCCATTATTGGGAAAGAGGGATGAATTCCTCAACATCCGATCCCTGTCCCATTTTTGCCTCCCTAAATCTTGGAGAATCAAGAGGTTCTCTAGTAGCCAGGGGTTCCTTCACCTAAAGCGCTTCAAAGAGATTGTGGAGCGGGAGAACACAAGTCCCTCCCTTAAGCTGAGCCGGGGGGGGGGGGGGGGGGGGGGGAGACTTTCCCTTTCAAGGCTCCAATATCCTTCAATGATATAGATTCTCTTGACACTTCCTTCACCCTTTTGATCCTCTTCAATCCTGCAACATGCACAACTGACGAAGTTGTTACTGTCAGAAGTTTTGGTGTATAAGCATGTAAGAGAATCGGATTATCCTTGTCTGAGCCCTTAGGGAGTTTGAGGCTTCGCTTTTCCACAGGCTTTTCATGCAATTTGGTGGCTTCATTATCGCACATCATGTCCTCTTTTTCCTCCCCTACTCTTATCCTACGTTACTCTTCATTTGTTTGTTGTTCTCTTCCACAACTGCTTCCTTCACAAGGACCTGGTTATTGAGCCCTACACTAGAATCTTGCATTGTAGTATTGTTATTCCCATTGGCCTTCATGGGGCAATCCATGGAAAAGTGCTCAATTTTGATACACTCATAACATGCCTCAAAGTACGTCCCAACATTGAGCGGAATAGTGATAAGTGCTGCTCCAACATTGATCACCATGCTCTTTAGTGGTGACTTAGAGATATTCCAACCTGGTTAGAGGATATTCCAAGTCCCCTCTTGTTAGGAACAAACAAGGGGATTCCTAGCTAACTGGCAAACAACCTGATGTTATCCTAGAGCCAGCTAGGCAGACCCATGAACTTGATCAAGACAGGATGTATCCCTTGGAGGGATTCCGTTGAGTCAAATACTGGTTCCCATGGTACCACACACACAAGGGTCTTATTGAATATTAGCGGGCCTTTATCCACCTGATCTTTGACACGTTGAAGACCTCCTTGAATCTAACTGTGCACAAGCCCTTGGCTAAATAAGTGGCATTTTCAATTCCCCCCTAATGTCTAAGAATTTGTGATATTTGAATCCATTGGATCATTTCAAATCTATTAGGGACTCTACCATTGAAGCCGAACATGAGCGTATGCTTAGCTTGCATGGCTAGCTGCTTTTTAATAAGTGTTGACAAAATTGCGACAGCGATAGCCTCTACAACGTCCACTTGTTGCGGCAAAGACTTCTTTAGAGCACTATAGGATCGATCAACCATCCCTTCTTTGAAAATCCCACTGCATTCTGCTTGGGAGCAATTTCTTTGTTACCTTGGGCTACATTCTAATTGATTGTTTACTTCTTTCAGGTCCTATTCAAACCGAGATTTAACATTCTTTCAGCTTTTCTTAGCCTCCCTCATTTGATGCATCAGCAACTGTGGATCTAATGCAGTACTTGGAGTTTGAACCCTTTAGAATGCTGGCCAATGAGATGTCTGGTCTAAGAGCGACAAAATCTGTTGATCCCTTGTTCACATTCGAACCAATCGGCCATGGAGCTCACCCGCCTTGAGGGTCTTCACCTCAAAGTTGATTCCTTAAGCATTAAGGACCTTGTCTTTTGAGATAGCATTATTAATCATTTGGGTCGAACCCCTTGACAAAGTCCCACCCTTCATTCCTACGTCGTTCAAAGGTCGCCAAGTCGTCACGTCCCCTTCATCCATCAACGTAGCTCCATCATTCGGTGACTTTATTTTAGCCGCGAGCATTTGCAAAAACTTGATGATGTCTTTCTCCATGGGAAAGGCCTCGGATTCCATCTTAACACTACAACGGAGCTGCACAAATCAATGCACAAAGGGGGGGGGGGGGGGCATGCTAGGACTGGTGAGGGCTATAAGCCCCGGGGGAACAATCCCTAGTGGAGGGGATGCAAGCAGCACTGAATAAAGCCTTAAAGGCACCGAAGATTAGTTAAAAATGCGCACACTATACGAATAATAAGCGTAGCACAAAAGTGCTTATCTATACTAATAGATAATGGGGGAAGGGATTCCGGTCCCTCCCCTCGGACACGTGGCGAGCTTAGCATGATCCGGCGCCTTCAAAGGAGTGCACTCTGCTGTCGGCATGAGGCTCGATTCAGAAAACAGTGTGACAGTGGTGCCATAGAGAGGAAGGGCGGCAGTTCCTCTCTGTCAAGTCTCCTTCTGGCGAGTGTTCTCTGAAGCTAGGCGTTCGGTGCTAGCAGCTCATAAACACCGCGCGAGAGAGAGAAAAAGGTTGCAGAAGGTGCCGATCAGGGAACTCATGGGTACATGTGCATGGGACGGCCATTATAATAAGCTCACGCGGACGCTCTGTCATTTTTTTTGGTTGGGTTATCGCAGAGGCCACCGACCCTGCAGTGGAGTTGCTTCCCCATCCTGTGGCCGTTGCTTACTGCCTGCCGCCGGAGAGAGAGAGAGAGAGAGAGAGAGAGAGAGAGGAGAAACCCCTCAGATGGTCGTCCGCCACACACACAGAGAGTGAGAGGAGAGAGAGTCCCCTCACAGGGTGCGTGGGCAGGGGGGGGGGGGGGAGAGAGAGAGAGAGAGAGAGAGAGAGAGAAAGAGAGAGAGAGAGAGAGAGGACTCGACATCTTAGCGAGCTGTGCAAGAGAGAGAGAAAGAAATCGCTTTCCGGCACCCTCCCCTGCTGTCGCAAGGACAGAGAGACGTTCTAACTTCTGGCCCAAAAAGAGAGAGACTAGACGGCCGTCGAGCATTGGAAGAGCAGTAGCAGTCAGAGCTGGAGGCTGTCGAGCAGCTCGCATTCTCATTCTCTCTCTCTCTCTCTCACACACACACACACACACACACACGCACGCACGCACGCATGTGCGCGGATGCGCACACAGGCATCACACACGAGCGCTCTTCCTCCGGGCTTGGCAATCTATTGAAGCGACAGTTGATTATTGGCCAAAATACTCCTCTAATTTCTGAAAATTCCCAAAATACCCATGGTTGTGAGAGTAAATTTCTAAAAACATAAAAATGTTTGGAGCTTTTCAAAAGAAGACTGGTTGCTAAAATTAGAACTTGAGTTGGTTTTGTAGGCGGTGGAGATGGATTGCTTCATTATTTTATACTAGTATGGCCGGCCGCCTTCGGCGGCCTCTCTGTGTGTGTGTGTGTGTGTGTGTGTGTGCGCTTGCACGCTATCTCCATGTGTCATTAGGGCTGCAAGGAACACCGCTCGATGAAGCTCCTTGCAACACGTGGTGGAGGGAGGGCTAGAATTCCTCCCCATTTCATGCACTATGTTGGATGACACCCAAGCAGGCATGTGATATGTCCTTTAGAATTGGACTTAGATACCCATCCTTGCAATGTGGGCATGTTGGTTGCAGAGGGGTTGAGCCCGATGACCTTCTATCCTGCCAAGAAGAAGGAGCCGATTCCTTTACAAAGGTCCGCATTTGTAACCCCCTCCATTGTCGGACCCTCCTCAACAACCCTAACTCATCCCGACCCTACCTGCCCTTCCTTTTTGCTGCTCGTGCACTTCTCCTACTTTGCCTCTGGAACCCCTGTCTCTGTCCTCTCTAATTTGAATCTTGTTCACACCCTAAACCTCCCAATTGTACCCGCCCCTCCCGTCCCCCTACTCTTGTGCTTCTCCTATGCCCCTGCAAGGCTCGAACCTCCACCTTTGTCCTCTCTACTCTGAACCTTGTTCACACCCTAAATGCCCAATGGTACCCGCCCCTCCCATCCCCCTGCTCTTGTGCTTCTCATGTGCCCTTGCAAGGCTCGAACCTACACCTTTGTCCTCTCTGCTATGAACCTTGTTCACACCCTAAACACCCCAATTGTACCTGCCCCTCCCATCCCCTTGCTCTTGTGCTTCTCCCGCGTTGCCTTTGTAGACCCTACCTCTTTCCCCTCTGCTAGAATTCCTCCCCGTTTCATGCACTATGTTGGATGACACCCAAGCAGGCATATAATATGTCCTTTAGAAACACCCCAACTTCCAAAAGGGCACAAGTAGGCTAATGGAACTTAACTTCCATTGAAATAGGTTTGGTGTGTTGCTTATATAAGCAAAAGAAGTAACAAGGTGAAGGGTCACGGAGCCGTGACGTGCTAGAAAGTACAATGCAAAAGTAGACGAAGGTTGTGTCTAAAGAAGTTATTAACTTTTTGGCCTTCCCCAAAGCGAGGCCTTAGTGATGGTTTCTCTTTTTGCTAATGAAAAAGAGATTTTTTAAAAAATATAATATTTTATTTTTAGATGTTCTGAAAAACACTATATATCACGATTAGATTTTTTGGAAATACATAATTTTTGGCCTGCCCCAAAGGGAGGAGGCCCTAATGATGACTCCCCTTCAACATTGAATGTATCGAACATTGTCTTTAAATACGAATTCTTGTAGAAACACACACCTTGACACCCTATGTTGCATTTTTGCTCAAAGTGTAGATTGGACTCCGCTTATATATATTGGTTTGATAATTTATGAGCTAAGTCTAGCAACGTGTTTGTGGTGAAACTATTAGCACTCTCATGAAAAGTTTCCTTTTGGTATGCAAACAAGAGCTACCCTATGTTTAGTTTGTATCTTTGCGAGGCAGGCCTCGTGATTTCATCACTTGTTTATCTACAACAAATTAAAAAACAAAAAAACAAAAAACAACAAAACTCACAATTGTGAGTGAATTATATTGAGCAGCCCAAAAAATTACAAGGTTTTGTCATGCTCATGTGAAGCCATGACAACATCCAGAGATCATAATTACATCATCTATAAGGGCAGCCACCCCTACAAACCCGCCTCTATCCTAGGCATTTACCTATGGCCAAGATTTTTTCCCATCCTAGGCATTCCATCTGCTGACAACAAGGCACAAGTAGTCCTACACCAATCCTCCGAGTGATGCTTGCGCCCGAGTGCCCATATTATCACTTTGCTTTCTTGTATAATTTTTGCGAAGCTTGCCACCTCAAAACCTCCTTCAAAGACACAGCGGTTCCTTGTCTGCCATACCTTATGAAAGAAGAAGTATCTGACGATCTGAGTGCTAACGAGGAGTGCATGACTACCTGAGTTTTTACCTCCAAGGCATAGGTCAGTCTTGAAAAAACTAATTTTCCATGTTCTCTGGACCCACTTGCATACTTTCCGTGCGAGGTCTTTGATAGCTGGGCAGTTCATGAATAGGTGGGCCAGATCTTCACTAGCTAACCTGCACCCCAAGCATCGATCTGACCCAATCCCTCTCTCCTGAATCTTCACCCCTATCGGTAGAGCACCCCAAATAACCTTCCATAAGAAAACCTTCATGTACTGCGGAACCTTTGGCTTCCATATGTTCTCCATTACATGCTCCCACCTTTCCTCCGGCCATTGCCTTTTCCATAACTTGTTAAGGGGGCTAGTCCAATTCTTCTTTTGCATCATTGCCTGATAAATGCTTTTAGTATGGGGTTTCCATAAGAGACTGCTTCCAGGCCATTTCTAGGCATTCTAGTCCAACTCCGAATCACAGATTGGCATCACTAGATTGTCAATCTCTTTCATCACTTTGTGGACAAGCAAGACCTCCAAGCTATTAAGTTGATACTAGGTAGCCATAAGGTCAATGGTTTTCCAACTCTTATTGCCACTATCCCAGAAGTGCTCAAGTCGGATCAGACCCTTATTATTCAGCTTCCTGGCTGTCTCAATCCAATAGGGAGGTTGTGGCGGATCTACAACTTTGGAGAGCCAGGGGGACCAATGCAGGATGGAGTTCTTGAAGTATCTGGCTTCTTCCCCCCACTTTAAGACTCCTGCTGCTCTATTGAATTTTCTTACCAATTCTCCTGAGCTGCCCCCCAGTCTTAAGGTAGACCACGCCGGGGCTAACAGTTTGTCATGAACCTCCACCCCTCTCCACTTTACACCCTTCGATCCAAGTTTAGCTGCTTCTATCATATCTCTGATCATGACAGCCCAAACTTGATCCTGTTTAGCCAAGGAAACAACAAATTTGGCACAACAAGCTTCTGCATGGACCACAGGGGTGAGAATTTCGAGGCCTCCTTGATTCCTCGGCCGAGCAACTGATTCGCAACGGGCCCATTGCCATGGCCTGGAAGATTTCGTGTTATTTTTCCATAAAAATCTTTTTACTGGTTTTAAGAACTCTTTCCAGTGACACTTAGCCATCTTGAGAAGCGGGCTAGTGAAGGCAATATAAGGAATCATAAAGGCATTCATCACTTTTATCCGACTTGGGAATGGGAGGAGAGCATACTCCCACCTACTCATTTTTGTTTTGATTTTTTCAAGCACCCACTCAAATCTTTGCTTGTGAGTTACATCCACCCCCAAGGGGGCTCCCAGATGTCTAAAGATATTCCCTTTTGTGACAATCTCCCCCGACCAGACAGAAGGGTCAAATGAGTCATTTTCCGATAGGGAAATCATCCTTGACTTCTCTAAATTACACTGGGACCCCGAAGCTATTGAGAACATTTGTACAATCTCCAGAGATTTTCTAATTACCTAGGGGCACGCCTTCAAGAAGAGGAGACAATCGTTTGCAAAAAGTTTTGCAAGGAGTTGGCTATTTCCTGGTAATACAAGGCCTTGCACCTCCCCTCGTTCAGCACTAGCTTCTAGCGTCGTGATTAGAGGATGTGATCCTATAGCGAAAAGTAGGGGGCCCAGAGGGCATCCTTGTTTAATAGACCTTTTGACCTCAAAGGAGCCCACAATTCTATTGTTGAATAGGAGTTCTGACGGGCTTCCAGCCCCCATTACACGAACCAACCGACATAGGCGCGGCCCAAAGCCCAGAGCTTCCATGACGGCTTCTATATATGTCCATGTTATTCTGTCATAGTCCTTGTCCAGGTCCAGTTGCAGCAGAATGCACTCCTGCTTTGTGACAATTGCGTATTCTATTCCCACCATTGCTGCCATGATGTTATCATAAATGGACCTTCCTTTGATGAAACCATGTTGATGGGGGGAGATGATCTTGGTTAGTAAGGGGGCTAGTCTGAGGGCCAATGTTTCAGTTTAGAACAACAAATCTGTTTTGGGATGGGCTTGATAAGCCCTCTCTTCACACTTGTCTCCAACGACCTTTCGACAATGGCTTTATTGGCCAATCTTGTGATTGGGGCCTTGAGATCATCCCAAAATTCTCTATAGAATTCCACCGTCATCCCATCCCAACCAGGGGACTTTTCCTTGCCCACGGCTTACAATGCTAGTGAACATTCGTCTTTGGAAAATGCTCGTTCCAAGCAATTAGCTTATGAGTGGGGAATTTCCTTCTTGACACTCTGAAGTAAGGTCCCTCTGGCTTCTTCCACTTCTTGGGACTGGGTCTCCGGCCGTCCAATGATTTGACTGAGATAGCTCAACATCAGACCCGCCATTTCATCCTGGTCATGAACTGCTATCCCTTTCTCATCCTCGAGCGAGCGGACGTGGCCTCGGCTCTTCTTGATTTTTAAAGTCCTAAAAAAATGAGCTTGATTGGAGGCTTCAGGTTGCAGAAAAGTCTCCTTGGAGAGAAGCCTAGCCTTTTTTATATCTTCTAACTGCTCATTAGCAAGGTTAGATTTGGCTTTGAGCCATCGTTTGTGCTCGTCCTCAGTAGCATGCCCATTGGCTTTTATAGAGTTAAGCAATTGTACCTCCGCTGTAAGATGCAAAAGATGATCCTCCCTAGCTTTCTTGATTCGGGGGCCCGAGGTTTTGATTGCTTTCTGGATGCTCCAAGCAAAGAGGTCCCATGCATTGCGTTTGTTGAGGTCGACATCTTTTTTTAGCTTACCCAGTGCTTTCTTGGTTAGCTTCCTGAAAAGAGGGTCTGTGAATAGGTGTGCCCCTATTACCAACAATTTTTTCACCCCTCTTGGGACTTGCTCCTCCTCTTATTTTGTCTTAAAATGTATGTGTAGAGGGATGTGATCCGAAAGAATTGTTGTTGGGACTGCCTTCATTTCCATCATCGTCGGTATCCAGTCAGCTTGGTGCAAGCAATAGCATCTGTCCAGTCTAGAGGCAGTGCGGGCATACTGGAGGCTTGTGTAGGTGAACCCAAGCGTGCTGCTCCATGGGCCAACTTCCCATAAGTCGATCATTGCCCACTTTTTGCACAAACTTTGCCATTTAGACCTTTCTGAGCCATCCAACACACTGGAGGATCCTGTTCTATCCCTGCTCTTTTCTACCATATTAAAGTTGCTAACCAACAATCACTCCACTTCAATGGGGGTATCTCTGAGATGCATCCACAATTTAGCTCTATCTTTTGCATTGCAAGGGCCGTACACATTCACAATGGTGAGGGGATGCCCTTCCCATTTGATTCTAATCCCCAGGATTCTGCCGGATAGGTGGTTAAGAACCAACTTCGGCTCCAATTCTCTGTCCACAATGCTGAGGATGCCACTGCAGCCTTTATTTCCTTCTCCATAGAATACCAGTTTCTTTCCTAGCACCTGCTTTCTCTTGCTATGAGCATCTAGGTGGTGTTCCTGGATGGCCCAGAAGTTGATTGTCTTCTCCTTTTTTATTTCCTCCCAGAATAGGGTACTCTTCTTACGGGTTTTCAACCCCTTTACGTTCCAAGATTGGATAGTGAGAGACTCCATCATTAATACGGGGTTCATTGGGATAGAGGAACGAATTCTTCAACATCCGAATCCTCCCCCCCCCCCTTCTCTTTGGTCTTAGGAGAATCCGGGGGTTCCAAGTCAGAGGATTTCTTTTCTTGCAGTGCTGCAAATGGATTGTGCAAAGGGACAATGAACCCCCCTCCTTTCGAAGGGGTGGAGGATGAATTAGATCCTTTCACCTCCAGTGTTCTCACGACTTGTAGCACTTTGGAGTCTCTTGCCACTGCCTTCACTCGTTTGGATCTTTTCAAACCAGGGACTTGGACAACCGTCGCCGTTGTCACTGTCATAAATTTGGGGGTAGCAGCGGGAGTAATGATCCTATTATTATTGCCTATACCTTCAGAAGCGCGTTGCATGGGAATCAATTCCTCCACAATATTTTCCTGCATCTTCGTATCCATTTTCTCACATACCGTCTCTCCTTTATCCTTCCCTGCATTTGTCCCTTCGTTATTGTCTCCTTGCTTCTCCAGCCCTCCCCTCGGGGATTTTATTTTATTGGGGGCCTGTGTTGCTAGAGCTGCAGTATCCTTAGACTCCAAGGGGCAATCCTTGGCGAAGTGACCAAAGTTGTTGCATTTAAAACATGCCCCAAAGTATGTTCCAAAGTTTAGAAGAATGGTAACAAGTCCAGCCCCGACATTGATAACCATGCTTTTAGGTGGCATTTTAGCCGCATCCCATCCTATACACACGCTGTTTGAGATTCTGCCAAACCCTCTCTTGCTAGGTATAAATAAGGGAGTGCCCAATTGGCTTGCAAGCATCCTGAGATTATCCCACAACCAGCTAGGCAGTCCCACAAACTCAACCCAGACCGGATGAAACGCTTGTAGAGATTCAACTGAGTCAAGCACTGGTTCCCAAGGCATCACACACACCGTAGTCCTATTAAATACTAGGGGCCCTTTGTCAAGGATCTTTTCCACATCGGAGGCCTCTTTGAATATCACTGAGCAAAAACCTTTAGCTAGGTAAGAAGTACTTTCAACTGCTCCTCCATGACCAAGAATTTGAGGGCCCTGAAGCCATTGGATCATCTCAAACCTGTTCGGGATTCTTCCACTGAACCCAAATACAAGCGTTACCTTAGCTTTTCTGGCTATCTGTCTTTTGATAAGTGCTGGTGGAATCGCTACAGCAATAGCCTCGAGAACCTCCACCTACTGTGGTAAAGTCTTTTTTAAAGCAGAGAATGCTCGACTGCCAACCCGTCTTCTACTAGCCCACTGAATTTTGTATGGGAGCAAGTTCTTTTGTTGTTGTTAGGGCTGGCCTCAATCATTTTGTTGACTTCCAAGAGCTCTTGTTGAAGTTTAGCTTTTGCATTCTGCAGGTTTTTGTTATCTCCTTCACTTGACATCCCTTCTGTTTAGCCTTTTCCATAATCCCTAGAGTTAGGCCCCTTGAGTATGCTAGCAAACGATATACCTGGCTTGCAAGTAGCAGATGCACTTGACGCTTTATTTACGTGGACCCTGAGGAACCCCGTCTTTATGGTTTTTACCTCGAATTTGAACCCTTGTGTTGAGCCCATTTTCTCTCTTATTTCCTCAGAGGGAGCTTTTTCCGTCAGGACAATTTTGACCTCTTTCATGGTTGAAACCTTTGGCGAGTTGGGGCCTGACATTTCCATGTCATGCAACGGTCTCAAGATCGAGCCACCGCCTACATCCATTGGCACGGTTAGCTCCATTTCAAAACTTTTACCCGCCGCTAACATCTGTGAAAATTTGACAATGTCCTCGCTTGCGGCCAGAACGTCGAGTCCATTAGCAAGTGTCGCGGATTTACACCACTTGGTTAAGCTGAGGATCTTAAGGGCACATAGGTTCTTAAGTTAATAATCGTTTGAGTTAATAATCATTTGGAGCTCCTTGGTGATAATCGTTATTTTAGAACCCAAGCAGGAAAGGAAGAGACGTAGGCTTAAGTAAATAAGCGCGAGCGAGCACTCTTATGCAAGAGATAATAATCGCGCTATGAAGCCAAGCCTAGGTAGCCACACGCGATTATATACTGGTCAAATTATTAACTGATCGCGCTGAAGATATTATGCAACAGAGTAGACCTCGGGGCGAAGCTGAAAGGGGAACTTGCTATGAACAAGGACTAAACAAGGGCAAGGGGAGGAAGCTATTGGAGCTTGGCACAAGGAGAAGAAACTGCTCACAGTGCCATTTTCATTAAGTCATGCGACCCGCCTCAGACTGATTTGGTGTAGAGCAATGCGACCTGCGTCGTCTTCATTAAGCCATCGGACCTACGTCTTACCATCGCTGAGCATCTTGAAGTGGAGCGCAATACCTAAACGCATCTTTGTTGCTAAACCTCTGTCTTTTCGCCAACAAAAAAGTGCTTTAGTTCATCTGCAACAAAAATTTTAACAGGCTGCAGAGAGATTGTATGATTAAAGGAGCGATAGATAAATGGAAAAAAGAGACTAAATAAGTCAAGTTTGTTTTGAGTGGTACTGATGATGGAGAAGTTACTTGTTAACCACAATTGGTCGAACTTGTAGTTTGTTTCTTTGTTAGATAATTATTGTAATAGACTAAGTAAAGACATTGATGTGATGATTTTAATATGGGTAAGAATTTTAAAGCTAGTATGTATGTCCCTCTAATTTTGGTTTCGTTCATATTAAAGCGAATTTGCAAAGATGCCTTTGGCTTGCAAGTGGGAAAGTCGGAAGGGGGGCGGTGGTTGTGCTCGATACCTGGTAGGAAATGTCAGAGAGATGCAACATTTTGGCATCTGTAAAGTGGGGGACGAGAAGAGAGTCTTAGGTAGTTTGAGGTCTGTGCTGATGCGCATGGCCTGTTGTTGCAGGCGACGAAAGGAGAGGAAAAAGCAGAAAATGCAGGCAATTTGGACCGTGATCTCTTGGAATTGCCGTGCATGTTAACAAGCTGCTGCCGGTTTGCGTGCTCTCAGATTTCGTCGGCATCCGCATAGAGCAACACGGACTTGGTTGGAATGCAGGCAATAGATTATGGGAGTCTGCTGGCCATTGCTAGATGGGAGCCTCGTGGCCATTGCTAGATGGTGGTAGGGTCGGAGCCCCAGTGCGAAGAAGAAGACTTCTGGCGAGCACGCTTGTCCACAAGAGGCGTAGTGGGCGCATTGGCAGAGGTCACTCGCAACGCTGCTCTGTAGAAGGGGAAGACGGAGATGGCCTAGGGGACGCAAGGAGCAAAGGTGGTTTGGGGCGACTGCTACCTGGTGCAGAAGGGGAAGAGAGACATGGCCTAGGGGGCGCAAGGAGCAAAGGTGGCAGGCGCCTGAGCCAGAGAGAAGGGGGGGCGCGATCGCTTACGAGGCATGTGCATCGGACGCAACTCAGAGATCGCATTTGATAGTTAAGCTGTAGGGGAATCTTCCAAAAAGATTAATTATTGTATGACACAACGAGCCAGTATATTGTCCTAATCTTTGAAAGCAGGTCAATTGACGAGAATCTGGCTAGATGCTCCCAACGTTTTCAGGAGAAAAGGGATGGAGACGACACGTGTAAGAGAGAGAGAGAGAGAGAGAGAGAGAGAGAGAGAGAGGAGAGAGTCGCGTGTATGAATTGTAGGGAGCAAGCTGTCACCAGCGAGGCAGGAGGATGAGCGCATTAGCATTGCGAGGCAGAGGAGCGGTGTGGGTCTCGCTTGCGCATTTGGATCGATTAATGGTAGTCCCGATTTGGTGAGCCAGAGCTACGACCTCCTAATGGTCCCCTGTATCTGCTCGTGATCGAGGGCTTGCATTCCAACCAGCTGCTGATAATGCCGCGCAGGTGGGGATTGTTGCAATGCGAGCTGCTGATGGTGCCAAAGACCTATAGATCGACGGCTTGTGTGGGTGCTCGACAAACAGCGCGAGCTATAGCTCGGTCGTGCACTGACCGGACACAACGTGGGAACAACCCACTTTTCCTTCGACTGAGAGGTACAACAGGGAATCTTCTTCATTAATTAATTAATGAAATCCAAATAGACCCGTATGTACCCACAATAAGTGGGTAAGAATTTTAAAGCTAATATTGGTATTGGAACAATCTCAAAGTATGATCAACTGATATTGATCACAAAAGTGTATATATTTTTTAAAGATTGATGGGCGTAAGTAATTTTGTACAAAAATATAAATTAACATCAATAATATTTCATAAAGTTAAAACTAATTAATAGAATTTTACTTTTTACAATATTCTCCTTATCAATTGTGACATGTATAATAGCTTATATGAGGGGTATATGAATTTTCCAGTTTCACATGTTACTTCAAAATTTTATCAATAATGGGAAGGTCTATATCTAATACCTAATGATGATAGATGGTGGACTAAAGTAAGGAGGTGAATGTTACATTTGGATACTCAAACCTAAAGTTGAAAAGAAATTCTTTAAGTTCTTTAATGAAATAACAATTTACAGAACTAAAAAAGTGCATTTCGAACCAAAGAGTTCAAACAGCATTAGGCCCTTAAATGAAGGGAGTTGGAGTTAGCATGAACTCTTACTGGAGGGAAATCGTTAGAAGGTTGAACAATAAAGCATTCTGATGGACGATCCATTTTTGGGATGAAAACAACAAGCATTCGAAACCTTCTCACTTTCTAGCTGACCCAATATCAACTAAATGGCATGGAAATGGTGCTTATGTGTAAAACGATTGAAGGATTGGACAAGGGTCTGATACCGATTCGGGAATCCACTTTTGAGTGGAAAGCTTGGAAATGGCCTAAGAGTTGTCTTTTCTTCAAACCTCACACCAAGAACATCTATCAAGAGCTCATGCACAAGGAGGATTGGTTCGCGCCCTTGAACGAATAGTGGAAAAAACAATGGTCGGAAGCCCGATGGGTCATGGTCACAATGAATATCTGGGGATCACAGTGGCCCCAATATATGAAGGTGTTTCTGTGGAAGATGCTATGGGGGCCCTGTCAACGAGCGTCAAGATTCAAGCACGGAGCATTGGATCCGATAGGTGCTCAGGGTGTCAAGGGGCTAGCGAAGATCTCTCACACTTGTTCTTGGTATGTCCAACTATTAGAGGAATGGCGGGGAAGGTGTGCAAGTGGATACAAAAAATGTGGAAGATGGGCTTCTTCAAGAATGATTTGTGTCTAGGGGTGAAACAGTTTCAATGTCTTGCCCTTCTTGTTTATACTCAAATTGTAAGATTTTGCTTCTTCCACAAATATCTGCAAGGCCAAGAACTGTCGCGTCTTTGATAACGACCTTTTTGTGGATAGTTTCTCAATGATTGTACAAGAAAGTGAGGAGCTTATGTATGTGATAGATAAAGGTCGTAACTCGAATGACTGGCTCAAGGCAACCCGAGATATTCGGATGAGTTATTGTTAACTTGTTAGCTTATATATGATGTAATTCAGGAACTGAAGGCTCGACGGCAGCTTGAGTGTGAAGGCTGTAATTTCTCTATGACATTCTAATACAATCAATCACAATTGTAAGTTTTGCCAAAAAAAAAAAAGAGAAAAAGTGAAGGGACTTATTTACAAAGTAACAAAGACAAAAGAAAAAGAAAGTAAAGAAAGGCTTAAATGAAGAGACCAAGTTACAATGAGAGAAAACCCCGTTTAGAATATAAAAGGAAGATAGCACATCATGAGGTTGCCCCCAATGAGCACGTCCCTCGAGATGACCACTAGCAAAAAATATTTACCCAACACAGTCCAATCCAAAACCGAGCAAGGCTACCTCCAAGACGTGCTCATGATGTGCTTTATAGTTGGCTTTATTAGTCGTTTCTATGTACTAGTTTGGGTTGTATCTTGGGGAAGGGCTCCCTGTAAAGCCTTGGTCATGTTTTGATGCTATGGTGATGGATTCCATGGCGTGGTATGAGCATGGATTGTGATTTGTTTTTGGTTTTAATCCATTTCACTCACAGATTGTGAGTTTTGCCCCAAAAATATATACATATAAAAGAAAAATATAATGTTTACAAACTTTTATTTTCAACCAAAGAGGATATGTGTCCACCATTGGTAGGCTCTACATCAACGGCTCAAAACTTGCACATTTTCTCAACCTCTTCCTATGGCCTCGTGCAGGTCAAAATTTTAGTCAAAGTCGTTCCTTATTTACTACGTCGTTAGGAAATATTTGGACCTTTGAAGGGCCCATTTGATTAAGGGAAGGTTACAAACTTGCCAATGAGAAGAGGGTGGGGACATCTCCCCTTTTAGAAGGGGGAATGAGAAACTAGTGACTGCTACAGAGAGAAACAATTGGATTTTATCCAAATTTTTGTAAAAAGATTCAAAAATTCTATTTTTAAGAGATCTTCTCATCTTATTAATAAATATTTATTCTCTTTCCACCTCTAAGCCTACAAGTTTGACCACTCAATTAAAAGGCAATAAGGGCACTCACATGGGCGCCCATGGTGGGAAGCCCACCCACCCACCCACCCACCCTCCCTCCTCCCCCACCCCCCCAAAACACACACACACATGCACATTAAACAGGCAGAGTGATGGCGCAACCATTGATGGCGACAGACGGACAAGACACAACAACACCCTACCCTCACAACCCACACAACAAGCCTGCCTACGGACTGCCATAGCCGCTATCCACGAGTTCTTCTCCATTGAGAGAGGCTCCTTTTGAATTATTAATGGCCTATGCATATATATTTTGTGTGTGTGTGTGTAGTGTAAACTTTGGGAGCCCCAATTCAATATAGAATCTCTTGTGAGCCACGTGGCAGTCTCACACCCATCAACCCCTTGGGACCTCAAAACAACACACCAAAAGCACATTAGATAGTAAAAAGAGTCCTTCTAAGAGCTTCTTGGCACAAAACACATTTGATCCACCATTTGCAACCAAATATACATCCAAGCATCGATCTGCTCTAATTTTGCCAAGCTTGGATAAATGTTCCTGATTCTTGTTTTTCTCTTGGTGTCCGCAAAATGGCACAACAACGGAAACCATGGAGGATTCCCTTTCTTAGGAAACGTGAGGGCACCTTACAATGTTCAATCTGGGTGGGAAGGCTTGCAATTTCCAAACTTGCAATTTAGTTGTCAAGAATTAGGGGGTGTTCAAATGGTGTTCAAACTACCCCAAAAAGAAATATATGGAGGGGCGTTGATCCGCCTTGGCATGCAAACCCTCCCTTCTTAGAAAAACGTATGTCCGCGTACTTTTGCGATAGCAAATGTGAGCGTCCCTTGTGGATGGACATACCCAAGTTCAAGCGCGCGCAATCGAGCACATATGCATGCATGCAGGTAGGAAGGCGGTGGCACGGGCGATGGAGAATGTCATCGCCCTTTATTGAATGTCATCTTTTCCCATCATCCATAGCTACTCATAAGGCATGGTGCACACACACACACACACACACACACACACACACACATGACTCTCAATGAACTTTTGATCACACATATTGTCTCTTTTCTCAATCCCCATCATATTGGAGTCCCTGTTGGCCCACCCTACCAGCCAAATATGGTCAGTCCATCGATCGATCGATCTATGGAGGTAGATCGATGGGTTCCAGTTGTGAAGCTCCTCTACAAAGACCCACCCACTATTTCCAAGTTTTGGCCAATTATCAAAGTTGTGAAGCTTCATTGCTATGGCTCTCTACATGAATTGATGGCACTACTCAAACTTCATCAAGGAAAACCGCCTTGCTGAATATACTCAATAAGAAGCGTCAATGCATTGGGTCTCCCCCTCCCCCCTCTTTTATCTTCTGTCCTTCGAATTCACAGTTTCTTCATATTATGTAAAATAGAGAAGAATCCCTTTTGTTATTTGCTGAAAAGTATGTGGGATTTTTATTTTATTTTTGCCAAACTCAAGATTGTGAGTGTATGATTTGTATTAAACATCAAGAAATTTACAGAGCAGCCTCAAGCTTGTACGGAGCGTTGAGGAGAGGTGTGATACCCATGCAGAGAAATATAGTCATTACCCATGCAACTTTACTTGTAGGAGGTTGTGATGGTTAGACAGACCTGCCTCCACTCATCTCAGTTCTATGTGGGAATTTAAATGAATAGTACCCTTGCTTAACATCATATGTTATAATTATCATGCTTACATTTAGCTCAAATCCTTGTGGGTGCTAAACTAGTTAAGGCTATCTCATTTTAGAGTTTTCTTTTTTTTCCTTGGGCCCATAACAACAATGTCCTAGAGAGTTTGTTTCGGTTTAGCCTAGAGGCAATACTTATTTATATTAGCTTGTTTGAAACGAAGGTAAAAGAAATAAATCAATAAAAATTCTAAGGAAAATAGTTCAAAGTCTTAAAATTTGCAAAGATTTATTAGTACTTTTGATTTGTACCTAATCGAGGAGCAAACGAACATCTCCAATCTAGGAGACCACTGCAAGTCTCTAATCCAAGAGCTTGCTACAGGCCTTTAATCCAAGAGGAAAAATTAAAAACATCTCCTCTCAAACCGATGTCTACAATTCCAAGACCAAGTTGAGCGTTCCGCTCAAAGCTATCTTCAACATGTATCATTTGTAAGAGGTGAAGGGAAAATGATCTGCAAATATGCCACCATCATGGTCCTCGAGAAATTATTGGTGCTTTAAACCTTTGCTCTTCCTTTTCTACCTTTATTTGCTTTTGTTGCATTGTGCCGCTTTCCTCCCCTTGAATTAGAAATCCCCAAATCCCAATACCTTGTAGTGCTTCGGAGCAGTTTTAGCTCTTGGAAATTGTTTCACTTCTAGTGTCTAAGCTCCTCACAATTACACATACCGTTGTTGATAGATGCATATGTTCTAGAAGTTAATGTGTTGGTGCAAAAAATGCTCAGATGCATGATTAAGTGTGAGGCTTGGGATGAGCTCAATCAACGTCATAGGAGCTGTTGATGATGAGGAAGGCATAGATGAGCTTTTTGCAGAGCCATAGATTCTTGTTGAGGATGGATCAACCCCCTATGTAGGACTTAGAAATTGTGCATGCAAGGAAGATCTAGGTGTGGGCATCATATTTGTGTTGTTGGGTGTACAATACCGGAACCCTTGGATGCTCCTTTGTGTAGTCACATGCATTATTATGAGAGATGTTGTGCTTCTATGTTGTGTTGGGGTATAAACCCCAATGTGGTCGCCCAGGTAAGTGGGTGGGCCGCCAGGTATGTACACATATTCTTTTGTAAAAACCTAATAAGAACTCACTATGCTCTACACATTACAATAGAGCGAGTTCACCATATCGTCGTGCTCTTCTTCTCGCACTCTCTCTCGCGTCGCACTTCCGCTCGTACTCCTTCAACTGGTATCAGAGCTCAGATCGAGGCTCGGGGCAGCATTTGCAAGTAGCTAGAATCACCTGCTCAGATTGGAGTGAGATTCAACGGGCGAAGACACGGCCCCAAATCTTGTGGGTAAGCCCGAAGGGCTTGGTGTTCTCAGAATTTCATTCTGAGGTCATCTCGGCCACCGTTTGGCTTCGACAAAGTTCTGCGCAGGCCATTTTCGACTACGTGGTCTCAGCGGGTGCAGATACAGGTCCTTTCGGTGATACAGGTCTTGGAGCGATCCCTCGAGCACCCTTAGATAGGCAGCTAGGATGTATTGACTGTGAGTTAGACAGTTGGGATTGCATCTTTGCTTTACTGCCGTTGAGGCATTGTCGCAGTCTATGCTTACAGGACAGTGACAAGACAATGAGAGAAATTACAGGTGCAGGATAGGTTTACCCGCAGCTTACAGTGTCAGAGAGACAGTGTTTTTTGATCTGTTTTTTGGTCTGTTTTTTAGTACACCAGAGCCATTTTACAAAGGAGACTCTGCCGAAATTTCTGCAGAATCTGAAGCTTTCTTGGTTCATTTGACACGTTAATATTGGTTCAGAGGTCAGTTTACAGGGGAAACTCTGCCGAATTTTTCCCAGGAAAGTAAACTACTGTGAAGCGTAGCTATGGCTGGATCACAGGACACTGCTCTTTACAATATCAAGAAGCTGGATGGAACCAATTTCCCATTGTGGAAGAAGCAGATTTGGCATGTGGTGGTACAAAAGAAGCAGATAAAACCTATAAAGCTCAAGGGGATAAAACCACAAGATATGGACGAACATGAATGGAGGGAAACGGATGAATTGGCACTTTCTACCATTATGTTGACTTTGGCAGAAAGCGTTTACTTCAATGTAGCAGACGAGATGTCGGCTTATCAAGCATGGACAAAGCTGAGTGATCTTTATGAGAAGCAGAGTGCAGCTTCACAGGTATACTGGCTTAAGAAGCTTGTTGACTTGAAGATGAAAGAAGGGACACCTATGTCCACTCATCTGAATGAATTCAACACCATCTACAGTCAGTTGTCAGCTCAAGGTGTCAAGTTTGATGAACCTGTTAGAGCTATGTTCCTGTTGATCACATTGCCGGAAAGTTGGGACACTTTTCGCACAGCTTTGAGTAATTCTTCACCTCCAGATGGTCTGACCATAGCAGGTGTAGAAGGCAGTCTGCTTACTGAAGAAACCAACAGAAAGACAGTGGACAAACGCAAAGGAACAGCCTTAGTTGTCAGGGGAAGGACCAAAGAAAAGTACAAAGGTGGAAAGAGGGATCAGTCTCGTAGCAAGTCCCGCAGTGCTAAAGGCAAGAGTGACATAGAATGCTACCATTGTAGCAAGAAGGGTCACATGAAAAGAGACTGCAGAGAATGGAAAGCAGAAAAAGGCAAAGAGAAAGTAGAAGACCATGGTGAGAAGAACAAGTCCTCAGTGAAGATTCAAGAAATAAATGTGACAAACACTGTTGCAGAGGATGACAGTCTAGTGTCAGGAGATATCTACTTCTTGAAAAATACAATGGACTCAGGTCTTCTTATAGCATCTGATGGAAATACACTGAGTGACTGGATTATAGACTCAGGGGCATCACTTCATGTGTCTCCAAACAAGGAGTGGTTTACCTCTTATGTGACCACTAAAGATCATGTTCGGCTAGGCAATGGGCAGACATGTGAGATCTTAGGTGTTGGAGATGTTCAATTGAAGTTTCAGAATGGCTCTTCTTTCACGCTGAAGAATGTGAGACATGTTCCCGCAATTACAAAGAGCTTGATCAGCACAGGTTTACTTGATGATGCTGGCTACGTCACCACTTTTGGACAGAATATGTGGAAGATATCCAAGGGTTCTATGACAGTAGCACATGGAGCAAAGTCTGGAGGACTTTACATGATTTATGTATCAAATGTCTCTAAAAATGTAATCAATGTAACCGAGCAGCCGAACGTTTCTTTGTGGCATAGCCGGTTAGGACATATGTCCAAGAAGGGAATGGAAATCTTGTCTCGTTCTGGTTATTTGCCTGGCTTGTCATTTAATGATTTTTAATTCTGTGAACATTGTCTGTATGGTAAGCAAACACAACAGCCACATAAGCATAGAAGCAGTAGAAGAGATACACAGTTGGCACTTGTTCATAGTGATTTGTGTGGACCTATGCCTAACCTATCTCTAGGGGGAGCTTCTTACTTTATGACATTTATAGATGATTACTCGAGGAAAGTATGGGTTTACTTTCTCAAGCACAAGGATGAAGCGTTTAGTGTTTTCAAAACGTTTGTGACACTTGTGGAGAATCAGAGTGGCAAGAAGCTTAAATGCTTACGCACTGACAATGGTGGAGAGTATGTTTCAAAGGCCTTTCAGGACTTTCGTGAGTCAAAAGGTATAAAACGTGAACTTACTGCTCCTTACAATCCTCCTCAAAATGGTGTTGCTGAGAGGATGAATAGGACCATACAAGACAAGGTCAGAAGTATGTTGTCTAATGCACAACTGCCAAATGGGTTTTGGGTTGAAGCTGTATCAACAGCTGTTCATCTTATAAATAGATCTCCTAGCAAGGTTTTGCAGAAGGATTCAGTGGCAGAGATGGTATGGTCAGGCAAAATTCCCTCATACAAGCATCTCGGAGTCTTTGGCTGTGAGGCATATACTCATGTTCCAAAGGAATTTAGGAACAAACTTGAGCCAAAGAGTAGAAAGTGCATCTTTCTAGGCTATGGTAATTCTAGTGAGATGGGGTACAGACTTTGGGATCCCGAATCCAGAAAGGTTATCCGCAGCAATGATGTTCACTTTAATGAAGCCAAATATCATTCTAAACCAGAGAGGGTTGAGGAGATTAGAAGAGTTGTCTTCCAAGAAGATGGACCTGCACGTGCAAGACAAAATGTCAGGGCTCAAGAGGATCAAGGACAGGATAGAGTGGAACCACAGGTTGTGGCTAAGCCTGAGCCACCTATTGTGCGTAGATCTGGACGTGTCACGCCACCTCCTGATAGGTTTGTTCCATCTATGAACTATGTCATGTTGACTGATTGCAATGAACATTCATGTTACAAGGAAGCAGTGCAAATGAAGGACTCTGGGAATTGGCAATTGGCCATGCAGTCATAGATGACAGCTCTGCATAAAAACCAGACATGGAAGCTAGTTAAATTACCACAGGGCAAAAAGGCTCTACCTTGTAAATGGGTTTACAGGTATAAGATCACTGCTCATGATGGTCAACCAAAGTACAAAGCAAGGCTTGTTGCCAAGGGCTTTAAGCAAGAACAAGGCATTGACTTTGATGAAGTCTTCTCTCCGGTGGTCAAGATGACTACATTGAGATGCTTTCTTGCATTGGTTGCCATATTAGATTTGGTGTTGCACCAAATGGATGTCAAGACAGCGTTCTTGCATGGTGATTTAGATGTGGAAATTTACACGCAGAAGTCAGAAGGGTTTGTTGAGAAAGGCAAGGAAGATTTGGTGTGCCAGTTGTTAAAGAGTCTTTATGGCTTAAAACAATCACCAAGGGCATGGTAACATAAGTTCCACAAGTTTATGCTTTCTCAAGGCTACAAAAGTAGTGAGTTCGATCACTGTCTATATACAAAGAAGGCTAAGGATGGCAGTTGGCTGATCCTTATTTTGTATGTGGATGACATGTTGATCGCTGGCAAGCACTTGGAAGAAATTTCAGCTGTGAAGTCAAAGATGGCAAAATCGTTTGACATGAAAGACATGGGTGAGGCAAGTCATATACTTGGTATGCGCATTGAGAGAGATAAATCAAAGAAGTTGATTTGGTTATCTCAAACAGAGTATATTGACAAGGTTTTGCACCGTTTCAATATGGAGAAGGGAAAGGCATTGAGTGTTTCATTGCCACCATATGTGAAACTTAGCAAACAAGATTGTCCTGTGTCTGAGGAAGAACAGGCTGAAATGGATAAGATTCCATATGCGTCTGCAGTGGGTAGTTTGATGTATGCAATGATTGCTACTCGCCCAAACATTGCATTTGCAGTGGGAGTAGTAAGTCGATACATGTCAAACCCAGGCAAGAAACATTGGGAGGCAGTGAAAGGAATATTGAGATACCTGAAAGCTACAAAGAGTATGCGCATATGCTATGGGAGTCAGGAGCTAAGTGTAAAGGGTTTTACAGACTCAGATTATGCAGGTGACTTAGACAACCGAAGGTCTACGTCAGGGTATGTCTTTACATTGGCTGGTGGAGCAGTATCATGGCATTCTAGATTACAAGATTGTGTTACTCAGTCTACTACAGAGGCTGAATATGTTGCAGCATCAGAGGCATGCAAAGAATCAATTTGGCTTAATCGACTAGTAACAGATTTTGGAATCAAAGAAGAGATGCCTGTGTTATATTGTGATAGTCAAAGTGCTATACAATTGGCTCGCAATCCAGTTTATCACTCAGAGACAAAGCATGTGGATGTGAAGTATCATTTCATCAGGGAAATGCTCGAGGATAAGCAACTTCAGCTTGTCAAAGTTCACACCACAGAAAACCTGCTGATCTACTTACAAAAGGACTTCCCTCAGAGAGCTTTGCGCATTTTTGCAAGCAGTTAGGTGTAGGGTAGTACATCACTTCTCTAATATACATCTCTTGTATAGTAGATTCTCTCACACTTAAAGTACCACATTGGACTTTAAGTGGGAGGTTGTTGGGGTATAAAGCCCAATGTGGTCGCCCAGGTAAGTGGGCGGGCAGCCAGGTATGTACAAATATTCTTTTGTAAAAACCTAATAAGAACTCACTATGCTCTACACATTACAGTAGAGCGAGTTCACCATATCGTCGTGCTCTTCTTCTCGCACTCTCTCTCGCGTCGCACTTCCGCTCGTACTCCTTCATGTTGAACCTTTGAAAAAGTTGATCGGTGCCATGCTTTGCTTGACTACATTTGTTGATGCTATTGTGAGCTAATGGGCAGCTTTTTTGGAGCTAATCGTGGTGGGAAACAAGCTATGCTTTCATGTCAATTGTCGGGGTAGAAGCAATTTACGGTAGAGAGTTGAGCTATTGTTGTAGATTGTCGAGGAGATGTAGACAACAAGAAAAGTTTACTTGGGTGATTGAAGGTAGCAAGACTCTCTCTCTCTCTCTCTCTCTCTCTAACCCACTCTTCTCCTCTTAGAAACACTCTTTGTAAACACACGTAACACTTGTGTAAGAAAAAGCTCTTTGGCTATGACACACTATGCACACGCACTAGCTCAGTTTCTCTCTTTCTCAACAAATATACATAGATGCAAAAAATAAAAATGACGTGAGATAAAAATTAAGCAAGTTCTCCAGCATGATAACTAATGAAGTGCTCCAGTGTGATAACCAACAGGAGAGTGAGGGAATTGCTAATGGGAAGAGCTACCATGGCTCTGATACTAGTTGATAGGATTAAGGAGGGTAGATTATAGAGCCAATCATAATGTTAAAATTCTAATGATAATGCTAACTGCATAAATGAAATTGGAATAGAATGTAGATGCAAACCTGATTGATTGATACAACTAAAAGTGTGTAAAAAAGGCTCATTATATAGAGCTAACATAGGCATCTCATCTGACATCATGTGTGACATCGCATAGAGTCCCAAAAATCAGCCCCAATCAAGTTGCAAACTCGTGGGTGACTTTTCAAGGCACTTTAGGACCCTCTTAGCTATTTCTAGGTGAGTCAAGACCCTTTAGTAATGATCCCTAGTGTACCCACACCCCTTAGGTCCCTTTTCCACGTGTCATCACATGACTCTATGCCACCTGTGCATCCTAGTAGACAAGAGATGCCTGGCACAAACAAGCATAAATGTAGGCCAAAGCCCATAAATTCCAAACTCAGACGGAGAGCTATGGGGAAAGGCTATTCAGAGAGAAGGAAAGTTGTGTGTTTGTGTGTTTGTGTGTGTGTGTGTGTGTGTGAGAGAGAGAGAGAGAGAGAGAGAGAGAGAGAGAGAGAGAGAGAGAGAGAGAGGTGCAACCAAGAGGTCACAAATATTAAAATGTGCTATTTTGCTATGAGAACCTTTGACCATGGATATTGCATTCCCAAATATGAGCCAAGTATGTGAGGCTTGCCCAATCATCGATAGAGGGAGAGAGAGGGTCATTGTACTTATGGCATTGTTAGGCTTAACACTAGGTTGGTAACCTAACAGGACATAAAAGTGTCCTTTCAGGGTTTTGAAAAAAACCTCCAAAACCATTGTAGATCCACTCATTTTGTAAAATCCTTTCATGAGGTTATAGTTCAAGGACTACTACACATGTAAAAAATAAGAAACTTGTAAAATTTCTCATCTTTTGGTCACACCAAGCCTCCAAAGTTGATGGACCACTACATTTTCATCAAAACAGTCATTTCTTACGTTTTGTTGCATAAAAATAAGATTAGGGATTTTTGTAGGACTTGAGATAAAATCCCTAGTTAACTTCAATGGGTTGGTGATCAGAACATATGATTGCTTCTCACTCACTATTTTTTGTTTTCCCAAAAGAAATAGGTATAAAAAAGTTGAATTTTTACCATTCTGCAAACCTATCATCAAAGTTTCTATAGCCACGCTAAATACAAATAATATATGAATGTTTTCTTAGTTCCCGATTGTCCTTTAGGTTCATAAAGAGCCATGGAGCATGTCAAAAGAATATTATATCTCTTACCAAGGGGAATCTTGGGGACAAAGATGAAGTGCTAAATACAGCAAACATGAAAAAACTGGGTTCAACATTATGAGTTGTAGAATCCCATAGAAACTATTCAATATCTACCCAAAATTGATCCTTATGACTAGATATGGTTACTACCTACAAAATGCATGTAGTTGTCACAAGAAACTAACAATATTGAAAAAGCTATACTTGATATACTAGAATGTTTCGTTTTCTTCTATAATTGAAAAAATCAACCATCGTTGTCTACTATGCAAAATAGGGTATTAGGTGCCCCAAAACTTAAGAAATATTAGCTTTATGTTACAATATGCGACATAGAAAATCAAAACTGCATTTGGATATCATGAAAGCCACCAAAAAAATCATAGAAGAGCTCTAAAATTGGCTCAAAAACAGGATTTGACAATTTTTGTAATTTGGTCATAACTTACAACTTTAACATTTATTTCTCCCTAGAAGCATCAAGACATGTTGAGGACTACTAAAGGTAGTTCTCTAGCATTATAGACCTCACAAACATGAATTCTAGAGTGGTATAGTTGCAAAAAGTTGAAAAAAGCAAAAAACAGGACCCGTTTTTTCACACAGTTTAGGTTGTGAAATGTTGTGCAAGGACAAGGTTAAAGATGGAATTGATATTCCAAAAAAATTTGGAGTTTTTTTCAGCTCATGAGACAACTTTCTAGATAGATAGCACCTCAAAATCCATTGTGAAACTCTTGACATAATTCAGGGAAAATGGTCGCTTCACAGGACATAAAAGTGTCTCAGGACATAAAAGTGTCCCATTACCAACCTAGTGTTAAGGAAGAAGACTAATAAACAATAAGGTTTTCCTAATGGTGGTAGGGTCAAGCTAAAAGGGCTTCCATGTATGATTTTGCACCAAGGTTGTATAATTGAGATTTGAAAGGTGTCATTGTGTATCAAACTTGGGTCTTTACCCACACACACATCCACCTTAACCACTAGGTTATGACCCCGCTAGCACTATCTAAGAGTCTTGAGTCCACAAGATGTCAAACATTTATCCCACGAGTCTCAAACATGGACATACTAAGAGGAAAATAAACCAAGTGCATAACAAGGGGGGAGAGAGAGAGAGAGAGAGAGAGAGAGAGAGAGAGAGAGATTGAGAGAGATTGAATTATCATCCACATAGATCAAATATGACCTATGGGACCAAAAACAAAACACTACAAAGGGTTCCTTCTAGGTGGAGGTGTTTTTAGAGAGAGAGAGAGGGAGGGAGGGAGGGAGGGAGAGAGAGAGAGAGAGAGAGAGAGAGAGAGAGAGAGAGAGAGAAGAAGAAGAAGAAGAAGAAAAAGGAGAAGAAGAAGAAAACAATTTTTGACATAGGAACGACCTTGAGGGACCTCAAAGATGTATCAAAAGATAAGCCTTGAACTCAACACTTATTATTCAAGAGGGATTGGGATAACCAATCTATTGTTTGTGTGTGTGTGTGTGTGTGTGTGTGTGTGTGTGTGTGTGAGAGAGAGAGAGAGAGAGAGAGAGAGAGAGAGAGAGAGAGAGAGAGAGAGAGAGAGAGAGAGAGAGAGGGGGGGGGGGGGGGGGGGGGGGGGGGGGGGACAAGAGTATTATCATCCTCAAATTGACCTATGGGACCAAATGAAATATAGCACGTGCCTATGTTTAAGCTGGTCATGCTTGAAGGTTATGGATATGAAACAATGACAACTAGCAATGCACAAAGTGATTGGGAGAAAAATTAGATATGTAGGCTATGGTTCAGAGTGAAACGAGGGGAAAGAAAGTTTGATGTGATCAGAAGATGAGCACTGAAGTAGGGTATGAAGCTCATACTTGAGAGAGAGATAGAGAGAGGTAGAGTGAGGGGCATTGTTATTGTCCTTAAGGTCAAATGGACCTTTGAGACCATATGGAACATGTCACATGCTCTATGTTGAGTTGATCGTTGGCTCAAAATGCTTGAATACCATGGATTTAAAAGGGTATGCGTGCTCCACATCAACTTCTTCCCTTCAATGACACACATTTTTGAAGCACACCGTTGATTCCTAGTATGTATACTGCTCCCGCAATGATAGTAAATCTTAGGCATTTTCTAATGAATGCTCTATTTTTATTCTAGGACCAGTCATCTAGGAATTTCCCTAGCTGAAGAAAATTGGTGTCTGGTTTTTCTTCAGCTATGCTCTGGAATAATTCAGCATCCACTGGGTCATCTCTCAAGGATGTTTCTGAATATCCCACTGTAATTTTGGAAAGAAAATCTGCCCCACAGTGTGTCTTCTTAGGTTTGTGGAAAATCTGAAGCTCGCATTCCATAAGAAACATCATCCATTTGTTTAACCTTCCTTGTACGATGACTTTGTTGATCAAAAACAATAAAGCTTCATGATCAGCATAGAAGTGAAAGTGCTCTCTCTCTCTCTCTCTCTCTCTCTCTCTCTCTCTCTCTCTCTCTCTCTCTCTCTCTCATGTTGAAGATATGCAAGATTGTTTTTGCTTGCTTTCAAAGGTAGACAGGAGGTTTGGACATAGCAAGCCAAATAAAAGTTCTCCAACAACTCATGCTTCAGCCTTGTATCACTATGCTACAGGATGCATCAAGTCAGATTGAGTCCGACCTCATTCAGCAGATGAGATGTTCTCACAATTTGGATGTTGATGAACTCCAGGGATGGAGACCTTGAGGATATAAACTTCTCTCTCAAGTATCAAGATACTTTGGTGTTGATTGACGAACTTTGTTGCAAGCTAAGCTTTGTTACAGGTTTCCTATCTTCATGTGTCAAAGAGGCTAGACTAAAGGTCGTTTAATAGGAGATATGAAGGATATTATTCTCTCCTTTTGGATTACATAGACAGAGGTTTCCCGTAACAAGAAGGACATATGTAACATGAAAATTGGGAAAGGCACATATGTCTAGCATCCAATCTATTTGTTGGATGAGTCTTATGTATATTTTCATTGCATCCAAAGTGTTCAAGTACAGTGGTCAATGCCTAGAAGTGTTAATTAGCTATAAAGCAATGGTTGCTCCATATTTCTTAATAATTTAAAGTTATGTGGCTATTAATTTTACTTATACTTGATTTCTTTGAAGGTTTGTGAAACTAATAAGCAATGGTGCTTAATGTACTTAGAATTACCATGTACTTTTTTTGCAATGTGTTGTATAGTATTGAAAACCCCAAATTCTTGCTTTAAAGCAATGCACTTAGGCTAGATATATTATCTCACTACTTGAAAGTTGTGATGGAGTTATACGACAATGGAAAAAGCTAATGTATCTTAGATCAATCATCTACTACTTTTAAGGGTCAACACCGATCTCCGAGCGAGGTTTCCTGAGCGATCCTAGTTTTCGAGCAGGTCTTGGTAGTGGATACTTGGCGGAAGAACTAAAACTGGGAAATATCGTTAGACACCAATATGGTTTTTGACTCTTCTTGTCTATACAATCACAGTACTGAATGTCTATTATGGGGATAAAATCTATAGTGTGAAGGTTTACGAGGCTCCCATGAGCAAGTACCTAGTCACTGTAGAAGACCATATCTCACTCTTTGAGGAGACACTATTTGCAAACTATCAAGGAGACAGAAACATGAGACAATGCAAACCTATTCACTTACTAATATCACTCACAACTACAAAAGTACCATTCCTTCTATGTGATCTGCCAAGATCCATGAACATAATAGACAATGGGTTAAAAAACTACATACAATACATACATACGTACAGTCATACATAGATATATACATACTCCAATAACTAATATATATATATATATCATAGTAATTCTACTTTATGAGCTACTAGAACACTATTACAATAAATTTGTTTCCTTCACAGTGTCAAAACAAAAAGTGAAAACATTGATGGAAATATACTCCAAACTTCATAGAAAAATGTATGCTGTTTGATTTCATATTGCTATAGTTTTTGATCCATTAGATAGTAGTGAAAGAGGCATTTCAGTATAGATGTAAAATATACACCAAAAAGTTTCTAGTTGTTGCTTAATCGTGATTTGCATCTCAAAAAGACCTAACTGTAAAGACTCAGCTAACTTTAATGCTCACACACGTGATTGTCAAATTGTGACATTGTTGCGTCTGCCACTAAGAGCCTGAAATAATTCGACTTTTGTGAGAGCTGCCTGGTGAATGAACTTGTGAGATGATGATTCCAATCCCAATATTTGCAAATACATGGCATGTATGTCAAGCGCTTGCTTTCTCTTTTCAGAAATCCCTCACACGTGCAACGAGGAAACTCGCTCAGAGTCACTGAGTAGTTGACACCTAATGCTCGCAAGCCTTCAGTACTTACGTAGAAAATATGAGACTCATTGCATAAAACAATGGCCTCACAAAACAATTGCACAGACAAGGTTCTTCCTTTCTGAATGCTAACCTGGAACTCTTTGGTCAAATTTGCTCTCCACTTAACAAGCTTACTGTCTCTAAATTTTGGCTGAAAAGAACTAAGTGCTTGCAAAGAGCTCGATGTTGTATTTGTTGTAGTTGATCTGATTGAGCTTTTACCTGATTCAAGTGAAAATCCATTTTCCTCAAGGATTTGTATCTCTTGTGGTTGCAACAAAGTTCCCTCATCCACTGGCCACACTCCTGGAGCAGGGCCAATCAAGCCAACAACATGGTCCTCATCAACCTCCCAAGAGTGTGTTGGGGATGAGTTATAGAACCAAATAACCCCCCCACAAGACCTCCAGGAAGTATACTTCCTTTGACCCCAAAAGCAAGGTGCAAGTACACCATCTTTGCTATTATCAATCCCTGCATTAATGTATGCTCCACATCTTGCACTTTGCCCTGGTAATCGTCCAAAACAAGTTATTTTCTTTCCTGGTTTGGTTCTTCTAATAGCCCACACTATCTTTGGAATCCTCCTCTCCACATATTCTCCTTTTCTCTCACCTTCTGGTTTATTTTTGTAACTATGACCCTCAGTAACAGTTACAAGTTCTGGCCTATGACTATCCTCTTCTAGGATCTATCTTGGATCAACCTATAGCGGTCGCTTTGCACGCACACTCCGTTTACCCATTGCAGAATGTTGCATCTCTGGAGACTAAATCCCCATTTCAACCATAGACGAATGAGCAAGGTCTCTAGTTTTCTATTCAATGTCCGGCTTGTATTTTGACTACTGAATCTCTCTGCCATATCTTGTATTTCAGGGCCTGTTCCAGCATGAATACCTTTCAAGTATGCATTACACTTCACACTTTGAAAATTAGCCATCGACATGTCAAATCCTGTGGCCTCATAAGGGGATATCTGGCTTTTAAAACCAACTCCAGCACGCATACTTGCATGTTTAGCCTCTGCTAGATTAGTGGTGGGCACAAAAACACCTGACTCATCTTGACTCACAAACCAAGATCCCCAGTGGAATGCTCACACATCCCACCAAGCAAGCCAAGTTTGCAATGATGGTATCTCATCCTTGATTGCATGACCTACATGCCAAAATTTTCTAATTTCATTCTTGTAGTTGTCTGTAGCCACGTCAGATGATGAATTTCGCCACTTTTGACACAAGGATTTATGCTCCTCCTGAAATGAAGGATGAATACACTTACGTGTGTGGGGAACCATGCTTTGCTCCCAATGGAAAGTACAACTCTCTTTTTTAGGTACCTTTTTTTTGCCCCACCAAAGTAAACTGCACGCACTGCAAGCCAATTTGCATTTGCCTCATCTGCCATGAATCCACGAAACTCTGGCTTTTCAAAACCATTTCCATGAACCACAGAATTCAACATTTTCCAAAACTCAGTCTGAGCAAATCAATCCTCGACCTTGAACTCACATGTAGCAATAGTCAAAAGAGAACGCACATAATGGTCATATACATGTGCAGACATTGTGGGACAACCAGAAACTCTATGTATGTGATCAAAATGAACCCACATTTCTTGGAAGTTTCCACCAAGTCTCATTCTATTAATCAAATCAAGTCCGCTACCAGGTCCCCTAATTGACATTTTAAAAACATGTGGTTGATGTCTGTCACTCAACTGTCTTGGGAATAGCACACTGTGTATGAAAGGGTAGCGGCAATGATTCTTCAAGTCCAACACATCTTCAAGGCCCGTTGCAGTGATATTCTTCTCTCTTTTGGCATACTCTAAACATCTTCCTATCCTCCTTTCATTTGAGAGAGGAGTGGCATACTCAAGAATGTCTTCAACTTCATCCTCTCCAATCTCTAAGTTCCCCTCTTGATTGTCTTTCATTAGCATCTCCAAAATAAGATCTTGAGTAACGGCACCCTCAAGTTGTTTTGGAGTAGTGAAAGGATTTAGCTTTGCATGTGTTGCAAACTTCTCCTCTATTTTTTTTTCAATGGCTTTGCTCACAACCTATTCATAAGGGTGCTTATGATTACATAGATGAATTGCACATCTTGTAGTGTTGAAATGATCTCTAGGCACACAATAGTAAATTATTGCATGACACAAATCAACACACTTAGGAATTTGTGAGCAGTGCTTGCAAACTATATTACCATGTTGAAGCCCTACAAGACCAACAAGACAACTTTTTTTCATTCTTCCTTTCCATTGTGTTTCATTTTGATAATGTAGTCTCAAGTAGTGAGGACAGTCAATATTGACGCACCGAAGGTGTCCAGGACAACGACTCAAGCGCACAACACCATCAAAACAATCTGAGCTGCATGTGACGTACTCCATCCAAGAGTGACCATCATACTTCTGCTCCATTCCATGCATTGTTGACTTCTCTTCACAAGGAGGGAGCTCAAATGCAATCTACCCATCATAAACTTTGGGCAGTTCTTTAGCTTTAACAATCTTTGTAGCACTTTGCATAGCGATATGCAAGGTACTATTTAAGGGTAGCTGTTTAATCATATCAATGACACTGTGAGTTTTTGGTGTTTCATTAGGAATGAACTCAACAGAAGTAGGAGTCTCGTGTAGAGCAATATCAATAAAAATCTTATAGAATTGATGTATTTCTGCATCAAGAATAAATCCTTCTTCACCAGTGGAGAGTAGAACAATCTCAAACTTTAATTGTTCATGGCTAAGTGACAAAGGCTTAAGTGACAAAGGCACCCCTTCTAAGTCAAAATACTCCTCAAGAAGATTTAGCTTGATTTCCACAAACCTGCTCTGAAAATCAACACTTAATTTCTGTCTTGGAGAAGGACCATAGATGGTGATGAATCTACTCACGGCTGATTGTAGAAACAGATAGGTGATATGGATTGTCAAAACGGGACGATTGTAAAAACAAGGTGTTATGGACAGTAGAAACAATACGTTGAACCAACTGAAGGGGAATTCTATTAATCAACAATTATTTTTTTTGAAAATATTTTTTGGCACAAAAATCTAGTGAAACCGTCATCAATGCACCTCTATTTTATGAATGATCACATAATTTTAAAAATTCAATGCATTAAATCTTGCCATCATAAAACTAACGCTTAACAAAAGTATGCCATGGACTCTCTCTCTCTCTCTCTCTCTCTCTCTCTCTAGTTCTGTGTCACTCTCACTCTCTAGATCTAGTGTGCTCCCTATCTCAAAAGTTCTCAAAAGTTAATTTGGGGCTTTTCTGAGTCAAAAGCGAAGAACAGAGCGAAGATGAACAAATTTAAAAAAAACGGCAAAGCCTCAAAGGTACATATCTCTTCTCCTCAGAGGTTGCACTGGCTGCGCTATGCTTAAAAAAACACCTCAAAAGCAGGCTTCAGTGGCGTGTCCTCTTTTTGTGGTGTTTTTTGAAATTTTGTTTTCCTGTTCATCCAGTGTATATGCGCATCTGCAAGTATTTGTTAATGCAAAATTTGAGCGATTCAGCATGTAAACTTGAGCGATTCAGCATGTCGATTCACCATGTAAACCTAAGCGATTCAGTTTCAGTCCATTCGATTTCATTCAATTCAGTTTCATTTGAGGTGTTTGAATTCGGTCGATTCAAGCCTGAGAATCATGTTTGAGGTGTTGTTGACAGCTTTTGGGTCAGGCAAACTTCAGTTGAGTTGATGTTGACAGCTTTTGGTTCAGGCTTGAAGACTGTATTCAGAGCGTTTGCGGATCGTTTGTTTGCAGCATACTTTGAAGACTATATTGAGATCATTGCAGATCGCTTGTTTGTGTGTGTTGCCAGCGTACTGAAGGCAGTTACAAGCGTTGGTGTTGAACTGAAGGCTGATGCCTCATGTGTTTGTTGAACTGAAGGCTGATGCCTCTTGTGTGGTTTGTGCATTCACAGTAGGCCATAGTGGCACTCCATGCAAAAAAAGTACAAGAGATTTAAGTTTTATATTTGTGTAATAGAGTCACTGACTCCAGGCAAAAAAAGTAGGTAATCTCTTGTGTGAGTTTTATACTTGGTAATAGAGTCACTGACTCCATGCAAAAAAAGTAGAAGAGATTTTCACCTTGAGCTAGCCGTCTCCACTTGGGAGACATGTGAGAAGAAAATCCCTATCTCGGTGGTTGTATAAATCCATTACCCGATAATTGCAGGTTAATCCAATAGTATAAATCCATTACGCGAGAATTGCAGGTTAATCATAAAGTGGTCTTTGTAGTATGTCCTCTTTGATATGAGAGGCCGACTAGGTTCTGTTTGAACATTGTGCACCTTGCACAGCACCATGTTAGAATTGCCGGTTAATCAAATAGCCTAGCTACGTATGGTACAATCGTGTCAAAAAAATATTAGTGATCCTTGTTCTTTAGCCATGGTTGCCTCATGTGTTGGTTGCCAGCATGTGTGGGTTGCCTCATGTGTGTATGCTGCCAGCATTGGTGTGCTAAATTGAAGGCTGATGACATCATGTGTGTGTTGCCTCATGTGTGTGTTGATTCATATGTGTGTTTTGGCCTGCATAATGTCTTGGCTCATGTGTGTAATGGCCTGCAAAATGCAAAATAACACCCCAAAAGCAGGCCGCGCCGGCACAGCTTGCTTTTGAGGTGTTTTTTTGCATTTTGTTTTTTGCGACAGGCTGCTACAATCCCCAATCTTGCCTCGTCTTTCCAGAATGCTTTGCCTTGTCTTGCCAGCATCTTACCTGCTACTTGGCCTCATCTTGCTAGCATGCTTGCATGGTGTAACTCTCCACTTGCATTATGGTCCCTGGTTGAAAGTAAATAATTTTGTTGGTTTCAATATGAGGCCTAATATGAAGAGCACACTAGCCCCCGGCTCTCAAAACTATTTGACAGTGTCTGTGAAGCTATAATACATTGGATTATATTGGTGATCATATATGCATTTCATGTAATATAATTTCTCTCTGTTTGAAATGCAATCGCATATTATCTTGATCCAAGCTTGTTAATTGATCAATAGAAACTGCTACGTTTAACGAGATTAGTAAGATATGCATGTACGAGGGAAAGCTTCATACCTTCAAAATTAAGAAATGCAGGTGTCAAATTTTGATCTGCACGCAGAGATGGGGAGCTTCCACTTCCTTGTGTAGTGTATTTTAACTTTATGAGCGGATCAGAGTCAAGTGACTCAGACATTAATTATATGTACTAGTTAGCATTGCCATTTTTACACTAATAGAAGAAAAGGATTGCATCATGGCCGATATAAGTTTCCAGTATAAATGGCCTGCAAATTGCAAAAAAAAAACCAAAAAATCAGGCCACGTCGGTGCGGCCTGCTTTTGGGGTGTTTTTTCCAATTTGTTTCTTTTCAATTTGGGATGCTTTTTTAACAAATACTTTTTTATTTGTGTCTCTCTGACGTCCTTCGGCTGTTGCTAGGGGTCGTAAGCGATTGAGGAAAACCAGAGGTTCATCTCAACTTAATGTAGACTCAATGCAATAGGAGAGTCAAGATGACATAAGTAGAGTGGTGGACACTTCATTGCAGGAGAAAAATGATGTTGAGGAAGAGGTCAAGAGCCAAAATTTGGATGCTTCAGGGGTTGTTCCACGTGATGAGAGGATTGCTCAACAAGAGGCAAGTATGATGATTGTCCCTTATGTTGTTAGGCCAGAGGTACAATCTGTAGAGCAATCCAATGAAGAGAACAAGATTTACATGGAAATGGGAGAGGACATTCTTCAGAAAACAAGGATGTTCAGCTATCACCATTGTCCACCATTCCTCTTTGTAGACTCATTCCTTATGCAAGGGTTAGGGGTCTTCGTGATGATCTTTCGGGCTTGAAAATAGCATTTGCTAGAGAGGGTTATGTGGCAAAGAAAGGAGCATTTATTGTGTCAATTTGGACAAGGGACAAAGAAGTTTCAATTGTGGATGAAGCAATACAGAGAGATTGGGATCCTATTTGGCATGAGGTTAACAAAGAGTTTGAAGTTGACCTCATTCTGAAACCTGAACTTCAGGAACTAATGGGTCACATGTTCTTTGTTTTGGAAGGCAACCACCGTACAGTGGCATGGACATCTACTATTAAAGAATGCTTCAAAGAAACAAAAGTGAAGCATTGTCGTGTGCTTTGTACTATTATTGACCCTTCCAGGGTTAGTGAGATTGCCCTTCTTACAAGTTTACAGAGGATGAACTAGTGAGTCTCCTTCTTTCTCTTTTTAGTTATGATAGTTCTCAAGTTTATTTATGTTTATGTGAAATTATCTTGCTTTTGAACATGTAGTTCGAATACACATGCCTTGGTGACCACAACCTTGAGGGATAAACTGGTAAATTGTGCAAATATTTGTTCTGTTGATCATGGGGAGTACCTTAAAGACCTACCTGAGAGAGATAGGATGTTGATTGCACGTATCAGAAACAAGAGTACCAAAGGTGTTGAGCCTTGGTATCCTCTCACACGTAGATATCTTAGAAAGCTAGTTTTTAGTGTAAGTTTTATGTAGTATATATTTCTAACATGAATTTAGTATTGCTATGCTTGGCACAATGGATTTGACTCCTTCCCTTATTTTTCTAGGTGCAAATAAGTAAAGCATTAAACAAGAAGGTTGAAGATACAAGCCTGAAAATGTCAAATGAAGAGCTTCGATTGTTTGAAGAGAAGGAGATTGAGGAGTTGGTTTCAAGGTATGGTGATAGGATTGGAAAGGTGAGTCTTTCTCAATGAACAACTATGTGTGTGTATTTACTTTGTTTAGATAAATTATTGAATTCACTAAGTTAATTTTAGATCCTTAATATTGTCAATCCAAGCATGGAGATACTTGGAGGTCAAAGGTATGGTCTCTCAAATGGGGGCCCGAAAGTTTTGCAACGCTTGAGAAATTAAATTTATTGGCTTTATGTGATGTTCAAATGGAGTCAAAAATCTACTGACTTTGTTGGAGGCAAACAAAGCCACAAAATCTATGTATGGCCTTGCACGAGGGGATCATCTTTATAGACAGTGAGTTCCTAACATTTTTTATAATTGTATACATTGCATGGTTTATAGGCTAACAAAAATAATACATGAAATTATGTTTTCTTCTTAAAGTTGGCTTAGAAGAGAAGCTGTGCTTGAGAAGATATATCATAAAGCTAAGGAGGTGTTGGTCGATTTTATGGATGTTCTGGGAGGGGTAATTGTGCCTCTTGATCTCTCTCTGTTTGGCTACTATGAAGAGATGAAGATAGAGATGAGGACACATTTGTTTCCTCTTGAGGTTCAAGGAGAGCCAAAGGAGAAGAAGAGAAATGATAAACCTCTCAAGAAAGAGGATATGATGTTGAAAGACTCTATGAGGCTACTTTTTAGGTGAAGATATGTGAATGAATTTACTTGATAGTTACTTTAATTTCATAACAAAGATAAAATCATGTCTTTGATAATTGTTTCATTGCCCATGGTAGGTACTTTGTTTGCTTGCAAGAAAAAGGTCATGTGCCAAGTATTCCAGTAAGGGCAAAGCAATGGTTTTTGACCCTAAATGAAGAGACTTGTATGTACCCACGTGCTATGCATCAATGTACATGATGAGAGCTTGACAATTGTCCATGGTGGATAGATCTTGAAGGAGGTCATGTATTGAATAGAGAGAAGGAGCTCTATTCACAAATATCAACCATGGTTCCAAAAGAAGTGGACCAAAGAAAGAGTATGATAATTTGAAATTTTGCGTAAGTGATGTTTTGAATCATGTATTATGTCTTGTAATTTGCCTTCTTTTTTTTAAATGTAAATATGTCTGTTGATATTCAATAATGTTTTGTTCTTTATTCTAATGTTGTCTAGATAAACAAAAAGAGAAGCATGTTGAAAAACAAAGGATTGATGTTGAAAGCCAAAAGTCCTTTGAGATTTCTCATCATATGGAGGACTTGGAAATAGAGGAATGCATTCAAGGTTTGAATTTCAAGATCCACATCTATTTTGATTCTTTAGTAAATATTTTAATAGTGTTTATATACACACACACTCACACACATACATACCTACTTACTTGTGTACGTATACATAGATATATAAATGTCTCTGTATGCATGTAAGTACTTATATATATATATGTACATATATATATATATCATGTTTTTGCATACATTAGTCTATGTGTGTATGTCTCTCAAGTATCCACGTGATGTCTTTGCATTTATGTGTGCGAGTGTGCACACATACACAGAGACTCTCTCTCTCTCTCTCTCTCTCTCTCTCTCTCTCTCTCTCTATTCTCTTATCCATATGTGTTTTGAGAGGAAAAAATATTGATATCATGCTCTTGTGATCCTGAAGGGAATGCTCTTAAGGGTCAAAAGAGGCTTTCCAAAAGGACTACACAATTTATTTATCTTGCAGTGCATTCTTTGGGATACATGCTTCATGTTGAGAATCCCAAAAGCATTGTAGTGGTTGGTGATTACATCATCATTGGGAAGGATTTTGTGAGAGGAAGAAAAAATGATACCTTCTATAGTGCATGAGTTCATCAAGCAAAATAAGCCTTCAGGTTAATTACACAAAGAGGGAAAAAATTGTGGATTGGGCAGTTGACTTCATTTTTCTTGACTTGCCATTTGGAGGCACTCAAGGTGGTGACGATCCTTGTCCCACCTGGGATTTTGTTTCTGAGGACCATGTGCACTATGGGATTGATTTGGCAGCATCTACTTTGGCAGACTTGGGATGGTTATTGGTGATGGCCTCTATGGCAAGTATTTGTTAAAGTTAATAGTTGTTAACATTTATGTTTATTTTGGCTTCTACGTATTGAAACTTTTCTAAGATGGTGCAATTATATTATAGGTGATTCCACAATTGGGTGGATTGAGCACTATGTTCGCGTTTATGATTTGGAGATAGTGAGATAAGTGGTTGTCATTCACCATTCTACATATGGATACAAAGAGATTGGTGGTATTCACATAGATGTGAGTATAGTGATGATTATATTATGTTCAAATGCACAAAAATACATGCGTTTCTTAAATTAAGGTTTAATTGGATATTATTATCTTTTGTTACTAGTGTTCTATGTCAATGCTTTTTATGGTTCGACGTTGAGCTACCGATCCTCCTATTTTCATTGCAGAGAGTACACACTGTCGCCGAGGTGGGGTGTGCATTGAGATGGGATGTGGTATTGTGCCTATTCTTAAGACATGCATGCACACTGGTAGAGTATGTGCATCTATCGATGTGGATACATTCTTGATGACCATGTATGTAGAGCCTCTCCTCTTGGCTTACATGCAACAGGGCAGCCATGATGATGTTAGTAGGGCACATGCAGATGATGAGGTGGATCCACTTGCAGTTTTCAATCCATATGACTAGTGAGGCCCTTGTCCCTTGAGACTAAAACTATTATGTACTTCTTCAAAGTGTGGTTTGTTTTTATGTGATGTTTGGTTTGTATTGCCATGTTTAATTATGCCCTTGTTTTGTCGCAGAGTGATATTTATGTAAAACTCATTGGTTTTGGAACATAGTTTGCTTCGGTAATGTTATGTTCTTGGATGTTATGTTGTTCATATGTTAATCTTCTCCCTTTGTATCGATTTTTTGTTGTAGAATTTTATTGCCACCTCTAGGTAAATAGTAGTATTCCAATATATGCTTATGTGATGTTTGGCTTCTATTTCCATATTTGGATATGCTTTTGTTTTATCATGGTTGGTGACAATATATGGAATACTCACGATTTAGGAAACACATTTTACATTGGAATTGTTATGTATTAGACGTTATATTTGAATATGTTAATTATTTTTCCTTTGTATGGATTTCTTGATATGTATTAAGATCTTGTTTGTTCCTTCCATGCAAAGTCAATTGCCCGTGTATGCCGAACCTATGGCAAAGAGCATGTCTAGAGACAAATGATTCGACATGGAACGGGAAGAGAGTCACTACATTCGAAACCTTTACATTGATGATGAATGTGAATCATTGTAAATTATTGTGACATTTTGTTTCATTGATCATACATGAAATCCTTATTTTCAACTATAATCTGTTATGTCTTTTTTATAACAAAAATTTAGTATCCAAGAGTCTTCCACTTAAATGTGTATTGTTATTGTTGCAATCTTGCATTCTCTCTCTCTCTCTCTCTCTCTCTAGACATGAGATTAGGGTGTATATAAATAAACAATTGAATTAGGTAGTCCATTTGTATTGATCAATGCAGTATGTATCCTCTTGTAGGTAAAGTTCTCTATGTCTTTTTCAAGTAACAAAATCCATTCTTGTCAATATGTATTCAAGAACGTGATCTAATTTATAGGTTTTTAGTTTTCATGGATAACTGTATACAAGACCACCTTGTCTAATAGGAGTACCCTTCTAAGGAGTACCCTTCCGCCAAGACCTACGGGGAAACTAGGATCGCTGGGAAAACCTCGCTCGGAGAATGGTAACACTCCTTTTAAACACAAGGCTTAAAGCATTGAAAGTTTTATATCTTTGCTTCAAACTTACTTTTTGTTGCTTAATTTAATTTTGTACTTAAATCCATGTGTTTAAGAGTAGTTTACTTTGAAGCAGACTATTGAGCCTTGTGCTAAAAAGAAGTCTGCTTTAAAGCAGACTACTAACTCGTGTGCTAAAAGGTAGTTTGATCTAAAAAAGCAGACTACTGAGCATTGTGCTAAAAAGTGGTCTGATTTAAAGCATTCTATTTCTTTAAATCACAAAACTAAATAGATTTCAAAAAACGCTATGGATCTTTTAGTGCTTTAGAAGTACTCAATCGTGTGCTTAAAGTAGTAGATTTTTTAAAGCTATGTGCTTAAAAGTAGTAAATGCTTGCTTCAAAATGCATTAGCCTTCTCCACTGCTTTAAAACATTCTACTAGTAAAAACCAGAGTATTGCTTTAATGTGGTTGTAAGATGATAGCTAAGCTATGTTCTCCATTGCCTTAAACCATACTAATAGTAAAAACCAGAGTATTGCTTTAATGTGGTTGTATAGTTGAGCTACGTGATCCCAATTGTTTTTTGCTGTAATATTCAAAAATAAATTTATTGCTAAAAAACTTTGAGGGTTTAAAGACCTTATTCATATGCAAGCTAAAAGAGCGATATACATGCTATTCTTTAGTGCATGGTCTGGATGATGTTTATGAAAGATGCACTAAACCTTAACAATATCCTCAATTTGGGCTGCGCAATGCATCATGTGGGTATTCTTGCCCTATCTCTCATGTTCCATCATAGCCAGTTATGTGTGGGAGCATGCAACACACTTACACAAGTGTCACTACTATTTGAGAGTCTATACTTTGCCCTAAAAAGCAGGGAGTAGAGTATCACTCATACCCTTGTCTGATGGGTGAATGCAAGAATTGTGGTGTGCATAAATTGCAAGTGTGCCCAAGAGAAATGGAAAAACGACAATGTTTTTCAAGTGTGTTAATATGTTTTAGGAGGTGGAGTCATGGATGGATAAAGATGGCAAGAAGAAGATTAGAAAGGATGTGGTGCATAAGAAGATGTGTTGCACAAATCTCCTATTTTGGTTCAAGGATCACATAAATTAGTACAGAGAACAAATTTTTTTTTACAGATGGCAAGCAAATTAGTTCAAGTTGTGTCTTGGAACATTCACAAATGATGTTTTTTTGTCAATCATAGACTTTGTAGAAAATTACTCCTTCAAGGATCAACATGAAATATAGTCCATGTGCACTGGTATTCCAGCCAAGTTACAATATTGGTGCACATTATCTAATGTTTCTTGTTTAGAGGGAACAACCCATTTCTATATCTAAGATGACAAGGTTTATGACACCTTGTTTGTGTAGCATTGCCTCCTATTGAATGATGCATGGTAATTGAGAATGGCTAGAGTGCAAAGTAGCATTGGGTGTGATCGAACACTTGCACCACTCAATTCAAGGCAAAGTGGCCGTTCTATTTTGTTACCAAGTACTTCCAAGCTAAAAGCAAGGTTTGGTGGTACAAAAAGGGGTGTCCTTGACACCACATTGCATTGGGGGTTCTTTGTATGAAAGTGTACCTATTTTCAAGTGAGAATGTAAAGGTAAAAGAGAAAGTCTAGTATTTTTAAATGATGGTTTGGTTTTCATAAGTCTCTTTTAATAAATGTTAAAAAAATTGAAGCATGAGAGGGGGAGTTAGTTGATGATCGACCGTGCTACAATGTTGATGTTGCATCCTTTGCTAGACTCCATAGCCTCCCTTCCTTGCTCTCTCTCTCTCTCTCTCTCTCTCTCTCTCTCTCTCTCTCTCTCTCTCTCTCTCTCTCTCTTGTGTGTGTGTGTGTGGAAAGCCATGCAAATCCATCTAGTCATGTTGACTCAAAGACACCATATATACTTGATGCCATGGAGATCAGTGTGCCTACTTCCATTGACAAATCTCTCACTAACCAAGCTTATATTCGTAGTTAATGGGTGGCAAAAAAGCACCAACAAAGAAGAAAGGAAAGGGGTCATAGTATCCAAGTCAGATTTCCAAAACCCTGGTCAAAGAAGAGCATATGCTCAACTATGGCTCGGTGTTGGTGCTAGTAGACCAAAAGAGCTATGGTGTTACTTGATTAAGAGCTTTAGAGGTCCTCAAAAGGATAGCATACCATGCAATTGGTATGGCTCACATTTTGATGCTTGCTTTAGACCAAACAATTGAATCATTGCAAGAATTAAGAATGAGGAAGTGGAAGAAGCCAAAGTGGAGACTGCTAAGTCACCTGCTACTTGCTCAAAGAGGAAACTTGTTTAACTATCAGAGGAAGAGATTGATGAAACGGAAGTAGTTGTTGCAGTTGCACAAGAGGGGCTACCATTTACGTAGCTCAAGATAACATAGCCAAAGTTTCACAAGAACCCTTTGACATGAAAGAGAGAAAGATAGTGATCAAAGATAAGGAGAAAATGAAGGAGAGAAGTACAAAAAGGGCTAAAGTTCAGCACGAGTCAAAGTGGAAGATGCATCACAAAAATCCACCATACTAGAAAGAGAATGAGAAGCTTTTGAGCTCAAGAGGGGACCACAAGATGAATTCAAAGAATTCGGGTAGTCTAACCCAAAAATCCTTGCACAACTAAAATTCCAATGTTCGTCAGTAAGATGATCCACAAAAGAGTCTGGAATTTCTTTATGAAGAAGAAGAAAGAGAGTGCACTTAGAAAAAGGGAAAAGGTCAAAAGGAAACACTTATTGAGGGAAGAAAATCTACCAAGGGAGACAACTACTTGAAGAAACCAATTCTCTATATGTTAAACCACTACGAGAGGAAGTTAAGGAACCACTGACTTTGTAAGATAGTCTATGGTCTTATCCTACATCAAGAAAGAAGATCCAATGGAGCATAAAGTGGACAAATTGCATGTAGAAATTATTGAAGGTCAAGAACATCATCAAGCAGAAGGCAATGACCAAGGGAAAGATGAAATAGATGGACCGCAGGAGGCAAGAACTTCATAGATGGATCCCCTTGATGATATAGAATAATATAATGAATATGTCATCAAGTAGTGGAAAATATTAGAGACTGAAGTATACTCTCAACAAGCCAAAAACATATGCTACAAGGTACACTCAAGCTCACTGCTACATGACTTTAAGTTTCCAAGGCCTTCAATGATGAGGTTATTGGAATGCATGACAAAGAACAAAAGGAAATTAAAGCCTTGACAAAGACAAATCAAAGCCAACAAAAGGAGATCACAGATTTGGTCGCACTTTTAGATCAGCTGTCTATAGTGAGTGAAGAGCAAGAACAAAGATTAAACAATGTAAAGGTTGCTTTGCAAAACACAAGTACACATCCTAATAAAAACCCTCCTTTACACATGTTGTGGATTGGAATGAAACTACCCCTCTTTCTTCATAAACATGTAACTTTTTCAAAAAATTGAGTTAAAATGCCACTCCTTTAAGTGTAAATTGATAATTGATATGAGCTATAATATACCCTCTTGCCAAGCACACATGAAATACCTACATGGTTCACCTCTTGGGACATCAAGGACTTAGAGATGGACTTGAACCTAGGACAGATGCAAAGGAGGAAGCTCTCTTTGAGCTTCACGCAAAAAGAGCAAGCATACCTACAAGAAATCAAGAACTTGAAGAACGATCTAAAGAAAGTAGAAGCTAGTAAGGGTAAGATAATAGAGACTGAGGATGAGCAACTAGAGAAACCAATGGGTGACTCCAAAGCTCTATAATGTTTGTAATGTCCACAGATCCTATTAGTGGATCAACATCACTACTACAAATAGCTCCTATAGAGTTGAGGCTAGCACTTGCGACATCCACCAAAGATTATGCATTGAATCTAAGAAAAAGCTCAAGGCCATTATCCTTGAGGAAATAGAGAAGATTTGGAAAGAATCCATGGAATGTAAGGAGAGAATCCTGCATTCAATCAATGTGACCTAGCTAACCCCAAAGAAGATTAAAGATGGATGGCACCAGAAATATCTAATTTTCCCACAAATCAAGTTTGATCGGTTGCATATAAAGGAGAGATTTATGAAGGGGCAAGATATAGCCTAGGAACACCCTACATAGAGAAATATTTGGCTATCTAGACATTCGAGATACGTGATCTTATATACAAATGCTCTAGTAGACATACAAAAGGATCCCACTCAATCCTTTATACCACAAGTAAGTAGTTTGTTAATCCATTGAGTTTTGAATCAAAAGCATCCAACTTGGGTAAACTACCCACGGCTCTCACCGCACAAAGATGGAAATCCTAATGAAGATTACGTGGTACAAACACTCACAAAAATAAATAAATTTATTTTGCAGAATACCTAATTTAGCGTGCATAATGCTGGTCAAGATTTATCACATGATGCTCACCTACATTGAGACCTTCCATAAGACGGAGTAGATATACACAACATGGATTTCCTTTCTAGATGGCATTAAGGGCCTCTACTACAACTTGTCCAACCAACCTACAGATGAAGTAGTCAATGGATTATACACTTATCTTATGTTTTTGCCTTCATAATATATGCAAACATTTGAAGAATCATTTTACATGGGCTTCTTTATTTACCACTCAAATATCTTCAACTTGGTAATAAAAAATCTCCAAGCAAGATTCGTCAGATACTTTGCCAATGAAGAAAAGTACAAAGTGATGATGCATTTTATCACTATGGAACAAAAGGAGCTTCACATAAAGTATCGACAAGGATAAGAGTAGCTCTAAAAGTGAAATGAAGCATGTCAATCCATAGATTACCTTACCAATAGGTAAATGTGTTGTAGACAATACACGCAAGTAGGGGGGGGGAGAATGCTAGCTCCCCAACTACCTTATAAGTTCAATGCTACATTTATGAGCCACTATTGTAAATTTTATTCTTTTGATCAACTTGGACATAGATAGCCTTGAATTTATGTAATTTTCCAATTTTCAAGTCTATCTATGTAATTATGACGGGTGGATCACGAGTAAGTGCTTCCACGTTGGATCTATCTAACTCTTCCCACACATTAGGAGATTTCGGAGGTCTTTTGGAGGGCCTTTTAGAAGAGAGAGGAAAAAGCGCTCCTCCAATGACAGAAGAGCCTACGTTACGTAGAGAAATGGATTGATATTAAGAAAAACATAAAAAAGGTGTTAGTAGTCCTTGAAAACGGGCGCCTTTTCATTCAATGTGAATGTCTTTTTCATGAGGTAGGCGACGCTCATTTAATTGGCTTTTTTCATCATTGAAATTTTAAAAAATCACAAAACTATCAATTGGTGTTGGAATTTGAAGCTTTTGACGCGGTGCATTCAAAACGTCCAAAAACCTACAAGACGCCTATCTACTTATTGTTGGAATTAGGGTTGCAGAGAAACACACACAGCTTGGAGAAGACGAAGGAAGCTCAAGGCACACAATAGAGAGTGTGTTACTTAGTGTGCAATGGAAAGATAGATAGCCCTAGAGTGATGGGCGTATATACAATGCTCGGGGGGAAAAACCTCCTAAAGAGGGAAAAAATGCCATGGAGGTCCTAGTGTGTTCACACACATCACTACCACATGTATATGGTAACAAATCCCCCCCTGGAGTGATGCGGTGAACGAGAGCTGGCACATGAGTAAAGGGAAGTGCCATGCCCTGAGGACATGATCAATCGACAAAGGGGAGTAAGCCCAAAGCTTTGTGGAAAGCTTCAAGCTTCTCATGAGACAATGCCTTTGTGAAAAGATCTGCAAGGTTGTCCTGTGTTGGCACATAAGCCAAGCTAATCTCTCCTGCTGAGAGCCTCTCCCTAACATAGTGGTAATGCACCTCAATGTGCTTTCCTCGCAACTGCCAATGCACTATAACTGTCAATGTAGATAGTGTTGGCAGTGTCCTGTCCAACACCCAAATCAGCCATAAGGCGTCTGAGCCATACACACTCAACTGTAGTTGTGAAGGCTGCCCTGTACTCAGCCTCACAACTCGAAGTGGCCACAGTAGGTTGCTTCTTGCTCAACCATGATATACATGAACTGCCAAACATGAAACAAAAACCACTTGTGGACACTCGCGTGTCAAAACAACCAACCCAATCTGAGTCCGAAAAAGCATGTAAGTCTGGCGGCAATGATCCCCCCTTGGGATAAAACAAGCCAAGATGTAAAGTGCCACTAAGGTAGCGGAAAATCCTCTTGACAGCCTGCCAATGCTTAGACCCTAGGCTATGCATAAATCTGCTATACATAAATCTGCTGACCTGTGAGGCTGCAAACTGAATATCCGGCCTCGTGTTGCATACATAAATGAGGCAGCCAACAAGAGTTTGGTAAAGAGTATTATCAGCAGGATCACCAGCATCATGTAGACTCAACTTCAAACCTGTTTCCATGGGAGTGGCAATAGGTTTGCAATCCTCAAGTCCAAGCTTACATAGCAATGTCTCTATTTAGCTTTTCTGACACAAGGCAATACCACCATCACACTGCTTAAACTGTATACCCAAGTAATGATGCAACAGCCCCAAATCTTTCATCTTGAAAGTAGCATTCAAATCAGCCTTAAATTCAACAATATGTCTCTCATTTGGTCCAGTGATCAGCAAATCATCAACATAAAGAACCACAATGAGAAGTACATCACCCTCACGCTTTACATACAATGTGCTTTCTGTTGGACTGTTACGAAAGCCTCGTTTAACCAAATGAGTGTCAGCTTTCTCATACCAAGCACGAGGAGATTGCTTCAACCCATACAAAACCTTCTTACATCTGCACACTTTGTCCTCTTGTCCTTTTATGACAAAACCGCGAGGCTGCGTTACATAAACTTCCTCAAATATGTCACCATTCAAGAAAGTAGTAACAATGTCTGATTGATGTACATCCCAACCAAAATGAGCTGCCAATGCACATAGAAAATGTACAGTAGTCATACGACAAGTGGGAGCAAAAGTCTCTTCATAATCTATGCCTTTTTGCTGTGCATAACCTTTTACAACAAGTCGAGCCTTATGGCGATCAATCTCACCATCCAGCTTGTGTTTCAACTTGTAAACCCACTTTGTACCAATGGCCTTTTTGCCAGGAGGCAAATCACATAAAGTCCATGTGTCATTTTCTATAAGTGCATCATATTCTGATTGCATGGCAGCCATCCAATTTTCTGCATTCTGTGCTTCATCAAAAGACAGAGGCTTCTCAACATCATGTAAGCTAGACACAGCCAAATCATAACAATCTGATGCATAAGATGCATGGTGAGATCCTGAACGAGTACGAGTAGACAAAGGTGCATCCAATTTACTATCACGCAAAGTATGCACCAGCCATTTTGGCATACCTCTAGCCTGCTCATTTTCAGCCCTTTCCTCATCAAGTACATCATGTACATCTGCATCAGTAATAGGCTGATCTGTAACATTTTCAGAAACCCCCATAGGCTGTACATTTGCCTCATTGGAACTTACATTCGTATTTCCACCACTGAAAAGAGGCAACAAAGTGTCATAAATGTCCTGTGAGCTTACATTACTGTCTCTAGTACATGACAGCAAGGGTTGAACAGAATCTTCCACAAACACTATATCCCGTGAAACCAGAATACGTTTTGTTTGCGGATGATACAACCTGTAACCTTTGCTTTCAGCACTATAACCAACAAAAATACATTTGACAGCCTTATCATCCAATTTTCTGCGCTGCACTTGTGGCACCAAAGCATATGCCAAACAGCCAAAAACACGCATGTGCTCAATAGAAGGCTTTCTATCATGCCATGCTTCATATGGAGTAATAGACTGCAAAGCTTTCGTAGGACACCTGTTAAGTACATAAGTGGCACACATGATGGCCTCAAGCCAAAAAGAATGCGGCAAAGCTTGACTTTTGACAATACATCGTGCCATTTCCGTCAGTGACCTGTTTTTCCTCTCAGCAACACCATTTTGCTGAGGTGTATAAGGCACTGTAAATTGGTGTTTTATCCCACGACTAGCCAATGCATTAAATTCATGAGACATATACTCCCCCCCTCGATCGGAACGGAGGGTGCCCATAGTACATTTCGAGACATTTTCAGCCATAACCAGAAATTGTTTGAAGCACATAAAAACTTCGGACTTCGCTTTAAGTGGAAATACCCATGCATGCATGGAGTAATCATCAATGAAAGTCACAAAGTACAGGTAATTGCCCAAGGATGGAGTTTGTATAGGCCCACAAACATCACTATGCACAAGCTGCAACCTACATGTGGCCCGAATTAAACCATCCTTTGGAAATTTAGAACGCTGCATCTTACCCAAAATATAGCCTTCACAAACATGTTTGACAGGTGCTTCAAGAGGCGGCAAAGAAGCAACCATATCAGATTTCTGCAAACGCAGCAAACTGACAAAATTCAGATGACCAAAACGTGCATGCCAAAGTTTTGCATCTGAAATAGCCCTTGAATCTGCAACAGCATTTGCAAAATTTTGTCCACACTTGTCATACAAAGTGAGCTTATACAGCCCACGACACAAAAGCCCAGATACAACAATTTCATCACCAAAACTGAGATCATGAACTGTACATCTGTCATCCACAAATTTGACTACAAGTCCAAGTCTAACAAGTGCGGATACAGACAAGAGATTCTTCTTGATCCTAGGTTATTAAAGTGCATCAACAAGTGTGAAGGAGCTGCCATTAGCAGCAGTGAGCACAATCTTTCCAACTCCCTGAACTGGATAAGAGGCGTTGTTGGCACAAGTGACTAAATTCCCATGAGGGACAGATTCAAGAGAGGTAAACAATTTACGATGTGAGGTAATGTGCTTTGTAGCACCACTGTCGAAATACCACACATGTGAATCTGCAGCAACTGACAAGCATGCATCATGGACAGCAGGATTTTAAGTGCACTCTGTGCTAAAAGCCCATTCTGCATCAACATCAGCATTACAATCTCCTTTCACAGAAGACTCAACAATGGCTGCATTTGTAGCGGAACCAGCATTTGCAGTGGAACCACCCTCTTTCTTCTTAGCCTCTTTGGCCTTCAACTTAGGACACGACTTGATTAAGTGATCATTAGCCTTGCAATGATGGCAACGCATCTTCTTTTTGCCCTTATCACCAGAATTGCCAGACGAAGTGCTGCCAGTAGAAGCATTAGGAACAGAAGTTTTGCCACTCACAACAAAACTATAAGAAGTGGCTGCATTGCTGTTACCACCCTTTCTTTGAGAAGCAATAAAAGCTTGTTCAACTGCACGCTGTCTAGTCCTGTTTTTTTTGGAAAGCGACTCTTGCAACAGCAATGTGCATAATGCATCAAACTTGAAAACTTCTGGATTTCCTTGGGTCATAAGTCTCCAAGTACTAGCAAAAGTCTGGTAAGAATCTGACAAGGCATCAAGAACAGTCTGCACAAGGGAACTGTCTGAAATGACTTCACCTGCAGAAATAAGTTGCTCATTGATATCCTTGACACTAGCAAGGAAAGTGTCTATGTCATCTTCCTCATGCATAATCTTTGACTCCAGCTCTTTACACAGCAAAGCAATTTTAGCCTCATTGTGACTTGCATAAAGACCTGCTAGAATGTCCCAAGTCTGTTTTGCAGATTTTGCCGAACGGATGTGAGGAACAATGGTGCGCTTCACAGACAACGCAATCAATGCATAAGCCTGCGCATCCTTAACATCCCAACGAGCTTGTTCTGCCATAGGCAAAACAACTCTAACAACTGCAATCCTTGCAGCAAAGACCTGCAACATCCTCTGAACCAGGACGTACATCAATGCCCTGCACAATGTTCCAGACACCCTTTGACACAAGAACATGTTGCATCATATAAGCCCACATAGGGTAGTTGTCCCCATCCAACCTGTCCTCAACAGCAAACATCTTGAACACATCTGTGTTGTTGTTGTCAGCCATGGTAAATGCTGCACTTGATGTGAAAAGTGCCCGAAAATAGGAGAAACGGAGCGGGAACAACCTGTGCTATATAGCACAAACCGTAGAAGACTATAAGGCACCTCTTATGCAAAAAACGGCACTGACAGAAATTTTGCACAAAATGACAAAATAGCCTGTGCAGTACTGCCTGTGAACGCTTGCCAAAGCTCAGTGAAATCGGAGAAAGTGAGTAGGCGTGTGCTGGAGCAGCTAGCAACTAAGCCCGGGAGGACATGACCTGCTCTGATACCAAGTGTTGGAATTAGGGTTGCAGAGAAATACACACTGCTTGGAGAAGACGAAGGAAGCTCAAGGCACACAATAGAGAGTGTGTGCAATGGAAAGATAGATAGCCCTAGAGTGATGGGCATATATACAATGCTCGGGGGAAAAAACCTCCTAAAGAGGGAAAAAATGCCCCGGCCGTCCTAGTGTGTTCACACACATCACTACCACATGTATATGGTAACACTTGCCTCAATCTGACACCCGGAGAAGAAAAAAACGCAAAAAAACCCCTAAAAAATGGATTTTGGATCATGGCACATGAGGGACCGTCTGGAGAATTCTAGATGACCCTCTACGCGCCGTGATCCAACTTTTTTATTTTTTGCCTCACGGCACACGGAGGGCCATTTGAAATTTTCCAGATGGCCCCCCATGTGCCATTAGGCAAATCATCCTTTTTAGGGGTATTTTGAGAATTTCTCCCTCCCTAGGTGTCAGATTGAGGCAAGTAGATACACGTTTTTTAAGTTTTTGGTCATTTTGGATGCATTGGGGGTGTCAAAAACTTTAAATTCTAACACCAGCTGATAATTTTTTTATTTTTCTAATTTAAATGATGACGAAAGCTATATTCAATGAGTGTCGTGTACTTCATGAAAATGACACACACATTGAATGAAAAAGTGACCGTTTTCAAGGATTTTTGAAAGTTAGGTTCACTTTCAAAGTGTTCAATTGTCCTTTTGGACGTACGCAACAAGTGCAAGTATATTTTAAGAACATTTTCTAAAGAGAAAAATAGAATTTCTTAGAAGGCCCTCCAAATGACCTCCAAAATCTCCTAATGTATAGGCTATGAGATCGCTTATTTTTTTATCACAAACCTTAAGATATACAAGCCAATTTTTGTTAAAAGAAAATTCAAGTTTTGGATAATGAAGAACATGCTGCTATCGTTGATCTTTTTGTACTCTCCCTCTTGCTTCTTATGCTAGTATCTCTCTTGTGAATTGTTTATTTCGAGCGCTGTCAATTTCTATGCATCCACAGATACAAGCTCTACGCAGCAATGTAAGTTTCTAGTAGTGGTTCTATGAATTTTTTGTCACTAGTACTCTTGTAAATTAGATCATATCTCATAATATAGAGTTAAGAACTAGATTTTAGCTATAGGAGAGGTATTAGGGTATCAAAACTAAGCTCCCAAGTGCAATCTAGACCAAATTCAACGAAGTCAAACTAGACCTCTTGATAATAATCAAGATTCTTTCAAGTAGTCTAAGGGTGGATTTGAGACCCTGGGGATGTGTGTTTAGGCTATATCTAATTGTCCTATAAGTTTAGTGAGGATTGGTGCTTGGAATCTTAGTAAACCATCATGATTTTCTTGCCAATGTGACAATTAGCTTTTGTTGTCTAAGATACAATTGAGGGTAGTAACTAAATTAGAATTGGATTGAGTGTGTTCTCCAAGATATTGGCAACCTCTATAGCCTACATGCACTAGTCATGTGAGCTTCTATCCCATAGATTGACAACTATGTTCGTGGTTCTTGCTATATCAACAATAAGATAGAGTGAGGCTTCGTTGTCCCCACAATTTTCTTCTAGGATTTTCCATGCTTGAAGTTTTTTGGTGCCGTCATCTATGAAATGCACATAATTATCATGCAAAGAAGTGATAATTATTCCTAGATCTTGTTTGTCTTTGGTATTATACTTATGCAGCTTGAGCTCTAGTGAGAGTGCCTTCTGCAATGGATGGCTCATTTTCCCTAGGCTTGAGAATAGTCCATAATTTCTTCTTCATGAGGTATCCTTGCACCTTAGCCTTGTTAATTTAGGGTGAATCAACAAGACTAGCATTCATAGTAGATAATTACACTAATTATTAGAGAGAGAGAGATTGATTGATTATCATCCTCGGGGGTCAAATATGACCTATGGTACCAAACAGAAACATTACAAAGTGGCTCCATCATATGACTAATACATCTCAAGTGGGTGGGGTATAAGTTAGAGATGGTAAACTCTAGCTTTGAGGGAAATCGTATTGAAGGACGCACTAGCCAACTAACGCAAGACGAGTATATAAGGGGTAAAGTGAAAGTGAAAAGAGAATCCTAAGGGTTATCTTTGGCTGGGTTGTAGTGGGGGCTTCTCAGGAGTTTGAAAATCTTGAATGATAGCCCATTCATGTAGACTGCCCATTTACCTTGTTTGCGGGTGTAGTGCATCTTCTTGAGCTCGCTTGCTTTGACTTTGAGTTGTTTTGTCGTTAATTCTTCAGAAATCCAAAGCTTCATTCTCTTGAGGAGGCAGGATTGCCCTAGTAGCTTCAGAAGCTCCTCTTTATCCTTGAAGGTAAGGGTGCATTGCTCAGGTGGCAGATGCCTATATGTGTCGTTGATCCAAGAGATTGTGATGGGCACGATGTTGACTGGCTGAAGTATGTCATTGAGCTTGATGATCTCTTCTTTGAGGGTGTCTTTAGTGGTACACCATGGTGATGGGACTCCTTTGATCCTAACTTTAAGACTGAGGGACTCTAATAGTTGACGTTCTTGAAGGGCCGCCTCGATGTCGATCGTCTTCATGACGCCATGTGTTACCTTGTGGACTTCCTTTTGGACCATCATGACTCACTCCATGAGTGAGGCTTCCACTTCTCGTGATTTTGCAAGGATGGCTTGACTCTTTGCTTCTTGCACTTTTTCAAGCTTCTCTAAGTGTTGCTTGAGGGCTACATTTTCCCCAATGGGCTCGTGGATTTGGGCCTCAAGGGCCAAGATTCTAGCCTCTTGATAGGAAAGAGGGACCGGTCCTTCCGAGGGGAGGCTTCCACAGTAAGAAATCTCTTGCGTTGACAAGCGGTCGGTGTGGTTGGGTTTAACTCTCTACAATCCATTGTTTTCCACTTTGTAGATCTTGGATAGACTCACAAGCGACTATGTGAATCACCTCTTGTAGATTGTGTGAATCACCTCTTATACACACACTCTTGTCTCCTCTATCAAATGATTACTTCGCGTTTGAGGCAGCATCATTACGGTTGACTGTGAGGTTGAGAGGGTGGGAGATTGATGGAGTACAGTGAATACTGATTTCGTGTCTCGGGGCATCGATTGAAGAGGGAAGGAAATGATAGCTCAAGATGGCACTATTTTATGCTCCCAAGGAGATGGGCGTAGTTAGGCCTAATGCCGCCCCACAGTGCGGCCCTTGCTCCTGTGGGAGGCCAACGTGATGGCAATTTGGTGTGTGTGTCACGTGTGTGTGTGTGTGTGTGTGTGTGTGTGTGTGTGTGTGTGTGTGTGTGTGTGTGTGTGTGTGTGTGTGTGTGTGTGTGTGTGTGTGTGTGTGTGTGTGTGTGTGTGTGTGTGTGTGTGTGTGTGTGAGTGAGAGAGAGAGAGAGAGAAGACTCAAATGACAACGTGATTAGAAAATTAACTAACTCCATATTGTGTGCAAATGAGCTACTGTGTACATATGAGCTACTTAAGTAGTAGCATGACATGGGTAGGTGCACCTCTCAAGGGTCAAAAAGAACTTTTCGCAACAACGGTCAAAGGGCTCAATAGAATGTGGAAAGGCTATGCTAATTGTGGTGGCTTTTGGAATCTTTTTCAACTCACCTACCATGTGTGGTAGGCCTTGTGGCCTCACATACTCACAAGGTCACTAAAATGCTGATAGAACAACAGTTCATGCCATAGAAGTTGAAAGGTCTAGGCCAAAGGCCATAATCCCAAAAATTCTCCCCTTAGAGTTTGGACTATACTAAAGAAAAGTAGATTGAGACTCAGTGCCACACAGGCTAGTAGTCGCACAGAGTGGGTAGTCATATAGATTGGGGTAGTCACACAAATTTTAGTCATAGAGACTAGAAGTAGGTCTCATCTAACATGATTTCACAAAGACTAAAGAATCCTCCCCTTGCACAAATAGGGTGCAGGACCATCCATATATATAGTACATCACTATCTTCACAAAAGTTATTGGGGGCAACACAGATATGCAGACAGTTGTTCTCCTCTTGATCCGAGTCTTTGTCTTCATCCTTTGCAAGGTTGACTGTGCCTTTTCCTTTGTTGCTACTGCTACCGCATTCTAATGGTGGATTTCCTATGATGCCGTAGTTGCTACAGAAGTTGTTCTTCTAGCAATTTCCGAAGAAATTCCATGATTTGCAACATTTGTAACACTTTTTACTCTTGGTTCTAATTGACAAAGATGCAGTCCTAGATGATGATGCAATGTAAGCTCCTCCATTTTAAACGCCTTCTTTGTTTGCTTCTTTCCTACTTCAATTAAGGCATTGATGACTTGTTGCAATATGGGTGTTGGTTCCTTTTGTTCTAGCATTGTGACTATGTTGTCAAATTTTTTTGGGACAACATTGAAGAGCACAACTACCTTACCTTACTTTGGAATTTGACATTTGATGTAGGTTAATGGAGTGATAATTCTCATTAACTTATTTACACGGCTTGAAATTTCCTCCCCTTAATTCATTGTCGATTTTGTTGAGGTTCTTTTTAGGCTTATTTTTCTCATTTTTTGCTTTGCACCAAAATTTTCTTCAAAGACTATCCATGCTTGGATTGCTATGGTGCAATTATCACTGAAGTGCACATAATTAGTGACAACTATGCCTAGAGCTTGTTCATTTTTGTCTTGAATTATGTGGTGTAATCTCGACTTTAGTGACTATGCCCTCAGCTGTTGATGGTTTAGTTGTGCGTGGTTTGACAACAGACCATAGTTTCTTTTGCATGAGATAACCTCACATCTTAGTCTGCCAGGTATGAAAACCTTGCCCATTGAATTTTTCTATCCCTTTTTCTCTCATATTTCTAGTAGAGGGGTCTTAGCGGTAACCGATGGAACTAATTTTATTGTTTATCCTCTTTCCAAGCTACACTTGAGTGAATTGTCCTTTTACATGATGGATAAGTGCATACATTTCAAAATTGATTATGTCATGGATGCAAAATTTAAACTTGGAGTTACAACAAAATCTTGAAAGGATTAGGGGGAATGTGAGAGAGGAATTCCTTCAAGCGTGAGGATTTTGAGGCCTTGATCCCTTTGAATGCTCGAGAGAACGGTTTCCTTTGGAGCTCAAGATCTCTCGGATTGTATAGCGAGAGGGCCTTTTTGTGATCTTGGCAGTGGAAAGGGTGTGTATTATCAATGCCTTAGAGGCTTGAGGTTTGAAGTAGTAAGCTTCTTGTGGGAGTCAATCCTTTTTCGGGTCGTACGGCTGTGGGAAACGTTGCCCATGGAACCGAAAAGCCAAGAAAAAACCCAATTTGAGGGTGCTTGAGATTCGGGTGGCGGTGACTATGGGTGCCATGTGTAGGGTCCTCAATGGACCCGATTTACTTCTCCAATTGAGCTTGGCATGTCAGTTAAAGTCTTCCATGCTCCCCACACAAAAAAATATGTGTTTATTGAATTGAACTCCCCACACATGCTCGGAATCGATGCCATGCTCTAACCACAAGCCCAAATTCCTTTGTATGTCAAAGCCTTCCAAAAAATGGATTTTTTACTTTGACTATGCAATAGCTCTCTCTCTCTCTCTCTCTCTCTCTCTCTCTCTCTCTCTCTCTCTCTCTCTCTCTCTCTCTCTTGCGAATAAGATTTTGGAATTGTAACGGCTACCAATGGAATGCGGGAATTGGCATTGACGAGCTTACCAATGACTCCGATGTGATACTTCTTGTCAAAACATGGGAGCATGATGCGCAGCAAATTCTTGGATTTGACAAATATGATATGCATTCTTTGATGTGGGCCAAAAATGCAAAGCAACGTAGAGGCCAAGGAGGCGTAGCATGTATGATCAAAAAGGGTTTGAAAGACGTTTCCATTGTCAAAGAAGATAAGTATAAACAATACTTATGGCTGAAAACAGCCCACCAAATGGTCAAGTCATGTTTCTAGTTGGTTGCTACATTCCTCACTATGACTCCAACTTTTATGCTCGCTTGGATATGGATAGAGATCAGCCCTTTGTTAAACTAGAGGAAGACATTTCTCATTACAAGGACCATGGTGAAGTCATTGTCTTTGGAGACATGAATGCTCGCACAAATACGTTACAACACGACACACAACAAGTTGACATGCCGCATGTCTCAAGAAGAATGGATGACTCATACATGTATAATCGAAGTTCTAATGATGCAAAAGAATTGGATCACTATGGAAAGTCACTTCTACATATGTGCAATAGTACCGGAATGCTCATTGCAAATGGTGTATCTTATGGCAAGGCACCAATGACTTTACATATAGAAAGCACAATGGTGATAGCGTGATTGACTATATGTTGTTTTCGAAATCCACTCTAGAATGCATACAAAGATTTACACTGGGTGAATGGAATCCGGAATCAGATCATAGGGTGCTATGTATTGACCTCAAGTGTTGTAAAAGACCCGAGCATGTAGCCTCCAATCATGATGTGAATCATTCGTACCTACGTCTAGATTTCAAACGAGCACTTTATATGTTGATATGGTGGACCAAATGTTAAGCATGACAGAGCATCAAGAGAGCCCAACATTAGAATGCAAGTGGAAAGTTTCCAAAGAAGTAATTTTCTCTTGTGCAAAGGAATGATTTTCGGTAAAACACATGTCTTGCAAAAGGTCTAAGAAGGGTAGCACCAAGAAGAAATGGTTTGACATGGAATGTAGTCAAGCCCAAAAACACTTGCTAAGGTTGGATGCAAGCAAAGACAAGGAAGTTTACTTGGAACTTTCACACACATACAAAGCACTTGTTCAAAAAAAGAGGAGAAGGTGGGAAGTCAAAAATCAACTTCTTTTAGCGCAAGAGAAAGCACATGCATGTGGCAAGTTTTGGCAAAATCTAAAAGGCAAGCGTGTTGAGAGCTTTGGTGACTTGACTCTTGAGGATATGTATACGCATTGCAAGAACCTCTATGAGCAACCCAATGTTGATAAGATGGAGTGTTGTAGCTCCCTTCCGTTTATGCCTCCCTTCTTTACCATTGAAGATGTATGTTGCACGCTTGAGAAACTTGCTACTCGCAAGGCAGGGGACCTTCAAGCTGTCAAGGCTGAAATGATTAAATGGACAAGCAAGAAAACACGATATTGGATACATGATATGTTTAACCTTGCACTTCAGCATGGCATGCCTCATGATTGGAGTGCAAATTGGATCAAACCTTTGCAGGAGGAGATGTAAACAATGTGAACAACTATCGCACTATAATGGTTGGTTCTTTGATGATAAATTTATTTGGATGTATCATGGAGATGAAGATAAGTGAATGGGCTTAAGAGAATGGCAAACGTGCGCTAGGCCAAGCCGATTTTTGAAATCATCATAGCACTATTGATCACCTTGTCACTCTTCGAGTTCTTATGGAAGCGTCTTGATTGAAAGGAAAAAAATTGTATGGTTGTTTGTGGATTTCAAAAAAGATTTTGACATGGTACCGCGAGGAAATCTTTGGAGACATATGCAAATCCTTCAAGTGCCTAGAGAAAGACAAAACACATAAAGTCCATGTGTCATTTTCTATATGAGTGCATCATATTTTGATTATATGGTAGCCGTCCAATTTTTTGGATTTTTTGCTTCATCTCAAAAGACAGAGGTTCCTCTACATCACATAAGCTAAAAATAGCCAAAGCAAAACAATTTGATGCATAAGATGCATGGCAAGAACCTAAATGAGTACGACTAGACAAAGGTGCATCCAATTTATTGTCACGCAAAGTATGCACCAGCCATTTTGGTATACCTCTAGTTTGCGCATTCTCAGTCCTTTCCACATCAAGTACATCATGTACATCTGCATCAATAATAGGTTAATTGGTAGCATTTTCTAAAACCCCCATAGGTTGTACATTTGCATCATTGGAATTTTCATTCAAGTTTCCATCATTGAAAAGAGGCAACAAACTGTCATAAATGTTGTGAGCTTACATTACTATCTCTAGTACATGACTACAAGGGTTGAACAAAATCTTCCACAAACACAATATCTTGTGAAACCAAGATATCTTTTTTTTTTTTTTGCGAATGGTACAACCTGCAACCTTTGCTTTCAGCAGTGTAACCAACAAAAATGCATTTAACAGCCTTATCATCCAATTTTTTGTGTTGTGTTCGTGACACCAAAGCATAAGCCAAACATTCAAAAACACGCATGTGATGAATAGTTGGCTTATTATCATGCCATGCTTCATAAGGAGTTGTAGACTGTAAATCTTTTGTATGAGACCTGCTAAGTACATACGTAGCACACATGATAGCCTCAAGCCAAAATGAATGTGGCAAAACTTGGCTTTTGACCATACATCATGCCATCTTCGCAAGCAACCAATTTTCCCTTTCAGTAACACCAATTTTTTGAGGTGTATACGGCACTCTACATTGGTGTTTTATCCCATGACTAGCCAAAAATGCATAAAACTCATGAGGCATATACTCCCCCCCTCGATCTGAACGGAGGGTGCCCATAGTATTTTTAGAGACATTTTCAGCCGTCGTTAGAAATTTCTTGAAGCACTTTGGACTTAGATTTAAGCGGCAAATACACCCATGCATGCCTAGAGTAATTATCAATGGAAGTCACGAAGTAAAGTTAATTGCCCAAGGGCGGAATTTGCATAGGCCCACAAACATCACTATGCACAAGTTATAATATGCATGTATCCTTTGGAAACTTCAAATGATTCATTTTACCGAAAATACAGCCTTCACAAACATGCTTCAAGGGTCCTTCAAGAGGCGGCAAATAAGCAATCGTTATAGATTTTTGTAAGCGCAGATGTCCAAAACATGCAAGCCAAAGTTTTGCATCTGAAACATCCTTTGAATCAGCAACTGCATTTGCTAAAAAAAGTTCCACACTTTTTATACAAAGTGAGCTTACATAGGCCACGGCATAAAATGACAATTTCATCACCAAAACTAAGATCATGAATTGTATACCTGTCATCCACAAATTTCACAATAAGACCAAGTCTAGCAAGTGCAGATACAAACAAAAGGTTCTTTTTTATTAGGAATAGGTAATTTGTCACTCGTTGAAAAAACAATGAGAAGTGGTTGGGTTGCTGTTATCACCTTTTCTTTGAGCAGCAACAAAAGTATGTTCAACTGCACATTGTTTAGCCATGTTATTTCTTGAAAGTGACTCTTGCAACAATAATGTGCATAATGCATCAAACTTGAAAACATCAGGATTTCCTTGGGTCATAAGTCTCCAAGTACTAACAAAAGTCTGGTAAGAATTTGGCAATGCATCAAGAACAGTCTGCACAAGGGAACTATTAAAAATGACTTTGCCTTGCAGAAATGATTTGCTCATTAATGTCCTCGATACCAATAGGGAAAGTGTCCATGTCGTCTTCCCATGCATAATCTTTGACTCCAGCTCTTTATGCAGCAATACAATTTTAGCCTTGTTACGACTTGCATAAAGACCAACCATAATATCCCAAGCATGTTTAGCTAACTTAGCTAAGCGAATGTGAGGAGTAATAGTGTGCTTCATAGATACTGCAACTAATGCATGAGCCTACGCATCTCTAACATCCCAACAAGCCTGCTCAACCATAGGCAAAACAGCTCTAACAACAACAATCCTGCCACCAAAACCTGCAACATCCTCAACAATGCCTACATCCATAGAATCAAGATATACATCAATGCCCTACACAACATTCCAAACTCCCTTTGATACAAGAACATGTTGCATCATGTAAGCCCACATCGGGTAATTGTCCCCATCCTCAGCAATAAAAATCTTGGAACACATTTGTGTTGTTGTCAGCCATGGCGAGTGCCTGCATTTGATGTGAAAACTGTCCTAAATGATGAGAAATGAAGCGAGACTAACACGTGATATATAGCACAACTCAAAGAATACTGTAAGGGACATGTTATGCAAAAATAGCACTGACAAAAAAATTGTACAAGAGGACAAAATTGTGTGCACAGTATTGTCCGTAGTGGAAACAGAGGCTGAAATGACCCCGAACGAAAAATTTGAGTTGATTGAGCTCTATGAGCGGTCCTAAAGTATTTGTCAACCTATTGACGCTCACCAAAGCTCACCCAAATTGAAGAAAGTGAGCCGGGGTGTGCTGGTAATGGTGGCGACTATTCCCAAGAGGACGCAACTTGCTCTGATACCAATTATTGGAAATAGGGTTGTAGGGAAACACACACAACTTGGAGAAGATGAAAAAGCTCAAGGCACACAACAGAGAATAGTATTGCTTAGTGCACAATGGAAAGATAAGTTAGCCCTAGAGTAATGGACGTATATACAATGCATGGGGAAAAAAACCTCCTAGCGATGGAAAAAAATGTCCCAACGGTCGTAAGTGTGTTCATACACATCACTACCACATATGTATGGTAACAGTCCCTTGGGTCTATAAATCCATTGGATCTCCCCTTTTTAAACTTAAGCGATTCATGAGATGTGAGAGCCTCCGCTTGTAGATCCAAAAGGGTTTGTGAAGCCATTTTAAGGAGGGTTGGTGTCTAATAGTGGGCTCAAAAAAAAAAAAAAAAAAAAACGGCATCGGAGTAGCCCTTTTTGGAGACAATGATAACATAAAGTGAATTTAAGTCCATCTATGGCATCCTTCTATGCCCTTATCTAGAGTTAGGCCCTTTAAACCCACAACCATATAAAATCCAAGAATAGTGTCAGATGCCCTAGCCAATTGGCCACGTGGGTTTCCTTGTTGAGAGAGCCTGAAGGACAACTACTTGAGCTTATCTTAAGTAGTGTTACACGCATGCGCGCGTGTGCACACACACACACACACACACACACATACACATTATCTTAGAATATAGTCACACATATATCTTTGAATAATTAATTATAGGGGATGCTCTCCATCTCCCATGAAATAGTAATACACACACGAATACCCAAGAGTGAATAGAAAAACTTGTAGTCTTATATCTTATAACCCCCAAACAACCACGAATCTGGCCAATACATGCAAATATTTTTCAAGGTTGTGGAACGCTGGACTTTTTGGTTAAGAATGATATACCTCCTAGCCAATAACTCTCTCCCCCTATGATTTCCCATGGGCCAATTACAGCGCACCACGCATGGTGTTCTCTCTTACTCTCTCTAAGAACCTTAAACTACATTGAGCGCCACACCAACCATGGTTAGAATTGGTTTATGAGTCAATGCTAAAGCTAGACGTAGATATCAAATGAAAGATTGTGGTTTGGAGAACTACCACAATTCAAGTAGCCTTCATAATATTCGATGGATGACTAATGCACTTGTAACTTTCCAAAGGAAACCATCGACGGGTGAGCGAAAAAAATTATGGGTGAGTGAAAATTTGAAAAGATAAGCTAAACATTTGAAACAAGTATTTCGTGAAAGTGAAAAGGCTTAAGCTTTGGAAGTGTTTCGAGCATTAGTTACTAGAGGAAAGGTGGACATTAAATTATTTGTTTTTATTGATTTCTATATACATCAAGGGCAAGTGTACTTTTTATCAAGCATTTTTAGTGATAGCCTTATCTATCAACGACAGCATAATTATATGATTGTATGAGACACAATACAATGGACCTCTCTCTCTCTCTCTCTCTCTCTCTCAAAATTGAGAAAGCATGTGTTGGTTTTCTTTTGTTCCAACGTCATATGTGTCCCTTTCTCCCAAGCTCTCTACAAGCACTCAACTTAATCAATGATTCTCAATCAAGTCGGCTTGGTGTTTCACATCAAAGAACATGCATCTCAAATAAATCTTGGAAGGTTTCTTACACATTGGCATTCATGTTGCTCGATAACATTGTAAGCTTGTTGGTTGCCAAGCCTCGCTGCCTTATTGTAGAGACAGTGAGAACCATGGGATGGAGTCGACTCGATTAGTGGATGTAGGTTACAAGAGTTTATTAGGCTCTTGCTTAAATCCCCCTTCTAACCACTTGTCAAAATTGCACTTATTATATACAGGGCATATTTGACCTAATTATTTTTTGCCTCAAGATGCACTCTAGAGCTTAGCAATGTTGTCCTAATACCCTCCCATGCACAAAATGTGATTTGGATATCTAAAACTTGAGTTCCGAGAAGATTTAGAAAAGGATTAGCTACAACAAAATCATAAATTTATCGAAAGAAACTTACAATGTTGCAAAGAGCTTCCACCTACGAATGCAATGGAACAAACGCCATTCCAAGTAGTCCAATCATGCGATAATTACCAGCTTAAGAAAGAAGAAAGAGAGTACGCAGTGCTCTCTAATCGCATCGAATGCTTGTTATCCAAAAGAAACTTACAGAAGCTTTATAAAATTTGGCTTTTATATCTTAGCCATAAGGTTTTTTAATGTGAAACAAGCTCAAATTTGGGTAAGTAGCGACTAGAGATGACTTAGAAATAAGTCCAATCTGAAAGCTTTTGGCCTCGACTATCGACTTTACATTCTCAAAATCATGATAAAACTATATATTTGGACACAACGGGATTTTTATATAAAAAATGATAGAGATTACAATAATGGGCTCAAAAATATTCAAAATTGTGTTGCCGAATTAGCCTGCTATCCCCCTCCTAGACTGGATCATCCATAATATATCTTTAGATGGCCAAGTAGTGCTTTGGCTTACGAGTTGCATGCTGCTTCTTGAGTGCGTCTAGGAATTTGTAGTACTATATCCGGAGCTTTTTGTCACCTTCTATGAGAAATTGAAGGCTAATGCTCCATGGCAGAGTAATCGACAAATCTTGCCCATAGATTTTCTATTACATGACTAAAGATCTTGGTTTGGAAAGCAAAAATCATGTGTAGAATGCTTCTTCGAAATTTTGCATGTAGTATGATGGAAAAAACATGACTCTTCCATATAATCCATAGAGCACTTCATCAGGTGACTGATTTAATAGTTCATAGCATAACCCTTGGTTGCCTTCAAGGAATGACATCCACGGAGCATCGATTAACTCAACATGATGAAATGTGTGCATCCAGGTCAAAATCATATTTGCAATCTTGATAAACATAATGCATGCTATATCTAGAATCCTTTTGAAGATTTCTATAGCATATGTCGGTGTCTTTAGCATGTAATATTTTGTAGCTTTGCCCTTGGGTGGAGAAAGTCTAAAGTAGTTGAGCCACATCGCAATATATTTCTTCAAGATGAGTTGGTGGTTGCCCCAACTCCTCACTCTGGGCTCCAAGAAAATTGTAGTATTGTTTTTTATTTTGGAGGAGCTTGGGTGCCTTTTCAACAAAACTTTCTCCAAGCAGGGTGTGGTTCTGCATTGTCCGTAGCTTGATCTTTAAGCAACCTTTCTTTGACTTTGAGGACATCATAACTGACAAGAGGATATGGAAGTGACTTCCGGTGCCATGTATCTATAATATATTGGGAAGTCAGCTATGCAACATTGGCAGAATGAAGAATCCATCGCTCTCAGGCCATTGCTTCCTTCCAAATATCCTCTGTCTCTTGTTCTATATTCACCTTCAAGGCTTTTTTGGCTTTGTATTAAAATTTTCAATGGGCCCTAGTTCTACCTCAAGCTCAAGTGGAGCTAGCTCTGGAAGCTAGGCTATGGCTTTAGACTCTTCCTCATATTGGAAAAATTGCAAGGCTTCTGCATCTTTTGGTAGAGATTTCAGAGATTTAGAGATTTTTTTTTCAGTAAGCTTTTTCTTGGCTTTTAGCTGCTCTTGGGCCACCTTGAGATCTCGTAATTTTGCAATCTATTTCTGATAGTCATCTTCTTTGTTCATGAAAGTAAGAGTCTTTGTTTCTCTTCTCCATGCAACAACTCGTCGTCATCTTTGAGTCTAGCCTTTGCTTGTAGTGCTTGGAGGTTGACTACTTCGAGCGATGTCTGCAGCCATTGAGCATGTGCATTCATATCAAGTACAATGGCATTTAGCTCTTGTATTCTTCACTTGTGGCTCTCAGTTTTAGAGGTCAACTTTTCCACATGTGTATCATTTTTATGAGTTCAACCAACTCCTTTGTGTTTGTCTCTTCCAAGATCTTGATCTCAACTTGCAACTTCTTATGTAGAGCACTAAATTCCTTTACAAAAGCCTCTGCTACTTCAAGTTGAGCAGCAAAGTGTTGATTTGAGACCTCCACCTTCGTTATTTTTCTTTCCCTGGTATATAGATTAGTTTTTGTTAACTAAGCTGATGTTTGTTAATAAGATCTCCTAAAGGCCCAAGCCTGTCAACTATACATCAAGAATGAATACAGAGAGACTAAGTGATTATTATTACACACTTTCCCAAAATGGCCGTGTATTGTAATCTCCCAATTTATTTCAAGCCATTGCAATAATTGTAATGTGTGTTACAAGCTCAATGAGAGGTCCAAGCTGTAAAAGATATATCAGTCATTGTACCTAAGTTGTAGATATATTAAGTAAAAGAGCCCTAAAGACCTTAGGCACTCGAACATTGCACATTTTAACCTTGGGTATATAAAGTAGTGTGTAAATAAAATTAGGACTCTCAACATCATGTATTGAGACCAGCTCTAATGAAAACTCATAAGATGTCTGGCTACGAAGTCCTTGAGCTTCTCATTGCTCATGCGACTTGATTAACACTAATTTCAATATGCCTCCTTAACTCTCTTATGATTACACTAAAAAAAATGTAAAAGCTCTTTAAGATTAAGATTAATTAATGACCAACCAATAGGAAAAAAATTGTGGACACACTATGCCCTCAAAATAACAAAGGAAAAAAATATTACACTTCTTAATGACCTCTTACCTAACGAAAAGGTGGGAAGACCCACTTGGAACCTCAAAATTTCCCTTTTATGACCCGATTTTGAAAAATTCTCAAAAATTTAAATTTTTTAATGAAATTTCAAAGTTCAAATTTTATGTCCTTAAAACCCCCAAACCTTTTCTACGGTTTAAAAAAAACACTTTTGACAAAAACCCTAAAATTGAAAAGTTGGCATAAGCCTCGTAAGATTTTCATCCCCTAATTAGAGTGCATTGAACATAGTCCCACGAGAACATGAAGACTAATAATCCACACTTGTTTTGATAAGAATTAAATACTCCATATAGCATATATATGTATAGTTCCAAACAACTCTCATCAATATAAGTGAAGCAAGAGTTTTTTCCTTGAGTTGTCAATCAAAATTTCACCGTAAAAAGAGTGGAGCTTATCAAACTCTTAGATTTTACCAAAGCCTGATTTTCCCTAATATTGGATTTCCACATTATTGACATTTTCCTTGGAGAGCATATAAACTTGTGGATAAATTGTAGCTCAATTTCACATCATTATAGAACTCATCAATTGTCTGCAATTATTCGTTTAGCACCTGCAATGGTGGATGGCATTGTAGATCCATATAACATTGTAAAATTGATCAATTATTACAATCATACATACCATCACAAACAACATTCCCACTGTAAAAACACATTTCATGTGTGAATGTGTGATATTCTAACATTAGTTAATATTTTGATGAATAAATCATGTAAATATTTCAGAAGTTGGGGTTTCATGCTGTCAATAATAGGTTCATGGAACTTCTATCCCAATTGCAGGGGACATGTCCAAGGTTCCAGAGTGTCCACATTTACAGAAAGTTTGCAAACAAAAGGTCAGTGCCTGGCAACTCTCAGGAACTTCAAACTGAGCCACATAGAACGCCCCAACCATGGCTCCGCCCAAATGCTCAAATTTTTCCAGAGAGGTCATGCCTTTGCAAACAAAGATGTCGTAGGTCATAACCTCAGAAAAAGTCGAAGCTTTATGCTCCCATGCAAGCTTCAAACTTACTACTCTTTTGCCAGAAACTACTTCCCAGAAAACATCAGATACTTGGAAAGGTTTTTCATACACTTCTTCTCTGTCGAAGTTGTGTTCATGAGGCGTGTTGACAGCTATATGCCCGAGAAACGCCTCATATGAGAATGTCGACAGCTCCTCACGACGTTTGGCCTCTTCAAATGAGCTCGATGGCTTGATGAAGTCAGAAAGCCTCTGTTTGTTCAAGCGGCACAAAGCAAAGATTCCTTCCAATCTCCCAGGATTTTCCACTCTGTACTTGCAAAGACTCCATCCTCCTTCAGAATATTGGATTGGTTTTTGAGGCCTCATGAGTACGATATTTGGGGATGGACTACTGTTTACCTCCTCATCCTCCTTCGTGTCCAAGATGAAGTGATTGACGCTGTCCCCCTTACTCACTCTTATTAGGAGTGATAGGCTTGAACAATTGTTGCTCCTTACCTGTAGACGACGCACCAGAATCATGGAAATCCAGTTCACAAATGCACCATTTATCACTTAACAAGTCCACATTAAATAGCAATTTAGTAAACACACAGCAATTGGTCAAAGTGTTTAGGGTTGTCTAGTTAAAAAGTTTTGCTTGATTTCATAGCTTAGCACTACCACACCATCCCAAACAGATTGATTGACAAAGGCTTCCACACAGGGAATTTAAACAGAAAAAATTTCTGGAAGGTACACTTACTGTGTAAGAAACATCAAAAGCTGTGTCAATTTCAACATTGGCTTGGTATAAAGCAATCAAGCACTGAGACTCTGCATCAATACTCCCCGAAAACTTGATGCAAGCTCCACCACTGTAGGCAGGGCACTCTCCACTACCAAAACCTTCAATTAGTTTCTTGCTTTCATATCCCTGGCATGTCTCAACCTCCACACCAGTCCTAACTCTCAGGTGAACAACAATGCCTTGATTACCATTTCCATTTACCTGATTTCACCTTTTAATGCTCCTCGCAGAGGCCCTGATTCTATGCGCAGTAATGGCTGCAAGGAAAAGCAATACATGTTGAGAGTGTGTCTTGAAGTGAAGAACACATTTTAGTAATATATAATTGAACAGTGAACTCTTCTTTACATTTACAAACTTATGAAACACCTTCAGGCACAGACATGGACATGTGGATGCACACACGCACCCCATAAACCTACGCATGCGCGCATGCTCACTTATCATCATTATGCTTCCTCTTTCAGCTTTCTATTGAGGCAGGAAGAAATCAGGAATCAGATCCAGAGCAGGGTAATTGTCAATTATGTTATCTAGAGTTGGAGTCAGGAGTATTGCAGTTGCAGCTGCCCAGGTACTAAAGAATATGGGGATGAGTTCATTCTCTTCAACGGTTTCAAACCCGTGACCAAGGTGATGGAGCATAGAAATTACACATATTTGGGACTCTCTCTCATAGAGTTTCGTCATGTCACAAAGAGCCTGGATCATGAACAAGAGCACAGCAGAAGGCTTTCAGAGCAAGGGACATGGTTGAGAACAAGTCATTTTGCGCTTCCATAGAGAGGACGAGTTCAATATCAATGGTATCAGAGGTTTCAGGCCTTTATTTCTCAGCATCATTACCAATGCAAGTAAAAGGCGTCTCGACAGCAGCTGCAGGCTATTTAGCAGCACCGCACCCCATAAAGTAATGAATTCAAAGGTGCCTGAACAGTTGCACACTACATTGCCGCACCCCATACAGCAATTCCTTGCATGATTCATCTTTAATCCCCCTAGTCCTCTTCGCACAATGCCTTTCATTGTATCACACACAATATTTGTCTTCCCATCATACTTTAGGATTTTTTCTTTTTCTAATATGTACACACAACATCTCACATCTGCCAAACTTTGTTTGTAGCTATTGGTCTCACAGGACATTTTGGCCTTTGAAAATGGTTCAGTATGGGTTTCTTTGTTTGTTCTCTTAAGGGCAACCATCTTCACCCACGGTTCATCTACACAGGTAAGACTTCAAATAATTGTCGCTTATGCTCATGTAAATTCAATTCACTTTACAGGAAATTGATGCTGACACTGCCAACAACAGCACATAAATCCTTCCAACACTATTGGGGGTCATTTTGTGATGAATCCAAAAAATATGCCAGACAATCACTTTTAGAGTCACAATATATGATGTGAATAACAAAACACCTGTAGGTTTTGACAGGATATGTTGCTCCATGGGGTTTTGGATATCTCACTTCCATTCACAAAATATTGCTTCCAGAAACCCTAAGATAACAAAAGTATGGACGTAAGCAAGTAACATGAAGCTGGTAATAAAGGGAAACAGTTTTGACAAGAGAGAAAGGTTGCCTGATTAAAGTTGGAAAAAAAGGGAAGGTCCAATGGATATTGTTGAGCAATGGGCCAACATTCTGCTAGGAGTCCCCACCACCTGAGATCAAAGATATAGTTTGCTATGACCTAAATACAAGCTATCAAAACCCGCAGGTAAAAGTTAAGGGCCTTTTTTTTTTTCCCCCCCGAGAAAAAGATCCTTCTATTAGTTAATGAAAACTGCCCATAGGGCTACAACCACCTCTGCAAGAGAGGGCTACAACAAGCATGATGGGGAGACTCTCCCAATGAAAAAACAGCATATATACAATGGGGCTAAATCAAGAGATGGGAGGAGGGAAAAGCCACACAGGTGGACAGTAGTGCCATCTGAGCACCCCCTGGACTATGGTGTAGAAAGGCCCAGGGCGCCAGAGTCGAAGGAAAGCCTCGCGGCGCTCCCGCATGCGGTCGGAGCTGCCCTGTAGTCCCTCAAGCTGTCCTCTGAGAGTATGGATCAGCTCTAGCCAAAAGTCACGAACAGTCTCTGCTGGTGGCATAGGGCGAGCCTCAAAGATGCGGAAACAACGGGCCCGCCAAATGAACCAAAGTGTCAGGCCACTGATGAGCTCCCAACACTCCTCTCTCTCACTGCACCACTCCAGTGGAGTAAGCTCTGTAGCAGGCTGAAGTGTAGGTCGCCCCCCCTGTATCACTATCATCCTGCTGGTGGAAGATAGCTCAAACTGAAGTGCCGGGCCCGTGAGGGTGGACCAAGCCGCTGCCCCCCAAGTGTACTGTCGAGCCGTGGAGAGAGCAGGCATCAGCCGAAGAACTCGTAGCCACACCTGCTGGGCCGAGGGACAGTCCCAAAGACAGTGACGTTGACTCTCCACCAAATGGTCACAAGCTGCACATGTGGCCGAGAGACCACTATGCACAAGCCAGCTCCCTACTGCTGTGGCTCTATGTGCGACCAGCCACTCAAACAAGGTGACTCGCCTCGGCTGTCTGGAGTCCCACAGCCTCTGCCAAAAAGCTGCCAAGAACTCGACTGTGAGGCCCTCCTCCTGCCAATGACGTGCTACAGCGGGGCGGGCCTCTCTCTGTGCTGCAAGTATATGACGTCCAAGCCGAACAGTGTACTGAAAGAAGGGGACTCTTGGGCGGTCTGCAGAAGAGAAGGGGTCCCTCCATAGCCACTCACTAGGATCCCACTGTACTCGTGCCAGTGGACAGCACTCCTAAGCCCATAGCTTCCAGTGTCCTATCTCAAGAGCTGCTGGGTCAGGGTCTAAGACGCAAGTCCTCCCACAGATGCCCACAACTCGGATCCTCTGGAAACAGCACTCTGCTACCTGCGGGGCCTCTACTGCAACTCGCTGTAAGCGTCCCCCACCCTGAAGCTCGAAGAACACGGCTGAGACAGTCTCTGAGCAAGCCTTGACTGAAATGAGAATCTCCAGTCGTGTGAAGGCTCCCATCCACCGGGGTGCTGCTGGCTCGAGAGGCGTGAGCCACTCAGCTGGAACTGACTTTGAGATGTCCTGACACATGCTCTGCACCCCTCTCATGCCCTGTAGCTGGACAACCTGCACCTCCTCCAACAAACCTGTGAACTCTAGCCAGTCACCTAGAGAGCGCGCTGGACCAGCTGCCATGGGACCCCAAGAAACATGAGGCCGACTCCCAACCAAGTGGCCTCTCTGAGTGCTAACCATGGGGTTCCAGACGAGGGGCTGCCGTAGGCACTCCTCCGTGCACGTCGGCGGTCTCTGCTCTAGGCCACGTCGTAAGAGCTCCCAAGATCGAAGCAAACTCACAGCAAATCGGTCCTCCAGTCTCCTACTCAAACCAACTCAGCGCAGCTCTGTAAAGATCCATCTGGTCGAAGGTTGCCAAGGGCCTCCTGACTGAGGCACCCTGGCACGAAGCCTCTGCAGCAAGAACTCCTTCCAGGGCTCCTCGCCTGGAAGAAGTCCTCTGACGACGAACTTCCCAAGAAGGGCTCTTCTCTGCTGTGCTGGATCAATGATCCCAAGCCCTCCCTGAGAACAAAGAAGTGTGATGACCGACCAAGCCACCTTGGCTCGGGCAATCTGAGTGTCGCGACCTGACCAAAGGAAGTTCCTGATCAGCCTCTCTACCTGGCTGATACAAGAACTCGAGAAGATCCAGCAAGAAGTGATGTACCACATAGTCGCCAACAACACCTGGTTGGCAACTACTACTCTACCAGCCAGCGAAAGTCGTGTTGAGCTCCAATGTAACAGCTTTCTCCTGATGGACAGGAGAAGAGGAGCAATCTGCTGCTCGGGGGACAAGTCCAAACCAACCTGACAACCCAAGTACCGAACTGCAGTCCCTGGAGGAATCCACCTGAAACCCTCTCCTAGCATCCAATCTGGCACAAGAGCACTGCCAACCGAGAAAGCCACTGTCTTTCTCCAATTGATCAGTGCGCCCGATGCACAGCAGAAGGTCTCCAAAGCCTACTCACATCTGTGTAAATTGGCCTCCTGGCCCTCTAAGTACAAGGCCGAGTCATCGGCAAACTCAGCGTCCAAAAGCTCATCTCCCCGTATAGGGAGTGCTAAGCCCCTCAGACCAACTTGCTGTGACACCAAAAATCTGCTCATCGCCTTCGCATAGAACAGAAAGAGAAAGGGGGCAAGAGGAAAACCCTGTCTGACCGATCGTGTGAGCATGAAGCTCTCACCTCTACCGCCTGCCAAAAGCACCTGACTGTGAGCCTGTCTGTACAAAGCTGACACCCCTCTGATCCAAGCATCTGAGAAGCCCATCCTGCGTAGCGTGCCCTCTAGAAAGTCCCAGTCAACTCTCTCGTATGCCTTCTCAAAATCGAGAAGAAGAATCACAAGGTCCTCCCCACGGAGTCGTGCCAAGGCAGAAGCCTCCCAGAAGGTGAAGATGTTGTCAAGGATACTGCGTTTCTTGACAAAACCTGTCTGAGTCCCATGTATAAGGCTCTCCAAAAGTGGCTGAATCCTCAAACTCAGAGCCTTGGCAAGAATTTTGTAGGCTGAGTTTAGGATGGTGATGGGGCGCCACTGACGAATCTCATCCAAGGAGCCACCCTCCTTTGGAATGAGGTAAATCAGGCCCTCACTCATGCTATCCAGCATCACTCCTGTGAGCAGAATGTACTGAAAGACACTACACAGATCTGGGCCAAGCAGGTCCCAGTACTCCAAGAAGAAACTGGGAGTCAACCCATCCTCACCTGGACAGCTACCACGAGGGAGGGCCCTAAGAGCCGTGTGCAGCTCCTCAAGCTGAAGAGGTATCTCTAGCCTCTGGCGCATCTCCTCAATCACAAGACAAGGCATCTGTGCCCAAACCTGCTCCCTGCATGCATCCTGTCTCTCTGACTGGAGCTCAGTCGACAGTAACTCACGGTAAAAGTCAGTACCAACTGCACGCATATCCTCGGGATCACAAACAACTGACCCATCTAGTCTCCTCAACTGATTGACCTTGGCATGCGAGTGCCGAGGTCCCACTGTCTCAAAAAAAGCACCTATCACTCTGTCACCCACCTGAGTCCACTGAGATGCCTGTCGGTGAAAGGCAAACTCATGGCGCCTCTCCTCTGTGCAAGCAAGCTCCTGTCGAGCCTGTTGTAACTGCTCCTCCAACCATGGACTGTCTAGATGCTACTTCTGCATCCTCTGTAGTGAAGCAATGCCTCGTCTGAGACGCTGCTGCTCCTCTCTCGCTGCAGCCCGTCGAGCCAGAGACTCCTGTAGAAAAAAGTGGCTAAGCTGAGCTAGGCCTAAGGCCACTCTGTCTGCAGGTAGAGCCTGGCTGTCCATGCCCTCTGTCCAAAGAGCCTCTACCCTCTCTCTGAGTGCTGAGTCCAACAAGACCCGCTCTGAGATGCGAAGCATCGTGCTCCCACTCCTCTGCCTGTCTGCCACTGTGAGGATCATTGGTGCATGGTCCGAGAAGGATGTCCCTGCCAGTATGCCCACTGAGCCCCCCAAGTCACTGAAGTGGTCACTAGTGTAGAAGCGATCTATCCGCGATAGATTCACTCCTCCCACTCTGCGGTCCGATCTAGAGAAGGCAAGACTCTTTGGAGGCCTCACAAAGCCAGAATGCTGCCATGTATCCGAGACCCTCAAAGTCATACACAACCTCTCCCAAGCTGCTAACTCGACTCCATGCACAATAGCATGGCTACCTCCGATCCTGTCAGAAGGGTCCTCCAACATGTTGAAGTCCCCTCCTACACACCAATGGTCAACCTGTGGCAAAGACTCGACAATATGTGACCAAAACTCTGCACGAGCACTCACCACATTGGGCGCATAGATGTTCAGGAAGCCCACAAGGCCACCCTGAAGCTGCATAGTAATCCACTGAGCCCTGCCTGGCACAATAATCCCTCTGCCCACAATGGCCTGCTGCAATGAGTCCGCAATAGTCATACATACCCCACCCTGGATGCCTCCAGGTCCAAAAGCAGCTGACCAAAAGGTATCATACCGTCCACGCACAATCTGACCACATCGCCGAATGCGGCTCTCAGACAAATGGTGCTCCTGAAGCATAAGGAGATCAATCTCTCCTCCCACAAGGCAACGCTGAAGCTCCTGACGCAATCGGCCCCGCTGTCGCTGAAACTGGGGCCCACCTAGTCCCTGCACGTTCCACGAGACGATCCTCATGGGGAGCGAGAGAGAACAGATGCTGTCGCAGCAGCAAGACGGGCTATCTTCGAGGCTGGCTTGGATGGGGAGTAATCCACATCCGAGCGTCCTCTAGATAGGCGAGACTGCAGTGAGTGCCTGGCCCAAGCCCAAGCAGAGCGAGCCGTGCGTAAAGCAACCTCCTCTGTCCAGGAGTCCTCATGAATGTATACATAGCAAGGCAAACACTGCGTATCAGCAAAAAAGTACACCACAATGTGCCTACATCCTGCTGAGTCTGGGGGTGTCACCGCAAACTTGGCCAGTGGCCACAAAGTCTGCAGCAAATCTGTAACTTCAAGTTCTCCCATGTGGTGAGAGAACTCGAGAACCTGTGTATGCAACCATCCCACCACTGAGTCTAGGGACCACTCTGTCTCGGTCCTCCCACAGAGGGGGAAGGAGAAACCAACTGCTGAGTCCAAGGCCTCTATTCCCCTAGCGACGAGGAACAAAGCGTGGACCCTGAAGCAAGCTGCCTCGTGGTCTGCTGCGGAATCGCCGAGAAAGCGAGTGAACACGTAGTCAAAGAAATCCCAGCGGCGTCGGAGGCAAAGGCGACTCGTGGCAAAGGCGCTGCCAAGAGATCTCCTAGCCGCCGGCGAGGGACCACTCTCCTGAGTCGACTGTGGTACTCGAGCAGGAGGAGGGGGAGAAGGAGCTGGGGGGGGGGGGGGGGGGGGGGGGGGAGAGAGAAGCGGGGTGGGGCGACAGAGACAGGAGGGCGAGGAGGGGAGTAGGTGGGAGCAGAGGGCGGGGGAGGGCATGTGGAGGAGGAGGGGACATCTAAAGGTGGGGCGGCTGGCGAGGGTGAAGCTGAGGGGGAGGCTGGCGTAGGGGGCTCCTCCTGCTCAAGAGGACCAAAGCGGTTCCCCGTGGGAACCCACTGCTGCTGAGTAGGCACCTGAGGGCCACTCTGAGTGCCAGGCTGTCGCTGTGGCCCCTGGCGTCGACGGCCACGGGCCTGCTGCCACCCCCCCTCCGCTGGAGCCCCAGGCTCGGAGGATGGCTCTGAATCTGTGCGCTGTGCAGTTGGCTGTGGCTGCGGCCCAGCCTTGGCAAGCTGGGGCTGAGGCTGAGGTGCAGGTCGTGGCCTCCTCCGTGGACAGGCCTTCGCTAGGTGGCCCATCTGTTTGCAAATGAAGCATTGGTTCGGGAGACCCGAGTACTCCACACTCTGTCTAAACCAACCCCCACTCACCCAAGGCAGAAGGATGACCTTCGGGAGCGTGTGGGTATCTCTGACCAAAACTCGAACTGAAGGGATGCCAGCCGCCTTGGCAACTACTGATGCTGCCGTACGAGGTGTCTCCAGGACAGTCCCGATGGCGGAGCCAATCCTGGAGAGAAGTGGAAGGTACTCCCTCCGTAAACCCGGAAAGCAAACTGAGATGGGGATGTCTGCCTCCTCTACGAGCACATCCAAAGTCGGATCAAAACTATGTCGCCACTGTTGAAAGTGGGCGCGTGATGCTCGGATGGCCATTGGACTCATAGCTATGACCTTGGAGGCCATCTCGGAAGTCTCAAACTCGATCTAGTAGTACCCCGTCCGAGAATCTGGACATCCAAGATCTTGCCCACCTCTGCGAGAAGGCGGGCCTGGAGAAGGTCTCGCAGCTCTCCTCTGCTAGGACGCGTGCCGAGAACCTTGCAGATGACAGAGTCGCCTGCAAGCGCTCTACCTCTGCGGCAAGGCTCGCTTGCTCTGTCGGCGAAAGAGCAAGTCGAATGGTGGGCTCAGCGGGGTCGGGCGAGGGGGCTTCAGGCGAGTCCCTCTGTGGTGGAGCTGGAGCCTCCATCTGTGTCTACTGCTGAGTCGAAGAAGCGGACGGTGAAGGAAGTCTGCAACCGAGTACGCCGAGCACTCGTCCGAAGAAGAAATGCTGCAGAGCCAGGTGTAGAAGACCTTCGGGAACAGTGAGGACGACGGGGGGGGGGACGGAGAGAGCGGCGAGCGAGAGACAAAAGGCTGCAGGCGGGGTGGGGGAGAAGCGGCCAGGGAGGGGGGGAGGGCAGCGGACGGGCTGGAGGGAAGGGGGGAAGGCAACGGACGGGCTGGAGGGAAGGGGGGAAGGCAACGGACGGGGGGGGGGGGGGGGCCGGGTTGGGCTAGGCAGCGCGAGGGTGAGGGAGGCAGCGTGAGGGCGAGGGGGGGGCAGGAGGCAGCGCGAAGGGGAGGGGGGGCAGTGCGGGGGCTGGAGGAAGTGCGAGGGCGAGGGGGGGGGGGGGGGGGGGGGGAGAAGGGGCAGCGATGGCGCAGCAGGGGGGGGGGGGGGGGGGGGGGGGGGGGAGCGTGCAGCAGTAGCGAGCACTTCCGTTGCACCTTTACAATGAAATGTTATATTGAGTTAAGGGCCTTTCATTATATGTAATTGCATTTTTGAACATTTGCTGAAAATTTGCTAGCTTAGCTCCATTGGCTCCACAATGAAAAGGGACCCATACTGCCAAGCAATCACAGCAAAATTTTGATTTAATAGCCATGGGGGGGCAAAAAAGACAAAATAAACTAAGTGTGAATTATCCTCTACAGAATTGTCCCTTTCAAGCCTGCACTACCAACTTTCTGAACGATTCATGTTTTTGGAGGAAATCCTAGAAAACAAGGCGTCTGGAGCCAGACGATGGCACTACCTTTCACTCCGACTGAAAAGAGAGAGAGAGAGAGAGAGAGAGAGAGAGAGAGAGAGAGAGAGAGAGAGAGAGAGAGAGGACACACGAGAGAGAAGGAAACGAAGAAGAAGAAAGACTATCGATTAGGGTAGAGGAGCCAGTTTAGAGGCGTTGAACTTGCGCTTGCAATTGGGAGAGCTATGATCCACCATTTCAAGCGTGGAGAGGTGCAGATAAAAGAGCTCCGCGTCGGAAAGCTCCAGCAAAAATAGCAGCGCAAAGGGAGCTCCATATGCGAAGATCAGCAAAGAATACGGATTTGCGTGTAAAAAGAAAGGGGTCCAGAGACAAAACCACTCAGGGGGGCATTTAGAGTCGTGGAGGCCAACGAGGATTGAGCCCCGAATTAAACGGCAGGAATTTCGTCTCAGCTGCGCTAACCACGGAGACACTAGCCCGTCGATGCCTCTCAACTGGGTTAAATAAGACTTATTATTTGGGGGTCGATGGGTCCCTTTTTAGGGAGCCGTCTTTTTACTTCCCTAAAGAGGAGAAAAATAAAGCATACCTTCCAAAAATTGAAGGACGCTCCGTTGTCACGGGCAGAAATTCCCTCGTATTTACACTCCCTTTCTGCCGAAAGGCAGAGCCAATAAACTGAAAAACCAGCTCACTTGGCAATAAAGGCTATGTCATCAATTATGCTTGTTTCGATGTGCTTTTTAGGATTTTCAGTGCTCTCTATGAGAATTATGATCGAAACATATTTTAGAAGCCATTTTCTCCATGAAATGAAAAGTGCTTTCCAAAAAAGCGAAAAGTGCTTCCTAAAAAACCAACATGCTTTTTTATGTTTTCTTGAAGAGGACAACTTCACTATCAAGAATCTACCCTCTAGTGTGAAATTTGAATACGGTTAATGGTTGCTCTTTAAGGTTGACTAGTTTGGATGGATTTGCGCTAATTGTAGCATGCACACTAAGTAGACGAGAGGAGGCTATAAAAAGAGGCCTAAAGACTTAAAAAGGGGGGGGGGGAGGGAAGGGCATTCTTGTCACAAACTGATGATGTGGCGTGCCCAACTGGGAAGAACTGGCCAAGAGGACAAGAAGAACTGAACTGAACTCAACTCAGAAAGTGTGGCCGAGGTGCCTAAAACAGAAAAGAGTTGGAATTTTTATAAAAACCAAAACCTACCAACTTGAATGAACTTACGAGCAACCGTCGTGGGGCTTGAACCCAAAAATATCAAAAGCTTGAACTCTGGGCTAATTTCCGTAAATTGTGCTGACAGTAATAACGTGGTACATTGTACGGAGTTCCACGTTTTGCATTGGCAGATTTCAGCAAAGCTTGCATGAGCTTTGAGAGCAACGCTTTTGGGGGTGAATGCTTTTGGATTTGATGCTTTTGGGCTCTTCCTTTGGGGCATAGTCTCGGAGAAGAGTACCCTCCGGAGTTGTACCTTGGCGAAGTAATAATAAAGAAATACCATTAGGGGCGCCAATCTTTGGGGCTAGTGCGTCTTGGCTCGAAACTACACCGTACCATGTCAACTCTCTCTCTCTCTCTCTCTCTCTCTCTCTCTCTCTCTCTCTCTCTCTCTCTCTCTCTCTCTCTCTCTCTCTCTCTCTCTCTCTCTCTCTCTCAGGTTCAGTTCCACGAACCTCGGACTAAGTTATGGCTCTTTGATACTTTAGTAGCCTCAACTATGTTGTATAGGGTGCAGATATGGGGACCTTTATAGGCCAGGGTGGTTGGAGACGTATGGAGAGGCCCTTCGTACCTATGATCTCTCGACTAATCGAACCAAGGTCTCCGTACCCCACGCTATCATTCGAGCAGAGCTAGCTGCCCCTCCTATGGAGATTGAGGCGCTTACCAGATCAGTCTCCTTTGTGCACAGCTTGTGGGATACTACTAGAGACAGATATGCTAGACTGGCCCTTGAGTCTTCCAGCAGACAGTTAGCTCTTGACGGGGACACTTCATGCTGGTATGCACACATGACATTATGGTTTCAGACGCATGGCTTCACCATGGACAAGCTGCCCCCTTTCCAATACTCTCTTCAGGCATCCTCGATGTCTCTTACACGGGTGGAGATTACTAGACTCATTCGTCAGGACCTGATCCAGATGGATACGAAGAGGACATGGATAGAGCCCCTACAGGAGTTGGGCACAAAGATGGCTTTCTATAGAGAGCATCTTCTCTACCTCACAGGAGATGGGTTTGTGATTCGACCCAGCTACATGGACACACATGTCTCATGCTTTGCGGTGTGCCATTGGTCAGATACGCACATCCTCACATCAACAGGAGATTGAGACTAGTAGATTCACAGGGATACCAGCAGACAGCAGGATATGCCGCTTATGCCAGCTAGAGCCAGAGACAGAGCTACATTACATATGTCATTGCACAGTGTACTATGAGATTCGGGACCATTTCCACTACTTATTTGAAGAGGGTTTCGGTCCTTTCTCTAGGGTCATGCGTTATTAGGATCAGAGGTATCTTGGGCTATATCTACTTGAGTTACACAGATATATACACACTTTACTGGGGAGAGATAGAGAGAGACAGTCCCAAAGATAGATTACAGATTTCTTTTCACTAGATATGGGGCAGCCAGAGGAGCAGCCATCACTGCAGAGCTTGGCCCACACTCATTTGACCACTACCGGCACTCTCATCGACCGAGCATTGGAGCTACGGAGATCCAAACAGCCACGATTGAGGAGAAGGGCTACGCAACAGCGACGGAGACTACAGCAGAGAATTCGAGCCATACTCTCGACATCCAGAGTGCATATGAGGATAGATTCTAGTAGTAGTATCTTTATTCTAGTTCTTCCATTTTGTAACAGATTGGTCTCATAGGTCATTTTGGCCTTTTGAAGACGTTAATATAACATTTCTATTCATTTCTCTTTCTCTCTCTCTTCTCAAGTTCAATTATTTGCATATTTTGTTCGTGTATTGTTGTTGATTTCTCGCTTGGAGTGTCCAAGCCTGTAACAGTGGTATTATAGCTCAAAACAATTCTTCTTCTATAAAGGATCCGATCCTTTCTGCAGCACACAGGGGTTCTCGTCTCTTGGTCGCCTAGGAGATGAAGAAAAGCTTAAACCTAGAGTGGGAACCAATGAAACCAACGGAGATTTTGGCAAATTTCCGACGGTAAAACTCAACAGAATGGAGTACAAACCTCACTTGTAGGTTGACACGTGTGTGAAAAGATTGATCAAGTATTCCAAAGATCCGAAATATGTGAATCACTTGAAGGATTACCTGATTGATGAGATTCACTCGAGATGAAAAGAGACCATCAATTCTACTCTCAAGACGATAAGGAAGCTCAAAGAAAAGCCGAGTGCGAAAAACAAAAATTGTACTTGTAGAAAGAATTTGACCAAGCTCTTGAAAGAAGTGATGAAAGGCTTAAAGCACTCTCGGAAGAAGAGAAAGTCAGCAAATTTCCCCAATTATTTGGGCCGGAAGCCGACTTTCGAGGTGGTAAGAAGATCCAAGAAGCATGTTCGCTTCGAGGATGACCTAGATATTTCTTCGTCTTCAGAGAGTTCCAACAGTTTGTCGTCCTCTAGTTCTAAGTGTGGATGAGAAAAAGCAGACAAAGCGGAGAAAAAGCAAGAAAGCAAACCTTCGAAAAAAGTCTAGAAGGCACAGGGTGTCACGTGCGCACTTCACTTGCGCCACATGGACAAGCTTCTACTACAGTCTAGCTCAATCTTAGCTTAGGACCTAGCTTGGCACCGTTTTGAGCCTCTAGCAGCACGTGCATGTCGAGGCCGGTCATAGTTGCCTACCCTCTCTTGCACAATACAACATTTCAGCATATAGGCATTTTACCGCGTTGGAACCGCCTCTTAGTCTTGCATTTAATTATAAGTGACTCTTCATCTTCCAAATTGTAGGGTTCAGCCAAAGGGCTGCCCGATCCAGCTTTTTGCACCTATAAGAGCATGCCCTTGGGCGCCAATAGAGAGCAAAGGAGCAATGATGACAGAGCCTCTCCAGACAGGACCCGCGTTTTTCTCATCAGCCATCAGCATTTTCATCATCCATCCCATAACCTCGTTGGGATTGCAATCCTCGTCGGAGTAAGCGTTTTCAGTTTTCAGCCCATAGCCTCTTAAGCGATTTCAGTTTTCAGCCCATCACCATCCCCAGTGATAGCAGATCAACCCATAGCCTCCTCGTCATCATCGTCGTCGTCGCAACACCAAGCATCTCCAGCAATACCCATTAGCACCTTCAGTACCCAGCAGTACCCACAATACCAAGTACCCGTAGTATCAAGCACCACAGTACCCCTCGCTATCTCAATAGTACCCAGCATCAGTAGCATCAAGTACCCATTAGCCTCTCGCCATCTTATCATTTAGCATCATTGTGCAAGAAATGGGTGGTTGGGACCCGACATGCCGTGTTGTCTCTTTTCTCTCTCTTAGCGTCTCTCTCATTCATTGTTTTCAGTTTCAGTTTCTCTTTCAAGTGAAGGAATGTAACCCTTCTCTCTCTCTCTCTCTCTCTCTCTCTCTCTCTCTCTCTCTCTTTGCATCTCTCTCTCATTCATTGTTTTCAGTTTCAGTTTCTCTTTCAAGTGAAGTAAAGTAACCCTTGTGTTTGTGCAGAGTACTAGATCCGAGAAAAATCCCTAAACCCCTCTGGTGCTCCTGACACACGGAGCCATCTAGCAGTTCAAAGGAGCAGATTTCATCCTCTGCTGATAGTTCAGACAGTGAGCAAAAGGATAAGAAGATCAAGGAGTTTAAGGATGGGGTCAAGCACCCATCTAACCCTTAATTCATACCATGGTTTGACATCGCCTTCTTAGGAGGTCATTTCTCGGAACACTCCAAGGTGCAAAGGGCGGCATCTCGCTTGAAAGGAAATGCACAAACATGGTGGTCTACTTTGTTGTTGCATAGAGCACCACCTAAGAAGTGAGTAAAAGTCAAGAGTTTTCACTTCTACCTAAATAACGGAAGAATCTGAAGATGTCTTCAGGGCTTGGCATCATCTGAGAATGACTAAGAAAGACACTTTGGATGACTACTGCCAGAGTTTTGGGATATCTATTTGCCAATGTCCTCGTTTCGGAGGGTCACTTTGAAGGACCACATTGAGCGGTTTTGTTGTGGTTTGCCAAAAGAGATTCGATGGTATTGTTTGCAACAAAAGTCTAACTCCATTCAAAGACATAAAAAACATGCCAAGCAACGTTTTGGTATGCATGTCGGCTCATTGACCTTGCAGAAAACAGAAAGAACCAAGGGAACCACATAAAAGTTCATAAGAGGATTCTGAAAAAGTAAGGGAATCAGTTGAAAGTGCATCCGAGGGTTTCTACGAAGCAAGGGAATCAGTTGATGGTTCATCAAAGAATCCCAACGATGTAGATTGAGGTGTCAGTGGACAAGGGAGGCCAACGGGGCTACCTACAGCTCACAGTATACAAGAAAAGAACAAAAAGGTAAGAAGGTCCACCGGATAATTTGGCCAAGGGCACTTTTTGGCTCTCGATGAAAGTGGATGGAGGAGGTGAACATCACAAATTCTCTTCAATTTGAGTTGGTACTTTGAAGCTTTATTAGGAGTGTCTATGCCAAAAGTTACCAATGAATCAGCAGGTTGATATTAGAGTTGAGATTCCTATCCGTTGGTTGCTCTAGTATCTCCCAAGTGTCACGACGACATGGCAACTGCTAACCTTAGTTGTTGGTTTCTTTCCGATGATTTTTAATTAATTTTTGAGACCCTCTTTTTGAAGTCACAAATGCCCGGACATTGTGTGGCCAGTGTGAAGCAACCGATGGCCGAGAGTTTCACCCGCAGACGGGAAGGCCTTGTCGCCACGAGTTGGTCGGCCCAACCGGCACTAGAATCCGAACAGTAAAAGGGTGCCTAGGCTCAATTCAAAGTCATTTAGGCCCCCTCGCTACATATATAAGTCGGTGGATACTAGGAAATTAACTCAAAAGAGGCATAGAGGACACTTGGCAGCACCAGAGGCTTCAAAAAGTCAAACTCAGTCACCTCACCCAGGAATTGGTGCAAAAAGCAATTTGGTGCTGCCTCTCTCTCACACTGTGACTTAAAGTGTGTGTGTGTGAGTAGTTGGTGCAGGTGTTGAAGCTTTAATGGAAAGCTTTCCTTCTCCCTTGCACTATGTATTGCGATGATTCTGCACTCCCGCACCTCTCCCCCCTTTTGAATACAGAAGCGTGAGGCCCCGCTTGAGGGCTTTTCATCTGTATGTACAGAGGCAAGAGCCTCTTGCACACGTACTGGATTAGATAGTTGCTAATCCCCTGCAATTACGGGTGAATTCGAAGAGATTTCACGTGAGAAATCTCGTCCGATTCAAAGGGCAAGTAGCCCTACAAGTTCAGGACCTCGAGGACGCGATCGGCTCGCGAAACGAAGCCCAAAACAGGAAAACACAGCCTGCTGTGTATTTTTTTAGGTTTAGGGTTTCGGCCCCCTAATACGGGGACACGAGGGGACCGTTGTGCGGGTGATCTAGCGCACTTTCAAGGCAGAAAACAGAGAATTCAGCGTGCCGCAGATTCTCGCCAGGTTTTGCAAAGTGTCCGTATGCACCGGGAAAGTCACCTACTCCGTGGGGATACTGTCTGTGAAGCGTCCTAGTACAATTATGGTACCAAAATCAAGCCAGAACATGTCATTTTCAGCCCGGATTATGCGGGACAGCTCGTAGGAAATCGCAGATTTTACTCCCTCTTTGAATACAATAAAGAAATACCGAGAGGGACACCAGTCTTTGGGGCCAACAGGTGTCGGCGTCTGCTTGGTAGTGTTGTCGCTTCCAAGCCATGTGTGTTTGAAGTGTCAATTCCCGTTACAGGTTTTTATTTGCAAAGTTTCTCTGTGTCCTAAAGTCTAGAGTAAAGTTTCGGGTGAAAGCCAAAGGCTGGTTTCATGGTTCCGTCGCCGAGACAAAATCAATTTTTTTTCAAGAAGTGAGCCTCGGTTGGTTTTTGGTGAAGACACAGAGTACAGGAACGTGGGATTACACTATGGCTGACAAAGAGAGGCATTATGGAAGAGGGTTCCTCTTCACTCGAAATGCAGGCAATTCCTACATTGTTTGAGGTTGGCAAGAGTTCACGGCAACATCTGTTTGTACCTCTTGTTGATGTGACTACTCCACCAGTTCAGGGCTTTATGACTAGGCAACTTGAAGATGATGCATTCAAGACTCAGTTGGTTGCCGCTATGAATGTGTTTTCTCGACTGGTACAGAATCCAAGGTTTATGGAGTTTTTGCAAGCGCCACCAGTGTCACAACAGACAAGGCAACTCACACAGCCAGTAGAGCCCGTTGAGGCTCAAGCCCACGTACTTCATGCGTCCCAGCAAGATCGGGAGCACTCGCACGTTGCGGAGTCAGGGGCTCCAAGACAGGTTCCTTCCGTCCATGAACAGGTGGTTAGGACGCCAATTCCACACGTTTTTCCAGTTCAGTCTGGCACCTTTCAGAGTCCACATGTTACATTAAATGGACAGGGAACCAGTTTCCAGACTGAAAACACTGGTGCTTGTGTTGATTCCGTCGCGGTAGATCTGCAAAACGTTGAAATGCCTGGCAGATGCAAAAACGCTAGGGTTGAAAATGGTCTGGCTGTGGGTAATCTGCTAACGCTGGGAGTCTTCTGCTTCTTGTTGTTGCCAATGCAAAAACGCTGGCTGATCTGGTTCAAAAACGCCAGCTTCTGCTGTGATGCAAAAACGCTAGGCCTCTTGGGGAGTTCTGCTGAGAAGTTGCCTGTTGAGCGTGTACTCCTGCTGCCTCTTCTGCTAGAAAGTGCTAGTGCTAGGTTTGCTTATATACAAACTTAACAAAATTGCCCTACCTACTTTCCAACAAGTCACTTAAAAATAATAAATGAAAAATGTCAAATAGGGAACATAGGTCTATGCACTGTAAAAATGCTCTTGATGGAATCTGATGGAAATCTGATGGTCATGTCGTGTGCAACCAGAGGATATGCATCTAATCTAAGTGTCTGGACATGCACGGTCTGTGAACAGACTCACAAAAGTGCCAGATCACTTCCTATTCTAAACTGACTTCACTGAACTGAACCCTAGTCATGTTGTAGCTTGTCCACGGACACATAGGGTTGGATGTGTCACGTGACACAATGCATAATTTTTTTTCTTTGAAAAAAAGTATCTGTATGGATCCGTACAGTACGTTTGTACTGTACGGACCTATTCGTTCGTTGTACGGATGCAACCTTGCTCAGCTTATGGAGGTTTCCAAGACCGGTCTTGCCTTGTTGAAGGGAGAGGACAGTAGGTTTCTGGGCAACATAATGAGGGGCAGCAAACGAAAAATTCAGTAAAGAAGACCTTTGTGAAAACGGCTCCTCAAGTGTCACAGTGGTCAAAAAAGGCCAACAAGGATAAGGACTCAGCCGAGACTTCTAGAGCGCAGGCAAAGAAACAGAAAAGGAAGCCTTTTGTGCGTAAGTCGCTAGAGGAAAAGAAGGTCTTGATGGCTGAGAATAAATGCTTTATATGCGAGCAACCTGGTCACTTTGCTACAGATTGTCCACAAAGGAAAAGACCAACCGACTCAAATGATAAAGAGGACAAGGAAGGAAAGAAGCCCAAACCCATGGCAAGTTTAGTGGGTGACAAGCCAAGCACGAATGCCAGCGAGTTATGCAGAGTATGGGGTAAAGTCAGAGACTAGACGGCACTTATCTTCTTTGATCCAGGTTCCAAAGCGAACTTTATCTCACCAGAGTTAGCTACGAAGCTCGGCATCAGAGCTAAAGAGATGGGGTACACTGCAAAGGCAGGGTTGGCATGTCCTGGCCACTCAAAGTGTGTTACCCCCATCATTGGAAAGATGCATCTGCATATTCAATCGTATGTGGACACATAAGAGTTCTATATCATGCCATTGAAAGGGTGTGATGCGTTGTTGGGAATTCCGTGGATGTTCCGAACACATGGCGTGCTGGATGTCTTCGACAAAAAGATCACCCTTCAGCATAGGGGCAAAACTCATGTTTTGGATGTAAAGCTCAAAGGGGAGTCTGTCCCTATTCTATTTGCTTCGGCTATCACTTCTGTAACTTGAATTTTTGCACGTGATGTTTCAGATAATTGTCAGTCAAATTTATTTGTGTTAGGTAAAGAAAGGTCAACATTTTTACAAGAGTTTAATGACTGTTTTTCTGATTCATTACCGTCACAATTGCCACCAGAGAGGCCCAAGGACCATATGATAGATTTGGTGCCAAGGTCTAGCCCCACCAAATAGACCTCCCTACAGGGTTAGTGCGGCTCAGCAGAAAGAGATTATGGGCCAGGTTGAGGAGCTTTTAGAGAAGGGGCTGATTCAGCCTAGTTCTTCACCTTTTTGCTCCCCAATGCTCCTAGTGCAGACGAAGGATGGCTCTTAGCGCATGTGTATTGACTACCGTGCGTTGAATAAGAGTACCATCAAGAACAGGTTTCCTATCCCAAGGATTGATGATATTCTTGATCGTTTAGACGGTGCTGCAATTTTCAGCAGGATAGACCTTAAGAGTAGGTACCTCAGATTCGTATAGGCCAGAGGATGTGCACAAGACTACGTTTAAAACGATGTTTGGTCTTTAAGAGTTCCTAGTGATGCCATTTGGTCTTACAAATGCTCCTGCTACATTCAATAGGATGATGGACCGGATTTTCCGCTCGCATCAAAAGTTTGTTGGCACATTCTTGATGACATGATAGTCTATTCGAAGAATGAAGAGGAGCATAGGCGTCACTTGACCATTGTGTTCGCAGAGCTCCGCAATCACAGGTTACTTGTCAATCCTAAGAAAAGTGAATTCTTCTTGGAAGAGATCCACTTTCTTCGCCACGTAGTGTCAAAGGATGGTGTCCGAATGGATCCCGCAAAGGTTGAAGCGATCAAGGCATGGCCAGACTTGAAGACTGTGCACAATGTCCGAAGCTTCTTGGGATTATGATCATACTATAGAAGATTTATCAGGAATTTTGTAGAGATAGCTTCACCTCTTCACGCTTTACAAAAGAAAGAGGTCACTTTCAGATGGACCCAAAAAGAGATTTCACCTTTTAGTCTCTTAAAGGAAAAGTTGACTTCAAATCTCGTGATTGTTTACCAAACCAAAGGAAGCCATTTGTGGTCCAGTGTGACGCGTGTGGCAATAGCATCGGAGCAGTGCTAATGCAAGATGGTCGGGTAGTAGCTTACGAGAGCAGAATCTTGCAAGGGCCAAAAAAGACTATGCAAATCTATGAGAAAGAGTTATTGGTCGTCATTCAAGCGCTCTCTAGTTGGAAGCACTACCTGTTAGGTGTTGATTTTGTTGGTGCTGATTTTGTTGTCCAGACAGATCATCACACCTTGCGATACTTCTTGACACAGTGAAAGCTATCCAAAAAGCTTATGCGATGGGCAAACATTCTTTCTATATTCCACTTCCAGATTATGCATGTGGAAGGCAAGAAGAATGTTGTGGCTGATGCGTTATCAAGAAAGCCACAAATTTCAGTTGTGTCAAATTCTTATCATCATGAGCTTGATGACATGAAGGAACAGTATGCTACTAATGAAGATTTTGCAAGGATCTTTGAACAGTTGTAAGATGGGCAACATCTAGAGCACTACCTCCTTAGAGACGATTCTATGATGATGCATGGCACACTTTGTGTCACTAGGCCATTGCGACATAAGGTCATGGTAGAAAGTCAAGTCCCACTGTATGCAGGGCATCGTGGAATTGATGCGACAATGAAAGCGATAGAGACATTCTTTTATTGGCCTACTTTGAGGAGAGATGTGGATGCCTTTGTGTGAGCATGCGTGATTTGCCAAAAGGTCAAGTTTGACAGGCAAAAGGCACCAAGATTATTACAGCCATTGTTGATTCCGGATAAGCCATGGGAAAACATTGATATTAATTTTATCTTTGATCTTCCAAGAACGCCGACAGGGAATGATGGTATATGGACCATTCTTTGCAGGTTCAAGAAGCAGGACCATTTTATTTCTATCAGGAAGAAGATAAAATTTGGCCAAATGGCACGGTTGTTCATGTACAATGTGTTTAAGTACCATGCTATGCCACAATCGATTGTCAGTGATTGTGATCCTTGCATGACGAGTTTGTTTTGGAGAGGATTATTTGAGAACATGAGCACTATGCTCAAGTTCTCGTCTTCGTTTCATCCACAAACTGATGGACAGTCAGAAGAGGCTACTTCTATTGTCTTGGATCTGCTAAAATGTTATGTGTTAGATAATAAGGACAAGTGGGGACAGTATTTGCCTATGCTTGAGTAGTTCTCGTCTTCGTTTCATCCACAAACTGATGGACACTCAGAAGACGCTAATTCTATTGTCTTGGATCTGTTGAAATGTTACGTGTCACATAATAAGGGCAAGTGGGAACAGTATTTGCCTATGCTTGAGTATGCGTACAACAATACGGTGCGTTCGTCCACAGGCAAGGCACCTTTTGAGATTGTTGAGGGTGGAAAAAAGGTTCCTCCCATTTTGCATACAAAGGACAAGATCTTTGAGGCAGATCAATATGTTGAGAACATGGATGAAATGTATGAGAAAATCAAAGTTGCCCTAAAGAAGACTCAGGCAAAGTAGAAAAGGGCTGCTGATCGTCACCGACGTGAACTGTTGTTTTCACCTGGTGATTGGGTTTTATTGAGGTTTGAGAAGGCAAGGTCAAAGAAGATGAAGGGCAAAGAACGGTTGTTTCCGAAGCTCAACATGCATTACTACTATGGACCTTTTCAAGTGCTTGATAAGATCAGCAATGTTGCTTATAGGCTGAGATTGCACTGCAGGTGCACGAGCTCGAGGACTTGCAACAGATGCGACCAGCTCGCGAAACAGAGCCCAAAATAGGGAAATACAACCTACTATGTATTTTTGCAGGTTTAGGGTTCCGGCGGGTGATCTGGCGCACTTTCAGGACAAAAAAAAGAGAATTCAGATTCTTGCAGGTTTTGCAAAGTGTTCGTATGCGCCAAGAAAGTCACCTATTGCGTGGGGATACTGTCTGTGAAGCGTCCTAGTACAGTTATGCTACCGAAATCAGGCCAGCACATGTCATTTTCAGCCCGGATTATGCAAGACAGCTCGTAGGAAGTCGCAGGTTTTATTCCCTCTATGAATACAATAAATTAATACCGAAAGGGGCACCAAAATTTGGGGCCAACAGGTGTCAACGTCTACTAGGTAGTGCTCTAGCTTCCTTGGTAGCGCTCTAGCTTCCAAGCCGTGTGTGTCTGAAGTGTCAATTCACGTTATAGGTTTTTATTTGCAAAGTTTCTCCGTGTCCTAGAGTCTAATGTAAAGTTTCGGGTGAGAGCCAAAGTCTACCGCCCCACGGGCCGGTTTCATAGGGAATGAGGGTTGTTTTGTGGTTGTGCCCGGCCGTATGTGAGGTAGACGTTCTTTTCTCGACGATGCAATCCACGGTGTTGCCCACCTGATAGGCTCGCATGAGGCGGGACCCCCATTCCTAGGGTTTCCCACGGTCAAAGTCTCCAATGTTCTACAATTCTGCTACTAAATATGTGTCCTAAGTCATTTTAGTGAGTTGACATATTTATTAGCATTTTTAGGCCTTTTTCTTGGTCGTGGGGTTTTTCAGGCAAGTACGGCAATTTCCCAATTTCCCTATATAGGCAACGCCTCCCCCCCCCCCATATCATTGGCATGCTGTGATCATTGCAAATAGCCAACGTTTGAGCATACACACTCTCTCTAACGTTTCCACTCTCTAGCGTTGTGTGTGTGTTTCCTCTCTCTCTCTCTTCCCAGCGTATTGCTTGCGATCTCCTCTCTCTCTAGCGCTTCCTTTCCCTTGCACTTTGAGCCTCTACACGTGTGGTTGCAAGCGTGCTTGGCTGCCTATGCCTGTTCGGTGGGCGGTACGCAATAAGAGTACAGCTACGAGGAAATCTTTCGCAATAGATCGGAGATCCATTGGCTGCCCGGTCTCGAAAGGAGTTTTGCTTGCGGTTGCAAACACGTTCATCGCCCAGTTTCACCCTTTTCTGATGCACCTTTGACATGGTATTAGAACCACAGCGTGCTCTCGAAACAGATTGGTGATTTGTGCGAGTTTTTGGTGCTAAATTTTTGTGAAGAAAAGAAACGGTTTGCTGTTTTTTCTGCGTTTTTCACTCATTTGGGACTGATCATGGTTGTAGTATGGACCGATTTGAAGTTTCCGTTTCTTCTACCTCGATCTAGCCTCGTCACATGCCCAAGTTCTCCAACAAAATGGAAAGGAGTGATAATTCTAACATGAATTCGGTCCGTGATGAAGAAGTACAACATGGCGGTGTGAACTGTGGTGGTGGTGAGCTACCCATCAACGAGGAGTGGGGAGATTGGTTCCATCCCTACTCCGGAGTAAGTGATCAACTTGTGAGGATTAGTGGTGCTAATCCTATAATTAAGACTTAAAATTTCATACTTAAGATCAAATTGAGACTCAAGAGACTGAATGTGTGTTTGATTGATTGAATGAATGCTTTAAAACTGAGTACAATAGGCTCCTTATATAGGAGACGAAGTGACACAAATGAAAAGACACATCTCATGGTGAAGAGACGCTACTTTAGACGTAAAGACACATCCTTCGGCGAAGAGCTGCAACCATTGGATGAAGAGTCGCAACCATAGAGCGAAGGATGTGACCAATCATCGAAGGAGTGTGGCTTTTGGCCAAGAGGCATGTCTCTTGAGCGAAGGGTCGTGACCATCCAAGCGTAGGGGTTCTCCTTGGCATGGTACTTTACGTATCTGCAACTAGAAGTAAATGTAATATTGCAACATAGTCACAATCAATGACATTCCCTCCCATTTAAAATGAGAGCCCGTGTCAAAGAAATGACTTTTGATGGTGATAGAACTTTGGAAAAGCATTAAATCTTCGAAAATCTTCAATCTTTGAGTTATTTGAAATCTTTGTCTTAAACCTTTACTTTTTGCGAAACCTTTTTGCTTTGATTGCTAAATCCCATGTCATTGCATTATTTGAAGACTTTTCAGAGGAATCTGGCATAATCAAGTTGACTGCAAAAAGAGATTGATCTTCAAAATCCTTCATGTGATGTAAGACTTCTGGTTCAAAATCTTTCAATAACTGTGTAATATTTGGTGAAGAGGAAATCTTCTCAAGGCATTCTTCAAAGGGAGTAACGTAATCTTTATGAATCACTGGAGAGGATTTTTGACTGACACTGCAATCATCTTACAATAATGAATCCCAAAATTCTTCAGAATCATCTTCAGATAATGTCACTTCATGACTTGCAATTGGCATAATATCATCATCCACAAAGAATCAAAGAAAGCATAATCGTCTTCTGACTCAAAATCTGCAACTATGTCCTTATCTTTGTCTAGGAACGAAGTATCACTTGGAAAAACTTCTTGCTCGAAATTGATTCGGGAGAAATAAATAAATCCAAAAATTCATCAATAATAATTTATGCTTCCGCATCGAAAATCATATTCGCTTCATAATCCACTGTATCATGTCGTTTGACTAGTACACGAGAGGCTTGAAACACTCGTTCCGTATGATAAAGCCCCTGTAAAATCAATTCACGTCCATCTTTGAACAAATTACTAGTATGTCCTCGAAAGCTAATTGCTGGATCGTACTGGAATAACAATGTTGACCAAGAATCATGTTGTATTAAGATAAAGGCATGACCTCGAAATCCAGTTAATCTGAATAATTTTGAATATCGAACTGCAACTGTCGAGCTGGCTCATCACAAGTTAAAACTGATCCATCTACTAATTCCACATCATATAAGTGAGATGTCTTCTGAGTTGGCAAGCCAAGCTGTCGAACTATTTGAGTGCTGACGAAATTATTAGAGTATCTGCTGTCGACCAAAATATTGATGGAGCGACCATTGAGAGTTTCAAGAAGACTCAGAACTTGCTTTGAGAGAGGCTCCAAAACTGAAAAATCACACTGAGCATGCTTCATAAGAATAGTCGTATCCGCTGAGACATGAATTGTATTGAGCACAAATTTTCCTTTATCCTTAGCAGAAGCTGGTTGTTCTGAATTCAATGATGTTTCCGCGTTGGAATTTCTTTTCAAATTAGACGGATTTGGTTTCTTTGGACATTCGCAAATTGTACATAATCCTTCCTTCTTTGGAGTTAAAGAAGCATTTGACGAAGAGCCTTGCTGAGTATTGGAATGCCGATCTTGAGAAAAATCACGTCCTTTATCCCGATCAAGTGGAGGAACCTTTGAGGAAGATCTGCTTTGAGATTGTCGATCTTGAGAGTAGAACCTTGAAGTTGAATAAGGTGTTGTGGCTTGCTTTCTAAACTGAGATTGTTGCTGTTGACTTTGGCTATAGCCTTTTTTACGATCGCGCTCTGAAAAGCAAGCGCTGTTTAAAGATCTGGCACGAGGGAGAAAGTTCTGTGTAGGGCGCCGATTATCGCCAAGACGCTCCACATAGGCAATTGCAACATCCAAGGTGGTAGGGTTGTACTTGTGAACATCGTCCTTCAGGGTTGGTTCAAGCCCGTCTATGAAACTATGTAGTTTATCAAAGGGGCTGAAATTCTCTATCTCCAGAGTCAGTCTCTGAAACTCTATGATATACGCAGCCAAGGAACCTGTCTGGCTCAGGCGGCGAAGAGAGGACCGGACATGAAAATCCGCATTGGCAGGTTCAAATGTCTTGTGAATTGCGCGCCGGAATTTGTCTCAAGAAGGCGTGTGTTTACCATCATCAACCTGTCGTTGCCACCAAAGAAATGTTGTGTCCTTGAGCAGAGAACTAGCAATTGCAACTTTTTTACTCTCGACCAAGTCTATGTTTGATAAGTAAACCTCCATTTTTGAAAAGAAATTGGTCCAGTACGCACTTATCGCGGCGACCATTATACGGTTCCGGCAATTTAACATCAAGCTTCTTCTTCTGTGCAGCATTAAAATTTTTTTTAAGTAATTGAAGTTCGTGATTATCTACCTCATCAGTTGGATCTGGTTCGTTTGGTTTGATCACTGAAGCTTCGGAAGAAGGTGTGGAAGAAGTAGCACTAGTCATCCGAGAGGTTGTAGACGACTTCGAGAAGTGTTTTGCATCTGCATCTGATCCAATTGAGTGTGAAGTGATGCGAGACTTGTGGAAATTGTGGCCATTTGCTCCTTGATAAGCGTAAGGGCGTCCTCAGATTGACCTTCTCCATCTTGAGAAGTCGGCATGGTTACTCCTCAAAGGGAATAACTAAGGAAATAGGAACTCGAACAAGTTCAGGAGCGGGTTCTGGGACTTTAGTCAGGGAATTGGGAGTGTCCGAAATCACGATCACCTCTTACGGAGGAGGATTTTCGGGTAAAACATCCTCCAGAACAACATCTATATATGAGATGAAGGGAATATGCACGTAATCCCCGTCGGCATCGCAGAGAGAAATGCTGCCAACGTTGGAGGAGGGATGAGAGAGGGCAGCGTTCGAATAATGGCAACGCTCACTGCTCGTCATGTTATTTTTTTACGTAAGATGGCTAGAGGTTTTGTGGGTATTAAAAGGGTCCTTTCACAGTGGCTTTAAATTTGGGGTTAATTTGGGGAAAGGCCGGACAAGTTTTTGTGGACACTTTAATAATTCCAAATCATAAGTGGGCTGCCAGCGTTAAAACTCCAACGTAAAAATTTCAGCTAGCGTAAAGCATTTGCTGAACTTTGCCGCTTGGGAGATTGCGCATGAAGGGCCAGAAGGATGCGACCCTTGGGACTAAAGGGTGCCAGCGATTGGGTGCAGCCAGTAGCAAGGGATGGTGTCTGTTCACATGAAGGGGCACAGACCGGCTACGAAAAGATGCATCGTTTGGGGAGGGGTGCGATCCTTGGAGAGTTGGTGGCTGCCTGCTGATTCAATACCTTGTTACGCGAAGGGGCACCAACGAAGGGGCACATCCCAATGAAAGGGCACGCTAAGGGGCACTAGCACAATGATCCCAAAATTCGTCGGGTATGCCACACACATCGCCATATTGCTGTCTTTCATTTATATAATTGGAGCAGAATAAACTTAAGTTACCTCATACTCGTTTGGGTGTGTGTACCACCGTTCTGCTGCTTCCATACAACTTCGGGAGAGAGGATAGAGTGTAGCAGTGAGGGTGAAAGGCTCACAACCCTTTGGGTCCCAAGAAAAAAAATTGCTCTGATACCAGTGTGAGGATTAGTGGTGCTAATCCTATAATTAAGACTTAAAACTTCATACTTAAGATCAAATTGAGACTCAAGAGACTGAATGTTGTTTGATTGATTGAATGAATGCTTTAAAACTGAGTACAATAGGCTCCTTATATAGGAGACGAAGAGACACAAATGAAAAGACACGTCTCATGGTGAAGGGATGCGACTTTAGACGTGAAGACACATCCTTTTGGCGAAGAGTCGCAACCGTAGAGCGAAGAGTGTGACCAATCGTCGAAGGAGTGTCGCTTTTGGCAAAGAGGCGTGTTGCTTGAGTGAAGGGTCGTGACCATCCAAGCATAGGGGTTCTCCTTAGCATGGCACTTTGCGTATCTGCAGCTAGGAGTAGATGTAATACTGCAACATAGTCACAATCGTGACACAACCAATCAAGATACCTACCCTCCCTACCTTTCCCTTGGATCAGCAATTGAATGGCGAGAACTATGCCATTAGGAAAGCGACCATGATGACAATTTTCGACTCTTAAAAGCTTGGAGGCTTTATTTCAAGCAGCTTTCAAAAGCCAAAAGACCCTGCGGGAGCGAAGTTATGGAAGCGTGTCAATGCTTGAATACAGTCTTTCATTATCCTCAACAGTACACCATCAATCATCAGTCACATCCCATTCAATTGGTGGAGGACGTGAAGTTGATTTGGCATCAACTTTCTTCACTTTATGATTGAGTTTCTTCAATGAAGCGGATAGCCCTCGAGGTGCAGACTGCAGTTGAGGACCCTGGATGCAAAGAACTCATCCATGAGGGATCATATCAAGAAGATAAAGGAGAGATACTTCATATGGAAAAGCTTACAGGTTCAGAGGACATGGCCATCCAGCTTTAGGCCCAAACCTCCTCAATGTACCAATTTCTATTCTTTGTTGATTACGAGTGGCCGGCTGAATACTATTTCTTGGGATGAGATTGTTCCAATGGTGCTCGACCAAGAGGAACGGTTCAGTACGGAGAAGAAGTCAGGCTCCGAAGCCTTGACCGGTTCTTCAAACAATAACAAGAAGGAGAAGGGTAAGAAGAAAAGCAACAACAACAAAGAAAAGAAGAGTGATGCTCAAAGGGAAGCCTTGAAGGCTGCACGTCATTGCAGTAATTGTGGGGAAAAGGGCCATTATTGGCAGAAGTGTCTAGAGCGAGTTGGAGACGCTTCGACTTCTTCGGCGGCAGTGGTGCAGTCACTAGCCTTTGTTCATGACCGCAGAGGACTCTCCAAGGACATCAAAGACTCTGTCAAGTTTCAACTCTTGCGGTTCGAGATGATCACGATACAGTGGTGCCTTACAGCACATGACACCTTCTAAGGATCTTGTGTCCAACATGCAACGACATTGGTACCATTTTTATTGGCGACAAATCTGAAATTCTTATTCACAGTGAGTAATCTATTGAGTTGATTCCCGACGGTAGAGAGGGTATGCATACCTCCAAGGTACTTTATGCTCCCAAGTTCGAATTTCATCTTATGTATGTGCACGAGGTGTGCAAGCTTGGCATGGAGGTGATTTTTACAGAGGATGTGGTATCTATTCGCGACAGATAGCTACAGGTGATCTTTGGCATTACAGATTTGGTCATTTGATCGATGATGCTCTTTGGCTTGCTTTTCATGAGCAGATGCTTACAGGCTTACCATATGTTGGGAGTAAGCATGGGAAATGCATTACTTGCATTCGTGGGAAGCAACATTGAGAAACTATTCAGAGGCTTGCTACGCGTTGAGCCATTGCCATTTTGGAGTTGGTTCACACTGACCTTTGTGGGACTATGCAGACTCCTTCCCTCGGCAAGGCTCTCTATTTCATGTTGCTGGTGGACAATTCTCGCCCCTTTACTTGAGTATATTTTCTATGGCACAAGTATGAGGCATTTGGCCTCTTCAAAATTGGCATTCTCTTGTGGAGGAGGAGAGCAATCAAGTGTTGAACTTAAGACTATTCGATCGAACAAAGGCGGGGAGTTTACCTCATAGTTACCCGGAACGAAAAATCGGAACGGGGAACGGGGAACGAGGAACGACAACATGCATGAAATGCCATTCCCTATTTCGAATACTCATGTTTGAAACACGGAACAGAGAGCTTAACTATGGTTTACCTACAAAGTATTCATTCAGTTTTGTGTGGACGATGGCATCAAGCGAAAACTTGCGAATATCAAATCCCCTTTAGAGAATGGAGTTGTGGAGCGAAAGAATAGGACAGTGCTAGAAATGGCACGAACTATGCTTGAGCATTGAGACTTGCCAAAGTTTTTATGGGCGAAGCCAATTGCGACGGCAATTCATACCATAAACCGATCTCCAACCTCTTCAATTCCAAGCCAGACCCCGTTTGAAGATTATTTTGGTAAGAAGCCCGATGTCTCCTATTTTCAGATATTTGCATACGTCCATGTACCAAAGGAGCAGAGGGGAAAGTTTGACCCCAAGTCCAAGAAAATGGTTTTTGTCAGCTACAATCCTCTTTCCGAGGGATATTGACTTTATGATCCATGGAAGAAGGACGTTGTACTCAACCGTGATGTAGTCTTCGACGAGTGTTTACCTTCAGAGGGGGCCTCCTCTCCCAAGTCTTCCACGACAACCCCTGATTTGCCGACCAAAGGAGCAGTGGGGAAAGTTTGACCTCAAGTCCAAGAAAATGGTTTTTGTCAGCTACAATCCTCTTTCCGAGGGATATTGACTTTATGATCCAAGGAAGAAGGATGTTGTACTCAACCGTGATGTTGTCTTCGACTAGTGTTTACCTTCAGAGGGGGCCTCCTCTCCCAAGTCTTCCACGACGACCCCTGATTTGCCGATACTTGGAGACTCAGATTATGTTTTGCCTCTTGATGAACCCTCTTCTTCGACCCCCTGTCCCTCAGGTTATGGAGGAGGATGCACCCAATCCAGATGATGCAAATGAGACTAATCATATTGCAAAGTTAGAGCTAGATATACCAGTAGCTCCTCCCTCGGTGAGCAAGCCAGACAAGTTACCAAAGTGGCTGTTGAAGACCTTGCGAGATGCACCGACTTCAGATTTTCCACCAGATTGGCCTGAAGCCGATACTACACGACGATCTCAGTGACTTCGATTTGCTGAGGTAGATGGGACTTATTACAGGTGAACTATGCTTTGATGTCGATAGTGATCAAGGACGGAGATCCTCTGATAGTTGCAGAGACACTTTCACAACCAAAGTGGAAGTTGGCCATGCAGAGAGAGCTTGATTTCATCAAGAAGAACAACACTTGGGAGTTGGTTATGTAGCCTGCCCAAATGAATCTACAAGACCAAGTACAAATCTGATGGTTCTTTGGACAAGCACAAGGCAAGGCTCGTTGCCAAGGGCTTTTCTCAGAGACAAGGTGTGGACTATGACGAGACCTTTGCATCAACTGCAAGAACGGAAACCACTTGGACGGTTTTTGCCCTTGCTTCCTATTTTAGGGTGGCCGGTTTTTCAGACGGATATAGTTTCGGCTTTCCTCAATGGTCACTTGGAGGAGGAGGTGTATGTGGAGTAATCACCAAGGTTCGAGGATCCAGATTTCAGAGACATGGTTTGTAGGTTGCTAAAGGCTCTCTATGGCTTGAAGCTAGCCCCTCGAGCGTGGTACTCAAAGATAGAATGTTTCTTCCTACGACACTCCTTTCGACGATCTTCTACACGCCTAGATTTATACATTTACCATGAGAGAGGATTGCTAACACTTGCTATCCTCTATGTGGACGATCTTGTGATTACAAGTAGCCATGTTGAGCACATTCGCAGTACCGTGGAGACCTTGGCTAAGGAGTTTGAGATGACAAATCTCGGCTTGCTTCACTAGTTTTTTGGATTAGAGATATGGCAGACAGAGGAGGGCATCTTTCTCTCTCATTGCTATATCCAAGAGTTGTTGGAAGCCTTTGGTATGACCCTATCTCAACATCCCAATCAGAAGCCGTCACAGTATTACTCCTCAAATGTAGGAGATGCTACAAAGTATCAAAACTGGTCGGTTCTCTTATTTGGGTTCTCAACACCCGGTTTGATATCAGTTTCCCAATGGGACTTCTCAGCTCTTTCATGCACAGACCTACCAAGTCACATTTGGAGCAATCTCTTCGGACTCTGCGGTATTTAAAGGCGACCAAGTCATTAGGCATTCACTATGCGATTGGAGGTACAGACTCCAAGATCGTTCTACGAGGATGGAGTGATTCAGACTAGGGTGGGGATCCAAATGGACGACGGTCGACTACATGTTACACCTTTTCTTTTGGCTCGGGAGCAGTTTCATCAAGAAACTGCGGACAATTGCCTTATCCTCCACAGAGGTAGAGTACAAGGCTGTTTGCAGTGCTACATGTGAGTCAGTGTGGTTACGGGGGCTGCTTTTGGTGATGGGCTTTCCTTAGCAGATGACCATGATGTACTTTGACAACCAAAGTTGTATAGCCATTGCGAGGAATCTGGTGTTCCATGCTTGGACCAAGCATATAGAGATACAATACCATTTTGTTCGTGAGAAGACCAATGATTGCTCTATCCGACTAGAGTACATTCCGACGTCAAATAACCTTGTTGATAGCCCTATATAGGCAGGTAGGACAATTTCTCCATTGCCCTGTATAGGCACCCCCCCCCCTTTTGTATGTCATGTGCGCACTTCACTTGCGCTACGTGGACATGCTTCTGCTACAGTCTAACATGAGTGTTAGCTTAGGACCTAGCCTGGAATTTTGTGAGCCTCTAGTAGGACGTGCATGTCGAGGCCGGTCATAGCTGCATACCCTCTCTTGCACAGTAACACATTTCGGCATATAGGTGTTTTGCCGCGTGAACCACCCCTTAGCATGGCATTTATTAGTAATTGATTTTCAACATTTTATTAGCAAGGTCGTGCGACCTTTTTGGCTGATGCTTGACCCAGATGTTGGAACCTATTTAGGCAGCCCTAGGGGCACTTGGAACACAGGAAGGCAGGAGGAGGAGAAGTATTGGCAATCCTCTCAACCTCACTGGAGTTTTTCAGCCAGATCGCCAGCGTCTTCCTCAAAATTCCCTCAGCTTTTTCAGCCTAGAAAAGCAAGCATTTTCAGCCCAGAACAGCCAGCAATTCAGCCTATGATTGCCATCAGATTTCAGCCCCCAACCTCGTCATAGTTGCAGATTCTAGCCATCAACATCGCTAGCGTTTTCAGCATTCAATCATAGCCTCCTTGTCGTCGTTGTCATCATCATCGACACAGCACCCCAGCATCTAGTATCCCTTGTGTTCTCGCTTGGCTCCAGTCTAGCTTCACATAGGGATCTTCAGTACCCGCGGTACCCCTCAATACCCTTCAGTATCTCATTAGTACCCAGCATCAGTAGCATCGGTACCCATAAGCATTAGCATCTTAGCATTTGGTCATTGTATCAGCATTGTGCAAGAATAAAGAAAGTACTTGCTCTTGCAAAAGAGCAAGGGGGGCCCTTGAGGGTTTGGGACCCGACATTCAATGTCGTCTCTTTTCTCTTATGTCTCTCTTTCATTCAGTTCAGTTCAGTTCTTTCAAATGAAGTAAAGTGTCCCTTGTGTTTGTGCGGAGTACTAGATCCAAGCTAAATCCTGTAAACACTTTTGCTACACCTGACATTGTACCATTGGCATATTGTGATCATTACAGATAGTCTGTGTTTGGGCATACAGTCTCTCTCTAGCATTGCCACTCTCTAGCGTTGTGCTCTCTCTCTCTCTCTCTCTCTCTCTCTCTCTCTCTCTCTCTCTCTCTCTCTCTCTCTCACACACACACACACACACACACAAACCGGCCCATAGGGCGGTAGACTTTGGCATTAACCCGAAACTTTACTTTAAACTTTAACACCCAGAGAAACCTTGCTGAAAGAACCTGTAACAGGAATTAACACTTCAAAGCACGCACGGCTCGGAAGCTAGAATGCTCCCAGCAAACGTCGACAACCTGTAGGCCCCAAAAACTAGCGCCCCTTTTGGTATTTCTTTATTCCTTTAGAGAGTAAAGTTACAAAACTAGAGTCCTAGAATCTTTACCTGTATCCGACCGTATCACACCTGTTCTGGCAAAATTTCGATAGCATAACGGCCCCAAAACTCGCCTTGAACAAATCCCCTTGCTGGAACTCGCTTCCAAAAACATAAACCCTCTGTTTTCAGCCCAAAAACAGCAATTACAGCTCGCTGTATTTACTGATTTTTACCCTGTTTTCACCCTTAACCAGTCCCAAAACTGTCCTCTAACAATGGGACAATGTTCCCAATGCTTCTGGCATCCATATTACGGCAAAACAATCCAAAAACAGCGCATAACCAGCGTTGAAAATGCACCTGTAAGATGAGGTTATCACCCCTGCTTTTGGAGTAGCAGTTAGCTACTCCTGTTCCTGCTCAAAGAGGCTCTTGCCTCGGCACAGAAGTTGCAAGCATAAGACCACACAACTGTACATAGGTCAAATGAAGAGCCCTCTTGTGGGGCGTCACGTTACTGCACATAGGGGAGAGAGAGAGCAGTGTAAAGTGTGCAGAACATCACTTCTTGCACTACACTATACATGAGAGGGAAAGCTTGCACACAATAGCTTTGGTACCTACAACCATCCACCATGTGGATGAAAAATGTAGCCCCCACGTTTATTTCAACGCTTTTCTCTCTCCCAAGGTGGAGAATGCCCAAAAATGTGCCAAGTGGCACTCATGCATGGTTTTCCCGTTTTGTACCTTCCGGTCTAAAAATATCTCAATCGATTGCTCATTTGACTTAGCGGCAGAGTAATATAATGTTCCCCTTGTCATTCTGAAGCTAACGATGCGAACAGATTTCATGGCCCAAAATAGCAGTTCCCTAAATTTTAGGAGATGCTTCCATTGGACTCTCACTGGTTGTCTGCCATCTTTCACCACTGAGACCACATTCAAAAATGCAATGTAGCCCAGTTCTCGGGTGATTTTCTCTTGGTGACCCCACCTTGGCACTGTGCCTCCATTGAGTTAGTTTCCTAGTATCCACCAACTTATTCAGTGCGGCGAGGGGTCCTGGATGACTTTGAACTAAGCTTAGACACCCTTTTACCACTAGAATTTCAATGCCTACCAACTTCCTGTCTGTGCGTGAATCTATTGTTTCACACTAGCCATACAATGTCCGGCCATTTGCAACTTCAAAAAGAGGGTCTCAAAAATTAAACGAAAATCATCGGAAAGAAACCAACAACTAAGGTTAGTAATTGCCACGTCGTCGTGACTCTCTCTCTCTCTCTCTCTCTCTCTCTCTCTCTCTCTCTCTCTCTCTCTCTCTCTCTCTCTCCAATGTTTTGCTTGCAATCGTCTTCTCTCTCCATAGAGCTTCCTTTCTCCTCCGCTTGGAGCCCCTACACGTTTGGTTGCAGGCGTGCTTGGCTGCCCGTGCCCGTGCCCGTTCGATGGGCAGTACACGATAGGAGTTCGACTACGAGGAGATATGCCACGATAGATCGGAGATCCATTGGCTGCCCGGTCTCTAGAGGAGTTTTGCTTGCAGTTGTAGAGAAGTTCATCGGATGAATCCGATTCACCGTTTTTTGCTGCACTTTGATAGTTGAATCTCGTGCGGTGCAGACTACACAAGAGGAAAGCCACTCCACTCCTTTGTCAGAGATTGCTAGATTGAATAAGGTCACTAATTTCTCCTTGAGATTTTAGAAATAGTGACAAGATGAGGGTATTTTGCAGAATGACTTTATGAAAACATGTACATTGAATTGGAAATTCCCTTGATTGAACTAAATACATGTGCTCTTTAATGTGTGTATTGTTAGAGATGTGTAGAAAAAGATAAAATGTCTGCAACATGTTGTCTGATGAACGATTTTAATTTAGTGCATCTAGACATCTATTAGAGATCGACAAGATCATGATGTAATGCTGAGTGAATGAGAAATGAATGAGATTCAAAGCATCAAGATTTCTATCTCGATGAGATGACTGGATATAGTTGTGAGTACATCAAGAGTTCCGGAAGGATGACATGGCTTCACAATAATCTATGTGCATCAAGACTTCTCGACGGGATGAGATGGCTAGATTACATGATTGAAACAGTGTTCATTGTGAACTGAGTGTGTCATTTTTTGTAAATTGCATGCTATGTGAATGTACTGTCTTGAGGAGATGGTCATGGGCATGGTTTGCTTGATTAAGGATATGAATCTAATGGCAACAAGATTTAGTAGATCAAGACATCGGTGAAAAGATAAGCGCGGTCAAGATGGGATTGCTAAATCAGTTACAATTGTATCTAAGGCCCTTGAAAAAATGTGATTGATCAATGACTGATGTCTTTGTAAAAGTGTTGGATTGGTGGAGTCTAGTGCATGGGTACATAAGAGTTAGTCCTTTGGCTATTTTGCAAGTGTACTCGAGGGCGATTACAATTCTTTCAAGAGTGGATAAGGCGTGTCCAACTGGGAAGAGCTCGCCAAGAGGACAAGAATGATGGGAATGGGATCGTGCTAGCTAGGGTGGAGAAACATCGTGCACACAAGTGAGTGTCGGTTGGCTAGAATATTACTCAAGCCAATCAGGTTCCAAGATCAATTAACTTGGACTCAATAACACGACCTTGGGTATTTGCTAAGCCATCACAAACTCACCATAGACAAGGGAGATGTAATGCAAAATAGACTTGTGTTTATTCATTCATGAAAGGAGCTTTAAGTAGCTCTTCAACCTTGCACCACTGCATGTGGGATAATTCCACTTTTTTCTCCTTGGCTCGTTCTCTAGGACACTAGGACAAAACTCACACCTTACAATCCTCCCCTTGAGGTTTGGACTAGGATAATACAATGAAGGTTCTTTATCCACTAAGGATGACACATGGTATCCACTAAAGATGTCAATACAAGAAAAATCCCCCCCTTGAATTTTGGGTTGCAACTTTATGAAGAAAGACAACACTCCAATCCAGGAGCACAGACAACATATATCTCCAATCCAGGAGACAATCAACATAACACTCCAATCTAGGAGCCACACTCCAATCCAGGTGTGACAAATTGCGGACGTGTCGACCTACTAAAGAACGGAGCTACCGGCCGAGGGGCCTAAACCCTAAGAAGAACAAGCAACAGAGGAAGTGTCACAGAGTGATGACATGGTTGCCCGAGCGCAGAAAAACCCTAACCCTAATTTCTGCCAGAAACCCTAATTGCTGAAACCCTAATTCTGGAAACCCTAACCCTAAAACCTGCAACCCCTAATTCTGAAAACCCTAACCCTAAAACCTGCAAACCCTAATTTCTGCCAGAAACCCTAACCCTAACCCTACGGCAGCAAACAAATTCCGAAAATTGCGCTAACATGATGACGTGGCAGGCTGTACGGATTTCCGTAAATTACGCTGGCAGCTTTTGGCATTGCTTTTTGGACCATAAGCTTTTGAGTTTGAAAGTTTTTCAGGTAAACTGCTTTTTGGACCATAAGCTTTTGAGTTTTAAAGGCTTTTTACTATAACTGCTTTTCAGGCCAAGGGTCTTTAAATATGAGGCTAGGGCTCATTCTCTGGCATGCTTCAGTACGAAGGTGCAGAGTCTGGAGTACCGGCTTGTACTGTGTTGATGCAATATAAAGAAATACCGAAAGGGGCGCCAAGGTTTGGGGCCAATACTCTCTGGGGTGGAATTCCGCCACTCCGTGTCGCGTGTCGTCTCTCTCTCCATTTCAGTTCAGTTGTTATTTGAAGTGCTTAAAGTTGTTCAATCTGTTCTTTTCTAATGGCACGTGGTGCCCGCCTTGTGACACCAGGAGCAAAAAACAACGCTCTATTGCAAGAGCAAAATTCTGAAAAATGTCTGCTTCGCTCTAATCCAAGAGCACCTTCATCTTCTTCAATGCTTTTTCTTCAACTGCTTCATGGTTTTTGTCTTCGTATCCTCCCCTTGAACAAGTGCTTCTTCCCCACTTGTGTTGTGCAATCAAGCTTTATTGAAAAAATAAGTGCAATGCAAAAATACTGAAGTAAAAGTACTGCTAATGCTAATGATGCTGTTGTCGATTTTCTCATGGTGCTTTGGAGTGGTCTTTGCACTAGGAGAATCTCCAAGGCCAAGTGTTTGGACTCCATACAATAGCACAATGACGTTATCCTCTTTATTGATGGATGTAGTGACATACATTGCAAAATTATTGTGCTTGGATGGGAAATTTTCAATTTTAATGTGTTCTTTGTAATTTTCCTTCAATATGAAGTACCTCTTCACTTGCGTGAAGTCACCCTTCACACAAATGATAAAAAAGCTTGGTCTTTCTTTGAATTTTGCTGAACGAAGGCCTTTTGATATTTGTTGTCCCATAGGAAAACTTCCTTAACCGCTTATGGTTTTGGGTCTTCAATTGTTTTAGGCACCAAAAATTGTGTGTGAAGGTGCCTTTAAAGGAGATCGCAGCCAAGATACTTCAGCTCTACTGGCTGTAGCGCAGAAACTAGGCTTTTGTAGGCCTTTGAATGGGAGTGGGTACCATTACGGACCTTGTGCATTGGAAAGCACTCTTAGGGAAGGCTTTACTTGGATTACAGATATTCTGCCGAGATTGTCAATTACAGCCAGCGAGTGCAGGGACGGTTTGCGCCTTCAAGGTGAGCACATGGGCGTTAGTCAATGGAGCAGATGATGATAAGGCTGACCCGAAGTAGTGCAGTTTGTAGCCGTCAAGGGATGATGAGGAGGAGACCAGCGGGTGCATGTGAAGGCAGTCGATAGTGATGCTTCAAGCCTCCAAGTAATGCCGAGCGGATTCAAGAGGGCAGCAATTGATGATAAAGCGCTGGGAACCCCTTTGAAATTTGCAAATGAGGGTTGCGGGCACAAAGCCGATGTCGAATTGCTTTTCAAATTCGAAGGCAATGATTGCAGAGAACAAGTTTGCAATGGGAGCACAAGAGGGAGCAGATCGGAGCTACCGGATATGTTATTGCGACCTGAAATTGCAGGCAAAGCATAGCAAAGCTGTTGGTGGGCATAGAGTGGCCAGATGGCCCAAGTGGCGAGCGGATGAGCAATAGCAAGTCAGCGGGCCATGAGCCTCTCGACCGATGAATCGGGAGCAACAAGCAGTGAATCTCGTAAAAGAAAGTGCAGAAGGTAGGAAATGTCGGCAACCCCGAGGTGTCTGTTGCAATTGGCTGGCTCTGGTACATTGAAGTCAGACCCCAAAGCTGAAGCCGCTTCTATTAAACGTGCCCTTTGAAAACCCTTGGACAAGTGGGAGCCTTCCTTTAGCCTCAAAAGTCAAAAAATCTCTCAAATTTAGGGAATTACACACGTGTTCGACAAAGCAGTAGACAAAAAACTTTTGTTCTTCTTCCACCTAAAAAATACTTTGACCATTAAATGTTGCAAAAGACCCCCCACACACTCTCTGAGTTTCAAATTGCAGGGATTACACAAGGTAATAATGCATTTAATGGAGCAAATTTGATCAAACAATTAAGTGCACTAACGGAGTCGGATTTGAGCAAGGAGATAGTCGATGTAAAGCTCTCGATGATGGCTTCATACACACATAAAATTGCAAAGCAGTTAAAAATACAATGAGAGCAATGCTAATCCAAAAAGGGTTGATAACAAACACATTAGATGCTAATCACTAACACACAAATGCATAAGAACAAACCTAGCTAGTAAACCATGGCGCTTTGATACCACTTGATGGGAATGGGATCGTGCTAGCTAGGGTGGATGAAAGAGAAACATCGTGCACACAAGTGAGTGTGTGTTGGCTAGATTATCACTCAAGCCAATTAGGTTCCAAGATCAATTAACTTGGACTCAATAACACGATCTTGGGTATTTGCTAAGCCATCACAAACTCACCATAGACAAGGGAGATGTAATGCAAAATAGACTTGTGTTTATTCATTCATGAAAGGAGCTTTAAGTCGCTCTACAGCCTTGCACCACTGCATGTGGAATAATTCCACTTTTCTCTCCTTGACTCATTCTCTAGGACACTAGGACAAAACTCACACCTTACAAAGAAGAACTGAATTGTCTCAGAAAGTGTGGCCGAAGGGCCTACCAACTTGTAAGAACTTATGAGCACCGGCAATGGACCTAAACCCAAAAATATCAAAAGCTTGAACTCTAGGCTGATTTTCGTAAATTGCGCTGATAGTGATGACGTGGCACGTTGTACGGATTTCCGCGTTTTGCGCTGGTAGATTTTAGTGGAGCTTGTGTGAGCTTTTGAGAGCAAAGCTTGCGTGAGCTTTTAACGGTAGAGCTTTTGGGTGTGAATGCTTTTGGATTTGATGCTTTTAAGCTCTGCTTTTGGGCATCCCATGTAAGTTTATAAGGACACTTGGGGCCTCATTCTCAGAGAGCATTTTGACGAGCATAGTCTCGGAGAAGAGTACCCTTGGGAGTTGTACCATGGCGAAATAATAATAAAGAAATATTGAAAGGGGCGCCAGTCTTTGGAGCCAGTGCATCTTGGCTCAAAACTACGCAGTGTCGTGTCTCTCTCTCTCTCTCTCTCTCTCTCTCTCTCTCTCTCTCTCTCTCCAAGTTCAATTATTTGCAGATTTTGTTCATGTGTTGCTATTGATTTCTCGCTTGGAGCGTCCAAGCGTGTAACAATTTTTGCATGCAAGTGGCTCTCTTGTTAAGAGAAGTAGGCAGCCGCACCTAGAGGACATCCTTTTACGAAAACAACCATAACTTCAATCTTGGTTGTCAAAATAGCGCAACCCAAAATTCAAATAAATCTCTTCTCGAGTCCTATGCACTTAAGCTATTATCAAAATGTTTTGGAACTGCCTGTTATTTTCAGCAACAAAATCATTGTTCGACAATTATTACCCCTAGGTTCCGAAGAAGACGATGGAGAAGCTAATCTCTATGGATGAGTCATGCATGAAATTTTGTAAGTATAGCGCTTCCCATTGTAATAGACTTGGACACTCCAAGCCCAACATCTACAGCAACATGTGTGAGAAAACTCAAAACAACTGAACTGAACTTTTGTTGCGTAAATGAAGATCCACAAGCACCAAGTCCTTATTTTCCTTAAGATGTCTCATAGTCAAGGACAATTGTAAAGTTAAGGACAGGGTAATGTCACCAAAATTGTACTTTGGTAAGAGCCCCATTGAAGTCATACAAAATCCCCCCCCGCCCCCCCCTTTTTTTTTTTTTTTTTGGGGGGAGGGGGGGGGGGGGGGGGGGGGGGGGTGGACCTAACCCTTAATATTGTGTCCTCTCCTTTTCTGTCTCTCTCTCTAGGCTGGTATTTATGCTCTTCGTGTCTTGATTTGATCATGTTTATAACATATAATTAAGAATCTCTCCTTCATATTGTGAGAGGCGGTGGCAGTCTTCCTCCTAGTTTAGTGACAGGCTAACAAGTATAAGTAGCTTCTCAGGAATAAGAAATTCACATGTTTGGAATGCTCTTTTCTTGTGCTTCCTCTATCTACAGGACCAAAAAAACAGGAAGACCAGAAGTATAATAGTACCGATTTTGAGCAGATACGAAAGATGGGCTCTGCTTTGTTTCATAAACCCATCCAGGAGCAAAAAGTGCAGCTGAAACACCAGCATCTCTAGCAGCTATAAGTCCCACATTGCTCTGGAAAGAAAGCAAAAGAACATAGCAAACTTTGAGGCCACAAAAAATGCACCAACCTCTCTCTCTCTCTCTCTCTCTCTCTCTCTCTCTCTCTCTCTCTCTCTATATATATATATATATATATATATATATATATATATATACATTTATTTATTTATTTATTTATTTATTTATTTATTTATTTATTTATTTATTTATTTATTTATTATATATACATATGTATACATACATATACATATATATATATCTTTATCAGCAAAGGATGGACGCGGATGATTGTGATGCGTGTATGACAGAATCAGGTCTATCTAAGGTTAAGCAGCATGCTTCATATGTGCATTCATTAGGCATTGCAGTTACCTTGAAGCCGCCACCTCCGAAAGTATTTCTTCCAAAAACATCAATGCCCATGTAAACATCGTACCTTCTTGTATCACCAGCTATTGCTGCAGATTTCTTTGGATGGCCTTCCTGCTTCACAATGCTGCACATTAGTACAATGAATCTAAATAAGACTCTGCAAACCGAAATATTTATTCATCTCACCTTCCAAGTATAATTGGTAAAAATGCCATCACAAAGATCAAAAAAACACTTGTTGAGCTCATTCAAACAATTTTGCCAGCTCAATGTTCCATACTTGGTGACACTATCGTACCTATCACCAATATATAGCCACTTTCAAAAATAGCCACTCACCAACCCTAACTCAAAGCACAAATTTTCAGAGCTATACCAGATAACAGTCGAACCAGGGACTGTGTCGTGCATAAGTTTTGTTAGCAGCCTTACAAATTCCAACAGATTGTTTATGTGATCCTTCTCCACTTTATTTTCGATATTAATCTGTTCACATCCATGTTATCATCAAAAGCACTCTATTACATAAGCTGGACAAACCATAGATGTGGCCAAAATATCTTACAAGCCAACCATCAAACCCCAACACCTCTGCAAGCTTTGCTAGCCGAGAGGCATACAAAAAAACTGACTCTTTCGATGCTAGTAGCCTTCTGCAAAGCGCTTCTCCAGCATCCCACTCAGTGATGAATGTGCCCAGAACCTACAAAAAACCATAAGTTTCCAAAACTCTTAAGTCTTTGCAAGGCATTAGTCGCATAAAAAACTTAACAGCATTTCACTAGCATCTTGAGAGTCTCTCTTGTGAAATGCGCTTAGAACCAAAAAATAGGAAAAAGAGGACTACATCATATATAGCAGAAAATCACATAAACTTCAAAAGCATGTACCTGATAAACTATCCAATCTCTTCAACAACAAAAACTCGGAGCTCATGAGAAATTTAGAAAAATGTGCTTATAATACTGAAAAACTACCAAATGTCTTCGACAAGAGAAATTTGAAACTTGCGAGAAAGAGCTAGGGATGCTCTCTTAAGTAGAATCAAGGATTACACTGAATATTGTGTACGCCTGCTGACATGTGTAGCTTGTGATCTTGTTTTGCAAAGCATCAAAGCTCAAGTAATAGATCTTGTAATGTGAAATAGATTTTACATTTGCTTGCTTATGAGAAAGAAATAGGGATGTTTCTCAAATAATTACCAAAAAATCAAGTAAAGTAGCGTTCAGACTACAAAGAAATGCTTCTTGCGCAGGGGCCAAGGTTGCATCTGTATGTAAGGTGCAGCAAAAGTGAATGTTGATATTGCTCAAGATGAGTGCTCCGAACTCTGCCCAAGGGTTTATAGTGGACTCCCTGAGAGATTCCCTTCCTCGTTGGAATCCTCTCTTGACCTTTCATCCGGCGGAGAGCTTTCCGTTCCTTAGAGAGAGAGTGCAGTGATCACACACATAGTGAAAGCTACTCTGAATGAAAGTGTTGAGACTGAGAGAAAGAGGGAGAGAAGAATACGACACCAGACGGTTCTCAAACCCTCCTCCAAGGGTCCCCCCTCTCTATGGAGGATGGCGATGACGACGACTCAACGACGATGCGATGAAAACGAAGATGCTGAAATCTGAAAACAGCGGGCTGAAACTATAAACACTCGCTGACTCCACGGTATGGCGAGGATCAGCTGCAGATAGGTGAGATCTGCAAGGCTAGGGCTAGATTTGCGAAGGCTAAGTGCTGAAAACTGAAAACGCTGATGGTCTTGGCTGATCTAGGCTCGGGAAACTGCAAAACGCTAGGCCTGATCTACAACTGAAAACGCCACGAACCGCTGGGGCTGATCGGCTACAAAAAACGCCAAGCTAATCTTGTTGGCTGAAAACGCTAGGGCTCTCTGCCGGTCTTGCTGAGAAGGTGCACTATAAGTTGCTGGAACTTCTACCTCTTCTGCTGGAAATGGGCGCCCCCTATCTGCTTATATAGCTGCTGGAAGCCGGGTCGAGTGGTCTTCCCTACAGCTCACGACCCTGGAAATTGGTAAATTAAATAATAAAAATGTCCAATTCTCTATAAAATGTTCTGTCCCAAAACTGGCCGGGATTTGGGCCTTTTGCTTGGACAATGCATATGCTGGGTGGTACTAGGTGTGCAATCAAAGGATATGCAACTAATCTAAGTGCCTCGACATGCACGTCCTGCTCACAAGCTCCAAGTTGCATTCGTATGTACGTACAGATCAATGCGGTGCGGTACATTCACAGGGTACAAATCCGTGCGTTTCCATACGTACGAAAACGTGCCCTACATGGCTTTTTTTTTTCCCCCCTTGTGTGTACATGTGTGGTCGGGAGAGCATTGTGAGCCCATGGAATAGGTGCCAAGCTTTTCAATCTCTGTAAGTTATTACAAAGAAAATAGAGAGCTCTTTGTTGCCATGGATTCATCTATGAAGTATTCTATGTTTTCAGAGATTCAAGATATCAGTGTTACGTTTCTTGAAATCGAGTCCTTGAAATTTTGTCATTGATGCTATCATGATTGTAGTGCTAAGTGTTCATATGAATTCTGATACGATATGAATATTAAAGTTTATGAATGGGTGTCTATGGAAAAGTAATGAATATGTGTGTGTAAAAATGTAGAATTTTAAAACTTGGGTACGTACTGTCATGTACCTTAAAATTTAATTAGTACAAGGGTACAAACCTTACAAATTGAAATTGAACCGTATTTTACATACCTTTGCACCTTGGCAGAGGTGTCACAAAGTGATGACGTGTTATGTGACACATCCAAGCCTATGTGTCCGTGGACAAGCTACAGCATGACAAGGGTTCAGTTCAATCTAGAGTAGGAAGTGTTCTGGCACTTTTGTGAGTCTGTTAGAAAACCGTGCATGTCCAGACACTTAGATTAGATGCATATCCTCTGGTTGCACACAGCATGATCATCAGCATTACCATCAGAATCCATCAGGAGCATTTTCCAGTGCATTGAACCTATTTTCCCTATTTTTGACATTTTTCAATTATTATCTTCAGGTGACTTTTGTTGGGAACTGGGTAGGGCAAAATGACTAAAGAAATATATAAGCAAACCTAGTGCTAGCGGTTCTGGCAGAAGAGGCAACAGGAGCATTGCTCAACAGGCCACTTCTCAAGCAAGATCCCCCCCCCTAGGCTGGCATTTTTCCACCAGGAACATCAGCGTTTTTCAGCCCTGCCTTTGGCAATTTCAGCATTGTGCAGCAGCGATCTTTTCAGCCCTGCAACAGCGTTTCCAAGCAGGCCATAACCAGCGTTTTCAGGACCAGCACAGCAGCGCCTATAAATAGCATTATCCAGCGTTTTTTACAGCCATAATCAGCGTTTCCAGGCAGCAGCAAGCAGCGTTTCCAGCAAGCAATTTAGCAAGCAAAAACAGCAGCATATCCAACGTTTTGGCTATCAGCATGCAGCGTATTTGAAGGACAGCGTTTTCAGCATACGAGGTCACAGCAGCAGATAGCATCCTTGTCATCTTCACCGTCGTCCTCGCGACACACAGTTTTCAGCCATAGCATCACTGAGACTTGCATCAGCACTTGTACCAGATTGTGCAATCAATAGTAGACCACTCTTGCCATCGAGAGAGGGGCCCTTGGAGGAGGGTTTGACAACTTCCCGGTGTCGTATTCTCTTCTCTCTCTATCTCTCAGTCTCACATCTTCACGCACAGTGTCTATTCACTTAGTTTGTGATCACTTGCACTCTCTCATTAAGGGTAAAAAAGGCTCTCCCTTCCGTAAGTAAAAGGAACCTTGAGCACGATCGGATCACTCATCTTGAGAAAGAACAACATTCACTTCCGATGCACCTTACATGACGTGGCATGACCTAAAGGACAAAAGGGACCTAAACCTCACAAGAAGAAACACGAGAAGTTTTTACCAACTTACAGTTATGGCCGAGTGGCCCATTTAACTTATCATAAAATAAGTTGTTCCAACTTATGGTACCATGCAAGGTTGGACCATACATACGTACAGACTCAATCCATACGGTATGTCCGTACAGTATGGATCCGTACCGTATGGATTCAATCCGTACTGACATTTTTAAAAAAAATCACTTGCGCGAGCGTGGCTGTGTGGACGTCTGACCAAGCATTAGGCTAGGGGAAGGGTTTGTGATTGAAACCGAATGTTATTGTGGCTTTGTATTATTTCCGAAGAGTTGTGCATTTCATAGAAAGTGTGCACAGCAAGTTTAGTAGTGTCACAGAGCAACTTTCTTGTAGTGCTATGTTGCTTCTAAGTCTATAGTATTGACCAGTGAAAACTAAGATCATCGTGTATTTAAACATTCTGTCATGCTATCACTGAAATATGATATTGTGTCCCATGTTCGTATCATGGACCAAGGTAGGTCACTTGTGACTTGATTGATGTTTAATGCAGGTAGGCCTTTTCATTTAACTATATGGAGTGATAGTTTGAATATTTGTAGGCTTCTCTTGTAAAATTCCTTTTTTTTCTATTTTTTAAGGTTTATTTACCAATAGTGCGTATCTTTACGTACCTTAAACCTCGATCCATAAAGGGCTGCGTACCTAACGTATCGAATACTGTCAAAGTCAATGATGCGAAAGCGTAAAGATCAAGGAGAGTGAGCACGAGAGAAAGATAGTGTTACAAACTTGGGTAACCCAAGTCGGGAATCGGGTACCACACACAAGAGAATCACTTAAAATACTTCACAAACCTTTTTCACACTTCAAAATTGAGAGTCGACACGGCCCGACGTAGTTACGTGCCTAGAGGTATTGGCCCCAAAATCTGGTACCCCTCTCGGTATTTATTTTTATATTAATGCTTGAGCAACTCCCGCGGGACCTCTACTCTCAGACTCTGCGTCCAAATGCTCTGCAGAGTGAGGCCCCAAGGCCCAAGGGTTCTATTTATTCTTACAAGGGATGCCCCAAAAGCAATTAGTTCAAAAGTAGTCAATCCAAAAGCATTTGGTCTAAAAACTGCCCTATAAAGCATTCAACGCAAATCACAGAAATCTGTACAACCTACCACGTGCACGGCCAACGCAAAACGCAGAAATCCATACTGCTGCCACGTCAGCATGCCAATGCAATTTCCGACCGTCCGTACAATTCTGCCATGTCATCAATAGTTCCGTTCAAGTAGTACTGCCACGTCATCATTTTGTGACATACCCCCCTCTTGAAAGAATTGTAATCACCCTCGATTACACCTGCAAAATCAGACATAAGCCATAAACCAGTTCAGTAGACACTGACTCCAAGTATCGACGCGCTAGACAACACAAATTCAGCACTTCTACAAAGACGACAGTCACATCATATTCACATCACATTCAGATCATATCACATCAGATCTAGGACTGGCAATGTATTTGGCAATCGCATCTAGATCCAAGTGTAATCATTCCCTCTTTCAATCCTGCACTCAAACACAACAACGTGTGTGAGTAATCATTTTCGAGAATTCCAGCTCATCAATCAGACATTGAGTTCATATTGAACAGAGTGTTTCGATCATTCAGTCCTAGTCATCTTATCGCTATGTAGCCATCTCGTTCCTTGCGAACTCTTGATGCACTCTCCATAGTTTCATTGAATCATTTATGATCATTCAAAAGTGATGATTCTTATCTCGAATCGTGATCGAGTTCATTCTGAAGCTAACATTGCTCCCAATTCATCATCATCTCATTCTTGATTTCAGTTGTTATTTGTTCACAAATAGCAGGTGTTCCAGAAAACATCAATTTCATACATAAATTAGAGTCATCTTCGGAAATACCTATTTCTAAAGTTTCTTCATTCATTGAACATGCAATTCACAAATCACACACTTAGTTCATGTTAAGCACAGTGTTTCAATCATTCAGTCTAGTCATCTCATCCATCCAGAAGTCCTAATGCACCTAGATCCCTGTGTAGCCATCTCATCATTCATATGGGAACCTTGATGTACTAGAATCATTCATCATCATTATTCATTCAGATTTCAAACAAAATTCATGATTCTTATCAACGGATTCACTCCTAAGCTGCCATCACTCCAGATTGCTTTCAGATGTAAATTTCTTGCCATGTCATTCTCGGTTTTTCCAACAAAACATGCAAAATTTTAAGCAGATGGTTCACCTCGTTGCAAAAGAGTTGAGGTCCAGCTCCATGCTTCCAAACGCTTCATATGCATGTTCCTCGCTCCTATTAGTTATGTGCACACACATAAGAAGAGCTTTCCAAAAACATTAATTCCACAAATACTGAAATTTTCTGCAAAAAACCCTAACTTTTCAGAGTTGTTAGATATAAGATCCGTTCATGTCAATGCGTAGAGCTTGTTAAAAGGACCATCGAAGAGATTTTTTAAGGTCTTTTGGCAAACTTTCCTGCCGAAAATTTGTCGTATTCTTCATTCTTTTCTTCAGTTCCCGAGAGGTGTTATCTCTGTCAAATTCTCTGCAAAAACCCATGCGTGCTCTTGGGTTCTTTATGGCTTATGCCCTTTAAGACAGAACAATGAAGACGGGAGCACGCTAGATGCGCGATGTACGAAGGGTGGGAGTGGCTCATAAGCCCGGGGTCGAGGTGCGCAGATTCTTTATAGAAATTCCCAATAAACTTTGAAAGCACCAAAGTGCTCTATATGCTCTTTGATAGGACCGGTATGCTTTGAGAAAAGCACACGCTCCATGCTCTGATACAACTGTTACAGACTTGGGCAAGCCAAGTCAAGAATCGGGCATGGCACACGAGAGAATCACTTAAAATACTTCACAAACCTTTTTCAAACTTCAAAATTAGAGTTGACACGGCCCGACGTAGTTACGTGCCCAAAGGTATTGGCCCCAAAATTTGGCGCCCCTTTCGATATTTATTTTTATATTAATGCTTGAGCAAAAGTTACAACCATTGCGGGACTTCTGCTCTCAGACTCTGCGTCCAGATGCTCTACAGACTGAAGCCCCAAGGGTTCTATTTATTCTTACAAGGGATGCCCCAAGAGTAGAGCCCCAAAAGCAATTAGTTCAAAAGCAGTCAATCCCAAAAGTATCTAGTCTAAAAACTGCTCTAAAAAGCATTCAACACAAATCACGAAAATCCGTACAACCCGCCACGTGGCAGAGCCAACGCAAAACATGGAAATCCGTATTGCTGCAACGTCAGCATGCCAACACAATTTTCGATCGTCCCTACTATTCTGCCACGTATCGGCTCGTCCATCCGGGTAGTACTGCCATGTCATCATTTTGTGACACAGAGAGAGAGAGAGAGAGAGAGAGAGTCTCCTGAACCAATCAACCTTGGCAATGAATAACTAAATGTGTATACAATGGAGGCAAGGGGTTGCTTATATAGCAACCTCAATAAATCGCCCTACCCAGACTTTGACAAATAAGTAAAATAAATACCTAAAAGCCAAAATAAATAATGAGATTGTCACGTGCACGTCTAACCCTATGTTTTCGTGGACAAGCTACTTCATGACAAGGGTTCAGTTAGCTTAGCTTAGGAAGTGTTCTGGCACTTTTGTGCATTTGTTCGCTGACCGTGCATGTCCAGGCACTTAGGGTAGATGCATATTCTCTGGTTGCACACAGCATAATCATCAGATTACCATCAGAACCCATCAGGAGCATTTTTACAGTGCACAGACCTATTTTTCCTATTTTAGCCATTTTTCACTTATTATTAATAAGTGACTGTTGGGAAACTGGGTAGGGCAAATTGGCTATGGATATCTATAAGAAAACCTATCGCTAGCAGTTTCTGGTAGAAGAGGCAGCAGGGACCAAGTGTTCGGCAGTGCACCTTCTCAACAAGACCCCCCCGGGCAGGCAACCTAGCGTTTTCAGCCACCAAAGACCAGCCAGTGTTTTCAACATTTGCAGATCAGCCGAGCGTTTTGCAGTTGCAGATGATGCCCGGCGACAGTAGATCACAACAGACTCCCTAGCGTTTTTTGCATCAAACAGTAGATCAGCTCAGCGTTTTTTGCAATTGCAGACTACATCTAGTGTTTGCAGATTCCCGCTCACAAAACCCATAATTGCATCAGCGTTTTCAGTTTTCAGCATTTAGATTCCGTACCGCAGCCCCCAAATCTTGCAGATGTCACCTCCCCACAGCAGATCCTCGCCGCACGGTCAGATCAGCCAGAGTTTGCAGATTCAGCCCGCTATTCGCAGATTTCAGCATCTCCGTTTTCAACGTGTCGTCGTCACATCGTCATCATCTCCGTCGACATAGAGTCAGAATTCAGCAGATACCAGATTTGCAGATTTCAGCCCCTAGCGTTTTCAGCCAAGGTGGTACCATGCGTTATGTACGATACGTATCTGTATGTACTGTACGTCGTTCTGTATGGATAAATTTTTAACATACGTAAAAATACGTACCTTCGTAAAAAACAAGTAAATAAGAGAACATTTTAAGAAAAATTCCATTCCTCATCAGAGATTTAGAAAATGTATATCATGCAAACTACTTGGGGACAGTTGAATCAGAGCCCTAGGTGCAAAAATTTAATGGATATGCTGGTCGCTCGCATCCCGACGCCCGAATCACCCCAATTTTTTTATAATAAAAAAACTGCCGTACAATACGATCAGTCCGTGTACTGTACGTATCAATACGGACGTACTGTACAGTACGGTTCAGTACGTACAAACTGGTACAACCTTGTTTTCAGCTTTCAGCCAGTCTCTTCGTCGTCCTCATCGTCGTCCGCAAGTCCATTGCATTGTAGAGATTTGTGCAATCAATAGTAGACCGCTCTCGCCATAGAGAGTGGAGCCCTTGGAGGAGGGTTTGACAAATTTTCTGGTGTCTTATTCTTCTCTCTCTATCTCTCAGTCTCAATACCTTCATTCACAGTGTCATTCACTTTGTTTGTGATCATTTGCACTTTCTCACTAAAGGAACGGAAGGCTCTCCCTTCCGTAAGTAAAAGGAACCCTTGAGCACAGTTCGGAGCACTGAACTTGAGCAAAGTTCAACATTCACATCCGTTGCACCTTACATTGGTATCAGAGCTTTGGCAGTGTTTTGTATCACTCAAGGAAAGAACCACAAGAATTTTTTGTTCTTGTTGCGGTCGTACGTAACCCAAGTCCACTTGGGCGTGTCGATTCTTAATCGTGTTTTTGAAGAGTGACAGGAAACCCAAGAAAGAAGGGCTTGTCCAGCCTCCCCTTGTTTCTCTTTTCACTCATTGAGAGCGGACCGTGCACTTAGCGGTCGGCCAATCGACGTGAGGTGGGAAAAAGCAACCTTGGTGTGAGCGCAAGGCCGCCAAGGGGTACGGCCGCAGGAAACAGAAGAGCTCAGGTAAGAGAAGATCCTTCTCTAACACAGATTGCAAGCTAAAGAAGAGCCTCAAGAACCCAAGAACTACAAAAACTCAAGTTCCTCGTGAACTTAAGAACTCAAGACTTCAGTGTATGGTCATCACCCGAAGCGGAATAAATACTTCGCATGGAGGTGATGAGCATGGAGGTGGCGAAGAAGAATTTTCCCCACCAGAAGGTTTTTCCGACCCTCCCCCTTCCCCATCTACGCCAAGGATTGCACCAAATCCTATGGAGGCTTTGGTCAAGACGATGATGGACATGATGTTACAACAAGAAGCGCAACACGCTACCTTGTAGCGCGAGCCCAAAGAAAGAAAGGCAACCTTTAATCGCGAGCACGAAGAAAGAAAAGCAGAAAGAAAGTCCGACTTGGAGCGTGAGCGCAAGCAAGCGCGCTTGGTGGCCGAAGAGAAAAGGGTAGCCTTGGAGCGTGAGCGCGAGCAAGCGCGCTTGGCAACCAAAGAGAAAAGGGTAGCCTTGGAGCGAGAGCACGAGTAAGCGCGCTTGGCGGCCGAAGAAAGAAAGGTAGCTATTGAGCTAGAGCGTGAGCAAGGACGCGAAGCCCATTGAGTAGCGGCCGAAGACAGACGAGCGGCCTTGGAGTTAGAGCGTGAAGCGCAAAGAGATCAACGCATGCAAGAGTTGGTCCTACAGGTACTCACCTAGAAACCCGAGCCGGCCAAAGATGTTGATGGTTCATCAAGTGGCGCAAGCCGAGATTCGGACTCCAACAACCCCGTCACCGAGAAGTTGACGTTCAGTAAGTATGACGGTAAGATGGATGCTACTATTATCCATTCTTGGTTGCATCAATTTAATGCTTACTTTGCAACAACTAAGAAGACAGGAAATATCAAGGTTTTAACGACAGCCATGTACCTTACCGGTGATGCCATTAATTGGTACCACATAGCAAGAGGCAAAATTGGTCGCGCACCTAGAGGCAGCCGAGGAAGATGCGCCCCTTTCCTTCAATTGGGCCAACTTCCAAGACAAGCTCAAGGTGCGGTTTATGCCACCCCAATACCTAGCACGATTGAAGGATGATTGGCATGTTCTCAAGCGCCAGTTATGTCTTTCTCTAATCGTGTTTTGCAGCTCGGCACCCAATTACGCAAATCGGATGTTGAGCGCAAGGAGGCATTCCTTTATGGATTGGACGAGTATATCAAGTTTGATGTCGAGGTACTCGATCCAATCGATCTCAACAAGGCGGCAGCGATTGCTCTCGCACAAGAGATGAAGCACAATAAGAGAAAGCCTAAGGAAAACAAGACTTCTCCAAGTACCACTCAGACTTCTCAGAAGGTAAGAACAGTAAGAATGGAAAGAATGGTAACTCTTCTAACCAATCTTCCTCTAGTCTCTCAGAAAAGAACACTCCAAATGAACCTAAGGGTAAAGCAAACACAATTGCTAAACCTAAGCTCACTCCATATGAAAAGGCAGAGCAAGGAATCTTAGGAGGATACATCACGTCGGAAGAACGAAACATTTATTCTAAGGAAGGTCGTTGTTTTCATTGTCACATCAAGGGTCACATAAAAAGAACATGTCCTAAGCTTGACTCTAATGAATCTAAAGAACCCACAGAACCCACATCCTCTGTCAATGCAATAAATGAGAACACGAGTGTGACCCAAGTTTCTCATGATCCTCCCATTGATGAGTCTCTCATTAAGTATTATGGTCATGTGAAGGGTCAACGTTTTGTCATATTGTTTGACCCAGGTAGCATGCATGATGTGATTAGTGTCACCAGCGTGTGACTACTATCTATCCTTTTTGTTGATTTCTTTCTTATTATCTATTTACTTTCACTTTTTGGAAACACCCCTCGGGAAATCTAACTGCCCTGCATTGCATAGCTAGTGTGGAACTGTCCAGAGGGAGTCCAGGCCTGAGGGCAAGAGAGCACTAAGGTTGGACAAGGACTATGGTTAGCCAAGTGGGGTCATTGACTAGCCAAAGTGGAATCCTTTGCTACAGAGGCTACATTTCAGTTTTGGATGTGGCCACAGTGTACAAAGAGGGTCGGATGACCTAGAAAGATATAATGGCAGCATCTCCTAAAATTTAGGGAACTGCTATTTTGGGACCTGAAAATGTCTTCGCGTCATTACGTGCAGTTTGACATGGGGATCATTTTGTTACTCTGTGGCCAAGTCAACAGAGGCTGCAGGTGAGATATTTTTAGACCCGAGGGTCTAAAGCGGGAAAATGCACAAATGAGTGACACTTGGCACTCTGAGGCCAGTTTACTACTTATAGAGAAGGCAAAAACGTGATTTATAGCTGGGAGGCTCATTTTGCAAGTGTCTGTCACAGGTTAAGAGCTATGGAGTGCTTGCTTTCCCTCTTATGCACAGTGCGGTGCCAGGAGTGATGCCCTGCACGCTACGCACTGCCCTCTCTCTCCCCTTTGGCAGTATGTTATGCCCCTCTAGTGGGCTCTTCATTTGACCAATGTACAGTTGTGTGGGTTCATGCGCGATTGCCGAGGCAAGAGCCTCTTGCACAGGTACTGGATTAGCTAGCGGCTAATCCCCCCGCAGGTACAGGTGAATTCGGAGAGGTTTCACGCCAGAAATCTCGTCCGATTCAAAGGGCAAGTAGCCCTACAGGTGCGGGAGCTCGAGGACTTGCTAGGGATGCGACCGGCACGCGAAACGGAGCCCGAAACAGTGAATTACAGCCTGCTGTGTATTTTTGCAGGTTTAGGGTTTTGGCCCTAAACGGACCCTAATACCCCCAGGAGGTTCGGGGACGCAAGGGGACCGCTGTACAGGCGATCTGGAGCATTTTCAGGGCTGAAAACAGAGAATTCAGCGTGCTGCAGATTCTCGCCAGGTTTTGCAAAGTGCCCGTATGCGTCGGGAAAGTCGGTCAATGCGTGGGAATACTGACCGTGAAGGGTTCTAGTACAGTTATGCTGCCGAAATCAGGCTGGAACAGTGGAAATTCAGCCGAGTTTGTGCGGGGCAGCTTGTAGGAACCACAGCGTTTATTCCCTCTTTTGAACAATAAAGAAATACCGAAAGGGGCGCCTAAGTTAGGGGCCAATCTGGTGTCTGTCTACTCATACAGGTGCAATCTAGCAGCCTGTATCCCTCTCCCCTTTGTTGTGTCTTGAAAGTACAGGTAAAATAGACGACTAATAATGGGTGAAAGCTAAATCAAGGTTTGAAGTAAAGTCTACCGCCCTTTTTGGATTGAACAGGCCGGTTTCATGGTTCCATCGACGGGATTAAATCACTTTTTCCCATAGAAGTGAGCCTTGGTCAGTTTTGGGCTTGAAGACACAGGGGATCATAGACCAAACACAGGGAATTGTAATTATGACTGACAGACCAGATGATGTGACTGAAGAGGTTTCCTCTTCACAGGGTCAACAGACACATGAAGTGGGTGAGTCGTCAAGACCACCACAGACTGATGATGATATATTCAGGACCCAGTTGGCTACTGCTGTGGCTATGTTCACACAAGTAATGCAGAATCCGAGGTTTTTAGCCTTTCTGCAACCTCCGGTTCCGTCTCAGCAAGTTGGGTCACTGGATCATATTCAAAAGCCTGTTAAGGCTCGAACACAGGTGATTCATACCGCACAGTCAATGGAAACACCTGTACACTTGACGGAGAACATGCAGTCTCCACAACGTATGCCTAAGGTGCAAGAACAGGTGGCTGAGATGCCAGTTTTTCAAGCTGTACCAATTCAGCCCGCCACCTTTCAGCAGCCTATAGCTGGTTCTAATGGGCAGGGAAGCAACCTACAGGCTATGCAACAGGTCTTCCCACCACCTTCAGTACACCCTGGCTATTTTGGAGGTGGATCGGTATTTCAGAGCATGGCTGGTCATGCACCTGGAAATCAGTTTTATACGCCAGGAACAGTGTTTGCGGGTGCTCAAACGATGATGCCTAACCCCATGTACAGTGTCATGGGTATGCAACCAGGGTTTCAAAGCACTCAGGGACAATTTGGGATGCCACAAGCAAATTTTGGTATGGCTGGAATTACAAATCAGCAGCCAAATATGGCATTTCCAGGTCAAGTTAATAGCGGCCAAGGAACACAAATGAACCCTAATAGTGTTCCCATGTTTCAGTCACTTCCATATGACAATTTAACGCCGCTGGAGAGGCCAACTCCGTACAAAGAAGGTGGCAAAGGAGTGTCATTCACGACCTTTACAGGGTTTGATGACAGGAAGAAGGCTCTTTCATTCCTCCAGCAGTTTGATAAGGCCTATGCAGGGGGAAACTTTACAGAGGCTTCAAAGGTCCGCAAGGCAGCCACTTTCTTGACAGGGAATGCGGGACAATGGTGGACAACTTTATTGCTTCAAGGGCAAGCTCCGTCCACATGGATTTACTTCAAGCAGATTTTTGCAGCAGCATGGTTATCTGATGATTTCGAAGCAGATGTCATGACAGAATGGCACCAGCTTAATGCTGCCACTTGCAGAAATCTGGATGATTACAATCGGAAGTTTTGGAAAGCTCTACTTCCAGTAACTTCCTATAGGTTTGTGCCATTGACAGAACAGATTGAAAAATACTGTTGTGGCCTACCCAAAGGATTGAGAAAACACTGCACGAAGACAAAAGTCACTACTTTGACGCAGCTCATCGAGGTAGCAAACACTGGCAATGGTTTGCTCAAGGGAGAAGATTGTGAATTTAACACTGGCGTCAAGGCAGGATCAGGCAAGAAAAATTCAGCCAAGAAGCACGTTCCCAATGAGGCTCCTAAAGGGACTCGGGAGTCAGCCAACGCAGGGAAAGATAAAGCTACGGCTGAATCAGAAAAAGGACCAGCAAAGAAATGGAAAAGACGTTTTCCTTGCAAGTCAGAAGAGCAAAAGAAGGTATGAGGACAGAGAACAAATGCTTTATATGTGAGCAGCCTGGCCACATTGCTTACAACTGTCCTACAAAGAAAAGGCCAGCTGATTCTGAAGACAAGGAAGACAAGAAAGGAAAGAAGCCCATGGCTGGTCTAGTGCCAGATATGGTGGGCGACAAGCCAAATTCGGATGCAAGTGAGCTTTGCAGAGCATGGGGAAAGGTCAGGGATCAAACAGTGCTTATCTTCTTTGATCCAGGTGCCAAAGCCAACTTTATTTCCCCAGAATTGGCTTCAAAGTTGGGAATCAGACCTGAAGAGATGGGGTATACAGCAGAGGCAGGTTTGGCATGTCCTGGCCATACAGAGGCTGTGACACCCATCATTGGAAAGTTCCGTCTACATATCCAGTCCTATGTAGATGCTGAAGAATTTTACATCATGCCACTGGACGGATGTGATGTGTTGTTAGGTATTCCTTGGTTGTTTCGTGTACAGGGAATCATGGATGCCTACAACAAAAAGATCACTGTACAGAGCAGGGGAAAGACTCACATTCTGGATGTAAAGCTTAAAGGGGAGTCTATTCCTACTGTATCAGCTTCTGCTATTACGTCTGTAATGAAAAAGCATCTTTCTGCGTACTTGGTTTTTGCACGTGAAGTGTTAGATTGTGATGAATCAAATTTATCTGTGCTAGATAAAGAAAGGTCAATGTTTTTACAACAGTATAGTGACTGTTTCTCCGATTCATTACCATCTCAATTACCGCCAGAGAGACCCGAGGACCATGCGATAGATTTGGTGCCAGGCAGTAGCCCACCAAACAAGCCTCCGTACAGGGTTAGTGCGGCTCAGCAGAAAGAGATAATGGGCCAAGTACAGGAGCTGTTAGAAAAAGGGCTGATTCAGCCCAGTTCATCTCCATTCTGTTCTCCAGTATTGTTGGTGCAGAAAAAAGATGGCTCATGGCGTATGTGCATCGACTACCGTGCACTGAACAAGAATACCATCAAGAATAGGTTCCCTATACCTAGAATTGATGATATTATGGACAAATTAGAAGGAGCAGTTATGTTTAGCAGGATAGATCTAAAGAGTGGGTACCATCAGATCCGCATTAGATCAGAGGATGTGCATAAGACTGCTTTTAGAACGACGTTTGGCCTTTACGAATTTTTAGTGATGCCCTTTGGTCTCACAAATGCTCCTGCTACGTTCAATAGGATGATGGACAGAATTTTCCGTCCACACCAGCAGTTTGTTGGTACATTCTTTGATGACATGATAGTCTACTCAAAGAATGAAGAGGAGCATAGGCATCACTTGGCCATTGTGTTCGAAGAGCTACGCAGTCATAGGTTGCTCATCAATGCAAAGAAAAGTGAGTTTTTTCTGGAAGAGATTCACTTTCTGGGACACATTGTCTCAAAGGATGGTGTCAGAATGGATCCTGCAAAAGTTGAAGTGATCAAGTCATGGCCAAATTTGAAGACGGTGCATGATGTCCGAAGCTTTTTGGGACTATGCTCCTATTACAGAAGGTTTATCCGAAATTTCGCTGAGATTGCTTCACCTTTACATGCTCTTCAAAAGAAGGCAGTCACCTTTAGATGGACACAGAAAGAGATTTCAGCTTTTAATCTCTTAAAGGAAAAGATGACTTCAGATCCAGTCATTGTGTTGCCAGATCTTAGGAAGTCATTTGTGGTCCAGTGTGATGCCTGCGGTAGTAGCATTGGTGCAGTGCTAATGCAAGATGGCAAGGTAGTAGCCTATGAGAGCAGAATTTTGCAAGGGCCAGAGATGACCATGCAGGTCTATGAGAAAGAGTTACTGGCTGTGATTCATGCGCTCTTAAGTTGGAAACACTACCTGCTAGGTGCAGACTTTGTTGTCCAAACTGACCATCAGACCTTGCGATACTTCTTGACACAGACAAAGTTATCTGAGAAGCATATGCGATGGGCAAATATCTTGTCCATGTTCCATTTTCAGATTGTGCATGTGGAAGGCAAGAAGAACGTTGTGGCTGATGCCTTGTCAAGGAAGCCACAAATTTCAGCTGTGTCGATTCCTTATCATCATGAACTTGATGATATGAGAGAACAGTATGCAAATGATGAAGATTTTGCAAGGGTCTTCGAGCAACTAATGGATGGACAACGTCATGAACACTATCTTCTTAAAGACGGGTTCATGATGATGCATGGCAGATTGTGTGTCACAAAGCCATTGCGACGCAAAGTTATGGAAGAGAGTCATGTCCCACCGTATGCAGGGCATCGTGGTATCGATGCTACAGTGAAAGCGGTTGAGACATTCTTCTATTGGCCTACATTGAGAAGGGATGTGGATGCCTTTGTGCGAGAATGCCTAATATGCCAAAAGGTCAAGTTTGACAGGCAAAAGGCACCAGGGTTATTGCAACCACTACCTATTCCAGATAAACCATGGGAAAGTATTGCTATGGATTTTATCTTTGATCTTCCAAGAACGCAGACAGGAAATGATGGTATTTGGACCATTATTTGCAGATTCAGCAAACAGGCTCATTTTATTCCTGTCAGGAAGAAGATAAAGCCAGATCAGATGGCACGCTTGTTTATGAGCAATATTTTCAAGTATCATGGCATGCCACAGTCGATTGTTAGCGACCGTGATCCACGCATGACAAGTTTGTTCTGGAGAGGTTTGTTTGAGAATATGGGCACCACGCTCAAATTCTCTTCGTCATTTCATCCTCAAACAGATGGGCAGTCGGAAGAGGCAAATTCTACTGTCCTAGATCTGCTCAAGTGCTATGTGTCAGAGCATAAAGGAAAGTGGGAGCAGTATTTGCCATTGGTGGAGTATGCATACAATAATACAGTGCATTCATCAACTGGCAAGGCACCCTTTGAGATAGTTGAAGGTGGCAAGAAAGTTCCTCCCATACTGCATACAAAGGACAAGATATTTGAAGCAGATAAGTATGTTCAAGACATGGATGAAATGTACAAGAAGGTCAAAGTGGCCTTAGAAAGGACTCAGGCAAAGCAAAAGAAAGCAGCTGATCGTCACCGTCGTGAAGTGGTATATTCACTTGGTGATTGGGTGCTTCTACGGTTTGAAAAGGCAAGGTTAAAGAAGATGAAGGGCAAGGAAAGACTGTTTCCAAAGCTCAGCATGCGTTACTATGGGCCTTTTCAAGTGTGCGACATAATCAGTGATGTTGCATATAGGCTGAAATTGCCTGACAGTTGGAAGATTCACAATGCGTTTCATGTGAGTCTTCTCAGACCCTATGTGGGTGATGTGCCAGAAGCTATTCCAGCTGAAGATCAGCCGGAAGTCGAGGAACTTGACGAGATCTTGGTCCCTGAACAGATTTTGGCACACAAAGAAAGGAAAGTGAAAGGCAAGGTTGCTAGGCGTTACTTGGTAAAGTTCAGAAACTATCCACCAATGGATGCTAAGTGGATGGAAGAAGGTGAACTTGCAGAGTCACCAACTGTGTTATCACTTTACCTGGAAGCCTTCGATTTGCAACCTACCTTGACCCCTTGAGTTTCAAAGCTAAATGGATTGTCAGTGTGACAATGGCTTCTGAAACAAATGATGTACATGGTATTTAAAGTGAGCTCAAATGAAATACCTGTTACATGAATGTTAGAGCTGTACAGATTGTCAGTTTGGCAATTGCTCTTATGGAATGTCCAAAAGTTTGGTTAGTGCTATAGAAGTGAGTATTTCTTGTCAGTCTGTCAAGGATACAGTGATTGCTTCTATTAAAGAGTACATGTGTAACTGCATTCTTAAACTGTCGGTTTGGGTATGCTCGAAAGTGTTACGGGATCCAACGTGTACTATAAGACAGTGGCAAAATGTGCAGCTACCATTTTGTCATTGGAAAGTTAGTGACTCAAAGCAATGGCAGAGTGCGAAGCTACCACTATGTCATTGGGACAGGGTTCACACGCAGGCAATACATGAGTCGACGAGGTGTTGAATACACCAGGGTTGACAATGAGCATGTATGTGTCGTATATGTGTCGACATGTGTTGAATACATCAGTGTTGACAGTAAGCATGGACGACATAGATGCAAACGAGGACGTTTGAGATTTCAAGAGGGGGGTATGTCACCAGCGTGTGACTACTATCTATCCTTTTTGTTGATTTCTTTCTTATTATCTATTTACTTTCACTTTTTGGAAACACCCCTCGGGAAATCTAACTGCCCTGCATTGCATAGCTAGTGTGGAACTGTCCAGAGGGAGTCCAGGCCTGAGGGCAAGAGAGCACTAAGGTTGGACAAGGACTATGGTTAGCCAAGTGGGGTCATTGACTAGCCAAAGTGGAATCCTTTGCTACAGAGGCTACATTTCAGTTTTGGATGTGGCCACAGTGTACAAAGAGGGTCGGATGACCTAGAAAGATATAATGGCAGCATCTCCTAAAATTTAGGGAACTGCTATTTTGGGACCTGAAAATGTCTTCGCGTCATTACGTGCAGTTTGACATGGGGATCATTTTGTTACTCTGTGGCCAAGTCAACAGAGGCTGCAGGTGAGATATTTTTAGACCCGAGGGTCTAAAGCGGGAAAATGCACAAATGAGTGACACTTGGCACTCTGAGGCCAGTTTACTACTTATAGAGAAGGCAAAAACGTGATTTATAGCTGGGAGGCTCATTTTGCAAGTGTCTGTCACAGGTTAAGAGCTATGGAGTGCTTGCTTTCCCTCTTATGCACAGTGCGGTGCCAGGAGTGATGCCCTGCACGCTACGCACTGCCCTCTCTCTCCCCTTTGGCAGTATGTTATGCCCCTCTAGTGGGCTCTTCATTTGACCAATGTACAGTTGTGTGGGTTCATGCGCGATTGCCGAGGCAAGAGCCTCTTGCACAGGTACTGGATTAGCTAGCGGCTAATCCCCCCGCAGGTACAGGTGAATTCGGAGAGGTTTCACGCCAGAAATCTCGTCCGATTCAAAGGGCAAGTAGCCCTACAGGTGCGGGAGCTCGAGGACTTGCTAGGGATGCGACCGGCACGCGAAACGGAGCCCGAAACAGTGAATTACAGCCTGCTGTGTATTTTTGCAGGTTTAGGGTTTTGGCCCTAAACGGACCCTAATACCCCCAGGAGGTTCGGGGACGCAAGGGGACCGCTGTACAGGCGATCTGGAGCATTTTCAGGGCTGAAAACAGAGAATTCAGCGTGCTGCAGATTCTCGCCAGGTTTTGCAAAGTGCCCGTATGCGTCGGGAAAGTCGGTCAATGCGTGGGAATACTGACCGTGAAGGGTTCTAGTACAGTTATGCTGCCGAAATCAGGCTGGAACAGTGGAAATTCAGCCGAGTTTGTGCGGGGCAGCTTGTAGGAACCACAGCGTTTATTCCCTCTTTTGAACAATAAAGAAATACCGAAAGGGGCGCCTAAGTTAGGGGCCAATCTGGTGTCTGTCTACTCATACAGGTGCAATCTAGCAGCCTGTATCCCTCTCCCCTTTGTTGTGTCTTGAAAGTACAGGTAAAATAGACGACTAATAATGGGTGAAAGCTAAATCAAGGTTTGAAGTAAAGTCTACCGCCCTTTTTGGATTGAACAGGCCGGTTTCAATTAGTGACTCTCTTGTCGAAAGAGCCCGCTTGGAGGTTAGCAAGACATCTCCTTTCGAGGTGTCGGGCTTCGCTCCCGGTATGGGCTCTCTCATCACGCAAGAGTGCCCTGATGTTTTGTTCACTGTTCAACAAGCGCCCTTCCGTAGAAAATTTGTAGTCTCCTCTTTCAGGATGTGATATGCTTTTAGGCATTCGATGGTTTCGTGAGTATAACCCTCTCACTGATTGGGTAGCTAATACTTTCAATTTCAATGCCAAGAGTGACTCTCCCATTGTCATTCGTGGGGAGCAAGTTGTTCATTCTTCTCTCTCATTTCTAATGTGCAGGCGAAGCTTGAAAAGAATCAGGAGAAGGAGACTCTCTCAGTCTTGTCTTCTCCAAAGCACGACACACATGATTTGCATGATAAAGATGTGATTGTTCACAAGGATGATGGTTTAGTTGATACTTTGTCTAGTGAAGCTAACCTCATTGCAGATTCGATCAATCACGAAGCACCGATCTTGGCTCTCGAGTCGAGGTCCCAAGAACCCCCACAGGAAGTATTATGTGTGCGCATGATTAGTCAGCACACATTGTTCGAGTGTTTCATTCGTGATGGTTTCCTATATTTTAGTCACCGTCCTTATGTGATCCCTTTTCATAGGCATGCCATATTGTACGATGAACACGATTCACTCATGAATGAGCACGGATGTATGCGGATTACTCATGAAAAGATCAAATGTTTGCATTCAAGGAATTCACATTCCATGTCTCTTCCTTGGCATGACACGGCGAAAGAGCACAAGAAGGATTGAGCATCAAGCATCGGCATTTCCATTAATTTAGATCAGAAAGACAAGTTTCGATTCCATTGTTTGCATGTGTTTGATGAACGGTTTGGCACTCCATCTATATGTTCATCTACATTGCATGCACAGTCTTTAAAGAAGACTAGAATTTTTCCAATCACTTTACATGGAATGGGAATGTTCATGTTTTTGTGTTGGAAGTGGTTTTAGGAATTTTCATCCTTGGAGATTCTTGAAGAAGGTAGATGCATGACTATAGACGAAGTTGAAGCATTGAAGAAGCCACAGATGACTTTGTGTCGCTTTCGGCGCAACCCAAAGAAGCAAGCGTGGCAGACCTTTATGAAGTTCAAGTATCGCATGACCCACGCATCAGAGTGGGTCCGCGAAGAGTCCTTTCCAGGATTCCAAACGTTGTTGGCGATCTCCGTCGACGCCATACAATTCGGTACTAGTACCTCACTTTAAAAAGGAGGGGATGTCACATGCACATCTAACCCTATGTGTACGTGGACAAGCTACTTCATGACAAGGGTTCAGTTAGCTTAGCTTAAGAAGTGTTCTGGCACTTTTGTGAGTCAATTAATAAGTGACTTTGGTAGGAAACTGGGTAGGGAAAATTGGCTAAGGATATCTATAAGAAAACCTAGCGCTAGCAGTTTCTGACAGAAGAGGCAACAGGGACCAAGTGTTCGATAGTGCACCATCTCAACAAGACCCCCGACATGCAACCTAACGTTTTCAGCAACCAAAGACTAGCCAGTGTTTTCAACACTTACAGACCAGCTTAGCGTTTTGTAGTTGCAGATGATGCCTGGCGACAGCAGATCACAGCAGACTCCCTAGCGTTTTTTGCATCAAACAGTAGATCAGCCCAGCGTTTTTGCAATTGTAGACTACCTCTAGCGTTTGCAGATTCCCGCTGACAAAACCCATGATTGCATCAGCATTTTCAGCATTCAGATTCCGTACCATAGCCCCCAAACCTCGCAGATCTAACCTTCCCGCAGCAAATCCTCGCCGCACGATCAGATCAGCCAGAGTTTGCAGATTCAGCCCGCTATTTGCAGATTTCAGCATCTGCGTTTTCAGTGCGCCGTCGTCGCATCGTCGTCACTGACACAGTCAGAATTCAGGAGATACCAGATTTGCAGACTTCAGCCCCTAGCGTTTTCAGTTTTCAGCCCGTCTCGTCGTCGACATCATCAGCAATCCCATTGCATTGTAGAGATTTGTGCAATCGATAGGAGATCGCTCTCGCCATAGAGAGTGGGGCCCTTGAAGGAGGGTTTGACAACTTTTTTGGTGTCGTATTCTTCTCTCTCTATCTCTCAATCTCAGTACCTTCATTCACACTGTCATTCACTTTGTTTGTGATCATTGCACTTTCTCACTAAAGGAACGGAAGGCTCTCCCTTCCGTAAGTAAAAGGAACCCTTGAGCCTAGTTCGGAGCACTCATCTTGAGCAAAGTTCAACATTCACATCCATTGCACCTTACAGGGATCACATTGGGCAGTTCCGTTGACATGCCAAGACTCACACCCTTTCTACAGCTCATAGTGGACATCAATAGTGAGACCAAGTTGATGAGAAGCTACCGCGCTATGCGGCTCTAATGCAAGCTATGATAGCAATCTTCACGAAGCTTCGAAAAGAACACCTTGTATAGGTGTTGCAAAAATTGATGCCCTCTTCCCAATTCTTGGTATTCCTATTATATTGCTACTAGCCCTGACCATGCAATAACACATATCCTAATCCCCACAAGATTTTTTGATATACAAATTAAACGCAATCCATAATCATAATCTATGCAATGCACAAATACAGTATATGCAATCACTGAACAACAAAATATGAGTTGTCACATAAATTGGAACCCGTCTTAGACGTGTGTCCAACCGCTCAGTGTACACATTATGACTCACGGTGTATTGGTCACGACTCATAATGGATCCTTGGAACTGTGACCAACCGTTAAGCCGGTCTAGGATAGAGCAGGTCTTGGACTTGCGTCCAACCATTCAAGATAATTGCCGCAGTGAGTCATGGACTCTATCCAACCGGTGTAACAGGTCAGGGGTAGAGACCCAAGACTATGTCCAACCATACAAGTAACCATTATAACGGGTCATGGACTTGGTCCAACCATCATAACGAGCCTAAGCTGCTCAAAGCAGGTCTCATAAATTCAAAGTCCAGATGAGTATCGCCCAAGTATGGTAGATTGGTTACCTTGTTTCCTTCTAGAGTAACAGGTCTTGAGTTCAAGACTGGTCGGATAGATCTATGAGGTCTATTGGGAATGTTCCTACGAGATTAAAATTCTTCGTTGTCTTCTTCTCACATTCATTGAGTTCCACCCTTTGGGCTGAGTGAACATGCCAAAACACATTTCCTCAATGTGTGCCATGACTTAGCAAACTAGGTCAGCATGCAATGTGGGTGGAATGGCTCAACATGAATGAGTAAATCATGAGCCGCCCTTTTCATTGGTCGCCAAAAAAGAGGTAGCTCTTATGTGCAACCTAAACAATGCCTAAAGATTATTTACCTCGCCCTTTAGCTTGGATGACTCTTCATTAGGCCCTCACCATTCTTCTTCTTCTTCTTCTTCATTTTACAAAAGCCCATGATCACGCGGATGTTTGGGAGGGCACTATGCAAAGGATGGAGTCCGTAGAACTCAAGGGTGCTGGAAACAAGTTCATCAAAAGATTAAGATAGCATTGTAACTATGGAGGCTTCTTTTAATTGAGATTTGTCCATCCATTCGGCCCCCTACTTGTTCCCTTCCTTTGTAGATGTCCTCTTTTTGGAGAGGACACAGATCTGGTGTCTTTTGGAGGTGACAAGGACGGACTGGAGATGGAGGATCAACATGATATTGTGGATGCAAGACTCGAGTAATACAAATATATAATTGCTTTTTCCTTAGAAGAGGCATTGGCTGCATTGAGGATTGACAAAATCAATTGGAATAAGACTTTTGATATTTTGATTTGTAATGCTCCTCGAAGGCTTCAACAATAAATGCCGAGGATGATTCACTTGATAGCAGCCCCTCAAAGATTTGTAGATATCTCAGCAAGGTTGCATCCGTACAACGTACGGATAGGTCCGTACAGTACAGCCGTACAATACAAATCCGTACGTATGGATAGGGATCCGTACGGATGCTTTTTTTCAAAGAAAAAAAAATCGTGCATTGTGAGGTTTGCATAACTTATTAGAGTCAGGACTTCATACTTCAGTCTTGGATTATCATTATATACTTTTTTTTTATGCTCTTAGTTTTATGAGACCATGACATGAGACATTTGACACTGTTTGGCTCTTTTTTGCTTCTCACCTTTCCTTAGCAGATAGAGAGCTTGTGATCAATCAGGTTTTATTGATCAAGGCATGGTATTGTGCATTCTATTGGGTGTTGCAATTGTAAATTTCATCCAAATCAAGGCAAGAACTTCAAAACTTCCTCTGAGCTGGCTTTGATGGCACCAATGATACTAGCAATTGGTTAGCTTGGCAAAATAGTAGTATTGCCATAATTGTTAGACTTACACCACTAAGTTGTTTCAAAGGTCTAGGGCATACATGTACGGCTAGTGTACCTCCGAGCTGGCCACCCTTTGCATATTCATTTAGACTGCACTGTTCGGCCGCCCACCTTGTACTGGGCGCCCTATATCATTTTTTCTTGTTGGGTCGTGAGGGATTTTTCCTTGCATTGCCCTAACTCCCCTTGGGCACCTATATATGGGGCCAGGGGAGGCACCCACAGATATTGTAAGATGCAGCGGAAGTGAATGTTGAACTTTGCTCAAGATGACTGCTCCGAACTGTGCTCAAGGGTTCCTTTTACTTACGGAAGGGAGAGCCTTCCGTTCCTTTAGTGACAGAGTGTAAGTGATCACAAACAAAGTGGATAAACACTGTGAATGAAGATACTGAGATTGAGATTGAGAGAGAGAGAGAGAGAGAGAGAGAGAGAAGAATACGACACCAGAATGTTGTTAACCCTCCTCCGAAGGCCCCACTCTCTATGGCGAGAGCGGTCTACTATTAATTGCACAAATCTCTACAATGCTTTGGGACTTGCCGACGATGAGACGACAACGAGACAGGCTGAAATCTGAAACGCCAAGGGCTGAAATCTACAGATCTTTATCTGTTGAATTCTATGTCGGTGACAACGGCGATGACGACGATGCAACGACAACGCGCTGAAAATGCAGATGCTGAAATCTGTGTTTTCCGGGCTGAAACTGCAAACTACGCTGGATATGACCGTGCGGCGAGAATCTGCTGCGGGAAGGTGAGACCTACGAGGTTTGGGACTTGTGGTGCGGAGTCTTGATGCTGAAAACTGAAAACGTTGGTGCCTATGGGGGTCTTGTCGCGAAGAATCTGAGATGTTCTGCAAATGCAAAAACGCTTGGGCTGATTCCTGTCCTGCAGTGGAAACGCTAGTGATCTACTGTGTCTGGCAATGCCGGGGCTGATCTGCAATGCAAAAACGCCAGGCTTGGAGATGGCTGAAAAACCCTAGGTCTGCAAGTTGCAAAACGCTAGGTTTGCTGGGGGGGGGGGGGGGGGGGGGGGGGGGGGAAGGTGTTTGTTGAGCCTTGGTTCCTACTGCCTCTTCTGCCAGAAAGTGCTATCGCTAGCTTTACTTATATACTTGCTTGCTAAAATTGCCCTACCCAGTTCCCAACAAAAGTCACTTAAAAGTAATAAGTGAAAATTGGCTAAAATAGGGAAAATAGGTCTATGCACTGTAAAAATGCTCCTAATGGGTTATGATGGGAATCTGATGGTCATGTTGTGTGCAACCAGAGGATATGCATCTACTCTAAGTGCCTGGACATGCACGGTCTGCGGACAGACTCACAGAAGTGCCAGAACACTTCCTAAGCTAATTGAATTGAACTGCACTGAACCCTTGTCATGAAGTAGCGTGTCCACGTACACATAGGGTTAGATGTGCACGTGACAAATATACATTTGATACGTTGTATTGCAGGGTTTTCTGCTCTTGTAGTCAGTGGAGGACCAATCGCCCCCTTTCCCCATCTCTGGTGTTTGTGTTCTCTCTCTCTCTCTCTCTCTCTCTCTCTCTCTCTCTCTCTCTCTCTCTCTCTCTCTCTCTCTCTCTCTCTCTCTCTCTCTCGCACTCACATGGTATCAATCGCCAGCGTTGAGGGCGCATCACCAACAGCATCGGTTCCCCCTCCCAAGAGGCAGATCTGCCAATGATCAGATTTCAGCCAGGTTCACGTCAGCTCTCGGTGAGCTTTTGTCACCGAGACTTCTCTCCCACCTGCGTTTTTGGCTTTTCATCAGATGGCAATCATCATCCCCATCCCCCCCCCCCCAAGCGCTAGACTCCTGGGAGTGTTATGTCGCCAGGATTCCTTCCCCCCTTGATCTGCGTTTGGGCTGCCTTTTGCGTTTTTCTCAGAGGGGGCCTGCGTTTTTGGAGCCTTCTCCTTACAGGCTGCTGTTCATGCGATTTCAGCAGGAGGGCAGCGTTTGCTTCTGGTCCACCCCGGTCTTGCCCTCACCCAATCGGTTCGGCATCCGGTACCTTACCGGCCCCGATCCTCTTCATTCCATACAGTATACAGCCAGGTTATACTGCTGTTTTCTCTGTTTACAGCCTACAGGAACAGTGACTTTGATTCACCACCATCTCCAGACCCTCTGCACCGCTCCAGACCCTACCGCGAGGGTACGAGCACGCTGAAAATCGCTGAACAGCAGCGTTTTCATCACCTCGCAGTTGCATTTTTGGGTGGACAGCAGCCACTTGGCTTGTGTTTACCTCCTGCCAAGACACCATCCAGTGGTGGTCCATGCGGTCTCTCGGTGACTACTGCAGTACACGGTATCTTCGACATCGGCTTGATCATCTGCAGGCATATGATCCTTGAAAAATCCATTCATTCCAGCCCTCATTCGGCGGTTGCGCACTCCAGAGGGGGTGGTGACTTGTGGTTTGCTATGGACACACCTATGCACTCATCAGAGGAATTCACACGAGATATGGCCATGCTCATGGCCTATGGGATTCCGTCGTTCCCAAAGAGAACACCACCATCTTTGGTGGACAGACACTTACCACTTGACCTCGACACGTCAGATCACTTGCTTACACATGAGCATCTACATGGACTTAGGGAGAAGATCTTGGATCTCTTCTTGGACAAGTTCATTGCTTGGATCTACAGATTGGAGTGGGACTTCAGTGCTTTGGACTCTCTTGGAGAGTTTACACGCGAGATGCAGGAGATCAAGCATAATTACAAAACTACACTCAGAGTCACCCGGAGAGTTTACCCGCGAGATGCAGGAGATCAAGCATAATTACGAAACTACACTCGAAGTCACCCGGAGCTTGGCTTGGATGGTAGTGCAGTTGCTCTTCTACACTCTTGATCATTTGGATTGCTACCTTCACAGTTGCTTACACTCACCCTCGGTAACCTTACAACAGACTTATCCCCCGACCTGGGAAGTAGGCCACTCCCAGGTCATTCACATTGAGAGCCACACCGAGATGCGATGTGGTGGCGTTGTTGGCACGGATTTCTGTTTTGGTTGACACTGGAGGATTTGGAAGCAGGAGATACATGCAAGACGGCGCAGACAGATTGGTCTGGCCTTTCCTCTTCTCAAAGGTTATTCACAGCGTAGACTGCTCAGTCTAGCTTCCCTTTCTATAGGATGATCACGGTGCAGATAGCTTAGTCCTACCACACCTCTTCTCATAGGCCCTTCACAGCGCGGACTGATGAGTATGGCTTTCCCCTCATCTTCGATTACCCTACCAACTTACAAGACACCATCCGATGGTGGTCCGCGCGGTCTATCGGTGACTTGCAGCTTTCGGTAGCTTCTACAGTGCAAATTGTTTAGTCTGGCTTTCCTTGTTTCGGAGGACGTTTACGGTGCAGATTGCTACATCTGGCCTTCTTGGAGTTTTACACAACTTAGCCACCTAGCCACACTAGGTTACAGGTTCATGCATTGACAGGCTTCTGGTCATTCTCATGACAGTTCCTGGGCTTCCCCATTTTCTCCACACGGTTTGACTACAGACACCACATATCCTATTGGGCAAGACACTTGTACGTCTATTGGCACTTCTTTTACGACAAGGAGTTGTTTTTACACTCAGTTCGGGACGACCACGCAATATCTTCACCCTGCATTAGCGGAGTACAGCAATTTGCTACACTGCTCGTGATGGCACTTTACCATGGAGATCTCTTGGAGGTTGAGACACCCCAGACTGTTGCTACACCCATGGAGTATTCTTCAGTGGACATGGCAGCAGACATCTTCATCATTTGCCTCACATCTTCGGCTTCACACAGTTTGTTCAGCATCAGGTACTGAGAGGGGGTGTTAGATTTACACCACTCTGCTACTTCACAGGTCTAGGATGTATATGTATGGCTAGTGTGCTTTCGGGCTGACCACCCTTTGCATATGCATTTAGACTACACTGTCCGGCCGCCCACCTTGTACCGGGCACCCTAATATCATTTTTTCTTTTGGGGTCGTGAGGGATTTTTCCTTGCATTGCCCTACCTCCCCTTGGGCACCTATATATGGGGCCAGGGGGGCCACCCACAAATATACATCTGATACGTTGTATTGCAGGGTCTTCTGCTCTGGTAGTCAGTGGGGGGCTGATCGCCCCCTTTCCCCATCTGGCATTTTGTGTTCTCTCTCTCTCTCTCTCTCTCTCTCTCTCTCTCTCTCTCTCACACACACACACACACACACACACACACAATAATTTAGAGTGTGGATTGGGCATTATTGATAGGGAGATCCAGAGTAGATCACTCTTAACCAAGCTCATTGTTATGGGTATATCTATTATCTCTAGTAGATGAGCCTTGGAAATATTTATCAGAATGCAGCTTTATTACACTTTTTTGACAAATGCATACTTCAATTTTGGAATAAATGGCGCTTTTCATGCAAGTCAATATCATCAAAAGAGTCAATTAGAACTTACTTGCGCACCATGTCTATGAGCTGTATTGACCCAGCAGGGAGGAGGAAGGGTAACAAGAGAGTGGGAGAAGTAAACAAAGATGTCAATGAGATGCCAATGCCAGATGGAGTAGGTGTCACTGTTGGGGCTTCCCTGCACCCATCTGTCGTCCTGATAGCCGCCCTGCATGTCGTGACAGACCAGGAGACGAGGCCTCTGTGAAGTGCGGGTAGCGGTACGCTTAAGGGGCACGCTACTCTTGTTGAAGGGGAAATGAAAGGAGTCTAAGTAGCTCAACTCCTCCAGCTCGTCCAGAGTTTTCAGAGGGTACGACTCCGGCAACGCAGGCTGCAAGCGCCCATCGACGCCTTGACGACCTTTCCCCATCGCTGCATTCTGCATTCCGAGCTTCCACAATCGTATGACGCTCTTGGCGAGCCACTTTGCGAGGGATCTGACTCTATGGCATTTGTGTAGGAACATTTGGGAAATAGTTCAATCGCCCATTAGGCCTACCCATGATGTAGGAGCATTGTGTCAAAGTTCAGCGGCCAGCCTAGGAACATAGTAGTGAGGAGCATTGCTTCAAAGTTCGGCTTCCGCTGACGTAGTACATTCTAAGGCTCGGTTCACACTGTGACACGCAGCACTGTTTCTTGCAGGTGCACCAATGACAAAACGCCCCTAAATTGAGGCAATTTAGACTGCGCATCCGCCTCTCCTAGCAACGCTTCGTTGCCATGCTGATTCACACCCAAGAGGTCTATTTGAAGTTCTGACCTACCCACCACTACCCATGGCTTGTGCTCACTTCCAATAGCTAATAACACCACTCTACAAATTGCAGCTACGTGTTTTTCCGCAACTATGTGTGAATGACATAGTGAACAATCCAAGCATTCAAAGTGCTTCCAAGTGGGCACATGTTGTCGTACAAGTGTGGTGTGTGTGTGTGTGTGTGTGTGTGTGTGTGTGCGTGTGTGTGTCTTTGGGGGCCGCCCGGGGGGAGGGAGGAGATGTCACCCATCTTATGGTGAGTCCGAGAAACTTTCTCTTTTTTCCTCCAATATAAGAGCACCATCTCACAAAAACATCCAAGTTCAAATCTTGCCTACTAGTCGTGTCTTGCTACAATTTTGTGGTAATGGTAATATTGATTCCGTTAAGTAGTAAAATAGTAGTCCACTGCAAGAAGGGAAACTACTAAAGATGAGTATAGAACATGAACATTCCAACTCTCCACAAAAAAGGTTGAATTTTCATGGTTTTAATGTAATATCCATTCTTGTAATCCCAAGAGAAAAGTGAATACTAAGAGCATCACTACATTTAATAGTATTAGCTCCCTTAAAATTATTAAAAAGAAATCAGTTTTACATGACTATGTTTAAATAGATTTTTCTTTATATTGCAAATACCACTAGTACGTAGGGGGACCCGGCTCTACTATGACACAACTTTTAACATTTCTACAAGTCCACATACTAAAACAAATATCTAATAAGGCACTGTAACGTGAAGCATAGTTAATAATTAATTTATGGGGTACCTATGCCTCATGCACGGTCTCACAGATGCATCATTTATTCGTCATGTGTAAATATGCAAGTCGTTTTGTAACTATGCCTATTTTGACATAGTTGCACTAGTTACCGCATTACCAAAACCTAGGCTCAAGCACCACAAACCTAATGTGATGTGTTTTCGAGAACAACGTAGATTGGACTCTAGATGACTTCCCCAAGTGGTAAGGCACTTCCAAGAAGTTAAATGGCTACGATATTGGCTTTGATGTACCATGTGACATTATGAAATAAAAACAACAATATTTCATTTAAAAAGTTCATCGATGACTACAACACGTTGAGGTTTAAACTTTAGGGTGGGTGCTCTCACTATGTCACCACCACTCTGATAGACAAAGCTGAGGTGGAGGAGCTTGGCCATCAGCGCGAGAAGTCCAAAGCAAACATTGTCCAATGGGCTAATCAAACGAGACAGCACAGCAAAAGAACATAGGCTAATTGCAATCAGGTGGGGGTGACCCCTCAAATGCAACATGGTTCAAGCAAATATGGCCTAGAATCTCAACTCAAGCTTGTCCTTCACTTTGTGTGACAATTAAAGGTGAAATCGAGGCTTGTGATTGGCATAGTTCATTGCGTTGTGTGACCTTCCACCCTTGTTTGGCATGGCCTTAAGTTTACGTTCACATTGCACGTGTTCTTGAGCCCCTTGAGAATGGTTTTAAACTTGGAGACAACATGATTTCGTGCAGATTTTTTGCCAGCCCGATTCACACACGTGTTCCAACGCCTACGATGGGCCTCTCTCTCTCTCTCTCTCTCTCTCTCTCTCTCTCTCTCTCTCTCTCTCTCTCTCTCTCTCTCTCTCTCTCTCTCTCTCAGGAAGTTTGTACATGTATTTGCATATTAAACAAGATTCTCATGGCTTTTTCTCTCATGTTAGTCATGTAGGTTCATAGTGTCTTGCATCATTTCACGTAAATAGGCAAGGATCTAGTGAAGTGATGAATACATAGCTACATTTCTCGTGCTCCATGCCAGAAGAACCATAGTGTAAAAGATGTGAGACACAAAACCATATTATGGTCCTCGGACTTGAGAACTCCAAAGGTATCATTAAACATGGTGACCTTGACAACCCATGATTCCTACCATCAAAACCTAGCCCATCTCCACCATTGTGCAACATGTCTATAGTACCACAACATATGTTTCAAGGTTTCAAGTTTTCCACACCTAGGGCATTTGCAATTCCCAAGACTGTTCTTATGCATGTTCTCAATTGTAGGAAGACCACCAACTACTATTCTATGCCATAAAACTTTGAATTTAAAAAATACATCTAGAATCCTTATACACTAAAAACCAAAATCCTACATCTTTTTGCATTCCCTAATGCTTATTACATTTGTTGGGTAATAGAGAATCTGACAATAGCAAGAAGTAAAGTTCTCTAGTTTTAGTTGTCCATTGAGTGTTCATCAAAGTTGGAAATGCCCAATTCCGATACTATCTTCCTCTATTGTAGTAGCACATACCTGTAGATAAAAAACTGATGTACAAAGTAAATGACATGGTATTATGCATCCCAAGTGTATTTTGAATTGTCTCTTAGCTACCAAAATAGTTTGAAAGGTTTGCTAAAGTCCAATGTTTGATAGATGAAGTTAATGCCCTTTCTATGTAGAGAAAGGGCCTTCCTTTCCAAATGCAAAGCAGGTGGAACCTTAAAGACAAAGCTCCAAAAAATATTATCAACTCCTCATGAATTTCATGTGTATCTGATCCTACCATTCCATATAAGCTTCAAGAATACGTGTTTCCATGACTGAGCCAACATGATGGATACATCAAAACTAGTTTTAATGGGCACTGCAATGAACAATTCATCCCAAGATGATAGCAGCAAAGTGCCATGATAATATGTTATTGATGCATGAGTTAATTATCGCAATCAAACGGTTGAGGTGTCCAACATGCATTTACTGAAGGTAGCCCTACTAGCATATGCATGTTCATGCAGATTCAAAATGCCCACTCCTCACATTTGAGTAGGATATGCTAGTTGATACCATGCAGCCCGAGTGGTGCTAGCGGCAGATTTACATCCCCACAAGAACTTACTTATCTACCATGAAAATTTAGAAAGATTTTGTTTGAAGTGGTCAAGCACAAAAATAAAGTACAAGATATAAGAAATTAGAATGATGTGTATTATCGTGAATTGTACATGGATTGGCCATTCTTCACAATGCCAAGAAGCAATTTTAGCATATAACCAAGACTAAATATTTATACTTTTATGGACTCCTTTCTCTTTCTCCACTTTTAGGGCATTCTCTCTCTCTCTCTCTCTCTCTCTCTCTCTCTCTCTCTCTCTCTCTCTCTCTCTCTCTCTCTCTCTCTCTCTCTCTCTCTCTCTCTCTCTCTCTCTCTCTCTCTCTCTCTCTCTCTCTCTCAAGTTTAGTAGATTGGTTATGCCATTTTGATCTTGAATAACAGGTCTTGAGTTCAACTCTCCTCGTCAAATAGATCTTTAAGGTCTCTTGGGATAGTTTCCTATGACGTTAAAATACTCTTCTTCTTATCTCTCTCTCTCTCTCTCTCTCTCTCTCTCTCTCTCTCTCTCTCTCTCTCTCACACACACACACACACACACACACACACACACACACACACACACACAAGACCAATGTAAATTTCTTAGATAGTCATGTGTGCTTTTGCATATATACATATTTGTATAACACTATGAGCCTTTCCTTCATGAGTTGAGGTATGGAAAGAGCATTTTGAGGGAGCTTTTTCAGATTTTTGCTCAACTGAGCAAAAATAAAAGAAAATCTCCCCCAAAAAGGAGCCAAAAAGATCCGTTTTGGAGCGAACTTTTAAGAGGGACTCTCTCTCTCTCTCTCTCTCTCTCTCTCTATATATATATATATATATATATAAATATTATATTCCTCTCTCCCCCCTTCTTGCTCTCTCTCTCTCTCTCTCTCTCTCTCTCTCTCTCTCTCATGCTCATGCTCACGGTCAAGTGGGCGCCCACTTGAACATGAGCATGTGAGGGAGAGAGGGAGAGAGAGAGGTATTCCATTATGCAAACTGGTTGCTAAGCTATATATATTTCTCTCTCCCCCTAGCTCCCACTTACACCAATTCGTGTTGTTGTAGCTTCTCGCATCCGATGTTTGAATCTGAGTTACAAACCACGAAGATGCAGGTACAAACATATAGAGGGAGCACACATGATACATATATTAGACAAGAGAGAGTTTTACTTCTATGTATGATTTAGTGTCCGCATCTCCTCTAGCACAGAGAGCAGCTCATTACTATTCAATTTCTCCCCCCATTTTCATGCACCACTGCTCCCATAACCATCTGCTTTGTAAGATTTCATTGCAAGTGCCTCGGTCCCGTCACTGGGCTTTTAGACAACACACGTGACACAAGCTCTCTAGTTTGTCTGATTGATGATTGCAAAACGTCCAGTTCTAATCAGCCAGTAAGTAATAGACAGTGCATTGACACTCTCAAAGAAGAATTGGACAATTGTCACAATGAAAGCAACTAAGTGTTCCATTTTCGGAGCTAAACGTACCAGCAGAAGCAATTGATGTTAGTAATTTTCCATTCCAAGAATCTCGTTTAGCAACCCGTTTACTGCATTTATTGAGCACAAGCTATTCTTACAAATGAGGTGCCCACCACATTTACTTCTCTTTATCAATGCTAGATACCTCATTCTAGACTGAACAGGCTTAACCCAGCAGTGGCCATCATACTTCTGATCCATTCCCATAATTTTTGGAAAGCCATATGGCACATCGTCTAGCTCATAAATGCAGTCCCCATTGTATATTTGAGGAACTTCATCAACACGTCTCTTGATTGAACATCTAGAGATCATTCGACTTAATTTGGGGTACTTATGGCTATTCAATGCAATATACTCTAATGTACTTTGTGTTATTTCCAATTGCTCAAATTTTACTCTTTTTTTAGTCATTCAGTTATGTTCCTCACTTAAGTTGCCTGCCTTTTCTTCATCACATGCAGGAAAGGAACCATCCGTCTTACCAAATGAAATTTTAGCAGACCTTTCTCCTTGTTCTTCAATGGCACTGTCAGACAATTCTACAATTTCCACCTTCTGTGTTGACGCTAATTTCACACTATCGTGCATGACCAATAGAAACCTTGAAGACAAGGTTGAATCCAACACAAAGTGAAATTGTTAATTTACTTGCACACCATCTGCCACCTGCGTTTGAATGTCTCCATCCAGAGTTGAAATGATGGCAAACATCTTACTGTCACCACAACCTCAATAGTCCACAGAATTCACCATCGAATATCTTGTTGGGCAATCAATCAACAAGGGGACAATGCCAATAGTATTTAAAAATAAACTCACCTTGCTCAATGATGATGAAGCCATTGCCTAACAAATCAAGCAGATAGCTGTGTGCGTATATGTGAATTTCCAAGCTAACCCCATATCATATATTTATAGGCATCCAAGACACTCTATATATCTATCTCCCTCACCATGTCTACCTCACACTCTAAATATAATTAACACTCCTACTTGTTGAGGCCAATCTATTTTTTTCTTCTACCTCACACTCTAAATATAACTAACACTCCTGCTTGTTGAACCCAATCTATTTTTTTTGCAAAATATGCTTTGTTATTTATCTTAAAATTTTGCTAAAAACACTCTGGAGTTATTTGTAGTCCAACTTCTCACTAAAATGCCCCTTGAATTCGGCACTACTTTGGCATAAATCCCCAAAATACATCCCAATTGTCCATAACCTCCAAAACAACCCTAGAGTGGTTTTTTTTTTCCAAACAGATAAAAATTTGATTCTTTTGATAAGAAGACTGATTGTCTATCATTAAGAACCTATTTCTCACCACAATCAATGACAAAATATGGGGTTTGCTTTTTAAATTTTTGAAATTTGAGGGGTATTCTTGGAATATCCACAAATTACAGTTGTTTTTAATTTTTTAATCATTTTATTCCTTTTATTGAGAGCCTAGCATGTTATTTGTTACAAATAACCTTCCCAAAAAGGCAATCAATTCTATAAACAAAGAAGCAATTCATCTCCAAAACCTACATAGACAGCTCAAATTCTAGTTATAGAATATTGTAATCATAGGCAATCAATCTTCTTATGAAAACATACAAATTTTGTCATCTTTTTAGAAATTTACTCTACAACCGGGGGTATTTTTGTTTGTTTGGAATATTTGAAAGGCATTATGGGAATTAATGACAAAATATGGGTGGAAATTTGATTTTTTTTAAAATCTGAGGTGTGTCTTGGGAATTTCCACAAATTAGAGGGGTTTTCTGGTAATTTTCCAACTCTTTATCCTTTCTTGACAATTGAGATTCTTTATTTGAGAGCTTAACATGATATTTTAAACGAATAACCTCCCAAAACAGGCAATTATTTCTAAAAATAATGAAGCTACTCATCTTCAAAGCCTACATAAACAGCTCATATTCTAGTTTTAGCATCTTGTATCGATATACAATCATTCTTTTTCTGAAAATCAACAATTTATTTTATCTTTTTTAAAAATTACTATCACAACCAGTGGTATTTTGTATTTTATGGAAAATTTGAGGGGCATTTTGGGAATAAATGACAAAATATGTGGGGTATTTTGTAAATTTTCATTAGAGGGGTACTTTTGGAATTTCCACAAATTAGAGGGGTTTTTTGGTTATTTTTTCAAATCTTTATCCATACTTGACAATTGAGATCATTGTTTTGGGAGCTTAGCATGTTACTTGTCACAAATCACCTCCCAAAAAGGAAATTATTGATGAAAATAATAAAGCACTTCATCTCCAAAGCCTACATAAGCAGCTCATATTTTAGATTTAGTATCTTGTTTTGATAGACAATCAGTCTTCTTATGAAAACATACAATTTGTTTTAGCTTTAAAGAATTTAAATCTCACAACCAGAGGTATTTTGGATTTTATGGAAAATTTGAGGGTCATTTTGGGAATCAATAACAAAATATGTGGGGTATTTTGTAAATTTTCAAAATTAGAGGGGTAGTCTTGGAATTTCCACAAATTAGAGGGGTTTTCTTGTTATTATTCCTAGTCTTTTTCCATGCTTGACAATTGAGATTTTTTGGTTATTATTCCAAGCCTTTTTCCATGCTTGACAATTGAGATTTTGTGGTTACTATTCCTAAACCTTTTGTCATGCTTGAATTCAACAATATGAGGGCAGCCAACCAAGTGGTGGCCTCACATTTGCAACAAAATGTAGGTAGGAACTTCAAGCAAGTGGCGGCCTCACAATATAATATTAGAGATCATGTCTGTATCTGTTGAGGCGCTAGCACTTAGGTCACTGAATGTGTGTGTTTGATTTTAATGCGCCAGCGATGGGTTTTATTTTGCCTTGAGGCGCTAGCGCTCAGGCGGGCTGGTGCAGGCCTTCGTGAGCTTTTATGCTGAGAACAGAGAGGGAGAGCGCCTTGAGGTTGAGCCTTCGTGAGCTTTTATGCTAAGAACAGAGAGGGAGAGCGCCTTGGGGTTGAGGTGCTAGCGCTCAGACAATCAAGATTTTGGAGCATATTATAAGGTTCGTGACAAACTTTTGATGTCTTATGATCATTTCACTATTTCTTTCCAGTACTAATGGTCGCATGTCTGGTAGTTAGTTTAATTATATCGCTGTTTGAACAAGGACACGGGTTTGCCTGACTGCTTTTGCATTCTAGTGACATAGCTATGTATGATGTAGTATAGTTATGTGATTGCAATCATTCCCTCCATAGGTTGTTTCTTGATATTGCTTGCTTGTAAGGTGTGCATTTAACTTTCCTCTTTAGTTGAATGCTCTTAATCTGCATGTAATAGGCTTTTCAATTCACTCTCGTATTTTGACGATGATGTTTTATTGACAATAGACGTCCTTTAATTTGTCACTAACAAAAGTACTGAATAAATTTTTTCGAAAAAGTGGCTTTTTGCAAGCTTGCATTCTGACTTGAGAGCAATAACAACTATTCAATAGTAGAAATGAGGGCACACTGTCAAATTTAATACTATGTGTGAGGACACTCTAAAGACCATATCTTTTATAATAAAGAAAGCTGCAACCCTAGAAATTTAGATAACTCCCTGTTTGAAAGCTTTTTTGAGCTTTCATATTTTTCTGCATAGAAAGAGAGTTTACTGCTTTGAAGTAAACCTGGTGTTCTTTCGGCTGACCTTTATCTTTTTTTTAGGCCGTCAAGATTGCTTGGGTATTGTTTTTATGCATTTATTTTATGCCCCAGTTGCAAAACCTTTGGTTGTAGATGGTACTGTGCAGCTTCAACACAACCGCTTTCACTCTATCTCCCGCTTTCCCTCTATCTCCCTCATTCAAGACATGTATGGTGAGCGCTAGCGCTAAACATACATGTCTTTCATGAAGAAGATAGAGGGAAAGCGGGAGAGAGAGAGAGAGAGAGAGAGAGAGAGAGAGAGAGAGAGAGAGAGTGAAGGGAGTCTAGCGCTCACAATACATGTCTTGCATGAAGAAGATAGAGGGAAAGCATGAGAGAGAGAGGGAGTGAAGGGAGTCTAGCGCTCACCATACATGTCTTGCATGAGTGAGATAGAGGGAAAGCGGGAGAGAGAGAGAGAGTGAAGGGAGTATGTGTGGGTTTGATCTTTGGCCATTAGAATTTCCTATAAATAGGGGATGACCATAAGGTTTTTAAGAGTTAAAAGAGAAGGTAAAACAAGACTGTTGCATACTAAGGTAATGATCTATTGCTAGCTTTTGAAAGTTTCCCTCCCTCCCTGTCTCACCAGGTTCTCTACCTTCTCTCTCTCTCTCTCTCTCTCTCTCTCTCTCTCTCTCTCTCTCTCTCTCTCTCTCTCTCTCTCTCTCTCTCTCTCTGGGAATCGTGAATCAAGGAATCACTTATAGCAATTTAGTTTAACAATAGCCATGTCAGGAAGGCCCTAATTGTATAGAATGGCTATGGCTTGAAAACAAGCATTGAAAATACGCTTATTGACATGTATGCTAATTGTGGTAGCCTGGAAGATGTAAATATTTTCTTCCACAGATTACCGACATAAGACCTTATAACTTGGAGTACAATGATCCAAGGCCCTCTTCCGTCCTAAAGCTCTCTTCCTTCCTAAAGCTCTACATTAAGGCTGGGCTTGAGGAAGGAAGAGAGTGAGAGAGCCCAACATATACTAGAGATAATCAAGGTCTTTTCTTTTGGTTGAAATTGCAGAGTTGTCTATCTTTGCATTACTGTCTAGTATATGCTGATGGCCAAGAAAAGTGATGCCGGTGCTACTGTCGAATTTATTTACAATGGAGAAGCTATTGGGATTGGAAAAATAGACAAGGCTTCAAATTTGACCAAGCTTCACGAATGCCAGTTGGATGCTTTTTCATTGTTGTGCGTGTTGTGTATGAAGGGAAGGACTCTCCTTTGCCTCATGTCCCTTCTGGGAATGAGTAGATGACTACTTTGAAAAGGGCAGAGAACAATTTTATTGCATGACCTAGAAGTGAATTGGTAATTTTCAATTTCATTTGTCTAAGGGCTTGTCATCGATATACTCTAAGTGGAGAGTGTTTTGTATATATCTGGAATGAGTTAACTTGCTATATGATCTTAGCTTTGTATTTTATTAATAGCGGGTCATCAAGACTGCAAAGACAGAACCAATATAAATTTTACCATTAGCTACTGTCAGTCACTACACTAGTAGCCAATCGGTTAGTGTTGTCCCATCTTCACCTGTCTCAATGGTGGAAAAAGCTAAGAAGGCGGTAAGACAAAAGTGCAGGAAGGGACATCTTCTGGGTTTGTGAAAGATGTCACTTCGGATGAGATATCAATGACAAGGAGATGGAGGCTTACATGACAGTAGGGGCTAGTGCCGGTGGGGAATTTCCCATTAACGAGGATATCACTGTATGACAGGATATGTTGTCCAAGCATCTTGGGAATTTGAGCTAGACAAACCCAAGAAAAACCTTCAACCATTATGCATTCTTCATGATTCTCATCAAACATGCCATATGTACATACATATTCCCCATCAACGTAGCATCTTGCACATGAAGGTATCAAGACCATCCTCAAAAGGAGTAGGGGATTGAATGAAGCTTTATGGGGGAGCTTTTGAGGAAGCTTTTTTCTTAAAAACTCAGCAAATGATTATATTTTTTAAAAATCTTTCTCTATGTTTGTCTTAGGGTGCGAGGCAAAAAGACAAAAAAGCTCTCTCTATGCACTACGTGGCACCTACTTAGGACAACCATAGTGATTATTTGTGTTCACAAAAAAGCCAAAATCAGCATCTCGCACCCAAAAAACAAAAAACAAACAAGTTTCTACACCCCCTTTCACTATATATGGTTTGTTCTATGACAACAAGCAAACAATGCACATTTATTTATTTTTAGACTTTTCACAGGTGTGCAAAGAGTGGCTAACCACTAACAACATTGTCTACAAAACGTCTCAATGTGTAGCGACAAAAAGACAAAAAATCTCTCTTTCTATTCTACATAGCACCTACTTAGAACGACCATAGTTATTTATTTATGGTCACAAAACAATCAAAATCAGCAGCAGATACCCAAGGAAAAAAACAAACAAGTTTGTACAAGGAAAAATCATTCTTTACAAGTATTTTCGAGAAAATAGAACACATTTAATAATTCTTAGACTGTTCAAAGCATGCAAATACAATGGCTGACCACAAACAACATTTTTTGCAAAATGTGATGTATCTTATTGCTAGGCTACAATATGGGATTCGGTGGTGGATCCAGTTCCACAATGTTTGGATGCGGCTCCACAAGAGATGCAGCCTTCAGGGAACGCTCGACTTCATTTGCTACTCTCTTATCTCGCTCTTGAATCTCTCTCAGGCGATGTGCTTGCATCTCCATTACATTGTTCATTCTGTTGGAGACATCCTCATTGCTCTCAAACACTGTCATCATGCGGCCCATTTGGCTACCCATTAAGGCTAATGCACTGCAATCACCCCCGTATTGAACAACAATGTCGTTCTCATTGGTGTATTGTGCAACCAACAACCAAAAGAACCAATGCCACATTCCATACCCCTACACAACAATTTTTTTGTCAAAGGATTTAGTAACATGAAATAGAAAAACTATACTTAGAGCCAGAAAGAGACAGATGTTACCTCGCATTGGTGTCCCATCCTCATCTCGTGTCCAATCATCTTCCTACAGAGAATCGTACCAAGCATCGTTTGATGGAATGTCAATGGCCTCTGTAGTCCAAGTCTGCTCTTTTCTCATATAGCTGACACCAAGAATGTGCGCACGGTTCTATTCTTTGTCTTGCAAAGAGGTGTTTTAACACAACCACATTCAAGTGATCTTCTCTCCATCCAACAGTTGATGCCATTTCATGCACCATTCCATAATTATCTGACGTACAAACAACCACAAAAACACCTCTGTCATCGGCTGCTGCCAATGCAAGACATGCGAGCTGTCCAAAATGGCATACTTCCATCTTGTTCCATTCTAGGACTTCTGTTTCAGAAATCCCATACACAGGCACATTTGATGGCAGGAAAATAATAGATGCATCCATCGATGAATCAGTGCATGACCCATCTCGCAATGGCATCAGACACTTCTCCACCACGTGAGGCCTGACATTGCTTAACAGTGCATTTTTCATGTCATCCTTTGTCTTGTCCCATCCGAGATGCAAAATCTGAACACGATCGCCACCACCGGCTGCAAAACAAAAACATGAACTTAGCAACACGCTCTTGAATCATACTAGAACAACCATGTAACTTAGATCATAAACTACCGGTAGAAGGTATTGTAACTAGTGGCAAGTCCTAGACATGCAATATTTCTGTTTCTAGACTCGTGGCAAAATCTACCACCTCCTTTGCAGACATCTCACTTCTTTTTCCTGAACAACAAGTCCATATTAACAAGTTGAACAATCGAGACTATGATTCTTACGAACATCAATAGAACGCTCGTTTTTCTTTCATTCTAGCCTCTCGTTGAGAGCCAAAAGAGCGAACAGACTGTTCCATTTGCATAATAAAGCTAAATTGTTTAGTGCACTACCACCAGGGTGATGGCGCTTATAAATAGAGTGTTTTCAAATGACAGAATGATAGTACTTGTGAAGTCGTATCAAACCCCTCCCCGTGAGGCAATTGAACACTAGACTCTGCTCTACTGTGGACACTTCTACACCTGCACGTGCTCTTTCTTCTCTTTCGCGCATTGCGTTGTTATGTGCTTTTTCCTCGCTTATTGGGAAACATCCTTCATCATACTCTAAGAACCAAGGCAGGTCTTGATAGACTCTTTCCTTGAAGTTGCGAGCTACTTGCAAAAGGGTTGAACATGTGCTCTGGTTTACTGATTTCCAGCATTTTTTGCAAGCTGACAACACTTCTGATGTTGAATTTATTCTTTCGCAACCATCTGATACATTTTACAAAATCACAAGTACTTAACAGTAAGTTCTTTTCAAAGCAGCATAATAAATTGATCTAATCTGCAAAGGCATCTTTTTCATGCATCCGCCAATGCTTTGGCCACCTTTGATTGAGTTCCCTTCTTCATTAGAGCCAGCTCATAAGCGAAGCTCTTTCCTCTATGAGTAAGCTTGACATCATCGATGAACGAATCAAGGTCTAGACCATGCATAGAGCTCAAATGTATACTCCGAATGCTACTTTGTATGTTCCTTGCTTCTCTTGCAATTGATGCCCAAAAAACCTCAATCTGCAACCACTCCCTAAACACACTTGAATCTCCTGGGTTGAAAACATCTATCATTACAATTTAACCCCATGCGAAGCCAAATAGGTAGATTGTTAAGGTGATGTTCAAATGTGTTCACCTGTCTGTGGTATGTCCAAACTCTTAATGTCTGCCTGGTCTGTTGAAGCCATTGCACGTAGAATGAATGTTTTCTTCACAGATAGAAGATCTGCACATGCCAGCCCGTACAATCTTTCTTTCGTCAGCCACTTTGGACGGCTGGTCCACTTGATTGTTTGCAATGTCCTGCATTGAGACCAATAAGGATCAATTTCATACTTTAGTGCATGATCAATCAAAAAAACATACCTCCACCAATCATCTCCTAACACTGGATCAACAATGGCCAACACATGTTTTGTTATTTTTTTGGACGGTGCATCTATTTCAAAGAATGCCTTTTTGTAATTGCTTTGAAACTTGGAAGGAAGCATTCTATCCTTCTCGGCAATGACCTTTTTCAATGCAAGTGTACTTTTCCTGCATATTGCATTACTGATAAATAAACGTTGCAAGATGCAATATCTAACGTAAACTTGTGCAAAAATCCCATAGTGGCACTCACGATATGTAGTAGTTGCAACATTAGAGCCACAGGCACATTATACTATGCTTTTCTCCCTACTTTCTTGTCAATGTTTGCCTACATACAACTGTAGACAACACATTGGCAATTTCTCCATGATTGCCTCCTTCGAGGCAAGCCCCATTGCTCGCACCATCCATAACATATCAATGTAAGTTGTTGCCACGAATGCCGTCTCATTCAATCTATATTAGATTGACAAGCATAGGATGACAATATTATTTGATTATAAAGTTGACACTTGATGCAAACCTACCTCAAGGTACTTACTTGTTTATACGCATCACTATGCTCAACATGTCAGCCTCATTTGTAGAGTCTACTGCCACAAGCTCGACAAGAACCCTTGGATGCAAATCGATATCTTTCTCATAGGCTATGCCTGCAATCACAAGGAACCTTACTCCCTAATTAATCCCAAAACACGCAATCAAGTTAACCACATAGAGAACCAAACTTACTCTGTTTAAGGACTTCCATCCAAGCGACCAACCTATGGTTCCCATCCCATGTATATAACATTTTTCCACAAAGGTCACCCCAACATGTGCCTTTGATTTCAGCCTCAAACTCTTCATTGACCATTCGCCACAAGGCTCCCATGTTTGAATGATTGCGTCGTCAACATCCACGCTAGGATGGCCTGGTGCATTGATAGATCATATGAAAGATCCCTTGGGCTCATAATATCCCTCCAACAAAAAGGTATCTGCAAGTGGCTGCGCTTGGAATCCCAGCTTACTTGTCTTGCTTTCTCAAGTTTCAGCAATCGGCAAAGAGGGACCCATGGCAATGAAGTTGTTTTTTTTCTCCTTGTTTTTTCAAAGCTTCATGATGTTTACAAGTTTACAAGTTGTTTTTTTCTCCTTTTTTTTACAAAGCCTCATAATGTTTACAGGTTTTCATGATATTGATGGTGTGATGGATGAAGACTGTGACTCTTTGTGCACACTCTTGATAAGAAACCTTTGTTAATCACTCATACCATGGATAGTTATCTAAAGATGTTCGACGGAGTCCCACGTTGAGCTTGAAAGTATTTGTTTTGATGCTTTGACTATTGATATGCAACCCAAAATTATGCATGTTGTTATGGTATTTGATGATGATGTGTTTATTTGATGGCTTGTTTGATGAGTTACTTAAGCTCCAATGTCAAACAAGCTAGAGAGTATTTGTGAGGAATTATGCACGTAATGAAAGAGGCTTTTTTCTTTAAAAATTATAATGAAATGGTAGAGTTGTATCGAGAGTGTTTCTCTCCTGTATGAACTTATGGGTAAGTGTTTCTACCTATGTATATGATCCTCGCTTCACACATTGCTTGTCAACAAGGGTCAAGTTTCTGCAGAAACCCCTACTTGGTGTCCCATGTTTTGAGAAGAATTTATCAATTGGTGATATGAAGTAAATAATAGCCCTTTGAGATCACTTTGGGATCCCCTTTGGATGTATATAGCCCCCAATGTTTTAGTGTGAGTAGTTGTTGTGAGTTATGGTGCCTTTTTAATCATGGATTTTTTTTTTAACATTTTGAGATAATTCTAGTCATTTGGTTCATGAAACTCTTCTCGAGGATTGTGCTCGTCTAGAATACTATTGGCACCTATGGGTGCAGAGGTGAGAGTAGTTGGTTGCTGCTAATGTTTTTGGATGAGAGAAAGGTATTACCATATCTCTTTTGTAAGTTTTTCAATTCTGTTCATAGGAAGTGTTATAGAAGCCATCCCTTAAATCCATCATAATGTCAAGTGATGGTGAGCAAGAATATTGATTTTATGAGATGCAAATTTGGTATGTTGATGTAAAAGCTGAAATAGGGACTTATGAAAAGGAGGATGAGACTGCAAAAAATGCAAGTTCACAATAATAGGTTTTGACTAACCCACAAGGGTCACCTAGTGGATATTCATTTGAGAACCAATGGAGTGGTAGGTTATGTGAAAAGGTGAGCGGTGAGTTGTGTGAGTTAAAGCTACCAAATTTGAGTCTATGTCATATACTATGATGATGATAATGAAGATTCTAGTGGTTTGAAAAAAGTCTTAATGTGTACTAAGCAAGAAATAAGACATATGGCCTTGACTTCGGACCACAAATTTTTAAAAGAGTGATAAGTCTTGATGTATGTAGTGATTGATGTATGATACTTATGTAATTACCACCTTGCATATAAATCAAAATTTTATGTAATGGGAACGGATTCGTGCTAGCTAGGGTGGATGATACACAAACATAGTGCACACAAGTGAGTGTGTGTAGGCTAGATTGTTACAAGCGAATTAGGTTCCAAGATAGACTAACTTGGACTCATAAACACGATCTTGAGAAACTTGGTACTAACACATCACAAGCTCATTGTAGACAAGAGACATGTAATGCAAACTTGGAATAGTTTGTTCATGAAAGGAGCTTTAAGTACCTCTACAGCCTTGCACCACTACATGTGGGATAATTCCACCTCTTCTCTCATTCACTCATACTCTAGTGACTCTAGGACAAAGCTCATACCTTACAATCCTCCCCTTGAGGTTTGGACTAGGATAATACATTGAAGATTCTTTATCCACTAAGGATGACACATGGTATCCACACAGGATGTCAATACATATCCACAAAGGATGACAGATCCACAAAGGATGACAAAGAATCCTCCCCTTAAAAGTGAGAGGCTACAATCTTCATAGTATGTCGTCGCAGTAGACAAGGTTGTTATCGCCTTGGTCTTCGTCTTCTTCTTTGTCCTCCACCACATGAGTTGATTCTCTTACATGTTTCTTGCCTTTGTAGTTTCTGTTATTGCTGTTGCCATTGCTGCTTTCTCCACTTGACTAGCATCAAGAAGGAGGATGCCCCTTCATACCACATTTGTTACAAGACTTGTTGGTGTAGCAATCCTTTGCTACATGTCCCATTCTCCCACAATCATAACACTTCTTTAAATTTGATGATGATGTTGAATATCCTCCCCTTGGTGATGATACGACAAAATCTCCTCCTGATGATGTCTATGAGCCCTTTTGCTTCTTCTCTTATGCTTGAAGAGATTTGATGACGTCTTGTAAGGCTGGAGCTGTTTCTTTCTCTTCAACGGTGGCCACCAAGTGGTCATAAGATGGTGGAAGTGCACTCAAAAGCACGGCCACTTTGTCGTCTTCTAGTACCTCGCACTGGATGTAAGTGAGTTGTGTGGCAATGCTCTTAAGCCTATTAACTAGGCTAGTAATGTCCTCCCCTTCAACCATAGTGAGCTTATAAAGTTGTCTTTTGAGACTCACTTTACTTCTTTTAGCCCTAGCTCCAAAATTGCTCTCTAGAACTCGCCAAGCTTTGTGTGCATGCTTACATTCGTCTATGAAATGCACATAGTTGTTCTTGCAAGGAAGTGATGATAATTCCTAAGGCTTGTTCATCTTGGCTAAATTCTATGCACTTGCTATGAGTGTAGATGCCCTAGTGTGCACTCCATCAGCTTTGGCTTGTTGCTCTAAGGTTGTGGTGATAACATACCACAAACATTTCTTCACGAGGTATACTTGAACTTCGTCGTGTGAGGGGCCAGCACAAAGAGATGGCGGGGTGTGCATTTGATGTGGATAGTGCTGGTTAGGAAAATTTGCAACTTGATTGTTGAGTAGCAAATCACTAAGAAGATGGAACACAGGCTCGTTGGGGTAGCAATTCATAGTGCTACCATTTTGTTGCATATAGTGGCGGTTCTGTGGGGCCTTAAGTGAGCATATTGTGGGCTACTAGGAGATTTGCCTACCGGGACCTGCAGTTAGAAACCAAAACTAGAGCAAATTGAATAAACAAAAGCGGGCAAAGTTTTGAATCTTGATGGCACTACGCAAGACAATTTTGTAACTTTGTAAACCAAGGTCCAAGCTAATAGCGGACATTGTGAAAAGATGTGTGCAAGTCTAGCTAGGTAGAGATCTATGACAACACAACAATCGTTAGTGTCTCTTGTGTGTGTGAAGGGTCAATAGCTTTTGTAGCTTTAAAGAAAAAGTGTTACAAAAGACTTCCACACACACACACACTCACACACACCCCTCTTTTTAGAGTGGCTCTCACAGAAATAATGTGCAACACACACACACACCTATTTTCAAATTAGAATGTAATTAAAATACACACAGACTCATACGCACACCTAACAATAGAAAAATAATTAACGATGCTAATCTTGTCCAAAGGAGGCAATTAAGAGTGTGACTAATAGCTCTTGAAGAGTATTGTTCCCACACACAAATCACGTTAAGAAATTGCAAGATGTGAGTGTTTGCAATCAATGCGAGTGATTATTGATGCACTAAATGAAAAATAGGCTACTCCGAATGCAAACGACAAGCTTAATGAAATGATCGCATACTAATCAAGACTACTAATCGAAGAAAAATTATGCAAGAAATCAAAAGATTAAATGCAAATTTCCCCCTCTTCTAATCATCAAAGGGTAGTGGAGCATGCTCATGCCCAAATGGTGATTAGGAAGCGAGATTTAAAAAAAAGCTAATACAAATAGGCTTAGGTATGGAACCATCGGCTCTGATACCACTTGATGGGAATGGGATTGTGCTAGCTAGGGTGGATGATACAAAAACATAGTGCACACAAGTGAGTGTGTGTAGGCTAGATTGTTACTCAAGCGAAATAGGTTCCAAGATAGATTAACTTGGACTCATAAACACGATCTTGAGTAGTTTGTTAACCCATCACAAGACCCCTATAGACAAGAGACATGTAATGCAAAGTTGGAATAGTTTATTCATGAAAGGAGCTTTAAGTAGCTCTACAGCCTTGCACCACTACATGTGGGATAATTCCACCTCTTCTCTCATTGACTCATACTCTAGTGACTCTAGGACAAAGCTCATACCTTACATTATGGAAGCTGAAGAATCCAAATGTTCTCAAGATGTTGTTGGAGAGAAGAATAAGAGTGATCCATGGACAATGTTTTTTTTTTTTTAGACTAAAAATCACCAATTTGGCGAATCTTAAAAATTTTGAGCTTTTTTATTTTTATCTCGTTGGTGTAGACCTTAAGATGTTTTTCGCCAGACTTTGCTATAAGGTTTTGTATTTTGGGGTAGCTAGTTGCCAAAGCCATGCCCATTGAAGAACTTGATGGTAGGGGAGATTGAGGGCCAAGTAGGTTTGATGAAACACATCACATTATGACATGGGACCCAAAATATTAAAGCCTACATGTGGTTCTAAGATTTTGTTACATGGAACTTTAATGGGCTCCTATCATCATAATTTCTTTTCTTTTCACTCTCCTAACTTTTCTATGATTGACCTATGCATGATTAACTAGATTTTATGTAGGAGGTCTGAGATCTTCACACTTCCTCATTTAGTTTTCATCTACATTTCAAAAACCTTACCCTACTCAACAAGATGTTGTCTCCTAGCAAAACCCTAGTACATATAAGGTGTGTTGTGACATTGATACTTATTTGAAAAGTCTAGGTGGCACTACTTAAACCACTTCTTTCTATTATATAAAAAGTTGTAAGAGATGTTTTTTTAATCCTTACATGTGATATTGAAAAAAATGACCAATTAAGGTCTAAATTAAAATTTTTGTTGAAAAATGGTAAATTTAATTTTAAAATATATTGCTCGTCAAATTCATAAATTTAGATTCATTACTTGAGTAATATTTCAAGGTCGGTGTCCAAAAAAAAACATTCTCCATGGATGACGAGATAGACTCACTTCATGCAAATCAAACTTGGGAATCGGTTGCATTTCCTAAAGGCAAGAAAGAAATTGGCTACAAGTGTGTCTATAGGGTAAATGCAGATAGTTGTGTCAGTAGGTATAAAGCTAGATTGCTGGCAAAGAAATTATGAATAAACTACATTCAACCGTGTATCCAAGATAACATTAGTTTGTGCAACTATAGGTGTGGCTGCCCAAATAGATGGTATGAAGATTTTCTTGAAACATGAATTTGGTATATAATATTTGGGGGTGTTGTGCTATTGTTTTGACATAGAAGTGATATGCACAATGCTATGACAAAGGCAACGTGCTTTAGATATGCTACCAAAGTATGCTACGGCTTATTGCAAGCCTATCGTTTTATGCCCTTAAAGAGAAAAATTACATGTTTGTGCACATACAAGCGATGCACTTGAGAATGCAACCATGTACAGCAAGACTAAGGGTGGCTGGATCTACTTGGAAATTTCAAGGATGGAGTGAAATTACTTCATTAGTTTTGAGAGCCAATTTATTCAGCTTATGTAAGGAAGCAACACTTTGATTGTAAGAGATGCACATTGCAATATGTACATAATACTTTGGACTTTGCTTTATCTTATGAGGATGGAAGGACAATGAAGTTGATCAAATACACATGCAAATTGGGTTGGTAACACATCTAATGGATGGTATTTCGGCTAGTTCATATTCTCAATTGGGAGTGATGTTACTGCATGGACCAGAAAGAAGCATCCACAATGTCATTGTCAAGTATAGAGCTAACGAATGAGGTGCTATAGTAGTTTTGTGTGAGGTGACACAATTATCAATGTTACTTGAAGACTTTTCCCTATGACATTAGAACTTCTCTCTCTCTCTCTCTCTCTCTCTCTCTCTCTCTCTCTCTCTCTCTCTCTCTCTCTCTCACACACACACACACACACACACACACACACACGTGTGGTGGATTGGTTACCCCACCTCCTTTTTGAGTATCAGATCTTGAGTTCTAGACTCGTTAGATAGACCTCTGAGGTCTCTATAATGTTAAAACTTTTATTCAGTTGTGTGTGTGTGTGTGTGTGTGTGTGTGTGTGTGTGTGTGTGTGAGAGAGAGAGAGAGAGAGAGAGAGAGAGAGAATAAGAAGAGAAAATTGGAATAAGCTTTCTATCACCAAGTGTGGCTGACTTATTATTATAGTTCTCTTTTGAGTATTAGGTCTTGAATTCAAGACTCATAGGATAGATCTTTAAAGTCCCATGGAATTTTGCCTACATTGAAACCTACCTCTCTCTTGAGTATCAGGTCTAGAATTCAAGACTCGTAGGATAGATCTTTAAGGTCCCGTGGGATTTTTCCTATGACATTGAAACCTCTCTCTCTCTCTCTCTCTCTCTCTCTCTCTCTCTCTCTCTCTCTCTCTCTCTCTCTAGGGTTAGCATTAGACACTAATTGTCCTTGCGTCCATCTAGCCCATGGTAGTCCATTCCTACTACTAAGTTAGGCATGATGATCTTCTACTAGGTTCAAGCATTTTATTTCCATGGTATTGTTAAAAGAAAAGTTTCAAAAACTACCTACACTGAGATGGATCCCTCACCTTAAACCGTTGTAATTGTATATACATTCTCCAACATGAGAAGCAACTAAACGGAGCTAGTATGGAAAGGAGGTCTCATTCTAACCTTCTCAATTGAATTTCAAAGAATCAATTGGCAAGCTTTTGGAATCAAGCAAGCACAGTATGGTTTTAAATATTTTTTTATAGATAATTTTTGGCTAGAACTTTGTCTTGTCTCCCCTAAGTTGCATGCACAACACTAATACGAATAGCCGTGAGGCAAAAGTGATAAGATCAACTCGAGCAATTGGGATGGAATAAACAAAGCATCGGAAGTAGGAAAAATTTCTCGTTTCAAAGCTTGCCTTTGTAATTGGTATTTGAGATTCTAAAAACTAGTGTGACGTTTTGAGTTCCTAAGATTTATTACAGTAAATTAATGGTGCTTTTGTGCATTTGCTTCCCTTCAATATATCTTGTTATGTCTACTTAGTTGCAATGTGTGCATTAGTATAGCTTATGTGTCTGTATAATTCCTTCACTTGGGCATTCATGATAGGGTTTCGATATCAATTAGCTACATACAAGTGATGATAGCTTGTGTGGTAAATATATTCTTTCACAATCTCACTCCCAATTTCAAGATCTTTTGTTACACCTAAAGTGCAAGAGTCTTCAAAACACAACTTATTAAGCACTAGAGTTGGAGAGTATAGGTTGGTGCTACATGTGTCTAGGCAAGGGGGGGGTCTCTCAATCTTTGCAAGTGCGGCTTTGAGTGACATCAGATATTATCTTTCATTGTCAATGGTTCCAATCACAACATGGTCTGTCACAATGCACAAATAGGGTAGGACATCTATTGTGCTACACTTGATCGAAAGCTTCGTGGTTAAATTTTATAATTGCTTCTTTAGGGTTACTTTGCTTTGTTTAGTTTTGGCTCCAAAAATTTTCTTTAACACTTTATGGACTAGTACAGTCATTGACAAAGTGAACAACTTAGGTCGCTTGTGTAAAATAGCTTTCATGATTAACCAAAGGTTTTTCTTCATCAAATTCCCTCTCATCTTTGTTTATCAAGTATGGAAGCCTTGTCCATTCAATTTATCTACATGTTTCCTTTTCATGATGCCTATGGAGTGGTTTTAACAACCTTGGAAACTCTCCAAAAAGTTGTTGGTGTTTAAACTCCTCACAATGCCACATGCTCAGGAAAGAGATATATAGCATATATATAACATAGACATCCATGTTTTTATTTTCTACTTGAAAAAATTGTCTATGAGAACACCGGCTAGTCAAATCCGGCACGGGCTATCTACTCCTTGCAAAAATAATTTCATACCAATAATCTTCTTCCACAATCAACAGACACGAGAGAGAGAGAGAGAGAGAGAGAGAGGGCTTAAAGTACGCACTTAGAGGTAAAGAGAACGGCCGTGTGTCACATTCCATTGTCCATTCAATTTATCTACATGTTTCCTTCCCATGATGCCTATGGAGTGGTTTTAACAACCTTGGAAACTCTCCAAAAAGTTGTCGATGTTTAAACTCCTCACAATGCCACATGCTCCAGAAAGAGATATATAACATTTATAGACATCCATGTTTTTGTTTTCTACTTGAAAAAATTGTCCGCGAGAACACCGACTAGTCAAATCCGACACGGGCTATCTACTCCTTGGAAAAACAATTTCACACCAATAATCATCTTCCACAATCAACAGACGAGAGAGAGACAGAGAGCAACAAGGTTAGTGAGGGCTTGAAGTACGCACTTAGAGGTAAAGAGAACGGCCGTGTGTCACATTCCACTACCCACCCCGTCAAAAACCTTTTGAATGTAATATGAGCTTTCAAGTCTGTCGAGGATCCTCCACAAAATTTGGATAGGAGTCCCGAACCCATGATCTCTCCCCATTAATAGTCAAATGCCTTAGGCAAATCCACCAATTTGTGGTCTTCCTTGTCGAAAGAGACCTAGTTATCACGTCATTTGCAGAGGCTCACATACACCCAAATAAGGAAAGGTGATTATAAGGGCCTAATGACATCTGTTTTCGAAGCTTGATGGCTCAAAATGGAGTTGACATCAGAGACTTTTTGGCTAGGTGAGAACACAATGTGGACCTTGATGATAACGATGTAATGATGCACAAGAAATAGATGAAAAGCACTCAAAAAAGGCATAAAACACACGTAAAGTGAGTGCTAATCACCCACTAAGTTAATTCAATCCAAGACTCTTTAAATGAGCATTTGGAATGCTTCTAATGGCTTCAATTAGAACAGAATAGAGTAATTTTCTAGGGATTCTTGTGCAAAAGAGTAGAAACTATCCACACACTAATGATGCCCTAATCATCCAATAATCAAAGTTTGATTAGCCAAAGTGATTAGTGGCTTATGAAACTCATACCTAAGAACACAATTGCATTCAATAATCTCATTATTGATTACTAAAGATAACTACTAATAGTGCTGATAATCCTATTAAGTTAGTAATTTATCAACCCTTAGTGGGCCCTGATATCACTTGTTAATCTATGGAGGATTCAACATAGTAGCATTCATGATTAGAATACCATAATAACACATAACAAGTGACAAGAATTGGACATTTGATTATTCAACTGTATCAAAATGAGAGTACAAAAGAGCAGTACAATGGGTAGTGCATTCATTACAAGTCGAGATGCATCCCAAAAGCATCCCTAGGAAGAGGGGTCGACCCTGTAAGATGAGGACTAAATTTAGAAGCTAGTGCATGCATCAAATGAACACCTTATCTCATGTAATGTTATCTCTTATCATCTCGTCTGAATGTCGTAAGGGTAGGATCATAGGCTAAAGCCCATTCTCATCACTCTCGTGGTGATGAGAGAGAGACTTGGCAAGCTACATGGAGAGAGGATGACAACAACCTCTGAAAGATTGGATACATGTCTCAAAAGCACACTCTACAATTACGTATCAAAAACCTGAACCACCAAGAAGCCACCAACGGTGATATGGACGAAGTAGCATTTGCAATGACGAGAGCTCGGTATCAAGCCCGTCAAATGGAACCATCTAGCAACAAGACCATATATAAACAGAGGGGAGGGAACAATTGATGATGAGGATGATGGGAAAGAAAAAATTGACATCACAAGGAAAATTGCATGAGGAGGCCACAAGGTGAGTAGCATAGCACTGCACAGGAGCAAACGAGGAGCTGTCAGCGAGTATAGTGACCAGTCCACTTGCTTTTTGAAGGTGACTCTTGACCATAGCTGGGAAGGGAACTTCAAGAAGACAGCGAAGGAGGCTTTGATGAAAACCATATGAAGACCCGCAGTGGAATCCTGGTAGAGATAGCAAAGCACAACCAACAATCCAACACAAAGAAAACGAGAAAGCAAAACAAAAACGGTCTTAAGAGAAGAATGAAAACAAAATCAATAGAACCCACAAAACCTTCCTCCACACGCGCGCGCACACAAACTTCATAGCAAGGAAATACAGCAAAAAACAAACAAGAAACAGGCAAAACAACAGAACAAGAAATCAATAGAGCATGCAAAGAAAAAGAGCTATCATGCCAAATGACAAATACCAAAAAGCCACCAAGACCAAAGCAGGGAGTAAATGTGGGAGCAGCTGCAGACCCGTCACAAAGACCATCCCTCAAATTTCTCATTGTAGGTTATATCCAAAACACAGAATTTCTTATTATGCGTATTCTCTTGATTTCAAAAAGCTCCAATTTTGCAGCTTAAACCTTCACCTGCCCAGTGCCGAAACATGTCCAGCCTATTACCCACACATGCGATCACCAGGACGATGGGGGTGCATGCCAAGTGGCAAGTGATGAGGGTTGTTGTAGTTTTACAAATGCACAAAGAGGATAACTAGCTGGATTTTAGGGAAGCTTTGGATAAGTTTTATAGGTGTGACATGATTAGTTACATAGCAAAATGGGGTGCATTTTCTTGGAGGGAAAGTAAGCTACAGGGAAACCTTGTTACCCATTTGTGCCACTATCTGAAAGTATTTAATTGTTTGAGTTTAACAGAAAATTACACATTAAGCGCAAAGAGGACTCCTTGATGAATGGAGTGCTCTTTTAACTCTGTTTGTACTATTATGAGGCCAGTGTAAGTATCTTTTATAAACGAACTCTTGCAGGCTGTTGCTGGGTGATGCAATGAATGTTGCCACCCCCAAGCACAATCTCCCTCCCAGGAACCACCACTACCTGAAACGAAAAGCAGAAATTTCTCAAGACGGCAAGACCCATAGCCTCACATAAAGGGAAGCATCCGTATAAATTCTTACCTTCCTGTCAGGAAAGGTAGCACTGAGAACTGCAAGGGCTTCCTCATCTCTAGAGTTGTCTCCAAAAGATGGGGCTATTAAGCCATCATTAACCAAAAAGAAGTTCACATATGATGCAGCAAGACGTGTACCAGCTACTCTTGGCACTCCGTCCCCAACCTGAGTTCATATAATGAGAACAAATCTTAACTCTCTCTGCAAAACAGCTGAACACTACTGTAAGAAGACTACAATTTGATGTCAGCATTTCTAGAGCAAGCTGTGGATGGAGGTCTTTCTTGCATGAAAAACACATCACACAAAAACTACTGTAGTTTAATGCACTATGGGTCAAAATGAAGTGAATCCCTTGAAATCCAGAGGCCCTTTTGTTTACACTTCCAGCAAGGTTCCAAGGCATTGGCGGATAGCTTTTGACGTATGAATTATGTTGGATGGTTTTCTCAAATCTGCCTATCCACCTAGTGATCTCGATAAAGATTGCTATAGCGTAATAAACAGTCCATTTGCAGCATGCAGCCTTCTTAAAAGCTGAAGATGCTGGAGGCGTTTATTTCCTTCTGGAGATCCATATTAGGTACATCTGGCGCACGGGCACCTTTGCAGCAAAACTTGCATTGTTAATGACATTTACCGGTGCCCATTCATTGACAGCATGGTTCCTCATATGGATCACACGTGCGCGCGCGCGCACACACACTCACTCTCAGGTACCATTTTCAGGGCTTTCACATTTGTTGGACAAGGATGCACACACCTTTTCCTCCGTACACAATTTTGCAATCTACGTGAAGCTTGTGTACTTACTGTTTTCCAATAGAATGGGTCCCTTTTCATACTCAAGAATAGTCTATTGTACATGGTACTGGGTGATGTTTAACTGTCTAATTAGCAGGCCCCCCCCCCCCCCAAACCCCCCCCACACACACGCACGCACAGCACAGAAAAGCATACGCACATGAAATGAGAAACTGTCAATGCAGCATGTTAGTTACTTACAGCGAATCCACAAGCCTCTTCTTCTGTCATGTAGAGTGGGCCAGGTACATGCAGCTTGATTATCTGTAAAGAACGCCCTTTTGCATCCGTACTGTTTGCTAAAATATTGTAAGCATCTATAGATCGCCGAGATTGGGGATCCTCTTGGTTGTCTGTCCAAGCAAGAAGTACAACACCAGGCCTCACAAAGCAGCAAAAATTGTCAACATGACCATTTGTATCATCATCCCCTGGTTCAAAAAAAACCAACCAAAAAAAAGAGAGACATTTTAGACTCGTTTGTACCAGACGGCAATGTATACATTTGAATCACATGAACGTTTGAAACTGACCCACAAAGTCCTACTTACTGCAAAGACGGTGACATTTTGTTTATGGAAGCCATGTTAATGGCACACTTGGTCTCTCGACAAACAAGAGACGGTAAACAAGCAAGGTAAAGATTTGGATTCGAAAACATAACTCTAGTCGCATTATTGTGGATATGGATGCTCTAAAAGAACGAATGAACAAAGCCATTACCAAAGCGGAACATGACTATGTCGTGAAGAGGAAAGCATTTTCAGAATGAGACGTGATGTAAGCAAAATGAGGACTTTATGTACGGCCAAGTTATGGGCTGAAATATGTATGGAACTCAGGTGAGGCTCATCCATCATGCATGCTTTGAACTCTGGAGCATTTAGGACGTCCCAAGAACATTGTCATTTGTGGGGTACTCCAAGGAAACTCTGAGACACCTCTCCTCTTGTATTGCCATTAAAGAGTTCTTCAAAAGAATGTCCTAAATTACGATGGCTTGAGTAAAAGATGATGTCACAAAGGGATGACGCGACTAGTACTCGACCTGACAAAGAAAAGGAAGAGAAAGTGCCGGCCGTAAAAGCCGCTGGAAAACGCATCGCTAGAACCAATTCAAAATGCGCCGTGATTCAAGGGCTACTAACGTGGCAAATGGGCACTGCTTTTTGGCTTCAATTTTTGAAAGCATTGACCTAATGGGCGTCAGCTTTGAATTGCAGAGCTTCTGGGTGCCTAATTTTTAGCAATGTCACTTTTGGGCCACGTGCCATTAAATATGAGCCTTTTAAGTGTTATCGGTTTTTAAGTTATGTCGTGTATTTGTTGTGGATTCACCATCTTCCCAATGGCTTGCCAGTTATAGTGGTATCAGATTTTCAATCGATTCCTCTTCTATGGAAGATCCGATCCGACTTTTTGCAGCACACGCCATGGATCATCACATAGAACCAATAGAGAACACAAGCAGGAGACCGATTCTGAAGAAAGAGAACCTGAATGAGAATCTGAATATAAAGAAGAGGAAACTGAGGAAGCAGGTGCAAGTTTTATGGATCGACTTCTTGGCTTCGCATAGGATCCTCTTCATGCCAAGCATATGCGTACTTGACCAACGATCGAACTTCCAAAAAGCGGCAAGATATAGTAAATCTGAAATGCAAGACATCTACAAAGCTAAAAACAAGCGAAAGCCAACATCATCTGCCAACAAGAAGGGTTCTAATTCTCCTATCACCACAGAGGACATTCAACGAGAGAGAGAGGGCGCTAAGTGAGCCAGCATTCGGCAAGTATGGGACAATTATCAAGGGATTCTAGAGGTGAAGCACATGGTTCTCAGACTACTACTCCACATACTTCAAGGAAACATGATCGACCTACCCTTCACTTCGATAATGAGGACCCAAAAACTACTCAGGAGGAAGAACAGGAGAGGCCTGGTAAGAGAACACACATGAGAGTCATGTCTCGCAGACACAGAAGCACCATGAATATCCTAATAAAGATGAGGATGAGGATGAGGAGGATATCAGACCTCCATCTTTTTGGTTGAACTCCTAGACAGAAACGGAGCCACATTCTTCAAGAAGGTTCCTTTGAAGGAGGAGACAGAGTGCTGCTGTTGTGGCGTACCCGACAAGCTACAGAGTTATCGCCTAAAGCAGAAGTCCTATAGCATTCAGAAGCTTATGGCCCACGCTTTGAATGGCTGTGCGTTACTCACAACCTCTTTGACTTTTCAGACCGGTGCTCCGTTATCCAGGTCACTCAAAAAGGGACTTCCACAGGAAAGAAGAAGGGCAAGAAGTTGGTGTAATGGAAGGAGTCCATTGCTCCTCATATATCCGCCGAGCACAAGGCAAAGTTCTTTTTACAAGGAAAGCGCTATGGTTGTGGTGAAGTATGGCACATTTTGGCAAATTGTCTAACAAGGAGGAAAAGCCCGAAGACAAGCCGAACGAGCTACAAAGGGGGGAAAGATTGAAAAAAGGCTTATTGCAGATTTCATGAGGACACCCAAGGACCACGAGGATGAGAAGACTGAGCTTTGCAGAGCGTGGACTAAGGTACAGGATCAGGTTGCCTTGATCTTCATTGACAACGGACGAAGCCCAATTTGCAGAGATGGAGGCTCGTTTGCAAGTAAGGCCCAAAGATATGGAACATAGATGGATGCAGGCTGGTGTCGCAAGGGCATGAAGTTGTGATAACACCTATCATTGGCAAGCTTCACTTGCATTGTCAAGGTTACATTGGACATGAAGACTTCTATATTATGCCACTTGAGGGGTGTAATGTGCTCTTAAGGATACTTAAGGGCAAGTCTATCCCCATTGTATCGGCTTCGATCGTTTCGTAAAATTCATGAAATCCAATCTTTTTCCTTAATCTTCGGCAAACCTATGCGTGAGCATAAGGATTCAAATTTGTCAAAGTTAGGGTCTAAGCATCTCGGTTTCCTTCAAACTCAAGCCGATTGTTTCTCAAAGTGCTTATTGTAACTCACAAGCCACTGGCAAGGCGGTAAAATCACTACAACAATCACCGAACACAGCCGAACCAGCGAACACTTGAACATGAAAAGACACAGTAGACAAGAGAAAGGGAGTGGTGGAGTTCCACACCTAGAAGCATCGGCCCCTAAGTTAGGCGCCCCATACGGTACTTCTTACTGTCACAACAGGAGCGCATATGAATAATCAATAAGCTGAAGATAAATAGAATTTCAACCAAAAGAGACGAGGGAGAAGATCGACCCAATATTGGGGACCACAAGATGGGCTGGTCCCCCACTTACAGAGAATCTTTATTTAGGGAGAATCTTTTTACAAGCGGAAGAACCGGATAAAACCCCTCCGTTCTAGATCTTAGACTCCCTTTCCCGTGCGGGAAATTCTGAGAGGCGAGCTCTCAATTTCCTTTTCCGTCTACACTCGAAGCGTATAGCTCCGCAGACCGTTCTAGATTCCGTTACACAACACTTCCCAAGCATCTCTGGATGCAGCCTCGTACACAAATGCAATGCAGATATAGATTTCCTCGCGGGAAAGCATCTACTTTCGCTTCTAGAAAAAGCTTCTCAAAAGCCATCTTTATTCTTGTGTTTGTGTCTTCACGCGTAATCCTTTAGATTTCCTCCCAAACCAATGGAATATTCCCTATTCGATGCTCCCGTCACCAATCATGTGACGCATCAGAAATACCCACTCCCCGGTCTCTTCCACCGAACCAACCGTACAACTCCTTCACGATGCTTAATGTCACCCATCATATGACACATCCGAGCTGTCCGTTCTTGATAGCTTTTATCAATTCCAATATATCTACATTTTCTAACTTTTACAGTTCAAGTGTACACATTTAAATATCTTGATTTAGGCTCATTTCTAAAGGCACACAAGCCCAAAAGAATCTACCTTCAAAAGCTAAGCCACCAAAAATCTTGACACCCAAAAGCAACTCTAATTTAAAAGCTGAGCCTAATAGGTTACAGATCCCGCGTCCAAAAAGTCAACGCTTTTAGTAAGCACGGTTGAAAAAGCAACTCACGGGTCTCAATGCCACGCCAACACTTTGCGTTCTCTGCCACAAATTCTGCCGTGAATCCCAACACATTATGGGCCTGTTGGCTGATTTGCTTTTTTCAGTTTGGTCTCCTCTATTCAAATGTTCTTCACTTTTGATCATAGGGTCATACCACGTCATCACCTTGTGACATACCCCCCTGCAACGAGCAGTAATCGCCCTCGATTTCACTTACAAAACAGCTGTAAATTGTAAACCAACTCAATAGACACTGACTCTATGCATACATGCATTTGACTACTAAGATCATGCATTTGCACAAAGAACACTCGTCATTGCACAATCACATTCACATCATTATCCGTGTCAAGATCTCACACACGAATCGTGATCATTATGACGATTTAGCCATCGCATCTAGATCTCTCAGATCTCTAATGGATGTCTTGATGCATTAAATCTCTTTGTATCATCAATAGTACCAAATCTTCAATAAACATTGATTGCATGCAGACATGCCAATGACCATCCCCAAAAAAAGTACATTCACAAAGCATGCATGTGCACAAATCTTAGTCCACATTGGAATTTGTATCTACGTGCCCATAGTTCACATTGACCTCTCAGATGCAAACAATAAAGCTAGTCATCGTATCTAATCCAGAACTATTGATGCATGAAGATCACTATCTTGCCAGCTCAGCCTTGCGGAATTTTCGATGCACTCAAAACAACATAGGATTGATGCTCTAATACCACTGAAATCGTAGAGAGCAACAGAACTGGAACAAACTTTTAACACTTCAAAACATCTTGAAACAGAGAGAAAAGAGAGAATCCATATGGTAGACACAGAGTGGCAGGGTTCCACTCCCAAATGCACTAGCCTCAAAACCCTAGAGCCCCTTTCGGAGCCCTCTCTCCAATCTGCAAGAGAAGAGCCACCCCCAAGGCTCTTATTTAAAGGCAATAGCAAAAAGCATCAAAAGCAAAAAGCTGATACCTCTTTAAATGCAATTGCTAGAAATTAGGCACCCAAATGCACCTTCCAAATTGCATAGAATCTGCCACATCATCACTCTTGTAACAAAATCGATCTTAAAATTCACTATCATCAGATTAAGATTGCTCCTTGAGATGTCTACAAGACCGCGTTCAAGACATCCTTTGGATTGAACAAGTTTTTGGCGATGTCGTTAGGCTTCACAAATGCTCATGCAACGTTCAACAGGATGATAGATAGGATCTTTCAAGAGCATAGACACTATGTGGACAAACTTTGATTAAAACACCGTTTTCTCCGAGTCCAAAGAAGAGCATAAAGATGTAAAGTGCAGCGGAAGTGGATGTTGATCTTGCTCAAGATGAGTGCTCCGAACTGTGCTCAAGGGTTCCTTTTACTTACGGAGGGAGAGCCTTCCGTTCCTTTAATGAGACAGCGCAATGATCACAAACAAAGTGAATGCTACTATGAATGAAGGTGCTGAGACTGAGAGAGAGAGAGAGAGAGAGAGAGAGAGAGAGAGAGAGAGAGAGAGAGAGAGAGAAGAATACGACACCAGACGGTTCTCAAACCCTCCCAAAAGTCCCCTCTCTCTATGGCGAGAGAGGTCTATGCTATTGATTGCACAAATCTAGTACAATGGTCTAGATGCAATGGACTTGCCAGCGATGTCGACGACAACGACGACGACAAGGACGGGCTGAAATCTGAAAACGCTAGGGCTGAAAAGCTGAAATCTGCTAACTGCTGACTCTCTGCTGAATAATAATATTGTATCAGCGAGGACGGCGATGGCGACAATGCGACGACGATGCGCTGAAAACGCAGATGCTGAAATCTGCGGACAGTGGGCTGAATCTGAAAACACTGGCTAACTCGACGGTACGGCGAGGATCTGCTGCGGGTAGGTGAGATCTGCGAGGCTAAGGGCTGGATTTGTTGTGTCTTAAGTGCTGAAAAAGTGAAAACGCTGATGTACTGGGGCTGATCTGATGCCGGAAACTGGAAAACACTAGGCTAGGTCTGCAGCTGGAAAAATGCAAAGTGAAATCTGTTGTTGATGAAAAATGCTAGGTTGAATCTGCTGCTGAAAACGCTATGGAAAGGAATCCTAAAAACGTTGTCAGTTCTGTTGGCTGAAAACGCTAGGCCTTTTGCCGGTCTTGCTGAGAAGGTGCACTGCAAGTTGCTCGAACTTCTTCTGCCTCTTCTGCCAGAAAGTGCCAGTGCTAGGTTTTTTATATAGTGACTTAGCAAATTTGCCCTACTTAATTTTCCAACAAAGTCACTAATTAGATAATAAGTGAAAAATGAGCAAACAGGGAAAATGGGTTCTATGCACTGTAAAATGCTCATGAGGGGTACTCAATGTCATGCTGATGATCATGCTGTGTGCAACCAGAGGATATGCAACTACTCTAAGTGCCTGGACATGCACGGCTTGCTCACAGGTTCACGAAGGTGCCAGAACACTTCCTAAGCTGACTTGAACCCTAGACCTGAGAGAGCTTGTCCACATGCACATAGGGTTGGATGTGCACGTGACAAAAGAAGAGCTGACACGAGTGAGTGTGAATGGTTTAGGTATGTTGATCAAAGAAGCTAAGGCCATCCATGGGAATTGAACTTAGGTATGAGATCATGTTGTACCTTGCAAGGATATGATCATGGCATATATCTTATAATCTTCCACTCTTTAGATGGACCCTATGCCACTAGCCACAAAGAAGACAAGTCAAATAAGAACAGTGACTAGGTTTCTGGCTTCTCAAACAGAAGAGGCAAAGAACACATACACTTGGAGCAACATATCCGAAATTTTCTATTGACAATTTGTTTGATACTATTTACAAGTGGGGTGTGTATGTGTGTGTGTGTGTGTGTGTGTGGGGCACTCCCACAAAAGGTGACAAACATTCTCTTCCGCGCAGTCGAGCAACGGATACAACAAGAAGGGCGGATATGACGTGCACTGAGAAAAGTGCCCACCAAGAGAACTCCAAGCAAACAACGCCAAAGAAACAATCGCTCCTTCAAAGACAAGTGGCATTTTCCACAGGGCAGAGAGAAGCTTCCTCCACCACATATCAGATTTGTGCATGTGGGTTTTCCTGGCTTCGAGGTTTCCCACTTGTAAATTAATCAAAACGATTTACAAAACAAAAATGTGCGCGTGCGTGCGTGCGTGCGTGTGTGTGTGTGTGTGTGTGTGTGTGTGTGTGTGAGAGAGAGAGAGAGAGAGAGAGAGAGAGAGAGAGAGAGAGAGAGAGAGAGAGAGAGAGAGAGAGAGAGAGAATACGCACAATTGTACACAAAAAATATGGCTCATATGCAAAGCGATTTCCTGTCCTCTCAATGTTGTAATTTTCAAGAAAAAACATTTGCAGTAAATTCATTCCTTGCATATGAACTCTAGCTAAACTTCACCAACATGGTTTCACTATCAATACAGATAGCACACTCAACTTGCCAAGTAGACAATAGAAATTATAGAAGAAGACTCCTTTACATTGCAAAAGTAAAACCAATCAAGGATAAGCAATACCATAAAGGCCATATGGTAGCCAAATAACTTTCTGCACACCCAAATAGTCCTTCAACTGTCTCTCAATTTGATCGCGTGTCAATGAAGGGTTTCTGTTTGGATTTAGAAGGCACTCCTCCGTTGTTATGCATGTACCTGAAAAGTTTCAGCAGAACTGTCATACTGTATATGATATGCACCTTACAATTTTTGCAATTCAAAACACAAGCAACAATGTCCTGTTTTTCCATGTCTCAAAATAAGCAATCAATCACACAAAAGCACAAGAATATTAAGTAACAAAAAGGATACACAAAATCATCACTGAATTATTGCGATGGCAGATTGGAGTCACTGTCATGAGACTGTGACAACCACTATATGTATTTGCTAGTTTCTTTCCCTTGATTTTTATTTAATTTTTGGGACCCTCTTGTTAAAATCACAAATGCCCGGACATTGCATGGCTAGTGTGAAACGGCCGTTGGCCGAGAGTTTCACTCGCAGTCAGGAAGGACAAGTCACCACGAGATGGTCTGGCAGTCGGAACCGAAATCCGAGCAGTAAAGGCTGGCTAGGCTCAGTTCAAAGTCATTTAGGCCCCTGGGCAAAACTTTTAAGTTGGTGGATATTAGGAAATTAAACTGAGTCAAATGGACACTTGGCAGTAGGGGAATTGCATGCACGCCAACACACACTTTCCAGAAGCCTCATAAAGGGGGCGCCCATTTTTGAGTGGGGGCTGATTTTTGGACTTCACAAGTGTGTTACACAGTGTGTGAGAGTAGTGGGTGTAGGTGCTCACAGCTTTAATGGAAAGCTTGCCTTCTCCCTTGACTCATGTAGCGCGATGATTTGCTGTGGCGCATCACTCTCTCCCCTTTGCACATATGGTAATGCCCCTCTAGATGGGCTTCCCATATGACCGTGTAAAGTTCTGGGGGTTTTATGTGCGTTTGCCAAGGCAAGAGCCTTCTGTACAGGAACCGGATTAGCTAATTGCTAACTCCCTTCAGGTACGCACAATTCCATCACGACGAAATGCGAAAACAGAGAGTTTTCTCGCGTGAAAACTCGTCCGATTTACAGGGGAACTGTCCCATTGCAGGCGGGAGCTTCTGACACACGCGTACACATGTTTGCTCCGCTCAAAATGATGCGAAATGGAAAATTACAGCCTGCTGTGTTTTTTTGCAGGTTTAGGGTTTTGCACCTAAACGCAAGTTATCGCCAATGGAGCCTCGGGAAAGCCGTGGGTGCTTATACAGGACAATTTAGAAAGATTTCCCGCGAGGAATCTCGTCTAATTCAAAGGGCAAGTGACCCTACACATGCGGGAGCTCGAGGGCTACCCACAAGAGTGATCGGCATGCAAATCGAAGCGCAAAACAGAGAATTACAGCTTGCTGTAATTTTTTGTAGGTTTAGGGTTTTGGCCAGTTTTGATGCCTACAGGTCCCTGGAGCTTCGGGGAAGTTAGGGAATCACCGATCGGGTGTTTTGGTGCATTTTGATCTGCAAGCGCCACCAGTGTCACAGCAGACAAGGAAACTTTCTCATGCAGGAGAGCCCGTTGAGGCTCAAGCCCAGGTCCCTTACGCATCCCAGCAAGGCACGGAGCACTCGCATGTTGCGGAGTCAATTGGGGCTCCAAGGCAAATTCCCTTTGTCCACGAACAAGTGGTTAGGACGCCAGTTCCACAAGCTATACCAGTTCAGCCAGCCACCTTTCTGAGTCCAAATCTTGGTTTAAATGGATAGAATTTCCATACTATGTGTCATGTTTTTCCACCACCCAAGGTACATCCTGGGTATTTCGGGGGTGGATCAGTGTTTCAGAGCCTTGTTGGTTATGCGCTTAGAAACCAGTAATATATGCCAGAAACAATCCTTGGGGGTATGCAAGGCATGATGCCAAACCCCATAACATTGGCATACAGCAAGGGTTTCGATGCAATAGAAGTGTACATTGTTTGACAAAAGTATGAAGGTCTCATTGAGTCATTTCTACACATGTATGACAATTTTTCTTGCGATGATAAAAGGTGCTTACCACACTAAATCATATATGGCATGTACAGTCACCAAATGTATTGCAATGTTACCTTGAAGCTTTTGGTTTGCAACCCACGTATTCCCCAACTCAGGTCACTTCAGTAGAGCAAAGGTCAAACGGCTTGGCACGTGCTCAAAAGAGGGGTGATGATAGAGCTAGCACTTCATATGTACATAAGGATTCACTGCATAACAATGTACATTGTTTGACAAAAGTCATTTGTACACATGTTTGATAATCTTTCTTGCGGATACATGCGATGTTAAAAGAGTGCTAATCAGACTAAATCATTTGTGGCATGTATAGGATGCATGCAATCGAGGACATTTGCAATTTTAAGAGGAGGGTACGTCACGAGACTGTGACAACCACTATATATATTTGCTAGTTTCTTTCCCTTGAGTTTTATTTAATTTTTGGGACCCTCTTGTTAAAATCACAAATGCCCGGACATTGCATGGCCAGTGTGAAACGGGCATGTTGGCCGAGAGTTTCACCCGCAGACAGGAAGGGCAGGTCGCCACGAGATGATCGGCCAGTCGGCACTGAGATCCGAGCAGTAAAAGGTTGGCTAGGCTCAGTTCAAAGTCATCTAGACCCATGGGCAGGACTTTTAAGTTGGTGGATACTAGGAAATTAAACCAAACGGAGTCAAATGGACACTTGGCAGTAGGGGAGTAGGGGAGCTACATGCAGGCCAACACACACTTTCCAGAAGTCTCATCAAGGAGGGGGCACCCATTTTTGAGTGGGGGCTGATTTTTGGACTTCACAAGTGTACTACATTGTGTGTGAGTAGTGGATGCAAGTGCTCACAGCTTTAATGTAAAGCTTGCCTTCTCCCTTGACTCATGTAGCGCGATGATTTGCTCTCGCGCATCTCTCTCCCCCTTTACACATATGGTATTGCCCCTCTAGTTGAGCTTCGCAAATGACCGTGTAAAGTTCTGGGGGGTTTTATGCATTAGGTCTCTCTCTCTCTCTCTCTCTCTCTCTCTCTCTCTCTCTCTCTCTCTCTCTCTCTCTCGGGAAATAAAGGAACCATCTCTCATGCTAAGTAGCACTCATTAACGCAAGAAAAAAAGTAGAGATTTGTCGAAGTGTGCACTGTGAAGTCAAGATCTTGTCACCATTTCAATTCTGTTGCACCTAACAATAAAGTTGATGTATTTTATTTTTTATTCTCAAAAATACATCTAGTACGCGTTTGTACGCCGCGTATTAAACCTCCCATCCATACCTAGGTTGCTATGTCAATAGCTTGTCTGACTTGGTACATCTGGCTCGACCTTTGCATTATAGTGAGAGCCGTTGTCATCTGCACCATCTGGAATGGGTGCAGTGTCACAAACCGGTGACGTGCCAGTGGGCAGCAGACGCACACACACACCCGCCTTGCTGGTCCCGGAAGTGCGGGTTGCATGCTGACGTGGCACTGCCGTATGGCTACCCGGAAAATCCGATGCAAAACGCGGGGCTGCTGACACGTGGCAACAACGTACGGATGGCAACGGCAGCTTTTGAATACGTAAGAATCTACGCAATGCTTGGAAAAAAAAAGCTACACAAGGAGTTGCTTTAATTTTACAAGCAAAGCTTGTGAGAGAGAGAGCCTTGCTTTTTTTTTAGGGCTTTTAATTTTCAGCTTTTGGGGCTCTGCTTTTGGGCATCCCTTGTAACCTTTAAATAAGTGGGCAGGCTTCCCACTTCTCAGAGCATCTGGACACAGAGTCTGAGAGTGAGAGCCTCCCACTCCCTTGTACTTGAGTTGCAGATTAATACAAAAAGAAACATCGAAAGGGGCGGCAGACTCTGGGGTCAATACCTTTAGGCACGGAACGCTTTCGGGCCAGTGTCGAATCAATTGTGAACTGTGAACTGTTTTGAAGTGAATTCTTGTGGTATCGCGGTAGAATCTCGACTTGGAGTGTCCAAGTCTGTTACAGTGGTATCAGAGCGCGGCCAATTTCTCTCCTACCGGGAAATCCGATCCTTTTTACGCGGCACTTATGGCTTCAGACAGAGATCAATCGACTTCCTCTGCATCCTGAGATGCGTAAAGAGATCACGACAAAGATTCACGCGAGGAGTATGGCCCGCCTTGGCCTACTCAAGCGGAGCTCGAAGAAATGGAGCGTCGACAATTGATCGACGATGCAACCAAGATGATGGTAAATTTTGCAAAGGACCCGAAATTTGCAAAATTTGTGAGCCAAACCTCCTTCGACGAGGTCCACTCGCAGTGGCGGCAAACCACAGAACCACCCCTCAAACAGACACTCAAGAAACCTCCTCCTCCAAGGATGTATACAGAGAAAGAATTAGAAGAGGTGGTTGATGCACGGATTTCTCAACGTTTTGACACGCAGAACAAAGCTGAAAAGCACGACAAAAAGCAGAAGAAAGGAATTGACTTCCAAGGTTATTTGCATCGGCAAGAAAGCAGAAGAAGCGTGTTCGATTTGAAGGAGTACCCAGTTCTTCTTCTTCTGAGAGTTCTTCTAGCTCCTCTAACTCGAGCGAAGAAGACAGAAAAGGCAAAAAGCAAAGCTTCGGAAAGGGCAAGAAAAAGGCAAAGAAGTCTAAATCTCGCCAGAGGGTTAGACAGCAGCTGAGGTACGTGGACGAAAAGGCAAGATGAAAACAGGACTGGTTCCAGATTGCGTATGTACTGACCCAAGCACACTGGACGAGAGTACAGAACTTTGCCGAGCATGGGGCAAAGTGAAAAACCAAGAAGCCCTGATCTTCTTTGATGGAGGAGCCAAGGCCAACTTCATTTCACATGAATTGGCGGCGCAACTCGAGATCACACCCGATTGGATGGGACCACTAGCAGAGGCAGTTCTAGCGGCACCGGCAAGGACGTAATTACACTTGTCATTGGCAAACTTCAGTTGCATTGTCAGGGGTATTTGGGGCATGAGGACTTCTACATAATGCCCTTGGAAGGTTGTGATGTGTCACAAAGTGAGGACGTGGCAGACAGCAAAAACCCTAATTTCTGCCAGAAACCCTAAAATTCCTGCAAACCCTAAAATCTGCCAGAAACCAGCAAACCCTAATTTCTGGCTGAAACCCTAAATGCAGCAGAAACCCTAGCCCTAACCTAGGGCAGCAGGGGAGATGCCCGGAAATTTCGGGGCGCATGATGACGTGGCAGCTAGTACGGATTTCCGGGCGTGAATTACGGCAGCCAGAACTTGCTTTTGCGTCAGTTTTGGCTACGCAATGAGAAAGAGAGTGAGACTGCTTTTGCTTTCAGAAGCTCTCTGTGAGAGAGGGAAAAGAGCTTTTGCTTTCAGGCTTTTGGGGCTCTGCTTTTGGCATCCATTGTAAACCTTTCAATAAGTGGCTTGGGCCTTCACTTCTCAGAGCATCTGGACGTAGAGTCTGAGAGTGAATCCCGACCCACTCTCTTGTACTTTGAACTGATTAATATAAAAAGAAATACCGAAAGGGGCGCCAGTCTTTGGGGCCAATATCTCTAGGCACGGAACTCCGCCGGGCCAGTGCAAATCTATTGTGACCTGTGAATTGTTTTGAAGTGGTTATTTGGTGTTGTCGTGATTGATTCTTGACTTGGAGTGTCGAAGTCTGTAACAGTGGCATCAAAGCACAGCCGATTTCTCTTCTACGGGAAATCCGATCCCCAATTTTTTTTCCGCGCCACCTATGGCTTCACGCAAGGATCGTCGACTCCCTCTACATCTGGAGATGCGGGCAGGGATCACAACGAAGATTCCGGCAGAGAGTATGTATAACCGGCCTGTACAACGTAGAGGGCGGTACTATTTCAATTTACCTGTTAACTTTACACAGAGCACTGAGAAGGAAAGAGAACACAGTTGTGTCCAGCGACTAGAATGCCACTGCGCACACGAGACCGACACCCTGTAGGCCCCAAAGACTGGCGCCCCTTTCGGTATTTCTTTATTCAAATTAAAGTAGACGATCCGACCACTTCGCACAAGCTTTCACAAAGCTGTCCAAACCTTGCGAGGGCTGAAAACGCAGGTTTTCGACCTGATTTTGGCAACATAACGGCGCAAAAACCCCTGTAGGTCAAAAGCACCTGTCTAGGACGGATTCCCTCGCTATCTGGAAGCTTTCTGGTGAGCTGTCACAGAATTTCAGCGGGCTGTAATTCCCTGTTTTTCACTGCCGGGTGCCCAAAAGCCTATACACGCATCCCAAGGCTCTCACGAGGCTCCCCCGGGGTTCCCTTGCAGTTTAGGTGCGAAACCCTAAACCTGCAGAAAAACACAGCAGGCTGTAATTCGCTGTTTCGGATCGTTTTCAGCGGAGCGAACACGCCTACGCGTGTCCCAAGGGCTCCCGCACGCAATGGGACAGTTCCCCTGTGAATTGGACGAGTTTTCACGCGAGAAAACTCTCCGAACTTGCAATCTTTCGCGATGGAACTGTGCGTACCTGTGGGGGATTAGCAATTAGCTAATCCGGTTCCTATTCAGAAGGCTCTTGCCTTGGCAAACGCGCATAAACCGCCAGAACTGTACATGTTCAACTGAGTAGCCCAACTAGTGGGGCATTACCATATGTGCCAAAGGGGAGAGAGAGATGCACGAGAGCAAATCATCGCGCTACATGAGACAGAGGAGAAAGCAAGCTTTCCATTAAAGCTGTAGATCTGCACCCACTACTCACACACACACACACACTGTAGCTCACTTATGATAAAAAATCACCCTCCTCTCTCAAATTGGGTGCCCCCTCTTCATGCTGGAAGTGGCAAAATTGCTTGGAGCCGCCATGTGTCCAGTTTGCCCCTTTTGAGTTAATTCTCTAGTTCCCACTAACTTATAAAATTATAAGTGACTTTCCGAGTGGCCAAGACTTCATTTGGCGCACACAGGCTCCCATACTCGTCAGAATTCAGTGCTAACTGGCCCGACCTGTCCCAGACTGACCGACCCAGACTCGCGCTGTGAGAAACCTATTCGGCCGCAGCCGTTTCACACTGGCCATGCAATGTCCACTTGCATCTTTTCAAGGGTTCCGGGGAAAACAAGTAAAAATAAAAATAAATAAAAATATATAGTACTTATTTACGGAAGGCAACAGGAAAAATACACCTCCTGGTGACACACCCCACCCTTGAAATACTGCAAGCGACCTCGCTTGCATGCCAATAATACATGCAGTATCTCCTGATATCACATATATTCTATCATGGGAATCCAAGATATACATGCTTCCGGAAATGTAGCGTTGGAGGATTAAACAATCCCACCAACCTGGCTACGACACATATATCAAGCATAGAAGTCTTCTAGTGTACTCTCAAGCACAAACTTCTCTAGCTAAATTCTGTATGGAAAGAGTAGATACAATTGCTTAACTACTCTCTTGAGCATCATGAACCATGCTCTTGCCTTGCTCCAAAAAAAAGCTACATCAAGTCACTATGGGTTCCATCTGAAAGGCTTCAAGATACAATTGCAATAGCTGAGGTGAATCAACCAATTCAGACTCTTCCATCCATTTGGCATCCAACGATGGATAGTTCTTGAACTTCACCAAATAGCGTCTTGCAACCTTTCCTCTAACCTTTCTTTCTTTATGTGCCAATATTTGTTAAGGAACAAGGATTTCATCCAATTCTTCCACTTCGGGTTGTTCCTCATCAAGCATATTCTCTGGCACATCACCAACAAAGGGTCTTAGAAGGCTGACATGAAAAGCATTATGTATTTTCCAGCCTTCTGGTAGCTTTAACCTGTAAGCTACATCGCTGATCTTTTCTGAAATCCGAAAAGGACCATAACATCGCATACTGAGCTTAGGAAACAAGCGTTCCTTGCCTTTCCTTTTCCTTAACCTGGCCTTTTCAAAGCGCAAAAGCACCCAATCACCAAGTGAAAATACAAGTTCACGACAGTGACGATCAGCAGCTTTCTTTTGCTTAGCCTGAGTCTTCTCAAGAGCAATCTTTATCTTCCTGTATGTTTCATCCATATCTTGCACATACTTGTCTGCCTCAAAAATCTTGTCCTTAGTCTGCAAAATGGGCGGGACTTTCTTCCCTCCTTCCACTATCTCAAATGGTGCCTTACCTGTTGACGTATGTACAGTGTTATTGTAAGCATATTCAACCAATGGAAGATGATGTTCCCAAGTTGCCTTGTGCTCTGACACATAACATTTGAGCAGGTCCAGAACAGTAGAATTTGCCTCTTCTGACTGTCCATCAGTTTGCGGATGAAACGAAGAAGAGAACTTTAGCGTAGTGCCCATGTTCTCAAACAATGCCTTCCAGAAAAGACTCGTCATACCTGGATCCCTGTCTCACTGACAATTGACTGAGGCATCCCGTGATATTTAAAGATATTGCTCATAAATATCTTGACCATGTGTTCTGGCTTTATCTTCTTCCTCACAGGAATGAAATGGGCCTGCTTACTGAACCTACAAATGATAGTCCAAATCCCATCATTGCTTGTTTGCGTCCTTGGAAGATCAAAGATAAAGTCATTGACACTGCTGAAATTTGGGGCTTTCGTGACAACGCATCAGCCACCACGTTCTTTTTCCCTTGCACATGCACAATCTGAAAATGGAACATTGGCAAGATGTTTGCCCATCGCATGTGCTTCTCAGACAGCTTCGTCTGTGTGAGAAAATATCGCCAAGTTTGATGATCCGTTTGGACAACAAAATCAGCCCCTAGCAGATAGTGTTTCCAACTAGTGAGAGCATGAATTACTGCCAGCAATTCTTTCTCATAGACTTGCAAGTTCCTTTCAGTCTTCAAAAGAATTCTGCTCTCATATGCAACTACTCAACCATTCTGCATTAGAACTGCACCAAGACTATGGCCACATGCATCACACTGAACCACAAAAGGTTTCGAAAGATCTGGCAAAATGATTACCGGATCTGAAGTCAGCTTCTCTTTCAAGTGTTTGAACGCTAAAATTTCCTTGGCTGTCCACTTGAAAGTAACTCCTTTTCCCTGTAGTGGATGGAGTGGAGAAGCAATCTCAGCAAAATTTCGGATGAACCTCCTGTAGTAGGAACATAAGCCTAGAAAGCTTCGAATGTCATGTACGGACTTCAAGTGTGGCCATGACCTAATTGCTTCCACTTTAGCGGGATCCATGCGTACCCCATCCTTTGAAACAATGTGCCCAAGGAAGTGAATCTCTTGCAAAAAGAATTCACTCTTCTTCGCATTAATGAGTAGCCTGTTCTTACGTAACTCATTGAAAACTGCAGTCAAGTGATCCCTATGCTCCTCTTCTGACTTCGAATAGACAATCATGTCATCAAAGAAGGTACCCACGAAGTTTCTATGTGGTCTAAAAATTCTGTCCATCATTCTATTAAACGTGGCAGGAGCATTTGTGAGACCAAATGGCATGACAAGAAACTCATAGAGACCAAATGTTGTCCTGAACGCAGTCTTATGGACATCTTCTGGCCTAATGCGTATCTGATGGTACCCACTCTTTAGGTCTATTCTTGTAAACAATGACGCTCCCTCAAGCCGATCAAGAATGTCATCTATCCTCGGTATGGGGAACCTGTTCTTGATGGTATTCTTATTCAAGGCGCGATAGTCAATGCACATGCGCCATGAACCATCCTTCTTCTGCACTAAGAGTACAGGCGAACAAAAAGGGGATGAACTGGGCTGAATCAGCCCCTTCTCTAAAAGCTTGTTGACCTGACTCATAATCTCTTTCTACTGGGCTACACTAACCCTGTATGGTGGTCTATTCGGTGGACTAGAACTTGGCACAAGATCTATAGTATGATCCTCAGGTCTCTCAGGAGGTAACTCCCCTGGCAAAGAGTCCGAAAAACAATCACTGAAACCACTCAAAAAAGTTGACCTGTCTTTATCTAAGGTAGACAAATTAGATACAACTCGAGGTACTTCTTTTGCAAAGATCAAGTACGCAGAAAGATAATTCTTTATTACAGATGAAATAGCAGAAGCAGAAACAACTGGAACAGACTCGCCTTTAAGCTTTACATCAAGGACATGAGTCTTTCCTCTATGTACAAGGGTAATCTTTTTGTTGTAAGTATCCACCATAGCATACAACCTGTAACACCATGGGATACCCAGTAACACATCACAGCCCTCAAGTGGCATAATATGAAATTCTTCCGCATCCACATAGCTCTGAATGTGCATACGAAGCTTTCCCAAAATGGGAGTAACGGGCTCTGAATGACCTGGGCATGCCAAACCTGCTTCCCCTGTCATACCCATCTCCTCTGTACGAATGCCCAACTTTGATGCCAATTCTGGTGATATGAAATTTGCACGGGCTCCTGGATCAAAGAAAACCAGCACTGTCTGGTCTCTAACTTTGCCCCAAGCTCTGCACAGCTCCGTGGCATCTGTATTTGGCTAGTCTCCAACCAAATCTGGAACAAGTCCTGCACTTGGCTTTGGCTTCTTCCCTTTATGGTCTGACTTGTCATCCTTATCCTGTGACTTGTTCTGTGGGCATTTATTTGCAAAATGTCCTTCCTGTTCACAAATGTAGCATTTCTTGGCCTCCATAAGAGCTTTTCGTTCTTCAAAAGTTTTGCCAGAAAAATGTCTCTTTTGTCCTTGTCCTCGTCCCGAAGAAGACTTAGACTGCTTCTTGGACGTATCACCTTCTTCAGTGGAGGGCTTCTTTGTGGGAGGCTCAAAAGGCTTTGCTGCAACATTGCCCTTGGCTGAAAACTGTTTGCCCTAGGACCCTTTCTTGTGGCTATTAAATCCATCGGAATCTCCCTTCGACAGATTACTGGCCACTCTTGCATTCTCTATCAACTGAAATATATTCATGACAGTAGTCTTTGTGCAATAGTCCCTGATTTTCTTGGGCAATCCGCAACAGTACTTCTCAATTTGTTCTGACAATGGCACAAACCTGTAAGAGGTGACTGGCAACAGTGCGGCCCAAAACTGTTTATTGTACTCTTCCAGATTCGCACACTGTTTAGCATTCAACTCGTGCCATTCTGTCATCACATCCACTTCAAAAGTGTTTGTCAACCATGCAGGCGCAAAAAGCTGTTTGAATTGGACCCACGTTGTTGGGGCTTGACCCTGGTTCAACAATGCGGTCCACCATTGGAGCACATTCCCTTTCAAGAAAGTGGCAGCCTTGCGTATCTTTGAAGATTCCGTGAAGTTTCCTCCAGCATAAGCTGCATCGAACTGTTGTATGAAGGTCAAAGCCTTCAATTGATCCTCAGTTTCTCTGAAAGTTTCAAAATTCACTCCCTGCCCACCTTCCTTGTAATCCTTAAGCTGACTCAAAGGAGCCACATTATCATAAACACGTGCCTGTAACAGTGGTGCTCCATGATTGTTCATTCCAGCACTCCCATCAACTGTTTTACCTGTCATATCTGCATTTTGTACGTATGGCTGCGAAAAACCAGCCATACCAAATTGTGTTCCAGGCACTCGAAACTGGCCGTAGGCACCCAGAAAACCTGGTTGGACACCCATGTTCGCGTACATAGGGTTACCCATGCCTGTTTGCATTGTCCCGAACACATTCCCTGGCATATAACCTGTGGAAGGTCCAGCCATAGCTTGAAACACTGAACCACCTCCAAAATAACCAGGATAAGTATTAGGTAATGGAAGGGTCTGACGCATAGCGTCTCCATTACTCCCTTGACCATTCACAAACGGTTCTTGTCCAGCTAAAGGAAGTTGCTTTGGATCATTGGACACCGCTAGTTGCTCAACCACATGGGCTTTCCCTCGAGCATCATGAGTCTTCTACGCATTGGAAATCTTATTTTTCTGCAACGGCTCAGTCATGCCCTGTGTAGGAGGCTGAAAACCCTGTGTCAGAGCCTGTAAGAACTCCTGCATCCTTGGGTTGTTAGCCAACTGTTGAAACATGTCCATGCAGCAACGCAGTTGAGTTCTAAACAACTTGTCCTCTTCTTGAAGAGTTGAAGGAACTTTCTCCGTGCCATGTGAGGAAGATTCCTCTTCAGGTACCTGGTCTCTCTTCTCTGCCATAACGACAAGCTCTGTGTTGCTTTCACCCACAATAATCCACGCTGCACTTTTTGAAGAAAAAGTGACTATCCCGTCAATGGAACCATATAACCGGCAAAATAAATAAAAATATATAGTACTTATTTACGGAAGGCAACAGGAAAAATACACCTCCTGGTGACACACCCCACCCTTGAAATACTGCAAGCGACCTCGCTTGCATGCCAATAATACATGCAGTATCTCCTGATATCACATATATTCTATCATGGTAATCCAAGATATACATGCTTCCAGAAATGTAGCGTTGGAGGATTAAACAATCCCACCAACCTGGCTACGACACATATATCAAGCATAGAAGGCTTCTAGTGTACTCTCAAGCACAAACTTCTCTAGCTAAATTCTGTATGGAAAGAGTAGATACAATTGCTTAACTACTCTCTTGAGCATCATGAACCATGCTCTTGCCTTGCTCCAAAAAAAAGCTACATCAAGTCACTATGGGTTCCATCTGAAAGGCTTCAAGATACAATTGCAATAGCTGAGGTGAATCAACCAATTCAGACTCTTCCATCCATCAATTAGCTAATCCGGTTCCTGTTCAGAAGGCTCTTGCCTTGGCAAACGCGCATAAACCGCCAGAACTGTACATGTTCAACTGAGTAGCCCAACTAGTGGGGCATTACCATATGTGCCAAAGGGGAGAGAGAGATGCACGAGAGCAAATCATCGCGCTACATGAGACAGAGGAGAAGGCAAGCTTTCCATTAAAGCTGTAGACCTGCACCCACTACTCACACACACACTGTAGCTCACTTATGATAAAAAATCAGCCTCCTCTCTCAAATTGGGCGCCCCCTCTTCATGTTGGAAGTGGCAAAATTGCCTGGAGCCGCCATGTGTCCAGTTTGCCCCTTTTGAGTTAATTCTCTAGTTCCCACTAACTTATAAAATTATAAGTGACTTTCCGAGTGGCCCAGACTTCATTTGGCACACACAGGCTTCCATACTCGTCAGAATTCAATGCTAGCTGGCCCGACCAGTCCCAGACTGACCGACCCAGACTCGCGCTGTGAGAAACCTATTCGGCCGCAGCCGTTTCACACTGGCCATGCAATGTCCACTTGCACCTTTTCAAGGGTTCCGGGGAAAACAAGTAAAAATAAAAATAAATAAAAATATCTAGTACTTATTTACGGAAGGCAACAGGAAAAATACACCTCTTGGTGACAGTATGGCCCGCCTCGGCCTACTCATGCGGAGCAAAGAGAGATGAAGCGTCGTCAATTGATTAGCGATGCAACAAAGATGATGCTCAGTTTTGCGAAGGATCCGAAATTGGCAAAATATATGAGCGAGACTTCTTTTCAGGAAGTGCATGCGCAGTGGCAGAAAACCACTACACCACCCCTGAAACCCGCTCTCAAGAAACCTTCTGATCACAAACAGTACACAGAGAAGGAATTACAAGAGGTGGTTGATGCACGGATTGCTCAGCTTTTTGACGCGAAAAAGAAAGCCAAAAAGCACGGCAAAAAGCAGAAGAAAAGCACCAACTTCCCGGGATATTTGGGTCTTTAGTCGACTTTTGACAAGGCAAAGAAACAGAAGAAGCGTGTTCAATTTGAAGGAGTACCCAATTCTTCTTCTTCTTCTTCTTCTGATAGTTCTTCTAGCTCTTAAGATTCGAGCGAAGAAGACAGAAAAGGTAAAAGGTAAAGCAAGAAACAAAGCTTCGGAAAGGGCAAGAAAAAGGCAAAGAAGGCTAAATCTCGCCCAGAGACTGACAGTTCTCCTGAGGACTTGTCTATAGACAGCTCAGATTCCAATGACGGAAACTTTTATGCGAACAAGAAGAATTTTTACAAAGCCAACCAGTATGACTTTCTCGAAGATAAAAGCAAGAAAGTCCGAGAGTTTAAGGAAGGTGGCCACTCGATCAAGTTTGATACTTTTTCAGGATACTCAGATGCTTCGAAGGCTTTGTCTTTTATACAGCACTTTGACATCGCTTTCGCGGGAGGACGCTATTCAGAGCACTCCAAGATTCGGAGAGCAGCCTCTTACTTTAAGGGGAATGCTCGTACTTGGTGGTCCACGCTTCTTTTAAACAAGACTGCGCCAGTTAAATGGCTGAAATTTAAGAAGCTTTTTATTTCTTCTTGGTTGACGCAAGAATATGAACAAGATATACGAGCTGCTTAGAACCATCTTCGGATGACCAAGAAAGATACAATCAATGCTTACTGTGAAAGATTCTAGAGCTCTTTTCTACCCGCCTCTTCATTCAAGAAGATCTCGTTCAAAGAACAGATTGAGTGCTTTATTTTGGGTCTACCTACACAGATCCGAGATCACTGCTTGGGACAGAAATCAGCTTCTATTCAGGGGTTGATGAGTCATGCGAAACGGGGCTTTGCCATTCACTCTGGCAGTCTGACCTACCCCACAGATGAGGCCATGACACAACGAGCCGAACAGACTTCTGGGAATCAAAGTAGAAAGAAAAAGAGCAACCCAAAGAAAAAGGATGCACGACCCAAGCTTACTCCTGAGGAGAGAGCTCGCTTCATCAGAGAGGGGAAGTGCTTTGGATGCGGGGAACATGGACATATCTCCGCGAAGTGCCCTAAAAAGGCACAGAATGATAAAGACGACGACAGGCCTAAGAGTTCGAGAGCAACTGAGGAACGTGGTAGAAAAGGCAAATAGAAAAGCAAAACTGGTACCACATGGCGTGAGACCTGCACAGAATCTAATGAATGAAAGTACAAACTTTGCCGCTTTTGGGACAAAGTGAAGGATCGGGAAGCTCTTTTGAAGGAGCCAAGGCCAACTTCTTTTCACTTGGAATTGGCGGCTCGATTTGGAATTACACCCGACAGACTGACACCAAAGGCGGAGGTAGTTCGACTGACACCCGGATGGGATGTTGCCATTACACCGAGCATTGGCAAACTTCGTTTGCAATGATAGGGGTGTTCAGGGCACGTGAGTGACGTTCTACTCAGGATCCCTTGGTACCACAAGAACTACGCCGTGGTTGACTACCGGGCCGAGAAAGCGACTTTGATAAATGAAGGGCTTAGAGATTGTACTTGATGAACTCCAGTTTCTTTACTCATTCTTTTGGGAGAGAACTGAACAATGGATAAAGGTTGAATATGTTTTGACCTGATCAAAAGAACGCCAAGATTTTTCTTCACACTCATGCCGATTGTTTTTCAGAGGGCCTAAAGATCAGACCATTGACCTGATACCTGGAAGCACGCCACCGAACCGGCCACCGAATCGTGTGAGCCGAGTATAGAATGAAAAGATTATGAACCCAGTGAAAGACCTCTTGGAAAAGGGTCTTGTCCAGCATAGTACTTCACCGTATTGCTATCCATTGTTGTTGGATTTGAAGAAAGACGGATCTTAGAGAAGGAGCATCGATTATAGCGCTCTCAACAAAATCACCATCAAGAACAGATTTTCGATTCCTAGGATCGATGATATACTCGACAGGTTACACGGATCCTCGTGCTTTAGCAGGATTGACTTGAAGAGTGGATATCATCATATCCGAATCGCGCCGGGAGACGTCTACAAGACAGCCTTTCGGACGACTTTTGGGTTATTTGAGTTTTTTTGGTGATGCCTTTTGGATTAACCAATGCTCCTGCGACATTTAAACCGGATGATGGACGGGATTTTTCGAGAGTACAGGCTATTTGTTGGCACTTTCTTTGATGATATCATTGTTTCTCCAAGAATGAGGCAGAACACAGAGATCATCTGCTTCAGGGATACACTTTTTGGGACACTTTGTCTCAGCAGCAGGAGTGCGAGTGGATTCGGCCAAGATAGAGACTATACGTGATTGGCCCGATTTGAAGAATGTCCATGAAGTTAGAAGCTTCTTGGGACTGTGTTCGTACTATAGACGGTTCATACGAAAGTTTGCAGAGGTTGCTTCCCCTTTGCATATCTTGACACAGAAAGGAGTCTCTTTCTCGTGGGGATGTGACAGCCTTTCGAACCTTGAAAGACAAATTGACTACAGGACCAGTTTTGACTTTGCCGGACTTGCAGAAGTCATTTGAAGTATATTGTGATGCTTGCGGCCATAGTCTGGGTGCGGTCTTAATGCAAGAAGGCCTTGTCATTGCTTACGAGAGCCGATTGTTCTCTAGGCCGGAGATGACAGCACAAATATATGAGAAAGAGCTTTCGGCGGTTATCCATGCTCTTACTCAGTGGCGGCATTACCTACTCGGAGCGGATTTTACTGTCTTTACAGACCATCAGAGTTTGCGCTACTTCTTGTCACAGAAGCAGCTTTCGGAAAAGGAGATGCGGTGGGCGAACATCTTGTCACAGTTTCACTTCCAGATTGTCCATGTGCAGGGATAGAAGAATGTGGTGGCAGATGCTTTGTCTCGGAAGCCGTTGGTTCTCGTTTTTTTCCGCGATACATCATAGGAGCTTCGAGGATATGGTCGACTAGTATGCCACAGATACAGATTTTGCAGATATTTTCATACGGATACAGGATGGGGAGATGGTAGCAAGATACTCCTTTCGGGAAGGTTACTTGATGAGAAAAACCATGTTGTGCATTACACAGCCGTTGAGGGAAAAGGTTATGACTGAATGCCACTGTCCACCTTTTTACGGGTCACCGCGGCATTGCTACCACCATGAAACGAGTAGAGACATACTTCTTTTGGCCGAGACTCAAAAAGGATGTGGAAGAGTTTGTGCGCAGTATGCCAGAAGGTCAAGTTTGACAGGCATAAGGCACAGGGATTGTTACAGCCTTTACGCATACCCACCCACCCCTTGGAAAGTATTGCAATGGATTTCATTTTTGATCTCCCGAGAACACAGAATGATCACGATGATTTTCCAATTACATGGCACGTCTGAGACGATTGTCTCCGACAGAGACCCCAAATTTATGAGTTTGTTTTGGAAGGCAATTTGGGAGAACGTTGGCACGTGGTTGCAGTTCTCGTCATCGTTCCAGTTGCAGACTGACGGGCAATCTGAGATTGCCAATTCAGTGGTTTTAGATTTATTGAAGTCTAGTATCTCGGATCAAAAGACTTAATGGGAGAAGAACTTACCTTTGCTAGAATTTGCCTACAATAACACGATACACTCTTCGACGGGGAAGACGCCATTTGAGATTGTTGAAAGTGTTCCATCCTTCCTGAGCACGAAAGATTAGATATTTGAAGCGGATGAATATTCGCGAGATTTGGATACGGCTTTTACCAAGGTTCGCGAGACTTTGCAGGAGTCTCAAGAACGACAGAAAAAGGCAGTGGATCGCCATCGTCGCGACTTGAAATTGAAGGAGGATGATCGGGTGCTCTTACGTTTTGAGAAGGCATGCCTACGCAAGAAAAAGAGAAAGGAGAGGCTTTTTCCAAAGCTTAGTATGCGATACTACGGACCTTTCCAGATAATTGAAAAGATAAATGATGTCTCCTTCCGATTGAAACTGCAAGATACTTGGAGAATTCACAATGCATTCCATGTGAGTCTCTTGAAACCTTTTAAGGGTGATGTGCCTGATGATGGGGAGCCTGATGAGCAACCCGAAGTGGAAGAAAACGAGGAGATCCTTGTTCCTGAACAGATTTTGACACATAAGGATACGAAGAAAGGTAAAGTCCGAAGGCGGTTCTTGGTTAAGTTCAAGAACTTTCCTGCATTTGATGCGAAGTGAATGGAGGAGGAGGACCTAGCAGATACTCCTCGGATTGTGAAACTTTACCTCGATGTTTTGGTTTAGCATAGTCTACTCCAAACGGAACCCAGAAATTCAACTTGGCCGAAGATTTGGTGCAGTGGGATGCACAAGAGGGGAGTCACTCCACTCCTTTGTCAACCGATGCCTTGATTCTGATACTAAAGTCACTGATGTCTCTTTGAGCTTTAGGGATACTGAGAGCTGACAGTATTATGTTGGATGACTTTATGAAATGGAATTCCTGATAATGATACCGATTTGTTCTTTCACTTCTTTTGAGTGTAGGAACTGATAGACGAAATGGCTGTAGCATTTTGGTCTACTTGATCTCGAATGGACATGGTTGCAATAGGGGTTAGTCAATTAGACATCGATAAGGTCCTGATTGGACCTAGATGCAATTGCTAGCTACATTGCCGATAAATCATGGTCTAAGATCCGAATGAATGTTGAATGTCATGTGATGTCCTGTGATGTCTGGTGATGTCCTGTGATGTCGTGTGATGTGACTGTCGATTTGGTACATGTGCTAGATGTGTGTTCCTAGTACGTAGGTACTAACAGTCAGTGTCTACTAAGACGGTTTATGGCTTTTGTCGTTTTTGAAGGCGTAATCGCGGTTGATTACAATGCTTTCAAGAGGGGGTTATGTCACAAAGTGATGACGTGGTGGACAGCAGAAACCCTAAAATTTCTGCAAACCCTAAAATCTGCCAGAAACCAGCAAACCCTAATTTCTGGCTGAAACCCTAAATGCAGCAGAAACCCTAACCCTAACCTAGGGCAGCAAGGGAGAAGCCCAGAAATTACGGGGCGCATGATGACGTGGCAGCTGGTACGGATTTCCGTTTTTTGCGGCGTGAATTAACGGCAGCCAAAATTTGCTTTTGCGTCAGTTTTGGCTACGCAATGAGAAAGAGAGAGATTGCTTTTGCTCTCAGAAGCTCTCTGTGAGAGAGGGAAAAGAGCTTTTGCTTTCAGGCTTTTGCTTTCAAGCTTTTGGGGCTCTGCTTTTGGCATCCCTTGTAAACCTTTAAATAAGTGGCTTGGGCCTTCCCTTCTCAGAGCATCTGGACGCAGAGTCTGAGAGTGAATCCCGACCCACTCTCTTGTACTTTGAACTGATTAATATAAAAAGAAATACCGAAAGGGGCGCCAGTCTTTGGGACCAATATCTCTAGGCACGGAACTCCGTCGGAACAGTGCAAATCTATTGTGATCTGTGAATTGTTTTGAAGTGGTTATTTGGTGCTGTCGCGATTGATTCTTGACTTGGAGTGTCCGAGTCTGTTACATCATGTCCTCTTGGGAATTCCCTGGTACCACACGAACAACGCCGTGGTCGACTATCGGGCGAGAAAAGCGACTTTGACTACAAAGAAGGGAAGAACCATTGTACTTGATGTAAAGCTTCAAGGCAACTCTGTCCCTATTGTATCGACTTTGGCCGTTTCAAAATTAATGAAATCCAATCTGTTTGTTTACTCGATCTTTTTGAGAGAGTTGAATGACGAGAATAGGACAAATATGTCTGAACTTGATAAAGAACGCCAGGATTTTCTCCACACTCATGCCGATTGCTTTTCAGAGGGCCTGCCAGGCGAGTTACCACCCGCTCGTCCTGAAGCAAGGTTGTAAGGTACGTAGTATTCGGTACGTGTTCAATATGTACTGTACGTTGTACCGTATGGATTGGGCCATAAGGTACGTAAAATTCGTAGTATATTTTTTAAAAGCTAAAAATACAAAGAATTTCAAATTTATATACAACCTATTTAGTTTAAAAACACTGCACAATACTTAAACATAGCAACAACTTTCAGAAAACACTTAAAATCACCCCACAAGTTAAGTAACCGCTAGAATCGAGTCCGGACCACATGGCATAGTGTAAGTCAAAAGTACATACCTGAATGCTAAATCCTGATACAAAAATAACATAGTCACTCAATAAAGCGTCTGGGTGGCTCAAGCAACAAAATAAAAAGCATAAATGAGTCATGACAAATGTCCAAGTCCCAAGACCCAAAGCACTGGGCAATCACTACTACTCAAAATCATCATCAGACGCTGATGAAGACTCAGAGAGCATGTCTCCATCTGTCAAGACATTGCCCTCATCATCATAATCGGACTCTCTCTCCTCTGGCATAGATGCTAGGGGTGCATCACCTCATCTGGATCATCAGCCTCTGAACTCTAGGTGTGGATGAGTCGAACAGCCTCATTGGCTCGTCTACGAGCAGGCCGAACGGGTAACTTTCCTCTACGAATGCTCTCTCTGTGTGCAACCTCTGGATCTGCAACAGCAATGCGAAGAGGAATACTGTAAGCTCGAGAGCGAGATCTAGTGACCCGGTGATCCACGCTCTCTAGCTCCCTGTGCAACTCTCGAAGGATCTCCTCCTGCTCATCTCTAATCCGTGCATCGACCTCCTCCGCAGTAGGATCTGCCACTATCTTCAACCTGTGGGATCCACCTACAATGACAATACAGAACATAGTCCATGATTCAACACTATCTTTTGATCATTGACTTTTGATCATTGACTGAGACACACCAGGCCCTTGGGCAATCCATACCTCACATCAGTGGGTACATATGGGAGACAGCTTACAGACAGGAGACACGCTCAGAACACAGAGAACGGGGCTCGAGGGGAGTGGCAGTGTTATTTAGAGAGGATTTGCAGCCATTGATACATATAGCCCGCAGGGATGAGCAGGCTAGGTACATGTGGGTGAGATTGAAAGCAGAGACAGGCAGATATCTCTACATTGCTATTTGCTACTTTCCCCCGAGTACGTCAGGCTATGCATCACCGAGAGGACAGTCCCCCTTTTCTATTTTGGATGATGACATATGGGAGTTCTCTGGAGATGGTGACATTATCATTCTAGGGGACTTCAATGCTAGGACTGCCCATCACCAGACAGTGTTTTATGATACTTCAGAGGAGATGTTGAGAGAGCTAGATGTTGTAGAGACGGGCCTGTCCAGACTATCATACGACGCAGAATATACTGAGTATGGACAACACTTGATAGACATGGGCACCGCACATGGACTGGCCATCTTGAATGGCCTACAAAGGTTTCCTACTTCGGGAGGCTTCACATGCTTACGACACAGACATGGAGCCAGCACAGTGGACTATGTCATGGCACAACCAAGCCTCATCTCTAATATTCAGGACCTCACGATTGGACCCAGACCTGTTGGTGTGGCAGTGGATCATGCTCTTGTATCGCTGACCATTTCTTTTCAGTTTAGTGTAGCACACAGGCTACGGGCAGCACCCCCTACTCGCTACACCTTCACGCGGGAGACGGACTCTGTATATATAGATGGGATCTACAGACGCCTGTGCACAGAGGAGCCAGGGCGACCTCTGGAGGAGCTTACTGCTATACTGACACAGACACTACATGATGCAGCAGCAGAGGCATACCCACATACCTAGCCTGAGCAGAGACGCCGTTCAGGGAGCATGCCCCAGAACAGTTGGTATGATGAGGAATGCCGGGACACTAGAGCTAGACTTCAGAGGGAGGTGCTTTTGGGGAACATCACTCATAGGCAGTCACAGATTGACTTCCCACGCCTAGTGCGGCGGAAGAAGAGGGCATTTCTACCTCGCCTACAACAGGATCTATACCAGCTATTCTTGAGTCAAGACTCACGTGAGGCGTGGAGGCTCTTCCATGAACAATCCCCCCCCCCCTTTCCCCCCCCCCCCCCCCCGTTCCCCCCCCGCCATCACTTCTACAGAGGCCTGGGGCCAGTATGCATCATCGTTGTACACAATTCCTGCGCAGCCCCCCCTTCCCAACCCCCCCCGATCCATGCCCGCACACGTGTTTTTTAAACCTGAAGATCATACCATTGATCTGATACCTGGAAGCACACCACCGAACCGGCCAGCTTACCGTGTGCGCCGAGCCCAGAACGAAGAAATTATGAACCAAGTGAAAGACCTCTTGAAAAAGGGTCTTGTCCAGCCTAGTACTTCACCGTACTGCTCTCCAGTGTTGTTGGTTTTGAAGAAAGACGGATCTTGGAGAATGTGCATCGATTATAGAGCTCTCAACAAAATCACCATCAAGAACAAATTTCCAAGTCCTAGGATCGGTGATATACTTGACCGACTACAGGGATCCTCGTGCTTAAGCAGGATCAACTTGAAAAGTGGATATCATCAAATCCGAATCGCGCCGGGAGATGTCTACAAGACAGCTTTTCGGACGACTTTTGGGTTATTTTAGTTTTTGGTGATACCTTTTGGCCTAACCAATGCTCCTACGACATTTAACTGGATGATGGACAGGATTTTTTGAGAGTACATACTATTTGTTGGCACTTTCTTTGACGACATCATTGTTTTCTCCAAGGATGAGGCAGAACATAGAGAACATCTGCTTCATGTCTACGAGATCACAAGTTGGTGATTGATGCGAAGAAAAGTGAATTTTTCCTACCAAAGATACACTTTTTGGGACACATTGTCTCAGCAACAGGAGTGCAGATCGACCATGCCAAGATAGAGACTATCCGTAATTGGCTCGATTTGAAGAATGTCCATGAAGTTAGAAGCTTCTTGGGATTGTGTTCGTACTACAGGCGGTTCATTAGAAAGTTTACAGAGGTTGCTTCCCCTTTGCATATCTTGACGCAGAAAGGAGTCTCTTTCTCGTGGGGACCCACACAGATGACTTGCCTTTCAGACATTGAAAGAGAAATTGACTACAGGACCAGTTTTGACTTTGCCGGACTTGCAGAAGTCATTTGAAGTATATTGTGATGCTTGTGGTCGTAGTCTGGGTGCGGTCTTAATGCCAGAAGGCCATGTCATTGCCTACAAGAGATTGTTCTCAAGGCCGGAATTGAGAGCACAGATTTATGAGAGAGAGCTTTTGGCAGTTATCCATGCTCTTACTCAGTGGCGGCATTACCTACTCGGAGAGGATTTTATTGTCTTCACAGACCATCAGAGTTTCGCTACTTCTTGACACAGAAGCAGCTATCGGAAAAGCAGATGCGATGGGCGAACATCTCGTCATAGTTTCACTTCAAGATTGTCCATGTGCAAGGACAGAAGAATTTGGTGGCAGATGCTTTGTCTCGGAAGCCGTCGGTTCTAGCTATTTCCACGATACATCATAGAAGCTTCGAGGATATGGTCGATCAGTATGCCACAGATACAGATTTTATAGACATTTTCACACGGATATGGGATGGGGAGACAATAGCAGGTTATTCCATTCGGGATGGCTACTTGATGAGGAAAACCATGTTGTGCGTTACACAGCCGTTAAGGGAAAAGGTTATGACTGAATGCCACTATCCATCTTTTACGGGTCACCGTGACATTGCTACCACCTTGAGAGGGGTAGAGAGATACTTCTTTTGGCCGAGACTCAAGAAGGATGTGGACGAGTTTGTGCGCAGTTGCTTGATATGCCAGAAGGTCAAGTTTGACAAGCATAAAGCACAGGGATGTTATAGCCTTTGCTCATACCCACCCGCCCCTGGGAAAGTATTGCAATGGATTTCATGTTTGATCTCTCGAGAACACAGAGTGGTCACGATGGTATCTGGACTGTTATTGACAGATTTAGCAAGCAAGCTCGTTTCATTCCAATGAAGAAAACAATCAAGTCGGATCACTTAGCGAGACTGTTTGTGGCCCAGATCTTCAGATTACATGGCATGCCCGAGAAGATTGTCTCCGACAGGGACCCCAGATTCACGAGTTTGTTTTGAAAGGCGATTTGGGAGAACATTGGCACGCGGTTGCAGTTCTCGTCATCTTTCCACCCACAGACTGACGGGCAATCTGGGATTGCCAATTCAGTGGTACTAGATTTATTGAAGTCTTACATCTCGGATCAGAAGACTCAATGGGAAAAGTATTTACCTTTGGTAGAATTTGCCTAATAACATGATACACTCTTCGACGGGGAAGGCGCCATTTGAGATTATTGAAGGTGCTACAAAGGTTCCACCCTTCCTAAGCACGAAAGGTAAGATTTGTGAATCCGATGAGTACACGAGCGACTTGGACACCGCTTTTGCCAAGGTCCGCAAGGCTTTGCAGAAATCTCAAGAAAGACAGAAAAAGGCAGCAGATCGCCATTGTCGGGATTTGAAATTGAAGGAGAACGATTGGACTCTTATGTTTTAAGAAGACACACATGAGAAAGAAAAAGGGAAAGGAGAGGCTTTTTCCAAAGCTTAGTATGCGATACTACGGACCTTTCCAAATCTCCAAAAAGATAAATGATGTCTCCTTCCGACTGAAGCTGCCCGACACTTGGAGGATTCACAATGCTTTTCATGTGAGTCTCTTGAAGCCTTTTAAAAGCGATGTGCCCGAAGTTGGGGAGCCTAATGAGCAATCCGAAGTGGAAGAAAACGAGGAGATCCTTGTTCCAGAACAGATAGTGGCACATAAAGACAAAAAGATTAAGGGTAAAGTGATAAGGCGGTTCATGGTTAAATTCAAGAACTATCTTGCGTCGGATGCGAAGTGCATGAAAGGGGAGGACCCAGCAGATATTGTAACAGACTTGGACACTCCAAGTCGAGAATCTACCGCAACACCACAATAAATCACTTCAAAACAGTTCACAGTTCGCAATTGATTCGACATTGGCCCGACGGAGTTCCGTGCCTAGAGATATTGGCCCCATAGACTGGCGCCCCTTTCGGTATTCTTTTTTGTATTAATCTATTGCAAAAGTACAACCGAGTGAGAGGCTCTCACTCTCAGACTCTGTGTCCAGATGCTCCGAGAAGTGGCAAGGAATGCCAAAAGCAAAGCCCCAAAAGATGAAAATCAAAAGCCTGTCTTTCTCTCACAAGCTCGAGAGAGAGAGAGAGAGAGAAATAAAGCAAAAGCTCCCTCTCTCTCTCTCTCTCTCTCTCTCTCTCTCTCTCTCTCTCTCTCTCTCTCTCTCTCTCTCTCTCTCTCTCTAATTGCGTAGCCAAAAATAAAGCAACCTCAAAATCTGGCGTTGCTTTTCCTGCTGCCGCAAAATCCGCCGCAAAACGCGGGCGTCCGTACAGCCTGCCACGTGTCAACCAGTCCGCTTTTTCCAGGGACTGCCGTACAATTTGCCACGTCAACATTTCAGGGTTGTCCGTGCGAGCCTGCCATGTCATCATTTCTGCAAGGGGGTTCTTGCTAGAGGGTGTGTGTGTGTGTACTTCGCAGCCACCTCACCGAGTTGTGACATAGCCCTCTCTTGAAAGCATTGTAATCACCCTCGATTATGCCTGCAAAGCAGACAAAAGCCATAAACTGTCTTAGCAGACACTGACTGTTAGTACCGACGCACTAGGAACACACATCTAGCACATGTACCAATCGACAGTCACATCACACGACATCATAGGACATCACATGACAAATCACATTCAACATTCATTCGGATCTCAGACCATGATTTATCGGCAATGCAATTAGCAATCCCATCTAGATCCACTCACAACCTCATAGATGCGCGATTGACTAATCCCTATTGCAACCATATCTATCGAGATCATTCATACCAAAATGCTGTAGTCATTTCGTCTATCAGTTCCTGTACTTAAACAAGTCAAGAACAAATCAGGTTCATATTTTCCGGAAGCTCAAAGAGACATCAGTGACTCTAGTATTCAAAAATCAAGGCATCTGTTGACAAAGGAGCGGAGTAACTCCCCTCTTGTGCAAACCCACTGCACTAGATATCTGGCCAAGCTGAATTCGCGGTTCCATTTGCAATAGACTATGCTAAACCAAAAGCTTCAAGGTAAAGTTTCATTGAGGAGTATCTGCTAGGTCCTCCTCCATCCACTTCACATCCAATGCAAGATAGTTCTTGAATTTAGCCAACAACCGCCTTCTTACTCTACCCTTAATCTTTTTGTCCTTATGTGCCAATATTTGTTCTGGAACAAGGATCTCCTTGTTTTCTTCCACTTCGGGTTGCTCATCAAGCTCCCCATCTTCAGGCACGTCACCTTTAAAAGGCTTCAGGTGACTCACATGAAATGCATTGTGAATCATCCAAGTTCCGAGCAGTCTCAGTCGAAAGGAAACATCATTTATCTTTTCGGAGATCTGGAAAGGTCCGTAGTATCTCATACTAAGCTTTGAAAATAGCTTCTCCTTTCCCTCCTTCTTTTTCAGGCGTGCCTTCTCAAAACGTAAGAACACCCAATCTTTCTCCTTCAATTTCAAATCGCGCCGATGGCGATCTGCTACCTTTTTCTGTCTTTCTTAAGATTTCTGCAAAGCCTCGCGGACTTTGGCAAAAGCCGTGTCCAAGCCTCGTGTGTACTCATCGGCTTCAAAAATCTTATCTTTCGTGCTTAGGAAGGGTGGAACCTTCACAGCACCTTCAATAATCTCAAATGGCGCCTTCCCCGTCGAAGAGTGTACCGTGTTATTGTAGGCAAATTCCACCAAAGGTAGATACTTTTCCCATTGAGTCTTCTGATCCAAGATATAAGACTTCAATAAATCTAAAACCACCGAATTGGCAATCTCAGATTGTCCGTCAGTATGCCGGTGGAAAGATGACGAGAACTGCAACCGCGTGCTAATCTTCTCCCAAATTGCCTTCCAAAAGAAACTCGTGAATCTAGGGTCCCTGTCGAAGACAATCGTCTCAAGCATGCCATGTAATCTGAAGATCTAGACCACAAACAGTCTCGCTAAGTGATCCGGCTTGACTATTTTCTTCACTGGAATGAAATGAGCTTGCTTGCTAAATCTGTCAATAACAGTCCAAATACCATCGCGACCACTCTGTATTCTCGGGAGATCAAATATGAAATCCATTGCAATACTTTCCCAGGGGCAGGTTCGTATGGGCAAAGGCTGTAACAATCCCTGTGCTTCATGCCTGTCAAACTTGACCTTCTGGCATACCAAGCAACTACGCACAAACTCGTCCACATCCTTATTGAGTCTCGGTCAAAACAAGTATCTCTCTACCCCTTTCAAGGTGGTAGCAATGCCGCGGTGACCCGTAAAAGGTGGACAATGGTATTCGGTCCTAACCTTTTCCCTCAACAGCTGTGTAACGCACAACATGGTTTTCCTTATCAAGTAGCCATCCCGAATGGAATATCCCGCTATTGTCTCCCCATCCCGTATCTGTGTGAAAATGTCTACAAAATCCGTGTTTGTGGCATACAGATCGACCATATCCTCGAAGCTCCTATGATGTATCGCGGGAATAGCCAGAACCAACGGCTTCCGGGACAAAGCATTTGCCACCAAATTCTTTTGTCCCTGCACATGGACAATCTGGAAGTGAAACTGTGATAAGAAGTTCGCCCACCGCATTTGCTTTTCCGATAGCTGCTTTTGTGACAAGAAGTAGCGTAAACTCTGATGGTCTGTAAAGACGGTAAAACCCGCTCCGAGTAGGTAATGTCGCCACTGAGGAAGAGAATGGATAACCGCTAAAAGCTCTCTCTCATAAATCTGTGCTCTCGATTCCGGCCTTGAGAACAATCGGCTCTCGTAGGCAATGACATGGCCTTCTTGCATTAAGACCGCACCCAGACTACGACCACAAGCATCACGATATACTTCAAATGACTTCTACAAGCCCGGCAAAGTCAAAATTGGTCCCGTAGTCAATTGCTCTTTCAATGTCTGGAAGGGAGTCGCCTCTCTGGGTCCCCACGAGAAAGGGACTCCTTTTTATGTCAAGATATGCAAAGGGGAAGCAACCTCTGCAAACTTTCTAATGAACCACCTGTAGTACGAACACAATCCCAAGAAGCTTCTAACTTCATGGACATTCTTCAAATCGAGCCAATCACGGATAGTCTTTATCTTGGCCGGATCCATCTGCACTTCCGCTGCTGAGACAACGTGTCCCAAAAAGTGTATCTCTGGTACGAAAAATTCACTTTTCTTCGCATTAATCACCAACTTGTGATCTCGTAATGCCTAAAAGACTTGAAGCAGATATTCTCTGTGCTCTACCTCATCCTTGGATAAAACTATGATGTCGTCAAAGAAAGTGCCAACAAATAGTCTGTACTCTTGAAAAATCCTGTCCATCATCCAGTTAAATGTCGCGGGAGCATTGGTTAGGCCAAAAGGCATCACCAAAAACTCAAATAACCCAAAAGTCGTCCGAAAGGCTATCTTGTAGACATCTCCCAACGCGATTTGGATCTAACGATATCCACTTTTCAAGTCGATCCTGCTAAAGTACGAGGAACCCTGAAGTTGGTCAAGTATATCATCGATTCTAGGAATCGGAAATCTGTTCTTGATGGTGATTTTGTTGAGAGCTCTATAATCGATGCACATTCTCCAAGATCCGTCTTTCTTCAAAACCAACAACACTGGAGAGCAATACGGTGAAGTACTAGGCTGGACAAGACCCTTTTCCAAGAGGTCTTTCACTTGGTTCATAATTTCTTCATTCTGGGCTCGACTCACACGGTAAGGTGGCCGGTTCGGTGGTGTGCTTCCAGGTATTAGATCAATGGTATGATCTTCATGATGAGCGGGTGGTAACTCGCTTGGCAGGCTCTCTGAAAAGTAATTGGCATGAGTGTGGAGAAAGTCCTGCCGTTCTTTATCAAATTTAGACATATTTGTCCTATTCTCGTCATTCAACTCTCTCAAAAAGATCAAGTAAACAAATAGATTGGTTTTCATCAATTTTGAAACGGCCGAAGCCAGTACAATAGAGACAGACTCGCCCTTAAGTTTTACATCAAGTACAATGGTTCTGCCCTTCTCTGTAGTCAAAGTCGCTTTTCTCGCCCGATAGTCGACCACGGCGGTGTTCTTGTGGTACCAGGGAATTCCCAAGAGGACATCACAACCTTCCAAGGGCATTATGTAGAAGTCCTCATGCCCCAAATACCCCTGACAATGCAACCAAAGTTTGCCAATGACAACTGTAATTACGTCCCTGCCGGGTGCCGCTAGAACTACCTCTGCTAGTGGTCCCATTTGATCGAGAGTGATCTCGAGCCGCGTCGTCAATTCAGGTGAAATGAAGTTGGCCTTGGCTCCTCCACCACAAAAGATCAGGGCTTCTTGGTCTTTCACTTTGCCCCAAGCTCGGCAAAGTTTTGTACTCTCGTCCATCGTGCTGGGATCAGTACCCACGCAATCTGGAACCGGTCCTTGTTTTCATCTTGCCTTTTTGTTCACGTTCCTAAGCTGCTCTCGAACTGTCGGGCCTTTCATCGTGCTTGTCGTTTGTTCTTTCGGTGCCTTTTTTGGGCACTTCATGCCCAATTTCCCGCATCCAAAGCACTTCCCCTCCTTGATGTAGAGAGCCCTCTCTTGGGGAGTGAGTTTGAGTCATGCATCCTTTTCTTTCTTTTTTGGGTTGCTCCATCTCTTTCTACTTTCATTTTTTGAAGTCTGTTTGGCCCTTTGTGTCATGATTTCATCTGTGGGGTAGGTCAAACTGCCTGAGTGAATAGCAAAACCCCGTTTCGAACGGCTCATCAGCACCTGAATGAAAGCTGACTTTTGTTCTAAGCAGTGATCTCGGATCTCTATAGGAAGTAAACCGCTCAATCTGTTCTTTGAACGAGATCTTCTTAAAAGAAGAGGCGGGTAGAAAAGAGCTCCAGAATCTCTCACAATAAGCGTCCACTGTATCCTTCTTGGCCATCCGAAGATGGTTCCAAGCAGTTCGCATGTCGCGTTCATACTCTCGAGTCAGCCAAGAAGAAATAAAAAGCCTTTTGAATTTCAATCATTTAACTGGCGCTGTCTTGTTTAATAGAAGCGTGGACCACCAAGTTCGAGCATCTCCCTTAAAGTAAGAGGCAGCCCTTCGAATCTTGGAGTGCTCTCAGTAACGCCCTCCTGAGAAAGCTATGTCAAACTGCTGTATAAAAGACAAAGCCTTCGAAGCATCTCTATAACCAGAAAATGTGTCAAATTTAATTGACTGTCCACCTTCCTTAAACTCTCGAACTTTCTTGCTTTTATCTTCCAGAAAGTCATACTAGTTGGCTTTATAAAAATTCTTCTTCTTTGCGTAGAAGCTGCTGTCGTCAGAGTACGAACTATCTGAAGACGAGTCCTCTGTAGAACTGTCAACAACTCGGCGAGATTTAAGCTTCTTTGCCTTTTTTCTCGCCCTTTCCGAAGCTTTGCTTTTTGCTTCGCTTTTTGCCTTTTCTGTCTTCTTCGCTCGAGTCAGAGGAGCTAGAAGAACTCGAAGAAGAAGAAGAAGAAGAACTGGGTACTCCTTCAAATCGAACACGCTTCTTCTACTTTCTTGCCGATTCAAATGTAGACTGACGACCCAAATAACCTAGGAAGTCGGCGTCTTTCTTCTCCTTTTTGTCGTGCTTTTTAGCTTTGTTCTGCGCGTCAAAAAGCTGAGCAATTTGTGCATCAACCACCTCTTCTAATTCTTGCTTTGTATACATCCTTTGAGTAGGAGGTTTCTTCAGGGCCGGTTTGAGGGGTGGTTCTGTGGTCTGCCGCCACTGTGCATGCACCTCGTCTCGCAGGAGGTCTAGCTCATAAATTTTACAAATTTCGAGTCCTTCGCAAAATTGAGCATCATCTTTGTTGCATCGCCGATCAATCATCGACGGTCCATCTCTTCGATCTCCGCCTACGTAGGCGGAGGCGGGCCATACTTCTCGCGTGAATCTTCGTTGTGGTCTCTTTCCGCATCTCCAGATGCAGAGGAAGTTGACTGATCTCTATCTGAAGCCATGAGTGCCGTGTAAAAAGGATCGGATTTCCCGTAGAAGAGAAATCGGCCGTACTATGATACCATTGTAACAGACTTGGACACTCCAAGTCGAGAATCTACCGCGACACCACAATAAATCACTTCAAAACAGTTCACAGTTCACAATTAATTCGACACTCGCCCGGTAGAGTTTTGCGCCTAGAGATATTGGCCCCAAAGACTGGCGCCCCTTTCGGTATTTCTTTTTGTATTAATCTGTTGCAAAAGTACAATCAAGTGGGAGGCTCTCACTCTCAGGCTCTGCGTCCAAATGCTCTAAGAAGTGGGAAGCCTGCCCACGTATTTAAAGAGTCTACAAGGGATGCCAAAAGCAAAGTCCCAAAAGCTGAAAATCAAAAGCCTGTTTCTCTCTCACGAGCACTCTCTCTCTTGAGTGTTGAGAGAAATAAGGCAAAAGCTCTCTTTCTCTCTCTCTCTCTAATTGCGTAGCCAAAAATAAAGCAACCCAAAAGCTGGTGCTGCTTTTCCTGTTGCCACAAAATCCGCCACAAAACGCAGGCATCCGTATAGCCTGCCACATGTCAGCCAATCCGTTTTTTCCGAAAATTACCGTACAATTTGCCACGTTAGCATTTTAGGGCTGTCTGTGTCAGCCTGCCATGTCATCATTTCTGCAAGGGGGTCCTTGCCAGAGGGTGTGTGTGTGTACTGGGCAGCCACGTCACCGAGTTGTGACAGATACTCCTCAGATTGTGAAACTTTACCTTGAAGCTTTTGGTTTAGCATAGTCTATTCCAAATGGAACCCCGAATTCACCTTGACCGAGCATCTGGTGCAGTGGGTATGCACAAGAGGGGAGTATGAGCTTCAGGGATACTGAGAGCTGACAATATTCTACTGTAATGACTTTATAAACTGGAATTCCCGATAATATGATACTGATTTGTTCTTGACTTGTTTAGGTGCAGGGAACTAATAGACGAAATGACTGCAGCATTTTGGTCTGAATGATCTCGATAGACATGGTTGCAATAGGGATTAGTCAATTGGGCATCTATGAGGTCCTGAGTGGATCTAGATGCGATTGCTAATTGCATTGCCGATAAATTATGGTCTGAGATCCGAATGAATGTTGAATGTGATTTGTCATGTGATGTCGTGTGATGTGACTGTCGCTTGGTACATGTGCTAGATGTGTGTTCCTAGTGCATCGGTACTAACAATCAGTGTCTGCTAAAACAATTTATGGCTTCTGTCTGTTTTGCAAGCGTAATCAAGGGTGATTACAATGCTTTCAAGACGGGGGTATGTCACAAACCACTGACGTGGCCAGTGGCCAGTGGGCAGCAGGCGCACACACACACCAGCCTTGCTGGTCCCGGAAATGCGGGTTGCATGCTGACGTGGCTTTGCCGAACGGCTACCCGGAAAAATCCGATGCAAAACGCGGGGCTGCTGACACGTGGCAGCAGCGTACGGACGGTAGCGGCAGTTATTGGCTACGTAAGAATCTACGCAATGCTTGGGGGAAAAAAAAGCTACGCAAGAAGTTGCTTTAATTTCACAAGCAAAGCTTGTGAGAGAGAGAGCCTTGCTTTATTTTTTTTAAAGCTTAATTTTCAGCTTTTGAGGCTCTTTTTTTGGGCATCTGTCACAAAGTGATGACGTGGCTGCCAAAAACCCTAATTCTGTTGAAACCCTAACCCTAAAACCAAAAACCCTAATTCTGCCAAAACCCTAACCCTTAAACCAAAAACCCTAATTCTGCTAAAACCCTAACCCTAAAATCAGAAACCCGAATTCTGCGCTAACCCTAACCCTAACCCTGATTTGCTAACGTAGCGGGCTGACATGTAGCCTGCTGTATGGACATCAGCGTGATTTACGAAAAGCTGGGCAGCTTTTTGGCGTTGCTTTTTCTGCGCAAATTGCTGAGAAAGAGAGAGAGAACCCTCTTTGCTTTATTTTAGCAAGAGAGAGAGAAAGAGAAAGCCCCTCTGCTTTATTTATTAAAAGAAAGAGAGAGGAAGAACTTTTGCTTTATTTTCAAAGCTTTTACTTGAAGCTTTTGATTTCAGCTTTTGGGGCTCTGCTTTTAGCAACCCTTGTAACTTTAAATATGTGAGCAGGCCTCTCACAACTCAAAGCATCTGCACGCAGAGTTTGAGTGTGAGCGCATGGCCGCACTCTTGTACTTTGAACTCAGATTAATACAAAAAGAAATACCGAAAGGGGCGCCAGTCTTTGGGGCCAATATCTCTAGGCACGAAACTCCACCGGGCCATTGTCGAATTAAATTGTGAGTTGTGGACAGTGTTGAAGTGGTTATTTGGTGCTGTTGCGGTAGATTCTTGACTTGGAGTGTCCAAGTCTGTTACAGTGGTATCAGAGCACGGCCGATTTCTCTCCTACGGAAAATCTGATCCCTAATTTTTTTCTGCGGCACCTATGGCTTCAGACAAGGATCAGTCGACTCCCTCTGCATTCGGAGATGCGGGAAGGGATCACAACGAAGATTCAGGCAAGGAGTATGACCCGCCTCGGCCTACTCAGGAGAAGCGTTGAGAGATGGAGCGTCGTCAATTGATCGCCGATGCAACAAAGATGATGCTTAATTTTGCCAAGGACCCGAAGATGGCAAAATTTATGAGCAAGACCTCTTTGGAGGAGGTGCACACCTAGTGGCAGAAAACCACAACACCACCCCCAAAACCCGCTCTCAAGAAACCTCCTGCTCCCAAGAAGTTTTCAGAGAAGGAATTAGAAGAGGTGGTTGATACACAAATTGCTCAGCTTTTTGGCGCGCAGAACAAAGTTAAAAAGCACGGCAAAAAGCAGAAGAAAGGCACTGACTTCCCCGGTTATTTGGGTCGTCAATCAACATTTGAAAAGGCAAAGAAACATAAGAAGCGTGTCCAATTTGAAGGAGTACCCAGTTCTTCTTCTTCTTCTTCTTCTTCTTCTTCTTCTTCTAGCTCATCTGACTCGAGCGAAGAAGACCGAAAGGCAAAAAGCGAAGCAAGAAGCAACACTTTGGAAAGGGCAAGAAAAAGACAAAGAAGTCTCAATCTCGCCCCGTGAGTGATAGTTCTACAGAGGACTCGTCTAAGACAGTTCAGACTCTGACGACAGCAACTTTTATGGAAAGTTTGAAAAGGCAAAGAAACAAAAGAAGCGTGTTTAATTTGAAGGAGTACCCAGTTCTTCTTCTTCTTCTAATAGTTCTTCTAGCTCATCTGACTCGAGCGAAGAAGACCGAAAAGGCAAAAAGCGAAGCAAGAAACAACGCTTCGGAAAGGGCAAGAAAATGACAAAGAAGTCTAAATCTCGCCCCGTGAGTGACAGTTCTACAAAGGAGTCGTCTACAGACAGTTCAGACTCTGACGACAGCAACTTTTATGCAAAGAAGAAGAATTTTTATAAAGCCAACCAATACGACTTTCTGGAAGACAAAAGCAAGAAAGTTCGAGAGTTTAAGGAAGGTGGACAATCAATTAAATTTAACACTTTTTCAAGTATAGAGATGCTTCGAAGGCTTTGTCTTTTGTACAGCAGTTTCACATTGCTTTCGCGGGAGGGCGTTACTCAGAGCACTCTAAGATTCGGAGAGCTGCCTCTTATTTTAAGGGGAATGCTCGAACTTGGTTGTCCAGGCTTCTATTAAGCAAGACAGCGCCAGTTAAATGGCTGAAATTCAAAAGGCTTTTTATTTCTTCATGGCTGACTCGAGAGTACAAACGCGACATTCGAACTGCTTGGAACCATCTTCAAATGACCAAGAAAGATACAGTGGACGCTTATTGCGAGAGATTCTGGAGCTCTTTTCTACCCGCCTCTTCATTTAAGAAGATCTCGTTCAAGGAACAGATTGAGCAGTTTACCTTGGGTCTACCTACAGAGATTCGAGATCACTGCTTGAACAGAACGACAAGGACGACGAAAGGCCTGAGAATTCAAGAGCAGCTAAGGAACGTGGAAGAAAAGGCAGATAAAAGGCCTGAACCGAATCAAATGAATGAAAGTACAAACTTTTTCGTTTTTAGGGCAAAAAGAAAGATCAGGAAGCTCTTTTGAAGGAGACAAGGCCAACTTCTTCAATTGGCGGCTCAATTTGGAATTACGTCCGACAGGCTGAGGCCACAGGCGGAGATAGTTCGAGTGGCACCCGGACGGGATGTTGCCATTACACCTAGCATTGGCAAACTTCGTTTGCAATGACACGGGTGTTTAGGGCACAGGGAGTTTTACGTAATTTCCTTGGAAGATTGTGACGTTCTACTCGAAATCCCTTGGTACCACAACAACAACGCCGTGGTTGACTATTGGGCCGAGAATGCGACTTTGACAAATGAAGGGCTTAGAGATTGTACTTGATGAATTTCAGCTTCTTTACTCCCTTTTTCGGGATAGAACTGAACGACGGATAAGGTCGAATATGTTTTTGACCTGAACAAAAGAACGCCAAGATTTCCTCCACACTCGTGCCAATTGCTTTTCAGAGGGCCAACCAGGCGAGTTACCACCTGCTCGTCCTGAAGATCATACCATTGATCTGATTCCTGGAAGCACACCACCGAACCGGCCACCTTACCATGTGAGCCGAGCACAGAACTAAGAGATTATGAACCAGGTGAAAGACCTCTTCGAAAAGGGTCTTGTCCAGCCTAGTACTTCACCATATTGCTCTCCAGTGTTGTTGGTTTTAAAGAAAGACGGATCTTGGAGAATGTGCATCGATTATAGAGCTCTCAACAAAATCGCCATCAAGAACAGATTTCCGATTCCTAGGATCTATGATATACTCGATAGATTACAGGGATCCTCGTGCTTTAGCAGGATTGATCTGAAGAGTGAATATAATCAGACCCGAATCGCGCCGCTAGACGTCTACAAGATAGCCTTTTGGACGAATTTTGGGTTATTTGAGTTTTTGCTGATGCCTTTTGGCCTAACCAACGCTCCTGCGATATTTAACTGGATGATGGACAGGATTTTTCGAGAGTACAGGCTATTTGTTGGCACTTTCTTTGACGATATCATTGTTTTCTCCAAGAATGAGACAGAACATAGAGATCATTTGCTTCAGATCATACTATTGATCTGATATCTGGAAGCACGCCACCGAATCGGCCACCTTATCGTGTGAGCCGAGTACAGAATGAAAAGATTATGAACTCAGTGAAAGACCTCTTGGAAAAGGGTCTTGTCCAGCCTAGTACTTCACCGTATTGCTCTCCAGTGTTGTTGGTTTTGAAGAAAGACGGATCTTGGAGAATGTGCATCGATTATAGCACTCTCAACGAAATCACCATCAAGAACAGACTTCCGATTCCTAAGATCGATGATATACTCGATAGGTTACAGGGATCCTCGTGCTTTAGCAGGATTGACTTGAAGAGTGGATATCATCAGATCAGGAAAGTGCCAGGAGATGTCTAAAAGACAGCTTTTCGGACGACTTTTGGGTTATTTGAGTTTTTGGTGATGCCTTTTGGCTTAGCCAATGCTTCTACGACATTTAACCGGATGATGGACAGGATTTTTCGAGAGTACAGGCTATTTGTTGGCACTTTCTTTGACGACATCATTGTTTTCTCCAAGAATGAGGCAGAACACAGAGATCATCTGCTTCAAGTCTTTCAGGTATTACGAGATCACACATTAGTGATTAATGCTAAGAAAAGTGAATTTTTCCTACCAGAGATACACTTTTTGGGACACATTGTGTCAGCAGCACAGCAGGAGTGAAAATGAACCCGGCCAAGATAGAGACTATCCGTGATTGGCCCGATTTGAGGAATGTCCATGAAGTTAGAAGCTTCTTGGGACTGTGTTCGTAATACAAGCGGTTCATACGAAAGTTTGCAGCGGTTGCTTCCCCTTTGCATACCTTGACACAGAAAGGAGTACCTTTTTCGTGGGGACCCACAGAGGTGACTGCCTTTCAGACATTGAAAGAGAAATTCACTACAGGACCAGATTTGACTTTGCCGGACTTGCAGAAGTCATTTGAAGTATTTTGTGATGCTTGTGGTCGTAGTCTGGGTACGGTCTTGATGCAAGAAGGCCATGTCATAGCTTACGAGAGCCGTTTGTTCTCTAGGCCGGAGATGACAACACAGATCTATGGGAAAGAGCTTTTGGCGGTTATCCACGCTCTTACTCAGTGACGGCATTACCTACTCGGAGCGGATTTTACTGTCTTTACAAACCATCAGAGTTTACGCTACTTCTTGTCATAGAAGCAACTTTCGGAAAAGCAGATGCGGTGGGTGAACATCTTGTCACAGTTCCACTTCCAGATTGTCCATGTGCAGGGACAGAAGAATGTGGTGGCAGATGCTTTGTCTCGAAAACCGTTGGTGGATTCACAATGCATTGCATGTGAGTCTCTTGAACCCTGTTAAGGGTGATGTGCCTGATGATGGGGAGCCTGATGAGCAACCCAAAGTGGAAGAAAACGAGGAAATGCTTGTTCCTGAACAGATTTTGGCACATAACGATACGAAGAAAGGTAAAGTCCGAAGGCGATTCTTGGTTTAGTTCAAGAACTTTCCTGCATTTAATGCGAAGTGGATGGAGGAGGAGGACCTAGCAGATACTCCTCGGATTGTGAAACTTTACCTCGGTGTTTTGGTTTAGCATAGTCTACTCCAAACGGAACCCAGAAACTCAGCTTGGCCGAAGATCTGGTGCAGTGGGATGCACAAGAGGGGAGTCACTCCACTCCTTTGTCAACAGATGCCTCGATTTTGATACTAAAGTCACTGATGTCTCTTTGAGCTTCAGGGATACTGAGAGCTGACAGTATTCTGCTGGATGACTTTATGAAATGGAATTCCTGATTATGATACTGATTTGTTCTTGACTTTTTGTGAGTGCAGGAACTGATAGCCGAAATGACTGCAACATTTTGGTCTGATTGATCTCGAATAGACATGGTTGCAATAGGGGTTAGTCAATCGGACATCGATGAGGTCCCGATTGGACCTAGATGTGATTGCTAGCTACATTGCCGATAAATCATGGTCTAAGATCCGAATGAATGTTGAATGTCATGTGATGTCCTGTGATGTCTGGTGATGTCCTGTGATGTCGTGTGATGTGACTGTCGATTTTGTACATGTGCTAGATGTGTGTTCCTAGTACGTAGGTACTAACAGTCAGTGTCTGCTAAGACGGTTTATGGCTTTTGTCGGTTTTGCAGGCGTAATCGCGGTCGATTACAATGCTTTCAAGAGGGGGGTATGTCACAAAGTGATGACGTGGCGGACAGCAGAAACCCTAATTTCTGCCAGAAACCCTAAAATTCCTACAAACCCTAATTTTTGCCAGAAACCCTAAATTCCGAAAATCGCGGAGGCGGATTATTATAAATTAAAAAAAATATTTATTTTTTTTGGAAAATGATGAGCGACGCGAATTTTGCTTTTGCTTTTTTTAAAAAAAAAAGAGAAAAGACTCTCTAAGAGAGAGAGAGAACTGATGCTTTTGATTTTAAAAGCTTTTGGGGCTCTGCTTTTGGGCATCCCTTGTAACCTTTAAATTAGTGGTGAGGGCCTCACTTCTCAGAGCATCTGGACGCAAAGTCTGAGAGTGAAACCCTAACCGCTCTCTTGTACTTTGATGATTGATTAATATAAAAAGAAATACCGAAAGGGGCGCCAATCTTTGGGCCCAATATCTCTAGGCACGGAACTCCGCCGGGCCAGTGCAAATCTATTGTGATCTGTGAATTGTTTTGAAGTGGTTATTTGGTGCTGTCGCGGTTGATTCTTGACTTGGAGTGTCCAAGTCTGTTACAAGACGGGCACCACGTGCTAATAGAAAAGAACAAACTGAACAGACTTTTAGCACTTCAGTAACAATTGAACTGAGAGAGAGAGAGAGAGAGACGACATGTAACACTGAGTATTGGCCCCAAACCTTTGCGCCCCTTTCGGTATTTCTTTATATTGCATCAACAAAATACAAGCCGATACTCAAGACTCTGCACCTTCTCCAAGAAGCATGCCAGAGAATGAGCCCTAACCTCATATTTAAAGGCCCCTGGCTCGAAAAGCAGTTTACATGAAAAGCCTTCAAACTCAAAAGCTTCTGGTCCAAAAAGCAATGTCAAAAGCTGCCAACGTAATTTACGGAAATCCGTACAACTGCCACGTCATCATGTCAAAGCAATTTTCGAAAACTGCCACGTCATCAATTGCGGGTCCTGCTTTATTTTAATCTTTATGTCACTTGGGGCCCCATCGGACGGGGTCCCCATAAGTTGGTAGGACTTCTTCTTCTGTTACTTGTTCTTCATAGGGTTTAGGCCCCTCGGCCGGCATCTGCAAGTTGGCTCCATTCTTTAGGGCTTTGACACGTTAGCAGTTTGTGACATGTGGAGGCAACCAATGCTACACGGACAACCAACGAACCAAACCTCGAGAAGATTGCGTTCAGTAAGTATGATGGTAAGATGGATGCTATTGTCTTTTATTCTTGGTTGCATCAATTTACATCTTTATTTGCGGTTGTTAAAAAGTCTAATAATAACAAAGTTCTCTTGGCTTCCATGCATCTCACAGGTGATGCTATCACCTAAAGGATGAGTGAATGAAGAAGTAGGAGGACGCCCAAAACGCGGCCCATTCCGAGTCTCTCCTCGAGGCTCGTTCCCCCTCTTAAGAGCTTAGTTGGGAGGAGTTCGAGGAGGACCTAAAGACTCGCTTCTTGCCTCCACAATACCTGACGCGATTGAAGGAGGATTTTCGGGCTTTGTCTCAACAAGATAAACCTGTGATGTCGTATGCTAACTGTGTGTTCCAGTTAGGTAGACAATTGAGGAAATCGGATAAGGAAGGGTGGGAGGCCTTTCTCTTTGGATTGGACCACTCGATCAAGTTTGACGTGGAGGCTGGTGATCCAAAGACATTGCAAGAGGCGATACGCTTGGCTCAACTCCAAGAGACGACGCACAAGGGTAAGCTCAAGATGGTCTATGGTAATGGAACTCTTCCTCTCATGGCTCCTCTAGAGACGAGGATAAAAATTCTAATGGAAATGGTAACAATAAAAAGAACTCTCCAAATTGTCAATCTCATTCTCCATCTACATCTACGTCTCAATCTAAGAGTGACAAAGATAAGGATGAGGGTAAAGGAAAATTTGATAAACCTCAACTCACACATGATAAGAAAGTTGCTCAAGGAATCGTAGGTGGTCAAGTAAGCAAAGAAAAACAAGCATTGTATGCAAAGGAACGCAGGTGTTTTCGTTGTCACACAGGTCACATGAAAAAGGATTGTCCTAAGGACGAAACTAAAAATGAACCCGCTATCGCGTCAACTTCAGACTCTATGTTAGGTGCAGCGGAATAAATGTTTGAACTTTGCTCAAGATGAGTACTCCGAACTGTGCTCAAGGTTCCTTTTACTTACGGAAGGGAGAGCCTTCCGTTTCCCTTTAGTGAGAGAGTGCAATGGACACAAACAAAGTGAATGGACACTGTGAATGGAAGTGTATGAGACTGAGAGGTAGAGAGAGAAGAGAATACGACACCAGACTATTGTCATACCCTCCTCCAAAGGCCCCACTCTCTATGGCGAGAGCGGTCTACTTATGATTGCACAAATCTCTACAATGCTTTGGACTTGCCGACGATGTCGACGATGATGAGGACGACGACGAGATGGCTGAAATCTGAAAGTGCTAATGGCTGAAATCTGCAAATCTTTATCTGCTTAATTCTGACTCTATGTCGATGATGACGATGTCGGTGACGACGATGCGCTGAAAACGCAGATGCTGAATCTGCGTTTTCCGGACTGAAACTGTAAACCTTGCGAAATCTGACCATGCGGCGAGGATCTGCTGCGGGAAGGTGAGATCTGCGAGGTTCGGGACTTGTTCTGCAATGTCTAACTGCTAAAAACTGAAAACGCTGGTTCTAGGGCTGAATCTGTCACGAAGATCTGCAAAAACGCTGAGGTTGATCTGCAAACCAAAAACGCTAGGGCTGAAAACTGACCTTGCGGGTAAATCTGCTAACGCTAGGAAATCTGTTGTGTTGCTGTGGGAATCTGCTAACACTAGGGCTGATCTGTTGACTACTGTCGCCGGGAATCTGCAAGTGCAAAAACCCTGGCTGATCTGGTGCAAAAACGCTAGGCCTTCTGTTGAGAAAAAACGCTAGCCTGCGGGGGGTCCTGCTAAGAAGGTGCCTGTTGAACTGAGTTCCTGTTGCCTCTTCTACCAGAAAGTGCTAGCGCTAGGTTTTTATTTATACAAACTTAGCAGCAAAATTGCCCTACCTACTTTCCAACAAAAGTCACTTAAAAATAATAAGTGAAAAATGTCAAAAATAGGGAAAATAGGTTAAATGCACTGGAAAATTTCCCTGATTCTAATGGATGGGAATGCTTATGATCATGCTGTGTGCAACCAGAGGATATGCATTTAATCTAAGTGACTGGTCATGCACGATCTGAACAGACTCACAAAGGTGCCAGATTACTTCCTATTCTAGACTGACTTGACTAAACTGAACCCTGATCATGTTGTAGCTTGTCCACGGACACATAGGGTTGGATGTGTCACGTGACATCCCCTCCTTTTCAAAGTGAGGTACTGGTACCGAACTGTATGGCGTCGAGGGAGATCGCCAATAGCATCCGGAATCCTGGAAGGGACTCTTCGCCGGCCCACTCTGATGTGAGGGTCGTGCGGTACTTGAACTTCAAAAAGGTCTGCAACGCTTGCTTCTTTGGGCCGTGCCGAAAGCGACACAAAGTCTTCTGTGGCTCCTTCAATGCTTCAACTTCGTCGAGGGTCATGCTTCTTTCTTCTTCAAGAATCTCTATGACTGAAAATTCCTGAAACCACTTCCAACACAAAAACATGAACATACTCATTCCATGTAAAGTGACTGGAAAAAATCTCGTCTTCATAAAAGACTGTGCATGCAATGTAGATGAACAATTAGACGGGAGTGCCAAACCGTTCACCACACACACGCAAACAATGAGATCTAATCTTGTCTTGCTGATCTAAATCAATCAATTGTGGCAATTCACAATGGACATGCCGATGCTTGATGCTCAATTCTTCTTGTGCTCTTTGTACAACTGCGTCGTGCCAAGGAAGAGATATTGAATGTGACTTCCTTGAATGCATACTTTTCAGCTTTTCATGAACAATCCGCATACATCAGTGCTCATTCATGAGTGAAACGTGCTCAACGTACAATATGTCATGCCTAGGAAAAGGGATCACATAAAGACGCTAACTAAAATACAGGAAACGATCACGAATGAGACAGTCGAACAATGCGTGCTGACTAATCATGCGAACACATAGTACTTCCTGTGAGGGTTCTTTGGACCTAGGCTCGAGAGCCAAGATCAGTTCTTCGTGATTAATCGGATCTGCAATGAGGTTAGCTTTGCTAGAAAAAGTATCCACTAACTCATCCTTCTTGTGAGCAATCACATCTTCTTCATGCAAATCATCATGCTTGTGAGAAATCACATCTTGATCATCATGCAAATCATCATGCTTGTCATTGGCATCCAAATCATCATGCTCATCATCATGCAAATCCTGTGTATCATGCTTTGGAGAAGAAGAGACTGAGAGAGTCTCCTTCTCCCGAATCTCTTGCATTTGTGCCTGCACTTGAGAAAAGAGTCGCAACAACTCTTGCATGTGTCGCGCTTGCTCATGCTCACGCTCTATGGCTGTCTTTCTTTCTGCTTTTCTTTTTGCGTGTCTGCGATCAAATTCTGCCATTCTTTCTACTCTTCTTGCTTCGCGTTCTAACTTCCTGTCCATAAACATCTGCTCCAACTCCTCCATAGGAGTTAGTGCAATCCTTGGCGTAGATGGGGAAGGGGGAGGGTCGGAAAAACCTCCTGGTGGGGAAAATTCTTCTTCGCCTCGCTCATGCTCATCGCCTCCAAGCGAAGTATCCATTCCGCTTCAAGTGATGACCCTCCACTGAAGTCTGGGGTTCTTGTGGGTTCTTGTGGTCTTGGGTTCTTAAGTTTACGAGGAACTTGGGTTCTTGGGGGTCTTGGTTCTTGGGGTTCTTGAGTTCTTGAGGTTCTTGCAAGTCTTAAGAACCTCATGCTAAATGCTTGTAATTTTCCCACTTCAAAGCGACCCCGGTTTGTCATTGAAGCTTTATCTAGCCTCTCCTCGCTTGCAATCTGTGTTAGAGAAGGATCTTCTCTTCACCCGAGTTCTGCTCTTTTCTACAGGCGCACCCCTTGGCGGCCTTGCGCTCACACCAAGGTTGCTTTTTCCCACCTCACATTGATTGGCCGGCCGCTAAGTGCACGGTCCGCTCTCAATGAGTGAAAAGAGGCACAAGGGGAGGCTGGGCAAGCCCTTCTTTTCTGGGATTCCTGTCACTCTTCAAAAACACGAATAGGAATCTACATGCCCAAGTCAACTTGGGTTCGTGCGACCGCAACAAGCAAAAAAAAAATCTTGTGATTCTTGTGGTTCTTTCCTTGAGTGATACAAAACACTGCCAAAGCTCTGATACCAATGTTAGGTGCAGTGGAATAAATGTTTGAACTTCGCTCAAGATGAGTGCTCCGAACTGTGCTCAAGGTTCCTTTTACTTACGGAAGGGAGAGCCTTCTGTTCCTTTAGAGAGAGAGTGCAATGGACACAAACAAAGTGAATGGGCACTGTGAATGGAAGTGTATGAGATTGAGAGGTAGAGAGAGAAGAGAATACGACACCAGAATATTGTCAAACCCTCCTCCGAAGGCCCCACTTTCTATGGCGAGAGCGGTCTACTTATGATTGCACAAATTTCTACAATGCTTTGGACTTGCCCACGTTGTCGACGACGATGAGGACGACGACAAGACGGCTGAAATCTGAAAGTGCTAATGGCTGAAATCTGCAAATCTTTATCTGTTTAATTCTGACTCTATGTCAATGAGGACGATGTTGGTGACGACAATGCAACGACGATGCGCTGAAAACACAGATGCTGAAATCTGTGTTTTCCGGACTGAAACTGTAAACCTTGCGGAATCTGACCGTGCGGCGAGGATCTGCTGCGGGAAGGTGAGATCTACGAGGTTCGGGACTTGTTCCGCAATGTCTAACTGCTGAAAACTGAAAACGCTGGTTCTACGGCTGAATCTATCGTGAAAATCTGCAAAAACACTGAGGTTGATTTGCAAAACCAAAAACGCTAGGGCTGAAAACTGACCTTGCGGGGAAATCTGCTAACGCTAGGAAATCTGTTGTGTTGTTTTGGGAATCTGCTAACGCTAGGCCTAATATGTTGTCTACTGTCGCCGGGAATCTGCAACTGCAAAAACGCTGGCTGATCTGGTGCAAAAACGCTAGGCCTTCTGTTGAGAGAAAACGCTAGCCTGCGGGGGGTCTTGCTAAGAAGGTGCCTGTTGAACTGAGTTCCTGCTGCCTCTTCTGCCAGAAAGTGCTAGCGCTAGGTTTTTATTTATACAAACTTAGCAAAATTGCCCTATCTACTTTCCAACAAAAGTCACTTAAAATTAATAAGTGAAAAATGTCAAAAATAGGGAAAATAGGTTAATTTTCCCTGAAGGATTCTGATGGATTCAAATGGGAATGCTTATGATCATGCTGTGTGCAACCAGAGGATATGCATATAATCTAAGTGACTGGTCATGCACGGTCTACGAACACACTCACAAAAGTGCCAGATCACTTCCTATTCTAGACTGACTTGATTGAACTGAACCATGATCATGCTGTAGCTTGTCCACAGACACATAGGGTTGGATGTGTCACGTGACACTCTACCTCTCAAGTGAATGCTATGAGAGTGATAGAGCAAGAAGCTAAGCAGGAGGGGACTTTTCATGATAAGGAACTCATAAATTGCTATGTACAAAGTAAAGGTCAAAAAGTGGTTGTGTTATTTGACTCTAGTAGCAAACAGTACATCCCTAGTGAGGCCGTCATGACACGTGCCCATCTCCCATCTAATCCTATTCCTACCTATCCAATGATGGGATTCTCGGAGGGCATGAATTCTTCTCTCTCTCTTGCATGTCACCATGTAGATCTCGACATTCAGCAAGTTCAATTTACTCGTCCATTTGTGGTTGCTAAATTAAGTGGATGTGATGTTATTTTGGGCATTAAGTGGTTTCGCAGTTTCAAGCCGCCCATTGATTGGGATACCACCTCTCTCTTCACATCACAAAGAATTTTCCCACCCCGTTACCATCAGAATGGATCCAAGCAACCTCATCTCACATGTCCACGTGAAACCGGCCTGTACTTTCAAAAAGGGCGGTAGACTTTAGACTTAAAACTTATTTGCTTTCACCCATTTAATTTGTCGCCCACTTTACCTCTACTTTCAAGACACAACAAAGGGGAGAGGGATACAGGCTGCTAGATTGCACCTGTATGAGTAGACCGACACCATATTGGCCCCTAACTTAGGTGCCCCTTTCGGTATTTCTTTATTGTTTAAAAGACGGAATAAACGTTGTGGTTCCCTACAAGCTGCCCCGCACAAACTTGGCTGAATTTCAACTGTTCCGGCCCGATTTCGGCAGCATAACTGTACTAGGACTCTTCACAGTCAGTATTCCCACGCATTGAATGACTTTCCCGACACATACGGGCACTTTGCAAAACCTGGCGAGAATCTGCAGCTCGCTGAATTCTCTGTTTTCAGCCCCGAAAATGCGCCAGATCACCTGTACAGCGGTCCCCTCGCGTCCCCGAACCTCTTGGGGGTACTAGGGACCGTTTAGGGCCAAAACCCTAAACCTACAAAAATACACAGCAGGCTGTAATTTACTGTTTCGGGCTCCGTTTCGCGTGCCGGTCGCATCCGTAGCAAGTCCTCGAGCTCCCGCACCTGTAGGGCTACTTACCCTTTGAATCGGACGAGATTTTTGGCGTGAAACCTCTCCGATTTCACCTGTACCTGCGGGGGATTAGCCGCTAGCTAATCCAGTACCTGTGCAAGAGGCTCTTGCCTCGGCAATCGCGCATGAACCCACACAACTGTACATTGGTCAATTGAAAAGCCCACTAGAGGGGCATAACATACTGCCATAGGGGAGAGAGAGAGCAGTGAGTAGCGTGCATAGCATCACTCCTGGCACCGCACTGTACATAGGAGGGAAAGGAAGCACTCCATAGCTCTTAACCTGTGACAGAAATTTGCAAATGAGCCTCTTCTCTCTTCAAATTCAGCGCCACCTCCCAACCTGTTGCCCAGTTGACTTCACGGCAGAGTAAGAAAATGTTCTCCTTGTCATTCCGGAGGTAATGACGTAAACACATTTTTAGGTCCCAAAATAGCAGTTCTCTAAATTTTAGGAGATGCTGCCATTGTATCTTTCTAGGTCATCTGACCCCCTTTGTACACTGCAGCCACACCCAGAATTGAAATGTAGCCTCTGTAGCAAAGGATTCCACTTTGGCTAGTCAATGACCCCACTTTGGCTAACCATAGTCCTTGTCCAACCTTAGTGCTCTCTTGCCCTCAGGCCTGGACTCCCTCTGGACAGTTCCACACTAGCTATGCAATGCAGGTCAGTTAGATTTCCCGAGGGGTGTTTCCAAAAAGTGAAAGTAAATAAATAATAAGAAAGAAATCAACAAAAAGGATAGATAGTAGTCACACGCTGGTGACACCATGCTAGCAAAAAACTACACAGTGGAAAATCGAACTCGGTCATTCACCTCTATTCACCATCGACCATTTTGGGTATTCTTAACAACTATAGTGAACAATTTTCCCAGGTCAATTCCGTGTTTTACCCACTATCATCATTTCCCTATACACCATCCCCATCAACCTATGGACATTGTCTCCCGGAAAATGTAGGTAAAATTTTCTCTCATTTTCATAATTTGAATAAAGAGAAGCCAAAACCAGGTGAAATCTTGTTTAGGAGGCTCCGCTCTCCCAAGGTAAGTTCTTTTTGGTTATCAGTTCTCTTTGGTCATAAGAACCAAACTTGTTTCATTTATGTGTGATTTCAAGACAAGGATGATCAAAATCCGGAAGCCGAATTGCCGTTCCTTTGGAGCATCTGTAGGAGCCACAGAGTTTCCACAAAGAACCTAAAAAGTTGTCGTCACAAGGGTGGACTTCCAAGGAGCAATCCAAAAGAGAAATCACCAGAGATCGTTGTTCCACTCAGAGTCATCAAGTTGAAGCGTAGTAGATGGCTTCAATCCTAGTTTGGCAGTAAGGAGAAGGCAAGGCAATACTTCTTGAAGTTCAAGGATAGAGGGAACCATGAAACCGCTTGGGTGGACGAGGAATTTTTCACCCATTACTAGCTAGCCTCATACAAGGAGGCCATGCAGCTCGATACCAATGCCTCACCTTGAGCAGGAGGGGATTTCATGCACACATGGCTCTGTGTGCCACGTGGACATGCTTCGTCGATTTCCAGAGCCAATTTTCCACCTATCCCTACATAGGAGTGTCTAGAATCCTAGGAGGATTAGTACCAAGAATTTTGTGAGCTTGTTCGCAAGAGCTGCATGTCCAAATGAGTCCATTAGACTAGGTTTTCCAGTTTTGGAACCCTCTTGCATAAATGGATTGTACGAGCATGTACATCTAGTTGCTCAAATAGGTCACAGAAAAGCGAGTTATCGTCAGAAAACTCCCATGTGCGCACATATGCACATTTTTCCCGACCTGGCTTAAAGAGTCAAATAAAGGAACCCATTGCCCAGCATTTCTCATAAGTTTTGCAAGCGCTAGTATTCACCTCAGCGTTTTGGCATTGCATCTGCAAGCTTGGCGTTTTGCTCCCAAATCCCAGATTTTAGCAGATAAACCCAGCATTTTCTAATTTTAGCCCTTTTCCTCGCCGAAACCGGTCTGGATCTGCTAACACTAGCCTCTTCTTCGCAGCCCGGTACTTTGGCAACCCATTGAACCTCTTCCCGGCCATTCCCTCGCCACATCAAGTGCTCCCATTGTTGTCAATCATTGATTCCATTATCTTCTGTATTTTCAACCTTGCTTTACGCGACGGATTGGATGCGTTTTAGCGACCATATCTGTGTTTTTGTAGCCAGCTTTCAGCCCTTGTTTCCTTTCACATCGTGAGTGCAAATCAGCCCCAGATCTACCCCTCGGTGGCCATCGGCAACCCCTCATCGAGACAAATCCAAAGGTGCATCAAATCAGCACCGGAGGTGCTTCGTCTTGAAGAGTTACCGTGTTGACATTCCCATTCGAGTCAATAGAGCCTGAATTTGAGGTATTGCATGTAAGTACATTTCATTTACGCAATCAAAAGCAAATACCACATCTGCAACGGTGTGGGGGACCCCCTTGAGAGATTGGTTGAGACCCCATCGAGTCTCTCTCTCTCTCTCTCTCTCTCTCTCTCTCTCTCTCTGTGTGTGTGTGTGTGCACACATCTCTATCTCATTCCTACGACGTTAAAATTCTCTTCTTCTTCTTCTTCTTCTCTCTCTCTATGCACATCTCTACCTCTCTCTCATTCCCTCTCTTTAGGGAAATAAAAGGAACCATCTAGTGCTAAGTAGCACACATTAAAGCAAAACAGAAGTAAAGATTTGTGGAAGTGTAAAGTCTAGATCTTCACTGTTTTGCACTTGACATTGAAACTATCAACAGAGGTACCACAAACAGAGTAAGAAGGCAAAAACCTCTTAGCAAGGGCGTTTTTGCATCGAGATGACTCTCTCGAGGAGAGAATACACAACTGCATGTGCAAGACAGCCCTTCATAAAGACGGCCATAACTTGGGCTTCGGTTGGCAAAATCACACGACCTTGGACTCAAATGAAGACCCTCTACGAGCTCTACGCATCTAAGTTATTGTTTTGATATTTTAACAAGGTCTAGTATTTTCTACACTTTTCTCACTAGTCCTGGAGAAGATGTGGAGAAACTATTTGCCATGCATGAACCATGCATGGACCACGCGTGGTAAAACTCTTCTAAATAGAATATACCTTCATAAATTCAAAATAGTCTGAACTCGCAAATTATAAGAGGGAAAGCACTCATAAAACTATAAAAGCAAGGGACGCAAAAAAAGAAAAGAAAAGAAAAAAAAAAACTAAATCACTTTATTTGCTACAAAACAAAACTAGATAAAACAAAACATTATTAACTTAAAAATGTTTTTAGAAAAGGCATGCGCAAAAAAGTTGACACAGCTTACTTGGCTAAAACTTAAAATAAGTACTTAACTTTATTAAAAAAAGGATAAGACATCTTAAAAACTTAATCCTAGAAATCAAACTTCACACAACAACTTCTATAGAAACACATTCTTAAGTCCTAACGTAAGCTAAATACGAAATCGAAAAATGAAAACTACTACAAAGCTGCAAAGAAGAGGTTGCATAAAACCAATGAAGTACAAAGATCCAAACTTGACAATATGTGAACTCAACTTCGCTACTTGTCTAAACAGGAAGAATAAGATTATCACCTTTATCATGCATAGCTTGGACAGCAGCTATGACATCCCTACTCACGTCGTCAGTGCTCAAGAGTAGTGCAGGTTTGTATAGAGGTCATTCATGCTTTGAACATACTCTACAAAACCAACGAGCTTAGTTTCTGTCAATAGTAGCATGCCCATGTTTTTAAGAGCTTTGTACGTTTTTGTGGTGCTTGTACAAGAGGAGAAAGAGATATCAAAGAAGAAAAAAGATGATGCTTCTTCAAAAAGATTACTATGTGAGACTATGTTTTTGATATGAGAAGGCCGAAAGTTGAAACTATTGGCTTGATTAGAGAAGGCCATTATGTTGCGCACACTATAAAAGGCCATCTTATGCACAAGATGATGTAACATGATTGTATTTAGCTTCATTGTAAGCTTTCGTAATACAAAAAGTCCCGGCGGGAAGGGGAGGCATTCCTCTCTCTCTCTCTCTCTCTCTCTCTCTCTCTCTCTCTCTCTCTACTTATTGTTATGCGATTGTCTCAGCATTTATATTTAATTTTACTTTAAATGATTCAAATGAAAGCTCTCTCAAATCTATGGTATCATTTTGATGTTTTAAGGAGGTCTAATAGTAGCATCTTAACATGCTAATTATTCTTATAGTCCTAGAGAAGACGATGGAGAAGCTAACTGCCATGCATGAACAGCACATGCACCACTATGACAAACTCTTCTAAAGAGAAGCATGCACATGTTTTTAAGAGCTTCATATGTTTTTGTGATGCTTCTATAGGAGGAGGCAGAGATGTGAAAGAAGGAAGAAGATATGCTTCTTCAAGTACATGACACTGTGAGTCTATGCTTCTGCCTGAGAAGGCCGAAATTGTTGGCTTGATCCAAAAAGGCCATCTTATTCACACAATGCTGTATATGATTGTATTTAACTTAATTGTAAGCTTCCGTGATACAAAAAGCCCTATTTGGGGGGGGGGGGGGGGGGGGGGGGGCATTCCAACCCTCAATATTATGCTCTCTCTCTCTCTCTCTCTCTCTCTCTCTCTCTCTCTCTCTCTCTCTCTCTCTCTCTCTCTCTCTCTCTCTCTCTCTCTCTCTCTAAGTTTTTAATTATGATTATGTGATTGTCTCCATGTTCGGATCGGATTATATTTTAAACACGATGTTATGAATCTCTTAATCAATTATGTGAGTGATGATGCGAGTCCATTTTTTCCAAATTTCTGGTTACAGTCATGGTTATTTCCACAACATCTGAGATGAGATGTGGCGTTCCAATTTCTTCCTCATTTGTGTCGAACCTATATTGTAACCAATAAAAAGCACGATAATCACTTCCTTAATTTGATTTGAGCTTCCAAAATAGACGATTGATACTCATCAACACTGATTGGAAGGTTAAAGCAAAAGCTCACTAAACAGACCACAAAATCATAAATCCCAGACAAGCCTTACAACAATCGCCATCTCTAAACTCAAAAGAATGGATCATCCAGATTAAGTGTAAGATCACTTCTGATGGCTAGTAGAAAATCATGTTAACATAACCCTGTAGCAAATGGGTATTACCTTCCCCATCAACATGTATGCTTCCGCCTTCAAGAACCAAGTGTTGAGAATATCTAGGCACTCGCTCGACGTTCAGAATCTGCAAACGTATTTCTCTTTTGAGTTGACTCATATAGCTCCACATCATGATTGTGAGAAAACAATATAAGCCATCATACCTTTCTTGCAACAAGGCTGTCAAGGCTCCAATCCTTGTAACAGCCCTCTTCCAGCCCTGTAGCAACAATAAATTATGACAGAACACAACACATCACAACATCTTTCAATCATCTGGGACAACTTGAGCATTTCAACAAGCAATGTTACCTCCCCATGCATTGAAAGTCCAGTCTATGCCTGCTACATCCCTTGCCTCCTTGCCAGTATCTTTACCACATCTATCTCGCACGATAAACTTTGTTTTGACATGGCAAGCACCAAAAAACAATAAAAAGGACAATAACAGCCAGATCAGATGCATCTATCTTTGTGCATTCCACATCAGGGTGCCACAAGTGGCACAAAACAGAAAAATGGCTCAAGTCAAAAAGGTTTGCAACAGGATGAGTTATAATTTATAGAAATGTCCAATCCTCATTAACTTAGAGAAAAGTTGCAATGTCATGAAGGCAAGTAAATGTAACCTATGAATTTATGACGAATTAGCCTTAAACACCAAACTACCATCCATAAGGTCTATCAATATCACTAGTTTCAAAAAGCAAACCATGGTATAGCAAAAAAATATTTGTGATGGAGCCGTGAGAGAAACATACACAGAGAGAGAGAGAGAGAGTACCGTGGGCCCAATGTCCCTAAGCCAAGAATCATTCATGCTCATCTCGATGACCCTGACATTCGGTGGCAGTTGATTTCGTGCATTCTGCCACTGCGAGTTCATACAAAGAGTTCAGCCACTGCACAAATTTCAAATCAAATCATGGTCAAGGAACGTTCTTGACTATGAGTGCATACATGTAGACATAAAAAAACACAGAGAGATACATATGCCCATGCCCTCACGAACATAGATAAGCAAGACATATTCAGGGATGGTGAACAATTGCAGATAAAACACCAGAAAACCATAAATCTTTCTCAGATAATATCATCGTTGTAATTTACTTCCAGTGTGAACGTGAACACGTGAACACATGCATTATTCATTTGCCAAGCACACAAACATGATGTGAGCTCTCAACAAAGAGGTTTCCATGTGCAGGAGTATTGCCCTCACGTAGAAATCGCTCACTTACTTGCTCAGGGCTTGCACATACAGTGACCAGTTCAAATTCGGATATGGCTGATGCAACTTGAACAAATGCGCGCTGTGCATGGATGGCATGGTCACGCCAGTTATCCGGACGCTCCTACAAAGCACAGGAATTATCCAGATTGTTTGCAAAGAAATCTTGTTTACAGAGGGGATTACATGTGCGCTCGCAGTATCATACATCCAATGTGGGCATTCAAGCGTGCATAAACATGTATGCTTTCTCTGTACAAAAATGAGAGCATTCAAGAACTTACAGGCCACCCGATCCAGCACTGCTCGTGGGGCTCCCACTCAGCAGGCATTCGGAAACCATGCTCGCGGGGAGTGCCCTCCAAATCCATGGCAGCTTAGGTTCGGTTCAGACTGCGCATGGCTTGCTGAAGTGTCACAGTATGTGTAATTCACACTGCGCGTGCCCACCTGCCCAAGCTTTGGCAGTGCTTGCGTGGCGTGCCGCCTGGAGCCGCCCACGCTCGTCACTATATGGCACGGCTCTGGCTCAAAGGGGATCTAGGGCCGGGGCGCGAGACGGCTTTAGTCTCAGCTGTCGGATCACACAGTGAACTAGGGGTGGGTGAATTGAGGGTGAACTAAGGGTGAACTAGGGGCGGGTAAACTAGGGGCGCCTAAACTAAGGTATGATCATGTGCCATGCCAACATGGACAGCGACGTGCGCTAGCGTGGTGGTAGGGAATACGTGTGGCAATCGAGACGTCCCGGGTTCGACCCACACTACACGAGGCGGCGGGTGAACTAGGAGTGAACTCGGGGTGCCATTTTTGCCCCAAGTTCACCCCTAGTTCACCCCCAGTTCACTGCGTGATCCGACGGCTAAGATTAAAGCCGTCTCGCCTCCCTAAATTTGGGCCCTATATCCCCCCGGCCAAAGCCGTGCCATATAGTGACGAGGGCCATCCACGAAAGGAACAACCTGCTACTACAGCCAATCAATTTCTATTGCGCTTTCCAGCTGGCAGCTAAACTCGTGTGAACTGCTCCATGGAACCCCTGCGATGGTGAAAGCAATAAGGTCCTTGCGCAGTGTGAGCAGCCATTAGGGTAAATGTCCCATATTAAGCACACTCAGATCGGGCCAGCTCAATCAGAGTCTATGCTCTGTCGTTCGAGGCATGGACTAGCTCATTTGGGAGCTCCGGAGGTAGGCATCGTGCAATAGAAGTGCGTCGTCGTACGATGGAGATCCCGTCACTTGCACGACACAAATTCGATAGTCAGTTCAACAAAACAGAGAGCCGGAAGGCAGACACACTTGGGGAAAAACAAGTACAGGTCGACGAGAGGTCTTGATCTCACGATCTGACGGACCACAACTCTCCGTGAGCGTCTGAGATAACCACTTTTCCATACCAGCTTGTACATCTACTGGTGCACCAAGGTCCTTTCTATTGGGGTAAGGACAGGTCTTGAAAAGGGGCGTGTCCCGTAATTGGCCCCTTTACCCTATTGCATTCGCATAATGGCCCCTTTTTGGCCTGCCCCAAAGGGGTGAAGCCTCCATTTTGCCAATGAAAAAAGAGAGTTTATATTTTTAAAAATGCATAATTTTTTATTGCTTGAAAGAAATCGAAGTCAATCATTGTAAAGATAAGCAAATATAGATCTCTCTTGAATCATGGAAAGGAATGAATCATCTGTAACTTCCAACTGCGAGCCCACACAGTCGACAATGTCCATTGCGCCTTGAACTCTGGGCTACCAATCTCGAGCAACGGGCATTTGTGTTTGTGAAGCTGCAAATACTATGTCTTGGTTGCAAACTGTGATTTCTCTCTCCAGTCTTAGTTTGCAAGCACAGCCGTGCAAGTTCTTGCACAGTATAGTTGTTTTTGTGCATCATGCAGCTGACTTGCAAGTCGACCCTACACAACCGTAAGAATTTTTGTCATTTCACCAATTGCTCCAGACCATAAAATTGTAGAGCATCCGAGCTTTCAAGACCATAAGCGAGCGTGTGACTTTCAAGCTCTCTGTTCATCTCAACAATGCCATCCTCCTATGCCCAACTAGTAGAGCCTCTCAAAAGTCTCCCTGTCATAATAATCAATATCTAATTCTCCTAAATGATTTGCTCATATTAAACTGATCATTTAATGTGGGGAAGTGCCAGGGGAGAAAAAGCTAGAATATTGGTTAAGCTAGCAGACCGGCCACAGTAGGGATCCAAAGGAGGGAAAATAGGGATCCAAAAGGGGGGCCATCTGCAAAAGAGCCATGTGCAACAATGGGCTAAAAAGCCCCTAAGGTTCAGCCCATTAAGACTTCCAAAATGCTAAGGTTCCAAAATTCAAAGGTTATGTCCAAAGGTCAACCCTAGGGGAAATTGGATGCTTTGTGTGTGACCAAAAAGTCTTTGAATATCCCTACATAGGAGGGGGCGAGCCTAGCAAGTAGGGGATGAGAGAGAAGGCCACACACACACACACAAGCTCCCTTTACACAAAGGGAATGAGGGACACATGTCGGCTCCCTAGGCCAGATGCCCACAAGGTGTACCCAATTCCTATTGGATGACCCTTGAAGTGGACAAATGAGAATTAGGCTAGAGTAAATTTAGCCTAATTAATTTTAAAACACTTAATAAAAAGAACCAATGAAAATTAAGTCTCCTGGATGATTATTGGACAGCCTGTGAAGGAGTCCAATAGGAATTGAGTAGCCCAATGGGCTACTTAATTCCTATTGGTCAGAATGGGGAAAGGTCCAATGGGGATTTAATTCATTTAAATCACTTAAGTTTAATTGATTAAGCTCTCACAAAAGGGGAAAGGGGGGACACATATCAGAAGGCTATCACTTATGCTGCTTAATAGCCATTGACTTGGGGAGGTCCAATGAGGAGCCTGCAAAGAGCAAATAGCAAGAGGGCTCGCCCAAGAGAGAGAGGGGGCTGATTTTTGCAAGGCATTATCACACACACACTCACACAATCTCATGTGTGAAGAAAGAGAAGACTATCTCTTCCCAAGCTTTAATGGAGAACTCATCACCTACTCCAAGCTTGTGAGATAGAAGCCTACATCGACACACTCTTGGCTTGTGGATGCAAATCCAACCAAGAGCCAAGCTTCAATGCATGCTCATCTCCTCTACCAAGCTAATTACTAAGCTAAATCTATGCTAATATGAGTGATTATGTGAGGAGATGTACATCTTTCTCGTAAGATAGTCCTTCTTCCTCTCAATCTACTCTCATACCCTGCTAGCTCTCACCATCTTCGAAGGTGTGTGAGGTCTTGGGTTTGAGAACGGGGATAATTGATGTTGTGTTTGCTAAGTGTTTTGCTTAGTGCATAAAGCTTTCATCTTCATTGCACTAGCTAGTCTTGAAGGAACACAAAGAATTGTATTGTACAATGTCTCTCTTGATGGGAGAAACCATAATACAAAGCCTTTTGGAGGGGGGACCGGCTCCATGCAAATCCGGTCCTCAACTGTTGTCAATAGCTTAATTTCTCTCTCTTTCGAAGTATTGTTGATGCTATCTAACTAGGTGTTATGCTTTTTGTTGCTCTCTCCACCCAAGCACTCTTGTAATTCTCATTAGGAATCTATTCTAATGAAATGCCCACTATGTTCATGCTAATTTCCGCTACACATAAGTTATTAGGCCATTAAATGTTACACTCCCCCCCCCCCCCCCCCCCCTCTCTCTCTCTCTCTCTCTCTCTCTCTCTCTCTCTCTCTCTCTCTCTCTCTCTCTCTCTCTCTCTCTCTCTAATGTGCTGCTTGTCCCAAAGTTGCAACAATATGCGAGACTTGACGAGTCACATCTCTCTCTCTCTCTCTCTCTCTCTCTCTCTCTCTCTCTCTCTCTCTCTCTCTCTCTCTCTCTCCCCCCCCCCCCCCCCACAGCTCCTCATCTTCCTCTTTCGCACCGTCGTACGTAGCATTAAGAGGAGCTATTTGTCTTACTGTGTTCATGTTCATTTAATAATTTTGTTGTTAGTGCATTGGACAAAGTAGTGGTTGAGAATTAGCAAACTAAATGTAGATAAGTATACACCAGATTAGCTACCAAACGAAAGAGAGTACATAGTCCAGATTGCAGCATATCTGGAATAGCTACCAATGCTCTTGCATGAGGACTAGGCCTAGTACAGGTAATCGTCTCTCCATTGTCCATGTATCTACTAGTCGGCTTTTGAGCAGTACAACGAGTATACAGCTACTTCCTTTGGGCTTTTCCTGCTACCTCGATGTGTCTATATTCATGGGTGTTAATGCTTGCAGTCATGCTGTCATGCAGTACTTTGATGAGCATTTGCTTCCTCTCCCTATACGTCCCTCTTATCATTATCCTAACGAGCGTCTACAAATTACAATGGCTTGCCCTCTCCCTCTCTCTCTCTCTCTCTCTCTCTCTCTCTCTCTCTCTCTCTCTCTCTCTCTCTCTCTCTCTCTCTCTCTCTCCTTGTTTATTTGCCCTCCCCTGCATTACACATGTTAGTAGACACACACACAAGCATATAATGGACCACGAGCGACGAGGAGCTTAGGTAATTTGGTGTGCACTGTTAGAGGAATCATGTTACGAGACTAGTTACCCTCCTGTTGTATGTGGTTAAGTGCAATTAAGATAGTTGTCTTAATGGTTAATCATGTGTTGTCTATTTGATTTTACTAATAGTGAGTTTATGCTGATGTGTAGATTGGAATTCTGGGAGTTGAAAAGGAGGCACTGACAAATAATAACCCTCTCGGCCATTTTACCTTTGCACAGTATCTTAGACTTTTTATTTAATAAGCCACTATGGCTGTTTGTACATAGCTCTAGTGAAACTCACCCTTATGGGACATGCAATAAGTGATGTGCTCCACTCACATATTAAAGTGGATTAGATGTAAAAGAGGGGCCTCGAATTTTGGCACTCAAAACTCAAATAATAAATTAAATACCAAACTCCACAAGAAGGGGTGTCGTGGAGTTGGGGACTACAATTTTAGGCCATTCACTTGCAAGATCCTCTGCTCTTCTCTCTTAAACTATGCTAAATCATGTTGTATACCCTCTAATTACGTCTACAAGTCTTACAATCTTTTACACTCTTTGTCAAATCTATTCTCCTTGTGTGTGTGTGTGTGTTGTTTAGTCTAGGTGTGTGTGTGTGTGTACTTGGATTTGGGAGAGAAGGTGACAAGTTGATGGTGATGTCTATGAGGAATTATTGAATTGTCCAAGCAATCGGTCTCCTTCTCCCAACAGTGGTATCCGAGCCTTGGGTTTGAGGAAATCGGCAATCAATTTTCAAATTTGAAGAGGAATTCTCAAATCGACAGCATCAGATTTCCACATTAAAGCTTAATCGGGAATTAGTTGGCATTCTACTCAACAATTTCCACTCATCGACAACCAAAAACGGGTATCTGCCGCACTTGAATCAAAGAAAAAATTGCTAAAGAATTGTGGCTTGCGAAGATGGAAGGGTGATAGTTAGAGAAGCAAAAGGTATCCAAGATATTAAAGAAGCGGTGATTAATTTTTTTTTGACATCGATGTTGGAATTAGGGTTGCAGGAAAACACACACAACTTGGACAAGACGAAGGAATCTCAAGGCACACAACAGAAAGTGTATTACTTAGTGTGTGATGGCTCTGCAATGGAAAGATAAGATAGCCCTAGAGTGATGGGCGTATATACAATGCACGGGAAAAAAAACCTCCTAGTGAGGAAAAAAATGCCCTGACGGTCCTAAGTGTATTCACACACATCTCTACCACATGTATATGGTAACAAATCCCCCCTGGAGTGATGCGGTGAACGAGAGATGGCACCTAGAGTAGAGGGAAGTGTCATGCTCTATGAGGACATGATCAGTCCACAAAGGGGAGTTAGCCCAAAGCTTTAAGGAAGGCTTCGAACTTCTCACGAGACAATGCCTTTTTGAAAAGATATGCAAGGTTGTCCTGTGTTGGCACATAAGCCGAGTTGATCTCTCCTGTTGAGAGCCTCTCCCTGACATAGTGGTAATGCACCTCAATGTGCTTTGTGCGAGAATGAAAAATTGGGTTCCTTGCAATTGTCAATGCGCTCTGACTGTCAGTGTAGATAGTGTTGGCATTGTCCTGTCCAACACCCAAATCAACCATAAGGCGTATGAGACATGCACACTTAACCGTACATGTGAAGACTGCCTTGTACTCAGCCTCACAACTGGAAGTGGCCACAGTAGGCTGCTTCTTGCTCAACCATGATATGCATGAGTTGCCAAGTATGAAACAAAAACCACTCGTGGACACTCATTCGTCAAAACAACCGGCCCAATCTGAGTCCCGAAAAAGCATGCAAATCTTGTGACAATGATCCCCCCTTTGGGATAAAACAAACCAAGATGTAAAGTGCCACTCAAGTAGTGAAAAATCCTCTTGACAACGTGCCAATGCTTAGACCCTGGGCTATGCATGAAACTGCTGACATGTGAGACTGCAAACTAAATATCCAGCCTCCTGTTGCATACATAAATGAGGCAACCAATAGCAATTTGGTAAAGAGTGGCATGCAGGATCACCAGCATCATGAAGACTCGATTTCAAACCTGTTTCCATGGGAGTGGCAATAGGTTTGCAATCCTCAAGTCCAAACTTACATAGCAATGTCTCTATGTAACTTGTCTGACACAAGGCAATACCACCATCACACTGCTTAAACTGTATACCCAAATAATGACGCAACATCCCCAAATCTTTCATCTTGAAAGTAGCATTCAAACCAGCCTTAAATTCAGCAATATGTCTCTCATTTGGTCCAGTGATCAACAAATCATCCACATAAGAGAACCACAACGAGAAGTACATCACCCTCACGCTTTACATACAGTGTGCTTTCTGTTGGATTGTTACGAAAGTCTTGTTTGACCAAATGAGTGTCAGCCTTCTCATACCAAGCACGAGGAGATTGCTTCAACCCATACAAAGCTTTGTTACATTTGCACACTTTATCCTCTTGTCCTTTCTCGACAAAACCGTGAGGCTGCGTTACATAAACTTCCTCAATATATGTCACCATTCAAGAAATCAGTAACAATGTCTGACTGATACATCCCAACTAAAATGAGCTGCCAATGCACATAGAAAACGCACAGTAGTCATATGACAAGTGGGAGCAAAAGTCTCTTCATAATCTATGCCTTTTTGTTGTGCGTAACCCTTTGCAACAAGCCGAGTCTTATAGCGATCAATCTCACCATTCGGCTTGCATTTCAACTTGTAAACCCACTTCATACCAATGGCCTTTTTGCAAGGAGGAAAATCACATAAAGTCCATGTGTCATTTTCAATAAGTGCATCATATTTTGATTGCATGGCAGCCATCCAATTTTTTGAATTTTGTGCTTCATCAAAAGACAGAGGTTCCTCAACATCATGTAAGCTAGACATAGCCAAAGCATAACAATCTGATGCATAAGATGCATGGCAAGAACCTGAACGAGTAAAGGTACATCCAATTTACTGTCACACAAAGTATGCACCAACCATTTGGCATACCTCTAGCGTGCTCATTCTCAACCCTTTTCTCGTTAAGTACATCATGTACATTTGCATCAAAAATAGGCCGATCTATAACATTTTCAGAAACCCCCATAAGCTCTACATTTGTCTCATTGGAATTTACATTCAAACTTCCACCACTAAAAAGAGGCAACAAAGTGTCATAAATGTCATGTGAGCTTATATTATTGTCTCTAGTACACGACAGCAAGGGCTTAGCAGAATCTTCCACAAACACAACATCGCGTGAGACCAAGATATGGTTTGTTTGCGCATGATACAACCAGTAACCTTTGATTTTAACACTATAACCAACAAAAATACATTTAATAGACTTATCATCCAATTTTTTGCATTGTGTCTGTGGCACCAAAGCATATGCCAAACAACCAAAAACACGCATGTACTCAATAAAAGGCTTTCTATCATGCCATGCTTCATATGGAGTAATAGACTGCAAAGATTTCGTAGGGCACCTGTTTAGTACATAAGTGGCACACATGATGGCCTTAAGCCAAAATGAATGCGACAAATCTTGACTTTTGACCATACATCGTGCCATTTTTGTAAGTGACCTATTTTTCCTCTAAGCAACACCATTTTGATGAGGTGTACAAGGCACTGTACATTGGTGTTTTATCCCACGACTAGCTAGAAATGCATTAAATTCATGAGACATATACTCCCCCCCTCGATCGGAACGGAGGGTGCCCATAGTACATTTTGAGACATTTTCAGCCATAGTTAGAAATTTTTTGAAGCACATAAACACTTTGGACTTCGCTTTTAGCGGATACACCCATGCATGTCTGGAGTAATCATCAATGAGAGTCACAAAGTAAAGGTAATTGCCCAAGGATGGAGTAGGCCCACAAACATCACTGTGCACAAGCTGCAACCTGCATGTGGCCCGAACTGAACCATCCTTTGGAAATTTCAAACGTGCATCTTACCCAAAATACAACATTCACATACATGTTTGACAGATGCTTCAAGAGGTGGCAAAGAAGCAACCATATCATATTTCTGCAAGCGCAGCAAACTGGCGAAATTCATATGCCCAAAACGTGCATGCCATTAGAATCCACAACTGCATTTGTAAAATTCTGCCCACACGTGTCATACAAAGTTAGCTTATACATCCCACGACATAAGATGCCAGATGCAACAATTTCATCACCAAAACTGAGATCATATGATGTACATCTGTCATCCACAAATTTGACTACAAGACCAAGTCTAGCAAGTGGAGATACATACAAAAGATTCTTCTTGATCCCAGGTACATAAAGTGCATCAACAAGCGTGAAAGAACTGCCATTTGCAGTAGTAAGCACAATCTTTCCAACTCCCTTGATTGGATAAGAGGCATTGTTGGCACAAGTGACCGAATTCCTATGAGGGTTATCCTCGAGAGAGGTAAACAAGTCACGATGAGAGGTAATGTGCTTTGTAGCACCACTGTCAAAGTACCACACTTAAGCATCTGTAGCAACTGACAAACATGCATCATGGACAAAAGGATCGTACGTGCACTCTACACTAAAAGCCCATTCTGCATCAACATCAACATAACAATCTTCTTTCACAGAAGACTCAACAATAGCTGCATTTGTAGTGGAACCAGCATTAGCAGTGGAACCAGCCTCTTTCTTCTTAGTCTCTTTGGCCTTCAACTTAGGACACTGCTTGATCAAATGATCATTAGCTTTACAATAATGGCAATGCATCTTCTTTTTGCCCTTTTCACCAGAATTCCTATACGGATTGCTGCCAGTAGAAGCATTAGGAACATGTGATTTACCACTCGCAGAATAACCATGAGAAGTGGCTACATTGTTGTTACTACCTTCTCTTTGAGTAGTAATAAAGGCATATTCAACTGCACGCTGTCTAGTTCTGTTTTTTTTGGAAAGTGACTCTTGCAACAACAATGTTCATAATGCATCAAACTTGACAACTTCAAGATTTCCTTGGGTAATAAGTCTTCAAGTACTAGTAAGAATCTGGCAAAGCATCAAGAACACTCTGCACAAGAAAACTGTCTGAAATGACCACCTGCAGAAATAAGTTGCTCATTGATATCCTTGACACCCGCAAGGAAAGTGTCCATGTCATATTCTTCATGCATAATCTTTGACTCCAACTCTTTACGCAACAATGAAATTTTAGCATCACTTGGATAAAGACCAGCCAGAATATCTGAAGCTCGTTCTGTAGATTTTGTTGAACAAATGTGAGGAGTAATAATGTGCTTCATAGACAACGCAGCAAGACCTGTTATGCACAAAACGGCAATGACAAATTTTTTGCACAAAATGACAAAATAGCTTGTGCAATATTGCCTGTAGTAGTGGAAACGGAGCCATAGCTCACAAAAATCGAAGAAAGTGAGTAGGCGTGTGCTGGAGCTGCTGGCGACTAAGCCTCCAAGGATGCGACCTGTTCTGATACCAATTGTTGGAATTAGGGTTGTAAGAAAACACACACAGGTTGGAGAAGATGAAGGAAGCTCAAGGCACACAACAGAGAGTGTATTACTTAGTGTGCGATGGAAAGATAAGATAGCCCTAGAGTGATGGGCGTATATGCAATGCACGGGGGAAAAACCCTCCTAGTGAGGGAAAAAATGCCCCAGCGGTCCTAAGTGTGTTCACACACACCACTACCACATGTATATTGTAACAATTGAAATTCCCTTAAGGCAATTTTGAAGGGCCAATTTCGGTGTGCAGGTAAGAGAAAAAAAAAAGAAACCGGAGTTCAAGGAGTTATGTAAGAGGATCTAGAATTGGGTAGAAATATAAAGAGGGAATAATGGTGAATCCAGCTTTCAAGATTCAATCTTGAAAGAGTAATTGAAGTTCAAAAGCAGAGACAACAAACAATTGAACATCTTGAACAAGTTAGGACGCATCAGGAATCCCCAATTTGAAGATCGGGCTGTAGCATCTTGCAAAGCACGAAAGAAAATATCCTTGGAAGCAAATTGGGGGAGCCGAACACCTACTCCATGGGATTTGCCCCTTGACTGCAGAGAAGCCTCGCCATCGACCATTGCTGAATTTTGTAAGGACTACCTCAAAGGGAGCGCCCCGGGCTTGTCATCAAATTCTTCTCCTGTCTTGACGAAGAAAGGTGGACAACCTTCTCACAGTGAACAAACTACTAACAGTAACTGTAACAAGACAGTTTTTTCCTCTCCTAACTTTGACAGGAATAAACATCAAAGCGGTACCTTTTTCAAGGGACGCAAATTTGACAACTCTATTGTAACTTCTCAACCCTATGACAACAACAAGGCAACACACAATAGCGAGGCAACCAAAATTTTTCCCACCAACGTCCTGCTCAAAACTCTAATGGTAACAAAAAGGTGAAGTTTTTAAAATGTTTCCAGGATGGTCACTATGAAAATAAGTGCCCAAATGGTCTTGTTAAGAGCAATGGCCAATTTAATGGAGTCACCCAAAATCCAAACCAAAAACCTTTCAATAACAATCACCCCAACAGTGCTACAGTTAACCTCTTCCCAACCCAAGAAATGGGATGATTATCTGCATATTCTATAGTTTGCATATAACAAACTACTCACACTGCTACATGTAAATCTTCATTTGAAATTATGTATGGTCACTCTCTTCCTACTCTTGCTTCATGTCTTTCTAATGTTGTGCATGTCGCTGATGATTTTCCTGCTAATTTTCATGATGTTTATGCAAGTGTGCATTCTGCCATTAAACATTCACAAGAACTTTACACCTAAGCATGCTAACAAGCACCGCAAGGCACACCAATTCAAGGAAGGTGATTATGTTATGCTTTGCATTGAAAAACAAAGGATCAAAAGTGTTGATACTTATGTTTTTGTTAAACTTGCTCCTCGTTTTTACGGTCCATTCAAATTTTTTGTTGTGATCAATGATGTTTCAGTTTGTTTAGACTTACCTTCACATTGGCACATTCACAATGCATTCGACATTAGTCTTTTAAGACCTTTCAGAGGACCCCTACCTACACATCACATTTTTGAGGTTCCACCTTCACTTGTGGACCAAGAAGAACAAATCACCCCTGCACAAATAGTTGATCACAAGACCACCACCACACGCACTGACATGGTTTATAACCGCAATCTTTTGACTTTCAAAGGCCACCCTAGAGAGGATGCCAAATGGATGCCTAAAAAGTTTTTCCACAACTTTCCAAACCTTCTCCACACTTTCCATCACTCACGGTCCAGTTGATTCTCTATTGAGCAACTGAGGACAGTTGCTATCCCTGGTGGGAGGGATGTTACGAGACTGGGCACCCTCCTATTGTATGTGATTAACTGCAATTGTGATAGTTGGCTTAATGGTTAGTTATGTGTTGTCTTTTTTATTTTAATAATAGTGAGTTGATGATGATTGTAGATTGGAATTTCGGGAGTTGAAAAGGAGGTGCTGGCAAATAATAACCCTCTCGAACATTTTACCTTTGCACAATATTTTAGACTTTTTATTCAATAAGCCACTATGGTTGCTTGTAAATAGCTCTAGTGAAGACTCGCCCGTATGGGACATGCAATAAGTGATATGCCCTCACAAAAGCACAAAAAAATCTTGCAGGATATGCTCAACATGGTTGGCGCAATGAAGCTTTGGACTATTTTAACAAGTTGGGACATGAAGGCCTCTCTCTGGATGGAAGCACCTTGAAGTTTTTGACATGGGTGAGTGAGGAGATTGCTAGTCAAGGATTGTTGGAGAAAAATGATGTTGTTGCCAGTGCTTTTCTCGATATGTATGCCAAAGGTGGTGCCCTTACACAAGTGGACAAGAGTGAGTATATATTATGTTTACATTGATTGTGACGCTACGCACTCTCTCTAGATGCAATTACTTATGCTTGGAATTTGACAACCTACTTACAATGATGGTATCATCTTACAGGAGTAGAGACAACACAAAAGGTCAAAGGCAAGTTACGTATATCTACGAGGGACATCAAAACATGTGGTGAGTAAGCTATGCCACATTTTTCTCTTGAACACTGCACGTTCCCTCATATTACATAAAATTGGGGAGGATTGTGCAAGCTCCCCATGCAAGGAAACTTGCATGTTTTCTTTTTTTTATAAACATAACATAAAAATGGACCAATACATAATGAAAAATAGTATTTTAAAATATAATAAAAAACATTAAACTACAAAAATTATGACCCACTTTATGTTTTTTGTGAGGTCTTTGTGTTGTATACAAAACATCATGAATGCAATGTGCCAAAAATAGCACACTGACGATAAGTGCAAGCACTCTCTCTCTCTCTCTCCAATTTTATAATCTCGTTCTCTCTCTCCTTCACTCTTCCCTAGGCAATAAACATGTCAAACAAAACTAGAACTATTAATCTACCTTGTATTGTCATCTTTGTATCTGCTCCTATGCACTATCTATACTATATATGAACAAGTCAACCACGTGTCTACAAATGCAGCCTTTGGCTCCCTCATTCTTCTCTCTCTCTCTCTCTCTCTCTCTCTCTCTCTCTCTCTCTCTCTCTCTCTCTCTCTCTCTCTCTCTCTCTCTCTCTCTCTCCAGCCAAATGATCGACCATTTCTTGCAATGTGCTCACCTACGCCAAGCCAAACCCTACGTTGATTCCAATTCCCTTACTCCAAATAATCCGCTCTACAGTACAGGTTTCGCCTCTTACATATCAGCACTACGTATGACTGAATGTAGGTTTTGCTACTATGGTAGCTACTTCTCATAGATTGAGACGAGGCCATGGAGAGGTCCAAAAATGGTTGTCTCTACATTGGTACTAGGCAGAAAAGTTCAGGCAGTAGGAGTAGGGTGAGTCACATAGATTGACACAGAAGAGCACTCGTCTAGACTTCCAGTCAAGTAGAAAAATATAGCAATGAACATAGGTGGCAAGAGGCAAAGTGGGCATTGCAGAGGCAAGAGACAACAGAGAGAGAGAGAGAGAGAGAGAGAGAGAGAGAGAGAGAGAGAAAGATCCTCGAGGCTCGACCTACAACTTGCAACTTTTCATTGGATTAACTCACATTTACCACACAACATCATTATGACTCCTGAGCAAAATACAATGCGTAGAATCACTTGTGAGTACTAGACAAGGCACATTGAATCCCATGCAAATGCTTTGAAAGGTAACAATTGGGCATGCATTTGATGAGGCATGCAGCCTCCATAAGATTGTACAGGTTGAGCGCTCACACAATCGCACCTCACAATCGACTTGCATGAGGCATGCAAGCCTCCATACTTTTGTATAGGTTGAGCTCGCAAAATTGCACTTCACAACAAGTGCCCTGCCTGATGCCTAAATTGTGCCCCCCAACTTGCAATGATCATTTCATGATAGCGTGATAAGTGATATCTCAATTGACAATAATACCCAATGATTATAAAACATAGCAAGTCCTCTTGTAGAGTGACCGTCCTCTCATGTATGGCCACTTGTGGCTTCAACAAATCAAGATAAACTTTTGAGGTAAAAACAGGGATCATATTCTTGGATATTGTGTCACAATAACCATTTTTATCCTAGGAAAAGCAAAACTTTTATCACATCCTTCTCTTGGATTACTATAAGGAAGAATTGAATTATTGAATCCAATTGATTCCAGCTAAAGTAGATTGTGCAATAAATGATGATGTCGAGTGTCTTTTAATTACCTTTTTGGGGCACTAATGTTCTTTTAATTACCTTTCTGGGGCACTGATGTTTCATTGGTTTTTCTACTCCTTTGCTAATTTCTTGAGTTTCTAGGATATAGTCAAGTTGAAGTTCAAGGACTCCTTGGGTCATAACAACTATTTGTTTAATATCCAAAAGGTGATCGGGGTTAGGAACATAAGATTTTAGTAGACTAACATGGAAGACATCATGAAGTTTGAGGTTAGAAGGTAACTTTAGCTTGTAAGCTTGATCACTTATTTCTTTAACAATCTCATAGGGTCCGCAATATCTTGGGCTAAGCTTTTTGTACTTTCCCAAAGATAGGTTGCTTTTCTTGGGCCCGACTCTAAGGAATACCTTGTCTCCTTCTTTAAAGATTCGGTCTGATCTCCTCTTATTTGCATAACTTTTGTCTATCCAAAGCAGCTTGAATATCCTTATGAATTGCCTTGGTCTGAGCTTCCATGTCTTCGAGCATTTGCTTTGAGTCTTCTACCTTGATAGTAGGATCTGAGAAGTTTAATGGAGCCAAACATTCTTAACCATAAAGAGCCTTAAATGGTGGCATGTCTATGGTCAGAGGCATTATAGGCATATTCAACCAAATGAAGATATTGGATCCATTTCTTTGGTTCCTGTGAACGATATGCTCTAAGAATGTCTTTAATCACCTGGTTTACTCTTTCAATCTAACCATCTATCTGACGATGATATGTTGTGCTAAAACACAATTGTGTTCCAATGGCTTGAAAGAGTGAAGTTCAAAATTTTCAGGTAAATTTTGCATCCATGTCGCTGACAATTCTCTTAGGTAGACCATGAAGTCTAAAGATCTCCTTCATGAAGATTTAGCTAATATCAAAAGCAATGTAGGTACTTTTCGCATGCATTAAGTGAGCCACCTTACTAAGCATATCAACAACAACAAATACTGAACCGTAGCCTCCAACAATGGGTAAACAATAACAAAATCCATATTGATACATTTCCAATACATTTGAGGTATACCAAGGGGTTGAAGTTGTCTAGGTAGTTTGATTCTTTTACCTTTAATCCGTTGGGGCAGGAGAGACATTGCTTCACATAGAGAAGAACATCCCCCTTCATACCTAGCCAAAAATAGCTTCTCCTAACAACATTTAAGGTCTTTGCATACCCAGGGTGTCCTAAAGTTGGGCTATCATTAGCCTCAAATAAGATTGCTTTCTTCAGTGTCTGTCCTTAGGTACACAAAGCCTCTGTCATAAATAAAGACATCCCTCTTGAGCAGAGTAATCCTTTATCGAGATGATCTTTGCTTCAGGTGTTATACCTTGTTGAATTTATAAGGATAACTGTTGCTAATCTGGGTCTTTCAAGGCTGCTTGCTTAATTCTCTCCTAGATAGTGTAACATTTAATGGTCTAGTAACTTGTGTGTAGCGGAAAATAACATAGACATAGTGAGCATTTCATTAGAATAGATTCCTAATGAGCATAGCAAGAGTGCTTGGATGGAGAGAGAAACAAAAGCATAACACCTAGTTAGATAGGCATGACCAATACTTCAAAAAGAGAGATAAATTAAGCTATTGACAACAATTGAGGACCGATTTGAATGGAGCCGGTCCCCCCTCCAAAAGGCTTTGTATTATAGGTTTCCCCCATCAAGGAAGACATTTTACAATACAATACTTTGTGTTCCTTCAATAACTTGCTGGTGCAATGAAGATGGAAGCTTCAAGCACCAAGCTCACACTTGTAAAACACAACATCAATTCCCTCACGGTCTCAGACCCAAGACCTCACACACCTTTGAAGATGGTGAGAGCTAGCAGGGCATGAGAGTAGATCGAGAGGGAAGAAGGAGTATTCTTACGAGAAAGAAGTATGTCTCCTCACATAATCACTCATAATAGCTTAGCATGGCTTAGTAATTAGCATGGTAGAGGAGATGAGCATGCATTGGAGCTTGGCTCTTGGTTGGATTTGCATCACAAAGCCAAGAGTTGTTGGTGTAGGCCTCCCTTGTCACAAGCTTGGAGTAGATGATGAGATTTCCATTAAAGCTTGAGAAGGAGATAGTCTTGTTTACTCCACACACGAGATTTTGTGTGTGTGTGTGTGTGTGTGTGTGTGTGTGTGCCTGTGTGTGTGTGTGTGTGCATGTGTGTGATAATGCCTTGCAAAAATCAGCCCCTTCTCTCTCTTGGTCGACCCCTCTTGCTAATTGCACATGCTGGCATCCTATTGGACCCTACAAAGCTTAGCCAATGACCATTATGAAGCATAAGTGATAGCCTTGTGACATGTGTCCCCCTTTCCCCTTTTGTGAAAGCTTTAGGTATTTAAATAATGTAATTAAACTCTCATTGGACCCCTTAGTCTTCTGGCCAATAAGAATCAGGCAAGCCATTGGGCTGCTAAATGCTCATTGGACCCCTTGGGAGACTGTCCAATAGTCTTCTAGGGAGCTTAATTTCCATTGGTTCTTTTATCAAGTGTTTTCAAATGAATTAAACTAAATTTACTCTAGCCTAATTCTCATTGGTCCACCTCTATGGCTATCCAATAGGATTTGAATGCACCTTGGGGGCAACTGGGCCAGGGAGCTGACATGTGTCCACTATGCCTTTGTGTAAAGGGAGCTTGCAAGTGTGTAGCTGTTAAATCTTAAACAATAAGACATAATTGAATTTTTACATTCAAAAGACAGCTGGCAATGGAATCAAGGAATAGATATGTACAAAAACAACTCAGTATTATAATCATTTAAGTACAATGTTTGTAGGAAAGAGATCCCCTTTCAGTATGCAGAAAGTAAAAGAACTTCCCAAGTCATCAGTGAATGTTCCATCCAGAGTAGGGTAGCTTGCCAAAGTAAAAAAACCTTCCAAGATAAGATAGAGTCCTTACCTGCATCCATCCAAACAATACAACAATTCAATTAGCCTTGGATGTGTTTTACAGGTACCAATGGACCATACCAGTTGTTATCCATGTCCATCTTACAATTTTTTTAACCTCAAACAAGCTCGATCAATAGTAAAACCTTTGTGTTTATAAGTTTAATTATTACTTCTAATCTAAGTGAAAGATTTCCTCTTCTAATCTGAGTGGCATAATCCCCCAAGAAAACAAACTTTATGAGTTTATTTATTTGTCATATTAGTGAGGTTCTATTGGTAATTAAGCAAAGATATTTCCTTCTAAGTATAGAACTGATGTTGCATTACTGTTACAAATGGAGTCCAATGCAATCTATTCTTATCAGTCATAAACTAATAGCTAGCCCAAGTGGTAGAGGCCTAGCCCGTCCAAAAACAAGGACAAACTGTGAATGCAAATGCTGTAAAGCAATGTTGCAATCAATCATAATGATCAGGTCGTTCAAAGAATGTAAGGGATCATATTCCTACCCATGAAAGCAACATAGACTAGTACATGGGTCCGAAAATAGTCGTACAAAAGTTTAGCATTTCCTCCATACGGCAGGTTTTTCTAGGTGACAAAAGTGGTAGACAACATGCCATATAATAATACCAACAGTTGAATCATTGGTAGGAATCCATCCTTATACGAGGTACAACCTTTTCAAAGCCCTTGCTTGGTTTTTTTCCATACACATGCTAAGCCAAAAACTGCCATATACTTACCTTCAGAAAGACTAGAACAGAGAACCATTTCATCAACCATTAGCAGTCCCAAAATGGTGGGTTATACCCAGCCATATTGCCAAGTGTAAATGATGTCCACTTTTCTCAGAATGTGAGTACGCACAGTATTACAAGGTACCCAGCGCCTCAGATGCTACAAAGGCCAAGACTAACCCCTATTTATTGAAAACAAACCAGTTATTACCAAAAATAGGTGCTGTCTGTAGTTGGTAAAACCCTGTAGACAGCGGCTTTGAAAAAATCCAAAGTTACATGGTCACATAGTAGTATAAAGCCATGTTGCACACAATTTCCTTCCACAAAAATAGTAGGAAAAAACCCTTTTTAATTTCCCTCGAATGTAATCAAGCAGTAGATGCCAACCATTTTTAGCAACCATTTTCCATGCTAAGTACCATAATAACCTAATGTTCATGAGTAGTATGCATAGTGTACAAGAACCACAGTTAGCGTATGTTGAAAAAAACCAGTCACGACTGCAAGCAACAAAAACCACCACAATGTATATCGAGAATCTCTTTCCCTAATGTGTTAACAAAATGGCAGGGTATTGCTTACTGCTCTGAATTTTAATCATAACCGGTAGCGAGGCAAGATTAGGCCAGAAAAAAACTTGAGATCCATAGCTCTATTCGTGAAGCAGGCAGTAAATCCTCTTAGACAAAAACACAACAAAATAATCACTGTCTAAGTGAGGGGCAAGGTGCGCCCTCACCTTGTTTAAATAGAGGGTGGACTGCCAGTGTTCTGAGCTTGAGTAATGAGTGACCCGAGCCGCCCTCCTTTGTGAATGTGTGGTAGCATCAAATGGCACGCAGATACCCTTGAGAGGGAGATCCATAGCCAGGGAGAAGAGGCCGCCTTCTCGGCATAATGAGAACAGAGACTTTCATCACGCTCAACACTCCAAGGAAAACATTATAAGCTTTATTATTCAGGGGCTGGGTCCCATAGTCTTTATATGGCATGTTTTGAGCAGTAAAAGGTATCCCATCAATTTTCGGGCAAGATCAATGTGTGTGTGTGGGGGGGGGGGGGGGGGGGGGGGGGGGGGGGGGGGGGATAGTAACTAGAATACCTATAGTACCATAGTGTGTGTGTGTGTTTTTCTCTCTCATCCCCTACTAAAAGGGATCACCCCGTCAAGGATAGGGATGTGGAAAGCATCCAATTTACCCTAAGCTTGACCATTGGACATTACCTTTAAATTTTGGAACCTTAGCATTTTGGAAGTCTTAATGGGTTGAACCTTAGGGTCTTTGAAGCCCATTGATACACATTGCTCTTTTATAGATGGCCCCCCCTTTGGATCCCTATTTTACCTCCTTTGGACCCCTACTGTGACCGGTCTGCCAGCCTAACCAATATTCTAGCTTTTTCTCCCTGGTACTTCCCCATATTAAATGATCAGTTTAACATGAGAAAATCATTTAGAAGAATTAGATATTAGGTATTATGACATTACCTCTCTCTTGAAATCATAGTCGTCCTTGACTATGGGGTAGAAAAGATAAAGCCTATTCATTAGTCCTTTTTCTAGCGAGTAGAGGATCCCTATCTTACCCTACAAAATATTGTTTCAGATGACTAATCCATTTGGCGCTTGAGAGCCTAAGCTACCGCAAGCATGTATGCGCATTAGTCCTATCAATCTTCCATAGTGGAGTGATAAGCTCTACTTGGTGTTTCGAAGATGTCGTCTATGCAAACTTGATCCTAAGCATGCATACTTCTTATCATTTCTGCACAATAAATAAAAAGAGAGTCTTATAAGACTAAAACTTTGTTCATTTAAACATTTCTACATTTGCTTACTCTAAGGAAGCATTGTAAGCATTGACAAGGTTTAGGTTATCCTTTAAATGTATGCCTTGCATCCATCGAGCATCTTCAAAAGGATAGTTCTTAAACTTAATAAGATACCGTCGATAATCTTACCACCTCTCAATACCTTGTCTTCATGTTGGAGAATGGACTTAGGCTGCAGCACCTCTTCTTGGTCCTTGATCTCTGGTGGGTCTTCAATAGTTGGTCCTTGAGGTGGCTCTCCTTTGTAAGGCTTTAGTAGGCTCACATGGAAAGCGTTGTGTATGAGCCAATGACTGGGCAACTTCAGTTGATAGGCCATCTCATTGATTGTTCTAAGAATCTGGAAGGGACCATAGTACCTTTCTACTAATTTAGCATAGTACTTTGGTGTCCCGTAGGATTCTTGCCCATCGTGTGCCTTAAATGAACCTTGGGAAATTTAAGCAAGACCCAATCATTTTCTTTTAAGACTTGGGCTCTTCTTTGCTTATCAGCAACAGCCTTTTGCCTTTGCTGTGAGATAGAGATATCTTCCTTAATCTTTTGGAAAGATTCTTGTGTTGGAATTAGGGTTGCAGAGAAACACACACAGCTTGGAGAAGATGAAGGAAGCTCAAGGCACACAATAGAGAGTGTATTACTTAGTGTGCAATGGAAAGATAGATAGCCCTAGAGTGATGGGCGTATATACAATGCACGGGGGAAAAAACCTCCTAGTGAGGAAAAAAATGCCCAGCGGTCCTAGTGTGTTCACACACATCACTACCACATGTATATGGTAACAAATCCCCCCTGGAGTGATGCGGTGAATGAGTGCTGGCACATGAGTAAAGGGAAGTGCCATGCCCCAAGGACATAATCAGTCCACAAAGGGGAGTAAGCCCAAAGCTTTGGGGAAGGCTTCAAGCTTCTCACGAGACAATGCCTTTGTGAAAAGATCTGCAAGGTTGTCCTGTGTTGGCACATAAGCCAAGCTGATCTCTCCTGCTGAGAGCCTCTCCCTGACATAGTGGTAATGCACCTCAATGTGCTTTGTGCGAGAATGAAAAATTGGGTTCCTTGCAATTGTCAATGCGCTCTGACTGTCAGTGTAGATAGTGTTGGCATTGTCCTGTCCAACACCCAAATCAACCATAAGGCGTATGAGACATGCACACTTAACCGTACATGTGAAGACTGCCTTGTACTCAGCCTCACAACTGGAAGTGGTCACAGTAGGTTGCTTCTTGCTCAACCATGATATGCATGAGTTGCCAAGTATGAAACAAAAACCACTTGTGGACACTCATTCGTCAAAACAACCGGCCCAATCTGAGTCCCGAAAAAGCATGCAAATCTTGTGACAATGATCCCCCCTTTGGGATAAAACAAACCAAGATGTAAAGTGCCACTCAAGTAGTGAAAAATCCTCTTGACAACATGCCAACGCTTAGACCCTGGGCTATGCATGAAACTGCTGACATGTGAGACTGCAAACTAAATATCCAGCCTCCTGTTGCATACATAAATGAGGCAACCAATAGCAGTTTGGTAAAGAGTGATATCAGCAGGATCACCAGCATCATGTAGACTCAACTTCAAACCTGTTTCCATGGGAATGGCAATAGGTTTGCAATCCTCAAGTCCAAACTTACATAGCAATGTCTCTATGTAACTTTTCTAACACAAGGCAATACCACTATCACACTGCTTAAACTGTATACCCAAGTAATGATGCAATAGCCCCAAATCTTTCATCTTGCAAGTATCATTCAAATCAGTCTTAAATTCAGCAATATCCTATGAAATTCGAAGGCTCAGCCCTGTTGAGCAAGCTCTAGGTATAAATGAAAAGGAAATCCTCGCAGTTCTACATGCGTTAGACTCGTGGAAGCCCTATTTATTGGGGACTCCTTTCATTCTGCGGACCAAGCTCTCCGACAAACAAATGAGGTGGGCAAATTTCCTTTCGCAATTTCATTTTCATACTACTCACATTGCTGGCAAGCATAATCAAGTAGTCGATGCACTCTCAAGACGCTTGAGAGTGAATGCGGTTTCCATAGCAACTCACAATGATCTATCTTCTATGATAGATGAGTATGCTATTGATCACGATTTTAGAGATGTGATCAGCTCTTGCACTAGGGAAGAAAGAGGAACCATTTATCTTACAAGATGATTATCTTCACTATGGCAATAGACTATGTGCTAATAACTCACTACGTGAGAAAGTAATGTATGAATCTCATGCTCCTCCTTATGTGGGGCATAGAGGGATTCAGTCTACCCTAAAGGGGATAGAAACATATTTCTATTGGCCTGCCATGAAAGCAAACATATAGGAGTATGTTTCTAAATGTGTGGTATGCCAAAATACGAAGTTTGATAGAGGGAAGCAACCTGGATTTCTTCAACCTTTGCCAATCCGTAATTCACCGTGGGAGAGCATATCCATGGATTTTATCTTTGGATTACCCAAGTCTATCCATAGAAATATGAAAATATGGACGATAGTAGATAGTTCAGCAAACAAGCTCATTTTATAGCTGTGAAAAAGACTATCAAAGCCCATCAAATGGCAACCCTCTTCATATCGCAAATCTTCAAGTACCATGACTTGCCAATGTCCATAGTATCAGATAGAGATCCTAGAATGACCAATAATTTCTAGAAGGGTCTCTTTGAGAATCTAGGGACAAGGTTAAACTTCTCTTTGGCCTATCACCCTCAAACGGATGGCCAAAGTGAAATAGCTAAACTAGCAATTCTTGATCTGCTAAAAGCCTACGTAATGGAAGTAGATCAAAGGTCCCAATGGGAGAAGTACTTACCCTTAGTGGAGTATGCCTACACTAATATTGCACATACCTCCACGGGAAAAGCACCTTTTGAGTTAATTGAGGGAAGATCCAAAAATCCCCTGCTACTTAAGGTACACGGGAAGATCTTCATTGCAGATGAGTATAGCCGAGACCTACAAGATGTTACCATATACATGTGGTAGTGATGTGTGTGAACACACTAGGACCGCCGGGGCATTTTTTCCCTCTTTAGGAGGTTTTTTCCCCGCATTGTATATACGCCCATCACTCCAGGGCTATCTATCTTTCCATTGCACGCTAAGTAATACACTCTCTATTGTGTGCCTTGAGCTTCCTTCGTCTTCTCCAAGCTGTGTGTGTTTCCCTTCGTCTTCTCCAAGCTGTGTGTGTTTCTCTGCAACCCTAATTCCAACAATTGGTATCAGAGCAGGTTGCATCCTCCCGGGCTTAGTCGCCAGCTGCTCCAGCACACGCATGCTCCCTTTCTCCGATTTCAGTGAGCTTTGGTGAGCGTTCGCAGGTCGACAAATACTTCGGGTTAGCTCGTAGAGCTTAGTCTGCTCAGAATGATTCGGGCTCATTTCAGCCTCCGTTTCCACTACAGGCAGCACTGCACATGCTATTTCATCATTTTGTGCAGAATTTCTGTCAGTGTCGTTTTCTGCATAACAGGTGCCTTATAGTCATCTACGGTTTGTGCTATATAGCACGTGTTGTTCCCGCTCCATTTCTCCTATTTTCGGGCAGTTTTCACATCAGGTGCAGCACTTACCATGGCTGACAACAACAACATAGATGTGTTCAAGATGTTTGTTGTTGAGGACAGTTGGATGGGGACAACTACCCTATGTGGGCTTATATGATGCAACATGTTCTTGTGTCAAAGGGCGTCTGGAACATTGTGCAGGGCATTGATGTACGTCCTGGTTCGGAGGATGTAGGCAATGTTGAGGATGTTGCAGGTCTTGCTGCAAGGATTGCTGCTGTTAGAGTTGTTCTGCCTACGGCAAAACAAGCTCATTGGGATGTTAAGGATGCGCGGGCTCATGCATTAATTGCCTTGTCTGTGAAGCGCATCATTGTTCCTCCCATCCGTTTTGCAAAATCTGCAAAACAGGCTTGGGATATTCTAGCTAGTCTTTATGCAAGTCGCAATGAGGCTAAAATTGCTTTACTGCGTAAAGAGCTGGAGTCGAAGATTATGCATGAGAAAGATGATATGGACACTTTCCTTGCTAGTGTCAAGGATATCAATGAGCAACTTATTTCTGCAGGAAAAGTCATTTCAAACAGTTCCCTTGTGCAAACTGTTCTTGATGCCTTATTAGATTCTTACCAGACTTTTGCCAGTACTTGGAGACTTATGGCCCATGGAAATCCTGAAGTTGTCAAGTTTGATGCATTATGCACATTGCTGTTGCAAGAGTCACTTTCCAGAAAAAACAGGACTAGGCAGCGTGCAGTTGAACAGGCTTTTATTGCTTCTCAAAGAAAGGGTGGTAACAGCAATGCAGCCACTTATTATGGTTCTCCTGCGAGTGGCAAAAATTCTGTTCCTAATGCTTCTGCTGGCAGCAATTCATCTGGAAATTCAGGTGATAAGGGCAAAAAGAAGATGCGTTGCCATTATTGTAAACCTAATGATCACTTGATCAAGTCGTGTCCTAAGTTGAAGGCCAAAGAGGCTAAGAAGAAAGAGGGTGGTTCCACTGCAAATGCTGGTTCCACTACAAATGCAGCCATTATTGAGTCTTATGTGAAAGGAGACTTTGATGCTGATGTTGATGCAGAATGGGCTTTTAGCGCAGAGTGCAGTTACAATCCTGATGTCCATGATGCATGCTTGTCAGTTGCTGCAGATTCACATGTGTGGTATTTTGACAGTGGTGCTACAAAGCACATTACCTCACATCGTGAATTGTTTACCTCTCTCGAGTCTGTCCCTCATGGGAGTTCAGTCACTTGTGCCAACAATGCCTCTTATCCAGTTCAGGGACTTGGAAAGATTGTGCTTATTGCTGCTAATGGCAGTTCTTTCACACTTGTTGATGCACTTTATGTACCTGGGATCAAGAAGAATCTCTTGTCTGTATTCGCACTTGCTAGACTTGGACTTGTAGTCAAATTTGTGGCTGACAGATGTACAGTTCATGATCTCAGTTTTGGTGATGAAATTCTTGCATCGGGCCTTTTGTGCCGTGGGCTATATAAGCTCACTTTGTATGACAAGTGTGGACAAAATTTTCCAAATGTTGTTGCAGATTCAAGGGCTATTTCAGATGCAAAACTTTGGCATGCACGTTTTGGTCATCTGAATTTTGCCAGTTTGCTGTGTTTGCACAAATCTGATATGGTTGCTTCTTTGCCGCCTCTTGAAGCACCTGTCAAACATGTTTGTGAAGGCTGTATTTCGGGTAAGATGCAGCGTTGTAAGTTTCCAAAGGATGGTTCAATTCGGGCCACATGCAGGTTGCAGCTTGTGCATAGTGATGTTTGTGGGCCCATGCAAACTCCGTCCTTGGGCAATTACCTGTACTTCGTGACTTTGATTGATAATTACTCCAGGCATGCATGGGTATTTCCGCTTAAAGCGAAGTCTGAAGTTTTTATGTGCTTCAAACAATTTCTGGCTATGGCTGAAAATGTCTAGAAATGTACCATGGGCACCCTCCGTTCCGATCGAGGGGGGGACTATATGTCTCATGAATTCAATGCATTTCTGGCTAGTGGTGGGATAAAACACCAATGTACAGTGCCTTATACACCTCAGCAAAATGGTGTTGCTGAGAGGAAAAACAGGTCACTGACGGAAATGGCACGATGTATGGTCAAAAGTCAAGCTTTGCCGCATCCTTTTTGGCTTGAGGCCATCATGTGTGCCACTTATGTACTTAACAGGTGTCCTACGAAAGCTTTGCAGTCTATTACTCCATATGAAGCATAGCATGATAGAAAGCCTTCTATTGAGCACATGCGTGTTTTTGGCTGTCTGGCATATGCTTTGGTGCCACAAACACAGCGCAGAAAATTGGATGATAAGGCTCTGAAATGTATTTTTGTTGGTTATAGTGCTGAAAGCAAAGGTTACAGGTTGTATCATCCGCACACAAAACGTATTTTGGTTTCACGGGATGTAGTGTTTGTGGAAGATTATGTTCAGCCCTTGTTGTCATGTACTAGAGACAGTAACGTAAGCTCACTGGACATTTATGACACTTTGTTGCCTCTTTTCAGTGGTGGAAATACAAATGTAAGTTCCAATGAGGCAAATGTACAGCCTATGGGGGTTTCTGAAAGTGTTATAGATCAGCCTATTACTGATGCAGATGTACATGATGTACTTGATGACAAAAGGGCTGAAAAAGAGCAGGCTAGAGGTATGCCAAAATGGCTGGTGCACACTTTGCGTGACAGTAAATTGGATGCACCTTTGTCTAGTCATACTCGTTCAGGCTCTCGCCATGCATCTTATGCATCAGATTGTTATGATTCGGCTGTATCTAGCTTACATGAGGTTGAGGAGCCTCTGTCTTTTGATGAAGCACAGAATTCAAAAAATTGGATGGCTGCCATGCAATCAGAATATGATGCACTTATAGAAAATGACACATGGACTTTATGTGATTTGCCTCCTGGCAAAAAGGCCATTGGTACGAAGTGGGTTTACAAGTTGAACCGCAAGCCGGATGGTGAGATCGATCGCCATAAGGCTCGACTTGTTGCAGAGGGTTATGCACAGCAAAAAGGCATAGATTATGAAGAGACTTTTGCTCTTACTTGTCGTATGACTACTGTGCGTTTTCTATGTGCATTGGCAGCTCATTTTGGTTGGGATGTACATCAATCAAACATTGTTACTGCTTTCTTGAATGCTGACATATTTGAGGAAGTTTATGTAACGCAGACTCGCGGTTTTGTCATAAAAGGACAAGAGGACAAAGTGTGCAAATGTAACAAGGCTTTGTATGGGTTGAAGCAATCTCCTCGTGCTTGGTATGAGAAAGCTGACACACATTTGGTCAAACAAGGCTTTCGTAAAAACAGTCCAATAGAAAGCACGTCATATGTAAAGCGTGAGGGTGATGTACTTCTCATTGTGGTTCTTTATGTAGATGATTTGCTGATCACTGGACCACATGGCGAGCCCTTATTGGAGCAAAACAGCTCCAATGCAATCACCACAGGTGTCACATTGGACCTCAAATGGCTTTGAGAGATCTGGCAGTGTAAGCACATGTTGAGAGATAAGATTTTCTTTAAGATTTTCAAAAGCATTGTTCTCCTCGGCAGACCATGTATACCTAACGTTTTTCTTTGTCAGGTCATGTAATGGTCCCGCGATTTGTGAGAACTTTTCTATGAAGCATCTATAGTATGTACACATACCTATAAAGCTTCTTGGTTCTTGTAGATTCCTTGGATTAGGCCATCCTCTTATTACCTCTAGCTTTGATGGATCCATTTAGATGCCATCTTGAGAGATAATGTGACCTGAATACTGAATCTCTTGTAATAAAAACCCACTTTTCTTTCGATTAATATAGAGTTTATTCTCTCGTAAGACTTGAAATATTACCTGGAGGTGTTGCTTGGGTTTGTCTAGTAATTAGAGTAGATGATTATATCATCAAAGAACACTCCAGTAAAGGTTCGGTGAGGCCTGCATAGCTTCTCCATCAAGCAGTTGAATGTGGTTGGTGCATTGGTCAAGCAAAAAGGCATGACAATGTATTCGTAAAGACCAAACGTAATGCAAAATGCGGTCTTTACAATGTCTTGATCAACTATCCTTATTTGATGGTAGCCACTTTTTAAGTCAATCCTACTGAAGTAGGTCGACCCTTGCAGCTTATAAAATAGGTCTTCTACCCGTTGTCGTGCTGTGACACGTACATAGTGGGAACGTATGCTACAAGATCTATCTTGTAACTTTTTAGATACATAATTATCTTTCTTATAATGTACATATGCATGTTTAAGTATAATAATAAGTCTTCTATCTCATCCTATTATTTTTCTCAAGGATAACCTATCCTTACTTTACCATCAGAAAATACTATGGGAAAAGCTCAATAGCTCCGCCTCTTTAACTTGGGGCAAAAAGCATTGATTCTTTATTTCTACTATCTCATTATCATCTCACACCCTAGCTAGATCCTATATCTAGGGTAAACTCCAATATATATATATTCTATGTATTTTTTATACTTTTCTTATATTTCTTTTTAAATAGCTACTCGGAGAGAATCAAATCCTAGTGGGACACTAGGTGGCATGATTTCAAAGTTACACTTATTTTAATGCATTATTGCAAGCATGATTACAAAACTTTGTCAAGGAGCAATGTCATGCTTTCATATGGCATGAGGTGTCCTTTGGAATTAAATGAAAGTCTAGGCTAAGGGGACCACGGGAAGACTTTTGCTGCCAGAAATGGACCCTATTTTGATGAATTTTTTACACAAGGTTCCAATCCGAATTGGAAAATGATTTTAGAATGAAAATCGTAGCTAATGAGCTGAAGTTTTTGCCCATATTTTTACTTTTTTATTTGGAGCCACGGTTGAGGAGATATGATCAAAATACTGGACCCCAGTCTGCCCACATCATGTAGGGACAGCTCATTTCCAACTTTTCCAATTCCTATTCACACTGGCTCCTCTCTTCTTGTGTAAACCCTTGGGGGTTCCCTTCACCTATAAAAGGGGACCTATTCTTCCTTGAAAGGGACCCAAGCATTCAAGCCATTCATGAGAGGAATTCTTGAGGGAGTGAGTAGTAATGCCTAATTGTACTTAGCCATTAACATAAGCCTAAGCCTACACTTTCTCCTAGAGGAAGACTAGCCATCCTTGCATGCTATCCTTGGAAGATCAACTCTAATCAAAGAAGGGCGTGGACTTGGCGTATCAATCAAAGTTGAATTCTCCCCTCTTCTTCTCTCTCCATCAATAATGGTGCCGAAAGGGTTTGTCAAGTAAGATGTGTTCTACATTGATGTTTTCTTGATTTCTTGTTGTTTTCATTTTCATCTCTAATCCAAAAAATATATATATATGTATCTAATCTCATCTCCTTAACCAAACCTATCTCTCTCACTCTTAGTAATTCATCCTCTCTACAAATTTTAGGTTCTCCTTGCTACAGGTACATCTCTCCCCGCAGTATCCTTATTGCCTACGGGCAAGAATAGGGCTTGGGAGGGAAACTTCTCATCTCGTCACTTCTCTCATATCTACATTTTTCTCATATCTACATTTCTCACATACTATCATAGATGAATAACCCACATGATGATCATTTCTATCGCTTTCACTCTGTACGATCTATTAGAATTAACGTATGGATTAGCCGTAAAATACACTTTCAACAACGTATAGTGTTTCTCTTCGGCCCTGAAAGGCTCAATGAAATACTTCTATCACCGGATCCCATCATACTACCTCTCATAGACTATAATTTTTCTTTTGATGTAAGCGTAGTTATCTTGCTATGAACCAAGAGGATTTGTACACACAATTAATCCCAATCACTAGACAAAATATATATATTGTGGTAAGCACAAAACTACAATTCCAAAGAACAATTCGTAGCCTATTTGGTCAGCCAAGATTGAATGCCATTAACTCATCTATTAACCCTTTCGTATTACCCATGATACGATATGACCATAGCCTTGATGTTTTCATCTTCGTATTGTTTTGACATTCTCTTTTTTGTTCTTTCTTTGTGTGTGTGAGTGCAAGAGAGAAAGAGTGAGTCTTCTTTGATTGCACTTCTTTCCAAACCCTAGTCTTCATGGCATCTATGGTTTAACTCCTTCATATAGTTTTTGTTGAGTTCTCTCACAAACTCTCACGGCCATAAGCTCGGTGCTTTCCTGGCAAGACTGCAAATTTCTTGACACCGTGGAACGGGAAACCTATTTTTGATAGTGATTCTATTTAGCGCTCTATAGTCAACACACATACGTTATGTGCCGTCTTTCTTTTGTACTAATAACACGGGTGAACAAAATGGAGATTAGCTAGGCCTAACCATGCCCTTCTCAACTAACTCATGCACTTGCCGCATAATCTCCTCTTGTTGAGCTTGAGAAACTCTATAATGGAGGTTTATTAGGCGGTGAACTTCCTAGAAGAAGTTCAATTTCATGGTCATCATTGCCTCATTTATGTGGTAGTTCACAAGGGATGTTGTCAATAAAAACATCTTGAAATCCCTTGAGAGAATTGGATAACTTAATTCCTTGTGATGGTTTATATTTTCTTTTGCTAAAGCATTATGTTCATTTTGAGAATATTAAAAAAAAATCATGTAGATGGAAATAGAGCTCTTTATTGACTTATTGAAGGCTTGCATATGGACAATGGGTATGGTGTTACCCAGCTCCTTAGCATCTATGTACATATCTTTTTCCTTGAACCTAAAGTAGATTTGCCTTTCAGGGAATTTGACATTGGCAGCCATGCGATCAAACCATGGTGCCCCTAGGATTACATCTTCATGCTTGCGAGGAGAGATAAAGAAGTCCTCCTTGTCCACGTAGCTTTGGACATGGAGCCTCAATTTCCCAATTAAGGGAGTGACTGAAGCTTCTTACCCCTTGAAAGCACCATTGCCGGGTAGGACATCTCCCGCCTCATAGGCTTGGATGCCTAGCTTGGGGGCCAACTCTGTGGATATGAAATTGTGAGTAGAACCAGGGTCAAAGAGAATAAAAGCATCATGTTCTCTTACCTTTCCCCAAGCATGGCATAGAGGAGATCCTTTGTGGTAAGCATTCTCTTCTTGGATTTCGACCAAGGTAGCTCTAAGAGGCTCATTTCGTGTATTCTTGTGGGGATAAGCACGATAAGCATGCCCTTGGTCCCCACACTTGAAACAATGGTTATCTTTATGATAACGCTCTAGCTTATCAGGAGAGAGTTTACTTTTGCCTTTATAAACTCCCTTATCCTTAGCTTTGTTGTTGTTGGCGTTGCCTTTAGGAGACTTTTGGACAGTGTCCTTCCCCTTAGGCTCGTTATTACGGTCCTTGTTTTCCGTGGAATTAAGATTTCTCTTAGCCCCTTGTTGGAAATTGATTCATGAAGCCACCATGGTATGGTGTATGACCGCAGATATGGTGCATGGCCTTTGGGAGTTGACGTATCCACCATATCATCAATTAGACCCGCACAAAATTGTTGTTTTTCCTCTCCAAAATCCATCTTTTTGAAGACAGTGGCTTTGAGATGTAAGTCCCAAAACTTGTCTACATATTTGTGAATAGATTTGTAGGGAGAGAGCTTCAAGCTTTGCCATTCGGTGGGTACTTTGTCTTTGGCAAAGATAGCCAAAAACCGCTTCATGATGTAAGCTCTTAAAGCTTTCCATGTTCATGGGGCTTCACCATTTGCTTGTAGGCTAGACCACCATTACCTGGCGGACTTTTGAAATGCATAGCTACACAGCGTAGCTTAGAGGACTCCGTGAAGCCCTCATCTCCAAACGTTGCATCGAATTGTTGAATGAAGGCCAAGACTCTGTCTGTAGCACCAAAGGTGCCATCGTAGGTAAGGAAAGAGATGCTCTTTCCTCCCTCTTTGAACGTTTTGAGCTTGGACGACTTCTTTCATGTGGCATAGGATTTCCTATGGCCTCTTCTTTTTGGTGGTTTGAAAGCTGCACCATCACTTTCTCTAGAAGAGGAAGAATTTGAGGAGGATGGAGAAGAGGGTGACCTCTTTTTCGCCTTGTTCCTCCTTGTCTGCACCATCACTTTCTTCATAAGAGGAAGAGGATGGAGATGATAGATAAGAGGGTGACATCTTTCTCGCCTTTTTCTTCGCTTGTTTTCTCTCATCCCTCTTTGAATTATGGTGTGGAGAACTGTGCGATGGTCTTCTCCGTTTAGAGGGTGATGGAGAGCATTTTGCCCGCCGATCTTTGTGGAGCCATCTCCGCCGAGGTGACAGGAGACTCACTTATTTCTTGTTTTTTTGGTGGGGGCTCTACCATTGAAACTTGAGTTCTCCTTTAGGAAGGAGATGCGTCGTCAAGTAGTAGATTTTTGAGCCCTTCGTACGGATCCTCTTCTTCTTCCCTCATTGGAGAGAGGCCTCTTTTGGAAGTCTCACAAGGAGGCTTCCTAGGTACTCTCTCTTCTTGGTGGGGAGTTTGGAGGATCCCATGAGCACGTAGCTGCCATTGCACTTCACTTTGGAGGGATGGATTGCCGATGGCTTGTTGAAGCCTAGAAACAAGGTAATTAACAAGCATAGGGGCATCATTAATAGCCTGTTCATTAGCAAAATCAAAGCTATCAACATTAATTTCACTCTCTTTACTATTGTCAACCATTCTAACAACTTTTAAGTGTAAAATTTTTAGGTATACTTTGGCACTTCAAGACCTAGTTGCTACTCCTCTTAACCCCTTTAGAAAAGCACTCAAGCTCCTGTACCCGTGGCTCAAATATCATTAATTACAAGGAATAGAAGAGAGGGTCTTTCAACACCAGAACAGTACTGGCTCCTGTCAAGCTTCTAATAACTCAATAGAGGTTAAGCCGTAGGCAAGCCCCACAGGACTCCACTATTAAGACCATAGCTCTCGACGGTGATGCCCCATTATCTGCACAAAGCAGGCACACTGCAAGGCTGAAAAATCCCTATTCTACTTACTCAATTGCAATTAATAATACCAACCATTTATAGTTAGCTTGAGGACCTCTCTTCTTGAGCAAGAAAAGAGAAACCTTGTGCTCTGATACCAATGTAACATTTAATGGTCTAGTAACTTGTGTGTAGCGGAAAATAACATAGACATAGTGAGCGTTTCATTAGAATAGATTCCTAATGAGCATAGCAAGAGTGCTTGGATGGAGAGAGCAACAAAAGCATAACACCTAGTTAGATAGGCATGAACAATACTTCAAAAAGAGAGAGAAATTAAGCTATTGACAACAGTTGAGGACCGGATTTGGATGGAGCTCGTCCGCCCTCCAAAAGGCTTTGTATTATAGGTTTCCCCCATCAAGGGAGAGAATTTACAATACAATACTTTGTGTTCCTTCAATAAATTGCTGGTGCAATGAAGATGGAAGCTTCAAGCACCAAGCTCACACTTGTAAAACACAACATCAATTCCCTCACGGTCTCAAACCCAAGTACCTCACACACCTTCAAAGATGGTGAGAGCTAGCGGAGTATGAGAGTAGATCAAGAGGAAGAAGGAGTATTCTTATGAGAAAGAAGTATGTCTCCTCACATAATCACTCATAATAGCTTAGCATAGCTTAGTAATTAGCATGGTAGAGGAGATGAGCATGCATTGGATCTTGGCTCTTGGTTGGATTTGCATCACAAAGCCAAGAGTTGTTGGTGTAGGCCTCCCTTGTCACAAGCTTGGAGTAGATGATGAGCTTTCCATTAAAGATTGAGAAGGAGATAGTCTTGTTTACTCCACACACGAGATTTTGTGTGTGTGTGTGTGTGTGTGTGTGTGTGTGTGTGTGTGTGTGATAATGCCTTGCAAAAATCAGCCCCTTCTCTCTCTTGGTCGACCCCTCTTGCTAATTGCACATGCTGGCATCCTATTGGACGCTACAAAGCTTAGCTAATGACCATTATGAAGCATAAGTGATAGCCTTGTGACATGTGTCCCCCTTTCCCCTTTTGTGAAAGATTTAGGTATTTAAATAATGTAATTAACTCTCATTGGACCCCTTAGTCTTCTGGCCAATAGGAATCGGGCAAGCCATTGGGCTGCTGAATGCTCATTGGACCCCTTGGGAGACTGTCCAATAGTCTTCTAGAGAGCTTAATTCCCATTGGTTCTTTTATCAAGTGTTTTTTAATGAATTAAACTAAATTTACTCTAGCCTAATTCTCATTGGTCCACCTCTATGGCCACCCAATAGGATTTGAATGCACCTTGGGGGCAACTGGGCAAGGGAGTTGACATGCGTCCACTATGCCCTTTGTGTAAAGGGAGCTTGTAAGAGAGAGAGTGTGTGTGTGTGTGTTTCTCTCTCATCCCCTACTAAAAGGGCTCACCCCCTTAAGGATAGGGATGTGGGAAGACTTTTGAGTCTTCCCACAAGCATCCTATTTACCCTAAGCTTGACCATTGGACATAACCAGTGAATTTTGGAACCTTAGCATTTTGGAAGTCTTAATGGGTTGAACCTTAGGGTCTTTGAATCCCATTGATACACATTGCTCTTTTGCAGATGGCCCCCCCTTTGGATCCCTATTTCCCCTCCTTTGGATCCCTAATGTGACTGGTCTGCCAGCCTAACCAATATTCTAGCTTTTTCGCCCCTGGTACTTCCCCATATTAAATGATCAGTTTAACATGAGAAAATCATTTAGGAGAATTATATATTAGTTATTATGACATATAGGATTATTATTAGGTATAGAGATAGCACTAAGAAAAGCTTTGCTGCTAAGTCCATTTGCAACTACATTGTCCTTCTCAGCTCTATAATTTATGTCAATGTCGTATTCTTGAAGAAGTTCTATCCATCTCCTTTGTCTTGTGTTGAGATCGGGTTGTGTAAAGATCCACTTCAAGCTCCTATGATCAGTGACTAGCTGAAATTTGTGACTGAGAAGATAATGTCTCCATAAATTTAATGCATGGATGATTGCTAAGAGTTCCAAGTCATGGGTAGGATAATTCTTCTCATGACCTTTCGAGAAGTAAGGACTTCTCCTAAAGCAAAACTGCTAGAATCTGCTATAGTTTCAAACTCTTTATTGAAATCTGGAAGCTTAAGAATAGAGACTGATACTAAGTAACCTTTTAGTTTTGCAAAATTGGCCTTGTGTTTGGCTCTTTACTTGATCCTCGTTGCTATTTTTAATAACTCTATTAAATGTGTTGCAATAAGAGCGTAGTCTTTGACAAATATCATGTACCATCCTGTAATTCAAAGGAATTCCCTTATTTCATTGATGAAAGTAGGTGGAGGCCATTCCACAATGTCCTTGACTTTATCTGGGTCGATTGAGGTACTTTTGAAAGATATAATGAAGCCAAGATAGCTAACTTGGGGTGAACAAAATGTACATTTACTCTTCTTAGCATAAAGCTGATGTTGACGTAAGAGCTGTAATACTTTATGAACGTGCTCTTCATGATCTACCTCATGTTTAGAATAGATCAATATATCATCAAAGAAAACCAAGATAAAATCATCCAGGTAAGGTATAAAAATATCTTGCAATAGTTGATTGAAGCTTGCAAGAGCATTAGTAAGGCCAAAAGAATTTACTGTGAACTCATAATGTCCATATCTAGTACCGAAAGCTGTCTTTGGAATGTCTGATTCTTTGATCCTTATCTAAAAATATCTAGAGCGAAGATCAATCTTTGTGAAGATCTTAGCCACATGTAGCCTATCCAGTAGCTCATCAATCCTAGGAATGGGGTACTTGTTCTTAACAGTAACTTGCTTAAGACCGCGGTAGTCTATGCAAAGTCGAAATGAACCATCCTTCTTTTTTGGAAAAGGACTAGAGCACCCCAAGGAGAAGTACTTGGTTGGATAAATCCTTGCTCAATAAGTTGCCTAAGTTGCTCTTTGAGTTCAATTGCCTCAGGAAGTGACACTTATACGCCCTCTTTGAAACGGGTTTACAACCAGGGATAGTCTCAATTTTGTGATCAACATTTCTAGGTGGTGGCAGACTTGTAAGATCCTCAAGGAACACATCTGAATACTTTCTCAACTAATCAGGTTAAAAGGTTGAATCTGTGTCATCTACCTTGTTAAGTTTAACTGCATAGATCTGCCGACCCTTCCATAATCCCTTAAGAAGTTTGCTAGCCTTGACTAAGTGAGCTTCAGGTTTCCCACTCTTCCTTGAACTACAACTTCATTCCCTAATTGGTCTATAAAGGTAAAATTCCCTTGTGCACAGTGAATATGAGCTTGGTTTTGTTTTCAACCAATCCATCCCTAATATCGCATCATAAATCCCTAGAGGTAAAGTGAAAAAGTGAGCAGAAGTAGAGTATCTCTTGAGTTCAAATTCTACCTATCACGTTGTATGTTGAGTTAGGACTTCCTTCCCGTTTGCTAGTTCTATAATTAGCCTTTTAGCAGGATACTAGTTTAGTTTCTCATGCATTTAAGAGAGAAAAATGAGTGTGTGCTTCCACAACCAATTAAAGATTCAATTTGTTCACCTTGGTAAGATCCTGGTGCTTGAATGATTGCATATTGCAGGCGAGCACTAGGGTTGTCAATTGTGGCGTGTAGAGTTGCTCTTTCTTCAGTTTGGTCTTCTAATGTTGGCTCTTTCATAATAATGGCATGAGTTTGAGCCATCTCTCCTCTTCCACGACCTCTTCCTGCGTTTCTTTCTCCATGACAAATAGGTTGACCTCTACCATTTGGTGCTACAAGAATGGCATTTGTGGTTGTTGCTATGTTTCTTCTAGGACACTAACTCCTGTAATGACCTAGCTCATAACACTCAAAGCAATGAATATTTGGATGATATGGTTGAGTTACTATAGTTGCTGCTACTATAGGGCGAGGTTGATAATCCCGATTAGCAGGTATGGGACTTCAATTGTTGGGCCCAGCCCTTTGATTTCTAAAGTTTCCTCTCCTTGATTCCTAGTTGTCTCTTTGACCAGAGGTGTTGCCCTTAAGAAAGCATCCTGGAGTGATATGGATCTCATTGCTTCAACAAGGGTATCCAAAGGTTGATACAATCCTCGACAAAACCGTGCTATGTGCTGCTCAATGGACATTTTTGGGGCATATCTTCACAAGGTTACGAACTTGGAGTAAGACTCCCCCACTGATAAAGATAAAATGTTTTAGAGCAAAGAACTCATTCATTTTGGCATGCCAATGATCGGGTGGAAGATATCATGCTGTAACTGCTTCTTTAATATCCTCCCAAGACTCAGAAGATCTTGAAGACCCATGTCCTTGCAAAGCTGTTTCCACCATATTTTTGCATCCCAGTAAGACGAAACATTGCAAGCATAGTTTGATCTACATGTTTGCAGCTTCAAAATAGTCCTCCATTGCCTCAATCCAAGCTTCAACATCGCACTCGATATGGGCTCCCTCACCCTTGAATGTGGGTGGTTGGGCTTGTTTCAGGAGAAGTTTTTTCTCGTGTATGGTAGTGTATAGGGCATTGGATGGTACCTTCACAATAATACGCTTGTCAATGGTTTGATTTAAGACTTAACGCAATATCAAGTGCTTTAAGCTTCCACAACTCAAGACAAGATTTTCAAAGCAACTAACTTTACTAAATACAAGATGCCATAACTTTATTTATATCAAGATATGTTCAAAGTTGAGATCTCATCGAGAAGCTAGATGAGCATCTTTTTATTCTAGCATGATATATACAAAGGTTAGCTTTGCTAAAAAGCTATATGATTCTCTGAGCCGGATTTCTAGGGACATAGTGGTACAATCGATAGGTATTTGTGGATAAGTTTTTACAATCCACTATTTCATATGAGGAGTAGCTCTTATACACATCATAGCGGGGTCCATAAAATACAAGGCTCTTATTTTGGGAAAAATGGCAGGGACAAAAATGGGTTTGATCCTGTAGGTAGGGACCACCTCCACCACTTGATTGAAAACCCATTTATTTAAGGTGATGTCAATGCCATCTTCAAAGATAACAGTGTAGTCATCTCTAACAGTACCAAGGAAGTAAAAAAGTTGGATAACTTGCAGCTCTTTCCCCCACCAAAGCCTTTTTACATAAGAGGAAAGTCACACGAGCTTCCTTACATTGATGTAGAAGATGCCATCTTCACAGTCCCATGCAAGTTTTTGTCCCCTTTGGATTCTTGTTGATGGAGGAGAGAAATCCTTTATAAAATCTTCATCATGTTGCAACGAAAAGAAAAAATTGAAGAGCGAAAAGCCTCAAAATACATTATCTCAAAGGTCTTGAACTTGCGATACTTAGCGTGAGTATCTTCTTGAAACATTGATGCTAGTAAGTTCTTGAACTTAAGCCTCCCATTTATTTTTCAAATTTTCAAACAATAACAGGATCCAATTCCCTAACACAGGCTCTGATACCATGTATGTTGGAATTAGAGTTGCAGAGAAACGCACACAGCTTGGAGAAGTAGAAGGAAGCTCAAGCCACAATAGAGAGTGTGTTACTTAGTGTGCAATGGAAACATAGATAGCCCTAGAGTGATGGGCGTATATACAATGCTCAGGGGAAAAAACTTCCTAAAGAGGGAAAAAATGCCCCCGCGGTCCTAGTGTGTTCACACACATCACTGCCACATGTATATGGTCACCCCCCTGGAGTGATGCGGTGAATGAGAGTTGGCACATGTGTAAACGGAAGTGCCATGCCCTGAGGACATGATCAGTCCACAAAGGGAAGTAAGCCCAAAGCTTTGCGGAAAGCTTCAAGCTTCTCACGAGACAATGCCTTTGTGAAAAGATCTGCAAGGTTGTCCTATGTTGGCACATAAGCCGAGCTGATCTCTCCTGCTGAGAGCCTCTCCCTGACATAGTGGTAATGCACCTCAATGTGATTTGTGCGAGCGTGAAAAACTAGGTTCCGTGCAACTGCCAATGCGCTCTGACTGTCAGTGTAGATAGTGTTGGCAGTGTCCTGTCCAACACCCAAATTAGCCATAAGGCGTCTGAGCCATACACAGTCAACAGTAGCAGTGAAGACTCCCCTGTACTCAGCCTCACAACTCGAAGTGGCCACAGTAGGTTGCTTCTTGCTCAACCATGATATACATGAACTGCCAAGCATGAAACAAAAACCACTTGTGGACACTGGCGTGTCAAAACAACCAGCCCAATCTGAGTCTGAAAAAGCATGTAAGTCTGGCGGCAATGATCCCCCCTTGGGATAAAACAAGCCAAGATGTAAAGTGCCACTAAGGTAGCGGAAAATCCTCTTGATAGCCTGCCAATGCTTAGACCCTGGGCTATGCATAAATCTGCTGACCTGTGAGATTGCAAACTGAATATCCGGCCTCGTGTTGCATACATAAATGAGGCAGCCAACGGCATTTTGGTAAAGAGTGACATCAGCAAGATCGCCAGCATCATGTAGACTCAACTTCAAACCTGTTTCCATGGGAGTGGCAATAGGTTTGCAATCCTCAAGTCCAAACTTACATAGCAATGTCTCTATGCAACTTTTCTGAGACAAGGCAATACCACCATCACACTGCTTAAATTGTATACCCAAATAATGATGCAACAGCCCCAAATCTTTCATATTGAAAGTAGCATTCAAATCAGCCTTAAATTCAGCAATGTGTCTCTCATTTGGTCCAGTGATCAGCAAATCATCTACATAAAGAACCACAATGAGAAGTACATCACCCTCACGCTTTACATACGACGTGCTTTCTATTGGACTGTTTTTACGAAAGCCTTGTTTGACCAAATGTGTGTCAGCTTTCTCATACCAAGCACGAGGAGATTGCTTCAACCCATACAAAGCCTTGTTACATTTGCACACTTTGTCCTCTTGTCCTTTTATGACAAAACCGCGAGGCTGCGTTACATAAACTTCCTCAAATATGTCAGCATTCAAGAAAGCAGTAACAATGTTTGATTGATGTACATCCCAACCAAAATGAGCTGCCAATGCACATAGAAAACGCACAGTAGTCATACGACAAGTAAGAGCAAAAGTCTCTTCATAATCTATGCCTTTTTGCTGTGCATAACCCTCTGCAACAAGTCGAGCCTTATGGCGATCGATCTCACCATCTGGCTTGCGGTTCAACTTGTAAACCCACTTCGTACCAATGGCCTTTTTGCCAGGAGGCAAATCACATAAAGTCCATGTGTCATTTTCTATAAGTGCATCATATTCTGATTGCATGGCAGCCATCCAATTTTTTGAATTCTGTGCTTCATCAAAAGACAGAGGCTCCTCAACCTCATGTAAGCTAGATACAGCCGAATCATAACAATCTGATGCATAAGATGCATGGCGAGAGCCTGAACGAGTATGACTAGACAAAGGTGCATCCAATTTACTGTCACGCAAAGTGTGCACCAGCCATTTTGGCATACCTCTAGCCTGCTCTTTTTCAGCCCTTTTGTCATCAAGTACATCATGTACATCTGCATCAGTAATAGGCTGATCTATAACACTTTCAGAAACCCCCATAGGCTGTACATTTGCCTCATTGGAACTTACATTTGTATTTCCACCACTGAAAAGAGGCAACAAAGTGTCATAAATGTCCAGTGAGCTTACGTTACTGTCTCTAGTACATGACAACAAGGGCTGAACATAATCTTCCACAAACACTACATCCCGTGAAACCAAAATACGTTTTGTGTGCGGATGATACAACCTGTAACCTTTGCTTTCAGCACTATAACCAACAAAAATACATTTCAGAGCCTTATCATCCAATTTTCTGCGCTGTGTTTGTGGCACCAAAGCATATGCCAGACAGCCAAAAACACGCATGTGCTCAATAGAAGGCTTTCTATCATGCTATGCTTCATATGGAGTAATAGACTGCAAAGCTTTCGTAGGACACCTGTTAAGTACATAAGTGGCACACATGATGGCCTCAAGCCAAAAAGGATGCGGCAAAGCTTGACTTTTGACCATACATCGTGCCATTTCCGTCAGTGACCTGTTTTTCCTCTCAGCAACACCATTTTGCTGAGGTGTATAAGGCACTGTACATTGGTGTTTTATCCCACCACTAGCCAGAAATGCATTGAATTCATGAGACATATAGTCCCCCCCTCGATCGGAACGGAGGGTGCCCATAGTACATTTCTAGACATTTTCAGCCATAGCCAGAAATTGTTTGAAGCACATAAAAACTTCAGACTTCGCTTTAAGCGGAAATACCCATGCATGCCTGGAGTAATTATCAATCAAAGTCACGAAGTACAGGTAATTGCCCAAGGACGGAGTTTGCATGGGCCCACAAACATCACTATGCACAAGCTGCAACCTGCATGTGGCCCGAATTGAACCATCCTTTGGAAACTTACAACGCTGTATCTTACCCGAAATACAGCCTTCACAAACATGTTTGACAGGTGCTTCAAGAGGCGGCAAAGAAGCAACCATATCAGATTTGTGCAAACACAGCAAACTGGAAAAATTCAGATGACCAAAACGTGCATGCCAAAGTCTTGCATCTGAAATAGCCCTTGAATCTGCAACAACATTTGGAAAATTTTGTCCACACTTGTCATACAAAGTGAGCTTATATAGCCCACGGCACAAAAGGCCCGATGCAAGAATTTCATCACCAAAACTGAGATCATGAACTGTACATCTGTCAGCCACAAATTTGACTACAAGTCCAAGTCTAGCAAGTGCGAATACAGACAAGAGATTCTTCTTGATCCCAGGTACATAAAGTGCATCAACAAGTGTGAAAGAACTGCCATTAGCAGCAATAAGCACAATCTTTCCAACTCCCTGAACTGGATAAGAGGCATTGTTGGCACAAGTGACAGAATTCCCATGAGGGACAGACTCGAGAGAGGTAAACTAGTCACGATGTGAGGTAATGTGCTTTGTAGCACCACTGTCGAATTACCACACATGTGAATCTGTAGCAACTGACAAGCATGCATCATGGATAGCAGGATTGTAAGTGCATTGTACGCTAAAAGCCCATTTTGCATCAACATCAGCATCAAAGTCTCCTTTCACAGAAGACTCAACAATGGCTACATTTGTAGTGGAACCGGCATTTGCAGTGGAACCACCCTCTTTCTTCTTAGTGTCTTTGGCCTTCAACTTAGGACACGACTTGATCAAGTGATTATTAGCTTTATAATAATGGCAACGCATCTTCTTTTTGCCCTTGTCACCAGAATTGCTGCCAAAAGAAGCATTAGGAACAGAAGTTTTGCCACTCGTAGCAGAACCATAAGAAATGGCTGCATTGCTGTTACTACGCCTGTTCAACTGCACACTGTCTAGTCCTGTTTTTTTGGGAAAGTGACTCTTGCAATAGCAATGTGCATAATGCATCAAACTTGACAACTTCTGGATTTCCTTGGGTCATAAGTCTCCAAGTACTAGCAAAAGTCTGGTAAGGCATCAAGAATAGTCTGCACAAGGGAACTGTCTGAAATGACTTCTCCTGCAGAAATAAGTTGCTCATTGATATCCTTGACACTAGCAAGGGAAGTGTCCATATCATCTTCCTCATGTATAATCTTTGATTCCAGCTCTTTATGCAGCAAAGCAATTTTAGCCTCATTGCGACTTGCATAAAGACCAGCCAAAATATACCAAGCCTGTTTTGTAGATTTTGCTGAACGGATGTGAGGAACAATGGTGCGCTTCATAGACAACGCAATCAATGCATGAGCCTGCACATCCTTAACATCCCAACGAGCTTGTTCTGCCGTAGGCAAAATAACTCTAACAGCAGCAATGCTTGCAGCAAGACCTGCAACATCCTGAACATCGCCTACATCCTCAGAACCACAACGTACATCAATGCCCTGCACAATGTTCCAGACGCCCTTTGACACAAGAATGTGTTGCATCATATAAGCTCACATAGGGTAATTGTCCCCATCCAACCTGTCCTCAGCAGCAAACATCTTGAACACATCTGTGTTGTTGTTGTCAGCCATGGTAAATGCTGCACCTGATGTGAAAACTGCTCGAAAATAGGAGAAATGGAGCGGGAACAACACGTGCTATATAGCACAAACCGTAGAAGACTGTAAGGCACTTGTTATGCAAAACCCGGCACTGACAGAAACTTTGCACAAAATGATGAAATAGCCTGTGCAGCACTGCCTGTAGTGGAAACGAAGGCCGAAATGAGCCCAAATAAAAAATATGAGCAGATCGAGCTCTACGAGTTTACCCAAAATATTTGTCGACCTACGAACGCTTGCCAAAGCTCACTAAAATTGGAGAAAGTGAGCAGGCGTGTACTGGAGCAGCTGGCGACTTAGCCCGAGAGGACGCAACCTGCTCTGATACGAATTGTTGGAATTAGGGTTGCAGAGAAACGCACACAGCTTGGAGAAGACGAAGGAAGCTCAAGGCACACAATAGAGAGTGTGTTACTTAGTGTGCAATGGAAAGATAGATAGCCCTAGAGTGATGGGCGTATATACAATGCTCGGGGGGAAAAACCTCCTAAAGAGGGAAAAAATGCCCCGGCGGTCCTAGTGTGTTCACACACATCACTACCACATGTATATGATAACAATGTGTGAGGTCCCCACCCCATTACCATAATGTTTTGGTAACTAAAGGATACTCGATAGGTTGCTAGGCCCTAATCGCTTATTCAGAAAGCATAGTCAAGAAAGAATCGATTTCCAATGGATGGCCTCTCGTCACCAAGTAACTTGAGTCTGAACCATTAAAGTAGGTTTTTAGCCCTGTCTCACAGGGAAAGCGTGAACTAACACAAGAATTTCATACGTCCCTAATTCTCACCTTCCAAAAGATAAAAAACCCACATACCTTTTTTCCCATAGCTTTCTTAGGCACGTATATTTGGGACTTCTCGACTCTGGCACAATGAGGCTCTAAATTTGCTTCTCGTAACAAGAGGGAGTGGAGATTTTCTTGACTAATCAAAACCACCCATCCTTGACATGGCAACTTGAGCCAGTCCCCACTTTCTACCCCCATACCCCACACTTTTATAATGTTTCCTAATTACTACCACTTGGTTGTTCATACACACAAAATTCTTTTTAATGTTTCCATCACAAGTTGATTAAGACAACCCTTCAAACATTATCAAATTGGCACCAAGACAATATTTCCTAAATAAAAACTCGGCATAGAACGTTACTTCATTAAATTCCAATACTTCGGAATTATATAAACTTCTTCCAGTGGATGTTTACTCCATCCTTTTTCATTAGCTGCACATGCAACCAATAGTTGACTACACCTCCTGGAGTAACTCTCCGGTATGCCACTTTATATATTTATTGTAATAAACAAAGTTGTCTTATAGAAATGGATCAACTTTATGCATATAAATGCATGGTTCCTGCGTTGAAACGCAAGCTACCTCCGTGTGATCAAAGGGAAGTTCTGACTAAATCAATATTGGAATAACATGAAATAAGGTTGAGAGAGTTCTTCTTAGGCAAACATATCTTTCCTATTTCAGACAATATATCCTCAAACAATTCCTTTATATTAATTCAAACTTAAGAAAACTAACAAGTTCAATTGATGCGGTTTCGAATTGGAGATGACCCAATGTTCAGGTAATTTCTTCTTTCCTCGTTACCCATGATGCAATATACTAATTTTTTTTCCTTATCTTGGGCAATGACATTGCTTTGTGAGATAAGTGAAACTTCTTTAGTCATCGGGGCCTTTCCTTTGCCCTTCCCATCACTGGTTCCGGCCTTGTGATCGTGTGATCCACCATAACGAGTCCTCTTGAGTGCCATTCCCACCACTCGATACTTAACTCAAGAAGTTGTAAACTAAAGTATAAATAATCCAATGGAAGTAGGGTAAATGATTATAAGTGTTTTCATTCCAACAATATATGGGTATTCCACACATCAATCCAAAAACATATGCTTGCTTAATCCTGCCATAATTTGATGATAAACATGCATTATAACCCATATACTAATCACTATCCCATGCATTCATGTATGACCATAATATAAACTTGACAAACTTAATGCATACTATGATCACAAACTTAATGCATGCAAACCTCTTATGTCACGTAGTTGATGATTGGATCTAATTCCATCTCTCAACTTTTAATGCAAATTAAACAAGACTCATGTACATAACAACACAATTGAATGCATAATGAGTATCACAACTATGATTATGCAAGCTACACACTTGATTTGGTTTGCCATCTTGCAAGAACCTTGAGGAATCCTAAATTAGATTTATAAGAAGTAGAGTTTTTGTTGTCATCAACGAGCTTTAGATAGATAAGAGTAAGAATGGTAGTAGTAATTTGGAGTCTCTCGAGAAGAGGAGAAAATATAGATGTAGAAGTAAATTGATGCAACAAATTTCCATCACCAGATTGTGCCTAGGAGTTTTTTTAATCTCTCAAGGCCTTGTAGAAGCTTCAGCAATGAGTAGCCACAGCAGTAGAGTCTCCATGTCTTCAAGTGTGTCCTTTTTATGTGTGTGAATTTCTCTTTATATAGAGTTTTGGAGATCCCTTGTTGCCCAAGTCTTGCCCATACCTTCCTACTTGCCCCTCTTGCTAAAAGAGTGTGTGGAGGTGTCACAAGCTCCCCACTTCCCTTTAGAGGTCTCCCTCTATACCAGTTTTAGGTGATACACCTCATGTGGTCTGCATGCTTATAGTCAACCATTCCATAAGAGATGGGTCCATGGCTATGGGTCATCTATGGGCATCCATGGACATACATTCACATGCACATACATGCCCATGCACATGCATATACATACATATGTTATACTATGAATTAATTACTAATATCAAGATAATATTTAATTGGCTAAAGTGAGCTTAACGCATCAGAATTCAATTCTGAAAGTTACTAATAAAAGACGAGCTTGAGGATGACAAGCTAAGGTGTCATATGTACACACCAACTACATCTAGTAGTATTCGGAGCAGACATCTATTTTTATGGAATTTCAAGACGGGGTAGATTTAGACAAGACGATCGCACCCAAGTGGTTGCAAGCACCTCAAAACTTATTATTTTTGGACAAAAGTGACAAAAAAGTAAAGATTCCATTTTTGAAAATCTTACATCAATATATTCATCATTAGTTCATAAGAGGTGGAAAAACAACCAAAATTAGAAACTTTCTATTTATGACCAAAATGGCATGATATTTTTTTCTTTACTTGGGAATCCCCTCTCCAAGAGTGGCGGAGACCTTACAGTAAACGACCCATATTAAGGACACTAGGATTACAAATGCTCAATGTTCATGAAATTTTGTAAGATTTTGAGCGCAAAGGATTCATCACAAAGCTGATGATGAAGGCTTTCAAACGCACTTGACACTTCACGATATGGATCTATTTACGACTACTGCAATAGGGCTTTTGTTTTTCCCCTTATAAAAAATGATTCTCGAGAAGGAGGATTCTTGAGATGCAATATTGAACCTGAGTGTTTGTTTGAATAGAATCACTGCATGTCATTGTAACTATCCCTCAACTAGCACTTTAGTGCTCTACATCTCAGACCCGTCAATCCCTTATCTTTGTCCCATTACAGGGATATGTACTTCTATCAAGATATTTACCTTATTGGATGTGGGTTTCCACCTAAGGGTGAGCTAGGGTTACAAGGCCCTTATGTTTGAGAGTTCATTTTTAAGATATCACTTTTGGGGGCTATGAGGTGGCTACCATGTAGGGCTCTTCTTGCTTTGTTTGAATTATGATTCAGTAGATAGGGGTTGCTTGCAGGTCTAGCCCTCCAAAAGGTTGAGTCCCCCCAAGAGATCGCTTGCGTAGTAGTTTACTATGGCTGTCTAACAAGTTGCATGGCTGTCCATATCCATGGCAGTTCTATTGCACATGTGATTGAGTTCATGGATCTATGTGCAGCCTTACTGTCTCAATTCGTGGAATTTTGCATGTGCACAACCAACAAGAACATTGCCGATCTATTCAAATGTGTGTGTGCAGAGTCTGCAAGCTTATAATGACCTCTAGATCTCTTCTTGCGTTCCTTGAAAAGAGGGTGAGATTTGCTACATACTATTTAGAGCCCTCTAGATTCACATTGAGGTGCGCAAATCTCAACCTATTTGACTAGATATTTTGCACCCATGTTGAACATTCTATCATGCTTATGGTTTAAGCTTTGATGTTGTAGAAAATAACATGTTTCTCGTGTTTCATGCTGCAGATCTTGACACTGTGCATTTTGATGAATTTCCATGAATTGATTGTCTGTGAGGTTTCCTATCTCGACTGAGAATTTTGCAGTTCAATAGGCTTCGGAAGCTATGAGTTGTTAATAGGCTCTAGATGGTCTTTGGGTCTATTTTTTGACATTTAGGCCGTGTGTCTTCTTATGGTCATGTCATTGTTTTTGTAGGCTTAATGTAGAATGATCAATGCATTGAGTAGCATTCCAAGAAGTTTCAGCATGTGCTTTGTAGATGATCCACATATTGTAAATTAGCACGTGCTTTGTAGATAATCTACACATTTTTCTTGCCTATTTTGAAGAGTGTTGGAATTAGGGTTGCAGAGAAATGCACACAACTTGGAGATGATGAAGGAGGCTCAAGGAAAACAATAGAGGGTGTGTTACTTAGTGTGCAATGGAAAGATAGATAGCCCTAGAGTGATGGGCATATATACAATGCACGGGGAAAAAACCTCCTAAAGAGGGAAAAATTGCCCCGGTGGTCCTAATGTATTCACACACATCACTACCACATGTGCATGGTAACAAATCCCCCCGGGAGTGATGCGGTGAACGAGAGCTGGGACATGAGTAAAGGAAAGTGCCATGCCCTGAGGACATGATCAATCCACAAAAGGGAGTAAGCCCAAAGCTTTGCAGAAAACTTCAAGCTTCTCACGAGACAATGCCTTTGTGAAAAGATCTGCAAGGTTGTCCTGTGTTGGCACATAAGCCAAGCTGATCTCTCCTGCTGAGAGCCTCTCCTTGACATAGTGGTAATGCACCTCAATGTGCTTTTGTGCGAGCATGAAAAATTGGGTTTCTCTCAACTGCCAATGCGCTTTGACTGTCAGTGTAGATAGTGTTGGTAGTGTCTTGTCCAACACCCAAATCAACCATAAGGCATTTGAGCCATACACACTCAACCGTAGCTGTGAAGACTGCCCTGTACTCAGCCTCACAACTCGAAGTGGCCACAGCAGGTTGCTTCTTGCTCAACCATGATATACATGAACTGCCAAGCATGAAACAAAAACCACTTGTGGACACTCGTGAGTCAAAACAACCAGCCCAATCTGAGTCCGAAAAAGCATGTAAATTTGGCGGCAATGATCTCCCCTTGGGATAAAACAAGTCAAGATATAAAGTGCCACTAAGGTAGCAAAAAATCCTCTTGACAGCCTGCTAATGCTTAGACCCTGGGCTATGCATAGATCTGTTTTGTGAGACTGCAAACTGAATATCTGGCCTCGTGTTGCATACATAAATGAGGCAGCCCCCAGCAGTTTGGTAAAGAGTGACATCAGCAGGATCGCCAGTATCATGTAGACTCAACTTCAAATCTGTTTCCATGGGAGTGAAAATAGGTTTGCAATCCTCAAGTCCAAAATTACATAGCAATGTCTCTATGTAACTTTTCTGACACAAGGCAATACCACCATCACACTGCTTAAATTGTATGCCCAAATAATGATGCAACAAACCCAAATCTTTCATCTTGAAAGTAGCATTCAAATCAGCCTTAAATTCAGCAATATGTCTCTCATTTGGTCCAGTGATCAGCAAATCATCTACATAAAGAACCACAATGAGAAGTTCACCACCCTCACGCTTTACATACAGTGTGCTTTCTATTGGACTGTTTACGAAAACCTTGTTTGACCAAATGAGTGTCACCTTTCTCATACCAAGCACGAGGAGATTGCTTCAACCCATACAAAGCCTTGTTACATCTGCACACTTTTTCCTCTTGTCCTTTTATGACAAAACCGCGAGGCTGCGTTACATAAACTTCATCAAATATGTCACCATTCAAGAAAGCAGTAACAATGTTTGATTGATGTACATCCCAACCAAAATGAGCTGCCAATGCACATAGAAAACGCACAGTAGTCATACGACAAGTAAGAGCAAAAGTCTCTTCATAATCTATGCCTTTTTGCTGTGCATAACCCTCTGCAACAAGTCGAGCCTTATGGCGATCGATCTCACCATCCGGCTTGCGGTTCAACTTGTAAACCCACTTCGTACCAATGGCCTTTTTGCCAGGAGGCAAATCACATAAAGTCCATGTGTCATTTTCTATAAGTGCATCATATTCTGATTGCATGGCAGCCATCCAATTTTTTGAATTCTGTGCTTCATCAAAAGACAGAGGCTCCTCAACCTCATGTAAGCTAGATACAGCCGAATCATAACAATCTGATGCATAAGATGCATGGCGAGAGCCTGAACGAGTATGACTAGACAAAGGTGCATCCAATTTACTGTCACGCAAAGTGTGCACCAGCCATTTTGGCATACCTCTAGCCTGCTCTTTTTCAGCCCTTTACTCATCAAGTACATCATGTACATCTGCATCAGTAATAGGCTGATCTATAACACTTTCAGAAACCCCCATAGGCTGTACATTTGCCTCATTGGAACTTACATTTGTATTTCCACCACTGAAAAGAGGCAACAAAGTGTCATAAATGTCCTGTGAGCTTACATTACTATCTCTAGTACATGACAGCAAGGGCTGAACAAAATCTTCCACAAACACTTCATCCCGTGAAACCAGAATACATTTTGTTTGTGGATGATACAACCTGTAACCTTTGCTTTCAACACTATAACCAACAAAAATACGTTTGACAGCCTTATCATCCAATTTTCTGCGCTGTGTTTGTGGCACCAAAGCATATGCCAAACATCCAAAAACAAGCATATGCTCAATAGAAGGCTTTCTATCATGCCATGCTTCATATGGAGTAATAGATTTAAAAGCTTTCGTAGGACACTTGTTTAGTACATAAGTGGCACACATGATGGCGTCAAACCAAAAAGAATGCGGCAAAGATTGACTTTTGACCATACATTGTGCCATTTCCATAAGTGACTTGTTTTTCCTCTCAGCAACACCATTTTGCTGAGGTGTATAAGGCACTGTACATTGGTGTTTTATCCCATGACTAGCCAGAAATGCATTGAATTCATGAGACATATACTCCCCCCCCTCGATCGAAACAGAGGGTGCCCATAGTACATTTCGAGACATTTTCAGCCATAACCAGAAATTCTTTGAAGCACATAAAAACTTTGGACTTCGCTTCAAGCAGAAATACCCATGCATGCCTGGAGTAATCATGAATGAAAGTCATGAAATAAAGGTAATTGCCCAAGGACGGAGTTTGCATGGGCCCACAAACATCACTATGCACAAGCTGCAACCTACATGTGGCTCGAACTGAACCATCCTTTGGAAACTTAGAACACTGTATCTTACCCAAAATACAGCCTTCACAAACATGTTTGACGAGTGCTTTAAGAGGCGGCAAAGAAGCAACCATATCAGTTTTCTGGAAATTGGCAAAATTCAGATGACCAAAACGTGCATGCCAAAGTTTTGCCTCTGAAATAGCCCTTGAATTTGCAACAACATTTGCAAAATTTTGTCCATACTTGTCATACAAAGTGAACTTATACAGTCCACGGCACAAAAGGCCAGATGCAACAATTTCATCATCAAAACTCAGAGATCATGAAATGTACATTTGCCATCCACAAATTTGACTACAAGTCCAAGTCTAGCAAGTGTGGATACAGACAAGAGATACTTCTTGATCCCAGGTACATAAAGTGAATCAACAAGTGTGAAGGAAATGCCATTTGCAGCAGTAAGCACAATCTTTCCAACTCCCTGAACTGGATAAGAGGCATTGTTGGCACAAGTGATTGAATTCCCATGAGGGACAGACTCGAAAGAGGTGAATAATTCATGATGTGAGGTAATGTGCTTTGTAGCACCACTGTCGAAATACCACACATGTGAATCTGCAGCAACTCAAGCATGCATCGTGGACATCAAGTGTAAGTACACTCTGCGCTAAAAGCCCATTCTACGTCAACATAAGCATTACAGTCTGCTTTTACAGAAGACTCAACAATGGCTGCATTTGTAGTGGAACCAGCATTTGCAGTGGAACCACCGTCTTTCTTCTTAGCCTCTTTGTCCTTCAACTTAGGACACTGCTTCATCAAGTGATCATTAGCCTTACAATAATGGCAATGCATCTTCTTTTTGCCCTTATCACCAGAATTTCCAGACGAATTGCTGCCAGCAAATGCATTAGGAACAGAAGTTTTGCCACTTGTAGTAGAACCATAAGAAGTGGCTGCATTGCTGTTATCACCCTTTCTTTGAGAAGACATAAAAGCCTATTCAACTGCATGCTGCCTAGTCCTGTTTTTTCTGGAAAGTGACTCTTCCAACAGCAATGTGCATAATGCATCAAACTTGACAACTTCAGGATTTTCTTGGGTCATAAGTCTCCAAGTACTAGCAAAAGTCTGGTAAGAATCTGGTAAGGCATCAAGAACAGTCTGCACAAGGGAGCTGTCTGAAATGACTTCACCTGCAGAAATAAGTTGCTCATTGATATCCTTGACACTAGCAAGGAAAGTGTCCATGTCATCTTCCTCATGCATAATCTTCGACTCCAGCTCTTTACGCAACAAAGCAATTTTAGCCTCATTGTGGCTTGCATAAAGACCTGCTAGAATATCCCAAGCCTGTTTTGCAGATTTTGCTGAACGGATGTGAGGAACAATGGTGTGCTTCACAGACAACGCAATCAATGCCTCAGCCTGCACATCCTTTACATCCCAACGAGCTTGTTCCGTCGAAGGCAAAACAACTCTAATAGCATCAATCCTTGCAGCAAGACCTGCAACATCCTCAACACGCCTACATCCTCAGAAGCAGGACGTACATCAATGCCCTGCACAATATTCTAGATGCCCTTTGACACAAGAATGTGTTGCATCATATAAGCTCACATAGGGTAATTGTCCCAATCCAACCTGTCCTCAGTAGCAAACATCTTGAAGACATCTGTGTTGTTGTTAGCCATGGTAAATGCTGCATCTGATGTGAAAACTGCCTGAAAATAGGAGAAACGGAGCGGGAACAACACGTGCTATATAGCACAAACCATAGAAGAATGTAAGGCACCTGTTATGCAAAAATTGACACAGACAAAAATTCTGCACAAAATGACGAAATTGCTTGTGCAGACCTGCATGTAGTGGAAACGAAGGCCAAAATGAGCCCGAATCAGAAATCTGAGCAGACTAAGCTCTACGAGCCTCCCGAAATATTTGTCAACCTGCAAACACTCACCAAACCTCACTGTAATCGGAGAAAGTGAGTAGGCGTGTGCTGGATTAGCTGGTGACTAAGCCCAGAAGGACGTAACCTACTCTAATATCAATTGTTGGAATTAGGATTGCAGAGAAACACACACAACTTGGAGAAGATGAAGGAACTTCAAGGCACACAATAGAGAGTGTGTTACTTAGTGTGCAATGGAAAGATAGATAGCCCTAGAGTGATGGGCATATATACAATGCACGGGGGAAAAAACCTCCTTAAGAGAGAAAAAAGCTCCGGTGGTCCTAGTGTGTTCACACACATCACTACCACATGTGTATGGTAACAAAGAGAGCACTGCATTCTTATTGTATAGAGTGTACGGGTTTAGATTTTAGATCGTATTTGTGAGGACTTGCAATGATGGTCTTTATGAATCTTGGACTTGCTTCAAAGCATCATTAAAATAGTGTGGTTGCACGCTAGACTGAGCAAGCCTCCCTTTGGATGAGTTCTTGTGATGATGTATACCTTTAATGTGGATATATTCCATCACGGTTTCAAACACATAAAAATTAGTCTTTTTTAATACTGTTTATTTACAACCAAAAATATAAATTTTGTAATATTGTTTATACTCAACAAAAAATAAAATTTTGTAATCCATCTTTATTTATTTGCAACAAAAAATAGAATTTTGTAATCCCAAGTGTTTTACAAGGTCTTTTCTACATGAAAATAAAATTTTTAGGTTGAATTTATCTTCTCAAATACCTAGACCTTAAAAAAAGTTGTATTCTTCTCATTCTAGTTTTCTTTTATAAAAAAAAGAATAGTTAAATGTTTCTACACTAGTGATTTACTGTCATTCTCATAATTTGGCAAACTTTTATTTTTGAATTTTATTCAAACAAACTTTCTCTCTCTCCTCTCCTTGAAGAGTGCGCAACGTGTGCGCAGTGAGAGGGGGAAGAAGAGTAGAGCTTGTTGGTGGAATTGTGAGGATTGTAATAATGCCTCACTACTCCTTATTGTTCAATATGATTAGAAGAATAGATAAGATTAGTACAGTTAGTGTGATGGGTGTTTGGCCAGTTGACCTAAACCTTAACAATCTCCCACTTGAAGGCGAATGTGGCACGAGTGGCTATATGTGTAAGTATGTACATCCATATAATCATGAACCATTCAAGTGGCTTCACCCTACAACCATCATCTCCACATGTAATTGGCAAAGCACTTTGAGGATAGGCTCTTTGTGAGAGCATCTACAAAGGTGTCATCCGTATGAACCTTGACTAGCTCAATGCGCTTGCTAGCCAATATGTTGTGTATCACATGATAACGGATATCTATGTGTTTCAACTTGGAGTGAAAATCAGGGCTCTTTGCTAATGTGATTGCACTCTGACTATCACAATGCAACATTGTAGTATGAGTAATTCCAAGATTTCCCACTAGGTGAGCTAACCACACATGTTCATTGCTAGCATAAAAATAGCCACATGCTCTGCCTCTATGGTGGAAGATGACGTACAACTATGGAGACACAATCTCCATGACATAACTACTCTAGAAAAAAGGAAAACATAGCCAGAGATGGATCTTTGACTATCCATACAACCCGCATAATTTGCAATAGTGTAACCCACAATGGACGCATCATTGTTCCCAAAATGTAAGCACTTGTTTGTCGTACCTTTCAGATATCTCAAGATGTACTTCACTGCTTCCTAGTGCTTTTTGCCAGGATTTTCCATGCTAACCATTCCCATTGCCAAAGGAATGTCCGGCCTTATGGCTACCATGGCGTACATGATTGTTGACTGCTATTGAAGAATATGGTACCTTGAAAATTTTCTCTTTGTGATCATCAAATCTGGGAGCATCATTCTTGCTAAGTTTGTCATATGCTTGCATTGGGGTACTCAATGTAGACTCCTCTTGTGCATAGTAAAACATTGCAAGACCTTGTGGATATATGTTTCCTGAGACAACTCTAGTATTCCAGATTTTCTATTCCTCTTGATATGCATACCAAGAGAGTGACTTGCATTGCCCAACTCCTTTATAGAAAACTGCATGCTAGGTGACTTCTTGAAGATGGAAATCTTGGCATTGGACTTATCAACAATGAGAATATCATCAACATAAAATATCAAGATGATAAGTGAACCATCATTCAACTTCTTGGTATACAAACATTGATCTTCTTAGCTCTGTACATAACCTTGGGACTACATGTACTTATCAAATTTGTGGTACCACTACCTTGAGCCTTGCTTTAGACCAATTATGCCCTTTTAGGCTTCTCAGGTTTGACTTGAAAACCTTTGGTTGTTTCATGTAGACATCCTCATCAAGATCCCCATGAAGGAAAGCCGTCTTCATGTCCATCTGGACAAGTTCCACGTCCTCAGTGGCTACTGGTCCAAGAATAAGACACAATATAATCTTGACTAGTGGAGAAAATATTTCATCAAGATCCACACCTTTCTTTTGCTTGAAACCTTTAGCAACCAAATCTAGCCCTATACTTAGGCTCAATATCTTCTATTGTATACTTTTTCTTATACACCCATTTGCAAGGCAAGGCTTGCTTGCCCTCTAGCAACTCTCTCAATTTCCAAGCATTTTCCATAATTGATGCATACTTTGATTGCATTTCCTACTCCCACTTCACATTTTCTTCCATCTCAGTAGCCTCTTGATAGCAGGTAGGCTCTCCGTAGTCAGTGATTGGCAGATAGTTTAATCCTATCTAAAATCGCTCAACGGCATGAGATGCACATGTAGATTGCATCACTACCTGGATGCTCGATTTTTCTCTCTCAAGAGCATCACTAGCTCTCTCTCAAAGAGTATTAGTGATAGGTACATCGCTAGTAGACTAAGCTTTTTGCATAGTTGAACTTGAGGCTACGTCTTTAAATTTTATTTTGCAATATTCAATCTCTTTCACAGGTTTTCTGTGCATCTTTGATTCATTAAAGATCACTTGTAAGCTACGAATAACTCTTTGAGATTTTGGGTGCCAGAGATGATAACCCATCTCTCCATCCGCACCATAGCCAATGAAGATGTATTTGTGTGACTTGGGGTCCATCTTCTTTCTAAGCTCTTTAGGTACATGTGAGAAGGCCTCACACCCAAACACACGTAATATGTCATAATTAGATTTCTTGTTTGTCCACATCTCCTTTGGAATCTTGTAGTTCGATTGTGTACTATGTGACATGTTGATTATATACATTGATGTCATAACAGCCTCTCCTACAAACTCTTGACGTAAATTTGCCATAGATAACATGGAAGTGTTCAATAACTCCATTCTTAGCAAGCGTGTACGACATAGTATACTACCACCAAATTCCTCTTTTGCTCCAAAATTCTTAAACTTGGTGGAGACGTACTCTCCCCCGTTATCAGTGCACAAATACTTCAACTTTTTTCTTGATTGGTTCTCAACCATAGCTAGGAACTTTTGGAAGACATTAAAGACTTTGGCATTCCTCTTCAAGAGGTAGGCCCACACCTTTTGAGTAGAATCATCTATGAAAGTCAAGAAATATAATGCCCCCCCAAAGACTTATGTGGCATTGGTCCACGTAGATCACTAGGAACCAAATCTAGAGGATTCCCTAACTTCCAATCTAGTGGTGCAGTGGTAAGTCTAGCCTATTTCCCATACATGGAATGCTCACAAAAACTAAAATCATAATAGTTTAACTTAGGGATAAAGCCAAAACATTGCAATTGCTCAACTACATAGATAGAGTTTTATCTTTCATAAAAGAGGCATACAAGGAATATAATGAGCATGACCAAGTTACCTTTTCTGACAATCTAGGAACTATTGCCAAACACTCTAGTGTATCCAAGATCATCAAACTATCCTATTAAAACCAAGCTCTTAGTTAGCTTTGATACATGTCTAACACCTCACTGCATGAACTACCATTGCGCATACGTAGCTTCACATCTCCAGTGCCACACATCTCAAGGTGATGAGAATCACCCAGCTTAACTGAACCATGTGTAGAATCATAAACTAAAGAATCACTCCTTGTGAGGATTAACATGAAAATTGGCACTTGAGTCAATAATCCAATTATACGCATAGAATTTGTCAAGAGCTAACACTTTCTCTAGACTCAAATCAGAAGTGAGGACTACTACATCTAATGGTTGTGGCATGTTAGAGAAAACATCAACATGTGGAGACTCAATGATAATGAGCTCCTCTATTGTAGCATTCAATGTTCCTTGTGTTACATCCACGGCTCTTGCTACATACATCCTTACAATCCTCAGAACAATTGTGGCTATTGATACAACTTCTCTACCTTTGATTTTTCCTATGGCTACTTTCACTAGCCATATACACATCACCATTCTCATTAGTGTTAAGAGACCGACGTTGAATCTCTTTTATGAGTAAAGCATTAGTAACATCATTGAAAACAAGTTTGCCCTTAGGGGAAAAGTTACTAATGGAAGTGTTAAATGTCTCCCATGATGCAAGCAAAGAAAATAGCAAGAAAATGGCTTTCATTTCATCATCAAAATTAAGCCCCTTTGAGGTCAACTGAGTAAACACACTGCTAAACTTGTTAAGGTGTGAAGTGACACTGCAACCTTCCTTCATATTCAAACACGTGAGCTTTTTCATGAGAAAAACTTTGTTTGAGGTACTATTTCCATCCCAAGCTGAGCCAAATGACTCCCATAATTCCTTTGCAATAGTCTTGTCCATAATCATAAAGAAAATGGGCTCACAAAGGTGCAAACGAATGGTTGCCATAGCACGAGCATCAAGCTCCTCCCACTGATCATCAGCGTAAACACCATATTTATCCTCTTTCAATGGCATTGCAAGGCCCTTATTGACCAAGATATCAAGCATACACTGATTCCATATCATAAATTTTATGCCATCAAACTTCTCGATATAAAACTCTTCTTGTTACCATATACATGTGGTAGTGATGTGTGTGAACACATTAGGACCGCCGGGGCATTTTTTCCCTCTTTAGGAGGTTTTTTCCCCCGTGCATTGTATATACGCCCATCACTCTAGGGCTATCTATCTTTCCATTGCATACTAAGAAACACACTCTCTATTGTGTGCCTTGAGCTTCCTTCGTCTTCTCCAAGCTGTGTGCGTTTCTCTGCAACCCTAATTCCAACAATTGGTATCAGAGCACGTCACGTCCTCCGGGGCTTAGTCGCCAGCTGCTCTAGCACACAAGTGAACTGTCTGAAATGACTTCACCTGTAGAAATAAGCTGCTCATTGATATCCTTGACACTAGCTTTCTGCAGAAATCCGACAATTGATATCATATTTCTGCAAACGTAGCAGACTTACATGCTTTTTTAGACTCAGATTGGGCTGGTTGTTTTGACACAAGAGTGTCCACAAGTGGTTTTTGTTTCATGCTTAGCAGTTCATGTATATCATGGTTGAGCAAGAAGCAACCTACTATGGTCACTTCGAGTTGTGAGGCTGAGTACAGAGCAGTCTTCACAGCTACGGTTGAGTGTGTATGGCTCAGACGCCTTATGGCTGATTTGGGTGTTGGACAGGACACTGCCAACACTATCTACACTGACAGCTAGAGTGCATTGGCAGTTGCGAGGAACCTAGTTTTTCATGCTTGCACAAAGCACATTGAGGTGAATTACCCCTATGTCAAGGAGAGGCTCTCAGCAGAAGAGATCATCTTGGCTTATGTGCCAACACAGGACAACCTTGCAGATCTTTTCACAAAGGCATTGTCTCGTGAGAAGCTTGAAGCTTTCCGCAAAGCTTTGGGCTTACTCCCCTTTGCGGACTGATCATGTCCTCAGGGCATGGCACTTCCCTTTACTCATGTGCCAGCTCTCGTTCATCGCATCACTTCAGAGGGGATTTGTTACCATATACATGTGGTAGTGATGTGTGTGAACACATTAGGACCACCGGGGCATTTTTTCCCTCTTTAGGAGGTTTTTTCCCCCGTGCATTGTATATACGCCCATCACTCTAGGGCTATCTATCTTTCCATTGCATACTAAGAAACACACTCTCTATTGTGTGCCTTGAGCTTCCTTCGTCTTCTCCAAGCTGTGTGCGTTTCTCTGCAAACCTAATTCCAACACTTGTTTGTTAAAAGTTTCAACTATGACTGAGGAGCAAATGCAAGAGAGCGAGACTATGAGTTTTTGGAAAAAAATTTGTGGAGATTTGGGAAGAGTCTTCTTTGCATAGAGATCAAAATCTCAAAACCAAAACAAGAAAATCAATGCACAAATGTAAAAGAGTGCTAATAGGGTATAAAATCGCCTATACTACTAAAAAATCACTATCAAAAGAGTGCCAACTTGGCATCAAAGAACATATACTCGTCTATAGATATCCTATGGCTAGGAGACACTTTGGGATATCTAGCAACCTAATCCACCTCACACTGAGTAACCTGACTGTAGAAGGCGAGAACTACCTCTAGCAAGACGGATGGACATCAGAAGGTTCCAGAAGCAATCACAAACAAGTTACCACGGTAACTGATAGTGAACAGTCAGTCACACACCGACAACCTATAAATAGGACCCAATATTCAATTTTGAGGACTCTTAGACTATCGACTCTTGGGCTTGTGGGAAATCTTGTGACTCTTGTATCACTTTGTAATCATCTTATAACAACATCTTATACTGTTGCGCTCTCTCTCTTTTGTAATTCCAAATCGATGTACTGGTATACTTAATGCTCACTAATTGTACACTGAACATTTTGAATACAATTTGAGTTCTAGTTCCAGTCAAGTGTTTCATAATTTCAATTTCCAGTTCTGTCTTTTAGTAGTTTGAAGTGCTATCTGAATTCTTTGAATCTAACATCTCTAACTCTAAGTACCAACCTAGAATAGCTATCTGAACACATCTAGCTCATTCCATTTTAGCAATCATGATGGTTTGATCTAAGTCACTCTAGGACAAACAAACTACCTCACATATGGTATTAGAGCTACTGCATGTCAACAATGTTAACCAGAAGGAGCACAAGAGGCCACCGACCAGCCACTTGATTTAGGGAGAACCCTGACATAGTGAGTTCAATTCCAAAGGAGACCAAATTAGGCTCTGAAATTAATCAACACCTTGGGAATGAATTGATGTCCCTCTAGGAGGGGAAACTACTAAGGAATCATGGGATTCACAACATTCCAATCAATTCAGGCGTCGGAGAGCCGAAAGGGCTGAAAGGAGAAGTAGGTCTAATGGATTCCAAAGTAAAAAACAAATGATGACAGTGACAAGATTTGAAGAACTCATCGCTCATCATACAAGGACACCAAGAAGAAAGTGGAAGAGATAGTCTCAAAGACGAAGACAGAGAACTATGAGGCGGATATTGATCACTATGACAAGAAGAAGTCACGAGACAGGAAGCCAACACACAAAACAAGAGTCAATAAAAGTAATGAAAATTCTAGCAAAATTTTGTTTTTTATATTCAAAGGTGGAAAAAAGGATAACCCTGATGTACACATACAAGCTTTTGAGCGATACACAAAGCTGAAAGATATTGATGAAGATAAATGGGGGGAGCATTTTCCCCAAACATTGAAGGGACGTAGCTAGAAATTGGTACTATCATTACCCAACCTGCAGACTGAGATCGTACAACAAGCTCATCAAAGCCTTCAATGGGAATATTTAAACAACAGGGGGGATGAAGATATTCTCTATGATCTTGATAAGATTAAGCAAGGTAAGTTGTCAGTCAGGAGCTTTGTAGAAAAAATCAAGAGATTGATGAGACAACTACAAGAACCTCCTTGAAAAAACAAATGAGATCTTGGTTCTTGGATGGATTCCGAAGTAAGAAGTTGAGAGAGCCGGAGGTACTAGCACCGATGAAGAAATTTAATGACTTGGTACAAAGGGCACTAAAATTGGAGCAGCAGGCAAAAAAGGAGAAGAGCCACTCGAAATGACAATTCAGTGACATTGCGTCTTCTACTAACAAGAGCTCTAGGTCCAATTCCAGTTCCAGTTCTTTTGACAACAAATCAGACGAGAAAGTTAAAGCCAAGAAGAAGGGGTCCTGGACCTGGAAGATTGAAGAAATGTCCATACAAATTACTGAGATAGCAAAGACAAGACCATCAGTGAGGAAAGTAGAAATTGTGTTCCAAATGTTGATCAAAGATCACATGTCAAATGAATGTTCCCAATATACATATTGTAAGGCCTTCGGTCATGTTTGGAACAATTGCGGGATAAGAATTCACCATTTCAAGAAGGGAAAGGACCTGTCGATGATTGCACTCACCAATTCAAAAGTACCCAAGGTTGATGGAGCCAATTGGTCTAGAGAAAATGAAGCCAACATGAAAACTGGAGTGGGTCGAGGGTGCTACTAGAATGGAGCTGGCAGGAGTAGGGACAGAGGAGACTTCTCCAAGAGGAACATGAACTGCTACGTCTGTGGCAAGTATGGCCGCTTTGCAGCTCAATGAACACACTTGCCGTAGCTAGAGGTAGCTGACAAGAAACCATTAGAGCTAGTACTAGTGAGAGTGTTCACCAGAAGTAAGGGATTTGTGATTGAAGAGATTCCTATTGAAAAAGAGAATCAGACTGTTGAAGCCAAAAAGTGGGATCAACATAGAAAGATGGAAGGCTAAAGGTAAAGAGAAGATTGTAGATAACTGCAACAAATAGAGGGAGCTTGCAGCAAAAATTATTGAGAATTTGTCAAGAAAGTTGCCAGAACAACCATAATGTTTAGAAGCTCAAAGCATTCAGAAGTTACCACCTTCGTCTTTGACACCAAGAAAGGAGAAAGTAGAAGATAGTCTCGAGGAGTCTATGATTGCTACAATACAGAGTTTGGTAGATGAAACAAGGCAAGTCAGAGAAAACTTGACCGACGGTGGAAATACTGGCCTGGGGAAGAATCAAGTCGATTCATCATAGAGCCAACCAACAACCAGAAAGCAAAACAATGAAATGGAACTATGAAGACACTCAAGAGGAGAAGTCTTTTGGTTTAGACAGTGGCAGCTCTGGCAATGAGCCAGTGAATTTGGCAGCCATCCAAGATGATGAAGTTCTGTTGATCCAAATAAATTATAAGCTCAAAAAACAATGGGAACCATTGTCAGATGTCATTTTGGATGGAGGAGCTGGAGTAAACATTCTTGACGAGCATCTCAAACAAAAACTGGGAATAATGGAGATGAAGCCAACTCCATTTAGAATAAGGACGGTGGATCATAGAGTAGTCCAAGCCACCATACTTATTGAAAACATGTAGATAAGGGTGGGGAAAGAAAAGTTCAAAACTAGCTTTTTGGTGTTAGATGTTCAAGGAGCCTAGGGGTATGTTGCTAGGAAAACCATGGCTCGACCATGCCTCAAGACTATTGGAGCCATACATGACTACACAAAACAAACTTTAATTATCCAGGCTCCAGTGGAAGGATTTAGATAAAGACAAACAACAAGAGAACATGGAGAAAAGCTTTAAGACCAAAGGAACTATGTAATAAATATGGAACGAAGAAGATTGAGAGGTTGCTAGCCTCCACGAACATGTTTCCCTTAACAAAAATTGATTTCAGTACTATACTGATGGACAAGGAATAAACTGAATGACAAAAGAAGCAATATACAAAACAATTTATTGAGCTAAATCATGGAGAAATGTCATAGTCATATTGATGGTCGAATACCAGCACAATCTACATCAGAAATGTTTAATTTTAGACCAGAGGAAGACTCTAGTTCAACAAATGGTTCAACAACTTCTGATGAAGAAACTCCAATACTACTCACAAGTAATAAAACAATCAAAACCATTCTCACTAGAATTGTTTAGAAGGAACCACATCAATGGGATGCCACATTGCTTACAAGGTCACTAGAAGAATGACTCCATTTAAATTGTTTTATGGAACAGAAGCAGTAGTACCCATGGAATTTGTCATTCCAAGCTTACGACTGGTTGTGCATGGAATAAATTTTAATCAGAACCTAAAACAATGATTGGATGATTTGCTACAGCTGGATGAGATAAGACAGAGGGATTTATTGGAACAAGAAGTGGTGCAACAAAGGAAAAAGAATCGGCATGACAATAGGATGAAGGTCAAAGAATTCTAGAGAGGTGATTTAGTAATGCTATACTAGTCCAAACTCGGACCAAAGAAGCCGAATTTGAAAAATAGCTTGGTCATGACCATATAAGATAGATTGGGTATTCTCTAACGGGACAGTGAGACTTAGAGATTTTTCAAGTCTACTATTAATGGGGCCAAGGTCAAGCTATATTATTCAAGAGTAGAAGAGCATTAGGGGAATTTTGAGGTCACTTTTGTGCCCTGTAAGAATATGTAGAGAGAGAATATATACTTTATCTTAAAAATAGTGAAATGTTTGTAAAAAGGTGAGTTTGCGTCCTTTTTGCGTCCTTTTTACCTCCACCGAAACATGTCATTGTCAAATCTTTCTAGGATCTTTCGTATTCTAAAAAATACTCCCTCCAAAACTAACGAAAACGTCAGTTCTGGCCCAAAATTCAAAATTTCCAAAAGCTGAAACAAACCTTTTCTGTGTCGTCTTCTTCCTCGTATCTGCACAGCTTTTTCCTATAGTACTATCTCTGACAAATACTGTTAACAGACTTCCATGAGGAAGAGAAGAAGCTTATACCATCTACACATTGAGCTAAATGAAGAATATTGTCCAGTGCGCAAGAGAAACAAATGTGCAGAGGTGTCCTCGTCCATATTTGAAGCAATGCGGCAAGATCAAAAAAATCACATTGATCTCTAGACTGATGGAAGATTGTATCCAGTGGACCCAATGACAAAGAGCACTCCCCCATTCTCAAATTGTTCATCTTTGATAAAATTTGTGGGTGATGGTCAAAGAGGGTTGCTGGGTTATACACAGAGTCTTGCGGCAGTGAGAGATATTCTTAAGTTAGAAGATCATTTGACCAAACAAATGATAAATACTCTTAAACAACAACTTGAGGAATGTAAAGAGAGAAACGAAAAGCTACAAACTCAGCTCAAACAAGCTAGAAGCAAGAATACAATGTTAGGAAACAGACAAAGAGAAAAGAAGTTAAAGAACATTGAAGCCTTGAGACGTGGTGGAGGAGGTTGCAGCAGGAGAATCAGAGCAGCAAGGTATTGTTATTTTATATGATTCTGCTTATGCTTATTTTATATGATTCTCCTTATGTTAGGTTGTTAATCTTTTTGTTAAGTTGTATTGTGATTCTGCTCCACATTATTATGCTTATGTTATTGTTATTATGCTATTGTTCTTTATTAAATGATTAATATTCAGTTAACTTTAATTTAGTTTGTTTATTTTGTTGGTGTCATTTGGACAATAATCAGTTAATTTTGTACCTTTTGATTTAGGACTTTGCTACAACCAAACTCTGCATCAAACATGGAAATGGTAGCTAAACATTATTGTGATGTTTTACCTCTCAAGGTTGCCAAAAAGATTTTCACAGAGAAGAAGTTTAAAAAGGCAAAGGAGCAGTGCATTGAGGGATTTTTGCAGAGCTCTTGCTTGGACAAGGAGGATGTGCAATATACTATGGATAAGGTAGGCATTAGCAGAGATGGTTATAGCAAGCTGTTCAGAAATATGAAGTCAAGGTTAAAGCAATGTAAGGTCAGGTCCTGTTTGCTTCCAAAGCCATCCATTGTGCAGCAGGCAAGGAAAAAGATCAATGAGAGGATAATGGAGATGTTGGGTGAGCCTCACCACATTCATGGTACCTATCATGGTAAAAAGAGGGATCTTCAATTTGACGAGTTCAATAATATTTTCCTTGACTTGAAGACACTTCAGAAGGAAATGATCAGATTCTATGAGCTGGAGCATACAGAAGCAAATGGTGTTGTCAGTTTTGTGATAAAGCTTGATGAATGTGAGATTGTTAAGAACAGAAAAATTGAGAGGATTTCCATAACTTTAATGAATAGAGCATTGAAACCAAAGGATACCAAGTACTTCAACGTGCAATTGGAGAAGAATGTCTGGTGGCTAGGTGCTTTTGAAGTAGAGAGTGAAGACTTTGATGTTCTGGATTGGGTTTTCCATCAAACAACAATACCCGAAGTCATTAATGCACAAGAATTAGGGGAAGAGCTTGAAGTTGAAGGGTTTGGAAGTTACAGGGTGGAATGGCACATGGGAGGAGACCTTAAAACCCTTAAATGTATGTACAATGTCTCCAAAGGAGCTATGGCAAAGAGCCCTTATCTGTATTGTATGGCATCAGCAAAAGAATGTAATCCTGCAAATTGGAACAAAGCACCCAATAGGCATACTCAAGATCCAAACTTCAAAGAAGTTTTAAATATTCCACTTGCTAATGTCCACATATGCACTCTGCATGCTCTTTGCAGAATTGTGGAGAAAATTGTACATCTCTATGTGGGGTTTGCCTGGAAGTTACAGCCAAAAGCAGCTAGAGATGCTGCAATCAAATGTATTGAAACGGTTTTATCAGAAATTGGCCTTCACAGTGGTAAGGTTAAGATTGAAACAGACCTGAAGAGGTCTTCAAATGGAAACAATGTGCCTAGAAAGGTATCTGTTGGTGGTGTGAAGGCCAGAGCTTTCCTAGGGTTTCATGGCAAACTAGGAAAGGTAAATGCCAAGAAGGGTTCATCCAATGTGAAGTATAACCAGTGGAAAGCTCTCCACAATGCCATCAAAGATCATGGTCTTGAAGGTACATCAAGAAACAAAAAGGCAGAGGTATGGGAATCACTAGACAAAGTATTTTCCTACTGTGATAAGACATCCTGGGGAAAAAATGATCTGCCAAATTTCAAGAAAGTGCTCAATAACTTCAGAAGTGCAATGAAAGATGCTTGGGATCAGGAATTCACACATTACATGGTAAGTTTTTTATTCCTTTTTAATATGTACATACTTTTAGTTTGGAAGCATATGATTAATCTCATACTTACTAATTATTGACACACTTTTACTTTGCCAGCATATAATTTACAATCACACTCCCTGGTTTGTAAAGAGATGGGGCTCCCTGTCCATATGGTCTACACAAGGCATGGAGAAATCCCATTATCAAGCAAGAACCAAGTTTTTCAAGCAGACAAGACATGGAGGAGGTGCAGTGAAGGCAAACAGCTTGCTTGAGGTTTTCCAATGGTTCTATTATAGACAAATATGGCATAGAACCAGATCAAAAATGACAAAGAAAGCACTACTGAACTCAGATTTAGCAAATGCCTTACACAGGAACAAGCAGAAAAGACAAAATTCATATAATAGTTCATCTGCAAATGAAAAATTCTTACAATGGCTAGCTACAAGAGAGAGACAAGGTAGAAAGTGGACCAAAGTACAGGTATGAGCAAAGTCAGTCTTTTGATGAAGGTACATCAACTTCACCCCTAAACTTCAGAAACTTCTGCTTATTGTAGCCTATCATTTGTCTCTTGAGGTCCCCAGAGTGGGCAAACACATAGGATGCCATTGTTGCAAAATAACTAGCTCTAGAACCAGTAAGGCCAGGGAAGAATCCAAAAATTCTGATGGCTTCCTCCTTTTCCACCAATATTAACTTCTCTAACCCTGGAGGAAGCTGATATGAACCAACAACCTTTGCAAGTGCTTTAATTGCAAGCATTGGCAGCAATGGTTCTCTTGTAAACTTGTTATGGAATATAATGACAGTCTCTTTGTTGAGCTTCCCAATAAAGTGTCCCAAGCTCTGGTTCCTTCCTAAATTTAAGGGTCTGGAACCCTTCCCCCTGCCAAGGAATTTGTCTGTGTCCAGTATTTCAATCTGCAAAAATATGTCTTGGTTAATTGTTCAGCACATTAATAAGACAGGGCAAAATGGTCATTAACATACCTTAGGAGACTCATCCTCCTCAAACAAGGCAGGTTCCCATATATCAATGGATCTAGTTGGCCTTACTTCATAATCTCTGGTCTTTTCCTCTCCCATATGCTCTATTTTAAGCCTTTTCTGGATCTCATTGAACTCCTCTTCAAAAGGTACACCCTGTTGCTCATATCTCAGAACAATGTCCTGCACATGCTTTCCAACACTTGAGCTGTCAATAAAATTTTATGCCTCTGTGTCCAAGACTGCTAAGGGGCAAGGTGAGTAATCAATAAATCCTATGTCATTAGATCCCCACTCAGCCAAAACTGCCAAAGCATAATCTTCCCTTAGATCAAAAAGATGCTGAATGTCATTCAGCAAAACATATTCCTTTTTGTTAACTTTGTATGTGGGAAATGTTGCTGTGCAATGCAAAGGATCAACATCTTCATCCTCAATGTCAACATTCTCCACTTTAGTGATGTTTTCTGCTTTAAATTTTGCAATGTCCAGCATCTCAGTGCTTTGTAGCTTCTCTTCCTCTTCATGGAACTCCATCTCTATCTCCTCTTTCTCCTGGTCCTCCTCAGCCTGGGAAATCTGCTTTGGAATCTCTTTGCCCTCTGGTGTTGGGAGTACACTGAAGAAAATGATAAGTCCAAGGTCATAATCTACCAACTGGCAATGCATATTACCATGAAATTTGCAAGGCTTTATGATCTTTTGCCAGTCTGGATGAAGGCTTGACCACTTCTTTGCAATACCTGTCGTTGACAAGCTACCTGCTTTGCATATATCAACAAAATGAACAAGATTGTCAAGTCTCTGATCTCTGATCAATTCTGTATATATCTCTTTCAAGTCACTAATTTGTGTAGAGAAGCCATCCACAAGTGCTTGAAGATCAAAGGCAGCATTAAAAATCTGTTTGACACTTTGAAATCTTGTAAGTTCATTAACTTTGTAAAGAAAAGACATCAGCCTATCATCAGCGGTCTCTTGTATATCCTCTGTATCCATTATGACAATCCACAAATGCTCAGCTGAAAAAGAGAAAAGAGAAGTCTATCAAGACATTAACCACCCTTCTTTATATCAAGTCTACAAACAAATTAAAAGCATAAAATTGTCAAGCACATTAAGCGCACAAATTAAGCGCAAGCAAAAAAGAATTACATAAAATTGTGACATGCTAAGTTTGTGAAAACAAGGAATAAAGTGGTGAGTAAACAAACGCATGGTGAGGCCGCCGTCGAGGAGGACAGCCATCAGACAAAGCAAGTAGCAAAGAACCTGAGACCCATGGTACTTTGTAAAACTGTGGATAAGAGAGAGAGAGAGAGAGAGAGAGAGAGAGAGAGAGAGAGAGAGAGAGAGAACCTGAAGCTGAGAGAGAACCTGAGCTTGACTGCGAACTCTGAAGCGACCTGCGCCAATCCTACGCGTCGTCAATCGTGGTGGCAAATTTCTATTCAATACCCTGCGCACTGTGGAGAGCGTAGTTGATGTAGCTGTTTCTATTACTTCGTTTAGCTTTTGACGGTGCAGCTTTTTTTTAGCACTGTAAATAGCTGCCACGTGGGTGAATGGGAGGGGAGAGATCTAAAAATCTCCACTATGCTAACGAAGTAAAAAAGAAACTTGAGGAGCAAAAAGTCTCACTCCTCTCGGTTGCAGATATTAAGACCTCAACTAAGGTCCTTGGTGCATCACCCAATATTTCACCATTCAAGATTATCAGCCCTAAGTCAACGCTCAAAAAACAGTTTCTTGCCAATCTTATTAAAAAATCTTTGTCTTACATTTGAGGTAAACTTTTTGCTTGATTTTTCATGTGGCTATTGTTTAGGTTGTTTTCAACAACCATTTGTGTGTAGGTCAAGTTATTGCTTGTGTTTCTAAGCACTTCAATAGTGTTGGAAAAATCTCATTGATTCCAATGAGAAAGCTATACAAGATTCTATGAAAGCATATCGTTAGCTCAATTTTTCAACCTAGCTAAGAGCAATAATCAAGAGGTCTTAAAGTAGGAGGAGACGAAAGAGAGAAAATACTAGATAGAGGGAAAGAGAAGAAGAGGTGGTGGAGAGAGGTTAGTAGAGTGTCCTCAAAATAGCTAGGTGTAAAGGCACACATGTTCTTCTTTTGCAATCATTCCTTCTACTTTAGCTAGGCCACCTTCAATTTCTATTATGTGCATCTTATTGTTCAACCATAAGATGACATATTATCTACCAAGGACAAGTTACCACTCCCTTAGCCAATTGCAAGATAAAAGTCACATTTCTCTTCCTTGGGAAATTGATACTAAGATTTTGTATTAACATCTATTGAAATATGTAAAACCGTGATAGAGTCAGTTGTATCTAAACCACACTTTTGTTTAGTCAATAATTATTCACCTTATATATTATTTTACCTTGAGCTATATGAGCTTGAGGTGATTTTGATAGAAGATATTTAGTTTGTGTGTGTGTGTTTGTGTTTTGCCAGTACAACTTATGGGCACCCTCCTAGTCGGACACATTGTTGAGAGCCGCATTTTTCATATATTATACCCTATTATGTACCCTATTTTTTTCAGAGCCACACACATGAGCCTATGTAATTTTGATCCCTAATATCCCAAAACTTACAAGTTCTTGAGTTGTAAATGTCTTATTGTGTATGAAAGGCCAAGTAACCAACCGATGACCATTAATTAATCCCTAGGTATACAAGCCAATGGCTGTAGTTTGAAAGGAGACATTCTTTTGAATAAAGAGAGGAGCTTTGTGTATATGCTGTCAAGCAATTACTTAGTTTAATTTTTTTAATCAATATACCTCATGATTGGGTAATTTATTTTACATTTTGAAACTTGCATCGTGTTCCTCTTCTCTTGCTCTTTCATTGAAGTGTAAGCACTTTAAGCTCTACTGTGTTTTGTGAGACTAAGTGTCTGCAAGCCTTATTTTTAGACTTGAGTGCTTAAATCATTTTTATATGACATTTTGACTATAGGAAAATGTTCTTAAACCTTAGGGCAACCTGTTTGAATGGTTCTGTTGCAATTTTTATGACCTGGTAAATTATGGATCGTGATTTTTGTACCTTGTCAAAATGCTGCCAAACTTTGTAGACTAGTTTCCTTAGATATAGTATAGATTTTCCTAAAATTTTGTGGCTATCCCATAAGTTTAGTCATCAAAACAACGTGATGATCAAGAGCTATAAGATAGGACATACACATCTTTTTTGATTTTGAGTTATTGATTTGCTTATAGAGATTGATGTCCATTATTGTTAGGTTCATTTCTTGAGATTTGACACCCTCAAAGAGTCTCCATGTCCCATTTGAGTCACTTCCCCAAGTATTGACAAGAGTATGTTCGTGCCAAAAAGCTATGCTATGGATGTCCGTTTGCAATGATCCGCTAACATTGGTGTCGTTGTCAAGGAATGATCCAACAAAATTTTATGACGAAGAGGGTTGTGATTTAATACTCTTCCAGATGGTGAGTGTTATCATGGACTCGGGGTCAGAGATCAAGCACCTAAATACAAAACTATTGAGTGTAAACGTACAGTTGATGAGATTTTATTAGGTATTTGAGTGATGAAAGCGAAGAAGAATTTTAGGACTCACAGGAGAATGAGCTTTTGGGACTCAAATGATAAGGTATCAAGTAGCTGTGGAAATGAAACAAAATCAAAAGAAAAAGAGGTGATCTTCTACAATTTTCCTAATAAAAACCTAGAAGACAAGAAAGGTATCACTCAAAACAAGTGAGGAAGTGGAAACAAAGGAGAGGCCTATGCCTCTTATGAGGAATAAGACGTAGTATTTGATGCTCGTAGGAGCAACAAATTGTGTCAAGGACAAGATCACAAGGAGATTCACATGACACCTGGTTTAACAAAGACAAATAATCCTAAAATACAAAGCAAGTTAAAAACCAAAGCACAACTGAGACGTCATCGAGGATGACAAAAACTGAGCGTAAGTCAGAATATCATAAAATTGAAAAAAACTTTGAAAGAGGTTTAGACAACAAAGAGGGAGAGTGAAGAGGGTTTATGCATAGATCAATTTGACGTACCCTCTCACTATAAAAGATACACCATACAAAATTGCAAGATAGTGGTTCATCAACAACCAATGTGGGAACTTAAAGAACCAAAGACAAATTACAATGGTCATGATAAAGCCAAGCACATAGATTTAGTTAAACCAAGAGAAGAATCAAGACTCGCATATATTACCACTGAACTCACCGAAGAGGAAGAGCAGTTCTTGATAGATACATTCAAAGAGCATAGAGATATATTTGCATGTTCTTATAAAGATCCTAAGGGTGTAGATCAAGACATTTGTCAACACATGATATCCCTTAAAAGTGATGCAAAGCCTCATAGGCAACATCCTATACATATAATGAAACCTTTGCAAAGAAGGTCAACGAGCTTAAAGAGGCAGGGTTTATCAATGAGATTGAGCACACACTGGGTTTCCCCAATTGTGGTAGTACCCAAGAAAAACAGGAAGTTACAAGTATGTGTGAATCTCAAGCAGGTAAATGCAGCTACAATAAGAGACAACTATGCCATGCCTATTATAGATCATGTGATAGAATGAGTTGCAAGAAAGGAAGCTTATAGCTTTATTGATGTCTATAAGCTTATAGCTTTCTTGACGGCTTTTCAGGCTATAATCCGCTTGCCTTAAAGCCAGAGGATCATCATAAGACAATTTTTGCTATAGAATGGGGCATACTTGCTTATAGAGCAATGCCATTTGGCTTATCACATGCACTCGCCACATTCCAAAGGATGGTGAAAAACTTAGCAAGAATGATGCTCCCAAGTTTGATGCTGAGAAATAAAGAAATGCCTTGCCCCCCTGCATATTAAAATGTTGCAAGACCTTGTGAATATATGTTTCTTGGAGACAACTCTAGTATTCCATGTTTTCTATCCTCTTAATATGCATACCACAAAAGTGACTTGCATCTCCCAAATCCTTCATAGCAAATTGCATGCTAGTGACTTTTTCAAGATGGCAATCTCATCTTTAGACTTCCCAGCAACAAGTATATCATCAACATAAAGTATCAAGATGATAAGTGAATGAACCATCGTTTAACTTCCTGGTATACAAGCAGTGATCTTCTTGGCTCCTTATAGACTTGGGATTTCATGTGCTTGTTAAACTTCATGTACCACTGTCTTGAGCCCTGCTTTAGTCCATACAATGCCTTATGCAATCTACACACCAGCTCTACCCTTGTAGGCTTTTTAGGTTTGATGTCAAAACCCTTTGGCTTTCATGTAGACATTCTCATGAAGATCTCCATGAAGGAAAGCAATTTTCACGTCTATCTAGACAAGTTCCATGTCCTCAATGGCTACTAGTCCAAGCACAAGGCAATGTAATCATCTTGACTACTGGAGAGAAAATCTCATCAAAGGCCATGCCTTTTTTTGCCTGAAACCCTTAGCAACCAATCTAGCCTTATACTTAGGCTCATGATCTTCTGCCATGTACTTCTTCTTATACACCCATTTGCAAGGCAAGGCTTGTTTACCCTTTGGCAAATTTATCAATTCCCAAGTTTCATTAGCCATAATTGAGTTATACTCTAATTGCATTGTCTGCTCCCACTTAACACTATCTTCCATCTCAATAGACTGTTGGGAGCAGGTAGGCTCTCCGCAGTCAGTGACCAACAAATAGTCTAACCCTAGTTGAAAGTGCTCAGGGGCATGAAAGACATGTGTAGATATCCTCACTGCTGCTAGACTTTGCTCTCTCAAGAGCATCACTAGCTCTCTTTGGAGCACTATTAGTGGTAAGTACATTGCCAGTAGACTGAGCTATTTGGGGAGCTTGACTTGAGGCTACATATTCAAATCTCACTTTGTGATACTCAACCTCTTTCATAGGCTCTATATGCATCTTCAATCAATGAAGATCACTTGTGAGCTGCAAATAAGTCTTCAAGGTTTTGGGTCCCAGAGATGATAACCCATCTCTCCATCTTGACCATAGCCAATGAAGATACATTTGTGTTACTTGGGGTCCAACTTCTTTCTAGTAAGTGAATCAAGAGTAGGTTGGGAACAAAAGCTACATTTAACTTTATGGGCGTACATAGTGGTTCACAAAACATCAATTGAAACAACTCCTTTTAATGCAGTTTTTGGACTTAATGCCATATTTCCCATAGATTTCTTGATTCCTATTCTTGGAGTAGCCAAAGACTTAGATTGGATAGGTCATGAGCTATCGAGAAGAGGTTTTATATTCATGAGAAGCTAGATGATTCATGCTTCTTAAGAGCTGGCGCTGGCATTTATGCTACAAAAACAGGCACAAGAGGATTCCATGATCCCAACAAGAAGTTCAAAAGGGAGGACTATGTGTTAGTATACACCTTGAAACAACACTGCAAGAAATTAAAGAAGCGAGGTAATGGCCCATTTGTGATTCATAACATATCATCTAGTGGAGCCATATAGCTTGCTACATTAGAGGGAGAAGAGATGCCAAATTGGATCAGTGGATGCAGGTTTAAGAAGTATCATTTGTCATTGACCATTGAAATGTTGGAGAAGATCCATGAAGCTGGTGAAACAAAGAAGCAAGCCCAAGCAAATAAAGCAAAGGCTCAGGAGGAAGCTAAGGTAAGGATTTTAAAGCGCAAAGAACAAAGAAGCAAATTGTTGATCCAACCACAACTCAAAATGGCACCTCCTCAAATTGGAATATTTAGGTGGAGCACAATTGGCTTGGAGGCATGGATGTACGCATCAACATACTGCTTCCAAATGGATCGATAGAATGAGCACTTGTGGATACAGGAGCAAGAGCCAGCATCATGAATTATTCTACGTACATAACCAATGTGTATAGTGTATAAAGTGTGTGTTTTTCTTACTTTGTTGCTTCATTTTTGCTTTTTATTTGGTTTTAACCTCTTATCAGACATATTAATGAGCCATATCGACCAAATTTTGACAATCATGGTGCCTAGATCGAGAGCATGTATATACGAGTGGGAATAAAAATTTTGGCTAATTTTTAGCTGAATAAAAATAAAATTTAGCAATTTTATATAATTATTTAGTTAATAAGAATAAAGATTAGATAGCTTTTTCTTTTAATTCTTGAGCATGCATCTCTATTTGTGCAGCTAAATCTACTTTTGCTTTGAAAAGGTGTTCTTGCAGCTCTTTGATCTATTGCTCTCTTTGGGCATTAGTTGTGAGCATCCCAGTTATCAATAGTTGTCTTTGCAACTTCTTTTTTTTAGATGAACCCTGAATGCTTTGACTTCTTTATAATTTGTCGTAGAAGGGAGAGAAGTTGATATTGCTCGTGCCACATCTTGGTTAGCAAGGAGAGTGGAAAGGTTTTGCTTGATAGCATCATAAGAATCACATAATATTGAGTATCTCTTTCGCTCCTTTTCCAAAATCTCTTCCATTTCATTGCACTACACTCAAAAGTGTCTATTTGCATCTATTTCTCTTTCAAGATCTGTGTAAGGGTCTTCAACATCTTTCTTTACTTTCTTGAGCTCCATCTCTGCAGCTTTTGCTTATCCCTCTATAACTTTTCCACTAATTGATTGAGCTCTACTACCTCTTGGCTTGCTTTAGTTGTTGCTTCCTTGGCATCTTCTACTTTCTTAGTCTAAACCATGGTTACATTCTTTTGACGGTTGAATTGGAGTTTCAGCCTGTTAAGGGTCACTCAAAGATCTATGGCGTTGATTTCTTGTGTTTGACTGAAAACATCTCCATGCGGATCTCCATTGTGTCATTGATGAAACGAGGGCCCTGGTTTGACACTATTTCAATAGGATAGGCATATCTGCAAATGATATTCTTATAAATGAATAAGGCAGTAGACCTGGCAGTGTTATTTGGAAGTGCTTTAGCCTCCACCCATTTGCTGACATAGCACGTAGCCATCATGATGTATTTATTCTTTTTGGGAGTCACCTTCTTGAATGGTCCATGAAGTCAAGTCCCCATTTCATAAATACTCCCAGTGGTTGTATTGGAGTTAGAGGTGTCATATTAGCTGATGTAGGAGTCAGAGATGTCATATTAGCTGATGTAGATCTACCCATCCTTTGGTATATATTACATGTTTTATACAAAAAGTTTTGACATCAGCCATCATTGATTGCCACCATAATCTTGCTTGAATAATTATCTTATAGGTGATGTTAGTTGAAAAATGACCTCTTGTATCTCCAATATGGGCCTCAATAATAATTCGCATTCATCCTTTTAATGGCACACATCGCCGAAGGACACCATCAATACCCAACCTATCAAGCACTCCTGCAATGATGGTGAACTTTAGACTCAGTGCCTTTTTCCTGTTCTGAGACCAACCTTCTGGGAATTTGCCTAGCTGAAGGAAATCATACACTTCTTGCCATTCTGGATCATGCTCTTCCTCAGGTACACTCTGAAGTAATTCAACATCTACTAGTTCATCTCTCAATGATGTTTTTGAATAGCCTTCAGTGCTTCTAGAAAGAAAATCAGCCCCGCAATGTGATTTGTCTGGCTTGTGAACGATCTTGAATTCTGTTAACCCTCACGGCTCACAGACACCCTATCACCTACGAGACGGACGTTGTAACCTACGGTGGACATTGTATTATTTATTTGGTAGAGTCAGGTACCGGGCTTGTCGGTCCAATAGGAAAAGGGTAAGAGTGATCACCGATGAGAGGCGCACTCTAACTGGGACATTCAAGGGATTAGTTGGCTAAGCATGGGCTCCCAAGTGTGAATGGGGTGAGCTCATATAAAAGCCAACTAAACCTAAAATTCACTCATTCTCTCATTTGTGCAATGCAAGAAAGGTGCTATTGCTCCATCTCCTTGTGTACTAGTGTGTGTGTGTGTGTGTACTTGAGAGTGTGTGTGTGTGTGTGTGTGTGATCGAGCATTGCGGCGGCATGACGGCGGTGAAGCGGTTGAGCGCGACGTAGCGGTGTCTCCTTCTTCTTCGCGGCGAGGAATCCTCCACGGCAGGAGCATAGAGCGGTGAGTGACACACCATTGCCCTCTTTTGAGCTTACTAGTTAAGCTAGTTGTGTTCTTGGAGCCGTCTGTGGCTCGCACACAGTGTTAGGCAAGTCCCTTGCTTCGACAGTGCGGCAAGGAGTGCACATTTTCGGCGCCGCTGCCGGGGAATCGCCCTGCACTAAGCCCAAGAGGCACTTTGCGCTTCTTCTATGAGTTGTTTGTAGTAGGAAAGAAGAGGAAGAGGAAGAGGAATGAGTTATTTTTCTGCAAGTTGTTAATTTCTGTATTGTCTGCAAGTTCTGTGATTTCTGCATAATCTTGTGTTTTCTGTTTGCACACAGTCTTTGCACAATTAGTAGTCGTTAGCTTGTTCGCAGTGAATGAGTAAGTAGGTAGACAGTTAGCAATTTCTGTTTGCACACAGTCTGTACACAGTTTTTTGTTAAGGTTTGCTTGCACATAGTCTTTGCACAGTAAGGTAGTGAGAGAGGAAGTAGGTGGACAGTTAGCTCACTGTCAGTAAGCAGTTAGCAGAGTGGTTAGCAGATTAGTTAGTGGTTAGCAGCACTGTTAGTAAGTAGATAAGGTAGTGAGCTATGAGCTGTTGACAGAGAGGTTAGGTAGGTGTTGACAGTGTGTGTGGCCAAGAAAGGGTCACCTAAACCGCGCGCGGTCGTCGCCTTAAAAAAAAAAAGTAATTAAAAAAAGATTTTTTTTAAAAAAAAAATCCAAAAATATTTAAGCGTGAGTGACTGGGGGCCTACACTAAAATTTTGATCGGGATCATTTGCCCAAGCCCAAGCCCAAGCCCAAGCCTTAGTCCTCAGTCTTATGATATATACTAGACTCACTCTTATATATATACCCTACCCCCTCAAGAGGAAATGAGAGCATGTGGGGCAAGTCCTCCACTCTCCTCTCTCCTCTTCCCACTTGCACCCTTAGACTTTCTAATTTGGGCCTAGTTCCCTACTAGAAATTGACGGTTTTAGGGGTTCCGAGGGCATAAAGTGACCAAACGGAGGGCTGTAAAGCACGGCATGTCCCTCTGACCGAGACGCTCGTTTTGAGCTATCATACGTTCTATTCTATAGCTGGGTCAGAAAAAAAAGGACCAAAAAATCAAAAAAAAAGAAGAAAAGACTTGGGTTGCAAAACACCCAAAAATACTAGGTGAGCAGCCTTCACGGGCACTCACTGACACTTCTAGGGGATCCAAGTCATATGAACCTACTCTATGGATGAGTGTTAGAGCACGAGCATATTGGTAGTGCCTCCATTTACGCGGGCACCCATTATTCCTCCACCCTAGGTTCTGGACCTTCGGCCGGGACTCAAGGTAGTGCGACCCAAGATCCTCATATCGCATCTAGTGATTCTTCCTCTGACTACGAAGTCATGGAGGGGTATCCTACACCAAACCCTGATAGTTCAAGTCAAGACATGCATGCCATGGGCCCACGGCCCGGGTCCAGCGTGTTTAGCCGCTTAAAAGAGACCCTTAGTAGAGCTACTCGCTCCGAACATGCGGTTATTGAAATAAATGAAGGGAGTGGGGAAGTAAATTCGTCATTCATGCCTAAAATAGACCCTATGCTTCTTGAGAGTGTGCATGTGAATGTTCCATCCACTGCACCTCCTGATCCTTTAGGACTATCTCCCTCTGAGGTTCTACTACCCGATGGTAGGAGTCTTGCTATATTCTGTTTCGCCAGGAGCCTCCATTTGTGATAGGGTTGGTTGGTTGGCCTTTCCCGTATCCAAGAATCTCATTAGGCATGTTGAAGGCATGTTGATCCCTGTGTTCTGTCTTTCTAACTCGACAATCCTATGGAGGACATCACAGACTTTCTGTTGTTGCTCATCTATGCTAGTAGCACCCGATGTGGATTGTAGAACACCTAACCAACCCACATGATAGGTGTGTCCTGTGTACCGATCAGCTAAAGCTTCTGCTTGTAGGTCATACTCCCAATTTTCGTTTAGGAATATCCCATCTAGGCCTGGCGTGCTGGAGGTTTCCCTCGAAGTGGAAGCATTATTGCTCCCCATCGCTTGCCCCTCCATGACTGCTACCTTGGGAGCACTCGGTTTGCTCGGCTGGCATGATTGTTGTCATAGGAGCCTTTGCTTTCAGGGCTCGACTTTGTTCTAGCCTTCATAGGTTCTCAATTTCCCTCTCCCTTGTTGCTTGCATATAGCGTTCGATCTTCTATATGATCCTCCATATGTTGTTTCGCAAGGAGCCTTAGTACAATCTGAGCCCACAAGTGGCAGCTTTAACTTCCCAGATCTAGCTCATCTTTCTCTTAATGACACTACGGCTACCATGCATATACCAGTGGTGAGCATGACAAGAAGTACACCATGGAGTTCATTTGTTAATACTGCGCCGATGCCTAGTAGCACAGTGCCCCCAACTATACCTACATGTATGTATCAATCATGTGCACCTGTCGTACCTCAGCCTCATGTAGCTCCTACACCTCCGATTATTCCAAGAGCTTACAATCCACAATGGCATTATCCAAGCTCTTATACAAGTGGAGCCATGCCATTTAATAATAACATGCCATATCAGGCACCCCCTATGCCTAGGGCCACGCCTGTAAACTTTGGACCACCGTCTGGTACACCATCATACGAAATATGGGACCCAAGAGCCGCGCGTATGCTAAGGCCAAGGCCAACTCCCATCTGACATGTGGTTCTAGGAGCACATACACCCATTATACCTGCTCAAATAGGAGATTTGGCAACATTTTCTCAAACTATCGGTCGCTCTATTGCGGAAAACATGCGTAGTGCACCTAATAGAGAGCCTAGGAGCAAGACAGTTCAAGTAGCTAAGCTCACACAGAAATTCAGTGGAGACGGAGATGCTAAAAGCATATGGAAGTCTTTGAACATGTGTGCGATTCCTTGGAAGAGAACAATGAGCTACATAAGTGTAAGGCTTTGAGTTTGACCCTAAGCGGAAAGGCTGGAGATTGGTATAGAACCTTAAGAGTAGAAGAGAAAACGATCTACTCTACTCTTAGGAGATTGTTCTTGAAAGAGCACATACGAGAGGGAGTACTTTGGGGTGTAGCCTCTCAGCTCCAGAAAGCCCAACGAGAAGAACGTGAATCCGTGAGAGACTTCATTAGTCGCCTAAAGAATTTGAATTCTCGATGCAATCCAAACGAGTGATTCAACAACAACCAATTGCTCGATAGATTCATTAGGGGACTACGACATGAAAGTATCTATAATGGCCTAGTCATTAGAGGTATCACTACTTGGGAAGCAGTCACCATGAATGCAATCCAATTGGAGGATAATTTAATGATTGCAGGAGAAATGTTTGCCGAGCTGAAGTCTAGTAGCTCGCAAGCGTCAGGGCATGAGCCAATGAAGATAAAGCCAATCGTGAAAGAGCAAACGATATCTGAGATGAATTTGGCAGATCTCACCAAGGCCATCCAAGAAAGCCTTAGGGGTAATCGTGCTCCACAAAACACTCATATGTATCCAAGAAGGGAGCAACAATGGTGCTCAATTTGCTTGGGCCCACATACTATGAGTGAATGCCCTACTTTCAGAGTAAAGTTTAACGGGACTTGTAACGCGTGTGGTAGGTATGGCCATCAAGCGAAGGATTGCCTAATGCTTAAATGCATCATGGAAAATAGACCGCCTATAGCTTGGGCAGACTCACCTCGAGTTCCTGCATTGATGCCTACCCCACCCATGGAGCAACAGTTGCCATTACAGCACATGGTTCCTAGAACCCAAAATGTGGTCCAAACCACACCGTTGCCACCTCCAGTGCTAGGACCGCAACCCCCTCATCCAAGAGTTACACCTATGAACCAAATAGGTTGCGAGTCATCTAGTACTTATGTAGATTGCGAAGAGGACATAGACTCTAGTATCACCTATGGAGTCGACATGCTTGAGGAGTGTCCCATGTACTATATGGAAGACCATTGGGGACAAATCAAACCGGTATATCAAGCTACTGCGCTAGCAGCAAGAGGCCAAAACATTAATAGTTTTGCCAGGAGACCACCTCTTCAGTGCTATGAATGTGGTGGACCACATCGAGTAGCTGAGTGCCCCCATTAGAATGCAAAATAATGCTGCACTAATGCAAACAAGTCAAGGGAGTGCATTGGCAACACCAATACTCACTTGTAATCGTTGTGGAATAGATCATTTGATCGCACAGTGTCCTAACAATCCAAACGCACGGAAAATCACACCATTGAACTTAATAGAGATTGTTGATGGGACACCACCAACTATAAACATAGTACCAGTAAACGCACTCACACGATCGATGCTCCAAAAACAAAATTATATTCTTGAGGAAAGAGACACGGCATCAATTGCCCAATCTCAGAAAAAGAAGAAAACACGAAGAAAGAGATCGTAAAAAGCAGCGAAGTCAGACCCCAACTCAAAGACCAACATAGGGACTGGTGATGACCCCGTATACATGAACGACGCTGAAGAAGATTCTGATTCAGGTGAAACCATGGAGACCAAAACGACCACTAACATAGAAACCAACAAGGAAGATCTTCATGAGCCACAATGGCCAGGATCCAAAAAGAAGATAGGAACTTACCCAAACCCTACAGAGGAGATTGGGCGAGTCAAGCATTTAAGGAGTTTGGTAGAAGATACCCAAAGGGATCTAGAACCAGCACCTAGGAAGATCCAGATTACAGACACCGTGTTCCCTACACAACAACAACCTCACCAAGTCCATAGACCCTTGGAAATACCTAGTGTCATCCAAGAAGAAAGTGACTTAAAGTCATGGGAAAGTGGGCGTACTCACTTCTTGATGGAAAGAATGTTTACAGAGGGACTACCTGATCCTATCAAAGAAATGGAGATCCCATCTTCCCCACGTCAAGGGACTCAAGGCCAAAAGGTGCCGTTAAACGTTGCCAAATTGATGGATTTCATGTCTTCAGAAGTTAGAACCACCATCATGTCCAAACTATATAAAGACCCCGAGCTAGTCTCAGCTCTTTGAGCCTTCCTCAATGGAGAACTACAATTTGGGCTACCACAATTTGCACAGATGGATGGAGTTGGGGAGATGCCAATAGAGGAGGAACACTTAGATCCACAACCCAACCTAGATGAGAACCTTTAGAAATACCCGTTAACAAGTTGGGGCAATACTTTGAAGGTGATGAATCTAATGCTACTCTACCAATCACTACTAAAGGATTAACTGTGAAGGGAATCCTTGACGGTGGTGCGAGAGTCAGCATGGTGACAAAGAGTTGTTGGGAGTCTATGGGGAGACCTCACCTTGAAGCCACAAGCGTAGTGGTAAAAATGGCTAATGGATCTATTGTTACGCCTATTGGAATGCTAAAGGATCTCAGGATCAAGGTCTTGGGACACAAGGTAAGGTAGACTTTCATTATTATGGATTTTTCCAAGCATCCTATGTCATTTGAGATGATCTTAGGGCGTCCATTCATGAGGGAAGGAAAAATGGTGCATGACTGGTCCAAAAACCACGTCTACTTACAGTTCCAAGACTCTGTCATTCGAGCTGATCTTTTAAGTGGTCGAACGCATCCTCTAGGAAATAAATTCATCATTGATAATCGATCAGACACAACAATTCACTCAGCTCCATTACAGTATTGTTACACATGTAACGAAGACACGGATATTGGGGAGAACTCTCCTTATATGGATGTACTACCTGGGATGACTGAGTCGGACAATGTGGATTGGGTCCACCTAGCAGCAACTATAGATACATGGGGAGCTAGAGGAACAACCTGGGTAACACCAGATGGGGAAGAGATACCACACATTGCAACAGTAAACATGTTAGGTGTAGCGCATGTAACATCCGATGATAAGAAAGAGGCACACTTACCTGAGAGTGAAACTGATGATTCCTCAAAGGCTTCAAGCCAATACACATCAAAAACGGAATCTCAGGGAGAAATGGATTCAGAACCTGAGGAAACATCGAGTGAACCAAGTATAGAAACTAAACACTCAAGGCCTAGTACGACCATCTATGGTAATTTATATGAGAGTGAAGAAGATACAAGCGAAGACCTATCAGGCGAGTCGAGTTCAAACATTTACCAAAATAAAAACCTTAACAAGAAACAAAGGTCATATAAGAGACGACGATATCGAGCAAATGTGAGAGCTAGGATAAACAAGGAAAGATCTACTACAGAATGGCTTAGCTATCTAGGGGCATGTGATGCTCATCGAAAGCTAGTAGACAATTGGGGTGAACATCTCCAGAGTGTCATGTGGTGCAGCCCGCGACCCATTGACCTCGCTCAATTGGAGGTTACAGAGCCTAAATTGAGTCGAACTATAAGAAGACGTCAAAACCGAGAGTCGGCACAACAACAAAAGGAGGCACAACTAAAAGAAAGGTCTCTATCAGGACAAGATCCTGCTGACTTACATACGGCTCCTGAACATTTTAAATCTTATACCACGGGGGAGCGAAAGGTTGTGTATGCCAAAGCCCAACGAATACCTACCAATGGAAGCAGTGGAGTCTATGATGGTCCAGCGGTAGTCAAAGAGATAGAATTAGCAGAACCAGGTGAGGAGTCTAAACCAGTCTTTATTGCTCAAGACCTTACCGAAACTGAAGAGGCTGTACTTAAGGAGCTCCTCAAGGAATACAAGGATATCTTTGCTTGGACATATCATGACATGAAGGGCGTTCCACCTTCTGTGGTGCAACATACAATTCCCATGATCAACATTGCTAAACCCGTCCAGCAACGACCCTATCCAATGAATCCTAAGTACGCCAAAATTGGACAAGAGGAGATTGAAAAACTTATCCAATGTGGATTCATATACCCTATTGAGCACTCAGAATGGGTTTCTCCAATAGTCATTGTGCCAAAAAAGAATGGGAAACTAAGAGTGTGCGTGGACCTCAAGAAAGTTAATGCAGCTGCTAGGAGAGATCATTATCCCTTGCCATATTCAGAACATGTGCTTGAAAGAGTTGCGGGCAAGGAAGCTTATAGCTTTTTAGATGGGTACTCTGGTTACAATCAAATCACAATTGCATTAGAGGACCAAGCTAAAACTGCTTTTATCACAGAGTTTGGAGTGTTTGCATTTCGTGTTATGGCTTTGGGCTTAACAAATGCCCTTGCTACATTCCAACGATTAATAAACACGGCGTTTAAAGAATTTCTAAGGGAGTTTTGTGAAGCTTTCCTAGATGACCTTTGTGTTTATTCTTCTTGGGAGAAGCATTTGTTATATCTACGAAAAATATTTGAAAGGTGCAGATTTTATCGCATCTCATTGAACTCTTTCAAATGCCAATTTTGGGTTAAGCATGGAGTCATTCTAGGGAATATAGTGTCCAAGAACGGGATATCCATAGATGAGAGTAAGATTAAAGCCATTGCCGATTTGACACCACCTACGAACTATAAAGGAGTTCAAAGATTTATGGGCCATGTTGGTTATTATCGAAGGTTTATTTTAAACTTTGCCGAGATAGCGCATCTATTGTACAAGCTTCTTATCGAGTTTCACTGGACGGAAGAATGTCATCAATCTTATGAGTTATTAAAGAAGGCCCTAACAAGTGCTCCAATCCTGCGAACACCTGATTGGAATGTACCTTTTCATGTGCATATTGATGCATCAAACTTTGCTATTGGGTGTGTTCTAACTCAACCAGGAGAACATAAATTGGACTACCCTATTAGCTTTGCAAGTCGCCAATTAAATGATGCCGAGATGAACTACACTACTACAGAGCGCGAAGGTCTAGCTATGATTTACGCAGTAAAGAAATTTCGCTATTACCTTCTTGCTACCAAGTTTGTGTTTTATGTTGATCATCAAGCATTGCTATATTTGGTAAACAAGCCGTGTTCCACAGGTCGAATTACACGATGGTTGTTAATTCTTCTTGAGTTTGACTTCACCGTTGTTGTGAGGCCTGGGAGGAAACATGTCATGGCGGATCATTTATCTCGTATCCCTAATGGCGAAGCTCCTACGGGGGTTGATGATGAATTTCTTGATACTCCTTTTGTTCATTGTTGATACAATGCCTGAATGGAGTGAAAAGATTGTTAACTTCTTAGTTAATGGTTTTCCACCCAAAGAGCTGGGAAAAGATATAGCTCGAAAATTAATCAAGGAATGCGAACCCTATTTCTTACTGGCTGGAACTCTCTATAAGAGAGGAAAAGATGATGCTCTTAGACGCTGTGCCCGCGAGGATGAGTATTTATATATTCTACAAGAGGCACACATGGGTGTAGCTGGTGGTCACTTTTCAGGAAAGTTGACTGTCCGAAAGATCTTACAGTCAGGCTATTGGTGGCCCACTCTGTTTAAGGATGCATCACTTTTTGCAAAGGGATGTGATGAATGCCAACGCTTCAAGAAGCCACAAAGAAGGGATAGGATGCCTCTACATCCCATCAAGGTAACCCAACCATTTGAAAAGTGGGGCTTAGACTTTGTAGGACCGATTAGTCCGGCTGCACGTAACACGCAATCATGATATATCATTGTGGCTACCGACTATGTAACCAAATGGGCTGAAGCAAAAGCAACACGAAAGGCGGATGCAAAAACAACAGCTAAGTTCCTCTTTGAGAACATTATCACACGTTTTGGATACCCCTTTGAACTTGTGAGTGACAATGGAACTCATTTTATAAATGAAGTAATAAAAGAACTCACATCAAACTTATCTCACCACAAGTCTACACCCTATTATCCCCAAGAAAATGGCCAAGCTGAGAGTACCAACAAAACTCTCATCTCCATTTTGACAAAGACAGTTGAGGCTCATCGCACTGATTGGGACCTAAAGCTTACATCAGCTTTATGGGCTTATCGTACTGCGTATAAAGTTGCTATTAATTGCACACCGTTTAAGATGGTGTATGGCCAAGAAGCAGTTATGCCATGGGAGTTTGTCATTCCTAGTCTTCGAGTAGCTTCTCAAGAAGGTTGGGATGGTAACCCCTTAGTGGAGCGATTATATATCCTGGAAAGGCTAGATGAAGAGAGGCAATTAGCTGTGCGAAATGCTCTAGTGGAGAAGGATAGGAGAAAGAAGTGGTTTGATAGCCATTTAAAGGATAAAGACATCAAGGTTGGTGATAAAGTTCTTATGTACGGGGTACGTAATGAAAAGAAGAAATTGAAATACGCTGGTAAGGGACCATATCGAGTGTGTGAAATTACCCCGCAAGGTACCATTCGTGTGGAGACTCTAGATGAAGTTGAAACCATTGGATTCCTTAATGGGAGTAAATTCAAAAGATATTATGATCCTCTAAGCCAGGAAGAGTTGCAAGCCATCCATCAAAAGAAGGCTACCAAGGAACAAGCACAGCTTAGAAAAATCCAAGCAAGAGTTGAGGCTCGAGAACGACAACAACATCTTAGACGCCAACGAGAGGCTAATCTGGGAATCACGCAAGCATTTTTTGAGGACACAGATGACGAATCATTAGAATCTGAGCCACGCCTACGATACCCAATTGAGCTAAACAGCCCCTATGGGAAAGTACTATACAATGCCTTATTAGATACGGGAGCTAAACACAATTTGTTATCCTATGGAGTTTGGTTTCAATGAGGGAAACCGACCCTATCCCCGAGTACGATGAAAGTCAAGGGCATTAATAAAAAGAAAACTGCTATTCTTGGAGTCCTTTAGACCCCTGTTGTCTATGACAATGGAAGCATAGTGCAGAGGTTTCTAGTCATGTCCGCGGCAGCTATGGAAGGCAACGTAAACCTGGGACGCACGTGGATGTTGGCAACCAAATGCACTATTGATTGGGATACTGGTAGTGTCACGACGCGACCACCGACTCTTACCCCTATCATTCAAGCAAAGTCACCTACGTTGCAAACTCTAGCAAAGTTGAAGGATAGCCAACATTCACAAGCCAAGGTGGTTAACTCATCTTTGCCGGCTACCCATGAACCTAGCACTTCAACACTTGTAGTTCCAGCAAGCAATAATATTGCAAGTACTCAACATGCATGACCTAAGAGTGCATATCAATGGGTCCCCAAGGCCTTACTTCCAACTACCTCAACCCTCCCATCCATTCCAAGAAAAAATTTCCCTGGAAAACCAAGAGCGCGCTCTAGGAGAGTCAAGACCAAATCACGATGGATTCCAAAACGACTACTAGAAGCCCAAGGCTACTATGATGGAAATGAGCAAATTTGGGTACCTGAACGTAAAATGTGTCCTTCCCTATCGACAATAAACCCATATGAGTCAAACAGTGTAACGCTAAAGCCAATGGCAGACCGTGGGAAGGGAAAGATCACAGAATGCTACACACCTAGTCCAGAGCTAGTTTGGGCTCCAAGGCAAAACCAATTTATTCCACCTAGCTCAGGAAGGGGGGAGCTCCATGAAGCTTCTAGCTCCTCATGTAATACATCCATAGAGGTAAAAGCTTCTACATAGCCTCCACCTACAATAGTGGACCTCCATGAAGCTACAAAGGAATCCACACCTTCCAGTGTTCAGGAATCACCCGATGAACCACTTCAAGTTCGATCCTGGGAGAGTACCTTACCACCCTTGCAACTCGACAAGGCACCTAAGGTAATAGGAAACTACTGGCAAAAATCTTCACCTATAACAACTTGGAACAACTGGTTTCAAAGGGTGACGACATCATTTCAAACGGTATGATCTACTCAGGGAAGGGGGGAGTGTTTGTGGACATCCATTTTTCACTTGCTTCCCTCTCAACCTTTCTCCCTGACCTCTTAATCTCCAATCTTAGGGAATGTATATATAAAGCCTTATACTCACAAAAACAAGATAAAAAAGTAAAAGAGCAAGAGCCATAACACAAAATCATAAAAACAAATTATGCACAAGAACACGACCCTTGTAATATTTGCACTCTAACCATCATCTATTTGCGTGTACAGATATGGCTAGTACGCTAGAGTCATCCACTCCTGCCTTGGGTGAGAGGTACCCTCGTTACTTTTCACAAATATTTCACATGGTCTTTCCAATGCTTGCATGTGAATGGGATTTGATAGGTACGCTAGCATGTGAGAGGAATTTTGAGGAGTTAGAATGGCTGATACGTCTCTTGACCACGTCTGATCCATACTTAGTAGAGAGCGTTTCTCCCATTGCACAAGCCTACCCTTTTGACCAAGATGACTATAGGCGTCTAGTGACCTTCTTAGTAAACATGGGCACCTATGATGAAGAAGAAAATTTACAGGACTACACGGATGGCACATATGGTCTTATGGATGATGACTTTGTTTATCTCGACGACGAGGATAGGGTTTTAGGCCTTAGGGTTTCCCCCCAACCTCTACAATATCCTATTCCCTTGAATCTCTAGGGGGAGTGCAAATAATTAGGTTAGGGTTCCTTATGTTTTTTGTTGTGTTCAATAAGTGTTGGTACCTTTTCCCACTAATGTCCCTCCTGGAGGTATTCCTTTTGTTTCCTAGTGTGTATAGGAGCGTGTTGCTATTGATAGGATTTGGACCTTCATGGAACCTTTCTCTCGTTCACACTTCAGATCAAGCTCGACCATCAACACAAACAGGTGTTTTTTGTCCATTGGCATTGCCCTGATCTATTTTGCATCCATGTTTGTCTGCTTTAATTGTGATTGGTAGCCTAATATTCACCGCATTTTCTTAGTATCAAACATTTAATTCAATGTAATTTTTTGTCATAATCACTTGTCTAGGTTTAAAAATCAAGCAGTCCAACTAAGCTAGTTTGACCAAGCTAGGTGTTAGAAATCTTCTCTTAATACCATGGGGAATGCCTTCCTTATAAGCAATGGTTACTTAGGTTCTTAATCCGATTTAGGCTGCATTGTGTGAAATGTACTAGGGCTTTCTAGTGGGCTTGACCCTATTGACCTTTAGCTTAAGTATTATAAAGGGAGTTTACTAGTGTGATTAGCTTGGGGAGGTGTATCAGAGTTATATGACCCCCCAAAGCTACAAAATTAAAATGATGAAAAAAAAATTCAAAGTGCCACAATGTAAAATTTGAAGCTGGAAGAGAAATCCCTGCTTAAATTGGTACTCCACTCACATGTATCGCCTATGGTACTAGAGCCCTAGAGGTTCCCAGTGTGGGCGCTTTTCCTTGAAAAGCAAAAAACCCAAGGCATACAAAATAAGCACACACATCAAAATTGAATCACTGTGAAAAGACTTTGGGGGGTCAAAGCAAAGGTAATCAGTCAGGCGATGATTTCATGAGAAATTCCATTTATCGTAGCTTAACTACAAGGTCCTCTAGGTATAGCCTCTAGTCAGCCCTCGAACATGAAATACTTGGCTCTCGCGATTAAACAACTTAATTAACCAGAGAAAATTAAGAAGCTTACCCATGGTATTAATAGTCGATCTCTAGTGCCTTTCGATCGTTAAATTAGCGACCCCATACTTGTTTAATTTTTTACCTTTACATCTGTTTATGCATTTGATTACATTGCAATTTAATGCTTATTGCTGACAAATTGTTTAAAATTCTGTTACCAATCAATTGTCTGCCTAAAATTGCATATGCTTTTTAATCGCTTATGAGAATGCAATTACTGTGCAATGTTGTTTGATTTTGCAGTGACTGAAGAAGGCTAAGGACATTCATCTCAAATGCTCTTCCACCTCGACCAACGAGCTTCAACTCAATAGCTTCCGAGGACGGAATCTACATCAGGAAGGGGGGCATGTTAACCCTCACGGCTCACGGACACCCTATCACCTACGAGATGGACGTTGTAACCTACGGTGGACATTGTATTATTTATTTGGTAGAGTCAGGTACCGGGCTTGTCGGTCCAATAGGAAAAGGGTAAGAGTGATCGCCGATGAGAGGCGCACTCTAACTAAGATATTCAAGGGATTAGTTGGCTAAGCATGGGCGCCCAAGTGTGAATGGGGTGAGCTCATATAAAAGCCAACTAAACCTAAAATTCACTCATTCTCTCATTTGTGCAATGCAAGAAAGGCGCTCTTGCTCCATCTCCTTGTGTACTAGTGTGTGTGTGTGTACTTGAGAGAGAGAGTGTGTGTGCGTGATCGAGCATTGCGGCGGCACGACGGCGGTGAAGCGGTTGAGTGCGACGTAGCGTCGTCTCCTTCTTCTTCGCGGCGAGGAATCCTCCACGGCAGGAGCATAGAGCGGTGAGTGACACACCATTGCCCTCTTTTGAGCTTACTAGTTAAGCTAGTTGTGTGCTTGGAGCCGTCTGTGGCTCGCACACAGTGTTAGGCAAGTCCCTTGCTTCGACAGTGCGGCAAGGAGTGCACAAATTCAAACTCCATTAGAAACATCATCCACCTCATTAACCTTCCTTGTATGATTACTTTATTGATAAAAAACAATAAATGTTGATGATCAACATAGAAGTGTAATAGCTTGCCTAGTAGATAATGTCTAAATCTAGTTGCATTGAACACCATTAACGGTGCCTCTCTCTCTCTCTCTAATTGAATCTCCTTGTTTGGCAGAACTGAAGTTGCGATTAGTAAAGTAGACTGGGTAGTTTGTCTTCCCATCAAGCTGAGCTAGTATAGCCCCCATCACCATACCTAAAGCATCAACATGCACATGGAAGATAATATCCCAGTTGGCTGGCAAAGGACTGGCTTCCTACTGATTGCATCTTTTAGGCATTGGAAATTGTGTTCACATACTTAAGTCCAAATGAATTTATTCCCTTTCTTTGTTAGCTCATATAGGGGTAATGCTTTAGCTGCAAACATATGAATAGTTCTTCGATAAAAATTAATGTACCCCAAGAATGAACTCAGTTTTGAAGAAACCATGATAGGTGCTCTAGCTTGTTGAATACTCTTAATATTATCTTCAACCAACTCAATACCATTTCTTCAAATAATATGGCCTAGTAGCTGACCCTTCCAAACCATAAAAATAGATTTGAATGGATTTAAACAGACCACTTCTCCCTGCATCTCTCAAAGACCATTTCCACAAACAATATATACATTTCTTCCACGAAAAAGACAATAAAGTCGTCCACAAAGATGGCCAAAACTTGTGCAAAAATTCACATCGTTGTGAAAGGTCGCTAGAGAATTACAAAGTTCAAATGGAATTACCAAATACATAAATGCTCCCCATTCAATGATGAATGTTGTTTTAGCCCTATTTTCTGGTGCAGTCTTCAAATGATTGTAGCCACTATAGCCATCCATGAAGCTATACATTTTGTGGCCTGCAATCTCATCTAACATCATATCCGTGAATGGTAATGGGAAGGGATCTTTGATGGTATGAACATTCAACTTTCTATAATCCGCGCATACTCTAAGCTATTGTTTGTTTTTGGGACAACCGTTATGGGAAATAGCCAGTCAATGCTTGCCACCTCTGTGATGAATCTAGCTTTAAGCGGATTATCAATTTCCTCCTTGACCTTCTTTGCATAATTAGGATTCATTTTGTAACTCTATAGTCATAATGGTCTAGCATCAGGCTTAAGTGGTATCCAATGCTGGCACACTTCAGGATCTACTCCCTTCAGATTTTTATGTTCCCAGGCAAATACGTCTTTGTATTTCTGGAACAGTGCCTTGGCCTTCTCCTTAATCTCTGACTTCAAATGCTTGTTGATTTTAATCATTCTGGGATTCTCCTTTGAGCCGACATTCCATCCTCCGATTCTTGATCGTTTGGGAGTAACTAGTTTGGCCCACCTCCCTTTCTCTTGGCCAAAGACTCTGCTTCTGTTTGTCTGAATATCAACAACATATTCATTTAAAGGATTGCTGACTTCCAATAGATCGTTGTGAATAGCTCCTCTTGTCTCTATGATGTATTAGCATGTTCCTCAAATTGTGGAGGAGATTGTGGTACTTCGATAGCTTCTTCTTGCGTGATGTCTTGCTCTTCAATATTCAACGGCTCCACATTGGGTTGATCAAGTAACACTTCTTCATTTTAGGATTCCAAATTTTGATGCTTTGATATAATTTCTTGTGCAACGTTAACTTGAGAGAGAGGTTGTGTGGATATTTGTCCTTCTTCATCTACAATGGTAGACAGTGGAGAAGGTTGTCAGGGAGATGTGGTCTCCCCATTTCCCTCCACTATAGTTGTAGTAGTCATAGTTTTTGGAGCATTTGCCTCATGATGTGTAGCTAGATTGTGAGGAGAATCCAAGATTGAATCAAGTTCTGTAGTCCGTTGTCTTTTTTATTTGCCCTCTCTTTCTTCAGCTTTATGATTTAGCTCTTTTTGGATCTGTTGTCTTTGTGCTTGCACCAACTTGAAGTTGTCTTTATCTTTTTGCCTTCTTTCTTCTTTGAGCCTTTGCAATCTACCATCCAGGCCCAAGTCATTTGAATCTGAGGAGGATGAGATTTGTTGAGTCTCCCCCGCATTCTTGAGCTCTCATATCCTCTTGGCAAGTCTTTTTTCTTGAAGTCGTTGAGCTTTCTCCATGGATCTTTGTACTTGCATTCTTGGAATGTGTTCCTCTTGTTGTGGTTTCCTCCTCACAAGGGCTATCTCTATTTCTTCTCCATCTTTAGTCATCTGATACTTTGAATCTTAGGGATATCTTCTTTCCTATGATCTCCCCATGTAGCTCTATGTCCGACTGCATGGCTTCACTATCTGTGGTGGGTGCTTTTGAGCTTGAACCATGTGTCTTTCTTTTTGTTGGAATCATCAAAGAACTCCTTACAACTTGAACAGTATGCTTGGACTTAAGTGATCCAGCTATGACTCTGCCTCTAGGAGATCATCAATCATTCCAAGGTCTTGGTATGCTATGTGGGTGAGCATCGTTCCAACATTCATATAGCTTTTGTTCTTATTGCTTGTCTTGAGGTTTTCCTCTATCAAATTCTCCAATATGTAGTTACCGGTGTCACATTTGATGATGCAAAACTTTGATAAGCGAATGGCAATGACTACTGTCTGATATAGGAGCGGCTCGCTGTATCTTGGTGGCTTCTATACTTTGAGGTGCTGAAAAATCAACCGTAATGGTAGCTTTATTTATGCATAGATCAAATCATTATAGGGTAAAAGCATTCTAATGTACATGCTTTAAGCTGTCCCGGACAGTGCTACTTAGCACAATTTTGACATATGCTAACTAGTATAATAACACGAGTTATATTTCTAAGGTCTATGACACATGATATATCAATAAAAAGCTTCTTAAACAAGGAATCCAAATGTACAAACTTCGATAAATTTTGAAATTATTTATGAAAATTTTGATGTGCGACCATTTTTTTTAAAATGTGCTAATTTGAATATGCTAACTAGCACAAAAAACATATCATGTTAACATGATTTTACCTTGTAGGTAAGTTTATGGCCCTGCTATACGATAAAGGCCTTGTCATTGTCAATTTTCTTTGTCTTTAACAACAAGTTGTGGTGGCCGAGAGGCAAGTGAAGTGCTTGGTAAATTATCTTGTTGGTCATCTTCACTTGCATTGTAGCGCCATCTTTGTCCATGAGAGCGACTTCATCTTGTACTTGATGTTGGACATTAAATTGTGTGCTCTTTGAAAGTTTGTGCCCCATGGTGGAAAGCAATTGTTCAACTGTAGACATATGGAACCATCCATTACTTTGGGCTTTTGGTGTAGACTCCACAGCTCCTTTGGGAATATGTTTGCTTTGACTTTGGTTCCATCTGCAGCTTGGAATTGCCAATGAAGATATTTGCTAAGATTTGTTCCAAGTCTTCATCTTTGATGTTTGCTTTCTTATTTGAGATAAAATCTACAATCTCATAAGGAGTAGCTCCCCACTCCTTTGGCACACATCTCCGAGGCATCTTGCTAACAAAATTCATCATTTTAGTGCCAAGAATTTGGTCGCAAAGTTGTCAAAAATTCTGCTTTAGTGCAAAAATGACCATAAAATTGAAAATTGAGCACGACTTAAGCAAATGTGATCCAAATTTGATCAAACTTCACGAGTGTGTCTAAGATAACTAATGCACCAGGGAAAACTTGTTCATGTCAATTCTAAGTTAGGGGTACATGGATCACGATCCATGTTGGAACACCATTTTGAGTTTTCTTGACACTATCACATTCAGCAGGATTAGTAGATGCTTTGGTGACAAAACTTTTTGGGTTTCGATGGTTTGTACCTCAAGTCAATGTTTGCATTTTTTTCACAAACTTGTGGAAATTTGGGATTGTCGCAAGGATTTTAGTATTCAAATGGCTTGAAGCTTTGGGTTGGACTATAAATAGCATGTGGGTCAAGATGGTTGGGTGCTAGATTATAAATTTGGGAGGGGCACATGAATCATGATCCATGCTTGGTCACAAAATGAGCTAAGACTTGGGTAATGTTTCCTAATAGCTAATCTTAATACATCAATGAAATATTTTCAATTTCAAATCAAAATTCACTAAGTTATCCCAAATTCTCAACCTATGGCCATATTTTTTTTGACTTTGACCAAAATTGATTTTAGGAGCCTTCTTTGTTGAAATCGTGTGGTTAGTAGGTGTTATTTTTCATTGATCTAATGATTTGATGATGAAAACACTTGTATATATACTTGTCTACTGTCAGGTATCACCACAATCTATCTTTGATATACCCTTCTGCTAGTGGTACCAAGTTTCATGACCTTGTCAAGCACTTTCGGGATACGTTTTGACTCGTTGAGTTATGTCAAGGACTTCCCAATTTTCAACTTAAGGTTCTCCCCAAAAAAACTCTAACTTTTGGTGCTTGGAGACACTGAAGGTACAACTTCTTGAATCTTTGTCAACTTGATAGATTTTTGTGTCACTATTGATGTTTCTGGCCTATAGATACACTACGCTATTTGTGGACCTAATTGTTGGATGCAATGGCATCTAGGGACATGGATCACCATCATTTTTCTAGGGCCAATTAATATGAAATTTCTAGGGAATCTCCCTAGCATGTTTCTACAATGATTGGGCATCAACTTTTTGAGTTTTGCACCAATTTTTCCTACTCTGGGTCAAAATGACCATTTGGACCCTAAGCTATGGAAAATTTGGGATTTCTCGATCCAATGCTATACAAATTCAACCAATTTTTAGGGGGATCTTTCCAAATCTATGCGCTAGCTGCTTGCAATATTTGATCCAATTTTGAGCAAGATGGGGACATGGATCACGATCCATGTTTGATCTCCTTTTCGTTTTTGTTGCAGTACAATTACATGGTCATGGGCTTTTTCCTACTGAAATCTTTTGAAGTTTGGGTGTTGGGGAAGATGGATTGCAATCCATGTTCCTTCACTAAACTCGAATTTGATCACATGGCCTTGAAATACATATCTTGTTGAGTATTTTTCCTAGCTCTTTTTGGATTTGGATCACTTTTGATCCTACTATTAGCACTGAATTTCTCGCAAAAAATCAAGTTTGATTTTGATTGGTGCGATCATTTTGGTGTTTTTTGTGTTGTGCAGACCATATAGACATGTTGAGTAAGTTATATAGAGATAATTTCTATCAAATTTGGTGAAGAGTGGTGGGCATGGTGGCTCATAGTAGGTAGAAATGCGACGCATGCTCTAGGTCGCTCTAAGCTTTGGCTCCCTCTCTCTCACTCTCACAAATGACAAATGAGGCCCAAATTGACTTACCTTGGGTATAAGTATCCGACTTACCTAGAACCCCAAGTGTACTCTTACCTTCTTTGCTTTAATTGCTCATGTTATATTACTTTGCAACTCAAACAACTCATGATTTGGATATCCAATCACTATTTGCCATTGATTTTGTGAATTTGATCAGTTGTAAGTTGGCCAAAAATTTGATTTGCACCAAATTTTTCAAAACTCACTATGCTTGAATCTCTCACTTTGTTGATTTGGCATTTGGTTCCAAAACTTGATTCTAGCTCTCTTGGGTACCAATTCCTCGAAGGCGGTCCTAGAACAATTACAAAGTGTGAGGAGCGAAAGAAAGATGGTATTGAACTACATAATCCTTGCTAATCGCAAATAGTACACCAAGCCCATAGAAGCATACATGCTACACACCCTCTAGGCTACAATAGCAATGTCGAGATGTTTTAGATCTCACATGCCAAATGACATGCAATATAGCTAAGATGATTATCATATGCATAGAAGCCTTTAGCGACATTGACAAGGTGGAGCACCCCTGGGGACTTTTTCTTGAAGGCACAAAGGCATCTGTTGGGATCTTCAGGAGGCTCCGTCCAAGAATTTCATCATGGGCATGTATGCACAAATCATGTTCTTGCCTTTGCACTACATGAAAACCTTTGAAGAGACATTCATGATAAGATTTTTTGAAATGGATTGGAACATTTTTTATCCATTTGCAACGGAACTTCAAGCACATTATGTGGCTTCCAAAGCACCCTACTCAAAAATCCTCTCAGAGATCTCTCTTTCAAGGCGGACATCATGGCATGGGTAGCAAAATTCAACAAAGTACTCAAGTCCCTGGAAAAGCAACACTTCAAAAGCTATCGATAAATATTTGTGCGTGCTCCTAGAGAGATTAGATTCCCCAAATCATCTCTAATGCCACACCAAGTGTCTAAAGGAACGCGAAGAGCCTTGTGCATATGAGTGCAAGATTTGAGCAATCTTTGTGAGTGAGCTACGAAGAAAGCTTTTAAATCTAAAGAGCGTGGTACATGGGAATGCAGGCTTTAAGCAAGCTTTGTGAGTGAGCTACAAAGAAAGATTTTAATTCTTTGTGTGCCACGTGATTTGTCCAACCCCAAACACAACACCACCACCACCACCACCACACAAAAACACACACACACACACACACACACACCAAAACCCACCCAAAAAAAAAAAAAAAAAACTCACTCTTGAAGCTCATCCTTAAAGCTCGCTCCTTAATGTACAAGATGGTTCCCTGGAAAGTAGATGGAAATACCATACGTACATGCCTATCACCACATACACACATATTCAAAAGCACAAACAAATTGCACAATTTTGAAATATGTACATAGCTCCAATAAATAATATAGACTCCATCAAATATTTCTAAGTTTACATTGACTTAAGGTGACTTGGCATTGCTATAAGCATTAGAGTTAGAAAAAGACTACATGGTAACAAATATTCAAAAAGGTTACGAGGTTACAAGGTTATTTGCTATAAGTGAAAGAGTAGCAAGATGACTTCATGGGAAAAAAAAGATTGCTTTCAATAAATTTACCCTCACCACAATAGCTGATGTAATCCATCGAATATTACTAAAGGAGACAAGGCACAACACTATGTCAACATTTTTACAAGCAAGGAACTGGGAACATGAACTCTACTACATCTAGGGACTCTTCAAATTACCCACATTGTTTTATGGATTTCGGATTCCTCGATAACCATCTCACCAGTGTTATCTTCCTTAAAGTTTGTTGTTGGTGCTTGAGGTGTATTTCTTTTCTTCCGTGGTACATTTAGTGTTACATATTCAGGTCTATGTGAAGTATTTTCCTCCTCTTGTGTCATTGGACCTATTGTTCTTTGCTTCCGTGTGATTGTGAGATTATCTTCTTTCTACATCACGGTGTTGGTAAATTAGGGTCCCTCCAATTGTCTTGTTTACTTCTCTAACTACTGTTGTTGTAGTAGGAGCTCGCTGTTGTGACATTCAACTTGCCAATTTCTTTATCGGAGGTCTAATCCCATGGTATCTACCCTCCACCAATGCAATCATTTTAACACTATGTAGTAACAAGTTTGCGAGATTTGATAACCTTGCATCATACAAGTTGATTTGTTTCCTTCTCTAGCTAGCCAGTTGATGCACTTTATCTCAACCAAGTTTGTTGTGGGGAGGAATGGAACATCCTCTGTCTCCTGCAACAATATATCTACCTTAGGCTGGTGCAAATAATGGCTCATTAAATTACCATTGAAATCTAAAGTAAAAATCTACTTATTGCAACAAAAAACTTTCTACAACATGGATATCGAACATGCCACCAACTTAACCAACAATCTATTTATGAAATATTTGCATATGGTATCTTGCTAGGGGCCCACCATGCATGGATTTGCATGTACATGGTTGTGGCTTCTTCCTCACTCTTAACACAATGCCACATTTCACATAGCCCTTTATGTTCATCTCGGAATTTTTTTGTTTAAAAAGTGAGTAGTATATGGAGGCTTTGTTTCCAATGAGACAAACATGAACGCTCTCTTTCATTCATAATATTTAGCGAGGCTCCATTGAAAACAATACAAATAGCTCTCTAGTTTGCAATAGCTTCATTTTTCATGAATCCCTTAATATTTGCTAGGAGATTGCCATTATTTAACACGAATTCATGTATCATCTCCCAAAATATGGCTTGGGCTCTAGTATCCTCCTCTTTCATTTGCATATAGCTATGGGTTGCATTTCTTGAACACTATCACCACACATGTAAACAAAATTATTCTATTCAGCTGCTAACCATAATAAAGCCTTCACAACACCTTATGTTGGATTGTACACATGGGCTACCATGGTTGCCTAGACATGATCGAAGCAAACCCAACTCTTTTGAAGATATGCATGTGTGTGTATACACATGTATACGTATATATGTATATATATATATGTGTGTGTGTGTGTATGTATGTGTACGTGTGTGTGTATCGCCTCTACTATATTCTCTCTCCCCTTCTCCTTCTCTCTCTATATCCATGGATAGAGAGAGAGAGAGAGAGAGAGAGAGAGAGAGAGAGAGAGAGAGAGAGAGAGGAGGTCATATATGGCCTATGGGACCAAAAACACAACATTACGACAAATCATTCTCAGTGCGGGCTGATACATATCAGTTAAGGACTGAGGGTCCATCAAGAGGATAGAGAAGGAAAAAAGGGACAACAAAAACCCAAGGGTCGCCGGCTGAGGGGAGAGCCGGTTTGGGATTTTGAAATTCCTGGATGATCACTTTGCCACCTCGATAGACTGCCCATTTACCTTGCTTACGCGCTTCATGCATCTTCTTGAGCTCACTCGCTTTACTCTTGAGTTGGTTCATGGTCAGTTCTTTTGCAATCCAAAGCTTTTTGCCCTTGAGAAGTTGCGACTGACATAGCAGCTTCATATGCTCATCTTTGTCCTTGAAAGTGAGTATGCAATGCTCGGGTGGCACATGTCTATGCTATATCATTGATCCAAGCAACATCTTCGGGCTTGATGTAGATAGGTTGAAGAATGTCATTGAACTTGGTGATAGCTTCCTCAAGGGTGTCCTCTGGGGTACACCTCGGTGAGTAGTCCCCCAATCCTAATCTTGAGGCCAAGAGGTTCTTGTAAGGCCACTTGTATCTTGGTGTCAATCTTTTTATGTGTTGCTTCATGTGATTCTTTGTGCACTGCCGTGACAGTTTCAGTGAGTAATGCTTCAACTGCGTGTGCTTTTTCAAGCAGAGCTTGGCTCTCTACTTCCTTCGCATCTTCAAGCTTTTGGAAACGTTCTTTTAGTCTCTCATTCTCCACACACACACACACACACACACACACACACACACACACACACACACACACACACACATAGAGAGAGAGAGAGAGAGAGAGAGAGAGAGAGAGAGAGAGAGAGGGGGGGGGGGGAGAGGAGGAAAGGAGACATCATGGGAATCGGACCTCTCTAAAGAAAGGGATGGAGGAAGAAACAATAAGAAAGGGTGTAGGAGAGGGATGCAATTAAGCAAGGTGATGATAGAGAGAGAGAAAGAGAGAGAGAGAGAGAGAGAGAGAGAGAGAGAGAGAGAGAGAGAGAGAGAGAGAGAGTACACAAGGGAGGCATGAAAAGAAAGGGATGCATGAGAGAGGAAAGAAGTAGGTCAAAATAACATGTGGAGAGCGAGAGCGAGAGAGAGAGAGAGAGAGAGAGAGAGAGAGAGAGAGAGAGAGAGAGAGAGAGAGAGAGAGAGAGAATGGGTGAGAGAGATGAAAGAAGAAGGTTAACATGACATGTGGAGGCCAAGAGAGGGAGAGAGGGAATGGGTGAGAGAGAGGAAAGAAGTAGTAGGTTGAAATGACACGTGGAGGCGAAGGGAGGGAGAGAGCACCAAAGGTGTGTAATGGGCAGAGAACATGGCATTAAGATCAAGGGAGTGACTAAAATCAAGGGTGGGTGAGAGAGAGAGAGAGAGAGAGAGAGAGAGAGAGAGAGAGAGAGAGAGAGAGAGAGAGAGGGGGGGGGAATGGATGAGAGAGAGGAAAGAGGACACGGTAGTGAGAGAGAGAGAGAGAATGGGTGAGAGAGATGAAAGAAGTAGGTTAAAATGACATGTGGAGGCCAAGAGAGGGAATGGGTGAGAGAGAGGAAAGAAGTAGTAGGTCGAAATGACACATGGAGGCGAAGGGAGGGAGAGAGCAGCAAAGGTGTGTAATGGGCAGAGAACATGGCATTGAGATCAAGGGAGTGACTGAAATCAAGGGTGGGTATGAGAGAGAGAGAGAGAGAGAGAGAGAGAGAGAGAGAGAGAGAGGGAGAGAGAAGTTAATCAGAAAGAGGTGTGGAGGTAGGGAGAGGAAAGGAGAGTGGAGATTAGGGAGAGGAAGAGAGAGCACAAGAGTGAAGAGCAGAGGATAGGGGGGATGAGAGGGGATAGGTGGAGGTGGTGGAAGAGGAGAGGGTGGAGGAGTAGTGGGTGGCTCAAGTAGGTAAGGAGGGCGGAATTAGTGGTGGCAAGGAGGTGGTGGTGGAGGAGAGGGTAGAGGAGAAGAGTTGGTGGGCTTTGGTGGCCAATGAGGGTGGCAATGGTGGTGCAATGGTGGCTCCCACTCCCCCCTAGAAAAAAAGCTTGCTCCATATCCTAACTCATATGCATCAAAGGGGGAAGTCTCTTGGCCTGCATATTGATTAAACATGATTATTGTATCAATCTAATGCTCACATATACAATTGTAGCTTGAAAAAGATCTACTCTTAATCAAGAATATAAACAAGCACCAACTTATAATGGAGGCACAAACTGGGACAAACAACTCTCAACGAGCATAAAACACATGACCCACATGTATAAGTGTTCAATCTCTACTCTTAATCAAGAATATAAACAAGCACCAACTTATAATGGAGGCACAAACTGGGACAAACAACTCTCAACGAGCATAAAACACATGGCCCACATGTATAAGTAGATAGCAAGCACAATGGTAGCTACACATCCCACAAATATCTCTCTCTGAGAACTTATAACATGTAAAAGCAACAGACTCACAATCAGAATATCCATCGTTCAGAAACGTGTAACATGTAGCCACTATGAGCATACACTATCTCTCTCCTGCAAGAGTGGATACAAGAACACTAAATCCCTATCCGAAGGCAACCAGGCCTATCAAAGTGCGAGTCAAAACTGAATCACTATTAATGTGGGAGTCACAATCGACCACTAAAGAGACTATGGAAAAAATCTTGGAGGAAATCCTCTAGAGTTTCCCATGTAAATTGAGCAATATCTCAATCTCTCATCTATAGATTATTATAAATTAAATTGAAAGTGATAGAACCACTCTCCAAATCCCATGAAGAGAAGCAAAACAAAATGCAAGTCAATCCAAAATGCATAAACTTGTCGAAGGAGAAACCGTCTCATGCAGGGGGTTTCTAATCACTGAGCAAAAAAAACCGAGCAAAGATAAATTCGAGCAAATTGATACAAGATCACCAATGATGTAAGCAGAAAATTATGCCATGCACATTACTTTCACTATCACAAATCTGACACTTAATTGACAAAAAATGAGATTTTAGAACCATTATGAAAATTGAATACTTGAGACAAAAGCAATCTCTTCATACTCAAAACGTGGCATACTTTCTCTCAAAAATAGACAACAAAAAATATGGCACGTAGATTTTGCAAAAAAGCCAACACACAACCTTGTAAGCCTACAATACCATCTGAGAACCTCCTAAAGCACGAAACAACTCCACCTTTGTAAGAAAGCAGAAACAAGTGCCTAAAGCATTAAGCAGGAACAAGTGATCTCTCTCTCTCTCTCTCTCTCTCTCTCTCTCTCTCTACTTCGCATTGTAGTACCCTTGAGATGCCCTCCATTACCCCTTGCCAAATGGCACGAAAATGAGTGCAACAAGCTGTGGATGCACCCGCTATAAGTACATTGATGGTGTATGCAGTGGCAAAACAATGAAGTGATGCGCCCAATGTATGCATGATGAACTCAAGCATACCCAACTGCCTCATGACCATCTCAATGAGATTCTTGAGGTTTGATTTGACATGTAGAACCTCAAGCACTCCTCCATTACACAGACCAATGAGAATGCAATTCCAGCTTATTACAATGCAGAATTTTACAAGGTTAAATATGCTAAATTAATGAAACAAAGCATGCATCTCCAAATGCCCAATCCTTTCCTTCTTGGATATACAAATACTCAATCCCCCAATACCCAGTCAGCTAAATTCTCAACCCTACATTATGTATATCTTTCTATTCTGCCTGATCAATGCACCAAAATATGCCAAACAGTAGTGCAATGTGGGGAATGATGCTGGAGCTGCCCATTCTGTTAGCGGGCATTTCTGCCTCTCACCCCAAACTAAGTAAAATGTCTACCTTTTAGGAATTATAGCTAGTCACTGTAAGCAATTCCCGATTAGAAATGTCTACTGAGGCAGAAGGTGGCCTTGGAGTGTTCCCTTCGACAACTGCACCTGATCATGAGGCAACGGCAAAAGCCCGAGATTTACACATGCCTCAAAAACCTTGTACGTGATTGCGATGCTTTTTCTTCTTCTTGATAGACTCAATTTCCTTGTGGGTGCCAGAGTTGGTATCTCTGGGAAGCCCTTCAGTTTCCCAAGAGACTTGCACCTACAGCAGATGACACCACAAAAAGAACCAATGAAGCAAAGAAAATGATTCCTCATAGAACTTATTTCTGTCGTGAGAGACTGTGCAGTTGTTGGGCACCACGATAATGAAGGGATGGGCAGACAGGAGAGAGATTCGAGCTATGTGCAATTTGGAAACGCAGTATTGCGAACTGCATTGAAGGATACCTACTATCGCTAGCTATAGTCAATCCATGGAGCCATACGAGGAGGGGTGTGAGAAGGCGCTCTCCCATCGGTGCAACAGTTCGTGCTGCTCAAGAAATTGCCTCCTCATCTTCTCCTGCTCCTCCATTGACCCTACTCTGGTCGTCTTCCTTTTTCTGGTTATTGGGACTCGCCATCGCCAGCTTCCCTGCTTATGAGCTTAGCGAAGCTACTGTCGTATCTGTCAAAAACATGTCACTTGAGAATAATCTATTGCATGTTTAATTTGTGTGCAATAAATTTCATCACGCTGCACCCACTATATTGGTTCCACTTGCTGGTGCCATGAAGGCATACACAGAGTATTGCGCGAACGGGGGGATCGGGGGGCGGGGGGGGGGAGAGAGAGAGAGAGAGAGAGAGAGAGAGAGAGAGAGAGAGAGAGAGAGAGAGAGAGAGAGAGAGAGAGAGAGAGAGAGAGAGAGAGAGAGAGAGATTATTCATCTGCTTGATGTTTTTTTAATGAAGAAATCACCCTACCTCATGACCCTACCCCTCCTTGGTCTTCTGTTGCAACCATTCCGCACGGAATGGTTGTAGCAGAAGACCAAGGATGGGAGGGGTCATGTGGGTAGGGCGAAATTTTTAATGAAACTAGTGTGAAACCTTTAAGGCTTTAATGTATACAACAAAAATTCTGACATATCCGCTCCATGGCACACCCTACGCTTGACAATATATGCCACCGTCATCACGTCGTGCATGAGCTCATAGGGACAACCTCCCTCGAGGGTGGATCCCCTACCCCTCCCTCAAGCACGTGCCCTTGTGGACCTCAAGCCTCGGCCCTTCACCTCGACAGTCGAACGTAGCTTGCCTGCCCAATACACCCCAAATAGTAAACACTCCCTAAAACGTCAACCAGCACGCCGATGAAATGGAGCCCGCAACCAGCTTGGTTGCAACTACTTCAACTCCCAACTAGAGACGATTTTATAAAAAAAGAAAAAACTTGCATTGTTTTTATCGTAAACCTACTGGAATCATTCCGCGCCGGTGCGGACTGGTTTCAACAAGTTTCACAAGGGCATAAGAGACAATGTGAGACGCTAGCGAGTAGAAAAGTCTTTGGCAACATAACCTTATAATATGCACACTCTACACAGAAGGTGCCTTCCACCTTATGATACAACGTGAGACAAAAACATGAATATGTGTACTTTTTCTAAATATACACTCACTATCAGGTGCCAAAGAGGAGGCCCAATGTGGTGAGGTCTTTAATGTCCCCACATGCTTATGGCATTGTCTCCACTTTAAACAAAACTGTGAGAACAACCCCAACAAGGGCACATGTAGTCTTTCCAATGGGGAAAAGTATGAATGCCAGAAAAACTACAAGAAAACATAATGCCAAGAAGGAAATGGAGCCGAGAACAACTCCTCAGATAGAAGCAAGACCCATGTCAATGTGCCAAAAATTTGCAGAAACGATATTTGAATGGACGTGTTCAATTAGAAAAATTGAGCACGTTCAATTATTGAGGAAACGTGTTCAATTAGAAAATTGCAGAAGTAGGGCAAGGGGTTGATTGCAAAAACAAAGGGTGTCATATGTACATGAATCAAAGCTACTTTAAAGATACAATTGAAGATCATGTTTTGTCGAGTGTTAACGCAATACGACAAGTAACTTGTGCATGCTACAATGATGCCGCAATGTAGGGCACCCACAAAAAGTAGCCAAACCTTTGCACTCATATTATAATAAGGGACATGCATAACATGATCATTGAGAGCCAATGCATTGAAAAGGATGTGGAAGACTCAGTGCGTTTGCATGTATGATAGGTACATTAAAGTTACAATTTGCAAGCCCAGAAAGAGTTGAAGGAAGCTGATTGCTCGTCTAGGCTCCCTTGATGTTGATTGTATTGCCAGCCTGCATTGACAACTCTGCCGTAATAGTCCACACCAACACGGAATGGTTCCAACAATTATCCGCTGACTCTTGTGGCAAGCTAGGGGCTATTTCTTTTGCTCCATGATTGAAGGGATTCGGTCTTTTTTTTTGTTCTTATGAATAAATTCCTCTCTTTAATGTCATGAATGTTTTGATGTCATGAATGCAACAACTTGGCTTATTTCTTCATAAATTTGTTGATAAGTAGAGTAATTTTCTCTAAGTAATAAAGAATTTATATAGGGACTCACTTGATTATTTTGTTGCTCAAAAATACTTGCTCGCCAATTTGTATAACCCCTCATGCAGGGATGCACATATGACATACATATGCCAAAAGCATAGCAAATGAGCTCACTTGCATACAAGTGGCTCTTCGGACAAGTCCACCTATCCAAAATCTGTATACCCATAAATCCATCAAAATCCAAGATATAATGAGCTCACTTGTATTTGCATATGTCATACATAATTGAGAAGCATGAAACAAGTGTTGCAAACCTCTCTAGAATTCCACACGGTCTCAATGCGCACAAAATCGTATCTAGCCGACGACAGGGGTAAAAAAATAACCGAGAGCGTCCGAAAACTCAGATTTGAGTTTTTGGCGCGCGCTCAAGTAAGCAAAGGTAACCCGCGCTCTCCCTCTCTCTCTCTTTCTTCTCCACACACATACACACACACACACACATACGAGGAGAGGAAGGAGAGCCAGGTATGCTCCTTCACTCTCCTCACTCTCATGTTCCCTTCCCTTCCCCTCTTTCTCTCTCCCTGTCTCTCTCTCTCTCTCTCTCTCACACACACACACAGATTGTGTTTTTGTGAGAGAGAGAGAGAGAGAGAGAGAGAGAGAGAGAGAGAGAGAGAGAGCACATGCATAAGAAAAAATGCACACACACATGCATAAACAAAGAATGCATACACACATGCATAAACAAAGAATGCATACACACACATTGAGAGAGAGAGAGAGAGAGAGAGAGAGAGAGAGAGAGAGAGAGAGAGAGAAGAAGAAGAAGAAGAGAGTCTTAACGTCGTAGGAAACTATCCCAATGGACCTTAATGATATAGTCGACGAGGAGTTGAACTCAAGACCTGTTATTCAAGAGGGAAATGGCATAACCAATCTATCACACTTGGGTGACAGAAAGGTTATACCATTTTCCTCCTTTTATTGGCGCGCACACACACCCACACACACACCCGAGAAGAAGAGAGTTTAATTTAACGTCGTAGGAAACTAATTCAAGAGACCTTAAAGATCTAGCTGACGAGGAGTTGAACTCAAGACCAGTTATTCAAGAGGGAAATCGTATAACCAATCTACCACACCATTTTGCTCTTTTTATTGGCACACACACACACCCACACACACACACACAGGAGAAGAAGAGAGTTTTAACGTCGTAGGAAACTATCCCAAGAGACGTTAAAGATTAGGTTAGATGTAGACTTACGTTAGATTAGATTTAGGTTTATTTACGTTAGATTTAGATTTACGTTAAAGTAAATTAAATTTAGGTTTATTTTGAGTTTAAGATTAAATTAGATCTAGATTTATGTTCGATGGAATAACTTTTTTTAGATTTAGGTTAGATTTTAGTGCATGTCAATGAAGGTGCACTCATGATGGTAAGCATTGTATGAAAAACACTTGCTTATATGAAAAACATTGAAAAAGACTCCGTTTTCCTACATGAGAAAATTTTCTGCGCTCACAACCTCGACAGTCCATGCGGACCAGCAATTCCACTTGCATGTTCGACTGCTGCTACCATACAATAAGCCGTCATGATCAGCCAATGGAAGAGCAAATTGAGCCTACACAAGAATTAGTGATGCAAGATGACGATTCCAAGGGTCTCACACACACACACACACACACACACACACACACACCATAGCCCATCAAATCTAGAGTAAGAATTACGTGCTTTGAGCACGCATCAGCTACATTGCAAGAATGGCGTACCTGCATGCTACATACAAAGATCTACTGTGAAAAGATGTTAAGATGCTGTGAAATGCTACAACTAGAGAAGAGGCAAAGGGGTTTTGTCCACTACATGCACTATCATGTAGACGTGGGTGTGTAGATTTCTTGTACACACAAATATAGGCATTGACCAATAAAGACGAGATTATAACCCGGTGGTTTTGATCTCCGTGCACCTCTAGACCGAGGTGTGCGGGGATTGGACATGACTAGAGAATGTGAGGTAGTTTACAGTGTGAACAGAGAGAGAGAGAGAGAGAGAGAGAGAGAGAGAGAGAGAGAGAGAGAGAGAGAGAGAGAGAGAGAGAGAGAGATAAAAGACGAAGAATGCCAATAGAAGATTAAATTTGTTGTCCACGTTATAAGGTTTTTACCCTCATTATGAGTAGTGACGAGGATGTGGGGCCGTCCAACCGAAACACCTATTTCTCAACGAGGATCTTATGTCCTTGTAATCAATGCAAGCATGCTGTGCGACGGACAAGACGAGTTTCTTTGCAGCACGTTCACAAATTTTGCGAGTTCGATCCACCTATTATAGATCGAGGTGTTGCCAATTATAACTCGTCGGACTCTGACGCTGGCCAACATGCAGCAATGTTGCAACCCAATAGACGTGTTCGCAGGCGCTTTGGTCAAGCAGCATATGTGAGGCCACAAGATGTAGCCTCGGACAGCTCGGGGGATGATCATGCAGACGACATTCCCAACGAGGCAATGTTTGAGCCCGAGATCGATGAAATGATCGAGACGATCATGGATTCAGAAAGGCTTATCTATGATGATATGAAAAGTGAACCCGATACGGCATTGTATAATGGAGCATGTGTGTCTAGATTGAAGGTGCTCCTGGTTCTTCTCAACATGCAGGCAAAGTTTGGATGGAGTGACACTAGCATCAGAGTGCTTTTCAATTGATCTATTACAATTAGTTTACTTTAATAAAAAACTCTAGATGTATAATGATCTGATAGATTTTTATACAATTGTACCGTATTTTTTTCGTTGTGTAGATTGCTCAAAGAGCACATACTGCCAGCTGATAATGTGATGCCAGATTCCCGAGAGGAAGCAAGAAAGATTTTGTGAAACTTGGGGATGGATTACAATTCGATCCACGCTTGTCCTAACGACTACATTCTTTTCAGAGGAGAATACATAGACATGGAGAAGTGTCCGAAATGTGATTCTGAGAGATATCGAGTAGATCTCCACGAATTTTTTTTTCCTCAAAAGGTTTTGCGACATTTTCCTCTGCTTCCTTGCATCAAGCATTTCTTTGAATGTAAGTCCATGGCCGCTCAAGCATCATGGCATGAGGAGAATACATCTTCGGATGGTGTGCTATGGATTCTTGCAGATTGTGCAACCTGGAAACATATAGATGAAACATGGTCGGATTTTGCCAGGGAAGCTCGAAATTTGCGCTTAGGCCTAGCTATGGGTTGTGTAAATCCATTTGGTCAAAGATCAACATCTTACAGTCTATGGCCCGTTGTCATCGTCAACTACAACATTCCCCCGTGGTTGACTACAAAGAAGGGGCACCTATGGCTAAGCTTGATTGTGCCGGGGGTGATATAAAGTGAAGAATATGGATGTGTATCTTTGTCCACTATTGGAAGAGCTACAACAATTGTCGATTGGCATAGAAGTGGTGGATATGAGCCGACACACAGGTCGACGGAATGCTTTGATTAAAGGCATTTTAATGTGGACCATGCATGACTATCCGAGACTAACAGAATGCTCACGTGATTTACACTCCTCACTCAAACACTGTAAATCTTGGTTTTTCTCAAGCTTATCTATTATCATGTGTATGCATGCAGGGCTTCAAACAAGCGGATACAGAGCATGTGTCACATGTGGACCTAGGCTGAATACACGTAGGGCGCCCTCATTGAAGAAGCAAATCTACGAAGGTCATCAAGCGTATCTTCCAAAGAATCATGTGTTACGCAACGGCTTTTTGGGAAGAGAGCCACAAAGGATGTCTGCACAAGCATGGTTAGAGCAGGAGATGTGTGATGATGGTTTGCCCCCAAGGATGAAGAGACTATCTCTATGGTACGAGTTACCATACTGGAATCGACTCATGATCAATCACTTGCTCGATCCAATGCACATATTCAGGAATGTGGGTAATCTACTATGGGACCATCTGACCGGCAAGAAAGATACTTTGGGAGCCAGGGTTGACCTTAGAAATGTGGATCGTATGGAGCAATATTGGCCGCAAACAGCGTCCGATGGATCGATAAAACTTCCTATAGCACCATGGATTTTCACAGGAGCCCGATCTTTTGATTTTGCGCTCACATCCTGGGAAATCCATGGCCACGCGCAACTCTACCACCTGGTTTTTCGACTGCAAGATTTGATTGTGTGCGCTCTCTCTCTCTCTCTCTCTCTCTCTCTCTCTCTCTCTCTCAATTTCGATTGAAAATTCTGAGTTATCGACTTGCCTCTTTCATCACTCAAGTTGAATAGAAGAAAAACGCGTTTTGTTGCTGCTAGCCTTTGAACATTCCAAAGCTACAAGCACCTTCAAGCTCTACGCCAAAAAAGAAAGAGATGGTTGGGATTTTTGTAAATTCTCCCCTTCTTTACCAGTTATGTTGAGCTTTGTGAGGATGAGAGAGAGACCTCTTAAAGCCATAAATATTGTATTTGAATAATTTTGCTCCATTTTATAATATATATTGTATTTACATGGCAACTTCTATGAGCAGACCTTCGCGATGCATCTTCAGTCTTCATCGCACCCAGAGCGCAGTGCTTTTACAAATTCACAGAAATTCAATGAAATCTCTCTACACAGAAATCCCTCCCCCTTTATGAGTCCCCCCCCCCTCTCTCTCTCTCTCTCTCTCTCTCTCTCTCTCTCTCTATCTATCTATCTATCTACTTGTCCATGTTTTCTTCTCCATTCATTCAATATTAAGTTTAAATGTTCGTGTGTTTAATGCAATATGGATCATGCGCAGTTTCTTTCTTCTTTGTCACCCGAGCAGAGATAGTGGTACGTGGAGCGTCATTGCTCTGGTGCACCATCGCGCGTTCCTACTTTGGCCGCGTCTCCCTCTGTTTTGGAGCATTCAGCGCGCTCCGAAGCTTCGGTGTCAATGAGACGATCTTCATACTCGTCTAGGCACCGACGCTCTAGTGGTGGCGGTGGCGGTTTTTGTGGGGATGCCGCCGCCGATGCTTTGACACCGCCTCCTGTTCGACGAGGCTCTTTACCCTCCCCTTCTTTGCCTGCCCCGACACCAGCCACGGCATCGCCATCGACACCAGGTTTTGTGCGGCTGACGGCCGTTGCTAGCGGCTACACACCACTAGCTACTCCTCCACGAGTCACTCCAGTGGACACTGCTCGCTTCGGGACCCAGACTCTAGTGGAGACACGCCGCTAGAGACCCTTGTCGGGACGCCAAGGTTCATGCGTCACCGGAAAGAGGGCTTGCCTTACTCCGTGGACTTCAACGGTGGCATCATCTTGGATGATGAAGGCAAGAAGGTGATTTCACGCATGCGCGGTCTTTGCTCTCAGGTGTTTAGGCACTATATACTAAACACCTGGAGTGAAGTACCGCGTGATTTAAAAGACAAAGTCATCAGCATGCTTCATGACGAGTTTCCCGTTCTAACACGGGATAACCGCTTTAATGAAGACCCGATGAGGGTTCGAATGCGCGAATACTGCAAGCACAAGCGTTCTGAAGTGCAAAAAGCAATCAAGCATGGGTGGAACAGACCAGATTGGCTGGCCAAAGAAGATTGGAAGAATGCGAAGAAAGCAGCACACGAGAATCGCGGCAAGTGGAAGCAACAAAAGGAGGCATCCAGAGCGCGAGTAGAGGCAGGGAGCTCGCACCACTTGGGGAGCGGCGGATGGGCATCATTTGAGGCCGATTTTGTAAGTGTTTTCACATTTCTCTTTATGTTTGATAGTTTAGGGTTTATGGGTTTTTAAATTCTAACATAATGGATTCTTTGTATGTTTTGATAGTGGTCGATGATAGGACGTGACCCCACACCGTACGAGCGCGAGTATGCAGGCAGGAAGAGCTTAAACGCCCTGATGGACATTCTGAGTTCTCGTGGCGGCATGGTTAGTATTAGGGTTTACTCTTTTCTATTTGTTGTATTGTTTTATAAACATCGCTATATGTTTATACTTACAGAAAGTTGTCTTATTGTTTTTTTGCAGAATCCGATAGATACGCCGCTTGGACGCGATGAGACATCTGATTAGACGACGTCAGTCTAGTCGTAGCTAGATAGCAGTAGTTTCTTTTTGTCATAGCATATGTATCATAAGACGACTTTTATACGTTTTTTTGAAAACCATGTATATTTTTTTAATAATGACAATGGTGTTGTAACTTTTACATTTGCAAAGTTTAACAATCAAGTGATTTTGCCTATGATGTCTACAATTGTCACTGATTTACTTTCATCAATTTACGCTTGTCAGTTTTGTGTTTTGTATCTTTATTCTGCAAACAGTACTATGGATGATGGAGTTAATGGTTATATTGTCTTGTGGATGAGTACTTTGGGTCTATATCTAAGCTTGCACTTTTTTTCAAAGGTGAATCAATTAATGAAATATTCAATATGGTTGATGGATGCCCTACCACCAAATTCTTTTCCTCTCGGGCGTCGCTATGACCGTCGCTACATAAGGCTCTGCAGCATCGCTATAAACGTCGCTATAGATGGCCTGTAAACGTCGCTATGATCGTCGCTATATAGCGATGGTTATAGCGACGCATATAGAGACTGTTATAGCGACGTTCTTGTATCAACGCTGTTAGCGACACTGGGGGTTATAAAAACCCAATGTATTTCCGTCGCTAACAACGTCACAAGAGCACAAAACCTCTTGTAGTGATAAGAGGTAAATCCACGCTCAAATAGCACCATAGTGTGACATACATATTCAGAGATGCAAACTACATAATGCTCTGCACTGTATGAGTCCAACTATCAAAGCTTCTATGCGTACAAATTACAGTGGGTTACTGCAAAAAATTCATCGTTCAAAAGTTCAAAATTTTGATATCACCAACCCATCTAGAACATCAAGAAACGTTGCCAGGGTAGACTCTTAGATTCCATAGATCCGAATTCGAGTGTGAGAGATATGCCAAAAACATCATTTTTTGGCCCAAAAGTACAGAACAAACCTGTTGTTGCTACACTTGCTATACTTTTGATCATCATTTTAAAAAAATAATTGACATTTTTATCACGTCTAAAATGGGCCAAAATCCAAAACTAAACTCCAAGATCATATCTATCTAACTTCGTACGACAAAGATATGCAAAAAACTCTATTTTGGAGCACGAAAATGGCAAAAATGAGTTGCAAAAACTCTTCTTCCTACTTTTGTTGTGCTCTCCATGATGTAATGTCAAGGTTGTTTTCATCATTCCCTCCCTTGCACTTCGATACTAGTTAAAGAGCATGCCATTGCAAAAGCTATGCTGTGCATGTGCGCGTGCATGTGCAGTGAGTGTAGAGTAATAGATTGTGTGTGGGTGGAGTACTCAGTAGTGAATAAGTAAGAGCCCTCATTATTTTATGTAGAAGGAATAAGATCAATGGTCAGTGTAGTCAGTGGGTGGCCGAACACTAGATGTCCGGCCCCGAGGCAATGCTGCATTTATCCCAACATTTATTAACCTCGTCCATGTATTTTTTAGCTTCATATCTCCCCATTAACTCCTCAAATTTGTCTCCTAGATCATCTCTCTCCCACTTGCCCCCCCCCTCCCCCCCTCCCTCCCCCCCTCCCTCTCTTCTCATTCACTCAACCTCTATTTACGTCCCCACTCACTCACACACACAATCCACCTCTACATACTTCCCCTCTCTCTCTCTCTCTCTCACACACACACACACACACACACACACCCACACCCCTTTACCACCTTTCACTCAAACTCACACGCATCCATAATTGCTCAGTCTTGCCACATTGATCACAAATTTATGCTACATTTTATTGGTTTTTAATGAACTCGACAAGTTCTAGTGTAAAAACTAGTAAATCCTTCAAAATTTGGACCAAATAGTTGGGAAAAATTTGTCTCCTCTGTCAAGATTTCTTAGATAGGGGTTTTGGTGAGTCCGCATGTTTCATTTGCCCCCTCTCTCTTATTCCTTGGATTCTCTCTCTCTCTCTCTCTCTCTCTCTCTCTCTCTCTCTCTCTCTCTCTCGTCACTTTTTTGTCTCTCTTTCCTTTTCCTCTTCTCTCTTTTTCTCTTTCAACTTTTCTTTCTTTGAGGATATTCATTTTTTAAGTGAATAAATTAAGGGAGAGACAAAAGTTTTACCTCCTGATCCCTCTAGAAGTAGGGGGAGACTTATACATCAATAGTTTCATTCAAAGAGAAGTAAATCTAATTGAGATTGAGCCCGAGCTAGCAGTATGTTAGACTTGGCAAGGGTGTGCTTGTAAATCTCTAGCTCTTCATCGATTTTGTTCTTCAAGCAATCAAACCCATCCTCTCTAGCTTCAGCAATCAAGAATGTGTAGTTTGTGGTAGCATCCTCCAACACGTAGATTTCTTTCTCTAAATTTCTTACACAATTTTTTTAGAAAACTTCATATAAGATGATGTTCCTTTGCATGTAATTTAACCCAAAAAATGCAGCCCTAAGTCTATTCCTAGCGTGTGAGACGACACCTACAAACTATCCTAACAGTAATTGTTGCCAGGTGGGTACAAACCCTAATGCGTTGAGCAAGGGATCCAAAATGGGTTTGTTGGAAATAAAAATGACAAATAGGTGGGCTATATCTTTCACTATCCTTTATGTGTGAGCAAGTGCCTTTGGGGGGGGGGGGGGGGGATGGGATAGCTTGACTCCACCCTATTTTTGCCAGTAGAATCCATAGGGAGATATAGCTTTAGTGAGACTAAGGCCCCTGTCACACTAGGCACCCACCCCCTTCGCATTTGTAGGTGGGCATGGCATTTTGTGTCATACTAGCCATTTAGGCAAGCATGTGTGACTTTTAATCAATGAGTAGCATGTAGCCAAGTGGTTGTCCCTCCGCAGTTAGGGCTGGCTACTAGTGCTCAAAGCCTACCTCTTCTCTTTGTGCATTGAATTTTGAAGGTTGGTCAGGGTGACGAAATGTTGTCGGGCGAGCTGTTGGGGTATAAAGCCCAATGTGGTCGCCCAGGTAAGTCGGCGGGCTGCCAGGTATGTACACATATTCTTTTGTAAAAACCTAATAAGAACTCACTATGCTCTACACATTACTGTAGAGCGAGTTCACCATATTGTCGTGCTCTTCTTCTCGCACTCTCTCTCGCGTCACACTTCCGCTCGTACTCCTTCAACTCGTATCAGAGCTCAGATCGAGGCTCGGGACAGCACTGCAGGAGGCTAGAGTCACCACTCAGATTGGAGTGAAATTCGACAGGCAAAGACACGGTCCCAAATCCAGTGGGAGAATCCGAAGGGCTTGGTGTTCTCAGAATTTCATTCTGAGGTCAACTCGGCCACCGTTTGGCTTCGACAAAGTACTGCGCAGGCCATTTTCGACTACGTCGTCTCGGCGGGTGCAGATCCGACTCTGCAAATTTGGGGTTTCGGCCTACGACTGCAGGTGCTGAGGATATCGGTACTCCCAGAGTGTTGATTTGTGGCTGTCTACACATTGAAGGACGGCTCACAGTTCTTGGAGGCGTGTCACATACGACACGGGCGCATCTACACACAGACTGTAGGCGACATTCACTAGTTCATCAGGTAGCTTGTGTTTGCTGCTTGATATTCCATATTTCATCCTGACATTGCAGGTACTTCCACATGGGATGTATTGTCAGAGATGATGTATGTCTGTTGAGGGTTTGCTGGCTGTGAGTCACGCAGCAAACAACCGTCGCAGCAGTTACAACATATAGTGGGAAATTTGTGGATGTATGACTTTGTGGGAAGTCTATGTACTGTCAGATTTACTGCAGCCTTTGTTGAGGGTCGAGTGAGGTTTTATTGAGCTGGGGGATTCTCGAATGTTGAGATCCTTTCGGTGATACAGGTCTTGGAGCGATCCCTCGAGCACCCTTAGATAGGCAGCTAGGATGTATTGACTGTGAGTTAGACAGTTGGGATTGCATCTTTGCTTTACTACCGTTGAGGCATTATCGCAGTCTATGCTTACAAGACAGTGACAGGACAGTGAGAGACAGTACAGGTGCAGGACAGGTTTACCCACAGCTTACAGTGTTAGAGAGACAATGGTTTTTTGAGCTGTTTTTTGGTTTGTTTTTTAGTACAGCAGAGCCATTCTACAAAGGAGACTCTGCCGAAATTTATGCAGAATCTGAAGCTTGCTTGGTTCATTTGACAGGTTGATATTGGTTCAGAGATCAGTTTACAGGGCTATTGTGAAGCATAGCTACGGCTGGATCACAGGACACTGCTCTTTACAATATCAAGAAGCCGGATGGAACCAATTTCCCATTGTGGAAGAATCAGATTTGGTACGTGTTGGTACAAAAGAAGCAGATAAAACCTATAAAGCTCAAGGGGATAAAACCAGAAGATATGGACGAAGATGAATGGAGCGAAATGGATGAATTGGCACTTTCTACCATTATGCTGACTTTGGCAGAAAGAGTTTACTTCAATGTAGCAGACGAGATGTCGGCTTATCAAGCATGGTTAAAGCTGAGTGATCTTTATGAGAAGCAGAGTGCAGCTTCACAGGTATACTGACTTAAGAAGCTTGTTGACTTGAAGATGAAAGAAGGGACACCGATGTTCAATCATCTGAATGAATTCAACACAATCTACAGTCAATTGTCAGCTCAAGGTGTCAAGTTTGATGAACCTGATAGAGCTATGTTCCTGTTGATCACATTGCCGGAAAGTTGGGACACTTTTCGCACAGCTTTGAGTAATTCTGCACCTCCAGATGGTTTGAACATAGCAGGTGTAGAAGGAAGTCTGCTTACTGAAGAAACCAATAGAAAGACAATGGACAAAGGCAAAGGAGCAGCCTTAGTTGTCAGGGGAAGGACCAAAGAAAAGTACAAAAGTGGAAAGAGGAATCAGTCTCGTAGCAAGTCCCGTAGTGCTAAAGGCAAGAGTGACATAGAATGCTACCATTGTGGCAAGAAGGGTCACATGAAAAGAGACTGCAGAGAATGGAAAACAGAAAAAGGCAAAGAGAAAGCTGAAGACCATGATGAGAAGAACAAGTCCTCAGTGAAGATTCAAGAAATAAATGTGACAAACACTGTTGCAGAGGATGACAGTCTAGTGTCAGGAGACATCTACTTCTTGAAGAATACAATGGACTCAGCTCTTCTTACAGCATCTGATGGAAATGCACTGAGTGACTGGATTATAGACTCAGGGGCATCACTTCATGTGTCTCCAAACAAGGAGTGGTTTACCTCTTATGTGACCACTAAAGATCATGTTCGGCTAGGCAATGGGCAGACATGTGAGATCTTAGGTGTTGGAGATGTTCAATTGAAGTTTCAGAATGGTTCTTCTTTCATGCTGAAGAATGTGAGACATGTTCCCGCAATTACAAAGAGCTTGATCAGCACAGGTTTACTTGATGATGCTGGCTACGTCACCACTTTTGGACAGAACATGTGGAAGATATCCAAGGGTTCTATGACAGTAGCACATGGAGTAAAGTCTGGAGGAATTTACATGATTTATGTATCAAATGTCTCTAAAAATGTAATCAATGTAACCGAGCAGCCGAACGTTTCTTTGTGGCATAGCCGGTTAGGACATATGTCCAAGAAGGGAATGGAATCTTGTCTCGTTTTGGTTATTTGCTTGGCATTTCATTTAATGATTTTGAATTCTGTGAACATTGTCTGTATGGTAAGAAAACACAGTAGCCAAATAAGCATAGAAGCAGTAGAAGAGATACACAGTTGGCACTTGTTCATAGTGATTTGTGTGGACCTATGCCTAACCTATCTCTAGGGGGAGCTTCTTACTTTATGACATTCATAGATGATTACTCGAGGAAAGTATGGGTTTACTTTCTCAAGCACAAGGATGAAGCGTTTAGTGTTTTCAAAACGTTTGTGACACTTGTGGAGAATCAGAGTGGCAAGAAGCTTAAATGCTTACGCACTGAAAATGGTGGAGAGTATGTTTCAAAGGCCTTTCAGGATTTTTGTGAGTCAAAAGGTATAAAACGTGAACTTACTACTCCTTACAATCCTCCTCAAAATGGTGTTGCTGAGAGGATGAATAGGACCATACGAGAGAAGGTCAGAAGTATGTTGTCTAATGCACAGCTGCCAAATGGGTTTTGGGCTGAAGCTGTATCAACAGCTGTTCATCTTGTAAATAGATCTCCCAGCAAGGTTTTGCAGAAGGATTTAGTGCCAGAGATGGTATGGTCAGGCAAAATGCCCTCATACAATCATCTCAGAGTCTTTGGCTGTGAGGCATATACTCACGTTCCAAAGGAATTTAGGAACAAACTTGAGCCAAAGAGTAGAAAGTGCATCTTTCTAGGCTATGGTAATTCTGGTGAGATGGGGTACAGACTTTGGGATCCCGAATCCAAAAAGGTTGTCCGCAGTAATGATGTTCACTTTAATGAATCCAAATATCATTCTAAACCAGAGAGGGTTGAGGAGATTAGAAGAGTTGTCTTCCAAGAAGATGGACCTGCACGTGCAAGACAAAATGTCAGGGCTCAAGAGGAGCAAGGACAGGATAGATTTTGTTCACTACACCTTAATCTCCTTAAACATCTCAATGGAAACAAGGAATGAGTATTGCCACAGTCTAATAAGTTCAAATGATTCATCTTTGTGATTTGTAGGTGCTTGGATGACAACATATTGTTGATGTGCCCCAAGGGTTGTCGATAGCAGCATGTAGGGTTGCTCTTTTGTCTTGTTCTTCTCCCAAATTTGGTTCCCCTATGGAAACATGAACTCTTGTTGTAGCCCTTCTGCATTCTTTTCCTTGTCCATCATTATGTCCCCATGGTTGACATGTTGTCCTCGTCCTCTTTCTTAAGGCACTCGTGAACGGGTGGAAGATAGTGTTCCTTTACAACAACCTTAATGCCTTCCCAAGTTTGGGTGGCTTGTGCCACATCATTGTCCTTGCAATGTTGTTTCCACCAAAGCTTAGCATCACTTGTAAGACAAAACATAGCTATATTTTTTGTGAAATTATCAGCATGAATAAAGTAATCATCCATCTTTTCAATCCATACTTTGGCATTCCGTTTGATTTAAGTTATTTTACCTTTGAAAGAGGGCGGTCATAGTTGAATAAGGAGAAGTTTCTTTTCTTGAAGAGATGTATAAATTGCATCCTATATAACATGAGCTTAACTTAGCCTTATATAAACTATTTTTTTGAATTTACTTAAGAAAAATAGTCAAACATCATTGCAAACAAGAGAGATCAACGGAATGATTTTTGTACATACTATTTTACTTGAGTTTCCATAAAGGTGACTTTATATACACAAGCAACCTATCCCATGATCCCTTTACATTGAGAAAATTGGGAGATACACACATATGTCTAATTCTATGACTAGAAATGAATCTAGTGTTTTGATTATAAACCCAATGTTTTGATTATAAACCCATTGGGTCTTAGAGATTTCTTTGCCTTAAACTATAATAGTTGCATTATTTATTGTGGTACCAGTAAAGAAGTAAACTTCAATGAATTTTGGTTATTCAGACAAGCAAAGATTCTCAAGCTATAAGCCATGTATTTGATTTTAACTGATTCAATGCAATAGATTCCACCAGACGATATCTAATCTATCCGCTATTTTTTCTAAATCCTTGAGGCACGTGCTACAAAAAACTTGTCAAGAATGCTCATCACTGTCTTCCAAAAAAAATATTTTGGTGAACAAAAAGCAGCCTCATACATGATGGAGAGTATTTCAAACTTTTGGTAAGCCATATGCAGATCTCCTTGCATTGGCTCAATCCGATTGTAAGTCTATGTAGCGTAGGAAACCAGTATTTTGAAGCCAACTAAGTATCAAACATTCATTCTCTACTACAAGAAAACATTTCATTCTCTTAGGATTACTAAAATGTACCGTGATACTAGCGTGAGGTTTGGGGTGCCTTTGATAAGTTCAAACCCTATTTCCATAAAGTGAGAGAACCGGTGGACATTTCACTTGCTACATTTGTAAGTTCATGCATGAATGACTAGTGAAGGGTTGGTCTTATCTCACATTGCAAAAACTAAGGGAACACCATATGCAACAATTGACATTCTAATTTCTATACTTTACATAGACACCATAGAGTTGTGAGTCTCAAATCCATAGATCCTCAAGGCAAGAGGCACAGCTTGTTGAGCTCCACCATATCCTACAGCATTACACATCTAAATAGAAGTCAACCTGGAAAGTGTATACTCTACAGCAGCTTAAGCTAACAAAAATCTTTGAAAAGCTACCCAATTGATTGAGTTCACCTATTCATAGAATCTTACCTTTGTGGCATCATCCTCCCACTTTTCACATTGTTCTTACACCACTTTGATTTCTATTTTCTAATTACTACCACATTGTGGAAAACGTTCAAGTTTTTTTATGAGTTTGTAACACATGTTCATTCCAATAGCCTTTCAAGGAGGACTTGTGCGCTCCTTGTCGCACTGTCGAAGCAAGGGACTTGCCAATACACCGTGTGCGAGCCACAAATGGCTCCAAGCACACAACAAGCCTAAACTAGCAAGCTCAAGAGAGCAAAGGGTGTGTCACTCACCGCTCTACGCTCGCCTTCGTGGTGGATTCCTCGCCGCGATGAAGAAGAAGCTGTAGTCGTGTCGCGCTCAGCCGCTTCGCCGCCGTCGTGCCTTCGTAATGCTCGATCGCACACACACTCTCCCTCTCTCTCTCTCTCTCACACACACACACACACACACACACACACAAGGAGGTGAAGAAGAAGAAGATGGAGATGGAGATGGAGCAAGAGCACTCTTCTATTGCACAAATGAGAGAATGAGTGAATTTTAGGTTTAGTTGGCTTTTATATGAGCTCACCCCATTCACACTTGGGCTCCCATGCTTAGCCAACTAATCCCTTGAATGTCCCAGTTAGAGTGCGCCTCTCATCGGTGATCACTCTTACCCTTTTCCTATTGGTCCGACAAGCCCGGTACCTGACTCTACCAAATACATAATACACGTCCGTCGTAGGTGATGGGGTGTCCGTGAGCCGTGAGGGTTAACATGCCCCCCTTCCTGATGTAGATTCCGTCCTCGGAAGCTATTGAGTTGAAGCTGGTTCGTCGAGGTGGAAGAGCATTTGAGATGAATGTCCTTAGCCTTCTTCACTCACTGCAAAATCAAACAACATTGGCACAATAATTGCATTTTCATAAGTGATTAAAAAGCATATGCAGTTTTAGATAGACAAATTGATTGGTAAAAGGATTTCAAACAATTTGTTAGCAATGAACATTAAATTGCAATGTAATCAAATGCATAAACAGATGTAAAGGTAAAAAATTAAACAAGTCTGGGGTCGCTAATTTGACGGTCGAAAGGCACTAGAGATCGAATATTAATACCATGGGTAAGCTTCTTAATTTTCAGTGGTCAGTTAAGTTGTTTAATCGCGAGAGCCAAGTATTCATGTTCGAGGGCTGACTAGAGGCTATATCTAGAAGACCTTGTCGTTAAGCTACGATAAAAGGAATTTCTCATGAAATCATCGCTTGACTGATTACCTTTTTTTTGACCCCCCAAGGTCTTTTCTCAGTGATTCAATTTGATGTGTGTGCTTATTTTGTATGCCTTGGGTTTTTTGCTTTTCAAGGAAAAGCGCCCACACTGGGAACCTCTAGGGCTCAAGTACCATAGGCAATACATGTGAGTGAAGTACCAAATCAAGCTGAGATTTCTCTTCCAGCTTAAAATTTTACATTGTGGCACTTTGGTTTTTTGCTTGTTCATTTTCAGCATTTTAATTTTGTAACTTTGGGGGGTCATATGGCACTGTTACCCTCCCAGGCTCATCACATTAGTAAACTCCCTTTATAATACTTAAGCTAAAGGTCAATAGGGTTAAGCCCACTAGAAAGCCCTAGTACATTTCATACAATGTTGCCTAAATCGGATTAAGAACCTAAGTAACCATTGCTTATTAGGAAGGCATTCCCCATGGTATTAAGAGAAGATTTCTAATACCTAGCTTGGTCAAACTAGCTTAGTCGGACTGCTTGAGTTTTAAACCTAGACAACTGATTATGACAAAAGATTACATTGAATTAAATGTTTGATACTAAGCAAATGCGCTGAATATTATGCTACCAATCACAATCAAAGCAGACAAACATGGATGCAAAAAGATAAGGGGCAATGCTAATGGACAGGAAACACCTGTTTGTGTCGATGGTCGCACTTGATTTGAAGAGTGAGTCGAGATAAAGATTCCATGAAGGTCCAAATCCTATCAATAGCAACACGCTCCTGTACACACTAGGAAACAAAAGGAATACCTCCAGGAGGCACATTAGTGGGAAAAGAGAACTTCGCTAATCTCTCAAATCTAAAACAAAAACACTCCTATCGTACTAATCTTACCTACCCTCCATCACTCAAGTGATGAGGATCAAAGGTGTTTTATGGCATAGGTTTCTGTTTCATTGTACCAGATGTGACATGTGTAGGTATGGGTCAATGTTTTGACTTTTATTGCGCATACTCGTTTGCTAATTGCTCTTGCTCTTTATTTTTTTGTTTTTTGTGAGTATAAAGCTTTATATGTACATTCCCTAAGATTGGTGATTGAGAGGTCAGGGAAAAAGGTTGAGAGGGAAACAAATGAATGATGACTGTCAGCAAACACTCCCCCCTTCCTTGGGTAGATCATACCGTTTGAAATGAGCTTGTCACCCTTTGAAACCAATTGTTCCAGTTGGTAATAGGTGAGGATTTTTGCCAGTAGTTTTCTATTACCCTAGGTGCCTCGTCAAGCTGCAAGGGTGGTAAGGTACTCTCCCAGGATCGAACTTGAAGTGGTTCATCAGGTGATTCTTGAACACTGGGAGGTGTGGATTCTTTTGTAGCTTCATGGAGGTCCACTACTATAGATGGAGGCTGTGTAGAAGCTTTTACCTCTATGGATGTATTACATGAGGAGCTAGAAGCTTCATGGGACTCCCCCCTTCCTGAGCTAGGTGGAACAAATCGTTCTTTCTTTGGTACCCAAACCAGCTCGGGAGCGGGTGTGTAGCATTCTGTGATTTTTTTCTTTCCACGATCATTGATTCATTTTGGAGCTACGGGATTGGGCTCACTTGGGTCAGGTGATAGGTAAGAGCACAATCTACGTTTTGGCACCCAGATTTGATCATTTCCTTGATAGTAGCCTTGGGCTTCCAATAGTCGTTTAGGTATCCATCGCAACATTTTCTTACTTTTCTTGGAGCGAGTGGTATGTTTCTTACAAGGCTTTTGTTTTTTAGCACTAGATATGGTCACTAAAGAAGCTTTAGGGACCCACTTGTATGTTTTCTTCGTTACATTAGGATGAGTCTTGTCGGAAGCGATATGCATTGCTTGTAGCATATTTAAGGGTATAGGCATTTCATACCCCTCAGGTGTTACCCAGGTCGTCCCCCTATTTTCCCAAGTGTCTATGGTTGCTGCTAGGTGGACCCAATCCACATTGTCCGACTCAGTCATCCCAGGTAGGATATCCATATAAGGAGAATCTTGGCCAATGTCTGTATCCTTCTTACAAGTGTAACAATATTGTAGTGGGGCCGAGTGAACTGTGGTGTCAGAGCGATGATCAATAATGGTTTTACTCCCTAAGGGGTGTACCTTACCAGTCACCAAATCCACTCTAAGGACAAAGTCTTGGAATTGCAAATAGACATGATTTTTAGACCAATCATGAACCATTTGTGCTTCCCTCATGAATGGTCGTCCTAAAATCATTTCATATGACATAAGGTGTTTAGAGAAATCCTTTACAATGAACGTATGTCGTACCTTGTGTCCTAGAACTTTGATCTTAAGATCCTTGAGCATCCCCATAGGTTTGGCTATGGTACCATTTTCCATCTTTACCACAATGTTAGTAACACTGAGGCGGGGTTTTCCCATGGATTCCCAACAATCTTTTGTAACGATGCTAACTCCCGCACCACCATCAAGAATTCCCTTTATAGTTAATCCCTTGGTAGTGATGGGTAGGGTCGCATTAGACTCGTCGCCTTCAAAATACTGCCCTAATTCGTTAATGGGTACCTCGATCACAGACTCGTGTCCATCTAAGTCAAGTGATTGCACATGATTTTCCTCATCAATCATAATCGAGTCAGGCCTATTTGGTTGCGCAAACTACGGTAATCCCGTTCGTAGCTCTCCGTTAAGGAATGCTCGAAGTGCAAGGAACAATTCAGGATCTCCATACAGCTTTGCTATGATCGTGGTTCGGACCTCAGAAGACATGAAGTCCACTAGTTTTGCAACATTCATTGGCATTTTTAAGGGTGTAGGTCCTTGACTAGGAACTGGTGAGGATGGAATCTCATATTCCTCAATGGGATCAGGTATTCCTTCGTTAAACATCCTTTCCAACAAGAAAGGTGTATGCTCACTTTCTGATGTCCCGTCCTCACTCCCTTCTTGGATGATACTAGATATGGCTAACGGTCTATGGTTCATGTGGGGTGGATGAACTTGCGTGGGAAACACTATGTCATGAATTTTGACATGCATGGGTTTTGGTTCTAGTTTCCTTTGAGTCTCCTCCACTAAACCTCTTAGATGTTTCACCTGCTCAATCTCGTCTACTGGGTTTGGGTACGTCCCAATCTTCTTTTTACGATTCTTCCCTTTTTGCCCCTGCGGTTTATCTTGGGGGTCTTGGATTGGATTTGGAAACACTTGTGGTGTTTTCAGAGGCTCTTTATGGTTTTCTCTTATTCGGTTTTCATTTGGTTCCATGTTACGGTTTTCTTGGTCGGTCTTTCCCTTTGTGGTATTGGTTCTAGTCTCCATTGTCTCGATTGAATCTGAATCATCCTCGAGGTCATTCATATACACGGGGTCATCTCCTGTTCCTATGTTTGTTTTGGAACTTGGCTTTGAATTTCCCGTATTCTGCGACCTCTTCCTTCGTGTCTTCTTTTTCTTTGCTTGGATAACTGACGCGGTATCTCTCTCTTCGAGGATATGGCCTGGCCCTTGAAGCATGGACCGTGTAATCGCATCAGCGGGTGCGATGGGTGGTATTGGCGATGTCACACTAGCAATTTCGACCAAATTTAGGGGTGTGATTTTAGGCGCATTTGGGTTATAGGGGCATTGGGCAATCAAGTGATCTATGCCACAACGATTACATGTGAGTACTGGCATTGCAGACGTGCTCCCTTGATTCATTTGCATCTGTGCAGCATTCTTTTGCAGCCTAATAGGGCACTCCGCTGCCCGATGTGGTCCACCACACTCGTAGCATTGAAGAGGTGGACTCCTAGCCTGGGTGTTGATATTTTGACCTCTGGATGCGAGAGCAGCAGCTTGATAAACCGGCTTGACTTGCCCCCAACAATCTTCCATGTAGTATCTAGGACACTCTTCCAATGTATCAAGTCCGTAGGCAATACTAGTGTCTATTTCCTCCTCATAGCCATCTGCATAAGCATTAGATGGCTCGCAACCCACTTGGTTCATAGGGGCGACTCTTGGATGCGGGGGCTGCGGTCCTAGCACAGGAGGTGGTAGCGGTGTAGCTTGTACAACATTTTGAGATTTAGGGACCATGTGTTGCGGTAGTTGCTCAACAGGTGGAGCAGGCATCAATACAGGAGCTCGAGGCGCATCCGTCCAGGCTACAGGTGGTCTATTTGCCATCATACGTTTGATCATTAAACAATCCTTAGCTTGGTGACCATACCTACCACATGCGTTGCAAGTTCCATTAAATTTTACTCTAAACGTAGGGCACTCACTAGTGCTATGTGGACCTAAGCAAATGGAACACAATTGTTGCTCCCTTCTTGGATACATGTGACTATTTTGAGGGGGTCGATTATCCTTAAGAGACTCTTGGATTGCCTTGGTGAGGTCTGTCAAGAATGTTTCAAATACCTTTGGCTCATTGGCAATGGGCTTTGCAGTCATGGGTTCATACTCAATGGCTTGTGAGCTAGTGGATCTCGTGTCAGTAGACACCCTCATGCCTGCTATCATCAAGTTGTCCTCTAATTGGATTGCATTGGCAGTGACATCTTCCCAGGTTGTGATACCTCTAATCACTAGTCCATTATAGATACCTTCATTCCTCAACCCTCGAATGAATCGATCAAGCAGTTGGTTATTGTTGAAGCGCTCATTTACAGGGCAGCGAGAGTTTAAGTGCTTTAGACGACTAATGAAGTCCCTTACTGACTCTCCTTCCTTATGTTCGGCCTTCTGTAGCTGAGATGCTACACCCCAAAGCACACCTTCTCGTATGTACTCCTTTAGAAACAACCTTCGAAGGGTAGGGTAGATTGTTTTCTCGTCCACCCTTAGGGTTCTATACCAATCTCCAGCCTTCCCACTTAATGTGAAGCTTAAGGCATTGCACTTATGTAGTTCGTTGCGTTCCCCTAAGGAATCACATACTTGTTCAAACACTTCAATGTGTTTTCTAGCATCTTCGTCCCCATTGAATTTTTGCGTGAGTTTGGCAATTTGTACTGCCTTACTTCTAGGCTCTCTATCAGATGCATGACGCATATTTTCCGCGATAGATCGACCTATGGTTTGAGCAAACGCTGCCAAGTCACCTATGTGAGGAGGCAGGGCTGGTGGAGGTACTCTTGGAATCATATGTGGGAGAGGGACAGGTACCGGTCTTGGCATATGTGTGGATGATGCAGGATATGGAACATAACCGGGCATAGGTCCACTCGGATAAGGGCTAGGGAGCGGCACTCGAGGAGCATAAGCAAGTGGTACAATTGGAGGTGTGGGGCCCATGTGTGCATAAGGGGCTAGAGGCACATACGGTCGAGGCCCCATATTAGGTACTACGACACTAGGTAGTGGCACTACGCTAACCGTAGATGTCATCGGTACATTCTCTGTCAGGCTTATCCCTGGAGTGAGCACTGTGTTTTCCTTAATAGAGGGTTGAGCCAAGTTAGGGAAGCTAAAGTTGTCGCTCGGAGGCTCAGATTGCATAGAGACCCCAGGTGAAATGACGTGAGATGGGTCCATGGGACTCATTAGAGGAGTCTCCATTTGTGATAGAGTAGGCTGTTGAGCCTTGCTCGTATCCAGAAATCTCATGGGGCCAGTTGAGAGTATATTTACCCCTCGGTTTTGCCTTTCCGATTGAATAATGCCATGGATAACATTACAGATCATTTTCTGTTGATCTTCGATGCTCGTGGCACTAGAGGTGGATTGTACAATCTCTATCCATCCTACATGGTAGGCGTGGCCAGAGTGTAGATCCGTCAACACCTCAGTGTGGAGGTCGTATGTCCAATGATCATTAATGAACAATCCTTCTAGAGTCGACGTGTTAACGATTTCTTGTGAGATAGAAGCAATGTTGCTCCCCGTGGTTTTACTTGTCACCAACGGTACTCTAGAGGGAACTTCTGAAGGAGGCAGCTCAACAGGGCCTTCTTGGTAAGAAGTTGGCAGGATATCCACATGGACACTCTTTGGGGGTGTGGGGTCCACGTGCGATGTGAAAGGAGAGTCCACTTCCCCACCCCCTTCGTGTGCTTCATTTGCATTAGGTTCCGAGCGAGTAGATCTACCTAATGTTTCCATGAAACGGCTAAACATACTAGTACTAGGCTGTGGAGCTTCGGGAGGTGCATGGCCTTCTCTCTCAGTGTTTTGGGTAGGGTATGCTTCCATGATTTCTGAGTCGGAGGAGGAATCACTAGCGGCTATTTTAGGGTCTTGGGTGGTGCTAGCTTGTGTCCCCGCTGAGGGTCTAGAGCCTATCGTGGATGGGTAATGGGAGTCCGTATGAAGAGAGGCACCCTCAATATGCTCGTGTTCTAGCACCCGCCCAGAGCGTAAGTGCATGTGCTTTTGATACCTTAAGGTGTCAAAAAGCTACTCTAGGAGGCCTTGTGACTAGTTTTTTGCGTGTTTTTTTGTTTGTTTTTTTGCTAGATTTTTTAGAGCGTGTCGTGGAATGGGCCGTGTGATAGCTCGAAACGAGCGTATCGCTAGGAGGGACGTGTTGTGCTTTACAGCCCATCGTTTGGTTCTATTTTGCTCCAGAAAAGCCCGAAACAGTCTTTTCCTAGCTGGGGAACTAGGCTCCAAGTAGCAAGTCTAAGGGTGCAAGTGGGAAGAGAAGGGAGGAGAGTGGAGGACTTGTCCCACATGCTCTCATTCCCTCTTGAGGGAGTAAGGTATATATATAAGAGTGAATCTAGTATATATCATAAGACTGAGGATTGAGACCTGGGTCTAGGCTTGGGCTTGGGCTTGGGCTTGGGAAAACGATCCCGATCTATCTTTTATACAAACCAGCCCGTCCGTTTTTATAACTCAGGTTTTTTATTTTCGAAAATCTAACCTCCCCCTCACTCACGTTTTTATTTTTCGAAAAAAAAATTATTTTATTTTTTCAGAAATTTTTTTTTTTTCATTTTTAAAAATTTTTTTTTTGGTACGCGTTTTGGTGCGCGTTGACCTCACTTACCTACTTTCTGTGTCACCTAATTACTAGCCTGCTTAATTAACTAACTGTACGTCTAACTGTGCACAAACCAGAAAACACAAAAAATGCAAAAAATTAAAACTTGACAGAACTGTGCAGTGCAAACTAGAAAATGCAGAAAACGCAGAAACGCAAGAAATGCTAACTGTGCAGTGCAAACCAGAAAACGCAAAAAACGCAAAAAACAGAAATCTCCACACAACTACACACACTCATTCCCTGCCTTTCCTATGATAGAAATTGCACCACAAGAAAGCGTAAAGTGCTTAACCGAGCTTAGTGTAGGGCATTTCCCCGGCAGCGGCGTCAAAAATGTGCGCTCCTTGCCGCACTGTCGAAGCAAGGGACTTGCCAATACACCATGTGCGAGCCACAAATGGCTCCAAGCACACAACAAGCCTAAACTAGCAAGATCAAGAGAGCAAAGGGTGTCTCACTCACCGCTCTATGCTCGCCTTCGTGGTGGATTTCTCGCCGCGATGAAGAAGAAGCTGCAGTCGTGCCGCGCTCAACCGCTTCGACGCCGTCGTGCCTTCGTAATGCTCGATCGCACACACACTCTCCCTCTCTCTCTCTCTCTCTCTCACACACACACACACAAGGAGGTGAAGAAGAAGAAGATGGAGATGGAGATGGAGCAAGAGCACTCTTCTATTGCACAAATGAGAGAATGAGTGAATTTTAGGTTTAGTTGGCTTTTATATGAGCTCACCCCATTCACACTTGGGCTCCCATGCTTAGCCAACTAATCCCTTGAATGTCCCAGTTAGAGTGCGCCTCTCATCGGTGATCACTCTTACCCTTTTCTTATTGGTCCGACAAGCCCGGTACCTGACTCTACCAAATACATAATACACGTCCGTCGTAGGTGATGGGGTGTCCGTGAGCCGTGAGGGTTAACAGTACTGAAAACATTTTTTTGATAACAGAGGAGTTAAATCATTTTTTTTCCTAGACATTCTTGGAATAGGTTTCTCATAGAAATTCTACGTGCATGATCATGACAGATTTGTACATAAATTATCCAAAAACTTTTGCCATCCTGAGTGTCCCATACTACTTAGTAAAGTAACTTGTTGAGCCAACTTAGGCATACTGCTACCCCAACAAGTGCGGTGCCAACCTTGATGTCGTCTCACGCCACAATAAAACAAGAAGTTTGTAGTATTCAACTCGAGAAACTTGGAGGTACTCCCATCACAACGATAATGGTGCACTCTGGGCGTCATCCCATGCCACAACAAGTGCTACCTAATATCAATGCTAGTAAGTAGAGAGTTGAATTTTAAATTTTATACAAGTTTATCTCACCATGAAATAGGTAGAAGCTATAGTACTAATGAAGTTTGTAGTGCAAAATCTTGACTGAAAAAAAGTTAACAAGTTGTCACTGAAGATTAAGTAAACCATAGGCTAGACAACCTATTTAAGTTAGAGTAGGACATAATTGAGTCAACCTACATAATATAGGCCATAAAAAAGAGGAGAAAAGAATGCGAAATGTTGAAAATGAAGTTCAAACTCTTCAAAAATAGGAACTTAATGATACTCTACTATTAAAGGGTAGTTTCACACTTAAGAAAGCTAAGCTTGAATATGAAGGAGCTAGGTCTTTTGCAGCCGTTGGCTTGTTAGTGATAATAAATGGTTTTTGACAACAATTTTCCAATGATCAAAGCCCTTGGAGAATAAGCTTAGCCAATTATGATGGTTTAACCCACAAGCAACCCCATGATCACGATCATGATGTGAATGCAAATGTCTTGCTAGCCATTCAACCAATGGTAGCATATTCTCATATTGACTTGACACCTCAAGGAAAATAATTCCACTACCAATTTAGAAAATGTGATCATGCATCTTGAAGACAAAGATTTTTCCAAAGTATTCTTAATAATGACGAAAAGAAATAAATAATGTGCAATGTCACTTGATGAGGATACTTTTGTCTGCAGCGCATTAAAAAAATCATTGTAGAGGATTGGTTCCAACTAGACTTAACAATGACATAGGGCATGGTTGTTAGACCATACATATATTGCACTTTTTTTGACGTGCCTTGTAGTAACCGGAGAGAAAATAAGCAAGCATCATAGCTACCAATGATTTTGGTTCTTGCTAAAGGTTGTTGGGACCAATGAAACTTGGTGTATTTATCATACTAGAGGTTGTGTCACACATGTTTAGGATTTCAAGTGAGGGGGGCATCAGGTTTGGTAGACCTTTAACACTAGTTGTGTAATTGGACACTCAAGTGTTCGGAGACACTAAAGTGTCCCGTTTTTACCAAGTTTTGGCAATTAATTTGTCAAGCTAGAAAGAAGTTCTTTACACCTTGCGTCTACGATGGGTTGGTTATGAGGGAAAAAACACTAGAGTTTTCTCCATGTCAAAATACAAGCCCTATGGAGAGAATTATGGTAAGTTCTAAGTCGTAAATTCTAGTAAAATATCAAGCTGTGTTGCCAAAAAATGATAAAATTCTTATATCTTCCTGTAGAGATTGCCTTTTGTATGTTTGTAAAAGTCAAACGTTAGTACTTGTTGTTACGACAATGGATTGCCCTTCAAAGACTAGATTCCCAGTTGCATGCAAGTTATAGATATAATTTCATACTTGAGCATGTGCTGAATAAGAGCATGATTTTGGTCTTCCAAAGGTCTCCTCATGGAATTGGGGCTATTCTAGTTCAATTTGACAACTACAATTGATTTTATATGTTGAAACCAAGCAACCACGTATTTTTCAACTCCCTAACTCAGTTAAATCTCGTCGCTTGAACTCTATCTTGATTTTGTGCAAAAACTCTTGAAAATCATGAGTCCTCCATACTAACATTGAAATCAAGGTTTTAGGTGTCCCAACTATATCCATACCATGTACTTTGATAAATTTAGTTGATCTATGTGGAAAGTTTGATATTATTTGAGGTTTTGAATGGTTATGTTTCTAGAACTTAAATATCAATGTTTTCACTTATGCAGTTTTATAGATTCAATAGATTCAAAATGATTCGATAATTATTGCATACCAAAGCCCTTCTACTCTCCACCTTGAGTTCTCAATGGAAAGGGTAAGCAATGCACCACTTTCTAAAACTTACAAATACATCAAAAACATATTTTTCTTTGTATACGACTTGAAATGGCCATATCAAACACGTAGAACTTTCCATTATTTTATACACTCTCAAGTGAATTTTTTTGCACATGAAACTTTTCTTATCTATAGCACAATTATGAAAAATTCACGTAAAAGTTTCTACAAGGTCGCTTCATTTTTTCTTAAGATTATAAAGTCAATTTCTCCAAAGCGTCAATCGCAATCTTACAAGGGTTAACTTAATGAGTATAGTTCTTGATCATGGTAGCTTCTAAAATGCAAGGTTATATTTTTAAAAGACCCTCTAGCTAACATATTTAAGCATATCAAGAGGGTTTTCTCAAATACACCGTTCAATGCAAGTAGCATTTAATTTAAGTTTGTGAAAAAAGGACACTTAAGTGTCCTATTTTAGTGCCAAACTAGTGTTAAGAAGATACTACCTTAAAAAAGGACACTCGTTAAGCCCAAATGGAATTGTATTTAATAAATGTGCTCCTCTTGATCAAGGATGGAAATATGCTAGACTAACATTACCCTTATATTTATGCAATTGGGCAAGAACAAAAAGTCAATTGGCCACACACCTTCTTTTTAGAAAAAGAATTATGGGATAAGGGAATAGGAAAAGCACAAAGCTAACAAAAATTGAAGGATTTGAGCACTACATTCTAACCTTTTTAAAGAGAGTCCAACATTGGAGGTTCTTTTCCAAAGTTTCCTATATTTAGAACTCCTTCACATGCTCAACACATCAAAAAACACAACCTATGGTAAGAACCAAAAAGGCAAGAATGAACAATGGGAGGATAAACCCCCACCAACTATACAGGGAAATGGAAAATGCAACTATAGAGAGGGATCTACTAAAGGCACACTATCTATTATAGTACACAAGAGGTTCTTGAAAAACACAAAAAATAAGGCATCATTGTTCTATTGAGATGAGAACAATAGTGGAGAGTAGGAGGTGGCTACATTCAATCAACCCAAATAGAAATCAAAATCAACTAAGGGTAATCAGCTAACTCTCAAAGAGATAGATGAAAGAGATATAGAATCTATAGCAAAAGTATTTGGGATGCTCATAGTAGGTACCTATCCACTACAACAATAGAATAATGCACACACTTGGAAAAGGGGGGAAAGAGAGATGGAGTGCAAGTTGCTCAATTTTAAAGATAAATTGGTGTAGCAAAAAAATATTTAAGCAAATAAATAAATACAAAAGTAGCTATCAAAGAAAAGGCAAACGAAAGAATCAGTATGAATCTTTTCTTGCAAATTGACTAGCAAAAATTGCAATAGCCTTGAAAGGAGAACTATAGTTGTCACCTTCAGGGAATGTAAAGCTTGTATCTTCAAGTGAAATTATACTTCAATACATGAAAACCCTAAGACAAATCTAGGAACAACTATGAATGTAGCTTGGTGAAATGCAACTTGGTGGCTTAGGCAAGAGTGGGTCATCGACAACCCCCATAATGCACACCAAGATGGATGTTAAGGTACTCTATTTTTTTATCCTCAAGATTGGGCATCCTTGAAGATTTACCATCTCTTAGAGACCATTCACATTTTTACCACATTGTTATGAATTACATCATTGGCAAGAAGGACTTGTTTGAGGTTATGGGAGAAATGAAGGCCTAAATCACCTTCCACCATTGATGGTGTTGCAAGTAGGTTCCAAAGAGAAGCTAATTCTCCCCAAAGCACCTTGGATGTTGTCAACATCCCTACATGCTGAAGTGAAGGGTGACATTGCTGCTTCTCGAACCCCAATGGGCCACATGGAATCATAATATGAGACTCTCAAAACGGTTTTTTTGCTTTTCTTTTTCCCTTTATATAATGCATGACCATTGCATGTGTAGTGAGACATTCCCATATGAATGAAAAAAAGTTCAAAATGAGAAAGTGAAGGAGATGGTCTTCGTATTGAGAGCATTGGCAAGGGGGGGGAAATTTCTCTTACCTCAATTGCAAGTTGACATATTTTCATGTTAGTAATAATTACTTTCTTTGTGTGGATTTAACAGCAAAGGAGATCAAGGAGGATTCAATCCTACTACTAAAATTCGATCGATAAGGAAACCTACCCTCATTCCATCATGACATTATGGTTGATCCATGTTTGCATTAACAATGTGGTAACACTATTGTACTGTACCATATCACCAAAACCACTCACCAAGGTCCCTTTATAGTTGAGCTATAGTTGGAGATCCAAAAGACCATAATTACCAGTCCCCTATGATTGACTCCTCTAACTAAAGCTCAAGAAACCACTATTATTTAGATATAGCAAGCACTCTAATCCTTGAAATGTTCACTCTAAGACCATAGTTGTCTTGCAATAAATGCAAGAGATCTTTCCCTCATCCTACACTTCAAAGAGACATCACTTTCCCTCAAATGTGCAAGCTCTCTTACTCCCTCTTATTGAAAGCAAAACCTCCAATTGCAAAAAAGCTCCCAACCACACTAGGGCGTGTAGCTCAAACTATACATGCTAGTCAAGCGAGAGTGCTAATTGTTTATCTTGATGCATAGTCAAGCCTCCTTTTATGAAGCTCATTTTTTTTGTATGCACTTGGTTAGGCATGCTACAAAAGCACTTTCACTCTCCAAATACTATGAGAGAGTCTAGCTACATAAGCCCCAAAGTTACATGAGGTCTTGTACCCAACATATGTCCACACTCTATCTGAATCAAGGGGATCCAAAACAAACTCCTCCATATATGCGAACAAACTCTAACTCATGCATGTGTGCAACATCTTTTGATGGAATCATGGAAAATTTATCCTACCATCATCAATTCACTCCACCTCTATGTATCTCTGTAAAGATACACTCTTGGGGTGGTGCCACAAGGCACCTATTGAGAGAATTTGAGCTTGAATCTTAACAAGAAGAAGCTCCTTCTAAGGCTCTTCACAAAAAAAGAGTTTGTGAGCAATGAGCTTCCCTTGAAATGCCTTACTTTGTGAGGCTGGGTCAATAAGGCCAAGACCGTCTTGGGTAGTGGGTAGTATGATGAGCGACCATGTAACTTTGACATGTGGAGGTTGTCCCGCTCTGCAAAATGATAGGACATTGAAAATAATTTGTTGATCTAGTCTATGCAAGAATTTGAAAGATCAAGCAAGAAGTAATGTAACACATAATCACCAAAAGCACCTAGTTGGCCACCACAATGCATCCTACTACGGATTGGTAAGCAGAGCTCCAATGTACAAGCTTTCTCCAAATGCTTAAGAGGTTGGGAGCAATCTACTTCTCTAGTGTTAAAATAGGCCTGACTTGGAAACCCAAATATTGCACTATAGTCCAAGGGGGGATCCACTGAAGCTATCACCCAAGGGACAACTCTCATGTCTTGCCAATCCAAAATGCAATTGTCTTATGTCAATAGATCAACACACCCAAATCCATACAAAAAGTTTCAAGAGTCTACTAGCCTCTCTATAGATTAGGCTCTTGGCCATCAAAACACAACACAGTTTCATCAACAAACTCCACCCCAATAACTCCTTTATGTGAAGATAAATATTGAATCTCAACCCTCTTTCCCCAAAAATTAATACTTGGCTATTAGAAGTAAAATACAAGGTTGCAATACCTCTCATTGAGGCCTCAAAGGAACCCATCCTCAACATGTTACCATCAAGAAATCTCCACTCCACCAAATTGTAGGATTTCTTACAGTTAAGTAGCACAATTAGAGCTCCTCATCCTGCATATGCTCCAAGGCTACTACCACCCAGAAAGTGTACATAGTGTCAAGGATACTACATTCCTTAAAAACCTCGTGATTGTATCATGCATTAGATCCTTAAGGAGTGGTTAGACTCCACTAGCTGATGTCATCCTCCCTAAGAAAAAATGAAAGGTAAGGAAACTCTAGTGAGACAAAGCCCTCGGTGCATCCAACAACTTAAACTCAAAGAGAGATATGTCAAGCTTGATACACATTTCATTGGTGATCCCTTGTTGCAGATGATCCCAAACCTCTACTGGGTAGCATGGTGGTGTAGACTCCTAGAAAGAAGTACAATTAACTAATGCTAGAAATTTGAAATGATGCTTTGCCAAACGTTCCTAGGTGTACTAACCCTAGCCCTTATCCTCAACCTCTCTTTCCCAAACACACACAACACAATAATGACTAAGTGAGGGGCCAAAGAAACCCTCACCTTTATTTATAGTAGCTCCCAGAGGTTCAACCAAAAAGTTTATTGAGTAAAGATCCCACACAATCCACATACTATTGGTCTACGATTCGAGACATTTGGTTAGCCAACTTAGATGCTAGGGGTAGAAACTAGAGGTATCAGTAGGAAGAGAGGTATAGATAGGGAGAATGACATACAGTGGGTCAGCGGAGCTCTATGTGCAAGCTACACAGCGTGTAGGGGGTACGAGAGAGAGAGAGAGAGAGAGAGAGAGAGAGAGAGAGAGAGAGAGAGAGAGAGAGAGAGAGATCCTTATATAGAAAGGCAAAGTAAGATGACTTATTACCTAGCCTTGAATTATTACCCAGCTCGCCTGGTGGGATAAATGTGGTGTACTCAATCATGACAAATCCCTTCATACCACAAAAGAACATTAAGGGCCAAGTTCCCACGAGGGGTTAAGAGGGGGGTGTTATTAAAAACACAGGCCAGTTTTTTCCCCAACTGAGTAAGAGAACTAAGAGTACTTCAATACCCAGTTGATAGGGGTTTTCACACACCCTATAACTGGGGAAAAAAACACTTAGTAGAGACGGGAGGTAGTTTCCACCACTAGAATAGAAGTAGCCCAACAATGAATTAGGCTAAGGGTTCAAGTTTCCAATAGGCTTCCAAGAGATAGTGCATTAAGTGAGTATGTGTGTGTGTGTGTTGTTTTTAGACCTATACTTATACATAGAAGAACATAACATTTCAAATGATAGATGGCTTTAGACAAAGGACAATGATTAGCACAAAAACAACAAAGTCTTTGATTGATTTTTGTGCATCATCGTGAGAATGAGGTATCATTCTAGTGTTTTGTACATAAGATAGTCAAGAATAACTTATTCTAAAGTGAAAGAGGCAAGTTCGACAGTGATGGACAACAACTTAGCCAAACATATCCTAAGTAAGTACAGAGTCTTCACCTACATCCATATAAACAAGACAACAAATTTGTTAGCCTTGAATACGTATTACAGGTGTCAACAAACCTATCATTTGTTATTCATGTCCTACTTAAAATATTTTTTACTTATATCTACCATCCATGTGTGTGTGTGTGTGTGTGTGTAGCTATTATACTTATATAAAAGTAAAACATAAATGAACTTTTACACTCAATAGACAATTGGCTTTAGAAAAGTGACAATGATTAGTACAAAAATAACTCAGTCTTAGAATTATCTTTGTACATGGCTATAAGAATGAGATCTCATTCTAATGTAAAAATACAATAACCGATCAAACAAGTAATTCCCAAACAGTAGTAGGAGCCAGTGAATTCACGAACAGACATTTGCTTCAAGCCAAAAAAATTCCAAGAAAGGATAGAGTCCTCACCTGCATCCATCCAAACAAGACAAAATAGATAGGTTAGCCTTGGATGTGTTTTACAGGTGTCAATGGACTATATCAGTTGTTATCCATGTCCAACTTACAAATTTTTCAACTTAAAACTACTATCCAAAGTGTTTATGTATTCCAGTTCTCTATTGTTTTGAGAAGCTTTTTTATTATGAAAATATTTATAGGTATGGTCTCTATCTAGCCCCATTTCTTTAATTTAGGTGATTCTTGATTAGAAGGCCACATCCCCTTTTGATCCAGGTGTCATTATCCCCCAAGCAATCTATATATCAATTTTTTACATTTTTCAAATTGTATCGCCAGATTTTTTAACCTAACTTTTGTCTTGTTTTTCCAAGTACCGTAAGTCATAAAACGTCTCCGAATCCACAGCTTTAGAACCAAAAAATAAACCAATGATAGCTTCAAGGTAGTCAAGTTGGCTAGGCAAAGTCAAATCCTATACGGAATCTACCATACCACAACTAGTATGCCAATCTAGTCAAGTTATCCCTATGTTAAAACATTACAATATCAAAGGTAGCCCCATTACCACACCAGTACCTTGGTAAGAGCTCGGTTTTTAGAAAAAAAACAAGAGTAACACCACAGTATGCAATCAGCAGACAATCAGTCACCCCTTGGTGTTTAGTAGTACAAAACCACCATCTACTTTTCAATGTAAAGTACACCATCCTAAATTTTTAATCCCACCAATTTCACAGCAGCTTGGACAAGAGAGTGTTCAGCAGGAACCAGAAAAATATAGTGCCAAGATGGCTAGTACAAAAATAGCCTCAACCATGAGACACAACATTATTAATGTGGGGCTTTTATCAAGCCAAAAGGTGTAAAATCTACAAGTGACACAATAATCCCTGGCGCAAACCCATGTCAGAGAGATGACGCATACAAACTGCTAATCCAAACAATAAACAGATGTAACCAACATTAACCACTAAGTTCAAGAATTCTTTGCAGAGTATTGCAAAGAAAACATAGCCTTTTAACCAACCGGAGATGCATTCTTGTGTTCCACCATCTCCATTGCAACACAGTAAGTAGTTGTTCAAGCACTCAAAAGAGCTCACTTTTTACGCACTCACAAAAAAAAAACAAGCACCAAGGCTAAGTGAGGGATAAAACCCTCCCTTGGTTTATAAATACCAATTTTGGTACATGTTTTGAGAGGAGTAATATTCACAACAAATTGTCACCAATGTGTTATCATGAGAGGATGCTCCAGCGACAGCTGCCACATGAACCCAAAAAGGGTGGGGGGTGGTGTTTGTGTGGTGTGTTCGTGTGTATGAGAATGGTCGTGAGCAGAGTGTGGCGACATAAACATATACTACATAGAGAGTGGGGGAGAATAATTTATTGCATGGTATGCTTCCCAAGGAAGAAAAAATTCACGCCCCCCTAAGAGGGGAATTTTATGAGGACTAAAAGACCAAGGCCAACTACCAATTTAAGGAGAACATCCCACGAAAGGAGTGGAGATTCCTAGGTAATTGAAGTGTCCAAACAAAACCAGGCACTAGTACTAACCTGTGAGTGTGTGTGTACCCTAGATGATTGTTAAGATATCATATATGTCAGCCTGTAAAAGGAATCCTGAGTTTATAAGCTAGTTGATGGTTTTTGGTGATCGATATGTACCCAAGCCTCTGAGGAACCTAGATATGTCTGCTTGTAAATGGAATTGTGATATTATAAGACAATTGATGTCGGCTTGTGATTGAAAATCACTCGAGACTCCGCGAAACCTAGATGGGGGGGAAGAGGTGGGCTAGTAAGCAGTGTGCCTAATGAGCAAGCAAAAAAGGCAGCTTTGGTGCATGAGCACAAGGAGGGCAAAGAGAGATAGAAAAAAGGAAAGGTCTTATGCTCAAAATAAGGCAAAATCATCTATAAATTTATATTGTCATGTAGGTGTGCAAGTCATCTACACCAAAAGACATCCTATGTACGTGTGTGTGTGTGTGTGTGTGTGTGTGTGTGTGTGTGTGTGGAGAGAGAGAGAGAGAGAGAGAGAGAGAGAGAGAGAGAGAGAGCAAGTGGGGGAATGTGTAAAAAATTTAGTGAACGATGAGATGACAAAGGGGAGGTGAATCAGAGTTCAACAAGAGTGTGTCTTAACTACAATTATGCCACTTTGAAAATAGAAACAATGGTTAAGAGGAATAGGAAACGCTTGGAGGGAATACAACCAATATCTAATATACAACCAATATCTGCTATTGAATTTTATTCAATCTGCTAACACTACAACAATTTTTTTATATTCAATACGTCATAAGATCAAAACACGTCTTTGTGTGTAGATCTGGTCCAATATGTAGTTCCACTATTACAATTGTAGTTACATATGTAATTCCAAGGAAAGGACCCGTTACTTGCCAGCATGCAAGAAAGACAAGCACATTAGTACTGGCATTGCTTGGGACGAAAGGTGTGAATGACCCCTTCCCCTTGTTATCTTTGTGCAAAATTACAAAGAAACTAGCAACTAAATGGAGAACTAGAAAGAAAGACAAGCACGTCAGTACTGGCATTGCTTGGGACGACAGGTGTGAATGACCCCTTCCCCTTGTTATCGGTGTGCAAAATTACAAAGAAACTAGCAACTAAATGGAGAACTAGTAAGTTTGTATGCAATTATAGTTAAAATATAAAATCACATGATTAGAAGGACCCAAAAGAATGGGCAGTCCTCTTGTTCATTTTACAAACAAATTTTTAAATTTACAATGATTGCCATCTCCTAAGAGATCCTCACGTGAGGATCAAGGCTAGTTTTTTGAAGCAAAATGCATCAACATTTGAAAATCTAGAGACTAAATCTTTTTGTACATTGCTTCCCCCTATGGGGCCATAAATGAACGCAAAAACCATATAAGTGCATGCAAATAGATATGTGAAATCCCCAACACATTTCCTGCATTGACTTTACAAAATGGCTAAGATTGAGTCAATCATAAAAAGCCCTACAAAACTATTAGAGAGAATTATAAAGAAGGATTTGAGTCCAAAAACCATATTTGTCTCTACCAAAAAGGAGGTCAAATTAAACTTGAAATCAAGTTTCATGTCCTATCTGAGATTAATGTTGTGAAATTATATGGCAAGGTTTATAGACTCGTCAAGGTTTATAGACTCGTCAGTATTTACCAACAAAACCAAAATGTAATCCATTTCAAACATGTGCTCCCATCTCTTGTCTTTAGGGGGTAGTCATACACCATCAAATGATGCAATTAAGACTCACAAACAAGAGCCGAATCATTTTCCCACCATGGCATCAAAATCTATAAGAGTATCAGCACGACACCAATTATCTTCCCCCTTGTAAGAGTTTGACATGTGAATCGTATGATGACCAGAAACTCAAAAATTCGCAAAGTCAGGAGTTCAAAAGATCATAACACCAAGAAAACATTAGTAGAAATGCCATAAGGAATGATTAGATTCTCAAAAGGTAAAGCCAAAAATGCTATCTCAACCACATAAACCAACAATTTTCAACTCAAAACCGGTCAAATTACAGCCTACCAAATGATTAGAAATCCCCCAAAAACTTGGCATCACCTTGTTTGTTTTTTCGGAAAGTTTTCAAAACTCCATTTGTAACCATCTCAAGAGAGACCCTCAGGTGAGGTTTATGGCGATTATATAGAATCCAAAACTAACAAAACTTTTGGTAACCAAAACATGTACATTCATGACATACATGCCTACATATGTGTCAGAAAACATTTTAGTTGTATGCCAAATCCTTCTAGTTAAGCTGAATTATGAAAAGCTCATATGAGCTACAATAAAATTTAGAGTTTCAAAGCTCTTACTCAACCAATTTGGAGGGAATACAACCAGTATCCGCAATACTATCTGAAAGGGAATACAACCAGTATCAATAGTACATCATATTTATGCATATAAAGAAGTCACAGTAAAGATATTCAATTGATACTACTACGCACTGATGAGATCAAATATTATACAATTATGAGTTATTTGGTTAGATAACTGCAACTTTTTATATAGTTGATATGCTTTCATACAAGTTGCAAACATAGTTTCCTTTATTGTTACATATCCAACACACTAAACATAGAAATTGCCTTAAAAATTTGTTTTTAACTAAAAACTTGAATGTATTGAGTAGGTGCATAGGCACCTACTTTTATGTCAATCAAGATGCTGCAAAAGTTTGATCTCGTGAGGATATGTGGTTCATCCATGGTTTGAAGCTCGTAAGTTGTTTTCATGTTTGAGTGATGCCATCCTTCAATCAATCAAAGTTGTTTCCAACTTATGAGTTGTAACTGCGTGTGGACACGCTCGCATGGTGGTGTGTGTGCACACATGTGAGTGTGTGTATGTGTGTGTTAACCCACTATGCAAGGGGGCAATGCGGGCGAATATTCTATTGAAGGGGTGAGTCAACATTGTGTGTGTGTGTGTGTTTATGTATGAAAATCCCCTCATATGTGAACCATACTTAGAAAATTGCACTAGATAATACATTAAATACCAATACCTACGAACAAGACATCATAAAAGTGAATACACATTTCTTGTATACAATGTTGTCCTACTTGTATCAAATACACCACACTGCATCTAATATTATTTTCATTTAAATAAATTTTTTGATCTTTCACCATTACAAATAAGCGTCTTATTGTTGTATCTACATGCATCCATCCCTTAGGTTGAGCATCCACTACACCTATAAGGAGAGGGATCCAGCTATTACCTACATCCATACAAAAACTATCAGTTAGAACTGGCTATGTTTATGCATGTTGCAATTGTTGACACTAGAGCCGGTTGTCATCCATGCCACACCTGTAGACCTAGTTTACACTTAACCCTGAGGATTGACCATTTATTTGAACTTTTAAGTAAGATATGTTTTGATTGTAGGGTCATATGTATCCCAATTCTCACGAAGTTCTCCCAAAGAAATGATGCCAGTGTCTAATATCATGCAATATATTTGGGTTTAAATATAGACAACCTAACCAAAATTGGGTAGCATCTCATTTGTAGTTTGACTAAATTTTCAAAAAAAAAACACTTTATGCCATCTCTCAATGACAAGAAGTTTACGGCTTCATCAACCCAAAAAATAGGTATTTCATGTATCAAAACTAGCAATGGTTTGTTAGGGTAATCCCAACTTGTGGCACCACTAAGGGAAATCCCTCTAGCCACCTAGGCAAGGATAGATGATGATATGGTCCAATAGCAAGAGGATAAAACCCATCTAACCAATGATTGTTAAGCACCAAGCCTATATAGAGGCTACTTTCTAATCAAACAATTGCACTTTTCACCCTTATGATTGTGTCTATACTCTCTCTATGCTCTTGCTTTTGGCATAAGCAAACCTTGATTACCATCTCTCTAACCCTAACCTTAACACCATGGTTAAGCTAAGGCTTCACCTCCATAGGCTAATGCTAATCATCGGTGATTATTAGGGAGTTTGCTTCCACAAACACTAACCCATCATGATTCTCGTTATACTAGCTCATATAACCATCTTGATAAAAATCTGGCAACATCGTGTTTGTATTTCAAACAGGATTCCAAAAATTTAGTAAGATATCCCAAATTACTATATGTCTACTTGTTATGTAGAGACAACCGATCCTAGGCTTTAACTGAGACAAAAACCATCTTTTATCAAGGGCTAATGTAGTATCATACAAAAAGAGTTAAACTTGATGAACATTTCACCAACTTTGGGTAGTATTCTATATGTACCAAGAGCAATTATTATCACGTTTCCATATTCAGATGTACATAATTTAGAATTATCACTTAGATTAGGTCAATAATAAAAAATCTCCTACACTCTACTAACTCGCATTCCAAAGTATGTTCATGATCAATATGTCAACTAACAAGTTTAGAGATATTCTCTAAAAGGTTTACCTTATGAGGCATGCCAAAATAGCAATTTATAAGATAGTTTCCATATGGAGGATGCGACATAGAGAACCATGTTAGACAGCATCCCCCAAAATATTGGGAGCAATGCTATCTCAATAAGGACCCTTCTTAGGAGAATTACCCTTTTATCCAAGAGCAACAAGTGAAATAAAGTATTCATGGTTATGAAAAAAGCTGAGCTGTATGAAATTTTATGCATTGTGTAAACTTAAAAATCTGTCTTAGGTCCCTGCAGTCTCAGAGTTTTAAGCTGTAGCTATTTCAAAAAGTCCAAGTAAAGAGGTCATTGATGCTCTCATGCAGCCTGGGAAAAAAGCTAGCCACTTGAGAAAGTTCAAGAAAGGAGGCAAAAGTGTTATGTTTCTTTCTTTTTATGGAATCTTTGGAAATATTGACAAAGTATTGAGCTTCATCCAGCAATTCAATGCGGCTTTTGGAGACGATAATTTTTCAGGGTCTTCCAAACTCTAATACGTTGCTATGCGCTTTTAGGAATTAGCTTGCCAATGGAGGCACAAAAAACTTGGAATACATGTTGAGTTGCTATCATGAAGAAATTCCTATCAAGTGGAGCTTCATATCAAGTCTTGACAGCATGGAGAAGTCTAAAAACTAGAGGATGGAAAGAACGTGCAAAAATACATTGAGAAGTTTTGGGATCTCCATGTAGTCTCAGAGTTTCAAGCTGTAGCTATTCCAAAAAGTCCAAGCAAAGAGGTCATTGATGCTCTCATGCAACCTGGAAGAGAGCTAGTCACTTGAGAAAGTTCAAGGAAGGAGGCAAAAGTGTTACCTTTCTTTCTTTTGATGGAAATTTTTGGAAATATTGAGCTTCCGTCAACAATTCAATGCGGCTTTTGGAGACGATAAATTTTCAGAGTCTTCCAAACTCTGATATGTTTCTATGCGTTTTTAGGAATTAGCTTGCCAATGAAGGCACTATAAACTTGAAATACATGTTGAGTTGCTATCATGAAACAATTCCTATCGAGTGGAGCTTTAGATCAAGTCCTGACAGCATGGAGAAGTCTAAAATTGGAGGATATAGAGAACATGAAAAAATACATTGAGAAGTTTTGGGATCTCCATCTCATAGAAACTATGTATAACTTCATCAATTTCTCTAAGCAAAAGCAACAATACTGAGCTGGGCTCCCCTAGGATTGGAGAGACTATGTCAACACGCAAAGACCTTGCACTATGCCGGAGGTTATCCATCATTCAATGATAGCCTCCAATCTTAAATTTTAAGATTTGGACAAGGCATCCAAGCCAAAGAATGCGAGAGACAAGCTGCAGGAGAAAGGGAGAAATCAAAATACTTTTGCCAAAAGTGATAAGCCCAAAGAAAAATATCACTGCCAAGGTAAAAATGATTATTTCCTTGAGATATGAAGTGTTACTGTAAAGATAACATGTTTTAAATGTGGTCAATAATGCCACTCTTATCGTGCATGCCCTCAAAAGCATACAAAGAAGAAAATCCCTAGATCTACAATGGCAATTCCTCAAGAAGAGGGAGTTTTACCACTTGGAAGTCCTCTATGCTATGCTTGGGGAAAAGTGCGTGAGCATGACGCACTAATCCTATTTGATTATGGTTCAACATACAACTAGATATTTATGAGATTAACATAAAAATTGGGAATACATGCTCATGAGATGGGACAATCCTATTTAGTAGAAAGACCCTTTGAAGGCCTACAAAGATGTACTGATTTTTGGAGCACCACGGTTTGACCGTATGGCTCCATCAAATTTCCTAAAAGGTTTGTTAAGTTTCAACATAAGGGTAGATATATGACTCTTCAATTCAATGAGAAAGGGTATACTATCCTCATAGTATCTCATTACTCCTTTGACAAAACAATAAAGAATTGCATTTCTACTTACATGATATTTGTCAAAGATGCTCCTATCTCTTCTCATCGCTCACTAAAGTAGAAAGTGGTCTTCATTTATTTCTACATCAACATGCTTAATTGTTCATAGATGCATCCCAAGACCTTTACCTCCTAGAAGTGGATATGATGATCACAAGATTGATCTAATTCTAGGGAGTTCACCTCCTAATTAGCCTCCTTATTAGGTCTCTGAGCCAAGCCACGAGGGCATGTATGGTTTGTACAAAAGCTATCTCTTTCTCAGTATAGATGGATATGAGCTAGATTCAAGACAAATGACAAAATCAAACTGCAACTCATTCTTAGCGAGAATTTACTTGTGAATTTCAAGATCACTAACCTCAGAAAGGCAATAAGGTTAGACAACTTCAAGTTCTTCAAGTTTTTCTGTGTTTTCAATCATAAAATTGGATACGATCTTTTGCTATAGTGCTTTACAAGACATATTAGAAGCAAGGCTTCTGCCCTATACTTAGGTATTGCTCATTGACTAGGGATCAAGTGCAATGGAAGACAGGTTTGAGGCATTGGCAATAAGTGGTTATAAGCTCACATTTTACGTTTGGCAATGTCAAATTGTTATGTCACGTGTATCCATGCCAATATAGGTTGTGCAAGGCACATTGGTATCGGCTCCAACTATTGAGATCGTGTTTGTAGCCAAGGGCTTATTACCTTATTTTCCTAAATTGGATGCATGGCATGCTAGTAAGTTGGAAGTAATTTCACCCCATCATTGTTTATGTTTCTGCTATAGCACCAGCTATTATGTCATGGGCATCCTTATTTGCCTCATAATGATGATGGATTCCACTCCCTGTGATGTCCACATACTCTAGACTTGCATGATTTTTAAGATGGGGTATGACCTTATTAATTTCCAATGTTTTTTTAATGTTTATCATGTTGACATTGTAGCAAGGGTATCAATAGTTATAATCTTTTAATCAATAATAGTTGAGGCTGATATACTTGCTTACGATAGTTTGTATATGACTACAAAGGCATGCACTTTATATCATTGGCTCTATGCACACAGTGCAACCACTACAAAATATTCTTTCTATGGGTAGCAAGTATGCATGGCCTTGCTATCAAGAAACTGATTCATGGGACAAACATGAATAGACTAAGAGAGCCTGGAAGCAGGTAATCTCTTGTTTGAACACCAAAGAAAATCTATTATGACTACCTTCTTTGGGGTGTTGGGGATCTTTCTCTTCTTTTCATGGGGAGATATGATTATTTCAAGATCCAATGGTGAATAAGATTCCAACTTGAGAGTCTCTCATTTTTAGTTTATAACACTGATTGCAGCTATAAGAGTGGTATTTCCAGGTGTATGACCCAGTGTATGCCAAATCACTCCATGAATGTTGATGATTATTGATCGATCTCTACACAATTCTAATTCAAGGAAGAAGTCCTCAATTTGCCAAGGGGTAATGGATAAATTCAACTTCACATGTTGATTACAATCACTATTGGATATGGTAGATTGTGTTGGTCACTGTTAACTAATAAATTTAGCACTTTCCATGTAGAATCTGACTAAGGGATTTAAAATTGTAGGATCTAACAAAGGGGTTTGGATTGCCTAGGTAACACCCAAGGTTATCGATTCAATATTGCTTGATTTTCACAAATCTCTCATTTAGTGTCTAACACGTTAAGGACATATTGGGCCTTTTGAGACTGAATTTTTTGGCGATGTAGCTTTTAGGTTTGGATAGGGCACGTGACTCCGGGTAAGTGTCAGCTATTTTTCCACCTCCAAGTAAGCATATGATTTGGTTTTGTTTTATTCTTGAATATGCCTTGATTGAGTTTTCCTAGTAGGATGCATATGCTTGAATGCTTTCATCTGTTTCATTCTTTTGGAGCAAAGAATTTTGGGATAGTAGTGTACCAAATACATTTCTACACCTTGCAGTTATGGACCCACATAGTAGGGTTTGTTTGGAAAATGTTGTTAGTCATAAGGGTGTAACATCGTTTAGGAACTTATGGAGTCCAGTTTAGCCAATGTGGAGTAAGGTGATGAGGGTCCCTCTCACTTAAATTGCTGAGTGTTTATAGTTACCTCTACACACAAATACACCTTGTACTTGATGGATGTCCTATTTTTTGACATCATTATATGAGATATATTCCACCTGTGGAGAATATGAGCCTCTGGGATTGACACTGGCACTTGTTATTTCGATTATGTGTCGCGACAAAGTCCCTAGGTGTTGGTCACATTCATATATCAGATCATTTTGAGCACATCGTCTCAAGAACAATTTGAATGGCCAAAATTTGTCAAATACTTAGTAATAATTGTGAAGCTTACATGTACTATTGAACAACATTCATGAATGGTTGTTTACGCTATGTATTGTTTAAAAAAATGTTTCACTGTTGGTACCTGTATGTGATTAAGTTGTTGGTACCTGTATGGTCCAAATATGTTAGCCGTCCTTCATGTGATTGTAGTAGTCATACACAATTACGGTCATGAAAATGCAGGTTTGGATCCTTTTTTGCTAAATGCATCCACACTAGGTGTTATGGACACTAGTGTTTATCAAAGGTAGATTTGGAGTAGCATGCAAATTCATGCAATTGATAGCTTATAAAGAATTCCACATTATATGTGCAATACCTCTATGATATTAATTGTGGGTCTGCAATAACCACTAGAGATCATGGCTCGATTTGGGTGCTTGTAGATAAGCTGACTAAACTCTTTGCACTTTATTCAATCCACTATTCCAATCTCTAAAGTTATCAAAGCTTGTTGTTTATAGTTTATATCCATTATATGAATTACTCCAAAATATTGGACACTGTTGTGATCCACGTTTACCAGTAAATTGTTGGGGAGAAACAACTCAATACTAGTATTGCCACTAATTTAGAGATGGATAGGCATTTTACAAGTATTAATCTATTGCTAAAGGATATGCTGAGGACGTACGTTAGTGGGAATCAATCCAATGGTAAATGTTATTTCTCTAGTTTGGAGTTTTCTTACAATAGTGCCAAGCATGTAACAATTGGTTTCAGTCTATTCATGCTTATGTATGGTTTCCAACCTACACCACTAGTTACGATGGAGTTGGCAATTGAGAAGCTTTAGTAAAAGTCAAGGAATTTCTCCAAGACCACATGGATATGCTGACCCTTTCTCAACAAGCATGGAATAAGTACAAAATGTATATTTATGAAAAATGTCGGCAAGCTACCTTCACGAAAGAGGAAGAGGTATTTTTACATGTGCTAGAGCATTCAAAAAGGAGTCTAAAGACTGGGTCAACACTTGAATTATCTTCAAGATTTTGTGGGACTTTTAAAATAATCCAATGAGTTAGACATATGGCTTACAAACTATCATTACCTGCACACTCTCTAAACCTCCAACCCAGTTGCATGAGCCTGAGTGTATTCTTGACTATCAAGATCTATGCACACCTCATCATGTGCATCGAGAAGCATTAGTAAGTGAAAAGATAGATCTGAAGAAGGTGTCACTTGAGAAAACATTAGTGCTCGTGAGAAGCAATTATCCACTTTTGTTTTTTGAGGACGAAAATGTCTCTCCAAGGGGAAGTAATGCCAGAACAAGGGCCAGAGGCCATAAGGGCCAGTCTGAACCAAGCTCGAGGGTGCCTATATAAGGTGCATAGGTTGGGTGGAGAGGTAGGTTCAATACTCCCTATGGTCTTAGAGAAATCTTGACAGAAAGAACTAGGAAGCGGTGAATGTTGGGGTAAAGGCGTTGCACCTTTTCTAGGGTCAAATATTCGATGTCTGACCGTCCACTGTATGTACATACCTTATTCTTCATACCAAATAATAAGGGGTTCCTCTCATTGTGGAGGTTTGCTCTACCCACGCAGCCATGCACTCTTGTTTCTCCCCTTCCTTACAAGCACCTCACCGCACCGTGCACACAAGCATCCGTGCACAACACTCTTCAACTTGTATCAAAGCTATGGCTTGGTGATCGACATGCATGCAACGGCTTCTTGACGATCAACATGGAAGAAATAGAGTTTGGTGGTGTACTTCCCGACCTCGAGCGAGAGAGCGGCTTGGCTCTCCTCCAGCATAGTCTCACTATCAGCTTTCCTCCCACACCATTCTGGAGCGGCTCGGCTCTGCAATGTCTCGTCCCCCCCCCCCCCTTGATAGAATTTTGGCTTCAACGGTTCTCCATTTTCCCATTTAGCCACACACCGACACGTGGCAGCTCCGATGGACCATTCCAGAGCAAATTTCCCTTGAGCGAGCTCGACTCTTGGACAACATTTACAGTAGAGGCGGCTGGTTGTGCTATGTGTATGATTTTTTTATCGAGGTAGTATGTGTCATCTTCCAGTGCAAATTATGCGGCACACTTGGTAGTTCTCATGTATGACAGTGTGGGCCATTTCAAAGAGTTTTACAGCATGGTCTTGTGTGGTTTTGCTATGTATTAATATGTAGATACATCTTGAGCTAGGTATAGCTTGCAGGTAGCAGATCTATAAATTTACAGGGTTTTTTGGACAGATACAGGTCCATGGAGCCACTCATTCAGGAGTGAGCTAGTTTGCCCAATTTTTGGTAGGTTATGTATGCCAGTGGATTTTGCTACTGAGACATTGAGTGTTTGTTCATGCTTTCTGTGGTTTTGGTGAGATTTTTGAGTTTTTTGCTCAGCTAACAAGGGAACTCTGTCGGATTTTTCCAAGATTCTCGCCATGTTTTATGCATGTCTACAATTTACTCTGATGGTTTAGTGGTCGAGTCTGACTCCCACCTTGATAGGTTTTGTCAGGTGCATATTCTTGTGTGGCTATTGATTACACAAATTCATAGGTTTCACAAGATTTTTTGCATATTTTTGCACATTTTTGCACACAGTGATCTTGTGGGATGTGTTTTGAGTGTGTTTGCTCACTACTTGTATATATGGTTATGTGCTTTATGCTCGGTTGAGTTGTTTGTCCCAGATTTGGATCACTTGATTAAGTGATGTTGTTTATGCGTGTATATTGTAGAACCGTTTTAAGAATATGTGAGCATCAAATTTGATGTGTTGATCATGGTTTTTATGATTGTGTAGTGGTCGAGTTGATCTCCCAATTTGACATTCACTTTTGGTAGACATGTGTAATAGTTCAGAGTCTACAGTGATTGACTCGTGAGAGAGACGACGTTCTCATTCTTTTTTATATATGTGATGTTGGAATTGTGATCACACACGGCACATTAGGCACCATTATTTCAAACGTATGAGGCAATAGCAAAGATCTATGCGTGACGTAGACGAGGTTTTGACACATGCTAGAGTGGTGGCTTCATATGCCAATGAAGATGATGTCACGCTTGCCTTTAGCATTCCTCCTGCTTACATGTCTTCTAGAGGTGACAATTCTCCCTGTTGGTTGTTGCCAAATGAGGATGTATTTTTCGTGTCACACCACATTGTGAGTGGTTTAGTACATTCTCTAGTGGGAGCTTTGGGTGTGATTGCTCAATGGTGTATCACATACATAACGACATGTGCGCTATGTTCCTTAGTTGAGACAGAGTCTCATCTCAATGAGACAATTAGCAAATTATGGGCGTCAAATACTTCTTAGAGGCAGTCTTTTAAGATGCATTGCAGATTGCTAGTGATTGCCAGGGGAGCCCGCAGTGGCTTGGAATATCCTATGTATGTATCCAAGGTACGAGATGGCATAGTCTTGGTTCTGTTGCTAGCATGCTTTGAGGGCAAGAGATGAGATGTGTCTCTTTCGCAAGTGAGCTCCACTATGCTCACGAGATAGAGCATTTAGTTGTGCTAGTAGACTACTCCCTAGAGACACATGTATAGATTATGGATATGGAGTTCTTTGATATCCTCATGCTAGAGGGTGACGAGTCAATGCCAAGACGCATGGTTTTTCCTATGGGTGAGAGGCACATAACCATCCCAGCGGCAATGACACATCCATATGTGATGGGTAGTCCTAATGATGTAGTGCATGTAGACAACATAAGGAAGGCTACTACAGCCGGGTTTGCGCATATTTCGCTAGCGTTCAAACGTCTCATGTACAACCTACTAGTGTTGTGGCCCAACCTAGTAGCTGAAGTGGGAGCATTCGTAGCAAGGATTTCCACTTGTACAGTGACTGACACTAGCATGATGCATTGTGGAGCTTAGCAGACCATACACAATTGTTTATGGGATTTACATAAGCAAGCTCTAGTATGGATACACATGCTCTCCTATCACTAGCCTGTAGATTGATCGAGCAAGCTAGCAGGTGTAGGTTGAGAGAGTCTCTCCCCTATTTTCGTATACATACTAGTAGTTTAGCTAGTATCACTCACTTATCAATGCATCACCTTTGAGTGGGAGGTTGTTGGGGTAAAGGTGATGCACATTTGCTCAAGCCCAGACGTCTTATGTCCATTGTGTGTACATACCTTATTCTTCATATGCCAAAGATTAAGAGGCTCCTTTCATTCTAGAGGTTTTCTCCACCCACACAACCATACACTCTTGCTTCTCCCCTTCCCCACACGCATTGCACTCCACCGCGCACAACACTCTTTAGTGAAGCACAACTTGAGATAGCTGAAGGGTACTGTAGACAAGTGCTTGCACTTTGGGAATAGTGATGCATCCATTGTGGGTTACATGAATGCAAATTATGTGGGTTGTGTGGGTAGTCAAAGATCCACATCTGGCTATGTATTCATATTTGTTGGAGTAGTCGTGTCATGGAGATCATGTCTCCAAAATTATATGTCATCTTCCACCACAGAGGCAGAGTACGTGGCCGTTTTTGTTGCTACCAAGGAAGTTGTGTGGTTAGTAGCCTAGTGGGAGATCTTGGCATTACTCAAACTCCAATTTTGCATTGATAGTCAGATGTTATCGCATTAGCAAATAAATTCATGTTTCACTCCAAGTCAAAACACATAGAAGTCCATTATCATGTGATATGGGACATATTGGCTAGCAAGCGCATTAAGCTGGTCGAGGTTCATATAGATGACAACCTCGCAAATGCTCTCACAAAGAGTCTACCCTCAGAGCGGTTTGCAAATTGCATGGAGATGATGGGTGTAGGGTGAAGCCATTTGAATGCTTCACAATTGTACATAAATACATACTTACACATATAGCCACTTGGACCATGTTGGCCTTTAAGTGGGAGATTTTTAGGTTTCATGCCAATTGACCAGACACCCATTATTGACCGTACTGCTAACCTTATCTCCATTTTTTGCCAAGAAATCTACATGATCTACAAAGTTTTATTGGAATGTGCTCATACTATAGAGGATTCACAACAAAGTTCTCTGATATGGCAGGATCATTGCATGATTTGATCAACAAGCACATTACATATGCATGGTTTGATAAAAAGTAAGAAGCATTTAGTGAACTTAAAAGGAGACTCACATCTCGACTTGTTTTAGTGTTACCCAACCTCTCTAAACCATTTGAGGCCCATTATGATGCTTGTGGTGTTTGCCTTGAAGATGTTCTTCTCCAAGAAGAGCACACCATAGCATCTGAGAGTCATCGATTGTACTTTGAAGAGATGTGCCTTGGCATCTACGAAAAAGAGCCTTCTCATATCTTATATGCCTTGGATTCATGGAGGCATTATTTATTTGGGATGCCCTTCATCATAAAAATGGATCATCAAAGTCTAAGTATTTCATGATGCAAACCAAGGTAACTGACAAACAAACGAGGTGGATAAATTTTGTTTCACAATTTCATTTTCATATTGCTCACATTCCTAGGAAGCATAATCAAGGTTGATGCACAATCACAAAGATCTCATTGCAATTATGTGTCTGTAGCCTCTCACAATGATCTTACCTCTAGGGTTGATGATTTTGCTATGGAACTAGATTTTCAAGATGTTATGTTAGCCCTAGCTCTAGAGAATCATGTAAGATTCAAGATGGTTACATTCTCCATGGCTCTTGGCTATGTGTTACTAAATCTTTGAGAGATAAGGTCATGTTGAATCACGTGCTCCACCTTATGGTAAGCATAGAGGGATTTATGCAACAATGAGTGCCATTGAAACCTATTTCTTTTGGCCTACTATGAAGAAGGCCATCCAAGAATATGTATCTCAATGCATTACATATTGAAAGATCAAATATGATAATGGAAATCAATCTAGTTTGCTGCAGCCACTTCCAATTCTTGATTCTTCATGGGAGAGTATATCTATGGATTTTAAGTTTGGCTTACCAAAGACCATCCAAGGAAACATAGGAATATGGACAATTGTTGATAAGTTTAGCAAACAAGCTCCTTTTTATACATGTCAAAAAGACAATAAAAGATCTACATATGGCACAACTTTTCATCTCTTAAATATTTAAGTTTCATGGCTTGCCAATAAGTATTGCTTATGATAGGGATCCCATAACATCTAGTAACTTTTGGAAGAGACTCTTTGAAAATCTTGGAGCAAGGCCTCAATTTCTCTTCAACCTATCACCCTCAAACGGATGGCCAAAGTGAAATTGTTAGCTCCATTGTGCTTGATCTACTAAAAGGCTATGTGACACAAGTAGACCAATGCAATCAATGGGAGAAATATTTACCTTTAGTAGAGTATGCATGTAACAATATTGTGCATATTTCAAATGGGTGAAGCACCTCTTGAGGTGATTGAAGGCAGAGCAAAACTTCCCCCAATATTAAAAATGCATGGGAAAGTTTTTTGTTGGTGGATGAATATAGTCGTGACTTATGCAATGCTTTTGCCAAGATCAAAGGAGTTATATCCATAGCACAAAAAAAGCACAAAGCTGCTACTAAAAAACATAGACGAGCTCTCCAGTTCAAAAAAAATTATTGGGTCTCCTAAAATATCCCAAAGCTCGTTCAAGGCACACTACGGGCAAAAGTTGGCAAGATGAACTCATGGGTCATAAAAAATACTATGCTAAACTAGTATGCAAGTATTATGGACCTTTTCAAATTCAAAGGCCAATTAATGAAATCGCTTATCAACTTAAGCTTCTCTCTCATTGGCCGATCCATAATGCTTTCCATGTCAATCTACTCAAGCTATAAGGGTGATCCACCACAAGAGCCAGTAGCACAAGATCCTCCTAAATTTGAAGGAGCCGAGGAGATATTGCACTTGAGCATATTCTTCACCACGAAGACAAAATTCCACTTAATTGCAAGGTTTTGTGTAAGTAACTAGTTAAATTCAGATAGTATGCTTTTGTAGATGCTAAATGGATGCAAGAGACACAATTAAAGGATAACATGACCCTTATAAATACCTATAATGAATTGCACTTAAAGCCTTAATGTATCTTCAGAGATATATTCCATGGAAAATGTAGTGAAGAATAACACGATTCTCTCTTTTGAAATTTGTTCCCTCATGTTCTTCTTTAATGTTTAAATGTTTTAAGTGTATGCATACCAAATGTGGCACACTTGCAATAGACTTTCTTCCAAGTACTAAGTAACCTTGCAAGCTATTACAAAAATGTGCTTGCGCTAATCTATACTTGTGGCAGATTTTCTCCCAAGGGCCAAATAGATTGGTCATCTACTATAGAAAGACGTCAATGTGCTAAAAGTGGATTATAAGCAAAAAGCCAATGGATCAAGGATACCTCTTTTGTATATATGTATAGTCAAGGACAACTGTGATTTCAAGGGTAAGATAATGTCACCCAATTTCATTTTTTGTCTACTAAAATGATTTTCTCTGTTTAGAATTGGCCATTCTAGTGAGAGAGTATAATATATAGTAAAAGGGCTAATATTTAATATGGGTAGTAAATGTACTTTAAAACTTGAGCATTCAAGAAGGTGAATGCATTTTATAGAAGTGCCGAAGGAATTTGATAAGGATTCAACCAAGATTTTGTGAGACGAAAATGGGATATTTACAAGTCCAATAGAGTACAAAACGTATCCCAATAGCCTTTGAAAGTGGGTAGTATGGCTAACCAAAGGTAGGAATGGGAGCCAAGGTGTTATTATTTACATGCAAACCTAAAGCTATGTGGAGATGAGGGATGTAGTCCACAAGCCTCCCATGTAAGAGAGAAGGATAGCTCTAAAAATATAAAACTACGTCTAAAGGACCGTGTTACGATATGGAGCGAGCTTGGTCGAGTGAGCTTTTGTTTGGGAGGTGGGGCCACCACTGCACCACCATTGCCGCCCTCATTGGCCAGCAAAGCCACCATTGCATCTCCTCCGCCCTCTCCTCCTCCACCACCTCCTTAGCCACCACTATTGCCGCCCTCCTTAGCTACTTAAGCCACCCGCTCCTCCTCCACCACCTCCACCTATCCCCTCTCATCCTCCCTATCCTCTCCTCTCCACTCTCTTGCTCTCTCTTCCTGTCTCACTGTCTCCACTCCTCTTTCTCACTAACTTCTAGCCTCTCTCTCTCTCTCTCTCTCTCTCTCTCTCTCTCTCCCCCCTTTAGCTTCCACATGTCATTTTAACCTACTTCTTTTCTCTGTGTGTGTGTGTGTGTGTGTGCCTCCACATGTCATTTTAACCTACTTCTTTCCTCTCTCTCACCCATTCCCCCCCTCCCTCCCTCCCTCCCTTGCAAAATCCTCTCTCTCTCTCTCTCTCTCTCCAATTTTTTTATCCCTATCATTTTGTTTCTATACCTCTCCTACACTCTAAACATGTCCACTCTCTCTCTCTCTCTCTCTCTCTCTCTCTCTCTCTCTCTCTCTCTCCCCCCCCTTGCGTAATTGCATCCTCTCCTACAACCTTCCTCATTGTTTTCCCCTCAATCCCTTTCTTTAGAAAGATCCCACCCCGCTCCCTCTCTCTCTATCTCTCTCTCTAACCATGGACATAAAGAGAGAAGCAGAAGAGAGAGAGAATATAGTAGAGGCTATATGTATGTGCATGTGTATGTGGTGTGTGTATAAATCTATATATGTATACATATATACTTATCTACATACATACATATATAGATATATATATATATATATATATATATGTATCTATATACCCATACATATGTATACACACACACACATATGTATGTATGTATGTATGTGTGTGTCTGTGTGTGTATTTTCCACTTTCCCGCTAGAAATATCACTAATGGAGAAATTAGATGAAAGGAGAGCCTTTTGTCATGCCTTTTGGCTTGACTAATGCACCAGCCACATTTAACCGCTTGATGGAGAAGCTGTTCAGACCTCATCGAACCTTCACTGGAGTGTTCTTTGATGATATTATCATCTACTCTAATTCATTAGAGGAACATAAGCAACACCTCCAGGTAATATTTCAAGTTTTAAGAGAGAATAAACTTTATGTTAATCGAAAGAAAAGTGAATTTTTCTTGCAAGAGATTCAATATTTAGGTCACATTATCTCTCAAGATGGAATCCAAATGGATCCATCCAAGTTAGAGGTAATAAAAGGATGGCCTAAACCCAGGAATCTTCATGAACTAAGAAGCTTTATAGGTATGTGTGCATACTATAGACGCTTCATAGTAAAGTTCTCACAAATTGCGGGACCATTACATGACCTAACAAAGAAAAATGTTAGGTATACGTGGTCTGCTAAGGAGAACAATGCTTTCGAAAAGCTTAAAGAAAAGCTTATCTCTCAACCTGTGCTTACACTACCGGATCTCTCAAAACCATTTGAGGTCCAATGTGATGCTTGTGGTGATTGCCTTGGGGCTGTTTTGCTCCAAGAAGGGCACGCCATAGGCTATGAGAGTCGAAGGCTCGACCCTGTTGAGCAAGCTCTAGGCATATACGAAAAAGAACTCCTTGCAGTTCTACATGCCTTAGACTCATGGAAGCACTATTTATTGGGGACTCCTTTCATTCTGCGAACGGATCACCAAAGTCTTAAGTACTTCATGACGCAGACCAAGCTCTCCGACAAACAAATGAGGTGGGCAAATTTCCTTTCGCAATTTCATTTTCATATTGCTCACATTGCTGGCAAGCATAATCAAGTAGCCGATGCACTCTCAAGACGACCGAGAGTGAATGCGATTTCCATAGCAACTCACAATGATCTATCTTTAATGATAGATGAGTATGCTATTGATCCCGATTTTAGAGATGTGATTTCAGCCCTTGCCTTAGGGAAGAAAGAAGAACCATTTACTTTACAAGATGGTTATCTTCTCTATGGCAATAGACTATGCGTTACTAACTCACTACGTGAGAAAGTAATGTATGAATCTCATGCTCCCCCATATGCGGGGCATAGAGGGATTCAGTCTACCCTAAAGGGAATTGAAACATATTTCTATTGGCCTACCATGAAAGTGAACATACATGAGTATGTTTCCAAATGTGTGGTATGTCAAAAGACAAAATTTGATAGAGGGAAGCAACTTGGATTGCTTCAACCCTTGCCAATCCCTAATTCACCATGGGAGAGCATATCCATGGATTTTATCTTTGGATTGCCTAAGTCTATCCATGGGAATACGGGAATATGGACGATAGTAGACAGGTTCAGTAAACAAGCTCATTTTATACCTGTCAAAAAGACTATCAAAGCCCATCAAATGGCAACCCTCTTCATTTCACAAATTTTCAAGTACCATGGCTTGCCAATGTCCATAGTGTCGGATAGAGATCCTAGAATGACCAGTAATTTCTGGAAGGGTCTCTTTGAGAATTTAGGAACAAGGCTAAACTTCTCTTCGGCCTATCATCCACAAACTGATGGCCAAAGTGAAATAGCTAACCTAACTATTCTCGATCTACTAAAAGCCTATGTAACGGAAGTAGATCAAAGATCCCAATGGGAGAAGTACTTACCCTTAGTAGAGTATGCTTACAATAACACTGTACATACTTCTACAGGAAAAGCACCTTTCGAGGTAATTGAGGGAAGATCAAAAAGTCCCTTGCTACTTAAGGTACATGGGAAGATCTTCGCTGCAGATGAGTATAGCTGAGACCTACAAGAATCTTTCCAAAAGATTAAGGATGCTATCTCTATCTCACAGCAAAGGCAAAAGGCTGCTGCTGACAAGCACAGAAGAGCCCAAGCCTTTAAAGAAAACGATTGGGTCTTGTTAAAGTTTCCCAAGGCTCGATTAAGGCACACGACGGGCAAGAATCCTACGGGCCACCAAAAGTACTATGCTAAACTAGCAAAAAGGTACTATGGTCCCTTCCAGATTCTTAGGCCAATCAATGAGATGGCCTATCAACTTAAGTTGCCCAATCATTGGCTCATACACAATGCTTTTCATGTGAGCCTCTTAAAGCCTTACAAAGGAGAGCCACCTCAAGAACCAACTATTGAAGACCCACCGGAGATCGAGGACCACGAGGAGGTGCTGCAGCCCGAGTCCATTCTCCGACATGAAGACAAGGTATTAAGAGGCGGTAAGACTATCCGACGATATCTTATTAAGTTTAAGAATTATCCTTTTGAAGATGCTAGATGGATGCAAGGCATACAATTAAAGGATAACCTAAACCTTGTCAATGCTTACAATGCTTCCCAAGAGTAAGCAAATGTACAAAATGTTAAAAATGAACAAAATTTTTTGTCTTATAAGACTCTCTTTTTCTTTATTTGTGCACAAAAATAAAGTAGTATGCATGCTTAGATCAAGTTTGCGGAGACGACGTCTCCCGAACACCAAGTAGAGCTTGTCACTCTACTATGGAAGACTGATAGGACTAATGTGCAGACATGCTTGCGGCAGCCTCAGGCTCTCAAGCGCCAAATGGACTAGTCATCCATTATGGAATGATGTCGTAGGGTAACATAGGGATCCTCTACCCGCTAAGAAAAGGACTCATGCATATGCTTTATCTTCTCTACACCATAGTCGAGGACGACTATGATTTCAAGAGAGAGGTAATGTCATAATAATCAATATCTAATTCTCCTAAATGATTTTCTCATATTAAACTGATCATTTAATGTGGGGAAGTGCCAAGGGAGAAAAAGCTAGAATATTGGTTAAGTTAGCAGACCGGCCACAGTAGGGATCCAAAGGAGGGAAAATAGGGATCCAAAGGGGGGGCCATCTGCAAAAGAGCCATGTGAAACAACGGGCTAAAAAGACCCTAAGGTTCAGCCCATTAAGACTTCCAAAATGCTAAGGTTCCAAAATTCAAAGGTTGTGTCCAAAGGTCAACCTTAGGGAAAATTGGATGCTTAGTGTGTGCCCAAAAAGTCTTTCTACATCCCTACATGGGAGGGGGCGAGCCCCAAAGCTAGGGGATGAGAGAGAAAGCCACACACACACACACAGGCTCCCTTTACACAAAGGGAATGAGGGACACATGTCAGCTCCCTAGGCCAGATGCCCACAAGGTATGCCCAATTCCTATTGGAAGACCTTTGAAGTGGACCAATGAGAATTAGGCTAGAGTAAATCTAGTTTAATTAATTTAAAAACATTTAATAAAAGAAACCAATAAGAATTAAGTGTCCTAGAAGACTATTGGGCAGTCTCCCAAGGGGTCCAATGAGCATTCAGGAGCCCCATGGCTTGCCTGATTCCTATTGGCCAGGAGGCAAAGGGGTCCAATGAGAGTTTAGTTTAATTATTTAATTATCTAAAGCTCTCACAAAAGGGGAAAGGGGGACACATGTCAGAAGGCTATCACTTATGCTGCTTAATCCCTATTGGCTTGACCTGGGGGGGTCCAATGAGGCAAAAGCCAGACTAACTTAGCAGCTAGGGCTCGCCCAAGAGAGAGAGAGGGCTGATTTTTGCTTGGCATTGACACACACTCTCACACTTGACCATGTGTGAAGGGAAAATACTCTATCTCCTCCCAAGCTTTAATGGAGAGCTCATCACCTACTCCAAGCTTGTGAGATAGAAGCCTACATCAACACTCTCTTGGCATGTGGATGCAAATCCAACCAAGAGCCAAGCTTCAATGCATGCTCATCTTCTCTACCAAGCTAATTACTAATCTAAGCTATGCTAATATGAGTGATTATGTGAGGAGATGTACTTCTTTCTCGTAAGATACTTCTTTTTCCTCTCAATCTACTCTCATACCCTGCTAGCTCTCACCATCTTCGAAGGTGTGTGAGGTCTTGGGTCTGAGAACGGGGATAATTCAAGTTGTGTTTGATTAAGTGTTTTGCTTGGTGTATGAAGCTTCCATCTTCATTGCACTAGCTCGTCTTGAAGGAACACAAAGAATTGTATTGTACAATGTCTCTCTTGATGGGAGAAACCATAATACAAAGCCTTTTGGAGGGGGGACCGGCTCCATGCAAATCCGGTCCTCAACTGTTGTCAATAGCTTAATTGCTCTCTCTTTTGAAAGTATTGTCGATGCTATCTAACTAGGTGTTATGCTTTTTGTTGCTCTCTCCACCCAAGCACTCTTGTAATTCTCATTAGGAATCAACTCTAATGAAATGCTCACTATGTTCATGCTAATTTCCGCTACACATAAGATTTTAGGCCATTAAATGTTACATTGGTATCAGAGCTCAAGGTTTCTCTTTTCTTGCTCAAGAAGGGAGGTCCTCAAGCTAGCTACAAATGGTTGGTATTATTAATTGCCTGTGAGTAAGTAGAATAGGGATTTTTCAGCCTTGCAGTGCGCCTGCCTTTGTGCAGTTAACGGGGCATCACCGTCGAGAGCTATGGTCTTAATAGTGGAGTCCTACGGGGCTTGCCTACGGCTTAACCACTATTGAGCTATTAGAAGCTTGACAGGAGCCGGTGCTGTTTTGGTGTCGAAAGACCCTCTCTTCTATTCCTTGCAATTAATGGTATTCGAGCCGCGGGTACAGTAGCTTGAGTGCTTTTTCTAAAGGGGTAAAGAGGAGTAGCAACTAGGGCTTGAAGTGCCAAAGTACACCTAAAAAGTTTACACCTAAAAGTTGTTAGAATGGCTGACAATATTAAAGAGAGTGAAATTAATGTTGATAACTTTGATTTTGCTCATGAGCAAGCTACTAATGATGCTTCAATGCTTGTTAATTATCTTGTTTCTAGGCTTCAACAAGCCATGGGCAATCCATCTCTCCAAAGTGAAGTGCAACGGCAGCTCCGTGCTCACGGGATTCTCCAAGCTCATCACCATGACGAGAGAACACCTAGGAAGCCTCCTTGTGAGACTACCAAAAGAGGTCTCTCTCCGATTCGGGAAGAAGAAGAGAATCCATATGAAGGGCTCAAGAACTTACTTCTTGATGATGCATCTCCTTCCCAAAGGAGAACTCAAGAGCCTCCACCGAAGGAACGAGAAAGAAGCGAGTCTCCCGCCACCTCGGCGGAGATGGCTCCACGAAGACGGCGGGCTAAACGCTCTCCATCACCACCAAAGCGGAGAAGACCATCACACTCTTCTCCACGCCATAATTCAAAGAGGGATGATAAAAAGCAAGAGAAGAAAAAGGCGAGAAAGAGGACACCCTCTTCTCCATCTTCTTTATCCTCTTCCTCTTATGAAAGCTATGGTGAAGACGACAAAGATCAAGACAAGAAAAAGGCGAGAAAGAGGTCACCCTCTTCTCCACCTTCTTCAAATTCTTCATCTTCTGAAGAAAGTGATGGTGCAACTTTTGAACCATCAAAAAGAAGAGACCATAGGAAATCCTATGCCGCATGGAAGAGGTCGTCCAAGCTGAAGAAATTCAAAGAGGGAGGGAAGAGCATTTCTTTCCTTACCTATGATGGCACCTTCGGTGCTACAGACAAAGTTTTGGCCTTTATCCAGCAATTCGATGCGGCGTTTGGAGATGAGGGCTTCACGGAGTCCTCTAAGCTACGCCATGTAGCTATGCACTTTCAAAAGTCCGCCAGACAATGGTGGTCTAGCCTACGAGCCAACGGTGAAGCTCCACGAACATGGAAGGCTTTAAGAGCTTCCATTATGAAGCAGTTTTTGGCGACCGATGCCAAAGACAAAGTACTCACCGAATGGCGAAGCTTAAAGCTCTCTCCCAATGAATCCATCCACAAATATGTAGACAAGTTTTGGGACCTACAACTCAAAGCCACTGTCTTCAAAAAGTTGGATTTTGGAGAGCAAAAGCAACAATTTTGTGCGGGCTTAACCGAAGAAATGGCGGAGTATGTCAACTCCCAAAGGCCACGTATCATATCGGCGGTAATACACCATACTATGGTGGCCTCGCGAATCAATTTCCAAACGGGGGGTAGAAGAAATAATAAGCCCCCGGAAAACAAAGGTTCCAATGAGCCTAAGGGGAAGGACAATGTCCAAAAGTCTCCTAAGGGCAATTCCAACAAAGCTAAAGAGAAGGGAGTTTACAAAGGAAAGAATAAACTCTCTCCTGAAGAGCTTGAGCGTTATCGTAAAGATAACCGGTGTTTCAAGTGCGGCGAACAAGGGCATGCGTACCGCGCTTGTCCCCAAAAGAACAACCGCCAAGATCCTCCTAGAGCTTCTTTGGTTGAAATCCAGGAGGAGGAGATTCACCAAACTCACCACAAAGGATCTCCTCTATGCCATGCTTGGGGAAAGGTAAGAGAACATGATGCTTTTATTCTCTTTGACCCTGGTTCTACTCACAATTTCATATCTATGGAGTTAGCCACCAAGCTAGGCATACAATCCTACGAGATGGGAGATATCCTACCCGCAGACAGTGCCTTCAAGGGGCAAGAAGCTTCAGTCACTCCCTTAATCGGGAAATTGAGGCTTCATGTCCAAGGCTATGTGGACAAAGAGGATTTCTTTATCTCTCCTCTCAAGCATGAGGATGTAATCCTAGGGGCACCATGGTTTGACCGTCTGGCTGCCCATGTTAAATTTCCTGAAAGGAGAATCTCCTTTAAGTTCAGGGAAAAGGACATGTATATAGATGCTAGGGAGATGGGTAACACCATCCCCATTGTACATACACCAGCTTTCAACAAGTCAATAAAGAGCTCTATTTCCGTGTACATGATTTTTGTTAAAGATTCTCAAAATGAACCTAATGCTTTAGCAAAAGAAAATAAAAGCAACCAAAAGGAATTAGAGTTATCCAATTTTCTCAAGGGGTTTCAAGATGTCTTTATTGACGACATCCCTTCTGAGCTACCTCCTAAACGAGGTAATGACGACCATGCAATTGAACTTCTTCCAGGAAGTTCACCGCCTAACAAACCTCCTTATAGAGTTTCTCAAGCTCAACAAGAGGAGATTATGCGGCAAGTGCATGAGTTAATTGAGAAGGGCATGGTTAGGCCTAGCTCATCTCCATTTTGCTCACCTGTGCTATTAGTGCAAAAGAAAGACGGCACATATCGTATGTGTGTCGACTATAGAGCACTAAATAGGATCACTATCAAGAATAGGTTTCCCGTTCCACGGGTAGAAGACCTATTTGATAAGCTACAAGGATCGACCTACTTCAGTAGGATTGACCTAAAAAGTGGCTATCATCAAATAAGGATAGTTGATCAAGACATTGTAAAGACCGCATTTCGTACTACATTTGGTCTTTACGAATACATTGTCATGCCTTTTGGCTTGACTAATGCACCAGCCACATTTAACCGCTTGATGGAGAAGCTGTTCAGACCTCATCGAACCTTCACTAGAGTGTTCTTTGATGATATTATCATCTACTCTAATTCATTAGAGGAACATAAGCAACACCTCCAGGTAATATTTCAAGTTTTAAGAGAGAATAAACTTTATGTTAATCGAAAGAAAAGTGAATTTTTCTTGCAAGAGATTCAATATTTAGGTCACATTATCTCTCAAGATGGAATCCAAATGGATCCATCCAAGTTAGAGGTAATAAAAGGATGGCCTAAACCAAGGAATCTTCATGAACTAAGAAGCTTTATAGGTATGTGTGCATACTATAGACGCTTCATAGTAAAGTTCTCACAAATTGCGGGACCATTACATGACCTAACAAAGAAAAATGTTAGGTATACGTGGTCTGCTAAGGAGAACAATGCTTTCGAAAAGCTTAAAGAAAAGCTTATCTCTCAACCTGTGCTTACACTACCGGATCTCTCAAAACCATTTGAGGTCCAATGTGATGCTTGTGGTGATTGCCTTGGGGCTGTTTTGCTCCAAGAAGGGCACGCCATAGGCTATGAGAGTCGAAGGCTCGACCCTGTTGAGCAAGCTCTAGGCATATACGAAAAAGAACTCCTTGCAGTTCTACATGCCTTAGACTCATGGAAGCACTATTTATTGGGGACTCCTTTCATTCTGCGAACGGATCACCAAAGTCTTAAGTACTTCATGACGCAGACCAAGCTCTCCGACAAACAAATGAGGTGGGCAAATTTCCTTTCGCAATTTCATTTTCATATTGCTCACATTGCTGGCAAGCATAATCAAGTAGCCGATGCACTCTCAAGACGACCGAGAGTGAATGCGGTTTCCATAGCAACTCACAATGATCTATCTTTAATGATAGATGAGTATGCTATTGATCCCGATTTTAGAGATGTGATTTCAGCCCTTGCCTTAGGGAAGAAAGAAGAACCATTTACTTTACAAGATGGTTATCTTCTCTATGGCAATAGACTATGCGTTACTAACTCACTACGTGAGAAAGTAATGTATGAATCTCATGCTCCCCCATATGCGGGGCATAGAGGGATTCAGTCTACCCTAAAGGGAATTGAAACATATTTCTATTGGCCTACCATGAAAGTGAACATACATGAGTATGTTTCCAAATGTGTGGTATGTCAAAAGACAAAATTTGATAGAGGGAAGCAACTTGGATTGCTTCAACCCTTGCCAATCCCTAATTCACCATGGGAGAGCATATCCATGGATTTTATCTTTGGATTGCCTAAGTCTATCCATGGGAATACGGGAATATGGACGATAGTAGACAGGTTCAGTAAACAAGCTCATTTTATACCTGTCAAAAAGACTATCAAAGCCCATCAAATGGCAACCCTCTTCATTTCACAAATTTTCAAGTACCATGGCTTGCCAATGTCCATAGTGTCGGATAGAGATCCTAGAATGACCAGTAATTTCTGGAAGGGTCTCTTTGAGAATTTAGGAACAAGGCTAAACTTCTCTTCGGCCTATCATCCACAAACTGATGGCCAAAGTGAAATAGCTAACCTAACTATTCTCGATCTACTAAAAGCCTATGTAACGGAAGTAGATCAAAGATCCCAATGGGAGAAGTACTTACCCTTAGTAGAGTATGCTTACAATAACACTGTACATACTTCTACAGGAAAAGCACCTTTCGAGGTAATTGAGGGAAGATCAAAAAGTCCCTTGCTACTTAAGGTACATGGGAAGATCTTCGCTGCAGATGAGTATAGCTGAGACCTACAAGAATCTTTCCAAAAGATTAAGGATGCTATCTCTATCTCACAGCAAAGGCAAAAGGCTGCTGCTGACAAGCACAGAAGAGCCCAAGCCTTTAAAGAAAACGATTGGGTCTTGTTAAAGTTTCCCAAGGCTCGATTAAGGCACACGACGGGCAAGAATCCTACGGGCCACCAAAAGTACTATGCTAAACTAGCAAAAAGGTACTATGGTCCCTTCCAGATTCTTAGGCCAATCAATGAGATGGCCTATCAACTTAAGTTGCCCAATCATTGGCTCATACACAATGCTTTTCATGTGAGCCTCTTAAAGCCTTACAAAGGAGAGCCACCTCAAGAACCAACTATTGAAGACCCACCGGAGATCGAGGACCACGAGGAGGTGCTGCAGCCCGAGTCCATTCTCCGACATGAAGACAAGGTATTAAGAGGCGGTAAGACTATCCGACGATATCTTATTAAGTTTAAGAATTATCCTTTTGAAGATGCTAGATGGATGCAAGGCATACAATTAAAGGATAACCTAAACCTTGTCAATGCTTACAATGCTTCCCAAGAGTAAGCAAATGTACAAAATGTTAAAAATGAACAAAATTTTTTGTCTTATAAGACTCTCTTTTTCTTTATTTGTGCACAAAAATAAAGTAGTATGCATGCTTAGATCAAGTTTGCGGAGACGACGTCTCCCGAACACCAAGTAGAGCTTGTCACTCTACTATGGAAGACTGATAGGACTAATGTGCAGACATGCTTGCGGCAGCCTCAGGCTCTCAAGCGCCAAATGGACTAGTCATCCATTATGGAATGATGTCGTAGGGTAACATAGGGATCCTCTACCCGCTAAGAAAAGGACTCATGCATATGCTTTATCTTCTCTACACCATAGTCGAGGACGACTATGATTTCAAGAGAGAGGTAATGTCATAATAATCAATATCTAATTCTCCTAAATGATTTTCTCATATTAAACTGATCATTTAATGTGGGGAAGTGCCAAGGGAGAAAAAGCTAGAATATTGGTTAAGTTAGCAGACCGGCCACAGTAGGGATCCAAAGGAGGGAAAATAGGGATCCAAAGGGGGGGCCATCTGCAAAAGAGCCATGTGAAACAACGGGCTAAAAAGACCCTAAGGTTCAGCCCATTAAGACTTCCAAAATGCTAAGGTTCCAAAATTCAAAGGTTGTGTCCAAAGGTCAACCTTAGGGAAAATTGGATGCTTAGTGTGTGCCCAAAAAGTCTTTCTACATCCCTACATGGGAGGGGGCGAGCCCCAAAGCTAGGGGATGAGAGAGAAAGCCACACACACACACACAGGCTCCCTTTACACAAAGGGAATGAGGGACACATGTCAGCTCCCTAGGCCAGATGCCCACAAGGTATGCCCAATTCCTATTGGAAGACCTTTGAAGTGGACCAATGAGAATTAGGCTAGAGTAAATCTAGTTTAATTAATTTAAAAACATTTAATAAAAGAAACCAATAAGAATTAAGTGTCCTAGAAGACTATTGGGCAGTCTCCCAAGGGGTCCAATGAGCATTCAGGAGCCCCATGGCTTGCCTGATTCCTATTGGCCAGGAGGCAAAGGGGTCCAATGAGAGTTTAGTTTAATTATTTAATTATCTAAAGCTCTCACAAAAGGGGAAAGGGGGACACATGTCAGAAGGCTATCACTTATGCTGCTTAATCCCTATTGGCTTGACCTGGGGGGGTCCAATGAGGCAAAAGCCAGACTAACTTAGCAGCTAGGGCTCGCCCAAGAGAGAGAGAGGGCTGATTTTTGCTTGGCATTGACACACACTCTCACACTTGACCATGTGTGAAGGGAAAATACTCTATCTCCTCCCAAGCTTTAATGGAGAGCTCATCACCTACTCCAAGCTTGTGAGATAGAAGCCTACATCAACACTCTCTTGGCATGTGGATGCAAATCCAACCAAGAGCCAAGCTTCAATGCATGCTCATCTTCTCTACCAAGCTAATTACTAATCTAAGCTATGCTAATATGAGTGATTATGTGAGGAGATGTACTTCTTTCTCGTAAGATACTTCTTTTTCCTCTCAATCTACTCTCATACCCTGCTAGCTCTCACCATCTTCGAAGGTGTGTGAGGTCTTGGGTCTGAGAACGGGGATAATTCAAGTTGTGTTTGATTAAGTGTTTTGCTTGGTGTATGAAGCTTCCATCTTCATTGCACTAGCTCGTCTTGAAGGAACACAAAGAATTGTATTGTACAATGTCTCTCTTGATGGGAGAAACCATAATACAAAGCCTTTTGGAGGGGGGACCGGCTCCATGCAAATCCGGTCCTCAACTGTTGTCAATAGCTTAATTGCTCTCTCTTTTGAAAGTATTGTCGATGCTATCTAACTAGGTGTTATGCTTTTTGTTGCTCTCTCCACCCAAGCACTCTTGTAATTCTCATTAGGAATAAACTCTAATGAAATGCTCACTATGTTCATGCTAATTTCCGCTACACATAAGATTTTAGGCCATTAAATGTTACAGTGCCATTATCAAAAGTAAAAAAACAAAGAATATTGGGTATGGAAAACCCCTTTGTCCAAAAAAAAATGTACTTGCAATTAAATAATGGCTAGCTTTGAAAAAAAACCAGTAATAGTACCATAGTAATGCTCCCAAAAGAAACCACCTTTACCATGTACTGCCAGTCAAAGCCGACCTGTAGTGGTCCTTACCAGGCTGTAGAACAAGGAATAGAGCCCACCAAGCAGAGGTCCAATCACTTATATCATGCCATGCTAAGTATAGTCATCCCGACTATTTAAGTACAGTGAATATTGGTTATGGAAAAAAACCGTGAACATTGGGTATGAACCCCCCCCCCCCCCCCCCTTTTTCCAAAAAACATTATGTACCTGCAGTTAAATAATGACTAGCTTCAAAGAAAAACCAGTAATAGTACCATAGTAATGCTCCCAAAAGAAACCACCTTTACCATGTAATGCCAGTCAAATTCGACCACTGTAGTGGTCCTTACCATGTTGTATAATGAGGAGCAGAGCCCACCAAAGAGAGGTCCACTCACTTATATCATGCCATGCTAAGTATAGTCATCCCAACTATTTAAGTACACCATTTGCTAAGTACATGCATTTTTATTAAACAACACTTTACCATTTGATAAAAAAATGACTGTAACGAGATTATTGATGTTAATCTTAGTGATCAACTTGAGTTGGCTGAGTTGTAAGCTCCATGCTTGGTGCAACAGAGATGAAAAAACACACAGTCCTCACTCTTGACGCAAGTAAAACATACGCAAAGCTAAGTGAGGGGCAGAATGCGCCCTCACCTCTTTAAATAGAAGAAGGACGGTCGCCCTCCCTTGTGGTTAATTGTTTGTAGCATATACTAAGTAGATCGAGCTCCCCCTCGGGAATGTGGAAGAGTAGCTGCCCGCGATGTCATCTGGAACACTAGGTTAAACCCAAGCGCCTCACGGCATGGTAAAAGACTGTAATAAGTAATTTTTTCACGCCTTGAAACCATCATACCCTTCTAAGGGTCCTATCCCATGTTTCAAGAGTAGTAGGTCCCCTTAAATAGAACCTAGAGTATCGACAAGCAAAATACACCTTAATCTGATGCTTAAAAAGGCTACCAACAAGTGGTTAAATGTGTGTGTGTGTGTGTGTGTGTGTGTGTGTGTGTGTGTGTGTGTGTGTGTGTATGTTTGAATGAAAAATCCCATCGTTCAGAATCATCTATTGAGAGACTTAAATGTTGTTTGCAAGAACATATTGTGTAAAGAGCAAAACAAAAGATGAATTTCTTTGATATGAAATTCATTACAAGATACTTTGATACATGACAAAATAGGAGTTTAAGCCGGAACTCCTACCAGATGAAAGCAGGGATCTTTACCTGACAACCAACCACAAGTACAATTAATTAGAACTAATTTGTACTAAATGGGTGACATGTATATCAAGCAATCCCCACTGCTTGTTATTGTTGTCACATCCCAGACCCCAGCCATACTCTTAAACATATACTATGTTTTCTTTAGCTCGTCTATGTAAGTAGGGTCTATTGCGGTCTCTGAAAAGCTTTATGGGTTTACATGGTTTAGAAATGGGAACCTTAATTGTCTGTCGGTATCCCTTTTTGTCAAAAATATTTACACACATGTGGTTAATATTTTTATGTACTAGACCTGCCTATTTCCCTAACTATATGTGTATGAATTGTTGAATTGCTTCAGTCTATGGTATATACATTTAACTTTTACACTAATTTCTTTATAAGTGTCTATAATTTGTAAACATTTTGACAGCATTTTGTTTGTAATATCCTTCTTTTTAAAAGAAAAACATCCGTACACATTGACTTGTGCCCTCACAGAAGGCTTTCATACCAAATGTGTTTTATATACCACCTAGCCCACTTATATGGGATTTCTTTGAATTCAAATGCTTCAAAACAGGAAAACCTATAATTTAACATCTTTGTTATAGTTCATAGGCATCTAATACATATATTTTGTACCAAACTTACCTCTTGCCCCAATTATGTCTGAATCCCTCGATTGCTGCATTCTATGTTATATACAATTACCTTTTAAACCAATTTTCTTATAAGTGTCTACACTTTGTAAAAATTTCGACAGCATCTTGTTTGTATTATCACTCTTTTTTCAAAAAAAAATCCGTACATATTGAGTTGTGTCCTCACAGGAGGTTGTCATATCACATGTATCATATCCTTATCCATATTTATACTACCTAGTCAATTTTTATGAGATTTCTTTGAATTTGAATGAAAAAAAAGAGGAAAACTCGTAGCTTAACATCTTTGTTTTAATTCATAAACATGAAAGGAAACTTATTTGTTAGTAAAGGTTTCTGTATCACATTACATGGTTATTGCTTGCCGTCGCCATCTATTTCTCTTGCATATGCTTATTATCCAAAGTACTGCACACTGTCCTTGCTATGCCCTTCAAATGATACACATTTTTTTTGTTATTAGCTTTATGGTAATGCTTGTTTTTGCTTTTGAATATTATACTATTTGTATATTGTCTGTTGTATGTGCCTCTATGAAACATTTCTTGTGTATAGGCATATGTGTGTGGAATCAAAATCACTTTCTTCCGTGTATGTGTGTTTATGACTATGAACAAAAAACTGTTTTCTCATCTTCTTTCCAATACAACATCACCATACCCGTGCTATCCTTGTGATGGTGGCTATTATCTTATCATTCTTAACGTCTATTGTGTGTGTGTATGCTTTTGGAGCATCCTTATAGTGTACCTCAATCTTTGTCTTTCGTTCTATGACATACAATCGCTAGACATCATGCACTTTTATGCAAATGGAGATTACCTTTAGATATTGTGTGTATAACTAGACATACAAGACACTATGTGTGTTTTTATTTTTGAAAACGCATTGTGCGTGTGATTGCTGATAGAAGACATCACTTACCTTTTGTGTTTAGCCATATTTCACTCATTTAGTATGTACTCAGAGGCCTCCTTGCTTGGTGTATCCACCGATTTGCCAGAAATTGGGATGAAATGATTGTTGCGTAGCAAGCCGCCCGGGTCTCCTTGCGCTTTTGTGCCCGATTGAAGGCGTACTAATATAGTCGGCGAGAAAACTTCCTTCAGTTGTGAGCCATGAGTTATGCATTACGACTCCATGGTGTATTGCTTGAGGGAGCGTGTTTGCTTATGAGCAATCCGCTCTGCTGTGAGCCTTGCCTTATGTGCTAATATTCAATATTGTATTGCCTAGTGCGAGTTTGCAACCCATTCAGTGTTGCTTTCGCTATCAAATAGAAACGCATGCATGCGATACTGTGTGTGTGAGTTTGTGAGCCTTGCGAGTTAAACTGCTCGTGCTACCTGCTTTTATAAGCAAAGTTGGCTTGCGGTGCCTTTAAGGCTATAGCTGTACAAATCACTAGAGTTGGTATTCGGTGCCTTTAAGGCTCCCAGCTGTAACAATTGCCTATCTGGGGAGGTTGCAGTATATACCGTATACCTTTTTTTGATCACTTGGCTTTATCCTTTCCTACCCTTTTAAAAAAAAACCTTATTATCTTTGTAGAAAGATTGGAACATTACCACTTCTATTACTTGATGCGGGCAAAGTTGTAAAATTTATTATGTATGAAAGCCTATTATCACAAAAAGAAATTTTTAAACTCTGTATTAACTCACAATGCGCCGATAGTTCCCTTGGGTCCGTATCCACCAATCGTGTATGTAAACATAACCAGTTACTGATCTGATTTGGGAACAATTTGTGTAACTTATTGGATATAAACCAATTGTGTCAGTGTACTAACAACACATGTACACTTTTTTTACTTGTGCCGGTGTATCAACCATTCGAGTGCTTAAAAACTTCTTGTTTTGTAGGATTTCCACAATGCTTTTCCATGCCGGAATTGTTTACAAAAAAAGGGGGGCCGTTTGGCTCTGAAATTCCATCATTGCATCCTGCCTTGGACACATTCTTCTTTCCATCATTCTTTTGCTAATGAAGTAGTCGCTTGTGCCATGTTAGAAGATTAGTAAATTGTTGGTGGCATGTTATCAAAACTTGTGTCTTTTTTCAAAATGGTATTATTTTTTTGTGTGTATGTGTGTGTGTGTGCTTGTGTGTGCATGATATCATGGAATGTTATCTTTACGTGTGATGTGTTTCATATATTGTGTGTGTGTGTGTGTGTGTGTGGTCCTCCCCCATCCCAGAGGAAAGGTGCACTTGGTAGAGGATAGGCCACCAAGTGAACCTATCCTCTACCAATTCTATGTTTTAAGGTATTGATGGTAAATCTAATGCCAGGAAATTGATTTCCCTCAATGAAGTTGGTAATACATGTAGTGATCTTCTCTTTTTTGAACCCATTCTCTACAAACATAGAGACAAGATTATTTAAGTCTGTTATAGCATACGACTCTTGGGATGCTTTATACAATATGGGAAGAACTTGTGATATGCATACGTTATATGCCATCCTTTTTGGCCGATTATTGGCCGCATGAATAAATGAAACATTAGGACTGGTAATTTGTCTTTTTTCCATGCGATGTATGTAACATACTCCCCTTCTATTGGTTCACATAATTGGATTTGCATATTTAAATATGTGATCTGGTTTTCCTTGTGTGTGGCTTTGATCCCAATAATGTCTAAAGGGTAAATTGAAAAGGGGTCCTCTTGGGACAAAGTTTTTTTGTGACCTAGACATTGCAAAATAAATGGATTATTAGCAAATATCAAATCATCCATATATCTCCATGAATATAAGAATGCTTTCATTATATCATATCGTGTAAGTGAGATAGCTTTTTTATGTATTCAATTTCAAACCATGCCAAATACAAATTACACCATAATGGTGAGCAATTATACCCCATTGGTCCTTTTTCTTGGCGATAAATATGTTTACCTAATTTTGTAAAGCAGTTATCAAGAACAAATTCATTGATGTTATGTAAGTATTCAGATATCCAAACTACTTCACTTTTCTTTTTGGTAAGCACAATCTGTTTGCGGCATTTCTTAAATCCAAGATATTTCATAGTTTTTATGAGTTTAATAATGTTGTCCAGTACCTCAAGTAGTCAATGCGTGCCTTTATGAGGGATAGCTTCATAACAGGATGTTACATCAAAGGAATGAATGTTTGTAATATGTTTTGGTAGATTAATCAAAAAATCATATTGATTATTAATCATCCAATGCCCATTGTTTGTGTTCCAGAAAAGGTATGTAGCTTTTTATGTATGATTTTGATGTATTTTATATATCCTTGTATTAATCCTTTGAGTAATTTGGTGATTATAGTTGTAGCAGGAGTAAATACACAATTATGTGCATTAGTGATACATCTAAAATCCATTTTGTGGTTTTTAAAGTTTCCCATAAGATATGGGAGAGAATACGTCAATGGTGTTCCTAACCCAATCTCTTGGGTATAAGATCCTATGGCTTGGCAAATTTCTTCTTCTTGTGAGGAAAGAAGACAAAATTCAGGGCTTTCTAACCTTCTTCATGCCGCTAGTTGAATGAGTTTTTTACATATGAATACCGGAGTTTGTGCTGATTTATTTAGTCCACATATAAATAAATATTATAAAATATATTTAATTTCATCCATCAAGTCTATGTTCTTGTACGAGGGAGTTTGGTTTTGCCTATGAAAGGGAAATTTTTGGGCAAATGTCTCATTAATGGAACTATGGATATAATTGTGATGAGCTTTATTATCCTCACATCCTAAAAGGATACATAAGGTCTTCCATACATTGCTAAGCTATTTTATTATTGACTTAGGGTTTACAGGTACTAATGGTATGTGATTTAAACCTTTCTTGATAAATTCTTGGAAAGTTTTATGTCTAGCTATGTTAGGGTTAGTGGTGATGACATGTTTTCTGAAGGGTTCTAAGTCAACTAAAAAGTTAGAGAACCTTTTATGAGTTAAACATCCACATGGTTGTGTTTCATCAAACTCCTTGGCAAACACAGAAGTTGGTTTGTAAAGAGTATGGCTCAAGTTTTTGGTATATTTTCAACCAAAACAAATCCTCATTTTAGACAATTCTTTATTGATGTGAAAATCATTCATCAATGTTTGAAAAAACTTTTGAGGGTTGATAAAGTCCATATATTTGTTACAAAACAAAACGTGAACAAATCTTCCATGCATCCTAACATTGCATTCAAAATGTAGTAATCCATTATTTCTTCTAATAAGTGAGCGTACTTGGTCTTCAGAATTTGAGTATTCAAGTGCTTTGGGAGTATCTCCATAGTCCTCACATCCTCTGAACTGCCTTGCTTTTTTACTTGTTGACGCCATGTTTCTTGGTGTGTGTGAGATCTTCTTTAATTGCTTGTTGACGCCATGTTGCTTGGTGTGTGTGATCTTCTTTAATTGCTCCTTACCTTTAGGTGGTTTGAGTAGGGTTTCAATTGTGTTGGAAACTGGTGTGTTGTGTAGCTTTTGAAGAAGTGGATCCTCTAGTGTGTATAGGACTAGTCCCTTAGCTGCTTCTAGCATGTGTTCATCAAACTAATGATAGATTATTACAACATGCCTTAATTCTGTTGGAAATGAGGCTACCAAGAAATAAAGGCATATACTTGGTCCGGTCCTGATGAAAATTGAAAGAACTTTGGTAGATTCTGGAATACACACCACAAAAATTGGTCAAACCAAATGATTGAAGAGGAGCAATTGGCGTTTGGATCCACCCTTTTGCATTGGCATTCAAGGAAGGGTCTATAATAATTCCAACAGTTTCTCAGAAACCATTTTTTATCCTTTGCCCTATCCATAAGAGAGAGTCCTTTGGTGCATGCAATAATTGAAGAGCTTGGGCATTTTTTACCATCGACATATGATAATTTGACCTGTTTAAGCTCAAAGAGAACATCCTGTGCTAAGAGATGTTTGGAATGTAAGGCCAGGGTTTTACATTGCTCAACAATGTCCGTGGGAATGCTACAAAGCAACCCTAGAGAGGAAATTGTAAAAGGTGTCTGATAGTTCAATATTTCATAATCCCAGAGCTTATGTTCAAGTCGAATAACATCCAATTCAACTTGCCTAGATGGTAGTAAAGAGATTACCTCTGAAAAGAGTTTAGAAACTGCTCTTTCTGGTGATAAACAGTTTGCATCTGCTAAAAAGTTGAGTGCTTCTTTCTCTTCTTCTTCCAGAAGGTCTAGATCTAGAAGGGGATTGATAACCTTTTTTGAGTGCTTAATTTCTATAGGGACCGTCGGGAGGTTATTGATGAAATACAACTTGTTCACAATAGTGGGTAGAGAAGTAAAATAAAAATCAAGATCTGAACTATCTTGTGCATCAATAATGGGTAATTTGGCTAGGAAGATACTAAAGACCTCCAAAAGCTTATCCTTCTCTTTTCTAGAAAGAATCAATAAAGAGAGCCAGTCATTTATAGAAGTTGTGCTTAAGATAGATATAGAGTGGGTGCTTATAACTTGTTTCTCAAAATCAAGCAATATTTTGTGGAATTCCACACCTTTGAAACAAGAAATTATACATTGGTACCAATTGGTGGAACATGAATGTCTTCTTCTATTCCATACCCTAAACGAGTGAGAGATGGAATCCAAAAATCCTGAATCAATCACCATATAAGTATTAAACAAACTATTATTTGTATGCCAGTATTAAGTTTACTCAGTATATGATGGATACCCGACCAAAGGTATCCCAGGAAATTTTGTGTGTTTTTGAATGTAAAATCCCATCATTCAGAATCATATACTAAGAGACTTAAATAATGTTTGAAAAAACCATATTGTGTAAAGAACAAAACAAAGAAGAATTTCTTGATATAAAATTCATTACAAGATACTGGAACTCCTACCAGATGAAAGCAGGGATCTTTACCTGCCAACCAACCACAAGTACAATTAATTAGAACTAAAATGTACTAAATGGGTGACAGGTATATCAAGCAATCCCCACTACTTGTTATTGCTATCACATCCGAGACCCCATCCATACTCCTAAACATATACTATGTTTTCTTTAGCTCGTCTATGTAAGTAGGGTTTATTGCAGTCTTTGAAAAGCTTTATGGGTTTACATGGTTTGTAAATGGGATCCTTAATTGCTATTGGCTTGGTTTTCTTTTGCCTATTATGTGCAGCCATGAGCTTGTTCCGAATATGTTGTAGTTTAAACATGTCCCCAGTGATGCTCATCCTAGCTGTCTGCTGGCATCCCTGTTTGTCAGAAATATTTACACACATGTGGTTAATATTTTTATGTACTAGACCTGCATGTTTCCCTAACTATATGTGTATGAATTGCATAATT